>NC_090451.1:151394207-152740540 GCF_031143425.1 Pleurodeles waltl | reverse complement strand
CAGGTGTGGGATGAGTGCTATTTTAAATGTGGAAGGGTGCCTAGTCTATGGTTCTGTGTTTTTAAATTGTGCTCTTTCTTCTGTGTGTGGCATTCTGGTTGCAAAGGAGTGTGGTGTGTGAAGCGGTGTGATTCATAGTGCAGTATGTAGGTGTGTCGGTGTGTGGATGTGTGTCAGGTTTGTGTTATTCAGACTATCCAATGTGGTGTAGTGTTTTACTGTGGTGACCGCCGACCACCGCAGTTCGCACCACCATTGTTTTTCCGCCATGGAAGTCCCACTATTGTGATTTGTAGGTCGTAATAGGTTCGGAGGATATTTGGCGGGCTGGTGGAGCTGGTGGTGGAACCACCTCTTTTCCGCCCACCTGATCCCTGGTGGTGTTGGAATTTTGGCTGCGTTTTGGCAGTCCTGGCTGTGTGACTCGTAATACGGTGGTCTGTATGACCACCAACATGGTGGTCTTTTGGGGGCCGCCACCATGGCGGTCTTACCAAAAGACTGCCAAACTTTTAATGAGGTCATAAGTCCGAACATAGAAAGCTTCACTGAAACGTCATCCAGTGGCTCCCGAAGGATGGCGCTCTCTTCTTGGACAACACTTGCAGCCTTGCCATACAGAACATTTCTATATTTCTCAGAACATTTTTCTTGAAAAGTTTTTCTAAGTCCAAAGGTAAGCGTCGACCAGCCTCAATCCACTTGTTGTACCTAAAGCGTGCACCATTGCTGTTGGTCATATTTTTTTAGTTTGACCTGGTCTCATGCGAGAAACGTTTGGCGCTTTGATCTTTAAATCACAATTTTTTACTAAAAACTTTAAAAATCCATAAATCAATTTTTACTCATTGGATTTTTCTTGTCTTAGGGGCTCATTATGGGTTCGGCAGATGGGAAGACCCGCCCGCCGAAGGTCTGACAGTGGGGTTGCTGTCTTGCTGGCTACCTCCATACTGGGCCCATTAGGACTTTCTCGCTGGGATGATGGGTGGTAAACCATGGTTTTCGCCCGTCAATCCAGCGGGAAAGAGGTAGCAGCACCCTCGCAATACTCGCTGTCTGCACAGCAGACAGTGAACATTATGAGGGAGATGGGCAGGGGGACCCCTGCGCTGCCCATGCCAAGTGCACAACCCATGCCAAGTGCATGGGCAGTGCAGGTGCCCTTCTGTGGCCCCTGCACCTGTTCTCCACCAGCTTTTTCATGGTGGTAAAACCGCTATGAAAAGGCTGGTGGAGAACCAGGTCGTAATCAGCAGGGCGGTATTGCATGCAGAGCTGCCCTGGCTGATTGCAACCTGCACCAACCGTCAATCCATCAGGATCACAGATCCCAGCAGAGATGGCGGTACCCTGGCGGTCTGGCCACCAGGGTCATAATGTGGTGGTCAGACCACCACAGCAGCAGTGTTCCTAACCACCACAGCGAGTCTAGTGACTGCCAGACTCGTAATCAGGTCCTTAGTCTCAATTAATTAATTAAAATTTAAATGTAATTTACTCTAAATTAGTATGGGATTTTTCTTGTGTTGTGTTTTCACTTTATTACTGTTTCTGTGCTGCATGCTGCATAAACACTTTTCACATTGACTCTAACTAAAGCCTGATAGCTTGTTTCCCAGGTTTAAGCACTGGTTCATTTAGTGACTTTTTGTGGTCGATCCGGCCAGAAATTGTGGCTCTTGCTTGACCAGGGCTAACACACCAGTCAACCAACAACCCAATTTCTCACAATAATTATTTAAGTATGACTACAATAAAAAATACAGCATACCGAGGAATTTGTGCTTCATTATCACATACGTTACACCATGCAGCACAGTTCCATGCAGGATGTAAATGAAATATGCCTAGCACTTTAGACTATCATGAACTACAAAATAAATGTTGCATTAATAAATCATTCTAACCTTAAGTGCATACTAGAGCTAACAAGCATGCACATCAGACTAAGGGCCTCATTACGAGTTTGGCAGTTGGAATGCGAGACCGCCATGTGGTAGTGCTAAAAAGACCACCATGGTGGCGGTCTTCCAACTGCCCTATTACGAGTTGCACGGGCAGAACGGCTGACCACCAACCAAAAAAGGTAGACCATCAGTGGCGCGGCAGCCTGGAAATAGGCAGTCCGGCCTACAGAACAGTGACCAATCACTGACTGTATTACGAGCACACAGGCGATCAGCCAATGGCAGTCCTAACCACGGCGGTCTGCAGACACCAAAGTAATACAAACAGGTAGGTGTGCGTAGTTACGGTCGGTTGCATCCATGGGGGCCTGGATTTTGTGCACCTTCGATGATCTGCAGCAGCTATAGGACATGTGTGATGGGCTCCATGGCAGCACCGGACGTGTAAGGCTGCCTGCATGTGAGTGTCTCCCTTTATACTCCCTGTTTCGACCTGCTGAGACATGGTGATTGGACCACTATGGTCAATTTGGCAGTGTGCAACCTCATAATGTGTCCGGCGGAAACACAGATCTACCTGCCTGTTTGCATTGCCTTGTGACCATGGTAGTCTGTGCCACCTGGCGGTGCCAAGGGGACATCGTCTGTGGTCTTTTTACTCCATAGCCCCCCATGACTTGTAATACGGCGGTCAGACTGCCAATCCAACGGTGGTAGGACTGCAAACACCGTCATGGTGGCCCACGGGCTGCCAAACTCGAAATAAGGCACTTAGGGCCAGATGTAGCAAGCATTTTGCATGGTGCAAACTGCGAAAATCGCAGTTTGCGCCATGCAAAATGCACATTGCGATGCACATTCACATTTTGCGAGTTGGTACCGACTCGCAAAATGTGAATGCGACTCGCAAATAGGAAGGGGTGTTCCCTTCCTATTTGCGACTCGCATCGCAATGCCAAATTGCTTTGTGACCGCGAACGCGGTCGCAAAGCAATTCGCAGTTACCACCAGTGTCACACTGGTGGTAACTCATTCGCAAAAGGGAAGGGGTCCCCAGGGGACCCCTTCCCCTTTGTGAATGTTGCCCAAAAGGTTTTTTTAGAGCAGGCAGTGGTCCAGTGGACCACTGCCTACTCTGAAAAAACTAAACCAAATGGTTTCGTTATTTTTTTTATTTTGCAACTCGTTTGCCTTTAAGGAAAACGGGCTGCAAAATAAATTTTAAAAACTGCTTTATTTAAAAAGCAGTCACAGACATGGAGGTCTGCTGTCTTCAGCAGGCCACCATCCCTGTGAGTGCAGGAACTCGCAATGGGGTCGCAAAATGCGACCCACCTCATTAATATAAATGAGGTTGGTCTTTGCGCCCCCATAGCGAATCGCAGACGGTGTCTGAGACACCGTTCTGCATCCGCATTTCAGATTCGGAAATTGCGAGTCGCACAGACTCCCAATTTCCGAATTGCAAATGTGGAAATTGCTACATCTGGCCCTAAATGGCACATTTATGCTATTCCTATGACAAAAAAATTAACATTCTCAAAATTACTGACAAGTGGCATTGTGCACAAATGATACACTAGGCAGACCTAAAACAGCATTACAATGTCTACCAGTGATCATTACAATATAACCACTGTGAAGCCCCCAAATCATTACAGGACATGAAACTAGCATCCAGTTATTACACAAATCTGCATGGAATACCATTACGTCAGTCAAAGAACTTTATTTCGGCTACAAGAGCCATAAAAGCACAGCAACAATAAATAATTACACAGGATTAAATAAAATATGTGTATAAAATATGTACAATACATGTATATGAATAAAATAATAAAATTAAATAAACATTAAACATTTAAATAAAAATAAAGATGAATACACTCCTGGGATGAGTCTAACATTCTTGCTAACACCATTATACTGGTAAAAATTTCCTTCTAACAATCCAGCTTGCCCCAAGGAATTTGGCAACAGCAATCACTAGCATAGGTTGAGTGTCTGATCTAAGAATTCGAAGAGCTAAGTCGGACCTGCGAACTCCCAGCAGTCTACAGGCCGGGGTCAACCATTTCCTGCGTGGAGCAGTGTATGCAGGGCAGACAAATTGGATGTGGGGGAGGTTTTCAATGGGTGCTTTAAAAGCTGGGCAGATTGTTGTTTCTTCATGTCACAAGCGACCAGTGAATAGTCTTAATGGCAGGGTGCCAATACAGAACTGGAAGTACAATTTCCTCTCTCTTGGCACCGTGATTATGTCCAAGAAAGCCTCGTATTTGCACGTCTCTTTAAGGTTGGTGAAGTCACGTGATAGTGTAGAGTGAAGAGCGACCCTCGTGTCTTCAGTCTACCATGTGCCAATACAGTTTTTTTAGATCACTTTTTGAAGGAAATAAAGTAGTGTTTGGGGAATCCCACAGTTCTCTGAGCCCAAGCGAGCAAAGAAACCCCTTGATGTGTCTAAGCCAGGGGATACTATGAGAATGGTGAGCTTCTAAGATGACCTGCAGGGCTGTAGTAAAGGAGGCGAGCTCCAGGTTGGTCCAAAGGTGCCGCCAATACAAGAGGGGGCGTAGACAGGCTTTGTGGTCAATGCGTTTCATGCCTAGGTCTTTAAAAAGAGGAAACAGTGGAGTACTCGACGGGAGGGACACTGGATTCCCTAAGAAATTATTTTCAGACACCTTTATTTCTTGGGCTTTGGCATAGCCCCAGAGTTCAGCCCCATAAAGGGCTGAGCTTACTGCCTTGGTTTCATATATCCGGATCACAAAGCGTATTGGTTTGGTATATGAAAGGTTAAACTCCTTTATTAAGGCCCCCGTTGTTTGCTTTAGCTTGAGTGCTTGCTTTGCAATATGAGAATTCCAAAGCATTTTTTCAATTAACATTATGCCCAGGTAACTAAAAGTGTCAACCTTTTCAAGTGGATTTCCCTCAAGAGTGAGCTTTCCTCTAAATGATCTGTGTGGATTGAGTGTCATCAGTTTCGTTTTAGAGGCATTGATTTCAAGTCCCCTTGTGGAGCAAAATTCCTCAAAACACGCGAGGAGTTTACTTAATCACTTGGGGTCTTGGATATCAGCAATGTATCATCTGCGAAAAGCAGAACCAGAATTTTCTGTGTGCCTAATGATGGTGCATCAGCCTCCAGTCTAAGAGGGGACAATATCATTTATGTACAGGGAGAACAGGGTGGGGGCAAGGACACACTCTTGCAGCACACCCCTTGACACCTGAATTCTGTAGGTTAACTGCCCCCTATCGTCCCACCTGACACGTGCATAATTACCCTCTTGGAGCCAAGTTAGTAAAACAAGAATGTGCTCAGGGATTCCCATTAGGGAAAGAACTTCCCATAGCTTGTTACGGGGTACTAAGTCATATGCGGATTTCAAGTCCACAAAAGCAACGTACAGGTTCCCTTTACCAATAAAAACGGTTTTCCAGTATAAGAGCAGGAACCTAAGGACTTGCGCAATGATAGATATTTTTTTGCGAAAACCTGCCTGGAGGGGACTAAGAATATCGCGTTCTTCCATCCAGTCTTACATTTTACCCAGAAGGCAATGACAGAACACTTTCTGCATGCAGTCTATTAGGCTAACAGGCCTATAATTGCTGGGGAGGCTTCTGTCGCCCTTTTTAAAAATGGGGATAATGATGGCCCCCTTCCAAGACTCAGGGATTGGTGCCCCAGATGCTATTGCATTCGCTATGATGGTGATATATCTTGACCAGATTGCTATATCGGTTAAGAATAGGTCTGCTGGGACACCATCCGCAACAGGTGCCCTACTGTGCTTTAGGGAGCCTAAAGAGTATGCTATGTACGCTTGGAAAAATAGTTGCAACACTGGAGGGGTAGGTGTGAGAGTGATAGATAAGCAAGCGTCCGTCTGTTGAGCAGTAGAACTATCATGGTTGTAAGAATATAACCCACTGAAGTGATCTACCCAGTCCTTTGGTGCGATATTATTTGTGATGTGCAGATCGCTTTTTGCAGGGCTGCGCGCTGCTAGGGACCAAATTGTGCTGCAGTTCCTCTCTTGTGCAGCGTCACTAAGTGCAACCCACCACTTCTCGTCTTGTTCACGTTTAGCTTTGTTAATGGGACATTTGTAAGACTTTCTGGCTAAGCCAATTGCTTTTACATCCTTGGATTTGATAGCTTGGATTAAATGCTTGCTTGAAGAGCGACGCTCTTTATTAAACCAGGGATGCCTACACTTAAGCCTCTTACTATTAGGGGCTGCGTCAGCCGAGAAGAGGGCCGCGATACCCTGGAAACATGTAATGTGAGTTAAGCCTACTTCCTCATTAGTGTATATAGAACCCCCCTCTAGGCCCGTCAATGCGGTCCTTAAGGTGTCCTTGGCAACGTCAATGAGCGTTGGTCGAGCCAGAACCTGGTTCCACTTTAGGTGGCGTTTGACATTGACCAAACTAATCCCCTTTGGTGCTTTAGCTGAGTTGTTAATTATGGGCAGGTGGCTGCTCAAAGCTAACAAGTGGGCTGAAAGAGGATTATGGTCACTTTTTGATCTCTCGACAACCATTATGTCAATCACTAAAGGCCACAATCTTACGTCGACTAGACAATAGTCGATTCTACTGGTAGGGTTAACTTTGTTGTAAGTTTGATAGCCCTTTGCATCTGATTTGGTCCTACCATTTAGTGCCCTAAGTCCAAATTCCATGGTCAATGATTTTACTTGAACAGCAACTTGGGACCACCTTTTGATGGGCAGGATATCCAGGGCAGGGATAGACCATGCCTGGTCCTCCTCGTGAGTGGACCCAAGATCGTGCCAGTCGAGAGGTTCAAATGTTACGTTAAAGTCACCTACCACAATGATTTTGAAATGTCGGGGACAGTTTTTCAGAAAAGTCTCCAGGGTGGAGAGGGTTTTGGAAACCCGCCCCCCCCCCCGCCCGCTCTGGCATAGATCCTAAATATAATCACAATTACATCAGCCCTGAATGACAGTCGAAGACCTAGCAGATCAGGGGAATCAATAGACAGTTGTACTATGCGGCTGTTTAGTGACGTTCTGGTCCAGATGACTAGACCCCCAGATGGCCTCCCCCTGGTGCTGGCCAGAGCCGGAATATAAAAGTTGGAGTAGCCAGTTTGAAAGAGTGGATCGGTTGACCCTGTCTCTTGAAAAAGACATATGTCGTGATCATCAATAAAGGAGGTGAAGCACGGGAGGTGAAGGATAGATCTCAGGCCTGCCACATTCCACAAGACAATTCATACCCCGGTAATTGAATGGACAGCCCTGTCCACTGACGTATTTGAGGATTTGTTTACCAAGGGTGGGTTTAGCAGGTGAGATCGCTTAGAAGGAGAGGGGTCATCCTCACTGTTGTCCAGTTGATGCAGATTTGAGTTATGATAAGCATCTACGGTACCTGACCTGATCCTAGGTGCGGTATTCTCATACTTTACTGTCCGTAATGAGTGCAAATCACAGGGGAAAGGATGTGCAATGTTGCCATGGCCGTGCAATAGATCACAGGTGGACTGGTGGGGTCTGTACGGAGAAAGATCGTGAGTGCTTGCAGGGGCAATATTGGGGGCTACAGCCAGACAGTGGACAGTTGTTTCATGTAAGTCAGGGGTAAATTCAACGTGTATTTCAAATGATACTCTAAGTCAATCATTCTCACTAAGGGCAGATGGTTTACCTGTTGGGCAATGGATGGGGGGGCATACAATATGCAGGTGAACTAGGATATTTGAACTGGATACCGGATATCTCTGTAGCACTTGTCCTTGCATCTAGGGCCACCAGGTTGTCCACCATACTCCTATCCCTGAATGTCAACTGTAAAATGTCAAAGTGTGTGCCAGGGTCGGGCCTTCTTATTGCATCAATTATATCCTTGCATATTACAGAGTAACAGCATCTTACATGGTGAATCCAATGAACTGCCTTATTTCTAATAGAATCTCCCCCTTCTCTGGGTGCCAATGGGTGTAGCTTAGGAACATTTACCATTAGAACAGTCCTTGTGGATAGGAGTCAGTCAATGATGGGTTTGGCTGTGTATTTTGGGACAATATTGCTTGTAGGCTTTGTAATTGGATAGCAGGCATCAGGTGCATTCCCTGCACTTAAACTAATGTGGGAGGTGGGCTGATCGGATTCCTTTATCTTGGCATTGGCTAAGAATTGGTCAGCACAACCATTTGCTTGCGTTGTGGGCAATTTCATCGTGGTACCTAAGTGGTATGGTATTGGATTGCAATAATGATTTATGGAACTCGTTGTGTCTGGAAAAATTAAGGAATTAACCAAAGACTTTCATTCTGACACCTCCCTTTTTAAATCTTGTATGCATAGCATGTGCTGTGCATTTGACTGGACTGAGGGGGTCATTCCGACCCCGGCGGGCGCCGCCCGCCGAACGGAGACCGCCAGAAGACCTGACCGCGGCGGTCATTCTGACTTTCCCGCTGGGCGGGCGGGCGACCGCCAAAAGACCGCCTGCCCGCCCGCCCAGCGGGAAAGCCCCAGCAACGATGAAGCCGGCTCCGAATGAAGCCGGCTCCGAATGGAGTCGGCGGAGTTGCTGGTGTGCGACGGGTGCAGTGGCACCCGTCGCGATTTTCAGTGTCTGCTAAGCAGACACTGAAAATCTTAATGGGGCCCTGTTAGGGGGCCCCTGCAGTGCCCATGCCAGTGGCATGGGCACTGCAGGGGCCCCCAGGGGCCCCACGACACCCGTTCCCGCCAGCCTAATCCTGGCGGTGTAAACCGCCAGGAACAGGCTGGCGGGAAGGGGGTCGGAATCCCCATGGCGGCGCTGCTTGCAGCGCCGCCATGGAGGATTCCTTTGGCCAAGGGAAAACAGGCGGGAAACCGCCGGTTTCCCTTTTCTGACCGCAGCTTTACCGCCGCGGTCAGAATTGGCCAGGAAGCACTGCCAGCCTGTTGGCGGTGCTTCCGTGGTCGTTGGCCCTGGCGGTCAATGACTGCCAGGGTCAGAATGACCCCCTGAGTGCTTAGTTGCATCTATATCTACTAACCCACCCACCCTGGTGCATAGATATGGGTCGTCCTGAGAGTCTAGGATGTTTATTAAGGGGGTAAAGCGGTTAATGCACTGGATAGGGTCGCTGGGATTAGCTGAAGGCTTATCCGCCGATATTGGGGAGGCGTGGCTGATGACATCCCTACCCTCCTCCGGCCTGTGGAGGCTATAGCCTGTTGGCTGTGCTTTACAAATATGTCAGCAATTTTCTTATGGCCAGCGCCCTTCCTGACAGGCGAGCACTCTCCCCCAATTCCGGTGGGGCTGCTCTCCGGGGGGGGGGGGAGTTTAAGATTCCTTCACATTCGTCAAGAAGGTTGTCAATTCTGTCCATAACACAGTTGTTGACTACATGCTTCTGTCTTTTCCGCTTGGTTTTTGACACCACCCCTGCCCCACCCTCTGTTGCCTTCCTTTTGCCCCTTATAGTTAATGGATAGCTGCTCAATATTAGTCCTGCAGGAAGATACAGTAGTGGCAATAGTCAGTGGCGCCTATCAAAAGAAAAATGTTAGGGAGGTGGCCCAGCCTCCTCCGGGCTACGATGGGCATGGAAGGGCCCGCCCTTGGCCCGGGCGCGTCCCGCATGCGCCCCGCAGTGTGAAGTGCCCACGTGCGCTACATTGCGCTCATTGGTGTGATCAAGTGGATGCAGGTGCTCACAAGATGGCTGCCTCCTGGGGCCACAAAGCAGTCTGGGATATGTAGTCCCTTCAGAGTTCCTGGCACGTCCTGCACCATGAAGTGCCCCCACGCGCTTTATAGCGCTCGTTGGTCTGGTCAAGTGGATGCATGTGCTGGTAAGATGGCTGCCTCCTGGGGCCACAAAACAGTCTGGGATATGTAGTCCCAGCAGAGTCCCTGGCGCGTCCCGCACCGCGAAGTTCCCCCATGAACTATATAGCGCTCGTTGTTGTGATCAAGTGGATGCAGGTGCTCACTAGATGGCCGCCTCCTGGGGTCACAAAGCAGTCTGGGATATGTAGTCTCTCCAGAGTTCCCGGTACATCCACGTGTTATGTTGATAGTTTCACAGCTATGAGACTTTCAAAGTAAGTCATGTCACCATCATCTGCTGCCATAGTATCCATCCCTTTCGATTGTTCCATCGCCGCTCTAAGCCATCTTTCGGTGTATATAGTGTCACAGGAGCAGCGCTGGTGGGCCGGTGAGCCCCACTGCTGCTCCTTCCCCGAGTCCTGGATGGGCGCCGGTCCCTTCTCCTCTCGTTTTCCCCAAATACCATTACAAATTGCATAACAATAAATTATAATAGTAAGAGTTGGTTACTATATGTATCACTGACACTAGGATCCAACAGAGTAGTGTGCTACCAATTTTCAAAGTAATTTTGCACTTCACCTGGGGTAGTAAGATCTATGTAAATACCAGTATAATAGAATACAATAAAATAACTGATCCTTTGGGGGTTGGTTTATATCTCGCTTGCTTTGTCTTCTAGCATGTCACTGCTGCTACCCGTATATTTTCCTCCCGGAACACATCAGTGTAGTTCATGCTGTTGAGTGTCTTAGCTGGATCCACAAACCTTGCAATGGAGCTAAGAGGAGACCTTTGTGCTTGCACCACGAGTGTAAGATTCAGGACATCAGCCTGTGGCCCACAATAAGTAATAATTTGTAAAAAGAAGCCAAGAGCAAGACCAGTTGCTAGGACCAGAGACAATGAGATGTGCTTTGTGCCCATACAACATACCCTGTGGTCAGAGCAGGAAGATGAGCTCTTAGCTCAGCATTAGCTTATGAGTGGCTGCCTGGAGTGACTTCACATCCCTTACAGTTGTATGGATACCTCTGATCTTCTTGGATTCTGAGAAATTGCACGCATTGTGGGCTACATTATCACTAAAGGACAAAATTATACATAATGAAGGAAGCCCTTGAATCTTGTGGCCCTCTTCTAATTTCTTCAGCAGATTTTCGAGCTTGGGGACTAGATTCGGGGTGTCTGCTCAACATCCTGTGATTCTAGACAAATCATTTAATATCCCGGGCTCGCCCTTTGTCTCGCCTCTAGCACTGCCCTTGCGAAACCTGGCTTCAAAATTTGTGAGACTGGAGCCAGGAGCAGAAGGTAACAAGGCCCTGATGAACCCTATTTACGTTTCTCTCTCCCTTTCGCAGGCACTCGGGACATTAGGCTTTTTATTTTGTAAAAAGAAAACACATCCAGCCGAGCAGTGCACATAAAAAATGTTGCTATTTCATTTGTAATCTCGGGCTCGCATCTCGGGTGCCGGGCAACGAGTCGCTACAAAAATGTAACGCGTAGCAGCAAGCAATAATAATAATTATATTGTTATTTTAGGCACTCGTTTCTAACGTTATTGTGGCTCAGGTATTCTGGCTTCTAGTGCGCTATTTACTTTCCTGCTCATAACCCGAGGGCCTGGTTGACAACGCCATACACGTACGCAAGTTTGACAAGTGCCTGGATTCATCAGTGAAATATGTTCACAAAATGAGATACCGGACTCGTGCATTTGCTACAGTTATGTAATATTGTGACCGAGCAAATCCTAAATAACCGGTAGGGAGTGGGAATTCCAGGCTGCCATTTCCCTGGTAAGATTGGGATCACATGCAAACTCGAGGCTTGTGGGTATTTCTCGAACCCTCTCCAACCCCTAACCAAACTGGAAATGGACTGTTTGGGAAAATGGACAGTTTGGGAAGGACAGGGATGAATCCCTTTCAAGTGTGGAAAGGCACGGGGCACATCCCCAAATTTGGACGGAGTGTTGGAGAAGGGGTGTCACTATGGGGAAAATATATTCATTGTGGAGAAAAGAAATATAAAATATGCCATTGAACAAATGTGAATGTGTGTTAGCATGCGTAGTTATATAACTCAAGTATGTAGGAGGAAACGTGTTTTGCACAAGTTAAAACAGCAATACATAAACGTTTTCACGAGGTGCACCTGGAAGCCTGTAACTGAGGTGCTTTTAAGATGTACTTCAGGGAGGTACTCCGGAAAGTTGCAAATCTGCATCTTTTTCACGCATCAGGCCCAAAGAGCCCCCAGCGCAGGCGAAAGAGCATAAGCTGGAACAGGGGAAAGATGTTCCAGCCTACGCATTTCTAAGATGAAAGCCACTGGGTACCACCAGCAATGTCCCAGCTGTTTTATTATGGCTCCACCTGGATGGTTAATGACTGGACACTGGCATGTCATTGTAGCACCCTGTACAAATATGCAATATAGGTGGGATGTAAAATAGACCATCTATCAGTCTTAGTTGTGGTATTTTATTTCAATAATATTGCACTTATTATAGGGGTCTTAACTTCAGTGACGAGAATGCTTGACGAGTGATGATCTCTTGCTGGCAGTAGTGGGTCAAAGATCAAACAATGTCACTTCCGGTGATGTCTTTCAGGTTTTGTGTAGTCACTTCTGCTTACCCTGGCATTTTGGTGAATCAACATCCATGTATCTTGGATTGGCATAGGTCATTCTTTTTCACATTATGACCCATTCCACGCATCTCGTTCCTGGCAATGTCAAATCTTCCTGCTGTACCACTACCCTCTCCTTATCTGCTGATGCTGTCTTGAAATCGTATTTCTTCACTGTCCATGCTTCTCGTTCAGGCTGTGTGATCCAATCGCGATGACCAATCACACTTATTTTGAGTCTGTCAGAAGTCCATGTTTTGCCACAGCCTGACTGCACTAAGTTGCACACACGACACTGCACACAAATCCCATTCCTGGCAGTATCCAGTCTTCATGCTGTGATGTGACACCGGCTGTGTTTCATGTTCCACTACGGTCAGAGCTCCGTGTCATAGCATAGTCTGACCTTCATGTACTGCGTTTGTTCAATCTTTATTCTGAGTTTCACGTTCTGGCTCTGTCTAATCTTCAGGCTGTGGCAGCTCATCATGATATTGTGCTTTTACATTGGCCTAGATGCACTGTCTGAGCTTAAAGCTTCAGGTTGTGGCAGCTTATCATGATAATGTGTTTTTACATTGGTCTAGGGGTAGTATCTGAGCTTCAGGTGGTGGTAGCTCATCATGATATTGTGTTTTTACATTGGTCTAGGGGTAGTATCTGAGCTTCAGGTGGTGGTAGCTCATCATGATATTGTGATCTTGCATTGACCTAGATCAGTATCTGAGCTTCAGGTGGAGGCATCTCATCGTGTTATGGTGCTCCTGTATTTGCCTAGATGCACTGCCTGTGCTTAAAGATGTGGCAGCTCATCATGATACCTCACTCTTGTATTAGCCTAGATTCATGCTCTAACACGGTCTGAACTTCATGTTCCTGCATTGTTCGAGCTCCATGTCCTGTCCTGGCTCTGACTGGCATTTATCATTAGCCATGCTCCACATGTTTGTTTTGGCACTATCCAAGCTTCATATTCTGGCATTGACTGATCTTCAAACTGTTGCACTGCCAGGGTTTCATGTTTTGGCACTGCATGGGCTTCATTTGTGGTTTCTCACAAGCTTCTTGTTCTGGCATTACCCATGTTTTTATATTTTGGTAGTGTTCCAATGTACTATCCTTGTAGTGTCTGTGCTTAATATTTTGACAATGTTAGTGCTTTGTTTTATGGCACTGTCTGCGTGTGCTTTGTATTATGACACTGTCTGAGTGCCAGGGACTGGTGCTTTCTGCGCTTCTTGTTTTGACATTGTTTCAGTTTCACCCTCTTTGCACTGTTCATATTCTGGCATATCCCCAGCTTCTGTTTTGACATTGCTTGAGGGTTGTTATTGGGCCCTGTCTGAGTTTCATGCTCTGGCACTGTGTGAGCTTCATTTTGTGGCCCTGTTCAGGTTTCTTATTCTGGCATAATTCCTGTTTGTTAGTCTACTACCATGCATGTTTACCATCCTGGCACTGTCTGGGTGTAATATGTTGTTAAGGATAACTTTTCAAGTCCTAGCACTGTTGAAGCTCCATGATCTTGGCTTCTTGTCATGGTACTATTGAACTTCACATTCTGCTTTGCCGCAAGCCTTACATTGTGATAGTTAAAGTTTCATGTTCAGGCAAGTTCTTGTCTTGATCTTGTGGTGCAGCATCATTGCCTGTGGTTCCTGACTGGGCCCTATTTGAACTTAATAGTGAGTCATTGTGCAATACAAATATTCCAATCTACCACCATCTCTTCATATTCTGCGCCCATGCATGATGTGCTGCTCCAGTTCAGGTTTTTTTAATTGCTGGAACTTATAGTCTTGTTTATTCCATTATAAAGCAGGACTACAAATCCCAGAGTTCAAAGAAAAAAACGGGGCACTTTATACATGAACATAGGAAACTGGTCAGCTGTGCTGGAACTTCCCGATTGTACACTATTAATATTACAATCGAGCATCATATTCTGGCACTGTTTAATCCTCTTTTACTGGCACGGTCAAAGCTCCTTGATCTAGGCCTGTCTAAACTTATTTTTTTAGAACTCTGAAAGCTTCACAGCCTTGTCTTCGCCTTCCACATGTGTAGCTCTGGTACTGTGAGTGGTTCAGATTGCCAGGCTTCCTGTTTTGTTTGCGTCCAAACGTCGTGCTCGCATATTTCAATGTATCACTTTTCTTTAGATTGCCTGTAACACCCACCAGTTTTATATTTTTAACAAAGATGTTTAAAAAATGCTCTAGCAAAATGAAAGGCCTGATAATATTTTTGAAAAAATACTGTCCGTAGAGGATAGCTCCTCCCACTCTCTCTCACGCTCTCTCGCCTGGTGCATTATGGGGTGAGGAATGCTAGGTTTCCAGTGCTGCTTTTATTTGGCTACCTAATCCAGCCCGACTGCAGGACTCGGAAGCAAGGGGGGTTATGAATCCTTAAAGCTGCACTAGATTTTATGGAAAAGGATGCAGCTCGCACAGCGGAAGGTTTGATATCAAGACGCAGCAATGGTGTCTCCTGCTCAGTGGGGGATATTATCGAGATGCAGAAGTGTAAAGCTCCCAAATTTGAAATATTCTTTGGAGCGAGAGCTAATTAGCATATGTGAATACCACATGACGTGATGTCACACGACTTTTAACAATAATGTCACCAGAAAAAAAGGATATCATTTAAATGATTAAAATGTAAATGTAATACATTGAAATGTCACCAAACATCATAAACGTAGTGACAAAGCTTATAAAGGTAGTAAAGCAGCACTACTCCCTGTAAGTGCAGCCGTGCTAAGGTCCACGCGTGATGCGCTGCTCCTGTCCAGGTTTTTTCCTTTGAATTCTAGTACTTGTAGTCTTGTTTATTCCATTAGAAAACAGGAGTACGAGCCCCAGAATTCAAAGGAAACGTGGGAAGTGGCGCAACCCATCCACATAGACACGGGGAATTTAGCAGCAATGCTTTGAGTGGACTTGACAAGGGTTTACCCTGAGGTAAGATGGCGCCATGAAGCTTACAACACCCGTGGCCTTCTCACCAGATGTGGCCTCTTGTTGCTCTGAGGGCTCAACCTGACCTATAAAGGAGTACGTACATAGGGCGCCCTGATATGGAGACTGAGTAATGCAGTATGTAAAGAAGGAGGTATGAAGCGAGGGCCCCCTGCTCGGCAGATGCAGCAGCGCATGCAGGGGTGTGACATTCGGGTGCAGCGCGGAAGCCCGCGCTCGGGGGAGCTCTGGAGGAAGTTTCATGTTTGCTTAGTCTGACCGCTTCCTCTTTTTCCGGCGAGCAGCCCCAGACTTTGACCACGGGAGAGCGAGTTCAGCCAGCTCACGTAGCCAGTCGCTGAAACTGAAAGTGGCACAAAGAAAGAGGAAGTTTGTGGCACACCTGTGTCCTCAGGAAAGGCCCTGGGCAGATAGAAAAATACCCTATGTCTTAACGTGTTAGCTACTTTCACAATGGTACCAAGAATGTTCTTGATCACCCCCCCCCCCGGCACCTCCCACCGGAGGCGGACCACACAAAAGCACAGTTTAGCTGCTGTTAGCTGGACTGTTCTGCGCAACCAAGGACAGGCACCGCCTAGTGTTACCAGACACCGTGGCGCTGCCACTAGGGGTGCGGGAGGTGTTGCGTCAATCCAATAAACCTTGAGAGGGTTTAGCTGGAGAATGAACAATTGGGGGGGGGAGAGGGGCGTCAAAGGTTTTTCTTTTGGCAGCATTTTTCTGTTTTAAAAGATTCACACTGTCAAATATCTACTAGGTCCTCAGTTAGGTGACGTTCTTGGACAGCACGCACATTTTGAAAACGAATCAAATACCACTTATAGTGTCAGGTCTGTACCTACGAAAACTGCCTCACCTGGGGCCAGATGTAGCAAAGGTTTTTACCCATTCTATGTCTATGGGAAAAAGTGTTCGCACATATGGCCCCTGGTTCTGTCATCTCATTGACTATCCTACCATTCATTCATGCATATTAAATACTCCTAACCCCTTTTTGTCAGAAATTCAACCACCTACATGGCCCACCAGTGTGCATACTCTAGGGTCGCAGCTTAAACCAACCTTTTCCTCTCTCCCCTTGCTGGTCCTCTCAGTCCAAAGCTTCCAGCCTGACCTTTAATATCCTAGCCCTCCTGATCCACATCCTCTTCCTGGAGCCACTGGTCCTTTCCAGCATCCCAAAACTATGGTTCCTCATAGGCCTGGTGGGCCTATTGAGCCTTCATAGACTACCGGCTCACTGTGGCCTCGCACCTTAAGATGGCCTGTGGACACAGTGATCTAAGGATAACTTACCTGTATTTTCCCTAACCAGGAACCTGGCCTCATAATTACATGTATTGCTTTACAGTGTAACTGTTCGTCGTAGTGATATGAAAATAATGGTCTAGGCTGCTGATGGGGAGATTAATTAACTGGTACAACATGGCGATGCCACGTCAGTGTTGAGCAGCTAGCGATGCTGTCACATATGAGTCATGCAGGACTCTTAACTACAGGGATTGGCTATACCAATAAGGGAGAGAGATAAGTGGCTAACTTGGAGGTAAAGGCCAATATAATAAAGCCAGCATTATGACGGTGGTTCTTCGATATCAGAGGGGGAATGAGATCATGTTGGCCCTTTACTTTGGTGGGTATGGGAGGAAGACATTCTAGATGAAGATGTCTCATCATTGGAGTTCATTCTGAGGGGCATCCACAGTGCATCCCCTTTGCCAGTGATGGGGTATTTATGGAGACCATGGGCCTCTTCTCTACAAAAGGTGCCCCCCCTTAACCTCAGCCCAATGGAGGGGAGCCTGACTCCAGCCAGCTAAAGTAGGGGGCAGAGGTGATCGCCGCTTACTGGCGATAACGCAAAGAAATAGGCACTATGATGGATGGAGAACCGTATTAATTTTAAGTAAGCATTATACAACACACTACTTGGATATTTTAGGACTCTTGCCCATTCTTTGACATGGAGAGGTCAGCGGAACTCAAGCTCACAGGTATCCTGGGGAGTTATCGGGGGAGTTGGGTATGGGTCAGGTTGGCTTTATGAAGCCAACTAACTATTCTCCACCCACTTACCATAGTGTATATGAGTTACATTAGAACATTTGTTTTAGGCTCCAAGTTGGAGATAGCCCAACCAGTTGGCAGGTATGATGTATAGACCAGTAGACCAAAAATTGACTGTACTGTAGTCCGAACTGTTCTACAAGTGAGACAAAGGATAATAGTTGTCTGTGGAGAAAAAAAGGCTTCCGAGTGACGTCAGCCTCATCTCAGGGACATAGGTTAGAGTTGTTACCTCAGCCCTGAAGATGGTGGAGGTCCAGCAGTGGTATTGCAGGGGAATACGGGGTAACATGTTGAATAATACAGAGACTTTTAACAAAGCAGCTTTACCTTGTGAAGGTGGTGAGGAGTCCAAGGAATCCTTGCTTTCAAAAGTTTACAACTGTGAAGGTCTCAGTGACTCCAAGCGGTTTGTTAGGTCGATAGCTCCTCTAGTTATCACCCAGCAATTCAGTGGGACAGCCATTGCAGTTGTGTGACAAGGTACTAATGATGAAAGTTGTGGGAACCCACACCCCGTTGGCGACCTGCAACCTCAGTGATACCCTATGGCGTCTTCTGTGCCATAGAAGATCAGCAAGAAGAGAGTCCAACTCATGGAATATCTTTAATGCTAGGAACAGTGATAAGTAATATGAGGCAAGGGAGCAAAACTGTTTTTGATAGGGTGACCTGACCTGCGACTGAAGAACCCTACCTGTCTTCTAGGGCTCTTGATGAGAATACTTTCAAAGAGATCCTTGTCAGAATTGTAAATGTAAATGCCCAAGTAGTGAAAAGAAGTGCCCTCCTATGGAAACGGGCCCTCACCAAAGTCCAAGTCAATCTGATGGGCTGAGGAGGACAGTGGGAAAAGGCAGTACTTTCACCAGCTGACATAAAGACCAGAGGGCTGCTCAATTTCCAAAAAGAGGCTAATTGTACTAGAGTGTTTTTAATGCAAGTCCTGCAGATATAATAGAATGTTATTGGCAAATGGAGATGACCTGAGTAGTGTTATATTGTGGGATCTCACACGCCACCCCCACACCCTCACAATTATCATGAATGGTTCTATTACTTGGTCAAAGAGGAGAAGAGAGGTTGCAACCCAGTTGGTAGGGAAGAAGGCCACTCTGGAATGGCCAGGGCAGATTCTGGCTTAGGAGTAATGTAGTGGACCTGGATACATTTAATAATAGGGGTCCCAATCCATACACCTTCAGTACTTTGAATAAGTAATCCTATCTGACGGTATCAAAAGCCTCAACATAACAATCTTTCACTCCCAAAGGTCAAGTGGTGGGGGTCTTCCACAGGGAGCCATCTGTGGTTGGGTAAAGCGATAAGCAGGTTTACGCCAACCAGAAGGAATCTGAGGGCAGGGACAGCTTTAGTGCTGATGACACCCAGTGTGACAATGTTTTTGGCGCCCCTCCCCTTTGACCTCATCTTCGGATTCCCTCACTACCACCCAGCAAAAGTGCCCCTCAATTCTCCATAGCCCCTCACACACACTCATTTCAAAATACATATCTGTTCTTTGCAGAAGGCATATTAACCCTTTGTGCTAATTTATGGTGAGTCAAACTGCCACTAGAAAAATCTCGATCTCTCTCTCTTTAGCAGGAATATTAATTACATGAGTTTTCTTGGCATTTGTATTGCTACCTGAAAGCTGGACGCACATAGAACTCTGCAGCAGGTGTTTTTAAATCGTAAGTTATTACTAAACACAGTGCTGATCCTGAGGTCACTGCGCCCCTCCAGGTCAGCACACCATGCAGCAACACCAGTTGCACCACCCTAAAGCCATCCCAGTCTGAGGGGCAGTGTGTGCTGGGGTCCCTTCATCCTCCATAACAGATAGTAGGCACTCGGGCACCGGACGACCACTCTTCGGACGCAGTAGGTAGCTGTGATAATTTGGCAAATGGTAATCCACATCAGGCTCTCTTTTAAGGCCCTTCACCAGCGCAAATAATCCTGGGTAGATTTTGTTTAGTACCAAAATTGGGAACAGTCCAGTTAGGTTCACAGTGGTGAGTAGAGGAGAATGGGTGCCCAGACCCCCAGTATCGCTTTCTCAGTTGATCGGTCCCCACTGCGTTCATCCCTCCTCTTACAGGTCGACCAGGTATGGAGGGTGTTAGAATTATGTAGACCTCTGGGCTGAATTGGGAATAAGCCGGTACCAACCTTTACTACGCATATGCCTTTACCACACATACACCTTTACCATGCATGCCTTCACCATGAAATACTTTACCACGCATAATTATGTGAATATATATGTAAGTATATATTAGTATGTTCGTTTTGAAGTTAAATTTGTTTGTGTGTTTGTATGTATGTATATATATATATGTGTACAAGGATTAAAGGGCTATTTGGTTGCTAATATATATATATATATTGTTTTGTCAATATTTGACATATACTTTTGGGGATGGGGTACAAGGATTAAAGGGCTATTTGGTTGCTAAGTGGACTAATACTCAGAAATTCATTTTAATAATTGAGTATTAATGCTTTAAGAAATGTAAAAACAAAATAATGTAAATTATTTGTGTGTGTATATATATATATATCTCTATACACGTATGTATTTAATATAACACAATTCTTTATGGATGGAATGCAAAGGATAAAGGGGTATTGGGTGGAGAAGTGTATTAATACTTATGTATTCATTTTCATACCAGTGTATTAATTCATATATGGGGGTGATGGTAACTATTTTTTTAATTTTGAAAAGTATATTTAACTATGAAATGCATACTTTTATTGGTGGAATGCAAAGGATATAGAGGTATTGTATGGGGAAGTGTATTAATACTCGGGTATTCATTTTAATACCCGAGTGCTGGTTAATATATGATGAATGAATAATTATTTATAAGTAATTTTTAAATGTATGAAAATATATTTAAATATTAAATACATACCTCCAGGAATGGGATGCAAGGAATATAGGGTTATAAGGTGGAGGACTGTATTAATACTCTGGTGTTGATTTGAATACTTGAGTATTAATTGTGAAAGAATTAACATACCATGGGCCTCATTACGAGTTTTGCAATCATGAGACCACCAAACTTGCGGTGGTGGTCGGATCACTGCGGCTTTGGCGATCTGACCGCCAAATTACGACTTTGGCGATTGGACAACCAAAGGACCGCATCCCGACTGACATGGTTCCAAACAGCATGATGGTCAGGCTTAAAACCAGCCATGGCAGCGGTGAACTCTGCGCCGCCTGGCTGATTACAAACCTTTTTCCACCAGCCTTTTCATAGCGGGGAGCCCGCCATCAAAACGTTGATGGAAAGGAAGTGATGGGGCCACAGGGGGAGAACTGCACTGCAAAAGACCATGTCGTGGGCAATGCAGGGAGTTCCCTGCCCAGCACCATCATGATGCTCACTGTCTGATTTGCAGACAGTGCACATTCCCAGGGTGCTGGAGTGTTAGGAAATATGCTTCAACTCCCTTAAGGGAGCCAAGGCCAATATCCTAACACTGTTCCTGCCAGTCAGCCCTGTGGGAACACGTATTACAATGCTCCCGCCAGTCAGCCTGGCAAGAACATTGTAATATGCTTGGGGGGGAATGTCACTGCTATGGCAGTGGCATCCTCCCCATCAGTTTGGCAGTCCTGTGGTGGGGCCGCCAAGCTAGTAATGAGGTGTCATTTTTTTTATTTTGTAAGAATTAAAACAAATGTTAGGCATTAAATTACACTATATTCAATAAAATTAAAAACAAGGGGTAAGCAAAATTTGAGAAATATTATTAGATGTTTTTTAAAAAATAGGTAATGAATCAATCTCACCACATATTTAAAATAAAAATATTTATTAAACTGTTATTTGAAAATCAGAAAAAATCCAATAAATAATTTACTATATGAATTCAGTTTAGAAAATACTACAAATTTAATCAAATATAAGAGCATTTCATTAAAAACCTTTCTAATGTATTTTCCCACACTTTCCCTTTATATTCAACCAAGAAAATTGTCCTTTTTTTCTGTTTTTACTTTTAACCTTGACGTCCGGGGCATTACATCTATTTGTTTAGTCAGTGGAATGTTGCAGTCAAAATCGGAAGGGAGAAGAGGTGCAGTCAGGTTACATTACTGTTAGGAAAATTGGGGGAGGCTATCAGATGGAATAGAGAGTAAGGGCCTGATTGTGACTATGGCGGTCCCACCACAGGACTGCCAAAGCCTCGGGGAAGATGCCACTGCCATGGCAGTGACATCCCCCCCCCCCCAACGTATTACAATTTTCCCCCCTTGCTGACTGGTGGGAACAGTGCTAGGATATTGGCCTCGGCTCTTAGCACTCTAGCGCCCTAAAATCTGGCAGCTTCAGCTCACCGGGGAGATCCCCGGTGAAGTAAAAAGGTCTGTCCTGCCCCTAGTGCTGTACATGGTTCAAAGCAAGCTTAAAATCAGCAAGCGATAAGAAGCTGAGTTGTAGACGGGTAATGCATTGTAGTGTAGTGTTCTTTAAAGAGGTGTGGTTCCAGTTCTTTCCTAAATCGGAGCAGGGTTGGGACGGCCCTGATGGATATGGGGTTGTTGTCCCAGATGCTTGGTGCGTAGATGGAAAGGTCTGTTGTCTTGTTTTTCTTTATTTCATTGCAGTCTGATGTGCTGAGAACCACCAGTGATGGTGAGCTTGTTTGCAAGATACGTGGGGGTGCTGGTTGTGATGACTCTGTAAATGATGCAGCTTGTTTTGAAGGTGGTGCAGGCCAGCAAGGAGAGCCAATGGAGTTCCACCAGAATGGGTGTAATGAGATCGTATTTCTTCAGGCCCTGAGTGAGACATGCTGTGTCATGTACAACGCCCCTAAGCGGTACCAGTTTAGAGAATGGGAAGCCATAAATTAGAATACTATGACTTGAATACCGGTAGCATAGTCACTTTCTCGAAGAAACAGTTTTGCTTTCTTTAGAAGACAGAGATTGTACCAGGCCATTTATTCTTTGGTAGTGTGTTAATCCATGGAGGGATTGGTGTCCAGGGTAAATACTGTTGATTTGGCTTTCCGTGAGTGTTGGGGATCGAAGCCGTCAAGGGTCATATCATTGAGCTAAGTTTGTACTATGTATTGTTGTTTTTTCTTGGCAAATAATGATTTCTCTTTTGGTTGGGTTGATCTTCAGTTAGCCAGTGGATGTACAGGTCTGAATGATGTGCAAGCTGTGTTTGAGGCATTGGGATAGTTGACTGTGTCTGGCAGCTGAACGGTCCAGGCCAGGAGTATCATAAAGCAAGGGTTATCTTGATCTTTGGTCAAAAAGGTATTGACTATGATGTGTAAGGTGGCATTCTCCATACTGCAGTGTATTCTGAAGCCAGACTGGTAGTTGTGCAGGCAATGATTAGCAGTGATGTGATCTTGAAGTGGAATATAAACTACTTTTTTATTGATCTTGCCGATGAACTGTAAGAAAGTGTTAGGACAGTAGTTGGTGGAGTCAGCAGTGTTTAGTACAGTTGTCTTTAGGAGTAGGTTGGATCTGGGCAGTCTTGAGAACTTCTGGGAAGATGTCATGAGTGAGGCATTGATAATGGTATTTAGTGGTAAGAGAGCATCTCCAGGGAGATCTTTCATGAAGGACAATGGTAAGACATCAAATTCATGAGAAGTGGCTTTGAGGGACTTGAGTATGTCAGAGAGATATGGGAGATAGAGGGCTTCGAAGGCTGACCACTACAGAATTCAGTGGAAAAGGGTGGTTGTGAGAGATGAAGTAGGCTTGATATTGTCGAAATGCTGTCAGATCGTTGTATTTTGGCACCTAAAGAAGAGGTTGATGGCATTGCACCTTTCTGTGGAGTGAGGAATAGGTGTGTCTGGCAAGGGGATTGATGCAGTTCTGGATCGTCTTGAACAGCATCCTGCTTCTGTTTGTGGCTTCATTGTAGGTAAGAGTATAGTACTTTCCTTTGGCTGATATGAGGCGCTGCTGTCTGCATGTTGTGTGGGAGACCTTAAGTATCAAGAGTTTTGTGGGGGCTCTGTGTGTTTTCAAATGAAATCACATCAATCTTCTTACAGGACTTGTCAAATTGCACCTGTATGAAAGCCCTATATCTCACTCTCCTGATAACAAACCAGTAGAAGTCACCCTTGCTAGTGGCCAGACACCCTCACGTCATTGAAGATCCTTAGTAACAACAGTCTCCACACCTGTACCAAGTAGTTTTCCACTGGGTTCTCTAGTAGCACATCTGGGGGCTCTCTCTCTTTCTGGAATGTGCTAAGGGTCAGTGCCCACTGTCCTTACTTTGTGTTCCTCTTGCTACAACACAGTACCTGTGTTTGTTATACTGAAGCCCCAATGCCATCCAAATGAGCATCTTGCAGTTTGCGTCCCTGCCTCCTTGACTAATTATCACCAGCTCGTATCCATACACTGTACATTTCTTCTGATATTTGCATCAACTGTGCAATAAGTGGAAAAACAAGTGGAGAAGGAAACGGGGATCATGACTATGCATATACTGCCAGCTCTCTAAGCTCCACCTCTCTATTCTCTTTATGCTATTCATCCCAGCTAGCTTTTCATTTGCCTTTGTGCCACCCCTACCCACAAGTCTCTACTCCTTTCCTGAAGACTCAATAACTTGAGACATTTCCTGATCATATCTAACAACTGATAGCATGTGCCTGTCTAGAAATATATCCCTCCCATCTGCTGCCATTTACTGAAAATGATCTAACTTCTCCAGAAAACCTCACTATCTCCTCCCATACACCCTTCTGATACATGGCACTATCCCCCTTTGACCTTCTCCACTCCCTTCAACCCCAAATAGATATGCTGCCCTGAACCTTTCAACAACTTTTTATGCACAAACCATCATCTACTGCTGCTCCCAAATAGTAAACACATTTCTTGAAGTTCTAAACTCTGAAGCAAATAATTCGCAACTTCCCCACTGTTCTCTCCAGTATGTTCACCGTAGTGGCTTTCCGCATAACTATCCTTTCGTCTTTATCTCTCTCTCAACATTCCAGCATCCTCTATTTTTCACCTGCTATTGGCTCTGAACACAAAATCACTTGACGTAAATAACTTTTACCTACCTTGCTGTCTTTAGCAGAGTAAGGTCTCTACCGAATAATTACAATGCATACCACCACCTTATTGTCCTACCTAAGGTTCATCTTCCCCTTTGTGAGGTCTTCATTTAACAAATATCCAGCCAGCTGTAGAAAAAATACCAAAACTGCTGGACTTCCTGCTCCTCCTTTTTCCTTCAGGGCATTCCTCATTGCACAACCTGCAGTTTCAGTGCAACTGAAAGCCCCCTGTCTCCTCATTTCAAAAGATCATTATCCTCCACTCTGTTGCTTCCTCCAAGGTAAAAACTATTGCCTATTGGAATCTATCAGAAAAGATACCGAGATTCTTAAGTTATTCTTTACTTCCTAACTTAAAGTCACTGTCTGATGCAGCAACTTAGCTCAGGAGGTGGTCAGTCCAGTCTGCTTTCAAACATCTAACCTGTCCTCACAACAAGTTAGCCCCTCGAACAATAATCTAAAACCAAACTTAGACCTGACAGCCTTAGGGTGGTCATCCTCCAACTTTTTGCCTGCCTCCACATTTCTGACACTGTCTTTGCTGATTTTAGGACTCTACACACTTTACCACTGCTAAGCAATGCTAAAGTGCATATGCTCTCTCCCTTAAACATGGTAACATTGGTTCATTCCCAATTGGCATATTTGATTTACTTGTAAGTCCCTAGTAAAGTGCACTAGATGTGGCAAGGGCCTATAAATTGAATGCTACTAGTGGGCCTGTAGCTTTTGTTGTGCTACCCACATAAGTCGTCCCTTAACCATGTCTCAGGCCTGCTATTGCAAGGCCTGTGTGTGCAGTTTCACTGCCACTTCGTCTTGGCATTTAAAAGTACTTGCCAAGCCTTAAACTCCCCTTTTCCTACATATGTCACCCTATGGCATGCCCTAGTTAACCCAGAGGGCAGGGTGCTATGTCGGTAAAAGGCAGGAAGTATACGTGTGTGTTTTATATGTCCTGGTAGTGGAAAACTCCTAAATTCACTTTCCACTGCTGTGAGGCCTGCTCCTTTCAAAGGATAACATTAGAGCTACCCTCATATACTGTTTGAATGGTAGAATCTGATTAGAAAGGGGTAAACAGGTCATATTTAGTGTTGCCAGAAAGGTAATACAAAATCCTGCCTATTGGTGAAGCTAGATTTTATATTACTGTTTTAGAAATGCTACTTTTAAAAAGTGAGCATTTCTCTGCATTTAAATCCTTCTATGCCTTACAGCCTGTCTCCAGCTGGTTGACAGCTCCCTTGTGCATTTCACCCAGACAATCACAAACACAGGGTGCTCAATCACTCCTGCATACTGAATGGGTCTTCCTGGCTGGAAGAGTGGAGGGCCTGACACTTATATTTCAAAGAAGAGTGGCCTTCCCTCACACAGTGGACTGCCAAACCCCCTACTGGGACCCTGGCAGACAAAGTTGTACTGAAAGGAGACCATGCGCACTTCAAAACCTCTCTTTGAAGTCTCCCCCCACTTAAAAGGTACTTTTGGGTATATAAACTGGGTCCCTGACCCTACCAACTCAGACACTTCCTGGGACATATACTCTGAACCAGATCCTGCAACCTACCAGGAGGAGCCACATGCCTACCAAAGGACTCACCTGGACTGCTGTGCTTTGAAGGACTGCTGTGTTTCTCTTGCCTTGCTGACCTCTGGCTCTGCTGAGAAGTGCTCTCCAAGGGCTTGGATAGAGCTTGCCTCCTGTTTCCTGAAGGGATAAAAAGACTTCACCTCTGCAAAGGAACTCCTTGTGTGGCAAAAATCGATGCACAGCCAACTAGCAGTGTAAGAATCACAGCATCGCCGACCTAGACCGATGCAGCTAGATCCCCGAGAGGAGATTGACACAGCGCCAGCGTTGCGACCGGGACTTCAATGCATGGCCCACTGGATTGACGCATCACCGAGCTGGAACGACGCAGCCCGACTTTCTGCAGGAGGAATCGATGCAGCGCCTGCCATGCAACAGAAACTCCGACGCACCTGTGACTTCGTCCTGCACTCACAGGATTTCCACGCATCGTCCCTGGACGTCAAAAGACCCTGCATCGCAAAGAGTATTCAAACCTGCACGCATCGTCTGTGTTCGAACGGAAATCCGATGTACACCCTTCATTTTCCACACATCTCCTCTTCTGTGGTCTCTGTGTGTGTAATTTTGATGCATAACAGGTACTTTGTACTTGCAAGAGACAGTTGTTTCTTTTAAGAACGTAAGACTCTTATTAATATTACCTAAGTGATATTCCAACTTGTGACTATCAAATCTTGATTGTTTGACCTTAATTTATTCAGATAAATATCTCCTATTTGTCTAAAACTGTGTGGTGTTTTCACTGTGTTACTGCATGGTTTATTGCACAAATAATTTACACATTGCCTTCTAAGTTAAGCCTGACTGCTCAGTGCCACACTACCAGAGGGTGGGCACAGGATAATTTGGAATGTGTGACTTACCCTGATAAGATTCTGGTCTGTACTTGGACAAGGGTGTATACCTCTGCCAACTAGAGACCCCATTTCTAACAGTGACCACTCTAGAAAGATGCAGTGGCCATAAAATGGAGTGGGGCCAGTATTTTGACATAGACTGGGATAGATTGCTAGTGGACTGAAGCTAAATCAAGCTCCTGCTCCCAGTCGGCAGCCATGTCAAGGATTATATTAGGTGAGAAGCAGTAGCTGGCAATGTCAGCTTCTCTGGTCATGCTGAAGATATTGATTCTTTGCCTGTAAATCCTCTCCGTCCTCAATGAAGGTAGGAGCCAATCACAAACACATTCACTGACACAGTGAATGCAGGAAACATGTTTGGTGTGTGAGGTTACTTCTTATCTGGTCAGTTGTGATTGGTTGGTGTTAAGTGTTTCAGCTAGGCATGGGTAATGGAGTTAAGAACAACCACTCCTTTCATTACCAGGTTTTGTGAAAGTTTAGTAATCCTTATTATATAATCCTATATTGTTTCTAAGTTAAAAAAAAGTCCCATAAAGCATATTATAATTTCCATTAAGTAATAAAAAATTATTGAATGTTATGAACTGAATTACGTTCAACGAATTTGAAAAAATAAAGCTACATTAATTAAATATAAAAACAAGTGTATGCTATAAAAACTATTAATTATGTTTTATATATGTATGTTTTTAAATAGGAAATTTATTTTAATGTAACATTATTTCCTATGCCTTTCAGTTGTTGGCTCCATTAAGTTCCATGGGAGAGTGCTGAAGTACAGTGGTTGGCCTTGTGTGGGGCTGAACTTACTCCAGCTCTGAGCTGGAGTACCTTTACTCCTTTTTGGGCTCCATTTAGCTGTAATAGCTTTAGAACTTATGCTTTTGTAGATGGGCTCATGCCCTCCCTAAACCCTCTGTAGCTCTTCCTTAACCTCTTCCTGCTTCTCACTTAACCACTTCCATTTAGTAGTAATTATTCCACAATGCATATGTGTGCAGAGATCTCTGCTGTTAGGGCAGAAATCTCTGCACAGAAAGTATGAGAGTCCCAGGCTTAGACCTCTTCTCAGAGGTTTATGAAGAGCATTTTGTAGTATGTGAATAATACTATAGTAGTGCTACTAAATGAACTACAAAATTCAGTTTGTGAATCGGTCCCTATACCATCTATAAAACTCCTCTATCCTATAGGCACAGCACAGGCTGTTACGAAGAAAGGGTGCATCAGTTAACTTTCTCAGTTTAATAAAATTGCACACAGTGTTTCTACAGAAAATCCAGTAGCAAGACACACATAAAAAGAATCCACATCCTAGCTACAAAACATGTCATGATAACTCCTTACTGAAGAAACTACCTAGGCAGCCTAAGTTAAGGTCTTGAGCAGGCAAGGTGTAGCACAGGTCCCCTGTTGACATACATAAAGTCAAATGTTCAGCACCTTGAAGACTGTTCCTTCTTTAACCCTGATGCCTCCCTACTTCCTGAAGCCACAGCACCTTTGGAAATGAGTCTGCTCCAGCTGTCCATCTCTCCTCTAGCTTGCTATCCTGCTGTAGGCTTGCAGACAAATGCATCTATTTGGGTAGGCTACATGAGAGGTCTAAAGGAAGAGTTTATGGAGGGAGTGTTTAGATGAAGCACCTGTCTTCTGCCTTCCAGGAGCTCTCGCAGCATTGTGCTAGTATCTCTTGAATCATTCACCATAATTTCTAACTCTCTCTCTCTCTCAACACCTTGATTCTTCCCACTGTTACACCTGCTTCTTCTACATCGTTCTCCCACCTATCTGCCTCCTCTCTTCAGAACGCTCATCCTCCCCTCTCTTGTTCCCTCACTCACTATCTACCAGTTTGACATTTTAGGCAGGAATCTGCACCTTGCATCATCTCTCTACCCAGTGATATACTTATATTTGGGGAAAAAACTTCACCCACAAGCTTCTGCTTCATCGCCTTTAACTTGTCTCTCCCTTTTGGTTCTGCTAGTTCTACACTTCCATCCTTGCTGTCCCCTCCCTAAACTGTGGGGTGACCACAGGGAGAAATATAGGCTATTCAAAAAGCCAACATATATAAAATAATTATTTCAGCCCACCCACAAATTTGAAATCCTACTCCATATCATGTGTGCTACCTTCAGCTAGTTCTATTTCTTTAGCCAACAACATTCTGTATAAAGAGAATTACAGGCTTATACATACTAATGAAAAAGCTAAAATGGCATGCCCATGATTCCTATGTGTTACTAAGATACAAAGTTAGATTTGCCTGATGGTGACCCTGATAGCAGAGGGTAGTAAAGGAACAGCTTCAACCGAGTAGAAGATGCAGTGTAGAAGTGGCTGCCAAGCCTGACCTCACAGTAGGCAGATACGCACACTGATAAACTGATCTACTTGGACGCTACTTGTGCAATAATCCTATACTGTGCCAGTGGTCTATGTATTGCTGTCTGCACTCTTGCTCTCACCGGCTCGGCTTCTTCCTCAATGTTTTGGGGTGATCTGTCGAGCGGGGGCTCTTGAAAAAGTGGGGCGTCCTAAAGTAAAACACATGTTCCCCATGTAATTTTCCACTTTAAATGCAGACCTAGTTCAGTCAAAATAGCTGAATGGAATAACACTACGGACCTGATTATGAGTTTGGTGGTCCTTTGACTGCCATGGCGGTGGTGGCAGTCCGGCCGCTGTCAGGGTGGCGGTCAGACAGCCGTATTGCGAATCATGTGGGCCCATGGAGCCAAGACTGCTGCAGTTCATCCAGCACTGCCAGGCAGCACAGACCACCATGGTCACGAGGAAGCACAAACAAGATGGCAGACACAGTGTTTCTGCCGGACACATTACGAGGTTGCACACCAAGTGTCACCATGGCGGGTCAACCACCATGTCTCAGAAGGCAGAACACAGAGTATAAAGGTAGACACTCACCTCCAAGCAGCTTTACACATCGGCTGCTGCCATGGAACCCATCGCACACATCCTTCCACTGCTGGTGCTCATCAAAGAAGACCCAAATCAATTCCATTGTGGACACCCCTGACCACACCTACTTGTGTGATGAACCTTAACAACAGATCATAGCACCATCGTCCACATCATATGGGGGTTGAGGCACACCAGGGGCAGCAAGTACACTTGGCATTATGTCTCACGTTTGAACCAGATGCCATGAAGGTCCCGATAAGCCCCCTTAGGGCAGGTCACTCACATTGCACCGCAATACTCCACAACACACAGCCACACATCTCTGGGACAGTGAAGGCTACACAACATTCTCGCACACATCACCAACAACACTCAAACATCACACATATACTGTAAATACAACTTGCACACCCAAATTCTACACAGGCCAGGGACTGTTCGGGTGGTGACTGCAGGTATGGTGCATGTGGTGGATATCTGCCTGTAGTTGTAGTATCTGCAGGTGTGGTGCTTATGGTGGGGGTCTGCTGGGGTGGTGTCTGCAGGTAGGATGGGTGTGGTGAATGTGTCAGTGACTTGGTGTGGTTTGTGTGTGTGATGCTGGGGGTGTCTGGGGAAGTGGTGACTGTTGTGGTATCTGATGGTGGATGTTATTTGTGTGCATGCCGGTGTGTTTGTAGTGCTTATGTTTGTGTGTGCTCCTTTTGGGTGTTGAGGTGGATGTCTGCAGATCTGTCTGTGTGGTTTGGTGAGGTAGGGGAAGAGGGAGTTGGAAGGGGGACAGAAGGTGGGGGGTGACTGGCTGCTGTCAGTGAGGAAGCCAGAGCCTGAAAAGATCTCTGTAGGCCAGCCATTGCACCACCAATGCCTGCCAGGAACGCGTTTGTCTGTTGGAGTTGGGTCGCCAATCCCTGGATGGCATTCACAATGGCTGACTGACCCACAGAGATCATTCTCAGGAGGTCAATAGCCTCCTCGCTGAGGGCAGCAGGGATAACAGGGGCTGGGGCGGAGGTGCCTGTGGCAAAGGACACGCCCCCCTCCCTCTTGGGTGAGCGGGCAAGGCCAACTGGGTACAGAGCAACAGGGAGGGTGATGATAGAATGGGGTGGTGGACGAGGATGGTACTGGGGCATGCCCAGATGGGTCCGCCACCACTAGGGAGTAGCCACTGGAGGAGAACTCTGATGATTAAGATGATGATGCTGATCCAGTCTCCTCTGTGGCACTCCCTCCATCCTCTGGACCACAGGGTCTCTCTGTGTCAATGGTGTCTTGACTCAAGGTCCGTGTCCAGATCCTTCTCTACTTGGCGTGGCCCTGTCTCCTTCGCTTGCTGGTGCAGATGCTGCAATGACAAACAGAAGTAGGGTCATCACATGTCTAAGAACACACTTAAACAACAGCTCTCGTTCGCAAAAATTATCATGATGTTGAGTAGGCCCCATCTACTAACTCCACATAAGAGGCTCATACAAGTGCCATACCATAAGCATGCCATGTTAACTGAAATGTCAACAGTTGCCCACAGGAAAATCAAGATCTCAGACAACTACAATCTCATGGCTGAAGTTGTGCAATCACAATAACCATTGAACTAGTAGAAGACCTCGTCACCCACAAGGTTTTTCCCCATGTAGCAGACCTCAGTTACCTGTTGTCACATAATTATAGGCCAATGCCAAACGTCTTTAATCATTTCCCACACAAGGGCATGCACACATCTATTTCTCACATACATAAGGATCCAACATAAATAAATAATGCTCCAAAATCCTGCCATGTTCATGACAAAGTACAATTGCCTGGAGAAGGTGAATGCAAATACTCATGTCACATTGGAAGCACTTCCACAATGCACACTTTACCAAGTGACATCTGTCCCAATAGAGTCAATAAGCTATCATTGATGTTGCTCAGATAGGCCACATGTGTGGCATGGAAATAAATACTGTAGGCATCATGTGTAAGATGTCAGGGAGAGATGTCCACTAAATACACAACACTATGAATCAGTAAGCCCCAGGGTGATAACCACTAATGTCTAGCACCCCTTACAATGACATGCTCTGAATGCTTCAGTAGAAGTCATTAGTCGCTGGCATGTTGGAGAGACAGAAGTTGCAAGGACTTGTAAAGGTCCCTCAACATGTTGCCCAATGGGAAGCTACATCACTATCTCCATTTTGGTCTTGCAAACCCAGAGGTCTGTCTGTGGATGAATGCCTGTACCTAAACCCAGGTGACTGAAACATTAATGCAAGTCGCTCCATAATGCATGCTACTAGTCAGGGCACAAACCTTAAACATGACACATGTGGAGTGCGCCTATCAGTATGTTGCAACATCAAAGGCATAGATATTCACATTGTGGCTCTAAACTCTAGGCCTACCTGTCATGTCCCTCATGACTACTGCAGTTGTACATGCCAAATGACATGCTAAGAGGCTTGAGGGTATGTCAGCCTATAGACATTGGTTACACACTCCTATATGTGTTATAACATGACATGTACCCCCATTTTAAATGGCTTATTCCACACACAGCTTGCCATGCACATGTATGTGTGGGAATAAAGACTATGAGGGTCATTCCTACTTTGGCGGGCGGCGGAGGCCGCCCGCCAAAGTACCCCCGCCAGAACACGGCTGCACGGTCAAAAGACCGCCGCGGTGATTCTGGCTTTCCCGCTGGGCTGGCGGGCGACCGCCAGAAGGCCGCCCGCCAGCCCAGCGGGAAAGCGCCTTCAAGGAGGAAGCCGCCTCCGACTGGAGCCGGCGGAGTTTAAGGCGTGCGACGGGTGCAGTAGCACCCGTCGCGATTTTCAGTGTCTGCATAGCAGACACTGAAAATCATGGTGGGGCCCTCTTACGGGGGCCCCTGCAGTGCCTATGCCATTGGCATGGGCACTGCAGGGGCCCCCAGGGGCCCATGACACCCCATACCGCCATCCTGTTCCTGGCGGCCAAAACCGCCAGGAACAGGATAGCGGTATGGGGGTCGGAATCCCCATGGCGGCGCAGCAAGCTGCGCCGCCATGGAGGATTCCCCTGGGCAGTGGAAAACCGGCGGTACACCGCCGGTTTTCCGTTTCTGACCGCGGCTGTACCGCCGCGGTCAGAATTGCCCTGGATGCACCGCCAGCCTGTTGGCGGTGCATCCGCGGTACCCTACCCTGGCGGTCCCGGACCGCCAGGGTAGGAATGAGGCCCATAATCCCATAAACATAGTTAGACCATGCATGAAACTTCTGCTCATTTATATATACTAAAGAGAAAGGGGCACATGTTGACATGTAGCCCAAGGAATGTTGGCAAAAGTCATGACAAATAAATCATGTCAATGGACAGTCACCACTTACCAAGGGAAAGTAGTGATCCATAGATTAATTCAAAGTAAAATGTAAATCCTTTCACATATATTTAGGGCACCTTCACATTACAGACTGCAGTGAGGTACCAGAACCCATCAAGCACTGAAGAAAGCAAGCTTCTGAGTAGCAGATGCCAACATAAAGATTTACACAGACACATGGCTGAGGGCAGTGATCCATCATCTACTTACCATCGGCCTGGAACACTGAGGGGGAGTGGCCTGTTGCACAGAAAATACACACACAACAAAAGCAAAATGTATGTTAATGATAACTATACACAGCCATATGTGGACCTTTCAAAGCTGGTGATTTGAGGTTCCCAACCCTAGGTCCCTGGTACAATACGCCAAGGCACATAAGTTTAAAACGCAGGACATGTCAACCAAAAGAATCTCTCATCTACAGTGCGACACATGGCTCATCCCTAAATGTCAGGGGTAAGCTGTCAGAACCTCACTCAATCACTTGGCTTTGGGACAGGCAGGAATATGACCTATGCTTACCCCCTTGTGGCTGCTGTGCTGCCCTCAAACGCTCATCAAGCTCTGGATAGGCCACAGCCAGGGTGCGGGCCATTGGGAGGGATGGTCATTGTCCGATGGGCACCCTGTCCACATTGGGAGGCCAGCCCCATCTGGTTCTACGCGATCTTCCAGGCCCAGCTTCTTAGGTCCTCCCACCCCTTGTGACAGTGGGCGCTCTGCTGGCTGTGAGCCCCCAGGATCTGCACCCTTTTGGCGATGTCTCTCCATATCCCTTTCGTTTGATGGGCTTTGACCTGCTTGGATGCAAAAGACAAATCGAGAGGTCATGTTCACTAGTCCCATCATAATTGGTAGAGTCGCATACATGTCAAAAGCATCAAGCTTTCCCTTTTCCATTTTGTCAATACTCCCGAGGTGTGGAATATTCAATCCAATAAGCACTGGGCCATGACTACAAACATACATTGCCCACTCTACAGGACAACCCACCACCTGGCTCTGGCCCTACAATTACTAGGCAGGCATACTGACATCTTGTGGGACATGCCCTAGCAACCTGACTGAGATGTGAGCCACCACAGGGCACTTCACACCTCTGTGGCTTCTGTAAGGTAGACTCCTTATGCATGAATGGACCAACAGACTCAGTGAGAGTGACTTCCTGCATGCATTCCCTATAGGCCAATGTTAGATGCCAGAGACAACACACATGGGTGACAATGAAGGGACTTGCATAGTGGGTACAGAAAGTGTCTAGCCAGTCTCTTTGTGGAGCTTTGCAATGACAAGTGCAGACTCAGACCACTTCAGTGGGTGGGGTTCTGTGTTATGTATCTGTACCACAGAACACACTTTCAGACCGGTCCATCCTACAGAGATGGAATCCACCAAATAGTCATGCATTCTACAGGTTCTACTATGTGACAAAGCTACAGAGTCACATATCCTGGTCTTGCAGGAATCAACACACTCTCTGCATTGTGGAAATGACAGTCATGCAATGAGCCTACACAAGACATATATGACCTGTGTGAAGGTGAAAACAGGGCTATGGAAGTAAGGGACCTGTCATGTGTCATACACACATTGACAATGATGCTAAGTGCATATGTGGACTACATTAGTAACTTACCTCTGTACCCTTTCATAATCTAATCAAAGGAATGAGGAACTCTGGACAGAATTTTACACCAGAGTCTCATACTGCTCACATGACAGGATCTGCTGGGGTACAGGTAGTGGCACAGTGCCACAGTTGTATAGCCACTGCGACTCCACCCTAACCTATACTAGGACTAGGCAGAGTTTGCAGAGTTCTGCTACGTGGAACTCTGTTAAGTGCCAAACAAACTCTGGCGCTCTACGCGGAGTTCCGCAAGTGGCAGAGTTTGGGTAAGTCGCACTCTTTGCACTGATTTTCAGTGCCAGAAATTTCTCCTGTACTGTAAAATCGGTGCAAATGGCATCACGTGGAGCACCAGAGGGTGCTAACATTTTTCTGTCACTCGAATAGATTTTCTACTTGAGAGGGAGCTTCCTCATGTGAGCAGCAGCTTTCTCATTGTGAGCGGTTGTGGCCCACTGTGACCGCTCGTGTTCAGAAATCTTGCTCACCAACTAAGCCATTTTTCTCGCTCGTGCTTGCCAACTTAACGTTGGCAAGCCACGAGCGAGAGAAAAAACTCCACTCCACCTCACTTCACAGAGTTTTTCAGAACTCCACTCGGAGTGGGGAAAATTCCATGACCTACTCTGGTGGAGCGGAATTCTTCACCCACCCCCTACTGGGAGATACATGTGACAGACCCCGGTCTCTGCAAGCTGAGCAAAGTGAACCTTAATGACACCCACATTCCCTCTCTACCATTCATTACAATGCATCATGTAGCCAACAGCAATTTGGGATGTGGTGTGTGTGGCAATCTAAAGGGCAGAGAGAGTGATGCCATACCTTCCCAAAAAATTACTTGCAAGAGCAGATGTCTGAAGTAATCTCAGTGGCAACATACACATAGCTTACATTCCTCACAATAGACACATGCAACATGCATACTCAGCTCATGCTGGCATGTACATATGTGTTGTCTCACATATTCAACAATCTAAATGAAATAGTTGTTAGTGGATGTCAGTGATGTCACCTCACCTAGTTCTGTGCCTCCAACCCACGTTTGTTCAGGGAACACAGGAAACAGGAACAACATAATGTGAAGGAACACAACATATGGCACTGGCCCCCAGTACCTGCACATTGACTCTTCCATTAATGCCACACAGACTGCAGCAGGCACATAATTATGAAATCCGCCGGACATGGGTACAATCTAGCCTGTGAGGAGGGAAAGGGTAATTAGGTACAGAGGAAATGGTGAACATGAGGCATTTACCTGCTCCTCTGGTGCACCATAGAGCTATCCATACAGGGGCAGGACCTCAGTCACCAGCCTCTCCAACACCTCTTGTGTGAAGACAGGGGCCGTGTCACCTACTGGATGTGGCATGATTGTTCCCAGAGGTGGTACACCGCAGCTCAGTAGTGGAGGTCTTGCTGGCAGCAGTCTCAGGAGTCAAGTGAGGCATTTTTCAGAACATGGTGGTCACTTCTGCCATGTACGTGGTCATCACTGCAGGCAGACACAGCCATTGGACCAAGACCGCCAATGGGAAAAATGTTAGCCTATGGCTGTGCCCGCCGCTGTTGTTACCGCCATGATGACTTCTGTGGCGGTTGTGGGCGGTTCCTAATGTCCAATGGAGTAGGTCAGGTAACTGCAATTTTTTACAGGCCAGTTATGTGGTAGTAGGAGTCATAAACTGCGTCACACCTCATACAACTTTGTTCTGAGCACTAAAACCTGCCTTTGTAGTTCGGTTATGTTTTTCCTACTACTGAAACAACATTGTAGTATGTTGCTGGGCACATATGGAAATTTACAGTGGGGCACAGTCATTTTTGCAGTCAGGCGATCCGGTCACATCCCAGGTGGCATTTGTGAGGGACCGTTGCTTTCATTCCTGATACATGATGTGAACACGTGTGGCAAATCAAGGGGGTAACCTGTGACCCTTGTGTTTTGAGCAGTTGTGATGTGTACTGTGTGCCATGTCCATCCATTTAGAATTGTCATATCACATGTAATCCTTGACATGCATCACGTACGTTGCTGTGGACCCAAAGACTAATGTCAAAACTCATTTCTTGTCATGTGTAGGTACCCAGGGAAGGGGAGGATGTGACAACCAGCTGTCTACTGTCCACTGCCAGACCTTCAGACCATGGAGCAAAGACACATCATAACATATTGTCGTCACTGGATACCCAAACAATAGTCGACTTACATTGCAAGATGGAGCCAGATCTAATGCCTGACCTAATGCAAGCTATTAGTCATCCAACCAACATACCTCCCATTGTAAAGGTCATGTCAGTGTTGCACTTCCTAACCACTGGGTTCTTCCAACATACAGTGGTTGTAGCTGATGGAATATCCCAACCTATGTTCAGTCTGGTGTTAAAGGATATCCTCTCAGCAATGTTGAAACACCTGGACAGCTAGATCCAGTTTCCCCGACGTGAGGATTTAGACCATATGAAGGCTGACTTTTATGGTTTTGCATGCCTCCCACATGTGGTGGGGACTATTGATGGCACACATGTTGGCTTGGTCCCACCGCATGCCAATTAACAAATATACCGCAACAGAAAGAACTTCCATCCCATCAACGTCCAAGATGTATGTTTGGCGGACTTATATATTTCACAGATATCTGCCCATTGTCTGGGTTCAGTCCATGATGCCTTCATAATGCAGAACAGCACGGTCCTCCAGCTGATGTCCCGACTGTACGCAGAGAGGGTCTGACTGGTTGGTAAGTCACATCTGTCCTGGTTGTGTGTGGAATGTCCTGTGCGAGAATTCTGATAAGATTAACTCACTGTTGCACATATGTCCCATTTCTCAACAGGAGACTATGAAATCCAAACTGTCCTCGGTTGTTGATGCCACTAAGGAATCCAACTGTGCCAGGAAAAGTCCGCTTCAATGAGGCCCATAGAAGAACAAGACAGGTAGTGGAGCAGGCTTTTGGGCTGCTGAAGGCCATATTTAGGTGTTTGGACTGAACTGGTGGAGCCCTCCTCTACTCACCTGTTAGTGTGTAAGATCATTGTGGCCTGCTGCATGCTCCACAACATTACCCTGTGGAGGATTATCCCATACATTCCAGAGGAGTGGGAGCCTGCAGGGCCACAGGGTAAGCCTCCTGAAATGCCAAGTGAGGATGACAGTGGCGAAGAGGAAGAAGGTGACTTGCGGGAAGATCTTATCAATAACTAATTTTCATGGATGTCAGTATGTCATGTGATGTAATGACTGTGACTGTGCAATTAACTATAGTTGTCAGAATATGTGAAGTAGAGTAATTTTGCAAGACAGTGAAGAGCTAATACTATCAAACATTCATCTAAAGGGGGCATGAAAGGTTAGCCTTTGACATATCCCCAGCTTGATGTAGCTGCTTTGTTTGTGTCAGTCTCATTGCCTTATAAACTCATTTCCAGGTGCTTGCTATGTGATTTGTGTTGTTGGCATGTTAAGTCTATATTTAATGCTGTTCCAACATGTGGAGTGGATATGGACTGTTCCAGGTAATGTAGGTAACAGATTTGGGGTGTTTGAGACCTGTTCCAAGGCAGCCTGGCCATTGCTTGGGTGGACGGGCCAAAGTGCATAATGTACTTGTTTTTTTGTGCTGTGTTGGGCCAGTTGCATCATGCGTGTGAATATGTGGACATGAAATATGTTGTCATCAAGAGCAAGCTAGGCATTTAACCTTCACATAGGCTAAACGCTGTTCTTGTATGACCAGTATGTAGCTGTAGATGTGTTTCATCACTGCAGGCCACAGTGCCTGTGCCACAACACTGACATGTGTTTGTGTCGTACCATCAGACGCATGGTAATTGAATTATGATGGACCTGTGATCAGGGACTGTTGTACTGCCCTCTGTCTGTAACTTGGTTTATGTGATGTTGGATTACTTTGGTGTGGTATGTGATAAGGCTCAAGCTGGTGGCACCATTCACTTTTCTGTTTTCCTGTTCTACAAGTCAATGTTTGGCAAGGCCCTTCCTTCTATGGTCTGGGGGACTGCACCTTGGTTATTCCACCTTGACACAATATAAGTAAGCCATTCATGGCTTTGACAGTCCAGATATTTTGACAGCACATATGATGTATAGTGAAATAAAATGTTTGGTGTGGCCAGACACTTGTAACCATGCGTTGCTGTTTGTTGTTAGTAATCCTTAGCAAGACAGTGTACCTGTTACACATCCCTCCTTGCACTAGTATCTTGCGTCTTCCTTATTTGATTCACATGGTCTTACATCTCTACATAGGAATAATTGCAATAGAACCAAGCAGACACAAACTTTGTGACAGGTGGTATTTATTGTGCATAGGATGAAAACAAGGGACATGATGGAACAGAACAGTGAGGGTTTCGGTCATTGTTGATGAAATCATTGTATTAGATGCCACAGCATTTGAAGTCCAAAGTCCAGTGTACTCCCCCATAGGAAATTGAAGGTTGTTGAATGACAGTCAACAGAGTGATTGTGTGGCACACAAAGGAGTTCCTTCAGGAAGAGTTGACTTGCTGGAAGTGGTGGGTGTCTTGCCACCGGCACCTCCTATATTCTTAGCTGGACGTCCCCACTTGCAGAGGGGGGAATGATCAAATACTAAAGAAGCAGGGGTGTCTGTTGCAGGTTCTTCCCCAGACAGGGCCTCCTTTCCAGTGGCTGGCGCCGATGAAGAAGGGCTTGGTGTTGCTGATCCAAAGGAAGGGGTACTGTGTTGTTCACAATCCCTGATAAGAGTACTGCTAATCTCCCTGAACACCCCTGTTACAGAGGCCAGGATGGTATTTGTGGCCTTCCACATTTGAAGCATTTCCTTATGGATGTCCCTCTGAAGCTGCTTGAGCTCCCAGAGTTCGGCAACTATCTGGCCCTTTATGCCTTGGGACTCTTGATAAACCACAAAGACGTAGCTTATGGGTCCTGGCAAGGGGCATCCACAGTGCCCACAGCCCATGGGCCCACAGCATCCCTCCCACGCACCCTACCACCACAGGCCTGTGCCCTTGCCACAGGGTGCCCCCTACTAGTGCTTCCAGTACTATCATTGTCCAACACATAGTTCAGTGACTGGACTGGAGGGCAGGAGATGGTTGCCACTGCCCTAGGGACACAGGTTGGGGTGAATGGCTGCCTGTGAGGTTAATGCAACTGGGCTAGGAGGTCTTGATGTGGGCATACTGAGAGTCACTGTTGTTACCTGACCAGGTTGCCCATACGGGCCACAATCGTCCTCCACATCCAGATGTACAGTAGTGTTGTCGTCACTGAGGGCAGTGGCAGTCACTTCTGTGGCCTCCGTGTGTCCAGTGACCGCATGACCTGTTGATGTGAAATGTACAGTGTTACTGGTTGTATTGTGACATCTACCTCCAAAACTTTACAGTGACATTTAGCAAAGACCTTATAGTTAGTTGACTTGCAGGTTATCCATTTATGAGAGGTACCCATGGTATTGGTTGTATTGAGCTGACATTAGTGAAACATGCAAATTCCATTGACTTCAAGCAGCTGCTGAATTTGGGTGTTCCATGGCACTTGGTAGGATGGGCTGAGAATTCCACCTTGACACCAGTTTGGCCAAAACAGTGGCTGAGCAGGATGTGGCTTTGACTCTTTTGAGGCCTGGTTGATTGTTATCCCTAGGAGTCTGTTGTATAAGTAACTGGAGACATCATGTGGTCAGTGCATTGTGAATGTGTCTGCAGCCAATACCATTCTGGTTATGCATCTTTGATGCCTTGTTGTTCATTTGAGTTGCACACTGGTTGTGCTGTCCTTCCTGTCCTCAATGGTTGGACCTAGTCAGTGCATTGCTCTGCCTCCTGTGGCTCCACCCTGTAAGTAGAGCCCTTTCCCTGGCTCCTCTGAACTCCTGACCCCTGTCAGGAGTTTGAGGCCCTCCTCCACCCGCAGGCTTCTGCCTGCTCCTCATTCCTGGTGTCTAGTGGGAAAGCTCTGCTCTCCTATTAGGCTACCTTCTGCCTCTCTCCTCCTTTTGCTTTCCTTGCTCTCTGCTCTTCTTCACTACTGTCCCTTAGTGCTCCTTTTCCTCATCTCTCTCTTTCTCTCTCTCTCTCTCGCTCTCTCTCTCTCTCTCTTTTTTGCGTTTTCTCTCGCTCTCTTTTGCTCTCCCCTCTCCTCCCCTCTCTCTCTCTCTCTCTCACCCTCTCTCTCTCACCCTCTCTCTCTCTCTTCTCTCTCTCTCTCCTCTCTCTCTCTCTCTCTCCTCTCCCTCTCTCCCCCCTCTCTCCCTCTCCCCCCTCTCTCTCCCTCCCCCCCTCTCTCTCCTCCTCTCTCTCTCTCTCCCCCTGTCTCTCTCCCCTACCACTGCCGGCCCGTCTCCTTTTTTGGCTCTGCCCCCTTTTTCGTGCCATTTTCGTCCGTCTCCCAGCTGTCCTCTCCTCCCCCCACCTCCCTACTTAATGGTGGCAGCATCGCTGGTGCGCCGTCTGTGCCTTGACCATGCCCAGCGCCAGAAGCCTTTGCTCCCACCCCCCACCGCTGCCACGCACATCTTCACTATGACGCCACCACCCTTTGTGCCCTCAACACAGGCCTCTCTCCCGCTTGCCTTCAAGCCTCCCCCGGACCCTTCTCCTGCCAGAACTGCACCTTCACCAGCCTCCAGGCTAATGACCCACCCACCAAGGCAGGACGCATCCATCTCAGATGTATCCTCAACACCTGCTCCATCAACAAGCATGCAGTAGAGCTATGGAATCTCTTTGACTCAGCCTCCCCAGACATCACCTTCCTGACCGAGACCTGGATGAACCCGACCTCGGTGCCTGACATCTCCATAGCCATCCTGGACGGCTACAAGATCACCCACAGTGACCGCTTAAACAAACCAGGAGGAGGCATCGCCATCATCCACAAGAACACCCTCAGGATCATGACTAACACCAAAGACACCCTCAGCACCACAGAACACCTGCACTTCCAAATCCACACTGACCCAAACACCACCCTCCGAGGGACCCTTGCATACAGGCCCCCTGGCCCACGACAGCAGTTCAGCGACTCCATTACCGACATCATCAGCACGCACACTCTTGCTTCCACTGACTACACACTCCCCTCAGACTTAGACTTCCACGTCAAGAACACCAACGACAACAACACCGCCACCCTGCACGACAACCTCGGCTTCAAACAGCTCATCACAACACCAACCTGCTCCGCAGGACACACACTCAACCCTATTTTCTCCACCAGCCAACATGTCTCTTTCAGCCACACCACCAAACTCCACTGGACAGACCATCACTGCATCCACTTCTCCTTCAAGAAACTCACAACAGACCACCACCCACAACGGATCCCCCACCGCAGTTGGAACAAGGTCACCGAAGACCAACTTATCAGGACCCTCTCTCAGAACCCACCCATCAACACCACGACACTGATGCAGCTGCCCGCAACTTCAGGCAATGGGTCAACACCTGTACCAATACTCTCGTCCCTATAAAGAATCCCTCCAACAGAGGCACCGACAGAAAGGTCTTCTGGTTTACCGCTGACCTCCACGAATCTAAGGAAAGCTGCCGAAGACTCGGAAGAAAGTGGCACCAAGATCAGACTCTGGGCCTTCAAAAATGCCATCCGCAGACACCATCAACTAATCCGAGCCACCAAGAGAACCGCCTTCAAAGACCGAATCAACAAGGAACCCTTTAATGTCGTGAAGGAACTCTCCAACGCCAATGACATCCCGCCATCCCAAGCCCTCTGTGACTCCCTAGCACCCAGACCACCCCGGCAACCACCAATACCACAGATTTACCTCCGACCAACCTCCTGCTCTCCTGGACCCCCATCAACGACAATGACACCATCGAAATTATGAACACCATCCACTCTGGCTCTCCATCTGACCCCCTGCCCTCACCACATCCTCAACAAAGCAAGCTCCATCATCGCACCCCAACTACGGAAGATCATCAACAGCTCCTTCGAGTCCGCCACCTTCCCGGAGAGCTGGAAACACCCTGAGATCAACACCCTCCTCAAAAAACCCCAGGCGGACCCAAAGGACCTCAAGAACTTCCGTCCTATCTCCCTGCTCCCCTTCCTGGCAAAAGTCATTGAGAAGGCTGTCAACAGACAACTGACCCACTTCCTCAAGGAGAACCGCACCCTGGACCCTTCCTAATCTGGATTCCGCAGCAACCACAGCACCAAAACCGCCCTCATTGACGCCACCGACGACATCAGAACCATACTGGAAAGCGGCGAAATCGCGGCCCTCATTCTCCTGGACCTCTCGGCCGCGTTCGACACCGTCTGCCACTACACCCTACGCTCACGCCTCAGTAATGCTGGAATCAACAATAGAGCCCTGGACTAGGTCACCTCCTTTCTCACCGGCACCACCCAGAGACTCCGCCTCCCCCCATTCTGCTCAGAGGCCACCAAAATAATCTGCGGCGTACCCCAGGGTTTGTTTCTCAGCCCGACCGTCTTCAACATCTACATGGCCCCACTCGCTAACATAGCCCGATCCCACAACCTCAACATCATCTCAGACGCCGATGACACCCAGCTGATCCTCTCCCTCAGCAAGGACTCCGCCAAGACCTACCTCCACAAAGGAATGAAGCCCATCGCCGAATGGATGAAGAGCAGCTGCCTCAAACTCAATTCCGACAAGATGGAAGTCCTCATCTTCAGCTCCACCCCCTCTGCAAGGGATGACTCCTGGTGGACTGCCACACTCTGAACCACTCCAACTCCCACCGACCACGCATGCAACCTAGGATTCATCTTGGACCCCTCACTATCCATGACCCAGCAAGTCAACGCCATCTCCTCCTCCTGCTACAACACCCTCCGCATGCTCTGAATGATCTACAAATGGATACCCACCGAAACCAGAAGAACAGTCACCCAAGCCCTCGTATGCAGCAAGCTGGACTACGGCAATGCCCTATACGCAGGAACCATGGCCAAACTCCAGAAGAAGCTGCAACGCATCCAGAACGCATTCGCACTCCTCATCCTGGACATCCCCCGCCACTGCACATCACAGACCACCTGAAAAACCTGCACTGGCTCCCAGTCAACAAGAGAATCACCTTCAAACTCCTCACCCACGCTCACAAAGCACTGCACAACACTGGACCAGAATACCTCAACAGACGACTCTCTTTCTACACCCCGACCCGGAATCTCTGCTCTGCCGACCTTGCCCTCACATCCGTCCCACAGGTCTGCAGAACTACAACCTGCGGTAGATCATTCTCACACCTCGCCGCCAAAATGTGGAACACTCTTCTCACCCACCTGCCCCAGACTAAAGACTCCTTACCTTCAGGAAACTTCTAAAGACCTGGCTGTTTGAGCAGTAACAGCACTTCCCCCCCCCCCCCTCCCTTTGTCACCCTCCCCTCCTCAGCACCTTGAGACCATCACGGGTGAGTAGTGCACTTTACAACTTCCTGATTGATTGATTGATTGATTGATTGATCTTGGCAGTTCAAGATTGAGCTAGGTGGCCAGACACATCTTTGAGGTGAGCATGATTTGTACCTTGGCCCCTCCCAGGTGAGCACATGTCATTTAAGCGTGGTCAGGCAAGTGTTTTTGGACAAGGAACCACTGTTCTGCTATTTGGCGTCACTTGAACAGTGCCTCCTGTGAGTTGCGTTCAGGCCACTCCCCTACTACTTCCCAACACTACCCAAATGTTATCTTCCCAGGTGAGTAAACTTCCATTGAGAGATCACTTACTTGTGATTATAGTTGGCAAAACTGGGCCCATTGGGCTTAGCATCCAGGACACTCTCTCTAGTACCCAACAGTAGACACATTTTATCCCCCCAGGTGAGTGGAATTAATTTGGGAATTGACATGTAGTGGTGCTTTGAGAAGAGAACACTGTGCTGATGTTTGTAGTTATAGATAGAGTGCATGCTGGTAGTTGCAGTTATGTCACTCACCCTAGTACACACACTTGGCCAATGTTCTTCACCTAGTGAGCACACTTCAATTGAGAGGGGACAGACAGCTGTATTTGTACAAGTGATCACTGGTCTGGTGTTTGGAGTCACAGAAACAGTGCCTACTCGGAGTTGGAGCCAGTTACCTCTCTTTAACTCACAGATTATACAAATGTTATCCTCCCAGCTGAGTAAACTTCAATTGGGACTGACCAAACAAGGGTATTTGGACAATTATATACTGGGCTGGTAGTTGGAATTACATACACAGGCCTGTCTGACCCTGTACTGCACACACTATACACATATATTATCCTCCCAGGTGAGTAAAATTCTATTGTGAGATGCCAGACAGGGGTCTTTCGGACAGGTGGACACCTGACTGGTGTTTGGAGTTAGACACAAGGCCTCCTGGGAGTTGCAGTCATGTTACTGCCTGTACTACTCACAGTATACAGATGTTATTCTCCCAGGTGAGTACACTTCATTTGTGAGTCAAGACACAGGGTATTTGGGAATAAGAAAACTGGGCATGTGTTTATAGTTGGTGAGACAGAGCCTCCTGGCCTTAGCAGTCATGTCACTCCCTCTACTTCATGCATGTGGTAAAAGTCATCTCCCAAGGTAAGTCCACTTCATGTGTGATTTCCCAACCATAAGTGTTTGGAGAAGATGACACTGGACTGGTGGTTGGAGTGACAGTAAGAGAGCCTCCTGTGAGTTGCAGTCATGTAACTCCCTGTACTACATACACTATGCATATGTTTTCCTCCCAGGTAAGTAAACTTTAATGGTGAGTTCACAAACAGGAGTATTTGGAGGAGAGAACAGTGTGCTGGTGTGAGGCGTCATTATACTTGTGCCTGCTGGGAGTTGCAGTCCTGTCAGTCCCTAGGATACACACACTATACACAGATGTTAGCCTCCAAGGTGAGTAAACTTCAATTGTGAGATGCCAGACAAGTGTCTTTGGAAAAGTGGACACTGGACTGGTGATTGGGGTGATAGTAAAAAGGTGGTAGTCGGTGAGCAGTGAGAATGCATGACATGGCATTTAGGTGACCTTATTCTTGTTTTGAATTACCAGACGCCACTCCCTCAGGTATTCCTGTCAAGCCTTCAGGGTGCAGAATGGGCAAGACCTTCTCCTCCCAGGAAGTGAGTAGTAAGGGAGGAGTGGAGGTGCCACCACCAGTCTTCATGGCCTGCAGCTGGTGCCTGGAGACCATGGAACGGACCTTGCCCCTGAGGTTGTTCCACCTCTTTCTGATATCCTCCCTTGTTGGCAGGGTAATGCCTACAGCATTGACTCAGTTGACTATTCTATCTCACATTTTGATTCCTAGTGAGAGAAGTGTGCTGGACTTGTGCTCCCAACTATTATGGCTCTACTCTTATGATTTCATCCACCATGACTCTTAACTCATCATCAGTGAAAAGTGGATTTTTCATAGGTGACATGGTGGTACAAAAACAAAAACAGATGACACTGTCTTACTAAAGCAGGAAAGTGCAGAAGTGTGTGACTGGACAAAGTGTTTGCAGGGCATGGTATGTGTTTTGTGAAACTTTGAAGCAGTGCCTATTCAATATTTTTTTATCTTGCTGGGGCTTTCTGTGAAATGCAAAGGATTGTGTTGTGTGAAGGGGTGTTTTTATATGGTGCTTTGCAGGTGTGTTGAGTGTGGCAATGTGTGTCAGCTGTGTTGTTCTCAAATCCATCCAATGTGCAGTTGTGTATTACTTTGGTGATTGCAGACCGCCATAGTTTGGACCGCAAATGGCTGACCACCATGGGTGCCTGCCACTGCAACTTTGGACTTGTAATGTGGGCTGTCGGGGCTGGAGGTTAGACCACTTTTTTCCTGCCCGATAGGTTGGTCTGTAAGTCCGCCCACATGGTGGACTTTTCAGGACCCCCAACATAGCGGTCTGGTGGCCCGACCACCAAACTCGTAATGAGGCCCTAAATTGGGCAGAAAGCTAGATTGTGATCCAGAAATTGTGCTTTTTGTGATTTGGTGCAAATCCTTTTTGTAGTTTGTGACAAAATTAAGGTTTAAAATGTAATTCTAGTTCATGCCACAGTTCCACTGTGGATCTACCACTGATGACATCTCTAATGACCTCATTGATAACACAACTGTGCATTGTGAGGGCTCTTGTTATAGTTACTTTAGGGTGCAGTTATAGTTAGTCGAGATAGCTAAAGCTGGTGAATTTTAATGGTTTTGTTAGTTCAAAGCATTATATTTTAACTGACATTTTTACCTAAATATAATGTTCTGTTGACCTTGATTTTTTTTTTTCCAGTGATTTTCTAATTTTTTTTTTTAATGTAAGGTAAAGACATAATTAAAATTCTTAACTATAACATCAAGTAACCTGCGTAATGCACCTACGTATATTAGGGTGAACTCTCTTCATCCATTGGTCTGTTCAGCGGTCATTCATGTTTGGTACTGCCCATCACAGTATACAGCCTAGGACACCAAGGCAGGGCCGACTTGTATTTGTTGCACTGTGAGTAATGGCATTTTGACTAATCACCTGTGTACATCCTTAAAAGAAGTGCTCTTTTGTGCCTGGGCTAGTAGGCAAATACTTTACTTTCCAGCTCTTTTTTTCTTTCCATTCTTCATAGTTTCTAAACCATTTTTAGCACATCTTGTTGAGGTAAATTAACAGATCAGTTAATCTAGACTTAGAAATGTACTCTTAAACTTTGTAGTTCACTCCTTTAGGCTATTCATCATTACTGAGGGTAAATTTTCAAAAAATGTAGACTTATGTGTCCACGCCTCAAATGGGATGGAGCTCCATTTATGACTGTAAATGTACTACTAGTAACTTTTCACATGTACACAATAGAGGGCTCTCAATTGTAAAGTACGGGGAAAAATTAAAACGATTAATACATTTTAAAAAAAACAATAGCAAACATATATATTCATGGTAAATATTGTAATATAAATTCTATACGTTTATAAATACATGCTTCAATACTACTAACTTAATTTTCAATTAAATATTATTTTATTTAAATATATTAATTTAAATACATATTATTTTTAAGTTGTATTTAAAAAAAAAATGCCTAAAGTAAAATGTTTATATTTATTATTGTGTATTTAAAGTTGCAAAAACATGTATAAAATAAAATTAAATTGATGTAATTATTAAAATAAAGTTACTATTTTTTTTTAAAGATAAAGGGTTGTTAAAATATCTCATAATAAAAAGCAGAAATTAATTAATTTATTTTAACATTATTTGCAATGAGGATTTATTTTAACTCCTGGACTCCATTATTTTCTGTTGGAGGGTGTTACACTATCAGAGGCTGGCAGTCTATAATGCTGGACATACTCCAGGTCTTCCCTGCAGGAAAGTTATTGTGGGTCATTTTTGCTGGACATCTTTATCCCTTCTTGAAAACATATCCCCCACGCCTCATCTTCCTAATCCCTTTAGGGTCTCCTTCCTGTTGTGTTAACTGTATCCCTTTCTTGGTTGATCATATGGTCTTAGCCACCAATCTTCATCCTCGGATTTGCTATACATCATAAGTAACCATTTATGTAAAACCTGGTTTATAATATGTCACTGTTTTGAAGAGGCCTAGAACATATTCAGCAATGTGTATGCTCAGTGATCCAACACATGTGCTAAAGCACCGGCTTGTATTTTAGCATATGAAAATAATAAAGTTTGAAATTATAAATACATAACTGAAATTATGGGGCTGATTACGAGTTTGGCTGTCGGAAAATCCAGATCACCAAACTCCTGATGAGGAGACCACCATGGTGCTGGCACGCTCCACACCAGCCCCATTATGTGTTTTCCATTGGGCTGACCGGCGGAAACCTTCAGCCCAGTGGAAAACGTGCAGCAACATTGGACTCTGCTCCACATGGAGTAGAGTGCAATGCCGTCACACAGGGGCCCCTCCTAGCACCTTCGGAATGCGCACTGTCTGCGAAGCAAACAGTGTGCATTACAATAGTGCTGGGGAGAGGGACCCCTGCTCTTGTTCCCTGCTAGCCTTTTCATGGTGGTTGAACCGCCATGAAAAGGCTGGCAGAGAACATGGTTGTAATCAGTATGGCGGCGGTGACTTCAGCACTGCCATGGCTGATTACAACCAAAACTGCGGCCATCCTGTCAGGATCAAAGATCCTGGGAGAGACAGCAGTCTTTTAGCTGTCTGTCCGCCAGGGTTGTAACGTGGTGGTCCAGCCGCCACAGCCGTGGTGGTTGGCCTCCACCGCGAATCTGGCGTTCTTTGGACCGCCAGACTCTTAATAGGGCCCTAAACTTTCAAATGCCAAATCATTTTTAAATATTACCTCTCTCCCTTTTTGTTATACAGGTAGGGACCATATTTAGTTTCTCTTTCATGGAATCTAGACTTTCTTTAACACAATTGTTAAGATCCTTATTGTGCATCTGGACACTTGGGTTGCGATTACGCAACTTCTTAGACCTATCAATGTCTCTGTGTTAGAAACCTTGTATCTTTTGGCATGTTTATCCTGTCTTTTTGCCTTCTGACCTCCTGTTTGTATGGTCTTCTAGATCTTTCATTTTTTTTTTTTTGCTAGTTTATTGTCTCTGCGCACTTTACCAATGCTTCTCAGACCTAATGTGCAAGTGCTCCCTATTTAAATTGTACTGGTGATTGGTGTATACATGATTGACATATTTGATTTACTGGCATGTCCCTAGTAAAGTGCACTATGTGTATCCAGGGCCTGTAAATCAAATGCCACTACTGGTCCTGCAGCACTGATTGTGCCACGCACATGAGTAGCCCTGTAAATATGTCTCAGACATGCCACTGCAGTGTCTGTGTGTGCAGTCTTACACTGCCAATTCGATCTGGCAAGTGAACCCACTTATCAGGCCCAAACCTTCCCTTTTTGTACATGTAAGTCACCCCTGAGGTAGGTCCTTGGTAGCCCCATGGGCAGGGTGCAGTGTATTTAATATGTAGGACATGTACTGGTGTGTTTTACACGTCCTGATAGTGAAATACTGCCAAATTTGTTTTTCACTATTGCAAGGCCTATCTCTCCCATAGGTTAACATGGGGATTGCATTTACATTCCCCTTGAGTATAATTTCCCATTGGGAGCAGACAGAGATGTGGAGTTTGGGGTCTCTGAACTCGCAATTTAAAAATACATCTTTTGGTAGAGTTCGTTTTAAGATTGTATATTTGAAAATGCCATTTTCAGAAAGTACCTCACAAGCGGTGTCCTTAGGCCATGGTGTAGGCATCGGTGTCAGCATAGAGCAGCGGTGTTGGAGATAGCAAGGTTGCAGTGTGAGCAAGGCGAAGCAGAGTGTGGGGCCCACAGGTCACGGTGCAAGCAGCGGCTCGGGAATGCAAGCTTCCTCGAACCATCGTCGGACAATACGAAGCCTCATAAAGCATTGCTTTTGCAGACTGCCCACCAAGTACATAAGGCACACTCCTCAGTGGGCCAAACTTGGTCCTATGTCAGACCTGCACTCCATTATTGTCAGCCTTATACCTTCAGTTGATGCTTTGTGCATCTTGGTGCCATTTTTAGCTAAACATTTAAAATCCAATATCTGCAGTTCTACAGAGTGGACTTTTATTGTTTTGGTCTCATTTTATTTCATAATTATTTCTCTAATTGTCTAAATTGGTCTGCGCATTTTCTTGTACTGTGTTTTCACTTTAATACTGTTTGAGTGCTGCATAACTGCATACATACTTTACCCATTGGCTCTTAGTTAAGTCTGACTGCTATTGTGCCAAGCAATCAAAGGTTAATCAAGCACAGGCTAATTAATGACTTTAGTGGTTCCACTGACAAGGATTGTGGTTGTTATTTGAGAAGAGGTTACACCTCTCTCAACCAATAACCCATTTTCTAACCATACACCATGTTTAAACAGAAGTCTGTACCCTACTCATCTTTCCATAATAAAAATTAACTTCTCAAATCATACAACTTATAAATTGCACATCTCAAAACAGTAGTGTACTCATCCCCATGAAAATGAGACAATACACATTTTTGTGTTAATCACAAACATGTATTTCTTGCTCTTTTATCCCCTCTACTTGGAGAAACGATGTAAGATGTGTCATCTTTAAACAGCAACTAGCATATTGTGCATGCAACCTGCTCACCGAGACTACAGTGGGCCTAGGGACACAAACCCATAGGGCCTGTGGTGCTGGACAGTGGGTGTCCCAGTGCCCACCCAGGGCACCTAGAAAACAGTAAGTTGGGGGACACAGTGGGAGTCCCAGGGCCTTCCATTCCCAGCCAGCTCCCAGCATGCACCCATCCTGCATGCTACATGAGCCAGAATCACTCTTGCCTGTCGGGAGCAATGTGTATTTCTCTGCTCTCAAGAGCACAGGCATGGAAACAAATGTCTGCTCCCACCTGGTGGTAGCATTTGTAAAGCTAATGCTAAGTGAGAGCAGACATGCCTTCCCTGCTTCTGTTCCTGCAGGCAGAGAAATACATATTGCAATTAAAAATGCTCCCACAGGGAAGAGAGTAGACATATGTTTCCCTGCAAGTGCGTTAGAAATTGTGTGTCTAGTTGGCAGAGGTATGCACCCTGTCCAATTAGAAACCACAATCCTAGTCAGGGTAAGTCAAATACATGACCTAAATTATCATGTGCTCACACGTTGTCATAGAACCTGATGAGCACCCAGTAGTTACTGGAGTTCCACAAGTGTGGTGGGAAAAAAGGATGCTCTGGTCGTGGAGGCGCGGTCACTGCTAACACACACCTCTCTCCTGTTCGGTAGGGGAATCTGGCCCCTCCAAACCTCTCTGTTGCTGTGGGAGGCCACTTTGGAAGTGGCCGCTTAGTGCTCATTGGCTGACAAGCGAGATGTTCTCCTCCTCTCCAGTCAGGTCGCAGCCTGGTGGGTACACACAGTGGAAGTTGCAGGAAGGCATGTGGCAGTCTAGTGCACGCCAGCAAGAAGACGCTTGTATCTCCAGCTGAGTCTGTGCACCACAGCTTTTGTGAGTGGTGCATGGGGTCAAGTCTTTGATGTCCCTGGTACCTTGCTAGAACAGGGGACAAGCTAGCAAGCCCTTGGAGTCACTCTAGAGGTGTTTGTTGGTTATGGGTTTGCAGTGCAGAGATCAGCAGGCAGCAGGGCAGCTCAAGGCAGACCAGCAGTTCCTGGGAACAGTCAATCCCGGCAGAGTGGCGAACCTGGCGTACATCAGTTTTTACTCCAGAAGAATTTCTTTGAGTCCAGCAGTGTACTTCCTTTAGGGGTCAGAGGCCCAGTTCTTATACCACAAAAGTGCCTTTGATGTGGGAATTGATTTCAAAAGGTTTCTGTGAAGTGCACAATTTCCCCCTTTCAGCCCAGCCCGACTCCAGACTATCAGTGGGGGTAATCAATCCCTTGGTGTGGACTCAGGCTACTACCCTTTGAAATTTAAGTGTGAGCCCTTTCCAACTTCATCCCCAGGAAGACACATCATTATGCAGATGCAGTTGAGTATCCTGTGTTGTGAGTGTCTGAAGGGAATGCACAAGTGTAGCTGTCACCTACCACAGGCTAGATGTGTATTGGAAGCAGGATGTGGGCAAACAGGCCAGCGAAAGCAAAGAAATGTTCACTTTCTAAAGGTAAAGTAAAGTATTTGATGTAAAACTAGAAAATACATCACCTAACTTTTATTTACATGGCACTCTGCCCTATGGGCTACCTATGACCTACTGTAGAGGTGACTTATTTGCAAAAAAGGGGGAGTTTAAAATCTGGCAAGAGGTCTTAAATGCCAAGTCAAAGTGTCAGTGAGACTGCACACACAGGTGCTGCAGTGGCAGCCCTGAGTCATGTTTACATGCTATTTAGGTGGGTGGCACAATCACTGCTCGCAGGCCCACTAGTAGCATGTAATTTACAGGTTCTGGGTATATGGTATACTACTTTACAAGGGACTTGCATCTAAATTAAATATGCCAATTCTGGGTACACCAATGTTACCATGTTTAGGGTAGAAGCACATGCAGTTTAGCACTGGTTATCAAGTGCTCAGAGTCCTAAGGCAACAAAAACTTACAGCAACAAAACAGGAGGTAAAGGCAAAACGTCTGGAGTAAGACCACCAAATGGATGCCAGGTCTAATAATGTGCTATTGCAGGCAGGGAAACTACTGTGTCCCAGGGGTGGGTTCCCTGGGACTGAGTAACTGAGTTGGCCCAGGAGATAGGGTCCCTAGGGCCTTTACAGGCTCAGGAAGTGGGGCTGCGCATCTCCCTCCCCTTCAAGTTATGATCATCCCCGGGGTATGGTGCCCCGGTGCCTATTCAGGATCGGGGAGGGAAGTGCACAGCTCCTCTCCCTTTTTGAAGACAATTAAAGTTTAGTGAGGTGGTTGTGCATCCCCTCCCTGTTCTTATGGAATTTGGCCCAAGGAGATGGGGTCCACAGGGCCTATTGAGGCTTATGACCCACATGCCAAACCCCCTCCCCTTACTTATCATGACACACTGGGATGGGGATCCCTTCCCAGAGGCTTGGATAGAACGACTCTGCAACCCCTCTCCAAAGATATGCTCTTCCCCACCCCCAGGCTCTGGTCCACCGCAGGGGTGGGGGTTTCTAGTAGCACATGCCTGCACTTTTTTAATTTTAATTTTGACAGTGCTTTGTGAATTTTCTGACAATTTACATCAAAATGTAAAAAACTAAATAAAATGATTTGGCCCCTGGTGGGATACCTGTATCTCCTCACCACTAACACTGTGGGGACAGGTTATCCCTACCCTGACGTCTTTTTTTTTTTTCACCTTTTTTGAGGACTTAATTTTAAATACTAATCCTTAAGAAATCTGCTGCCAAATCCTTGTTGATGTGGTAGCAGCAAATCAGATCTCTACATTAGATCTGTCAGGAGCCTATGTAGCATGATAAATACAATTTTATGAGCCTTAATTACTCAAAAACTACTTAACGGATTTACACCAAATTAAAAAAAAAACACTATTTATCGATCAAGATCTAGTTTTCTGCCAAATTTGATGCAATTGCTTTCATTCATTTCAGCTGTAGCTGTGTCTAAAAATTCCTATGGAAAAATGTTTGGGGAAAACATTTTTCGCCCCCCCCACCCCCTTGTCTTCTTGCCACTGCTTGATAGTTCACTCTGAAACTTTCCATGCACAAGCTAGGCAAAAAAGAGCTCTTTTTGCAAAGTTTTGCCAAAGTTCGTAGCTACACTGTGGAAACACCATCCTACCTATAACCACCCTGTGGCAACTGCTGAAATGATTTTATATGTGTGTGTGTGTGTGTATATATATATATATATATATATATATATATACACACACACACCACTTGGTAGTTATAGTTGGGACCTACTTTCCATAGGAAAAGCTTGTCTTGTTTTGCCACTAACTTTGGTGATGTGTGAATAATCTTCATGAAATGTTAATAATTAGCACACACCTGAGTTCAGCTGCTGTTTTGAAAGTTTCAGGATGATTTATTAAGTGGGAGCTGAGGAAAAGGGGGTGTTCCCAAAGCATGTTTCCCCCATGCAATTTCCATAGGGATTTTAAGCACGATTACAGCTGAACGGTATTGCACCAAATTTGGCAGAAAGCTAGATCTTTGTCCAGAAAGAGTGCTTTGTGTGTGTGTGTGTGTGTGTGTGTGTGTGTGTGTGTGTGTGTATATATAAATATATATCCTTATAACCTCACTGTGTGTGTGGATGTCCTTTCTTATTGCTCTATGTCCTAGCCTCAATTACGGCTGCCCATTTTCATGGCTCCATAGGGGTAGTTGATTCGGTGTTTAATCTAAGCCGGCGGCTGCAAGTGGGTTGCACCGGCACTCTGAGTACTAACACTTAGTTTTCCTCATCTGTCTTTGATCCAGAGCAAGAGAGAGAAAAACACAAAAGGAGGAAAGAAGGAGTAAGAGAAAGATATTAAAAGAACAGCGGCAAAGCATGAAAGCAACGAGGGAAAAGATCCTGAAAGAATGAGAAGTTACTTTTCATATTTTGGCCATAATTGATGAGGGCGTCATAGTACTGTGTGGACAGAAGGTGTGATGCTTCTTTTGCAATAGACCAGAAGCCACATAGAGCTTGGCTGCCTTTTAGAAAGTGTAAAACATTATGGGAAGTCTCAGCAATGATTTTTTTTGTATAAGGAAAAGTTGTAGAAGAGCCAATAAAGCGGCAACCAGAGAGGGACTGTGTTAGGAGCAGATAGCAAAGAGACTGCCAGAAGGGGCTTGGAGACAACAGCCACAGAGCTGTGGTGGGCAGTCCTGGGCACATGAGAGCCATGGGGAGGGAGAAAAGCCCAGCAGCACTGGAGAAGCAGCCTCTGGCACAGTAGGACCAAGGGCATCATTTAGGGGTCACTGGAGGTGACAGCTGCTACCCCAGGCCTGCCCTTCTCTTCCCCTGACACTGCCCTGTGATCTCCGGCCTCTGAGGTTGTAAAAATGTTGCCAAGTACACAGGGTAAACAAGTTACTGAGGAATCTTCTTTAGTTTTCTCTACCTTCCACGGGCGCTCTGGCCGTCAGTTTTTTTTTTACTTTGTAAAATAAACAATTTCAGCAGAGCAGTGTACGTAGACAATGTTGCCATTCCATTTCTAATCTGGGGCTCGGATCGGAGGAGCATTAATTTGTACAAAAATGTAACATGTAGCAGTAAGCATTTACCAAAGTTTGTTTGTTAACTTGTAACACACGTTTCTACAGTTATTGGGTGGGTTTGCAGGTCGGGAAATGTTTTCCTTACCTGCTGATATACTAGAGGCCTGGTTCAAAAAGCCAAATCTCATGAAAATGTGACTTAAACGCACACATGCCTGGATTTAGTACTACAGTATATTCACTAACTGTGGCATTACCCTTATATGTCCTTATACTCACACACAATATCACCCAAACAATGGGTTAGTATTGTGCACAAGCAAAACCTGCTCAACTGTGGGGAGTGGGAATACCAGGCACAATTTCCCAGGTAATTTTGGAATCGGCCGCAAAATCGAGAGGAAAAAGAGCGACAGAAAAATAGAGACAGAAAAATAGACATACACTGCCACCAGGTGGTAGACTCTCATAAATATGTAGGCCCATATTTATACTTTTTTTGCGCCGCTTTTGCGCCACTTTTTGACGCAAAAGCGGCACAAACTTACAATATATAATTGTATTTTGTAAGTTTACGCCGCTTTTGCGTCAAAAAATGATGCAAATGCGGCGCTAAAAAAGTATAAATATGGGCTGTAATGTTTAGAATTAAGTGTAAGTGCAGAGCACTATCAAACTCCAGCACAAATTAAACACCGGACAAAAGAAATAAAAAATGCCATTGAACAAATGTGAAAGATTTTCAGCATAACAAAATGAAATAATGGACGGAGTGTTGAAACTTTTCAAACACTCACCCCCAGTCACAGATCTGGGTTTATCCATCGTTATTTTGCTCACCATGTCACCCCAGTTTAGACCCAGCCATATGCAAATCATTCTTTACCCTGCACGCCGTGGAAACAGTCCAGCCCAAACTGCCAAGCCAGGTCCTTCCTGGACGGGAACCACACCTCCTGGGAGTGGTTTTGGGGTATCACCCACCTCCCCCATCAGCCAGGCTGGCTTGAATCCAGTGGAGCAGCAAGCAAGAGACCCACTTCTGAGCATACCCTAGCACTAAGGGTGCACATAGCAACATCACAAAATAAAATGATGGACAGAGCGTTGAAACTTTTCAAACACTCACCGCAATCACAGATCTGGGTTTAATCCATTGTTATTTAGCTTGCCACATCACCCCAGTTTGGACCCAGCCATATGCAAATCAGTCTCAGCCCTGATCCCCATGGGAACAGTCCAGTGAGAACTGCCAAGCCAGGTCCTCCTTGGACTGGAAACGAGCATCCTGGGATAGGTTTTGGGGTATCATCCTTCATCAGCCAGGCTAGCTTGAATCCATTGGTGCAACAAGCAAGGGACCCACATCTAGGCATTTCAGCATAGGCAATTATGTAACATAAAATTTTACAATATGTTTATACAAGGAAAAACAGGAATTCACAAAAGCTTTCTCGAAGTGTGTATGGAAAGCTATGAATGTGGAACTTTATGGACTTCATAGAAGATTTGTGAATTCCCAAATGTCAAAAATTTGCAATTTATTCATAAAACAGTTTAGAAACCAGAAGAATTAGTTTCATAGCTATCGGTATCACAAGTAAATGCTGGGCCCATGGAAAGATGTGCCACCCTACTCATTTCTAAGAAGGAAGTCATTGAGCAGCACTACCAGTATCCATCTGTGACTCAAAAGTGTGAGGCAACAACTTGGCTCTGACTTATACCTTGTGATGACTGAATCCTGCCAGTAATAATGGTAGCACCCTAAAATAGAAGTGGTGTCCAAAATAGATCTTCTTATCATTATTAGTTTCTGTTTATTTCATTTTAATTTCAGTGATGAGTATTGTTGTGACAACGCTTCAAGGGAATAGCAGGCATTTTTATCATCTGGCCTCACTTTCTGTGATGTTACTAAAGTCAAAGGGTGTGTGGAGCCACGTCTACTACCCGTGGTATTTTGGTGAATCCAGGGCCTTGAGGAGACCAAAGTTTTAGGAAGATCAGAGTGATACTGCAAAATTTTCCCAATTTTTACAGTCAGAGTAGGAAGCTGCAGGGTCAATGGATTAAACAGGGACATTGGTATGCATCAGGCTGTGGGGTTTACAGTACTCAAGTATGCCTCCCAGCAGAAATAAATAAGGTCAAGCTGCCTGTTGGAGGGGTGAAAGCCACCAAGACTACTGGAGACTGTGGTGTGTGTGTCAAAGGTGTGGGTAAGAATGAAGAGTACTGGGTATAACCCTGTAGGAATATTATGTTTGAGGTGGTGGGGGTAATAGAGTAATACTGCAATATTCCCACCATTAGAAGTGCAAAATAAGGAATTTGGCATTATCACCAGTACATTTCACCTGTTTTTGTGCAAATCATATGAGAAAAACACTCAGGGTATGTTAAAGATCACACATCCTGGAATTCCTAGTTGAGTGTAAACCTCTGTTTGATTCTGGGTGGTGAGCTGGTGCGGAGAAAGTGTCTTTTATAGTTTGTGCAGTAGCAACACTACCTCACCAAGGCATACTGCAAAGATGTTTAAAGGCATAGGCAAAGTGAACAATTGCTCAGAGCCCTCAGCTTTTTAGTACGTTTTTGCAAATGTTTGTGTAGTTTTGCCTGTCTATCCTGCTTTCGCATCTGCCTCACCTGTGCTGTAAAAATTGTAGAATTCTTGGCAGCACAAGTATTCTTTGTTTTAGACGGGGAGGAATGCACTGAGCAAGACTTATTTGTGCAGTGTCCAGCACTAAAGGAGGCTGAGGAATTATAATGACCTTAAAGGTAATTCATTAAGCTAGTTACTCTGTTCTGCTCCTGCCAGTGCACAAAGCTTGTTCTAGAGGGGTGCCCCATGATAAGAGCTTGACCATCAACAGGCAGAAGGTGAGGAAGATAGGGGATTTGTGGTACAGGGGTAGGGGAGGTGTAGACACTTCTGCAGAAGCAACCGCATAGCCTTCCTTTGAAAAGACAGTTTGTAAGCAGTCTCCAATTTGTTGGGGAATCTCAAGTAAGGACTGTGATGTGGGCGACCAGGATTCACAATGATGAAGATTATAGCATAACCTCAAATACTCAACTTAACAAGGTTTCGTGCAAACTAAATCCTGTGGCCCCTGCTCTACGACATGTTTTCTGCCTCCCAGAAGCTGCCTGTCATATGTGTAGAATCCCTGAGGTGTAGGAACAACATCTGGAGCACATCTACAAAGATTTCCACAACCTTCTGTGAGCAGCTAGCTCCGGGATGTGACCATGCATTTTCACTTGTTTAAATTGTTGCTGCTGCACTATTTTTGACAGGTACCAGGTACCTTCCCTGTCTCGAAGTACCTCCTTTGCTGCTGTGTCATGGAAAGGAGAATGTGACAGGTGCCTCAGAGCGAGACGAAATTTGCATCACTATGGAGCCATATAATCTTAAAGGACTGTGCCCCTTTTCACTTTAATGAATAGAGAGTTGGAATTTTCGGGGAAGATTCACAAGGGCAGAGATGTGTATGTAAAATAGTACTCCTGTAGTAGTACTTGAATGCTATTGTGAGTAGGCCCCATTGTGTGCATGTGGTAAGTATCTACAATGGGAGACAAACCGTGCTTAATTTGTAAAGTGACCATCTCTACCAAAGGCCGGGGTCTCGAATGCCAAGTCATCATAGTCTTTATTCCACCTCATGCCTCTTTAATCCACCCAAGACCTTTAATCCATCCTCCCTGTCCCTTTATTTCATCCTTGTTGCTTCTTTTACTGTTTTCCTTGTCTCTCTCCCTCATCCTTCGTCCCTATTTTTATGTTTTTCTCTCTCCTGCTCTGTGTTAAAGTTTGTTGAGAAAAGTAAGGGCCCTAAAAATCGGAGTCAATGGGCCCCACGTGCAAGCGCTGGAGCACAAGACGTTTCCCTACTTTCTGTGGAAGAGGAGGGCTGGGCTGGGTCTGGTGAGAAGGAAGAAAAGTTATTGCAGGGATTCGGATCCGGGCCGTAAAATTTAGCGAGCTAATTTCTCAACACTATTAGGAACAAATAACTGTTATTGCCGTCCTGGCAAATGCGTGTTACCTTTAGCTGCCATCCAAGTGTCCTTCCCTGGCACTTCCAAAGACTACAATGGGATTGGTAGTTTACGTTTTATAACGTTTTATAACTCTTAGATTAAGACAATAAACCTCTGAGAGAACGTTGTAGAAAAATTCATTATGTAGATTTCATTATAACATTTAAGCTGCCAAGCATCATTAAATAAGATAATGAGAGTCTGATATGAAAATGGCCCAGACACAATAATTGAATTGCTTTATTCACAATCCACGAGGGAGGTGAACTGCAAATACAGGAAAGTGGCATTTCTGCTTCTGTTCCCTAAGTGTTTCGCCTTATTTAGTGTCGTTGCGCCACCAACTGGTATTAGTGAGAATGTACCTCTTGTAATTAGCACATTTTGTGCAAGAAACCGTATATCGTAGAAAGCACCCAGTTTAGCTCAGAGTAAATCAGTGTTCGTGACGTTTGAATTATAGACGTTTACTGTCACTTCGTTTGAGCATGGACTTCCTGGAGTGGAATAAGTCAGTTACTTGCATTTAATTTCCTGGGTTGTGAACGAACGAATAATTTCTTAAACAAAGTGAAGAAAGCTTCTAGTGCAACTTTTATTTTCCTTTTCAAATAACTTTACTGGGTCAGAATAGTTCTAACAATATGGGAGGAGAGGAGTTTTGATAAGAAATTCAAGATTTCTGCCCACTTAAAGAAGGGTGAGAGGTGTGATGGCGTACCACTCTTTCGTTATTTTAAAGCTATTAACAGGGAATAAGAAATAATAAACTCCTCATCTCAAACCCAATTACTATCCAATTCAGTTTGACAAGTTGATGCGACCCTGCGTTGCTCGGTGCACAATAATTACAACACATACAAAGCGGACATAAATGGGTAGGAACAGTGCAGACTCCCCTCGAACCTGACGCAAAGGCAGATCACGTAAATGCACTCCTAGTCCCATGAACTGACTCATGAAATAATAGTGCCAAATGAAGGCAGACACAAACAACGGACAGGGGAAATGGTGTCATATTTTAATCTATAATGGGTGTTTTTTTTTTTTTCTTTTTGCGAAAATTACAAATATAATGTGAATGTTCCTGGCGGTCGCCTGTGCAAAGAAGGTGTGCATCGAGAACAAATCTCACGCAAGACAATTCTTGCTGCCTTTCCACTGTAGCACAACCCCAAATCACGAGTAATATAATGCAAATACGGCATTTTTAGCATTTGTGTCGCCACTGGAATAGTTAGCATGTGATCTGTTTTAAATATAATGCTACACAATTGTGTGCCGTTACCGCAGAGCTGCAGAATTTAGCACAGGGTTGTCCTATCTCCCACAAAGCAGACGGGAATTTGGTGCAGGCACAATCATGCACACAAACACATCTACATGGTTATACCAACACTCTCTCGCGCACTCTTAATCCTTTATTTTCCGTGCAGCCCATAACCACCGTAAAAACTCTTTATCAGAACCAGAGCAAGCCGCCATCATCGAGAACTCAAGGTGACCACGAACTGGTCTAGAAGGCAGCTCTTGTTTCTTGCATGTGCAAAGTTCTAGACTTAGCAAATTCACATTTGTTTTTTGTCAGCTGCAAAGCTGGTGTAGTTTAAACGAAAAGGTACACAAAAAGGAACACAGTGGCCGCGGGCTGCAGTAGAATTTTAACACAAGTTTTGGTTTGTGTTTCACACTTTCTTTACTGTGAAGGTAGCAGTAAAGACTATGATTTATATTTGATAGGCAAAAATAAAAATCATCCGATCACACGATCTATAATGGGCGACCGTCGGATGGGGAATCTCTGACATCATAATGGTTTATGCGCAGTTGGAGAGATGGTGCGACCCAAGAGTGAACTATAATCAAACAGAGTGCCACATAGCCTTAAAAAAGACAAACACAGGGAACATTCAAGCACAAAAATTAGATACCCACCAGTTGAATTTTTTCCCCCACACAAATGGAGAAAATGTCGCCCATTTGTCAGGGAAACAGCCCCCTCTGGCAACACTACCCACCACACAAGCAGCCTAAATTCTGTGAGCCAGAGGTTTTTTTTCATCAGACCCCAGAGTTACTCCTCCAACTCCTCAATCCCTCTTTCTTTCCCGGAGCCTCTGCACATACCTTTCCTTTGCTGTAGAACTGGCCGCTAGAATAACCCATGCGAAATAATTGGCATCCATTTCTGTCACAGAGAGCCCATAGGCTCCTGCACTTTGTTCAGGCTTGAGAGAAAGTAGCTGGTAGACAGTGAGGGCCCTGCTGCAGGACGCCTAGCATGCAGCTACCTGTAAATGGCTGCTGCTCAGGTTGTACACACCCAGAGGGCCTGCAGCAACTGCCCGCTTAATTTAGAGTTAGCGATCGTATGGATTTTTTAGGGTCGAGACTTCCCACTCCAATCCACCCTACTTTACCCCACACCAATCCATCCCACCCCAATCCAATTCACTCCAACCTATCCCACTCCAATCCTCCCAATTTACCCCAATCTAATCTGCCCCATTCCAATTCGCCCCACTCTAATCAAAAACAATCTGCACCACTCCAAAACAATCTGCCCCACTCCAATCTGCTCCATGCCAATCCAAAACAATATGCTCCAGTCCAAAATAATCTGCCCCACTCCAATCTACCCCAATCCAAAATAATCTGCCCCACTAAAATCTACCCCACTCCAACCCAAAACAATCTACCCCACTCCAATCCAAAGCAATCTGTTCCACTCCAATCTGCTCCTCTTCAATCTTCCCCACTGTAATCCAAAACAATCTGCCCCACTCCAGTCCACTTCACTCTAATCTCCCCCACTTTAATCCAAACAATATGCCTCGCTACAATCCGCAACACTACCATCTGTGCCACTTCAATCCAAAACAATCTGTCCCACTCGAACCCTCCCCACTCCAATGCACCACACAATCTGCCCCACTCCAAGGCACCACACTTCAGTCTGCCCCACTCCAATCCGTCCCACCGCGACCAAAAACAATAAGCCCCTCTCCGATCCAATCCACCTCACCCGACTCCATCCCAACTCACCCCACTCCATCCTAGTTCACCTCACTCCATCCCAGTTCACCCCACTCCCACCCAGTTCACCCCACTCCCACCCAATCCACCCTAGTACAATCCACCATAATACAATCGGACCCATTCTAGTCTGCCCAACTCCAATCCAAAATAATCTGCCCCACTTCAGTCTTCCCCACTCCAATCTACCCCATTCCAATCCAAAACAATCTGCCCCACTCCAATCCAAAACAAATTTCCTACTCCAATACAAAACACTCTGCCCCACTTCAGTCCAAAACAACCTGCCCTACTCCAATCCATTTCAATTTTCCCCTATCCAATCTGCCCACCTTTAATCCAAAACAACCTGCCCCACTACACAATCCCAAACAATCCACTCTAATCTAAAACAATCTGCCCCACTCAATGCAGTCCACCTCACCCCAATCCAACCCAATACACACAACCCCATTCCAATCCACCTCACCCCAATCCAATCCACCCCACCACATTTCAGTACACCCCACTCCAATCTACCCTAATCCACGCCAATCCACCATACTCACTTGAATCCACCACACTCTACTCCAGTTCACCCACTCTATACCAATCCAATCCACCCTATCCAATCCCGGTTAAGTCTGCCCCACTTCAATCCATCCCACTCCAATCCACCTCACTCCAATCCACACCACTCCACTCCACTACAATCCATCTCAGCCCAATACAATCCAGCCCAACCCACCCAATCCCAGTTCAGTCCACCCCACTCCAGTCCAGTCCATCCACCCCACCAAACTCCAATACATCTCACCTCCATGCAATCCACCCCCTCAATCCACTCCAATCAACCCCAATCTTATCTAACACACCCCAAACCAATCCAATTCACCTCACCTCAGTCCAATCCACCTCACCCCATTTCAATCCATCCCACTGCAGCCCACCACACCCCAATCCAATCCAACCCACCCACTCCAATACACCCACCCCACACCAATCCAATCCTCTCCAATACACCCCACTCCAATTCACCTACTCCACTCCACCTCACCACATTTCAATCCACCCCACTCCTATCCACCCCACTCCAATCAATCCACCCACACAATCAAATCCACCCCACTCCAATCCACCCCAGTCAATTCCAATCCACCTCACCCCAGTCCAATCTACCCCACTCCAATCCTCCCCCCTGCAGCCCACCACACCCCAATCCACCCCACCCCACCACATTTTAGTCCACCCCAATCATCTCCAATATGCCCCACTCCAATCCACACTACTTACTCCGGTCCACCACACTCTACTCCAGTCCACCCACTCTGTACCCATCCAATCCACCCCATTCTATCCCAGTCAAGACTGCCCCACTACAATCCACCCCCTCTAATCCAGTCAAATCCATACTCCCTACCTCCATGCATCCAGTTAACCCCAATCCAATCCACCCCACTCTCATCCAATCCACTCCAATCCACCCACACAATCAAATCCACCCTACTCCAATCCACCCCACTCCAATCCACTCCAAAATCAACCCAAATACAACCCAATACAACCCAACACCCCGCTCAATTCCAATCCACCTCACCTCAGTCCAATCTACCCCACTCCAGTCCGTCCCACTGCAGCCCACCACACCCCAATCCAATCCACCCCAACCCTCCACCCCAATCATATCCAATACACCCCACACCAATCCACCCTGCCCCACTCCAATCCACCCCACTTAGTCCAATCCACCACACTCTACTCCAGTCCACCCACTCTATACCAATCCATTCCACCCCATCATATCCCAGTTAAGTCCACCCCACTACAATCCACCCCAGCCCAATCCAATCCAGCCCACCCCATCCCAGTTCAGTCCACCCCCTCTAATCCAGTCAAATCCATACTCCCTACCTCCATGCAATCCACCCACCCCAATTCACTCCAATCCACCTCAATCTTATCCAACACACCACCCCCAATCCAATCCACCCCACCTCAATTCAGTCCATCCCACTGCAGCCCACCACACCCCAATCCAACCCACCCCACTCCCATACACCCACCCCACTCCAATCCACCCTACCACACTCCAGTCCATCCCACTGCAGCCCCCTACACTCCAATCCAATTCACCCCACTACATTTCAATCCACCCCTTTCCAATCCACCCCACCCCACTCCAATTCACCCACTCCAATCCACCCCACCACACCACATTTCAATCCATCAACTCTAATCACCCCACCCACGCAATCAAATCCACCTCACTCCAATCCAACCCACCCCACTCCAAAACAACCTCAATCCAATCCAACACACCCCACCCCATTCCACCTCACCCCAATCCAGTCTACCCCACCCCTCTCCAATCCATCCCACTGCAGCCCACCACACCCCAATCCAATCCACCCCACCACATTTCAATCCACCCCAATCCAATCCAATACACCCCACTCCAATACACCCTACCCCACTCTAATCCACCCCACTCACTCCAGTCCATCACACTCTACTCCAATCCGCCAAACTCTACTCCAGTCTACCCACTCTATCCCAATCCAATCCACCCCATCCCTTCCCAGTTAAGTACACCCCTATTCAATCCACCCACTCCAATCCAATCGACCCCACTGCAATCCAATCGACCCCACTGCAATCTAATCCACTCCAGCCCAGTCTAATCCACCCCACCACTGTCAAATCCACTCCACTCCAAGCCACGCCAATCCAATCCACCCTCCACAATCAAATCCACCCCAGCACAATCCAATCCACTCCACCCCAGCACTATCACTCCAATTCAAACCATCCACCCAATCCAATCTAATCCACCCCAATCTCACTTAACTCACCTAATTTCAATCCACCGCCACTTCAATCCAATCCTCTCCACACCAATCCACCCCACTCAATCTAGCCCGATTCACTCCACCCCATTTTACTCCAATGCAGTCCACTCCACTACCTCAATCAACTCCAACCCACTCCATCCTACTCCATCCCACTCCACTCTACAGCACTTTATGCCACTGAACCACTAAACTCTACTCCTCTCCACTCAACTCTACAACACTCTACCCACCCTACTCCACTCTACAACATTCAAACAAATCCACTTTCTGACACTCTACTCCCCCTCTGTACGCCCCCACTCCACTCTGACACTCTATGCCATAACTTTTAGCCATGCTGAACAGGAGCCACACTGGTGTACAACATGGCAAAACACATTGCCAAAGTCAATAGCTCTTGTATAGGCAAGACCTATTGGCCTTGCCAATGCTTCTTTATGTTGGCAACATAGCCAGAGTAAGCTCTTTCGTAAACATACTTTTGATCTGCCCACCTCTAAATCGGGCAGATAGAGCGTGAATTTGGCAGAGGGAGTACTCCATCGCCGATATGGCAGAGTACACTCTCTGCAACCTATACATCACACCCAAAGTGAGGTTTTAAAACATTACAGTAGTTTTGGTTGTCTATACTACTAACACTTTATTACTTCCCAAAGGGACCCTTTTTAGCAACCTTAGAATAATGAAAGGTTGAGAAAAACAATAAGGATCCAAACCTGTGCCTTGAAGTTTCTGTGCAGTTCCTTGATGCTGGTTCATCACTCACTGTACTATATTAGAAGGTTTGTAACTTTTGAAAAATAAAAGTTACAATATTTCTAATACAGCGTGGTCCCAGCAAGTGTACTCATTGCACTCAGCTAAAGACAGCTGACTAGGGAGGATGCCACTGGTCAGGGCTTGTGATTTGCAAGGGGGCAGAAAAGTGAACTTGGAAGATCAATGACCATTCTCAATGTGCAGTACACAGCCTGGCACATTCTATGTGCAGAATGAACTTGGGGAGAGTAAGAGGTCCCAGTTGAGTTGTGGAAAGCTGTACAGGTTTACACATGGAGGGGGGAGGCTGACTGGCACTTTCCCCACAACAGAGCAGAAACACACAGGTGCTCTTCAACTACGACAAGTTACCAACAAGCACAATAACCTTTTTTAAGGTGACTACCTGAAGTTGTAGTTCTAGTTGGCATCTAACCACTTGTCCATCAGAATGCAGGACGTGACTGGGAATCAACAGAACAAAAAGATATAGAAACCTCCTAGGGCACTCATTATACTAGTGTCCCCTGAGCTGGTAAAATATACCAGGTCCATCAGAATGACACCAGGGGAATAATGGCACAAAGGGAACACATCACATTCTAATGCAGAGACATTTTGTGCTGTTCAGCAATTTTGTCCAGCTTAAACAATATTTGTCTGCTTTTCATTTTGAAGTTTTCAAGAAATTGAAAATGCTAAAGCAAGAAGGTAGAGATTATTGGATGCCTTAGGTCATTGTGTCCATGCTCTTGACACCTTCAGTTATGTGTTCTCCCCTCACCCATTGAAGCCTGCCTAATTTAAAATGTTGTTCTTTATGACAAGGGAATTCCCAAACATAGTTGACAATTATCACCTTATTGAAGGATGGTAGTGGGATGTTTTGAAGCACCTTTTATGGGAAGAAATGGTCTGAAGGCTAACTCGCGCTGAGCCATCCTTCACAACATGAGTGGTTTGACCACTCGTGGCAAAAAATGAAGTACAATCTTAGAAAAAATCATACTCTGGTAAAAACGAGGGGTTGGCTTCATGACAAAACTAATGCAGAACACTTAGGCGAAAAAACAATATTAAAATAAGAAGTGGTTCATAATGGTGGAGGTTATTCTGTCTGGTGATTCAAGAAGTTTTAGGACCATAGTAAATCAGTCTGCTCAGAATTCCCAACCACATTGGTGCGCAGTCACTAAAACTACTGGTTTCTTTATGAATTTATATGGCTATGTAAGGGAGTACCCGTTTAACGTAGATTATACAGTAACTAATGTTACTGTTGAGTCTTTATCTCTCCAGAGAGTAAACAACTTGATACTATCGAAGAAATGAAGGATTGTGACTGGCCTGGGCAACTTACCAGGAGTGGTGTCCAAATGTAATGTCATTTGGTGGGCCCAGCATTTACTGCCCATTTTCCATGGCTGACAGAAACTGTCCACTTCCCGGTCGATTTCTAGGAAAGATACTACAGTGAAGCCAATGCATAAATGGGCTGATTTCAGTACACAGCCATGCACATTCTATGTGCAGAATGCACTTGGGGAGAGAAAGAGGTCCAAGTTGAGTTGGGGAAAGCTGCACAGATTTACATTTGGAGGTCTGAATGGCACTGCCCCAACAACAGAGCGGAAAAACGCAGGTGCTCTTCAACTATGACAAGTTCCCAACAAGCAGCAATAGCCTTTTTAAGGTGACTACCTAAAGTTGTCTAGTGGGCATGTAACCACTTGTCCAACAGAATACAGGACTCATCTGAGAATTAACAGTACAAAAAAGTTATAGAAACCTTCCAGGGCACTCACTACACCAGTGTCCCTGAGCTGGAAAAAGATATCAGGGCAATCAAAATGTTGACTCCAGGAGAAGGATGGCAGAAGAGGAAAACCTAGGATTTTGGTACACAGAGAGTTTAATGGAAGTTGTACTGTTGTTTATGGTTGGGGAACTGTAATGCACATACAGAGACAAGAAATAGCAGTTTCATTTTCATATCAGAAATATTGATCGACATGTTTACTTTTCACTAATAGAAACTCAATAAAAGAAGCTTAATGAAATTAACATTTTGTTTTACTGAAGTAACAAGTTTCTGTCACGTGTTTATGCTCCGTAGACTTGTATTGAGTGAAACGTGTATAAGAAATGTCCACAATTGCATGCATTTTAGCACTCCATGCTCTATCTGGCCTGTTTAGGTGAGAGCTCTGGTACTTTGACTTCATGCCTTGTTATGTTTTATTCTAACAAAACATATATTAAATCTTCCATCTAACTCATTGAGGCAAGAGGTCAGCCTTAATGTTGTGTTTATATCATGGGATTTACTCATTCTTTCACTTCTGATAATCAAACTGAAATCTTCCTATGTTAAAATGAGATATTAGAGAGTGAACGATAACTGAACATGACTGGTCTTAAGGAAGTAAAACTTACACAGAGGTCTGCATACTGAATTTGGTTATATGAGGCACTGAGATGTTTTCCCTTCCAAGCTGGCTCTGAGGAATTCACCAATGCAGATATGTAAAAGAAGAGATCAGAATTACATGGAAGGTATATCGCCCTAACTTGATGATTAGGTTTTTCCTATTATGGGTCAGCTGCCAGACAGATAATTACTGTTAGAGGTCCCTAGGTCCATGTTAGGCACCAGTCCTCTATTTTCTAAAACCAAAGTGGCAGAATTGTTTAGGGCTAGTGAACCGAAACGTATACATGCGTTAAGCTGAAAACATACTTGTCCGCCTATTTTTCTGGATTGCACAATGTTTTTATGTTTGCATCAATAGATTCTTTAACCTCTACTTATAAAATATAATGTAATGTCCCATTCACCTGCAGTGAAACGTTTGGTAGATTTAGGTGGAGTAGATGTGCCAGTTGGTCTTGGCCTTTTTTAGCTTTCTTGAAATGGGATAGTTTTAGTTAATGAAATATATGGGTCGTGCTAGCCCTCAATGAAACTGATATATACAACAACATTTTTCAAATATATTTTTGCTAAATCAGTGACTCATACACCATCAAGATCTGCATCTATTTTTTCTCGATTGCTGTTGTAATGTAATCCAGGTGTTTCATGCCTCAGGTATCTAAGCAAAAAGTAGGGTTTCTTTCATAAAACTCTAATGTGACTGTTCAGAGGTTTGAAGGGAAGAAGCTTATTTAAATGTAGGCAAGGGAATTACCTATCTCCAGGGTGAGGCAGGCTTTACATCAGCATAATGATTCTGAAGATGCTTGAAGAGGTAATTAAGGTTTTGAACTCCCTCCCCCCCCCCATCCCTCCACGTTGAAGAAATGTCTAATGTTGTGGGAACACTGGTTTATTGGTAGAGCGGTGCGATACACAGGATGCGTTGTTGGGGGTTCACCATAAACGCGTCCATCTATGAACGGTTGATTTCATGCTGTTGTACAGTCAGACCTTTCAGGCCAACGAGGATTGCTCTGTAAAGACGTTTCAATTGACTACAATAAAATCGAAAAGTAATAGTGTAACTTCTGGTGTGTCTAAATTAATAACTTTCACTACTGTGTCCTCTAGGCGCTGCTATTTTGAATAGCTCTTAAAAGGCAATATATTAAGAAAATGTGCCTGTGATCAAATTAGTAAGTTTAAAGCCTGAAGTGAATTTTTACTAATAACGTTATTTTGCTCCTTTGTTGTAATTTAGAGAATTTGCGTCTTTGCACCCCAAGAAGTTTGTCTAAGACTGTGCAAAATTGTTCTGCAAATAATTAATCATGCTAGAGGCCTAGTTTAGTGACGGGTGGGAACAAGAAACCCACCCCGAAACTCCACCTTTACCACTACACTCTGCTATTGGGAGAACAGCTGAGTTTGTCAGCTGATGTCTGTCTCATGGGCAGAACTCTCTTTGGCTCCCCAACAAAGAGCAGAGATCAACTTCTCATCCTAGGGAACCTGATTCCCATATATGTCACTTCTGTAAAGACCTCCACAGAAAGGGTGGAAAACGTTCATATTAAAGATTTGATGGTATCCTGAACATTCTGGGAAATATCCGCTGCATATTAAAGGAATTAGCTAAATGGGGACTTGAAATATGCCCCCACTGTTGGAATCCATTTTAAGTGCCCATATTTGTTGACTGAAATTACCCCATCAGAGATGTGTATTGTCCGTTTGTTTGTTGTCTGTTTGCAAATGCAGATACAACATTTGATTGGGTCAAATCGCAGTTTCTGTGGCCAGTCATAAAAAAGAATGGCATCTCCAATAGATGAATCGAAGAGCTTCAAGCTTGGCATAAATCCTGGCAGGTCGTTTTGCCTGTCTATACAAACCTATATGTCCTTTAGAAGCCAAAGGTGTACACGAGAGAGGGGTGCTCTTTGAGCCCAAATAATATGTAGAAACTCCATGCTCCCAGACTCCAAGTGTTGGAAACCACTGATCGTAGAAAGATGATGCAGTGCTGTGTTGCTGCACCCTCGTTAATGCAGTAAATGTGATGAAAGAACCAACTAAAGAATACAGCTAGGTTTCAGGCTATCAAATTAACTGCTCTAAAACCAAAGTTACAACACAAACAGTCGAATGCTCAAATATCAACCCTCACTCTAAAGGGGCTGATGTGCTGGCATCTCTGCAATCACTGTAAAAAAAGACCACCGCGGAGAGGGTGTTAGATCTTCACTGTGAAGCAGGTATAGCGACATGCTGGGATTTCCCCCCTGCAGGTACAGAGACAAGGTTTATGGCCACTAATAAATGTACCCAGATTTGCCAGTGATTATGCTACCTAAAGAGATGTGCATTAGCAGATTTTCATCGTGAGTTTTCTAAAGTCACATTGGCACAGAAACCTCTGCTGCCCTGGCTGAAATATCCGAGTGTGGATACATTTTCTGTTCCATCACTGTGGAAGAGGTTAATCTGAAGTGGAGGTGGTAATGCCATCAATCATTCAGTTCAATTTAAGTGTGATGTTCTGAAAAATATTTCTGTAGTCCCCTCTTTTTGTGATAGAAACATGTTGATTGTTTAGTAGGCATGTCACTGACATTGTCCCACTTCTACCCCCGCCACGGACAACTTTGTGTATGGCACTGTGTCATCTAACAATTACCTTATTTGTGTCAATTCACCATCCACACTTTCTAATCATTCAACAAAACACATTATATTTTCAATTTAACATTTAAATGAAACATTTATTTATTATGTTTTACCCCAATAGGATCTCTTTCATGTTTGTTGACCGATCACATTCTACAATGAGCTACTGAGACTCCAGTGTTATCTCTGAAGTTAAAAATACCTTGGTCAGAATGTCATATTTGCATGGCAGCAAGTGTGCTTTGTGCCCTATTTGAAATTATGTTATGTCATCCAATGCAGATTTATAGACTGCACTATCACCCGCGAGGGTATCCTGGCACTGAGCACATGTGATCGGAGACAAACCTAGCGCCTTGTAGGATTGCTTGAAAATCCAGGCCTTCCACTTCTTGTCGAATTCAAGAAATGAAGAGGAACCTCCTATGTATAATGGCAGGTCGTTCTGCGCTTTAGCAGTGATGTGTGAGACGGCTCAACCATCAGATCTGGATTTCCATTTGTGTGCGATGTGTGCAAGGAGAAGTCCAGATGAGCGGAGGTATCTGGAAGCTTTGTGAAAACAAATGCAATAGTTGAGGTATGCTGGCCAGTGTTATGTAGTGCCTTGAAAGTGTGGGTGAGGAGTTTGAACTGTGCTCGTTTGTGTATGGGGATCCTGTGGAGCTCCTTCCGGTGTAGTGTGATGGGAGTGCCACGTGGCAGGTTGAGAGTAATTCTGGCCACCGAATTAGGAATGGTCTCCAGCCTTGAGTGTTTTTGCTGATCCCGACATGGAGGGTGTTCCTGTAGTTCAGCTTGCTTGTGACCAGGGTGTGTGTGACAATTTTCTGGGTATTGATTGGGAGTCATTTGAAAGTCTTCCTTAGCATCTTGACGGTATGGAAGCATGAGGCGGTGATAGTGTTGACTTAGGCGGTCATAATGAGTTTGCTGTCAATGATGATGGGAGGTTCTGGGCATGGGTGTCAGTCCTAGCCCTGTGGCCCCCCAGGCAGAGTTCCAGGATGTCCCAAGATGAAGTGCTCTTCGCAAAGATCACAATTTTGGTCATGTCAGTGATCAGCTTTCTACGGTTGATCTTCATCCAGTGGATGATTTTAGTCATGCAGGTATTGAACTTGATCTGGGTACTGTCTATCTTGTCTGTGAGGGAGAGAATCAGTTGTGTGTCATTAGTGTAGGAGAGGACTTTGTCATGTGAGTGGATGATGATGGCTAGAGGGATCATGGATGTGTTGAAGAGGGTCAGGCTCAGGTAGAATCCTTGTGGAACTCCGCAGATGAGGTTGCAGGAGTACAAGGTGTAAGGCTGACTGACTGGGTCCTTCCAGTCAGGAAGGAACAGATCCATTGGAGTGTGTGCTTGGATTCCAAAGTCATGTAGGTATTGGATGAGGATGGGGTGGGAGACTATGTTCAATTCTGGAGAAAGGTCCAGTAGGATGAGGGCCGCTGTGTCTCCTCTGTCCAGAGTCATGTAGATGTCATTTGTGGCAGTAATAAAGGCAGTTTCTGTTCCCTGGTTGGGTCCTAAACCAGACTAAATGGTGCTGAGGAGTTGGTGATCCTTGCGGTATCCAGTAAGGGGTCTGTTGATGATTTTCTCAAAGACTTTGGCCGGAAATGGTAGCATGGAAATCTGTCTGTAGTTGGTGAACGTTGAAAGGTCTGCAGAGGGTTTCTTCAGCAATGGGAAGGTAATTGTGTTTCCAAACATTTGGAAAGGTCTCAGAAGAGGTAGAGGCATTCAGGATGGGATTGACGATGGTGCAGGTGGGTTGCAGTCCTCTGGAATAGGCATGGTAGGAGCTGGGATTCGATAGGGTCTCCTGAGTGGATGGAATTTACGGTAGTAGCGTTTTTTTCTGGGGTGATGATAGGCCATGTAGTTAGTGTTGTATACAGTCAAGAGGCTCTTGGAAAGATCTGTGGGGTCCGGTTGTGGGTGGAAGTTGCTGCAATTGACAGTGATTTTGTTTCTGAAGAATTGGTGGTAGATCATTTGGTGGTAGGGACTTAAGGCAGATTTTAATGTGCTCCTGTCTGCAGGGTCCTGGCTCATTCTCCATTTGCTTTGGAGTTGTTTTCAGTGACATTTCATCAGTCTGATTCCTCTGTGTACCAATTGACCTTCGGCCTTGATCTTGTATTGCTGTGTTGGGGGGGGGGGGTGTGAGTGGAAGGGGGAAGAAGTGGTGCGGACCAAGAAGTCTGTGCCGGAAGTGATCCAATTTTTGGAATTCTTGATAGCTTTGGGGAGGCTGTTGCCGCATTTGAGTAGGTGGATATTGAGAGTGGTGTTCCAGTCCTTGTCAGTGATGCTGATCCTATTTCTGTGGGCTTGTATGGTGATGGTTCATGTGCGTTTGAGCAGGAAAGAGATTCTGAGCTTGATGAGGGAGTGGTCTGTCCAGTGGCCTGGTATGGGCTTGTTGACTTGGATGTTGTCGAAGTTGGTGAAAGTAGGGTCCAGGAGCTGTCTGGGGACATGGGTAGGTCCCCTTACTCATTGGGTGAGGCCCAGCCTTCCAAGGTCTTCAATGAGTGCTCTTGAGTTAAGGCTGGTGTGGTATTCTAGATGGAAGTTCAGATCTCTGAGTAGGATGTAATTGCTTGCATCGAGGGCGAGGGGTGCAGCGTAGTTTGTTATGGTGTTGATGAAGTTAATGTGCTGTCCCAGAGGCCTGTAGATGGAAGTGCAGCTTACAGTGAAGTTGACTGTGAAGTGGAGCTTGAACGAAAAGTGTTCTATGTTGGGGGATGACGTGTCAGTGGATGTTTTGCAGCTGATGGTGTTCTTGTGGATGATGGGGATTTTGCTTCCAGGTTTGTGGAGTCTATTTTCCCTGGCAATCCTGTAGCCAGGGGAGATAACTGTAGCAATGTCAGGTTCTTTTTTTTTTTTTTTTCTTTTTTAAATATTTTTATTGATTTTTCAAAACAAAAGCCATACATTTTCTTGCATATACAGACATTAATAATGATTTGTCATTGGTTTCAGTTTGCCGTCTGGCTTCCCGTATTAAGAACGATATATATAACAAAACATCTAAGAACTTGTGTGCACTACCCGGTATGTTTATTCTGCCCATCACTTCCGAAGTTGCCGCCACATATGACGAGGCGTTCAATTGCAATGTGGTTCTATTGCCAATGGTGACAGGGGCCCACAATGCCACGCTGGCGAGGACGGGGGGCAGAGGACCTTGGAAAGGGGGGAAGGGGAGGGGGGGCAAGGAGGAGGGGAATGGCACAGTGGAGCGTAGCGCTGGTGACTATTGGTTGAGTGTGCAGGCTTCTTAGTGCTATGGTATGTATGCAATGGGAGGGGGGGACTGCTGTGCTAACCATATTGGCGAGGCATTAATGATGGATATATGCGCTTCCCCAAATGTGGTGATGTCTTTCTGCCGGGGGCTGGGCCCACGGCCTTCCAGGTAGGTACATTCATCTGTGATTCAGGGGGGTCTTTCATCGTTCTTGGCCTCTAGCCTGGACACTAAAACGCCCCAGATCTCGCAGCCCGCCTGACGCAGTCCCCTACGAGCTAAATTTGTTAATACCTGATGCTCAGCACGAGCCCAGCGTAACGTGAGGGCAAGCCAGGCTTTTAAGTCAGGTGTGTTGCGAGCCTTCCAGTTCATTGCTATCAATCTTTTGTACATTACATACGCCAGATCCACAAACCTGTGCAAGTGTTTATTTCTTTTCGTCCTTGTCCTTAGACCGAGTAACCAGGATTTGGGATTCGCGTCCAGGTTGAGCCCCGTGATTTCCGCTAAGGCTGCGACCACCCCCCCACTCCCCCCCCCAATCGCGGGCACTCCCAGACCATGTGGTAGAACTGTGCTGCTGGTAATTTGCATCTGGGACAGGCTGGGTCCGATCCGGGGAACATGCGCTTAATCCTGGCCGGCGCCAGGTATGTCTGATGTAGATAATTGAACTGTGTGTATCTAAATCTGGGGTTTCTTGAGACCTCGCGTGTGTGGCACAGAGCTTTTGCCCATTCTGTCTCTGATATCGGAGTGGGCAATACGGTATTCCACCTCTCCCTAGCTTTCTGCAGGTTGTCTTCCGGGGGTCTGTTCAGAAGTTTATAAAGGTTTGAGACTGCTTTTCCTTGGGGATCCCAGTTCAGCATGTAGTGCAGGGTGACTGAAATGTCAGGCTCTGTGTCGCCAGATGCCCACGTTTTCCTGATTGCATGGCATATCGCGTGGTACGCCAGGAATTGCCCCGGATTGATCTCTGTGAGGGCCCGTATAGCTTCGAAAGCCATTAATTTCCCTTCCTCGAAGCAGTCTCCTACTGTGCTTATACCCGCGTCTGACCAAGTTGTAGGTGAATATGAGCCAGCTTCTACCCACCCGGGGAGCCGATCCAGTGGGAGGAGTGGTGAGTAGGATAGTTTTTTAACTCCCTTTTGAATATACTTCTTCCAATATGTGTGTGCCACTATCATCAATGGGTTTGTGTATGTGCTTTTAGTCTGCTTGTCCAGCAACCACACTAGTACGGGAGCGCCCTGGAGTCGGGATTGCAGCCATATGGTTTCTGCCGAGCTGGGTCTGTGGAGCCAATTTAAGATCCACTGCAGCTGTGCGGCCGCAGAATAGAGCTCAAAGTTTGGGGCGCCCAGTCCACCCATTGCTACCGGATGATGCAGCGTGGTGAGTGCAATCCGCCTTCTGCCCTCACCCCACACCAGCTGTAGTAGGATGGAGTTCAAGCCGACGAAAAAGCTTTTGGGGATATTGATTGGCAAGGCCGCAAAATAATACAACAGTCTAGGTAATATCAGCATGTTTGCTATAGCTACTTTGCCCAGTGGTGAGAGTGGTAATTTATTCCAGAAGCGTATTGAGCTCTTAACAGAGGACACCGCTTTCCCCAGATTTCCATCCCTTAGATCTTCCGCCTTGTGGTATACGTTGATCCCTAGGTATTTAAATGTGTCGAAGCACCATTTTAGGTGGCCTGATGGGGCGCTCTCTTGCCTCGCAGGGGGCCAGCTGGTTAGTGGGAATATACAGGATTTCCCCCAGTTAACTATTAGGCCAGATACCCTTCCGAACTCGGATAGTAGCGACATCACTGGGGCCAGTGAGTCCTCTACTCTGCGTATGTATATCAAGGCATCATCCGCGTATAATGATATGGAGTGGAGAGTGCCGTTCCTTGACACCCCCCATTCTTCTTTTTTGGCCCGGACGCGTACAGCTAGTGGTTCCATCGCTAAAGCGAACAGGAGGGGGGAGAGGGGGCAGCCCTGTCTTGTTCCCCTGCCAATCGGAAAGGTTTCTGATATTACTCCTCCCGTCTTCACCCTAGCCTGTGGGGCAGTGTACAGAATACGTACCCAGTTTATGAATTTTGGACCGATACCCAATAACTGCATGGTGGCAAACAGGAAGTCCCATTCTAATGTATCAAACGCTTTTTCTATGTCAAGCGATATCACCACTTCCTCGAGTGCAGTCGGGGAGGTATCTCCCATCACACTGAGCAGCCTCCGAATATTTAGGAAGGTGTTACGTTTCGGGATGAATCCATTCTGGTCATCATGTACCAGGATATGCATGTAGGGAGCTAGTCTATTAGCCAGGATTTTGCCAAGTAACTTACAGTCTAGGTTCAATAGTGAGAGAGGTCTGTAAGACCTGACGTCAGTGGGGTCACGCCCCTGCTTTGGAAGGACCACTATCATTGCCTCTCTCATTGAAGGGGGCAGGATACCGTTGATCCCTGCTTCTTCGAACGTTTTTAGGAGATGTGTGTTAAGGTGTGTCGCAAAAGTGGAGTAGTATTCTGATGGCAGGCCGTCTGTGCCTGGGGCTTTATTCCTAGGTAGTTGTTCGAGGGCCTTATTAAGTTCCCCTAACGTGATGGGGGCTTCTAGTGTCTCTCTGTCAGCGTGCATTAGTTGGGGCAGAGGAGAGTCTGCTAGAAAGGACACTAGCTGTTGGATGGTGCTTGATGTGCTTTTGGTGTATAATTGTGTGTAATATTCCCTAAACGCCTCATTTATATTAACCTGCGTAGTAGCTATTACGCCTGCGCCTGTCACTATTGCCCCTATTGGAGGGCACCGCCGGTCCTCCCGCAGCAGCCACGCAAGCAGCCTACCAGATCTATCGCCTTCCGACTGTAGCCTAGCCACATGGTGTCTGTGGTCGTGGAGGCGCAATGTGGCATCAGCCTTTGCATGTTCCGCGCGCGTTTCCTTCAGAGCCGTATATGGCGTTTCATTGCGAGCAACCGCGTTTTCTAGTACTCTTAGTTTCTTCTCCAGCTTGCTAACCTCTGCATGGAGTGTGCGTCTCACCCCCCATGTAGTGGACATACAATGTCCACGGATCACCACTTTGTGTGCGTCCCACTCCATTGCTCTTGATTTTGTGGTGCCGGTGTTTAGTTCCCAGTACTGTTTTAGCGCTGTTCTCAGTGAGTCTGTGAATGCAGGGTCATGTAATGCTTCCGCTTGTAGCCTCCATGTTGGAATAGCCTGGCGCTTCCTGCCCCAGTCCAAGGCTATATTGAGCGGTGAGTGATCTGATAGTGTCTTGGCTAGATATTCTGTTCCGCTGATCCCTGTGCAGATCTCCTGAGTGCCCCACATCAAGTCTATCCTAGTGTGTACCTTATGTGGTGCTGAGTAAAATGAATACTCCCTGTGTCGTGGGTGTTTCATGTCATATGTCATGAAGGCTCATGTTACTAGCCCATGTCGACAATGGGCGGTTGAGGTGTCTAATGACTATTGAATGTGTGGGGGGATTTGACTTGTCTAATGCTGGATCTGGCGTGCAATTAAAGTCTCCTCCCTATATGGCGGGTGCTTCGGGGTTCGTTAATAATGCTGGAGTGAGTGTACTCAGGAACTCAGGCAGTGCGCTGTTGGGAGCGTATACCCCTATAAATGACAATTGTTTGTCGTCCAGCTTACCCTCCACCACCACATACCTGCCCTCTATCTTGTGCGATGTTTGAGTGAAGGGGACACTTCCTGCTATCCATATGAGTACCCCCCTCGCGAAGGATGAATAGGATGTGCCCACAATCTGACCTCCCCATTTACTGCGTAGATCCTGCAGGTCTGGGTCCCGCAAGTGAGTCTCTTGTAGGATTGCAATATGTGTACCATGGCGTTTGAGTCGTGTGTGCACCCTGGCCCTCTTGCCCGGAGTTCCCAGTCCCCTGACGTTCCAGGTGATTATGTCATATTTGTATGTGCTATGGGTTGTGGATTGGGCCATATTCAATTTGTGAATATATGTCTTGCTCCCCGGAGCCCGGGAAGCCCCTCTGGGTTTCCACCGCCCCCGTCGCCCCCGCGGGCGGGCCCCGCACCGCCGGGCATTCGTCCAGTGTTGCGAGCAGACCGGTAGTGCACAAACTATTAATTACCCACTTTCCCTCCCCATCTGGATCCCAACCCCAACTTTGAACTTGCAACAGGCCACACACCCATGGTGGGTGCGGGCTAAGGCGTATCCATATGGATATCTGCGGGGGAGCAATAATACTATCCAGATGCGGCTCATTTTAGGGGCTCGCATCCTTCTGCAGACACGGTCCGCAATTAGCCTGGGGCGCTCCCAGGGCACGGCCCCCCGCCCACCCCCCTCCGCCCCGCGCCGCCAGCTGCGCACAAAATTAATAAAGGAGTTATCTCCAGGAGAAAACGCATAAGGATACAGAAGTTCAGGTGATGTGATCTCCTATTTCAGGAGGAAGTGGCAAAGTTCAGTTCTGTACTCCGGCTGTGGCGGTTGGTCCCCCCTGGGGGGATAGTTCAGTGGTTTTTGTTCAGAGTGCGTCCGCGGACCTGGGGGTGAACTCCGGGCCTCTCAATGCCTCCGTTAATGTAGAGTCCGAGCTAATCGAGTCCGAGTCCGAGCCCTCCACTGGATGGGACCTAAGCGTCTCAAAGGAGTTTTGAGTTAGTAGGGGAGTTTCTTTAAGGGCCCTGGCTCTCTCCTCTGCAGCCTGTTCCTCCGTGGGTTGACCCCTGGCGTGCCTCTTAGATCGTTTCCTAGGTTTCGTCGTTGACCAGTTCTCGTCAGCGCCGGATGCCTCGCGTGGATGGGCGAAGCCCTTAGCATGCATCCACGTCCAGGCATCTTCCGGAGAGGTGAACACGTGGATGCATTCATCTGTTATTACACGAAGTTTAGCGGGGAACATTAATGCGTATTTTATGTCATACTCCCGGAGGCGTTGTTTGACTTGGGAGAATGAGTTGCGTTGCCTTTGCACATCCTGAGTGAAGTCTGGATATGCATGAACAGTCGAATCCTCATACCTGTATGGACCTTTGTTGAGGAACTGTTGGAGTATGGTATCCCGGTCTCTGAAGTTTAGGAACCTAGCTATCAGTGGTCTCGGAGGTTGGCCCGGTGCCGGGGGGGCGTCCGGGGATTCTGTATGCTCTTTCCACTGAAAAGAATTTGGATGGAGTTCCATTCAAGACCTCTTTAATTAACCAGTGTTCCAACAGGAGCTCTGAGCTTTGATCCAGAGATTTTTCAGGAAAACCGAGAAACCGTATGTTGTTGCGGCGGGATCTGCCCTCCGCCTCCTCTGCTCTTCTCAGCAGTGACTTAACTTCTGCGTCTAGGCAGAGGATTTGTTTTTGATTATCCGCTACCGTGGGGGCCAGTTCACTTAGCGCCGCCTCCGTTGTCTTCATTTTATCAGATAGTTTGCCATGGTCTACTCTAAGTATGTTCAGATCTTGCGATACCGTGTCTATCCTGGTTTCCAGTGAAGTTTTAGTGTCCATGATTGCTTGCAGAACTTTCTCGAATTGTGAGGAATGGGACATGAGCGTGGACTCCAACGACTGCAGAGAGGGCGTATGTTGCTGATCTCTGGATGCCTGGCCTTGCGTGCTCCGATCCTGGTTTTTAACTGATTTGGGCCTTCCAGCCATTTTGGCTTATCTGTTGCGGCCTGATTCCTCCTAAAATCACGCGCTCGCCTGCGTTTTCTGGGCCCTGCAAGCGAGGAGGGCATACAATTCCCCGCGGGGCCACGCCAGTGCAGACTTCAGTGTTTGAGGCTTTGGCCCTGCTGGTGGTCCTCTAAACGAAAACTTATTCAGGCGATCCAGTACCACCCGTCGCTAGTTCCACACGCGTGCCACGAGCCCCCGATCGGCAGCCAGCTCCAGGCACTAGGCCCTCTTCGGTGCGGAGTAGGGGGGTGGCGTTCCCGGGCTTAGTGTATTACGGGCCCGCACAGTTCTTTAAGCGCTGTTCCACCCTGTGGCGCAGGTCAGCACCAATAATCAGAGGATATGGATTAGCTTGATCCTGACTGACCCTGCACGGATCACGTCTGTGGTGGCCTCGATATCCAGCTGCAGGCTCAAAGCCGACTCCCGGGGCGGGCGCAGCGCGCAATCAGGCACGAGACAAAGGAGGCACCCCCCGTGGCCCACGTAAGGATTCGTCACCCAAGCTTCATCCCCCCTTGTGGGCAGGAGGGGGTAGCCGGCGCAAGGCAAAGGCAATGACTCCCCGTTTCCCTCGCCGTGCACCCGTCTCACCGTCAGGACCTCCAATCTGGTATACCCACCTCAGGGGAAGACAACGCCAGCGGCCTCCTGGAGAGGGCGCGACTACTGTGGCCGAGCTCACAGCCGCCCGGCAGGCCTCACCGCCCTGTGGAGCATTCGGGGGGGTCCAGGGAGCGGGTCCCGACCCGCTCATGAAGCGAATTGCCCCTGTCCCATTGCTGTACTCCCATAAGGCCTTTTGCGGGGGGAGGTGCTTCTCTCCGCTCGCCCCCAGCCGCGGCTCGCCGCTGTTCCTCGGAGCTCCCCACGCCCGACAGAGGGGAGGGGGGAGAGCCCCGATGCCCGATATCCTGGCGAGGAGGGAGGGGGGCGCTCAGGGCGGAACCGAGACAAAATATGGGCTTAACGCCCTTGCGAGGTGGGTCGCTCCCGGCTCCGCGCACCCACCTCTCTTCCAAATTCCGGGGCCGCGACCAGCCCGGAGCGGTCGACAAGATGGCGGCCACAGCTCCCTGCTCCGGTCCGCTCAGCAGCAGCACCTCCGCCCGGCCGCCCGAGCGCACCTGGAGCCGTCAGCAAGCGGAGAGCGGCCGCAGAAGCGGATCCCGCCGCAGGGATGTGGCAGCGGCGCCCCAGGAGCGCCCGCAAATTTTTCCCGTGGCGAGCCCGAGAGGAGCGCTTAATCAAGCGTCCTTCCCGGTCGCCATCTTGGCTCCTCCCCCAGCAATGTCAGGTTGTAATGCAATGTTGGGCCAGATTTCATTGAATAAAAGTAGGTCAAGCACATTGTTGATCAACTGCTTCAGATAATGACTGCACGCTAAGTTGCAGAGCTGTTTCACATGGCGCTGGCATCCTCTTCTTATCCCTCATCACAAACTCTTTCTATCCGTTGAGCTTCTTCTTCTCTCTCAACACCGGCAGCCTCATTTTTGAGTGCTCTGCCCACCCAATTACATGTTGATTTTTTTTTATTTATTTTTTAGATGGACCAGCTGGCTCTCCCAACCATAATGTCCACCAAATTGAGCTTTCTGCAATGTGCTCCTCATGTTGCTTGCATGTAAAGGATTCCCAAACTGGGGAGGAGAGCTTTTTTGTGCTACCAGATACTGAACAACTTATTGAGGTGGATTCAGATGGTTTTGTTCATCTTTCTCTAGAGTGGGCTGAAACTACAGTAGGGCTGGTGGTTACTCCAGGTTTTTGGGGCCTTAATAATATGGAAACAGGCAATGCTGGTTGAATATAATGCTTAAGCACAGGTTGAATAGAATTGAGCTGTACTTCCACTGTGCTGCTTTGCACAGTAACAGTCACTGGCTAATCCTCACATTCCTCACTTCTAAGGCATTTGGAAACCTTCCTTCTCTATTTTCTCTTGTGACAGGTCTCAGCTGAGTTTCAATCCATGATTCCAGATCATTGGAAGGGAGCTTTGGAGAAGATGGAGGGAGTGCTTTCTCTTTTCCTTGCCAAAGATTATGAAGCTGATGTGTCCAGAGGAAAATCGTTCACAAAAACATCCTCCTGTGCAGGCTCAACTTCTTACTCTGCTCCTCCTTCCAGATGATGAGGTGTTGCAGACTGTTGTTCCTGTTATTGGGTTTCTTCTGAGGATTCAGTGTGCTGCTGGGACAATTTGATTTCAGTCACTACAGCTCTAAGAGACGTGGTTTGGTTTTGGTTGTGGTGCCATTGATGCAGGGGTGATTTCCCCCCTCCCAGTTTCTTCCTGAGCATACGAAGGTCACATATTCAGAAAAATTAGAAGAACTTGAGGCCAGTGGTGGGAGTGGCAACAGACTCTCTTCACCTTAGTGGCCGGTTTCTCCTTCTTTGAGCCATCTTCAATACATTTTGTATGTGTTAGCACTTAGCACAAGAAGAGGACTCTGATGTCACTGTCAGCTAATTTTCAGACTTCTATCCTTTACAGTACTCTACATTGTTGAAGTAAGCCTCAGCAAGGCCTACTAGTGCAAGGGGTTCACCTTTCTCTGCACAAAGTCCTCAGACCATGTAGGAAGAAGTTGGCACAGAAACTGAAATAAAAGACAAAGTTTATTAACCTCATGAGGTGGTACTACAGTTCAAACAGCACCCTTTGGTAATGTCTGAAGTAGCACACTGAACTGAGAGAGCATGGTCCTTTTATACCCACGCAGGGGCTAAAAGGAGGTGGTACAATTATAGAAGCAAGACTTCTATACATATAACGTCATGTGGAAATGCACAGTCGACAGGTAGGAGGAGCTGACAGTTTTCAAGGACTAACAGCTGCAGACCTTACTGAGCATGTGCGAAAGTTGGTAATGCTAAATATAACTTGTCACTAGGTAGATTTTCAAGAGTAGTTAACAGAAAGGTAGGACAGAGCACATGGTGAGCACATGGCAGCATGTGGCAAATAAAATGGCTGCCATGAATACAAAATGGATTCCGCGAAATGTTCACAATAGTTGCTAAATACAAGATGTCTTCTGCTAATGCTTAATCTAATCGCTGCTAAACTACAACAGACGACCCTTTCAGCATTAGCTGAAGACATTCGTCTTTCTAGGATAATCTGAATATTCATCTTGTATATTTATGCTCATCATTTCAGCTATTTCCTTATCCAACATATGTTGTGCTTTCATTTCTGTAATATTTCCTTTGGTAGGCATACAAGCAGTAATACACATGGAGCAGAACATTGGACCACACTGAATACAGATACAGCATGTGAAAAATATTGCAATCATTACACACACCTGACCTTCCAACAGGTAGTTGGTAATATCCGTAGTTACCACCAACAAAATATGTATTATGTGAAGCTGTAAAACTACTATTACTTACACCCTTAATAGTTAAAATCAAGGTACAATCGCTTATCCCTACTGGAATTCGCCCAATGCTAAGTATACATAAATCTGCTTTAGTTTTTGTAACAGAAATCACAAATTGTTCTTTCTTGTCAGTCTCTTATATTTGTAAAGACATATGGTATTGAAACATTGTCCGGTTGATACTCTTCCCATTCCCATTTAGTTCCTTTGGCTTGGGGATACCCATCTTTGTCTTGGTAGCATATTTTATTAAGGCGAGAAAGAAGTCCGCCCTCTGTACGTTTTCCAGATGCAAACAAAAGCGTGTACCAAGCTTGACAACAACCATTGTGTGAAAAAGGAAGAGGAATGAAAGGTGTTCCTCCTTTCTTTTGATGCGCAGGTATCATTCCACATACCCAACAGTTAGTAGTATTTGTAGCATTATGAGTATGATGCAACATCTGAATGAAAGTATTATTGAAGTACGATTGACGGTGCTTCTGCTCCTGATAGGGAAGTGTAAAGTAATAGTGATCCTCTGGTACTGGAGTAGTGGCAACAAAAAACTCACGAGCAGGAGACTTCTCTTCAACAAACCAGGTGGCTATTGCTATAACCACCAAAACAACAACAAACCCCATAGTACTAATGATCAGTTTGTTATTCATTTTAGCAACAGTGATAATCGACCCTTTTAGAAATGAATTAAAAACAATTGTTGGAACTCTTATCCCTGGGCAGCCGCTGATTTCTTCACCACGGGCCAAGACGGGTGTCACTACTCGAATGCATGGCTGATTCCCCCCCCCCGCCCCCCCCCCCTGCCTTGCCACTTTGTCTCTCCGTTTCACTAACCCAGGGTAGTAGCTCAACCAGTTTAAAAAAAAAAAAAAAATTCTGATTCTTTCCTCGGTCTCAAATTATATCGCGACACTCCAGAAGTTGTATGGTCTGGGAAGACTTCTGCAGATTCGGCAGGTGATATAGCACGGCCTTTCTCCGTAGTCAAAATCTCTCGATGATCGGTCAGCACAGCAGGTTCCACCAAGGTAGGTAGCACTCTCTTGCAGTGAGTACTATGGACACAATTCTTTCGGTTCGTCACTCGAACTGCTGTCCTTGTCGCAAGGAGCACCTGTTCTGGGCCTCGCCACCTTGGTTCCAAGCTGCTTGATCTTTCAAAGGACTTAATCATCACCTGGTCATCAGGTCGGAGTTCATGGCCTTCACCTGTAGATCTGTCAGGCAGTGCTTCTCGAACCTGTTGATGAATAGAAACCAAATTCTCGGTTAACTGTGCCAAATAATCATTCATCAGGACACAAGGTACATCATATACATTATTTGGCTTAGGAACTCCCCAAATATTTATTGGCCTCCCAAATACTATTTCGTATGGGCTAAGGCCGAGTCAAGAGTGTGGCACTGACCTAATAGACAATAATGCCAACGGTAATGCATCCGGCCAAGTTAAAGATGTAGAAGCCTGTATCTTCGCTAACTTCAGCTTCAAAGTAGCATTATACCTTTCCACCAACCCTGCTGATAGTGGGTGGAAAACCACATGGAACTTCTGTTTTGATCCCTAATCCTTTCAGGACATACTTAATAACTTCCCCAACAAAATGAGGTCCGTTATCACTCCATAAAAGTCTGCAAACACCAAACCTAGGGAAAAATTCTTTCAAAAGCACCTTCGCTGTGGTAATGGCAGTATTATCCTTTGTGGGGTACGCCTCTATCCATTTACTGAAGGCACATACCACCACCAAGACATACTTTAAATTGTTGCAGCGTTCAAGCTGAATATAATCCATTTGTAGAACTTCAAAAGGTGCAGTTGGTGTAGCAAACCCTCCCGCAGGAGTTCGTGTCCCTTTTCCAGGATTGTATTGTAAACAGATCAAACAAGACTGTACTACTCTCTTAGCTGTACTGGAAATTTCTGGATGCTCCCAAACTTGCGTAAGCAACTTCGTTATTGTTGAAGCTCCAACATGTGCCAGCCCATGTGCCATCTGAACCATAGGTTGTACAAAAGCTATAGGCAATTTCTATTTATCCATCTGCTTATTCCGCCAACATCCCTCATCATCCAATTCTCCTTCTTTAGACCATTGCTCACGTTCTTTCACAGAAGCAGATTTCTGTATATCTAATACGTCTTGCCTAGCATTATGCCAACGTTCAGCTTGTGACTTCACTACATACATAGAAGTAGTACTTCGCTGCATCGCAGTCTCACATGCTACGCTGCCCGCAAGGGCATTACCTTGCCCTATTTTATCGGTCACTTTCTTATGTGCACTACATTTCACAATAGCTATTTTCTTTGGATATGTCAATGCAGTCAAGAGGTTATGCACTAATTCTCCGTGCATTATCTGCATCCCGTGGGATGTGAGAAAGCCTCTCTCCTTCCAAAGCAAACCAAAATCATGAGCCACTCCAAAAGCATAGCGGCTATCTGTATAAATGTTCACACATAAGTCATTACTAAGCTCACATGCTCATGTCAAAGCTATTAGTTCAGCTCGCAGTCTCACATTCATCTGTCCATGGAAGGGGCATTGGAGCATCTTTAGTCAAAAGTGCTAGCAAAGGTTTGACAATGTGTGAAAACCCTAATATCCATTGCCTACAAAAAGAAGTAAGACCAAGGAATACATGAACATCTTTCTGAGTAGAGAGTACTGGTGTGTCTAAAATTGCTTGAATACGATCTGATGTAAGTGCACGGCCCTCCTTAGACAAAAGGTGACCTAAATAGGTTACCTTTGGTCTACAATATTGCAATTTCTTTCGTGACACTTTATGATGGTGTGAAGCAAGAAAAGAAAGTAAGGACAAAGTGCACTTTTCACATTGCTCAGGGGTATCAGCCGCCAACAAAATATCATCGACATATTGCTTGAGAGCCACACCTTCAGGCAAAACAAAAGAATCAAGTTGTCCAAAGTCATAGTACAAGAACTAATTGATCCCTCAACTTCCTCATAAAAGGCAGCTGGATATTTCCGCGGGTCAGGTAATGCTGTTTTAAGTGCCATTACATCTGCCCTATTCCAAGGAGTATACACCCAATTATAAATAAAATAACCCTTAGCATCAACAGAAGTTTTATCATCACTTGTACCCGATCCTTTAGGAGGAACATACAAAGGCGCGGCCTCCTGCATTGGTTTCGCGTGAACTATCATAATCTTATCTGTTCCGAAGATGGAAGCTTGCACCCCACCGGTCTGAGATGTCCGTGCAACTACGTCCACAGCCCCTTTCTCCTCTTGCAAACGGACTGCCGTAACACATAATTTCACCAAACGCCTGATTGCATCAGCCACCTGGGAGAAAACAAAAAGACCATCACGCATTTGCTTATGATCAGCTGCTACATCATCGGGCTCTAATTCATCAGAATATTTCCGATATAGTTCAATAACTTCTGTGCCAAATGCCTCAGTAAAATATAGCTGCTCCTTTTCCGTCCACCCTTTCATATTATTTAAAAGTTCAGAAGCAGAGACAACGCTACGAATTGTTTTACGAGCAATAGATCTAAGCTCAGACGCACGGTCAGCAGGCAACAAGGAGCGACTGTCTTGCATCTTCTGTTGCTCCGAACTGGAGGCCTTAACTAACTAATGAGGGGCAGAAGGAATGACATACGGAGGTGGAGGGCGATCTAATAACAAAAAATCATTGTGTGGTTTATTAAGGATAGGATAGAGAGGTTGCCTAACGGTATATTGGCCAGTTACCTGTAATTTACATTCTTTTTCTTCTAGCTCCTTTAAGTCATTTATTTTTTTCTTTCTCATTTCCAATCCTTTCACATATACATTCTTCCGCTGCTCTTTCTCAAGCAAGGCTTGCTCACGCTTCACTCGTCCACGCACTTCTTTCTCCCACATTCGTGCACAGTCAAACATATCTTGCCTAGACTTTCGCTTACACATACATTGTTCCACATACTCAATCTTTCGCAAATCAAATGACCCATGAATAGGCCAACGTAACTCAGGATCCGCACAAGTGTATTTATTCCATAATGTGCTGTACATTATAGAAGAAAGACCATGTTTAACATACATATCTCTATTGGGCGTCCCCTCTGGGGGTGCCGGTTGCGATTCTTCCAGTCTCAAATTGGTACCATTACAAAAGCAACACATCCTACGAAGTGCGCTAAAAACAGGCATGCCAAAAATAGTGCAGAATATGCAATATTATGATCAAAGTAGCACTTAAGGTGCCGTTCAAATCAAAATTAAATTGGAGAAAATTCTCCTCATTACCTGCCTATATAAATTGCAGTTTATAAATCAATTCAAAGGACACAAATTGACTAGTCACCCAAAACACGAGAGCCACAGTAAGTAGTGCTAAACTACATTACCAAACAAAGGCATCAAAACCCACAGCAAGTGCCGTAAAACGGCTCTTACCAATCACAGGGTGTCCAGGTTCCAACTGCCAAGTTCTAAAATCGACCAAATGGTCACTGCATGACGAATGAACAAAAAGGATCTCAGTCGAGGACCGGCGCCACCTGGATGGTCAAATCAGAAAGAAGGGAAAAACGCCGTGGTTGCCAAGACTCGGGTCTCCTCAGGCATTGATCGTCCGCAGCGAGATCCCAATCCTTCGTCGCGACCAATCCGTTGGGCATCCGAGTCGCCGATGAGTCCCTGTTCGGGCACCAATTTGTTGAAGTAAGCCTCAGCAAGGCCTACTAGTGCAAGGGGTTCACCTTTCTCTGCACAAAGTCCTCAGACCATGTAGGAAGAAGTTGGCACAGGAACTGAAATAAAAGACAAAGCTTATTAACCTCATGAGGTGGTACTACAGTTCAAACATCACCCTTTGGTAATGTCTGAAGTAGCACACTGAATTGAGAGAGCATGGTCCTTTTATACCCACGCAGCGGCTAAAAGCAGGTGGTACAATTATAGAAGCAAGACTTCTGTACATATAAGGTCATGTGGAAATGCACAGTCGACAGGTAGGAGGAGCTGACAGTTTTCAAGGACTAACAGTTGCAGACCTTACGGAGCATGTGCGAAAGTTGGAGATGCTAAATATAACTTGTCACTAGGCAGATTTTCAAGAGTAGTTAACAGAAAGGTAGGACAGAGCACATGGTGAGCACATGGCAGCATGTGGCAAATAAAATGGCTGCCATGAATACAAAATGGATTCCGCGAAATGTTCACAATAGTTGCTAAATACAAGATGTCTTCTGCTAATGCTTAATCTAATCGCTGCTAAACTACAACAACATGACATGACGTCTTATGTGCTTGTGGGAAAAATGAAGCTCAAAGTCTTTGAGACTTGGCAATCTAGGCAGTTATACAAGTAATCATCATCAGTGTCTACCCGTAGTGTACCCATGCATAAACTTACTATTGTTTGCCCATGGGGACCTAATGAGAGGCAGGGACCGGCAAAAATTCAATCAAAGAAGAAAATAATTGATGGTGTATATATATATGTATGTATGTGTGTGTGTGTGTGTATATATATATATATATATATATATATATATATGTACATAAATCCTTAACCGATCATTAATCATATATATATGTGTGTATGTATATATGTATATATATATATATATATATATATATATGTGTGTATATATATATATATATATATATATGTGTGTATATATATATATATATATATGTGTGTATATATATATATATGTGTGTATATATATATATATATATATATATATATATATATATATATATATATATATATATATTCCTCAGGGATGGGGTCCCTAGGGCCTAATTAGGCTCGGGGAAGTGGGAGTGTGGCCTCCCCTACCCTTCATAACAAAAACAGACTTGGGTAATGAGGTCCCCAGGGCCTAATGAGGCTTGTGGAGGGGCCACGTGGCCCACTACCCCTTAATAAAATGTACGACCCTGAAGGATGGGGTCCCCAGAGCCCAATGAGGCTTGGGCAGTGGGCACATCTGACCCACCTCTCATTTGGGTATAGATATGGCCCTGGGGATAGGGTCCCCAGAGCCTATTGAGGCTCGGGGATTCGGGCGATGAGGCTCCCCTTCCCTTTAAAATAAGATACGGCCCTGGGGGTTGGGGACCCCAGGCCCTAATAAGCCTCTGGGAGGGGGCCAGATGGCCCTCCTTCCCTTTAAAAGAAAATATGGCCTTTGGGGATGATTCCCTGGAGCATGATTCAGGGAGGGAGGCCATTCAGCCCCTCTCCCCTTTTAAACACAAAAATGGCCTTGGGAGGATGGCATCCCCAGACTGTTGAAGGCTTGAGGAGTGGAGATGCATGCCCCTCCCCTTAGATTCTGCTTATGAGGAATGGGGTCCCCAGAGTTTAAGAAGGCTTGGGAAGTGGGGCCATGTGTCTCCCTCCCAATTGTTATTGTATTAGGCCTGGGGGATGTGGTCCCCAGGGTCTATTAAGGCCCAGGGAGGGGGGCTGCATGCCCTCCTCCGCTGTTTAATTGTATTTGACCCTGGGGAATGGGGTCCCCAAAGCCAATTAAGGGTCAAGGAGGGGCTGCATGCCCCCTTCTGTTAATTTATATGCTTTTGCCCCAGGGTATTGTGGTCCCTGGGTCCAGAAGGCCATACCTATGCTGCACATGGCAAAAGCTGTGTGTGGCATGGGGTTGAAAGCCTACTGGAGATTTGGCCAAAAGGCCTGGAGGCAGGCCAAGCTCTGAGACCAACTCCCTGCTGCACATGGCCAAAGGCTGTGTGCAGCAAGTGGTTGGCTGCCTGCAGGAAGTTGGAAGCAGGGCCTGAATGTAACAAAGCCTCAGCTGCTAACCTCATGCCACGTATGACCAAAGGCTGTGCTTGGCATTGCATTGGCTTCCTCTAGGTGGCTGCCTGCCTGCATGGAGTTGGATGCCGGGCCTGGCTGCACGCCACACAGTGCGCAACAAAGGACTAAGCACAATGTGGGTTTGGCTGCTTTTGGGAGGGTTGTCCCCAGTGCCTGGCTGCAGTCCAGGCTATGCTGCCAACCCCCTGCCGTGCGTGCCTCAAGGCTAGGCTTTACTAGAAATTCACTGAAAAAACAGAGGTTAAAGTAACAATATAGTTTGGTGTGATAGAAAGATTTGTTTTTGTGTATAAAAAAAAAAAACTTAAAAATTAAATGAAAAAAACAATGCTTAAAGTAACGTTATAGGTGAGTATGCCTTGACAACATGAACATTTTAAACTCAGAAAAGCACAGAAATTCACCAGTTATAGTTAGCAAAGCTAACTATAACGTGTGCCCTCGCCATACACTGCTTACGATCTCATATATTACACCACTCATGATATGATCTATGACATCATTTATGACATCACTGATGACATCAATTATGACAACATCCAATTAGGGTCCTACTTTATTTTATAGTTTACATAGTGGCGAATAACTACCCTATTACTTTTCTACCTAATTTTGTACAGCCTGTGTCCAGCTAATGAGTATAAGTGTTTACGAAATGTATGTGTTTCTAATGCATCATTAGTAGCGGTATTGAACATGTTATAAATCTTTGTATTGAAGAGTAACTGTGTACAGATGACAGTTGACTACTTGCGTCCAGTGTGTTCCACACAAGTGTTATGGTTGTGCAGTTCAAACTGTTAATGTTGTCACTGACATATTCACCTAACTATAAAGTTACATAAATATATATAGATATAAATATTTTTTTTTCCACAAAAGACCAAAAGTTACAGTAACGTTATAGTTAGGTTCAGATTTTACAAGAACAAAACCATAGAAATTCAGCTGTTTTATTTAGTTATTTGAAGTAACTATATCTCGTGCTCTAAGGTAACTATAACCTCTGCCCTCACAATGCACAGTTTCCTCATCAATAATTTTACTGCAAATGTTACAGTGATATTATCATTGATGCCATAGAAGATGACATGAATGATGAAGTATCTGGGGTAATTAGGAGTGCGTGGTAAGTTATAGTTATATTAGGGAACACGTTATAGTTACTTGACATAACTCTAACAGCTGAATTTCTATGGTTTTGTGTGTTTAAAATCTGAACCAAACTATACTGCCCCTGTAACCTTTAGTTTTAGTGAATCTCTAAGTTTTTTTTAATTCCGTTTCCTAGGTATAACATCCCTGTAACCTTTGGTCTTTCAGTGAACTTCTAGTTTTTTTTTAATGTTAAGTAAGATGCCCATCCCAATGCACGGTTGGGGGTGGGTTGGATGCAGGCCCTGGTCTGGCATTGTGCTGCTCCCCCTCCAACTTGCCGTCCATTGTCCAAGTCCATGCCTCTGCTCCCTCAATACAGTCCTGTGTGGCTGTTGTTCTGCCACTGCCCTACCCGTCTGCCCTGAACAGTTAGCTTGCTGCCCCATCCACCTCCTCCCTACTCTCTGTTGTCTGAGTCCATGCACCACCTTCCCTCCTACCTGCCCTGCATGGTCCGATGGGCTACCACTGCCCTCAATTTAGTTTGATATCCCTGCCCACTCCTCCTGCCCTCCGTTGCCCAATTTTAAGCCCCTCATTGTCTTCCTGCTTAGCATCTGTGCTTAGCTTGCTGCCCTTACCCTCATTTCCCCTGTCCTTTGATGTCTGTGTGCATGCCCTTGCTCCCTCCTATTTTACCCACCATGTTCCATGGCCCTGCCACTGCCCCTCCTATGTACTATGAGTGTTCGGCTGAGCTGACACTGCCCCTCCCTCCTGCCTAGCCTGATCAGATGGCTGCCACCTGTCCCTACCACCTCCACCCTGCCTGTCCGAGTTACATGCACCTATCCCCTCCCTCCTGTTCTCCATGGTCCATTTTGCTGACACTCCCTTATGTCCTCCATGCTCTATTGTGCTGCAACTCCTCCTCCTCCCTGCCATGTGTGGTCTGTTGTGAATGCACTTCCTCTGCCCTCTCTTGTCTATGTCCAGCCCCTACCCTCCCTTCTGTCCTCCATGGTCTTTTGTGCATGCCCTTGCCCCTCCCTCTTTCCCATCATGGCTGTTGTGTTGCTACTAACCCTCCCGCTTGCCATGCTTGGTGTTCCGTGCTGCCACAGTCCCTCTCATCTGCTCTGTGCGGTGAGGTTCCTACCCCAGATCCTCTCCCCTCTGCTCTCTGTTGTCCATGTGCATGGCTTTCTCCCCACTTATTGCTTTCTGTGGTCCATTGTGCTGCACTGCCGTCCCACTTACCATTTGTGGTGTATTGTGTTGCTGCAACCCCCGATGTCTGCCTTGTAAGGTCAGATGGTGCCCCTTACCCATCTCTCTCCTACCCTCTGTTATCCAAGTCCATGTCACTACCCCATTCCTCCTGCCCTCTGTGATCCAATTTACCATACTTGCCAATATTTCAAACTTGGTAAGCAGGAGATTTTGAAAACAACCTGTGGAATTGACTTTCCCTATTGATTTACATTGAAAAAGAGAAGATTTTAGGCAGAAGACAGATAAAATAAAGTCCCTTGGGCTTTAAAACATTGTGAGTCTCCTGCCTGAATTGGGTCAATGGCATGTATTGTTGTACAGCCACTACCTCGTTGGTCTGTTATATTGCTACAACCTCTCTTGCCTGTCCCGAAAGGTTGGTTTGTTGCCCCGCCCCCCTTTCACTTGCCTGTCATGGTACATTGTGCTGCCACTGCCCCTCTCGCCTGCCCAGCGTAGTCAACTTGTTGCCTCTGCACCCTTGTCCGTACCCTCATCATCCAAGTCTGTGCCTTTGACCTCTGCCTACCCACAGAATTCTAATGAACAACTAGATTGCTAAGATTCTATATTTTGTACAAAATTATCGAACGCTGGACGTCATCTTGATGCAATCAAAACTGTAATATGTAGAGCATTTCCTTTAGAAATTATAAAAATGAGAGGGTTTTAGCCTCAAAGAAAATATGGTTAGTGCTCTAAAAAAATAAAATGAGGACACATTTTCTGAGTTCTCAAATAGCGATAAAGCACTTTAAAGTTATTTGCTCTCTTTATTTATCCAGTTGATCGCTTGATTATATTTCACACTTAGGGGAGAGGATTTAGAGTTACGGCCAGAGCTGCAGACTTTGAAACTGGGAAACCAGGTTTGCTCTTTGGCATCAGCTTGATGTCCTGTGATTCTGGGCAAATCACTTAATCTCCCCGTGCCTAAGACCCAAAATGAATGTGTCCTTGTGTAATGTTACTGATGCTCATGTAAAGCACTTCATTACCTTCGCGTCAAGTCTGAGCTACATAAAACTGCCCCAAAAAAAGACAAACAAATTAGTGTTTTGCACACTTTCGTCACTGGGCTATACTTGGGCTACATTTGTGTGAGATGTGTGCTACATTTGGGCTCTTGTGTCTCTGGTGTCCATCTTGGGAGACTTATTTGTTATGAAGCATCCTAACTCCCTCATTTGCTACAGTATCCTCAGTAGATAATCTTTCAGTTTTCCACTTCGATTCCATCAAGATGGCATTCAGATGTGCCACACTTTTGGTATAAATTCAGAATGTTAGCACTTTAGTTGCTCATTAGAATATTCCATCCCCCGGAGCGTGGCCATGAGACCTCTGTGCCCCCCAGGGCACCTAGTCACAATGTGTGGGACTGCGGGGGAGCCAAAAGGGCCCTGCAGTCGCAGCTAGCTTCCCACCTCCTGTGGGAGCTAGCATTGCTGTCACAGAGAGGGAGTTGCTAAAGCAGCTCCCTCTTCATGAGAGCAATGTTTCCCTCCATTTCGGTGCCTGCATCTCCGCAGGCAGGGAAACAGAGGAGACCTCTGCTCTTGTGAAGTGAAAGCTGTTTTGCAGCTCTCACTTCGTCAGAGCAAACAACTATGTCCCCGGGGGTGGGCACCCTGGACATAACAGGAGCCGGCCCTGGGGGGTGGCAGTCCCCAGGACTATCAGTGCATCCTCAAGGGGGGCTGCGTGGCCCCCCTCCAAAGATTATTGCCCGATGAGGTAGTGGTCCCCGGGGCTGATTGGGGGGGAGAGGGGGCCTTGTGCCCCTGCCTTGAATTTCAACCGCTGGGAAGGTGGTGGTCCTCTGGGCTACAAGTGGACCAAGTGCCCCTCCACATTGTCATGTAGGTTCTCATTATCCTAATGAGGCTACTGGATTCAGGTGTCAGAGTTGCATAGATTGTGGGATACTTAGTACAATTCCACACTATGTGACACCTGTCGGCCTAATCCGAGTTTTCCGGCTAACTAGCAGCACCTCATCTCTGTCCAAGAGCAGGGGTGATTGTGGCAAACGGGCGCATGACAAGAAAGACTCCTCAGGGGAATCGTGGTCGATTAGATCTCGTCCCTTTCTCTCAGTTACACTAGTCTCACACAGGAAAGGACAAGCAGAGGCAGAATAAGGTTCAATAAGGATTTATTGAAGTAACTGCATCTTAGATAAAATGGCATGTATTGCAATAACTAGGATGATAAAACACAATAGAAGCAAGAATGTGATGAGGAGAGTGCATACCATGCATCCCCTGAGGAGTCTTTCTTGTCATGCGCCAGTTGCCACAATCATCCCTGCTCTTGGGCAGAGATGAGGTACTGCTAGTTAGCCGTAAAACCCAGATTAGGCAGACAGTTGTCACATGGTGTGGAATTGTACTAAGTACCCCACAATCAATGCAACTCTCCACCCAAATCCAGTGGCCTCATTAGGATAATGAGAACCTACGTGACATGGCACCACCAACGTTTGGCCAGGCACTAATTTTCAGATCCTCCTAAGTATCTCTGTCTCACTAAAGGCAAAAGATACCTCAATACTATATACGGAGACGTCCGTGGTATTGAGGATTTCCTCTTCAGCTAAATAGGTAGTACCTATCAAAAGCTGTAGGTTGTTCAGGCTTGAACTTTAAAAGGATCAATCCCCAATTGGTGTCATTATCACTGAACCTACATTTTCCATTAACATGGCAAACCCGCAATGGTTGGTAATTGCAGTTAATATGCCACCGCACCTTACAGCACACTTATTGACAAATGGCCTAACGGCCCAGGGAGGTCCAGTCACATTTGTTGTTGAGGCTCACCAGCCTACAGAACAAAAATATTTTATTCTTGGGTTACCTTTCCAGCAGAAGATGGGAACATAAACAAATGTAATCATTATACATCTGCAAACATAGCTGCACAATACAGAGGATATGCATATCTAGAAATACCTTCATCTTATCACAACCGCAATAACTGGCTTGATGGCACCTGATCACTTACAATATTACATGTTAGGTTAGGTCCTCTGAGCAATGATGGCCCAACCTGGCCTTTATTGGCCACATATACACCACACCCTGATGAAGCAACCTTAGCGGTTGCCGAGGGCTGCCGCTTATATATACTGGAATATACAGACTGTTAGTACAGTTTGTAATGCACACTAAATACTAACCCAGCAGGTGCTGCTCCAGCGCAACTACATGCAGTTATGCCAGGCATTAACCCTGAAACTTTACATTCTTTCATGGGTAAAGTACCCACCAGGTGGGAAGAAATTCCATTTTGGTTAGCTTAAAAAATAAATGTGCTGGAAGCAGTCTTTCCCCATACGGGTCCTCAAGATAAACATAGAATCCTCACTATGTGCTTGCCATTTGGGATGGTCCCTACATTAGATAATTGCAACACGTGGGGCACGTATTTGCCGCGCTCTATACTACCGCACACAGTACACCAACACTTGCCAATCTTCCGGAGGTGTTAAAACAAATTCAAGATGAATACGGGGCTGCCCCAGCCCTGGATTTGGGGATGCAATTAATGGGCAATTTTGCCGCTGTGTCTTCAATAATATTAAGTAACCTGATAGGGGAAGCAGTCGCACAAGCAGTGAGCATGCAGCTCCTGCACAGGATCAAGAACGTAAGTTGCCAAAGATTATCACTGAGACCTACTCTAGTATTGGTCACGATAGATTGGGGGCCAGAACAATAAAACCATAATTAACAAGTATATCTAATAAAGATTCTACTAAGCAAGCACCTGAAGGTTCTAAAAAGTTCTGGGATAAAAAAAACATCAAACACCTACAAAAGAAAGGGGAGAATCTCCGCATTCGGAGACCCCTCGGAATAGATATAATCTTAGAAATAGAATATAAAACCACTGGATAGATATCAATATACTGATACACACTAATCTCGTTCTTTTCAGGACTCATCAGAAAAAACTCAGTGAGAGAGTTGGGTGGTCGGAGCAGCGATCAGAGTACGTGAAACCGAGAAAGTACTCACAACTCTCATCTGAAGTTTCTGTTAAGAAAGAAGAGAAACTTCCCAAACAAAAACCCCAGTTTAAAAAGAAAAAGATGGCAGCAGTTGCGATACGACATGCCACTCAGGAAGAGGGCTTAACTGAAGAACAGGAAGTGGGCACTGGCACTGCCTGACAGTGCATCAGAGGTCACAATAGTTCTCCGGGATCTTCAAAAGCATCTAAAGGTGAAAGCAACTAATGACTTCTTACAAGTTGAGACTTCGGACATGCGTGTCTCCATGCCCGACAGGGTATACAAAGTAACTATACTATACAGTTAGAGACATTGAACGCATAATAGACGCTATCTTTTGGGAGCGCGTTGTGACCATTTATGAAATATTATTGGCCGAAAAAGATTGGCCACCAGAATTTATCCGTGACCTCCCTTATGGAGAAGAGATTATTCAAAAATCCTTCTCGCCCCTTGTTCCCAGAAAGCTTGTTGAAATACAAGCCATTGATTGGACAGTGGTGCAGGCACCTGCGTTATACCACAAGCATGTAGGGTGGGATAAAGATACCCCCATCACATAATACCTATAAAAAGCCAACCTCAATCCCGATATCCAATAGCACATGAAGCTAAAGCACCTGATCATATAGAATAGTATTAGATTACAGACATTTAAACAGTCACACATGTACGTTTGCTATACAAAATGCACACAGCACTTATGAACAATATAGTGCGCAAAAAATACAAAACAACCCTGGATATTTCCAACTGTTTTTTCTGCCAAAACATGGCACCTGAAAGTAGGGACTTCACAAGTTTCAGCACTTTAGGCTCTCAGAAAAAAATTCTGCTGACTCACACAAGGGTACAAGAACAGTCCTGGACTGATCTCAGCTTGTGTTACATCTATTTTACACGACAATGACCATGAAGTATGTCCTACGTTGATGACATCTACCTTACAGATGACAACCTCATGCAACATATAGGACGGGTAGCCCGCATTGTTGTAGGATTTGCTGAATTCGGCTACAAATTCAATTAAAAGAAAACAGAAATAGCCTTCCCTAGTGTCCTGTTTTTGGGATACGAACTGTCGGATGAAGGCAAGAGCCTTGTGCCCCATTTTTTAGAAAAATGCGCACAATTACAACCACCAAACACAATAAAAAAATCTCCAGTACTTATTGGGCTTTTTAAATTTTGGCAGAACATACATTCAAGATTGTGCACAATGCATTAAACCAGTGGTTCCCAACATTTTTCTAACCGTGGCTCCCTTGACCTATTGGCAGTTGGCTGCGGCTCCACGCTGTGTTATTTTTTTTTTTGGCGAGTGGGAAGGGGAGGAGGGGGGCTTGTAAGCCGGCCTCTGGAGTTCTTCCATTTTATTCCCTCAAAAATACTTGGTATGAACTATGAAGGTATTATAATCATTGATGTAGCAAAATAAAAAAATCTAACAGTTGTTTAGTACAAAAAAAAAAAACGTTAATTGGTTAAGACAGGAACCGTGCTCTTCAGCACTGTAGTCTACATATGGATTTTCTTTAAAAACTATGTTTTGTTCCTTAAAAATTGCCTCCAGCACAGGGAGCTCCCCTTCAGGTCATTTTAGTTGTCAAGGAGCCACATTTGATATATAAGAATGCAGCTCCACTAATCAGCTCTACTATATTTCATTTTCAAGTACTTTACTAAAGTACTTTACTAAATGTTCCCGCAGCCGCCATTATCTTAACTCTGCACCTGCCTCTTCTAGCGTCTGATGGAGTCATTGCACTCTCCTGTCTCAGACCTCAGTATTTGTCTGCAGTCTCTGATTCCTTCTCTCTATAGTCGTGTGTCACAGTTCGTGTCAATTCAGTTCTTATTATGGTACAAAACTCCGATGGAGGTCCACATAAATCCATATCAAAAAGGTAAAAACGCAGTTATGCATTAAACTTGTTGCATACTATCATAGTTATAAGAACTTATTCATACTACAAAAGATGTTAAAAAATCTTCCCACCAACTAACATTAACAAGACTAAAAACAGTGCCCTTCAGGATTAAATAAAATTATTAAAACAATACCACTATTTTCTTTAAAGTGACACCGTACATACTTAAGTCCAACACGTTCCTGTGTTTATCTCTCTGCATTGCTCACAGTTTATGTTAACTGATATGACAGATAGGAGCAATTCCTGTGCTATTTTGCATGTCGCACTGCCATCTAGTGGTATTACAGGGAGTTTCATTTTAGCAAAACATATTTTTGAATGCCGGCTTGAAAAACTAAAGAAGTTGCACTCAGAATATTGAGGCATTACGCTGCGGCGCCCCTGGGTAGTTTTGGAGACGCACCAGGGTGCCGCGGCGCACAGATTGGGAACCTCTGCATTAAACCACTGTATGACTTAATACTTTACCAGCAAATTCTGGACAGTCGAACACACATGCATTCTCAGAGCATTACAAAAAGACATGCTTGAAGCAAAACACCTACATACAAGGGACAACAAAAAACATCTGCCCATCAAAGTAATGGCTGGTGCCATTCACCTACGTAACATTTAATGAGGGTGAGACCATCCCGATTGCATACGAATCACATTTGTACTCCACAGCTGAACAATGCTTAGCTTCCACTGAGAAAATACTCACTGCTGTTCAGATGGCTGTCATCAAAGAGAGACCTCTGGCCCAGTGGAAACATATCATTGTTGTATCCCCCATTATAGCCCTAGAGGCTATTACCAAAGCTAGCATTCCAAACGCTAAAGCATTACATCCACGTTGGATCCAATGGGCAACGTCTCTGACTGCCACTGTTGCTGATTATATTTTTGACTCAAAATTACAAACCCAAGAGTTTTTGCAATATGAACTTAAATATCCAGTTCCAGCAAATTGCCTACTGAACAATATCAGACAATTTTGTACACTGATTGTTCAGCCCAATCAGCTATAAGCACAAAACGTCAATATTCCGCTGCTGTGAGGGGATATATGAAGGATGGCAAATTCCATCCACAACAAACCTACACGCAGACCTTGGGGACTGCACTGCACAGCTTGCAGAGCTCAAGGCTCTGGTGATGGCACTGGAACCTACAGATCCTGAGCAGATGACGCTGATTGTCTTTGATTCGTACTATTGTGTCCAGTGCTTTAATGAATATCTGCATTACTGGCGCCAGAATGGGTTCACAGATTCGAAAGGACACACCAATAAACACAGACATCTGTGGGAGAAAGAATCGGATCTGAAGGAAACGGTACCCAATGTCCATGTTGTACATACACTAGGACATCTGTGTGTTGGAATACACCTTGCAGGCAACACCTTGGCTGATGAAGGGGCCAAATCAGCAGTAGCTACGGCTTCTGTTACTGCAGTAACTCATTCTAGAACAAAATTGGATGATGAAACACTAGCAGATGTGAAAGCTTCGGCTGATGGCACGCCTTTACCAAAAGCACATCCTGCTAAATACTACTACTGCAAATCATGCCTCAATACAGCCCTAGTAGTGATACCAGGGGTATGGAATCGTGTGATTCCCATTAAAGACCAAATATCAGAATTGATCAAAGCAGCGCATGAGGGAGTTGCTTCTGCCCAGGCTGGTGTGGCGGTTACAATTTCACAGTTACAAGCATGTTACTAGTGGCCAGGTCTTTATAAACAGACCAAGCAGTATGTCCTTTGTTGTGAAATCTGCCAGCAAATTAAAGGATCCACCGATAAACGCCTACCACAGACACCCCTCCAAATTTCAAACAAACCATTACAATGTGTGTAATTTGACCATTGTGGTCCCCTGACACCTGATAGTGCATACAAATACATCTTAATCGCGGTTGATTCATCCTCCAGATTTCTGTGGGTTGGGCCACAACGCTTGGCTGATGCTTGAACTGTTATTAAAGATTTGCAAGTCTTTATCTGCACATATGCAGTTGCAGCTTGCCACTTGGACCTGGGCCATGTCTTTGCCTCAAGGGCATTTAGGGACACCATGGCTACATTAGGGGTCCAACTGCATTACTCGGCTCCATTTCATCCAGAGGGAAATAGTGTTGTGGAGTGACGAAACCGGGATTTAAGGCAATCCTTAACAGCCAGTGTATTAGGCATGGGTCGTAGTTGGCTTACACACCTGTACGGAGTGCAGAGAGCACTTAACAATCTGCCCAGAAGGCCCCTGGGGGGCTTACTTCATACAGATGCCTGTTCAGAACACAAATGTATGTTCCTGATCTTGATGGTCCTGGCGTGGAGGTGGCCGAAACACCTTTTGACATAAATTAATGTGTCACTGTCTTGCAGTAGGACTTACAACAGTTCCATGATGACAACACATCTGCCAGTGCTGCCTCCTTGGGAATAAGGGATGTAACAGTAACATCTAGTGGCTAGATTCCAAAACTTGGGGATCTGGTATGTGAAAGGATTGCTGTGAAAAAGGAGTTTGGTCCTTTTAATCGTGCGCCGGTTCCAGTCCTGGGAATACATAGTACCAGACCTGTCATACTACCACCGCTGCCTGGTTCTAAAGAAAATCGCTTCGTCTCCATCGACAATGTCAAGTTACACCATGTGGCAGATTCTGCATAGTAGACCTAGGGGACTCCTGGGTAGTACCCGACTCCCTCTCACTACAGACCGGGATGTTCCCCTACAAGTTTTCAGCAGCAATGCTGATTCCTCTCCGAGCTTGGGGATGGTTGAAAATGAGCTTTCTTTGGTTCCACTAACTTTCACTACCACGAATAACACTCATAATATTGATCAATTTTATTCAAATTCTACGCAAACGCTGGCATAATCTACTATGAACCACAGAGGGAGACTTCTGCAAGTTCTCCTCTTCCAAACATGGCTCCAGTTTTTGCATGAACTGCTTCTGGATTTTTTGCAGATGTGAACGACCCTTTCGTTGACTCATTTGCCTCTACTGCAACAGAACTGTCAAGAGCATATAAGCTGATAAATTGGCTCAAAATTAACTACTTTATTCTCTCATGGAACTACTTATGGTTATTATTAACTGCACTTGCCTTTGTCCTTTGGATTGGGTTTGTCATTGTTTTCTTTTTACTTATACATCGTCATTACCTTCCTGAACGCTCTACAGTTGAACTGGTGGATGAGGTCTTAAAACCACATTTATCATCATACTAAGTGCGCAGAGACTTATCCCTAGTGAACATTTCTGCCATACCAATTCCTGATGGGATTGTTTGGGATAAAGTATTATTTGATATATATGGACCAACGAAGTTCATTCAAATTCCATATGTATTCAAACTTTCTATGAATGATGTAATTACACCCGGAGTAGTTTCTGATGATTGGGATGTGAAAACAGTTGATTCCGAGATGTCTGATTTACAGTATTATACAGTATTTGAAAATAAAGATGCGTATCATTTCAGAGAAAATTATGGAAATTGGTTCTGTTATAATTATTATTGACAACATTTTATTCACAGAGCAAGTACCCCAAAGACTATTTTTATTTACACACAGTGGGAACACTATCCGACACCACCAGTGGGGAGTTCTAAAACGTATAATGAAACGTTTGCATATTTTTCTGGGCACAAGGTCAAAAATGCTGAATTGTATTATTTCAAAATGCCAGTGATGGAAAGTCAACGTACTCTATTGACAGACTGAAAATTTATTTATTCTGATTCCTTTGTTTCCCGGTTGGCTATAGAAGGCTATGAGTACTGGTTGAAGTCGATTGACTTGAAGTGTGTGGGGAACTAAGAATTGGCAAATAAGGGGAGAGGAAGCTTTATTTAGGACATGCCTTATACCTGTTCAAATTATCTTTCCTAAAAAAAAAAAAAAACAGTACAACAGACAGGTTGTTTAGGCTTAGCAAGAATTAAGGAATTGGATGCTCCCAGTATTCAGACACCTGCAAAATTTTACAAATGGCAAAAATATATAAACTTATCTGAAGATCAACTCGATGGATGGGTCCGGAATGAAACATTTATCATATCACTTTCACACCCAGGTGGGTGGTTATTGTGGCCAGTAGACACTAATGGGTGCTATACACGTTTTGAAAACTCCACTGGGGTTTTAAAACAAATAGGCCAGACCCTCGCTATGTGTCCTCAGAACACTCTGGTAAAGTGACAAGATATAGGGGGGTTATTACAACTTTGGAGGAGGTGTTAATCCGTCCCAAAAGTGACGGTAAAGTGACGGATATACCACCAGCCGTATTACGAGTCCATTATATCCTATGGAACTCGTAATACGGCTGGTGGTATATCTGTCACATTTGGGATGGATTAACACCTCCTCCAAAGTTGTAATAACCCCCATAGTGTAGGAAAACTATGCCAGCAATGGTTGAAACGTTCCTCACTGGATGCTGATAAAGAACACCTCAGTCTCCTGTCTAATGATACAGATTTACAGGATTTCCTGCTAGGCCCCAGAAGACAATGCAGTAAACGCTTCTTATATATAGTATATAATGAAATTTGGAAACTTTCCCAACAAGAAGCGGCTGCCCGGTTAAGGCAAATTGATCAGGAAAATGTACAGAATGCATTAGCTGTTGTAGATAATGGGATTAACACCTTTTCCGACCGGATATACACTTTAAATAACATTGTATCCTCTACAATAGATATAGTTCAGAATGACATGTCATCTTTACACCATGGACAGAGTCAGCTAAGGTCCATTATGCAGTTAGATTGGACACTACAAACACTGAAAGCAGGTCATGTTCCCTGGCAGCACGTTAGCTCAAGGGATATTTTTTCAACATTTAATTTAACGTGACAACAACAAATAATGGCTAAGAAGAAAGTGACTTAAATCATGCTAAACATTGACAAATTAGAAAAGTTGCCTTTTACTGCGGCTGAAATACCATCTGCTGAATGGCTAATACACTGGGTAATAAATCTGTCTATTTCAACACTTCAATTTGCTTCCTGTTTGAAACACATTCCAGTAGGAAGATATGAAAGGCTGGGAGATAGTTATATACACAAGGTGTGGGAGCTTCCCTTTTCGTACAAATGTTTCAATGGCATGAAAGAGGTCTTTCTTAGCGATAGTGAATGCAGACTTCTGTGAGCCATTCAACACAGCATACCATGTTTGCCAGCAACCCTATTTGACTGTAGCCTTGAAGAAAGCACAAAGTGAAATGAATGTCCTACTGAACGCAATGCTTTTCTATGCTAAAGAACAATTAGATAAAGGGAAATAAAACAATACCGCAGATGTGGTTATTGATAGAAAAAATAAGGCATTGCTGAATAAAATGTAACTGGGCTAAAATGCACACCAGCAGGCCTAGTTTGCTAAAATAAAAATGTCTAAAATAGCCATACAACAACATTGAATTTGATTAAAGCCCTGGGGACGTGTTGGTCCCTGTGGCTGCAGGGGGGGCCGCTTCACCCCCCCACATTGAAAGTGAATGAAGCCCCAGGGAGGTGGTAGTCCACATTAAAATGTGAATGCCCCCCGGACCTGGCCCACCCAGGGGCATTCTGGAAACAAGAGCTGAAGTCCGCTCTTTTAAAAAAAACAAAAAAAACAATTACGGTGGTCCACCTACAATTTTCTTTTTAAAATGCCTTTTCCTCTGGGGGACCCTTTCGGACCATAGCATCAGAGCTAAGGGGCCAGGGTGTCCTTACCCTGCCTCTTTTTAGGTTGAGTGTAAACGAAGGAACGCTTGTATTCTTTAGTATACTTACTGTAGGATGAAAGCAATTTCATTTGCTTGTTTGTGTCATTTAAAAGTCCTTCCTTGCAAGTGGTCAGTCATGCCTATTAGTCCCTCCTTTTTCTGTTTGGGAGCAGGGACCAACAACTGTACAATTATGCTTTGTCCTGTTTATCTGGTCTTTAGGGGACTTTTTTTTCCATCCTCGTGTTCATGGAAGCTAAGGCTATAAATCAGCTGTTCTCTTGGTCACATTTGGTCTTTGTGGGCTCTCTGAGCCCTCTCTCAGTTGTCTGGCTCCTGCCCTTCCTTGGCTTGGATTTTCTTCACAGAGTGTGCCTGCCTCCAGTCCCCGGTGGTGAGAGGGAGGGATGAGGCCAGCTTGTTTATTTAATTACTTGTTTATTTAATTACCTCCTCATCTCCTTCCTCGTCCCACTCCTTACGTTATGAGTGAATGTGTCAATTTACTTGCAATTTCTACCACTTCCCAAGCTATTTCTGTAGTTTCTATTCTTGAGGGAGAATATCTACCCATAAAACACCGCTCCCTCCTAAGCACTTCCTTTTTTAAAGTTTTTTTTGTGCCCTGTTGTTTCCCCACGAGGGCTCTTGAAGGTTTGCTGGGATAAGCTTTGTTGTTTCTAAGGGTCCTGGGACCTTTGGCACTTTAAAGTGAGTGTTTTCTTTTTGCATTGTTTCTGGGTTGAGCGGCTGCCAGAAAGTTGCATATTTGTGGTTTACATTGCGTTTACAGGGCATTGCATTAAATTTAGTTTCTGGCAGTTCACTATATTCACCTTGTTGCTAGTGGCTGTTTCAGTGCACCATTTTTTTTGCCTTGCGTCGTGGTCACAATACACCGCTTTCATTTTGCTTTCAAGGCTGCTTGGGGGGGGGGGGTTCTGCTTTTTGTCTTTTTCTTTGAGGTGGTGGAACATGATGTCCATTGTTGTTTGTGTAGTGCGTGCTGGATTCCACACATACACATACTACACACTCAATCTGTTGTAGAATTGTAGGCTCTGCGAGGTGTGGAGATGGCAGCATGTGCCTGGTTAGCTCAGTCTGTAGAGCTCTGAGTGCGGTAGCTGAATGGGCATCTTGTGCAACAGCTGTGTAATATGCACAACTAGGGCTTCTACTCCCATCCTCCCACCACTCAAGGGGGAATGGTCTAAGTAAGGGGCCACCTTGGTTGCTGCTCCTTGGATACTGCTGCAGCACGGCTTACATTTATGGCATTGCTGAAGAGCTGCAGTAACACATTTCATGCCACCTTTCAGTTGTCTGATCCTCTACGTGGGCCGTTCTTTCTGGGGCTTTCATCTGAGGCTCCAAGGTCAGGCCCCTGTTTAAGCAGTTCATTACTCTTAAGAATGTGTACTCTCTGTTTGGGGTTACAGTGGGTGCTTCGAGGCTGCTCACTTTCTGATTTCTGTGCCGACAGAGCAGCATCTTTTCATTTTGTCATTTCCTGTCTCTACTATTGATATCGGTATGGTTCAGTAAATTACACTCTAGGGGCTACATGTAAGTACATTTTGCGAGTCGCAAATTGGTCGCAGCATTATTTGTGACTGTGTAAAAAGCAAAATGGTATGTTCCAATGCCATTTCGGAGTCCCAAATAGCGATGCGACCAATTACCGACTAGCAAAATGTGAGACTTGAGATTGTGACTCGCAATTAAGAAATCGCAATTTGCAAATCGCAAACCACATGTACAAGGCAGTCGGAAATTGTAAATAGTCGCAAAAATCCCGTTTTGCACACCAAGATTAGCACTGATTCCAAACGGGTGGTAATCAGAACCAAAGTATAAAAGCAGACCCAGAAGGCATCTGGGTTTCTCAAAATGGCTGCACTCTACTTGATTGCATGGAGGAGGAGAGTTCAGGCTGCCCAGCAGAGGAGGAGGAGGAGGAGGAGACGGAGACAGGAGAGAACATACAGAACTAGGCAGACCATATTTCAACAAACTGAGGAGGAAATATATGACAAATACAGACTGAGCAGCACAGTTATCTTAGAGATTATTGAACTGCTGAATCCTCAGCTAGAACACCAGAACTTGCGCAGCTGCTCCATCCCCACACATGTGCAAGTGCTCTGCTCACTGCACCTCTTGGCCTCTAGTAGCTACCAGGGGGTGATTGCTGTTGCTGGTGGGGTGTCCCAAAGTGCCCTGTCACGATTCTTTAGACGGTTCTTAGATGCCATACTTGCACACATGTCCAGATACATATACCTTCCCAGGAATGAGGAGGAAATACACAACACCAAATTGGACTTCTACAGAATTGCAAACTTTCCCCATGTAATAGAGTGTGTGGACGGGACACATACCCGTTTGCCCACCTGAAAATCTGGAATATGTGTTCCACAATAGGAAATGTACTCGCTCACTCAACATCCAGGTGGTATGTGATGTCCAAAATGTAATAACTGATATAGTGGCAAAATTTCCAGGGAGCATGGATGCGTACATATTCAGGCACAGTGGAATACACCAACACCTAGAACGTGAGGAGTTTGGTGAAGGATATTTATTAGGTACTGTGTAGTGCACACTGATGTCTTAAATACATGTCACTGCATAACCACGTGAAGCCACGCTCATATCTGCTGTTTTGTTACGCAGGTGACAGTGCATATGCTCTGAGGCCATGGATATGTATTGCATATTTGTGGTTTGTACTTGCATCACATTTTGCAAGTCGGAAATAGCGATTCGCATTGAGTTGCTATTTCCGACTCGCAATTCTTCAGCTTCGTACATGTAGCTCTAGGTTTGTTATGTTGCTGCAGTTGCCTTGGTGGGGGGGGAGTCCTTTTTGGTTCCTAGCAGTTGCACAATACCGCCTTTGATTTTAGTTGCTGTACCCGCTGTTGGTGCCCAAACACGGTTAAGCATTTCCAGTGCTCCATGATTGTTTGTGGCCATAGTAGCTGTTATATCGCTGCTCACTTTACTTTATTTCTGCACTGGTTTTCCTTGTTTGCTGTACCGCATTGTGGGACCAAACACTGATGGTACAATGCTCTAGATTTGTTTACGGCTGCTACTGCTTCAGTGTTTGTGTTGTGGTTTTCTTGCACTTTCAGGGTTCCTTGTGGTTCCATGGGTGCCATTCTCTTGTGGTTTCTCTGCGCCTACATTACTTCATTGTCCTTTTCTGCTTTAAGGTTTCTTCTAAGTACTGTTGTCTCAATTGTGTACTCAGGGTGCTATGCGCTATGCTTGTCTTGGCTATTGAGACTGCTAAGGCCATTGTTCACTGTGCTCTTTTTTTACTCTTTTTTTTTTTTTTTTCCTTCCATTATCCAGTGATTTCGCATTGCTGCAACTGAGCCTGATTTATGGCGGTGACTCTGTGCCATCCTCCTGTGTGTTTACAGAGGCTGTTGGAGTGCCATTTCCTTTTCTGTAGCATTGTACAGCTCTACTGGCTTTTCTGTGGCATTGTATGGCTATACTGGTGGCACTGTACAGGAGTGACTACATTTCTGTTGCAGTTCACCATTTGCAGGTCACTGTGCATGTTCCTTCTGTGGGCAGCTGTGGTACACCCTGTTGATGGACTTTTATGGGTGATTTTTTTGTATCATTCCCCCTTTCCCTCCTTTTTTGATGGTTGCCTCTCTTCTTTCCTTTCCTGTTGGATTGTCTGTTTTTTTGTAGCACCACATTTGCTGTTCCCATCATGGTTACAGTGCCCCTGATCTTTTCAGTTAGGGCAATTGGGCTACTGCCACACCATCCTGAACCCAACTGATCTCTTCTGATCGGAAGTTACACAGGGTCGGGACTGGTTTGTACCTGGATGGGAGTCTGCCTGTGAATTCCTGGTGCTGTAGGCTACGTTTGCCCTGCCTTTGTGGGCTGCCTGCAGTTTCACATGCTCTGCTGTTTGTTGTGATAGAGGTGCATTTGATTAATTTTGATTTCCGTCCCAGTGGGCTTCAGCTTCTTTTTTTGGCTGCGACTTGTGGTCCTGTCCTTCTTTGCCTATTAGGAGGTGGCTACTGTTGTTGTGTGTAGACGGGAGCTGGGGGTACTAGAAAACACCAAAGGTAAGTACCACAGTGACCCCTAGCGACCAGGAGAAAAGGAGTGTTAGTGGATTTTCTCCATACCACCCAAAAGGAAGGAAAAGAAGAAAATGCAACACCCAGACAAGACTGCCAAGAACCAACAGTGGAGGTTTGGAGAGGAAGACTTGTGGAGAGAGGGCACCAAGTCCAAGAGTCACAGTGGCATCCAGGAGGAGTAGGAGCTACTATCCACCTAGCTGTAGTTGCAGGAGTTGGTCAATGGTGATGAGAAGAAGGTCAGCACTAGAGCCATAAAAGAGTTCCTGAGAGATGCAGGTGACATCCCACGCTGAAAAGAAAATTGCAGTTGGGTGTTGGCACAGGAATTTCACCAACATTCCTTGGCAAAGGCAAATAATGCTGTGGGCGGAAAGTGGTGCTGCTGGGGACCAGCAAGGCCCAGGAGGACTCCACCCAGGAGAGGGAGTCAGAGGGAACCCTCAGCAACACAGAGAGCCCACAGGAGCAAAGGCAGCACTCACAGGAGTCCCAAAGGACGGGGACACAGGAGTCACAGAAGAGCCTACGCAGCGCAACTGGAGAAGGGTCCCACGCCTCAGGAGAACCATGCAGAAGGCTGTGCGTCACAGGCAAGAGTGCTGGGGACTGGAGCTACAAGCATCCTGAAGATCCCTTGGAGGAGATGCAAACAAGCCTTGGCAGCTGCAAGGGACGCGGTGCACAGGGGTACTGTCCTGCATGGCAAGGCAAGGGCTTTCCTCCACCAAAGTTGGACAGCTGGCAGAAAAGACCAAGGGGACTACTCTGGACCACCAACCATGATGCAGGATCCACACAGCTCAGGAGGAGAGGCGATCCACACAGCCAGTCATCATTGCAGTAGGTGCCTGTGGGTGCAGGGGAGTGACTCCTTCACTCCAAGGGAGATTCCTTCTTCCTTCTTGTACAGACTGAAGACTTGCCACCCTCAGAGGATGCAAAGTGGGGGAAATGTTGCAATACCTGGAAGGAGCCGTGGAAACAATGTTGTAGGAAGAGTCTTCTTTGTGGAGCAGATTGTCAGTTCCTGGAGGGTCCAGTTGTGGTTCCAGTGGCTAGAAGTTAAAGTAAGGTTGCAGAGGAGTCCTCCTGGAATCTTGCAAGCTAAATCTGAGGACCCACCCAAGAGAGTGACATTAAATAGCCCTGAAAGAGGGATTGGTCACCTAGCCAGGTGACCACCTATCAAGAGGGGGCTATGACGTCACCTACCTAGCCTGGCCACTCAGATGCTCCCAGAGGTCCCTACCAACCTTGGATTCAAGATGGCAGATCTCAGGGACGTCTAGATGAGCTCTGGGCACCAGCCCTGGGGTGGTGATGGACAGGGGAGTGGTCACTCCCCTTTCCATTGTACAGTTTTGCACCAGAGCAGGGACTGGAGGTCCCTGAACCAGTGTAGACTAGTTTATGCATGGAGGGCACCTAATATGCCCTTCAAAGCATACCAGTGGCTTGGGGAGGCTACCCCTCCCAAGCCATGTAATACCTGTTTCCAAAGGAAATCCTTCTGAGGGAAATCCTTTGTTCTGCCTTCCTGGGCTTGAGTTGTTCAAGCAGCAAGACAGCAGAAACCTGTCTGAGGGGTAGCAGCCACTGGGGCTGCCTGGAAAACCCTGAAAGACTTCTAGGAGCAATCCTGGGGTCCTCTAAGGAGCCCCCAGAGTGCATGGAATCATACTTTCAATACTGGCAGCAGTATTATGTTATGATTCTGACATATTTGATACTAAACATGCCTAGGTTCGGAGTTACCCTTATGTAGCTGGACATAGGCAGTGACCTATGTCCACTACATGTATAAAATGGCATCTCCGCACTTACGTAGTCCAGGAAAATGGCACTGGAGTTGGTGGGGACACCCCTGCTAGTACAGGGGTGCCCTCACACACCAGTACCTGCAACCTGTCCTCTGGGCTAGGAGGGCCTGCTATAGGGGTGACTTACAGTGACCTATGGTAAAAAAAGGGTGCATGAACCCTTTCATGCATCCTGCAATGGCAGGCCTGCAGAACACTTTGCACGGCCTCCTCATGGGTGGCATAATACATGCTGCACCCCATGGGGATCCCCTGGCACCCCATTGCCCTTGATACCTATGCACCATATACTAGGTACTTACATGGGGGTACCAGTATGCTCAATTTCAGGTGAAAGTAGTGCAAGTTACCAAGTTAGAAGGGAGAGAGCATAATCACTGGGGTCCTGGTTAGCAGGATCCCAGTGAACACAGTCAAACACACTAACAACAGGCAGAAAATGGGGGTAACCCTGCCAAGAGAGAGGGTACTTTCCTATACAGGGCCAATGGAATTATGTGGCAGAAAGGACAAATGTATATGACAAGGTTGACCAATTAATGTGGCAAAAAAGTCCAGTTATGCATTTACAATTCCAATAGCTCCAACTCAAGTAAATGCAAAACCTATTGCATTGCAAATGCTTGTCCCTATTTTTTTACTTTTTTTTCAGGGACTCAGCCGAAGCTGAGTCTCAAGATGGCTGACAACACTCCTTGTTGAAATGCTGTTGGCCAATCAGTTCTCTGCACGTGGTCGGGAGGGTTGCAAATTCTTTGCGTGCCCCGATGTACAAATGTGGAGTTTCTTTCACATCTCAAAAACTGCTGAATGGATTTACACCAAATACCAAAAAGGGCTCTTTCTGGACCAAGAGCTACTTTTCTGCCAAATTTGGTGTAATTCAGTCCAATGGTTCAAAATCCCTATGGGAAATTGCATGGGGAAAACACATTTTGAGACTCCCTTTTCCGCAGCCCCTGCTTGACAAATCATCCCGAAACTTTGAAGACAGTAGCTGAAGTGAGTAGCAAACTAGTTTAAAAAAATGTGTAAGGAATCGTCAAACCATGGCAAAGTTATTGTCAAAGCAAAAAACACTTTTCCTAACTATAACTACCTATTGGTGACTGCCAGTAGGTAAGAAATGTGTGTGTATATGTATATATATATGTATATGTATATGTATATATATATATATATATATATATATATATATATATATATATATATATTCACTTAAAAAAGGAGAGGTTAAAGGGATGTTATTGTTATGTTCAGAATTAACTTGCACAAAACCATAGAAGTTCAGCATTTATAGTTAGTTATTTCAAGTAACGTTAACTCGAGCCCTAAGGTAAATATATAAGATAAGCACTTCGAAATTCAGATTTCCTTGGTTATACCAGGTATCATAAAGGATTAAATATTTATAATGCTTTTGCACGCTTTGCAGTTTCTGCAAATTACAAAGCCTGCAGTCCTGATAGGTTCAGGTGTACCCTGCTCACCCAATATCATATTGCTACAGAGAATGCCTTTGAGTTACTTCCCTCTACTGAATGTGATCTTAGGATATTCTGAAACATACTTAGAAACAATGTCTAGCAGACAGTGTGCATTCCGTGGATGCTGGCAGGGGGGCCCCTGCACTATCCACAATATGGTTGTGGCAGTGCAGGGGACCCCTGTAGCCCCCAGAACTGCCTTTCCACCAGCCTTTTCATGGTGGTGACCCCGCCATGAAAAGGCTGGCAGAAAGCAAAGTCGGGATCAGCAGTTGATTGCTGCCAACCCCTTGAGATCCCTGATCCTGGTGGTGGCAGCGGTCACCTGGCAGTCCGACCACCAGGATCGTAATCTGGTGGTCGAACCACCAGGAGTGCAGCGGTCCGACCGCCACCGTTAGTTTGGCTGTCTCAAGACTGCCAACCTCATACTCGGGCACTTAGTGTGCTGTAATAAGCACGTTCAAGCTCTCTCTGTGCCAAATTAGGGATGCATTTGCTGTGAGCCTTAGAAAGGACTATTACTTAGGAGTTTGGCTTGATGGTAATGGCTCTACTAGAGAGCACCTTGATTTGTAAACACAAAAAGCAGCTTTGCTCATGTTCGCTACTAAGCAACTTTACAATCATTTGGAAGCCCCCTCCTTAATCCACCTCTTTAGAGTTATTTGTGCAAATTACCTGCCTTCCTTAGTATATGGCCTCCCAGATTTTCTGCAGTTGGCCAGTATGTGGCTACTTTGCAAGTTATTTAAGTATATTTTTCAGCTCCCTAATTCCACCTGCCACTGTCACGTCAGGCTATAATGTATCTAGGCACACCAATCATTAACACCTATGTTACAGTTTCTTGTTACTTGTCACAGGCTATGGGACGCTGGAGCCTCCGCTCTGAAGGCATCAATTTAGCTGTAATTTCTTCAGACTCTGTCAGCTTTGCTCTCTGGATAAACTACTTCAAATCTGCAATGATCACTCTGCAGGCAGAAACCCTTTGGAGTCTACCTATATGAGTGGCACAGCTTAAGAACCTGCTAAAGTACTAAGCAAAAGGTATCTCTCATTCAGTAGATCCTGAGGTTTTCGAATGCAAAATGATTTCCTTCTACATGGCCGCTTCTTACACAGAAAATGTAACCCAGACCTATTTGGTGTATTGCCTGTCCAAATCGGTTAGGCATTTCTTCCTATGACTGTAGATCTTTCTAGTCCCATGTTTTGAATTTCGACATGTGTGGGCAAAGTATAACCAATTTAATCTTAGTTGCCGCTTATGCAGGTGCAAGTCTAATACTGATATAAGCACACACTGTATGTATGTCCCTCCAACTACTAGCTGAAGAATTAAATGGTGAAGATGGGCTTCCTGAAAGGCAGCTGTCGTAAGGTGAACAGGATGTACAATATGTCTTAAATGGGGAAAACATGCAAATGTTGTATTCCCTAGTCAAATTTATGTACCAGGCAACTAAGCTGTTAAGTTCAAAGGATGAAGTCCCCGGATTTAATGCAGTCACCATTTAGAATATAGTCTCAAAATGAAATGAGTAGATTATATGTACTATAGGTTAAATATTACATTAAATGTCTACTCATATCTGAGTTCCTACTTCCTCAGAATCAGTACTTTACATTCAAAGACTCGGACAAATGTCTACCTTCAAGGAAGGGCTATCTCTATGGTTCTACTTTTTACATGAAGTTCCGCTTTAAAACTCAGGAGGTATTGAATTTGTAGATAGGAATGTTTTAATTTTAAATTTCAACTCTTATTGTACTGATGTATGTTTGCAAAACAGATTAAGGAAACTGATAATGCACCCTGGACCATATTCAAAATTGTTGATTCTTCTTTGAACCCCAAAGCCAGAAAACAGTCAACTTCTTTATTTCAGGAGTTTGCTGACAATTTGTCAAGTTTCTTCCATGACAAGGTTTGTAACATTTACTCCAGATTCATATAAAATAGGAATGCTCCCCCGATCATCACCAAAGTCTTGTGGAATTGCTGGCCAACTCCTCTCCTTCAATAAGATTTCACTGAAGGACTCTGAAATGATCATCAAAAAAGACAGAATGGGGACCCCTTTTGATATATGTCCTCTGTCCAGTTTGAAGCATGTGATTAACTCTCTAAATCCACAGATCAATGGCCGTTTTAATCTCTCCCTAGAATATGGAGTGGTGCCCAGAAACTGGAAAAAGGCACAGGTGCTTCCACTTCTAAATAAACACCTTGGCCCCTTTAAGTCCCAGCAATTATAGACTGATTTCCCTACTTCCTTCATTAGGAAATATGCTGGAATCTGGGGTCGACTGCCAAATCCCTGTATTTATAGAGGAGAATAATCTTCTGCACCCCTCACAAAACCTAGTTTAAGGGCTCATGTTAGCTGCCTTCTATGTCTCATGAGATCCTTTTGAAGAAGCTGGCATAGTAGGCACAGTTTGGAGTTGGATAGAATATGTTCCCTCTCAGAGAAAACAATCTAGATTTCTATCTCCCTTCATCTCAGAGTTCGAGGAGGTCAACTGTGGTATCCCGGAAGGATCAGCCCTTAGCCCTACCTTATTCAATATCTACATGGACCCCTTGCCTCCATTGAACAAGCCTGGGGATTCATGTGGTGTTGCATGCTAATGACATGCAATTGACCTTCACCTTTAATCACCTGGATGACTCTGTTACAGCCCACTTCCAGGGTTGCCTTTAGACAGGGGTAGAGTGGATGCACAAGAGCTGTCTCTTCCTAAATTAGGCAAATCTGAGATTGTTTTTTGACACTTCGTCCACACTGGACATAATCAGAATTGGGCCAATCTGAACTGGGCAAACCTCCAGCCCACACAGTCATTGCGAAAACCTGGAGTTAACACCACCCTCTCTTTCAAGCCTAAAGTTAAGAACACAGCCAGCTGGGGTTGTTCTTTTCCCTACTGAAATCTGAGAAATGCTCTTACATTTGTCTCAGAAAATGAATAGAAAGGGCATCTTCCATTTCTTAATCTCATCAAGACTAGTCTATGTGAACATCCTGGCCCTTCGCTTTCGTCGGGGGCTGATAAATAGATTACAGTGGGTGCAGAACATGGCTGCCCATCTGGCGTTGAACACCCTACTTCGCCATGCTATCCGTATTGTTTTGAGAACCCTAAATTGGCTAATTGTGAGCCATAGAATACAATTCAAAACTTAGTTATTTATGTTTAGGGCTTTGCAACAAACAGCTACCTCCTACATCCAAAACATGATAAAAACACTCTACTGAGCAAAATCTTTTATGCATCCCTAGGATACACAAATTAGGAGCAGGAAGCCAGGCTTTTTCTTTCCTGGCTCCAAAGCTTTGGAATTCCCTTCCCAACCATCTGAGAAGTATTTACTCAGAGGCTATTTTTAAGGCTCACCTGAAGACCTACCTTTTCAAAGATATCTGTCCCTCCTCTGATGTTGTTACTTCTTCTTTCTCTGTAATTATTAGGCTTTCTCTTATAGTCTCTTGGTTCTTTGCAACAAGCGCCAGGACGCTCCTGGTGCAGCAGCTGTCGCGCTATACATAAACATTTCATTCAGGAGCAACCTCATTGACCTGGTGAGTGAACTGCTCTGTCTTCGCATAGCTCCACCAGTAAGTGGAAGCCAATCCTGACTTGAGCTGTCGACCTCAGTCAGAAGTTCCAGGCCCTTCTCCACCCTCAGGCTTCTGCCTGCACCTCATCTCTGGTGTCTAGTGGGAGAGCTCTGCTCTTCTGCTTGGCTGCCTCTGCCTCTTTTCTTTTTTCTCCACATTTTTTCTATTTTGTGCTATTTTTGTGCCTTTCGCTTTCTTCGCTTTCTGCGCTTTCCTCTATCTTTTTCTCATTTTTCTCCTCACTCCTTTTATTCTTCCATCTCTCTCTCTCTCCTCACTCTCCCCCCGCTGCTGCCCCTGTGCCCCGCCCCTCCTCTCTCCTACTCTCCCCCCGCTGCTGCCCCTGTTCTCCACCCCCCTCCTCTCTCTCATTCTCCCTGCCGCTGCTGCCCCCGCCCCCATTTTTGCACCGTTTCCGCCTCCCAGCTGTCTTCTCCTTCCCCCTCCCTACTTAATATCACCACAGTTGCTCCAAAAGCACGCGTAAGGCAAGCCCGTCTGCGCCTGTCCATGACCCAACCGCGACCAGTGCTAGGACCCCTGGACCTCTCACCCACCACCGCTACTCGCCAGCAGCACTCATCGCTCTCAACCTGGGACATGACAACAGCTGTAAGCAGGCATCACCAAGCAACACCAAGGGACCCTTCACCTTTCGCCACTTCAAATTCACCAGCCTCTGTCACTCATGCCCACCCCGAGGACCTACAAAGCAGAACACTACCTCAGATGTATCCTGATCAACACTCGCTCCATCCACCATGGCTCCATGGCATCCATGGCTGCGCCATCAAACTCTGGAACCTCATCGACACCACATCCCTGGACGTTGCCTTCCTCACAGAGACCTGTCTTTACCCCTCCTCTGCTCCAGACATCGCCATCGCCATCCCAGATGGCTACAGGATCATCCACAAAGACTGCATGAACCACCCCGGGGGAGGCATTTCCATCGTCCACATAGAGTCCCTACGCCTCTCCACCAGCATGGAACTCCTCCACTTCCAGATTGGAACCAACCCTAACACCACTCTGCGGGGCACCCTCATCTACAGGCCACCGGGCCCCCGCCACCCATTCTGCAACACCATCGCTGACCTCGCCACCACCCACACACTCGCTTCCAAGGACTACATCCTTCTTGGGGACCTCAACTTCCACCTGGAGAACCCCAATGATAACAACTCCATGACACTGCTTGAAAATCTCGCCAACCTTGGACTCAAGCAACTCATCACCTCGCCCACCCACTCTGTCAGACACACACTCCACCCCATCTTCACCACCAGCAACCACATCCCCATTAGCCACATCACCGAACTCCAATGGACCGACCACCACTGTATCCACTTTACCTTCAGCAAAACCCCTCTTTGCGATCATCAGCGAACTGACGAACCCCAGAGCGAACTCCATGGATATCCTCCCCTCACAAGAACTCTGCAATAACCTCTCCATCTACTTCCACCACAAGATAGCAGACATCTACGACAGCTTCCCGACTCGGGACCTTCCCAGGCCCACCACCGGCATATCCACCACCGAAGCTCCTCCAAACCACCACCACCTGCTCTGCTGGGCTAACATCTCTGATGAAGAAACCCTCAACATCATGAACTCCATCCACTCCGGCTCTCCCTCCGATCCCTGCCCCCACCACATCTTCAACAAAGCAAGCAGCACCATTGCACCCAAACTCCGGCACATCATCAACCGCTCCTTCGAAACCGCCACCTTCCTAGAAATCTGGAAACACGCCGAAATCAAGCACTTATTGAAGAAACCCACCGTAGACCCAGACGACCTCAAGAGCTTCCGGCCCATCTCTCTGCTCCCCTTCTCAGCTAAGGTAATCGAAAAGGCTGTCAACAGACAACTCACCCGATACATCGAACTCAACAACATCCTGGACCCCTCACAGTCAGGCTTCCGGAGCAACCACAGGACTGAGACTGCCCTCCTCTCTGCCACAGATGACATCCGCATCCTCTTAGTCCAGGGTGAGACCGTGGCTCTCATCCTCCTCAACCAGTCCGCAGCCTTCGACACCATCTCCCACTGCACTCTACAGACTCGTCTCCACGATGCCAGCATCTGAGACAAAGCACTAGAATGGATCACCTCCTTCCTATCCGACAGGACCCAAAGAGTTTGACTCCCCACTTCTACTAAGAGGCCACCAAGATCATCTGCGGCGTCTTGCAAGGCTCCCGTCTGAGCCCCACTCTCCAACACTACATGGCCCCTCTAGGCACCATCGCCAGACACCACGCACTCAACATTGTCTCATATGCCGACAACACTCGGCTAATCATCTCCCTCACCAACGACCCGCACACAGCCAAAACCAACTTCCACAACGGAATGAGGGCAGTCTCCACCAGGATGAATGAGAGCTGCCTCAAGCTCAATACGGAAAAAGCAGAAGTCCTTGTCATCTGCAACAACCCTTCAGCCTGGGACATCTCCTGGTGGCCCACTGCCCTCGGAAGCGCTCCGGCCCCCACCGACCACGCCCGTTAAAAACACCATAGAAATTCACTGAAAAAACACTAAGGTTACAGGGACATTATAGTTAGGCTCACATTTTAAACATACTAAACCACAGAAATTCACCTGTTATAGTTAGAGTTATATAAGGTAACTATAATACGTGCCCTAAGATAACTAACTCGTGCCCTTGCCATGCACTGCTAATCACCCCACTAATTACAGCACTCATGACATCTTTGATAATATCATTGATAATGTCACTGTAACATCTGCAGTAAAATTATTAATAAGATAACTGCGCATGGTGGGGGCGCAAGTGACGTTCTACGGTTTGGTACATTTAAAATGTGAACCTAACTATAAAGTCCCTGTAACCTTTGTTTTTTAAGTGAATATATATATGAATATATATATATATATATATATATATATATATATATATATATATGTAAATACATCCTACACATAGGTATTCATGCGTGTGTGTGCGCGTGCCTAATGCGAGTATTTTATATGCACTCTGTGGGAAAGTGAATTAGAGACTTGAAGAACAATTCACAAAGATACGTTTTGATGCATAATGTTCTCATTACATACATCTGTTCATGTGCTTCGGGCTCAAGAATTAGGTATTCACAAAGAATTCGCGCCTAATGTGCAGGGCATGTAAGGATAGGATAGATGTAACTAATAAGAGTAACAGTGAAATATCTCCTTTAATCTAGACCGTAAGCACGTTTACATGTCCATTATGCGAGTAACCTATATCATTCGTAGTGCCGCCGTGTGTGTGGGTGTGTGCGCAAATCTAAATGTGACTTAGCATCTAAGTACATGAGGCAAGCGTATGTCAGTCTAAGTAAATATTATTTTTTACTTCTCAAAATGCACTTTGTTTACTGCCTAGCGCTAGAAGCTCTGCGCGCTTGTTGCAGAGAGTTGTGGCGCTTTTCTAGTAGGGTGCACAGAAGAACAGGCCCATAAACCAAGGAGATGGGACGCAGTGGCCAAAGCTGTCAACTTTTGTGGAACCAGGCTCGATTCCCGACATGGGCTCAAAATCCTGTGCTTTTGGGCAAGGCACTTCATTTTCTCGCGATTTTAAACATGTGTAAATAAATTCTTATTCTCATGTAAAGCGCTCTAATGCCCTCGGGACAAATTCATGCTATATAAAACTGCAAAAAAGACGGGGGTCGGGGGTGAGGGGTGAAAGAGACATAAGGTTACATTTTTCCAAAAGGTCCTTGGGTGCTCACAATGAAACAGCCGCGAGTTCCGTGTCATAAAATCAATATGAAAAGGGAGGGGTAGAGAAGTGAAGTGGTTCGTGCCAGAGAATAAGTAAGTCAACTGAGAAATCTGTCGTCGCCCGCCATTTTATGAAACCTTTTATTGCCTCTGGGTTTAAGGCTGGAACATTCCGAGTGAGACTGAGTTATTTATTACGTTATATATATCCCTTAACATTGAGTCGTTCGCAGATGAATTTAAAAGACAAACATTTATGTGAAATAATAGCTTTTCATCATGCATTAGCAGAGAGTATGGTATGAATATTTAGCTAAAATCCATGGGCAACAAATTCCTCGAGAGCACGCAGTAAATCTATATAAAATCCTCGTAGCTCAAATAGCAAAATGGCTGACCTCCCCTGCATTTGGGTAAACAGGTTTTATTGTCTGGAGCCCGATTACTAAGATAAATGAGCTTCATAGAGAGTTGCTATAAAGTGGCCATAATTTATGTCACCAGATCTGAGTTCGAACAGCTTTTTTTTTCTGGGGGCTCCTTTCAGTAGGCTGGTGCGCTAACCATGTGCACAGAAGACAGCTACAGTGCTGCAATGGGCTGAGAGCTGTGTCCCTCCTGGTCAGGTACCCTACTAAAGGGATTAGATTGGATTTTATTTACCTTTTTTATAGCACTTCATAACCCTGACTAGACGTCTTAGAGAATTAGCATACAGGTGGCATGAACTCTGTGGGGATTTTTATTATTCACTATTAGTATAATAAAATAAAAAAATGACAGAAAACAAAGAAAGCGGAGCCCCAACTGACGTCCATAAAGATGAGCTATCACTGTGTTCCTGGCACTGCATTTGCCATATCTCAAGCCAGGGGTTCCAAAAGCAGTGCCAGGGGTCGCATTGGGCAAGCCAGGGGACGCACCTCTTCCTGTTCTTAATCGCCAATATTTTTCTTTTTTTTTTTTTTGCAGTTTTATATAGCGCAAACTCGACTCGAAGGGATTGGATCGCGTTACACGAGCGCCGGTTAAGTTACACGAGGACACACTCCATTTTTTTGAAGGCACGAGGAGATTGACTGATTTGACCAGAATCACAGGATGTTGAGCTGAGGCCAAGAATAGAAGCTGGTTCTCAAACTCATAGGTGCAGTGACGTAATACAGAAAGAACAGCCCCCCCCCCCCAACATACCTTCTGGCCGGAGCTCGCTCCCCTGCACCGACAGCACCACCTTGCTGCGCCGCCTCTCCCCACCCCCGCCAACGCAACCGATCGCGTGTTCGAGGCCCCCCTCCTCTTCCCTGGTGTCAGAACTCTGATTTTGGGGCACTCTTTATTTATTTAAACATGACACAGTTGACAAATAATGAAGAAGAAATGGATGCCAGCAAAAAGGTTTTGACACATAATTTAAAACAACTGCTAAATACCTCTGTAAAAACTGCAGTCAACGCATCCGTGGGCTTACTAGTCAAAGATATTGGCACTGGACCAGACCAAATCTGTTGGTCGAAACAGATTTACATCTTTAGAAATGAGAGCAAATAAAAGTCCTTATTCTTAAGTAGTGCATTTTCCAAACCAAAATCCAAATCTTCTCAACTATTTGATAACAATTCAGAAGTGGTAATGGAATCCCAATACCGATACTGATGAATCAGATCTTAATTAAGATCAAAAGACTTTCAAAATTCCCCCCAAAAAACACAGATTCTTTTACACATAAAGAAATGTATGATCTTTCAGGAGAACCTCTTTTTGATCCATCTTTGCTCTTGCAATCTGCATCCACCCTCCCCCATGTGGAAGAATACATTAAAGCACAAATTTGCCAACCTTTGGACGTTATCAGAAACAGTATTAATTCAGAAAGCCCTCTTTCTTTTATCCCAAATCAAGTCCTAGATCCTAAACTCATATCTTTAATTTCAAAATGTAACAAATATCCCAAAAAGGGAATCAATGGAGCTGGCTCATCCTGCCAGGGCAAATTACTAGGTACAATAGGGCCGTGACTGAAATCTGCATTATGTCAAAGCAAGCAATCAAAGGTTCTCTGAACAATGATCTTAACAGCCTACACAACTGGGTACAAGGACTAATTTGCCTTCTTGACAATGACAATTTGGCAATTTCAAAGGAACGCCGTAAATGTCTCTTATGGAAGCGAGTCTCCAAATTAACTGAATTTGCCTCCACAGAGAAGGTTGGTCTAAGTACTGGTCTACATTTCAACAATAACTTCCTTAGAGATATTGCAACATATGTGAATACTCTTTTCTCTGTATATAATAAGACTCATATTTCTTAAAGAAACGTTTTCACATAAAGTGTTTTTTTCCAGAACAGCAGAAGAGAGGGACTGCTAGTCAATTTCAACAGCCCCAGGTACCAAGTCTCAAATTACAGAAATCAACAAAGATTCTATTATCAACAACTAACCTTCTTCCCTCAAAGGCCCAGAGGTGGCAGAGGCGAATGCAGGAGTAAAATTAGATATACCATAAACAATAGTAAGACTTCAGCCTTCCCCTTCCATTTTGGAAGGTTGAATAGCCTTGTTGCTTCAGAACTAGCTTCAGATACCCTCAGACCCATAGGTTCTACAACCTGTCACAGGTTTTCACATAGTGACCGTACACAAACTTCTGATCCGCCCTCCATGCATCAATCACACCTGGATTCACTGTTAACATCCCAAGAAATAAAATAACTTTTATCCAAGGGTGTAATCCAAATAACAACTTTTGATCTCATAGGGTTTCTAAGCAATCTCATTTTTGTGAAGAAAAGCAATAAAAAAGTGTGTCTTGTCATCACCGTCTAATAACTCAATTAGCTTGTCCTTTACAGAAATTTTATAAAGGAGACTATCTTCCTTACAACTTTTTAACTTTGTGGTCTACCTAGCCCTAAAATATGCCTTTCTTTTAGTTCTCATTTACCTCCAACACCACAAATTCCTCCAGTTTCAGTGGCAAGAGACCGGCTACTAGTTCACCCTGCTCCATTACAGTCTCTTATTCATGCCTTGTTGTTTCACCCAGTTTCTGAAACCTGCCATTACTAATCTCAGATCTCAGGGCATCTGCCTTATAATTTATGAGGAAAATCTTCTAATCTTATGCCAAAGCAATGACATTTTAATTTCTTATTTACAGACAACCATACCCATTCTGAAAAGATTGGAGTTTGTCAATTTTCAAACAAAATCTCTACTTTCTCCAGTTCAAAGCATAGTTCCTACATTTTCTAGTGAACTCTTCATCCTCCACTCTACAATTTCCAAAGAAAAAAAATTGAATACTATCAGAAAATAATTCTCTGTCCTATTAACTTCATCTCAGATATCCAACATAGTTTAGCATGAATTGTAGGACTTTTTGCATTTTCAGTACAGGCAATATTTCTAGGTCCCCATCACTATTGGGCTCTCCAAAGAAAGATTAAAAAGGCCATTTGAGCAAGGTTTAAGTTACTCCAATTTAACTCCCTAGTATCAAGGGACCAGAAAAGAAGCAAGTTGGTGGCTAGAACACATTCAGGCTTGGAACGAGAGGTCAATTTTCAATACTACACCAGATCTTCTCTTAGAGTGAGGTGCAAGTTTATGTCTGGGGGGGCTCCCTACAGCCAATACTAGACTGGTGGTGCATTGCCTTGGCGGGAGCGTCAATGCACATAAACTATTTAAAGCTGTTTGCATCCTCCTTTGCAATCCAATGCTTCATCAGTTATCATGGACGTTGTTCAGTACTTCTAAGAAAGAACAATGGACGGAACTGCTGAGACGATGTGAAGCTGTGGGCGCGGAACGCTGAGCGGACGCAGATCGGGCTGCTTGATTGCCCCTGCATGCTTTCCCCCACCTGCATGCTTGACTGTTTACCTGTTAGTCGTGGGGGGGAGAGTAAGGCCCTTCTTTCGTCCCCCCTGCCTGCTTTCTCCTGTGCTCCCGTACAAAGCCAGCCTGCTGTGGAGGGGGTTTGCTGGTGACCTGGTGACCCAGCGTGGCTCGACTTGGCTTGGCTCAGCGGCACAACAGCACTAGGAGGTGCCGCATAATGGGGTTGCAGAATGGGGCCGCGTTGCACCCTGTGCCCATTTGTTCTGCGGCCTGGCTTGGCACCACTTGCGGCAGCACCACATAAGGCGCAAGGCAGGTGCCATGCCACTGAGGCCATTGAGGCACCTTGAGGCCCACAAGGAGGTGTCCGTTTGTAACACGCCCTGACGGTGTGGCGAACTGGCAAGCTAAAGTTCACACTGGAGTCACATCAAGGGCCACATTCAAGGACCACTTGAGGACCGTATTCGAGGAGGCGAGATAGGAGTTGATGGAACTGGATCTGAGCTGGAGCAGAGTGGAGCTCTAAGGTCTGAGCTCTGAGGTAACGCATGCTCACTGATTTGCTCCTCTAGCTGCTGGCCTTACCTAAGGGTTGAGCCGCATTACCTTGGTGGAAGTTGGAAGGGAGTGATCGCCAACAACGGTCCTTTGCCTTTCCTGTTCTTATAGTTACTCTTGCCCTTATTTTGCTCCTTCTAATCTCACTGTCAATGCTGGCAATTTTTTTCGTAATTGCGTAACACACAATAATTACAGGGCAAGGGACGGAGGACAAAGAGACGGGGCTGTAATTGGGGGCTAAGGTCGGTTGGACCAAGGCAGGCTCAGAGCCACAGGTTGTGTGGCATGGCAGAAGCGGCCGGCACAAGGCTTGTGTTGCTTGCTTTGCTCTGCCATCCTGTTTGCCTACCCCCCACCTTGGTTCTCTTATTTCTCCTTTTTCAGCGTCCCTGCAAGACTTTTTGTGAGACTGTCAGGCTGTAAGACCCAAAGGACCAAGGACCAAGGACTAAGAGCTATAAGAATCACAAAAGGAATCAAACAAAACAAGGAAACTAGGAGAACAAAGTAAAGTAAAGAAGTGAGTGTAAGAGATGGTGGAGTGACAGATTCCAAAGCTAACAAATTAACAAGTTCTGGAAATTCCCAAAAGCCACGACCTTCCAACATGTACGGAACAAGGGGAAAATCAAAGAAGGACAATAATGCCCTAGTACACAAAATAAATCACTTATGCATTAAACAGGAATTTTAGCAGGAACCAGAGCTGGAACCTGGAATTGTGTCCTTAAATCCAGTAAAACCTGCAAAACAAATAGAGGCAGTCGTAAGGGGATTCATTTCCAGAATCCTTGGCATGAGGATGTGGATGAGGATCACGGGGTGCCCAGTCTGAAACTCCTCCTGCCTTCCCGTGCTGATATTGATGATACTGTTGATATTGCAGCAATTGGAAAGAGTGGCCAGGACGAAATTGATGACACTGGATGTATAATAATGCCCGTGAGAAAGAACAGGGGAAGAAACACACGTCCGGGCAACCCTACATATGTAATCAACAGGCAACAACAGACTATAACGGTACACCTGGAACTGGATGAAAATGAGGAGACTAGAAAACTCAACCAAGCACCATACAATCACCGGCTAAAGGCCCACCCGCTCCCAATAGGCAAACACGCTGGCCGGGCAAACACCATAACCAATTATTATAACTATCTTAACTCGAGTGCTGATCGGTTGCAGGTGCCGCACACTAGAGGAGTCATTATGAAATCAGCAGTATTCTTCGAATACAGATGATGCCACGGGTGCCAACATACCACAGCGGAGGCGACCATCCGACCGCCAGATTATGGACACTGCCGGATTTCAGTCATACTTAGGGCGGAAATCCGGCAGTAGCCATGCTGGCGGACGGTGGTGTCCTAGTGGTGCTACCACCTGCACCGGCCCACCAGTAGGACGCTGCCAGCCATATTAAGACCTTTAATACGGCCTGGCTGGATGCTGCTGGCGATAGCAGCACCCTTTCCCGTTCCCTGCCGGACGACCTTCTCCCCGGAACAGGTAAGGTGATCGTCCGACAGGGGAAGGTGGTGGGAGGTTGGGGGGTGTTGTGTGTGTGTGTGGTGTCTGTGTGTATGAATGTGTGTATGAATGTGTGTGCGAGTGTGAATGCGAGTGTTGTGATGTATGTGTGTGTGTGTGTTTGTGTATGAATGTGTGTGCGAGTGTGAATGCGAGTGTTGTGATGTATGCGTGTGAGCCAATGCATGTATGAATGTTGAAGTGAGCGAGTGTCTGCATATCAGTGTGTATGCGTGTGAGTGTGCATGTTTGGATGTCTGTGTGTATGCGTGCCTGAATGCATGTGAGTATGTATGAGTGAATGCGTGTATGGATGAGTGTGAGTGTATGCGTGTCTACAAGTGCGTGTGTGACTGGGGGGCTGGTGGTGTGTGTGAATGGATCAGAGGGGTGGGGGTGTGTGAGTGGATCGGAGGGAGTTGGGGTGTGTGTGTTTGCCTTGGGGTAAGTTTGAATGGGGTGTAGGCGGGGGGGTTAGGTGCTTGCTGGGGGGGTGGGAGAGCAGACTAATGGTGATAGGGAAGGAATTCCCTGTCACCGGTAAGCCCTACCACCATAGTTTGTGTGGCATTGCTACCGCCGCAGAAACCATGGCAGTAGGCTGGCTCTTAATACCACCGGCGGTACTCTGTGGGCCTCCAGGTCAGAGATGAACATCTCCAGCCCGGCGGTTCATACTGCCATGGTGGTAGCCACACCACACCACACCACACCAGCCACACTCATAATGTGGCAATACACAGTACACACCACCAGCCTGTTGGTGGTGATACCGCCACATTAACCCTGGCAGGCAAAAGAACGCCAGGGTCAAAATGAGGGCCTATGTCCTGCACCCCTTTCATGGGTGTCAACGGTGTTGCCCCCGAGCAGCTGCAGGGGGGAAATGGTGATGTTAGGTAGGAGGGGGTTGAACCAGAGCAACAAGGGGCCCGGCAGCTAGAAATACTCTCACTGCCACCATTTCAACCAATGCATAATTTCTCAATTAAGGAACGCATTTCAGAAGTAAAAAAACTAGCCCCACACGAAACAGCAGCCTCAGAAGATCTATTACCAGGAACATCGCAGGAATCTTCCCAGGGCTTAATCAGGATCACAAGAACTTGTTGCTCAAAAAACAAATGTAAAGGGACTTAAACTAGACCAGTCATTAAATATGCAGTTTTGAAAGCCCCCAAAGTCACAGTCTTCTCCCACAGTCCTAGTAGGAAAAGACAATTCTGTGTTGGGCAAACAGGACTTTGGATCATTCAGTTTGGAGCTCTCCTCACTTGACAATTTTGCCATAAATTAGATCCCAATTGAATAGTATAACATCGGATGATTTAAACTTCTTGGATGGTAAGACTTTAAAGGAGACTAGGGATGAGGAGGAGAAGCAATCAGAAGGTCACACAAACAACGACCAAAATTGTCAAAGTCAAAAGAAGGACGAAAAAGACTTTCCCCTAGATCAACCTATACTCCGTATCATGAAGATCATGTTTGCAACATTGGACTCATTGGCAAACGTGCTCATGACCCAGTCTTTTAAATTCAACAGCCAATTGGAGCTGCCTAGGCGATACACAGCATCAATAGTGATCATAGAATGGCCCTGGTGGAGGGAGCCGTAAGGGAAAATTTAAGACTACAGTCCATTGCTTAATCTGAAGATAGGCAAACATGTGCCCCCCCTTGGTGAAATATTGGAAGTCCTGAAGGTCATCAATGATATAATCGAGGACTGTAGACTCAATATTAAAAATTTGCCCACTTCTGGCCCTAAGTCTAAAGAAAAAGTACTGAGAAATCTAATGACCAGCCAAGTTCCACCACCCTTGGGACTTGTAAAGTGACCAGAAACCCGCGGTTGTACTGGTGACACAATAGAGGAACTGAGTGAAATCCTTACACCAGCAACTGAAATTTTATGTGCTGATGGAAAGATGGCCAGTCGTAAGGGGATTGTAAATGAAAGGGGAAAGCTAAAATCAAGGGGGGAAAAAAGCCAAGGGGAGCATAAAAGGCGCAGCAAAAAAGATAAAACATTTGGAGTGGCAGTCAAGGACAGCAGGGAAACATCAAAATATAGTGCACTCTCAAAAGGATTATGTCGCTTGTCAACAGAATGTAGACCAAATACATTGGCAGATAGCCCAGGAAAAATATCTGAAAAGAATAGCGACTTTCTGAACAAAAATCCAGGTTTGCTGTGCAATAAAAGCTGCACCCTTCACTCTCTTATAAATTGTGTACCCACTGGATACAGAAGAAGTCCAGTATCCAACTTAGAAAATACGAACAGGATGAGGATGGAAATGGATCTGACAACGAACACGATGATAACCGGTGCAAGTGAGGAATCACCAAATGGAAAGGTTAAACAGGGCTCAGAGACATTAAAATCATTACAATACCATACCAGTGTAGTGTGGTCATTTTTATGTATTCTTTGCGCGTTTGCTTCAGGCGTTCGGCCCTGTGCACTTTGCCCTGGATGTATTTTATTCCTTTGCTTTCAGCATAGAGCCTCTGTGCACTTTGCTCTAAATGCATTTTATTCAGCTTCGTAGTGTTATTTTTCAAATAGCCAGTTCTACGGTCTTGTTTTATTTTTTATATCACACTGTTTAGCCTACTTCAGCACTGGAGTTCAACAACACATTCTTGTTCACTCTGTGCTTCAGTCAAGGATACAGTCTGGTACATTGCCGATAGACATGGTAGGAGTTTAGTCTTTGGATTGCTTGCGTAGGGACATTTTGTGATCACACTGACATGTTAGTTATAAAAACACTTCCTTGTCCTAATACACGCAAGAGGGAGATTCTGACCAGGGAACCACAACTAGACGCTGACTGCCCTGTTGCAGATGCTGAACCAGATCACAGGCCATTGCTCAGGTATGAGAGTTGATGTCTTCCCGGGGAATCTGAAAGGCAAGTTAGTAGCTTAACATGCTGTGCTCGAAATATAACTTACTGAGAGAGAATAGAATCCATTAACACCATGATAGCGTTGTTTTTATGTTTCACTTTCATCGTGAATATTTCAATCCTACTGTGTTGTATGGTTCTGGTTATTGCGGCTCATGCCTTAATATCTAAAATGCAGTTGTTTTATTAAAAACAATCTATAAAACTTAAACTGCCTTTGTCATTTGTATATGAGATCATACTGTAAATGAGAGAGCTGGTTGGGACCTGAGTGACCACGACTTCCCTGAGAAGTTCTAAAGATGTCATGCGCTCGGCTGCCCAATCATCCCTCCCTCTCGGGAGAGATGAGGCACTGCTAGTTAGCCGGAGCAAAACCGGGTTGAAGGTGACAGAGGTCCTTCGAAGTGGGTCAGACTCAGTCCCCCACAACCGGAACGACCCTGTTAACTAGAAATCCAGTAGTCTCATTTAGGATAATGAGAGCCCACGCAACACCAGAGACACTCACTCCGAAGGTGAGACTGTCACTAAAATAGAACACCCAGCTCAAGTACATCACCTGAGCATAGTGAGAAATTGCAACGACACCCAACAACAAAAACTCTACTCCTTTACTGAGTGTACACTGCAAATAAATGCCAGGATAAAAGCTAGGATATCTAAGTGTACTTAATCAGAGGGCATAGAGAAAAGTATAAAAGCAGCCATCCACTGGGAAATTGATGATGATCTTTTATCCCATGCCCCTGTTCTTTCCACAAAAAAACACCATCACCAGGCCTGGCTACACGAACATTGCAGCCAGATGAGGCTTCCCCAACAGCTGAATGATAGTGCTCGGCCTGCACTCCAACTGCCCGCATTTGATATTAAAGGTAGACTACCAGGGGAACCCTGGGTCCAAAGCAGCCAGATACAAGAACGCTGTAAGTATACTGAGATGCACCCTGGTAGAAATAAGGACCATGAAGCCACGATCATATTTACTCCCAGGTATTCTTCAAGAGGGAGCCAGGATGTATTAAACAGGAACAACATATTATGCCTTGTCAACTCTTTTTGCCTGGCTTGCATAACGTAAAAACTAATGACTTGCTTTCAGTTAGATTTATACAAAGGAAAGGGCCAAACTGCTGCGAATCTTCAGAAACAGTCTAGCCTCCTCAAGGATAACTAACAAGATCTTAAATCAGTCCAGTTTGATGAAGACTTGGGGCATAACTATTTATACCCCACAAAAGGAATTGTATCCCTCTATATTTCTTGGAAAAGCACAACTACAAAATCTGCAAAGCAAGCACGATCCTAATGATAACTTAGGCTTGGTATTACAGGGAACAATTAGTTCCTACCAGCAACTCCCCAGATGGTCAAATTTGAGTAACATGAGGTTCTGCCTATCTAGTAATAATCCAAGGAACAACTCCTGTTCAGTACCTCAGCCAGAAGTACAACAGTCACTGGCAGAACAGCAGCAGAGAAGTTTGTAGCAAAGAATGAACTCTACAAAAACAAAAGATGAAATAAGATCACCATTAAAAAATGTTAAGCTGGAATATCCCGGGCCTGAAGCCCAAGAGTGAGGACAAGGATTGGATAGACTTTATTAAACAAAAAGATGTCAGTTGTTTTCAGGAAACATGATCTGTTAACACCATTGACTTAGGTGGGTATTCTACCTTTCACCTACCAGCAATCAAACAACACAAAGGCAGGCCAGTAGGGGGTTTGACTATTTGGGTTAGAACATCGTTACTCAAAAATTCTGCAGTAACCCACACTGTATTAAGCAACGCAATTCATACAATTACAGTGAGATATGAGGTGTGGACATTTGAAATTGTGAATGTGTATTTTCCGCCTAGCAGCTGGGTTTGAGTCAAGCCAGGTGCCAGTTGCTCAAAGAGCATATTCTAAAGAGAAGAACTGGAAATCAGTTGAAACTACCAATTGGATCCATGATGGGGAACTCATTCCAGCCATGTAATAATTTCCTACTAATATTTGACGGCTTTAACACCAAACCACATCCTTTAATGGGGGATGAGCTAATAGTAGAAGAAGATAATTGGAATAATCCAAACCCCCCCACTGAGCGATGTCGAAGTTCACAAAAAGGAGAACTAATTTTTTAAGCCTTTATTGAAGGTGGAATTCGCTCTCTAAATGGAACAACTAAATCAGATAAACTATTGAAATCTACCTTCTGAGCTGGAAATAGGCAAAGTATCATCGATTACATGGCGATAAACATCGAAGCTTGGATTTATATCATAGACATGGAAGTCATGGATAGGATCGAAAGCGACCACGATCCGCTCCTAATGGAGATGGTTCATCCTGATATAGGCCCTCGAATACCTGCTCCTTCGCACAAAGGAAATCGCCCAACAATCACTTTGAGGCCAAATAGGGAAAACATTGCAACGGCCACCAAGTGTGATTCTTATAGCTATACCTCTAGTCAAATCTTGACGGCATCACTTTCCACGATTATAGATCTATCTGGCAATGAGGTTTCCCTTTTGATGCAAAAATGGAACGATCTCCTACTAAAAACATCCATGGAAAGAAATAAGAACATCAAAAAACATTCCACCTGATAATCAAGGGTGGTTCGACAAAGAATGTTTAAAAATGTTTTTTTAAATTTTTTTAAAGAAGTCAAATACAAGAACATTAACTGAACATTGCCAGGACAGAGATATGCAGTTGTGAATATATATGCATAAGGAATATTGTACTTGTAAATGCATATTTAAACATGTACATGAATTAGGCATATACAGCAATATAGTATCAAAGACTCCAAGTTTGAATAAAGAAAGAAGAAAGGGAGAGGGAGAAGAGCTTTAGGGATAGAAAAGGGAATCAAGTGATAGCCATATGGATAGAGAAGCAATAGACATTAGTTACAGCGAATGTAAGATGAAATAAGTATATATAAGAAGAAAAACAGCAAATATATTGACATTTTTTTAAAAGGAGGAGAAAAATCCATTTCCTTCGCAGTGCGTGAGAGATAGTTACTTAATGGCAACCATAGCTGATGACGTTTGAAGAAAGTTCCTGTTGAATCAAGCTTGTAGCTGTCAAGTCTATGATAACATACAGAATTCCACCACTGTCTGAGAGTAATGTTCTCCGAAGATTTCCAGTTAGAAGTAATAATAGAGATTGCAATAGAAAGCAAAAGGTCCACCAATTTTCCAAGAGGCCTGAAGGAACTCCAGATATCGTGTACGCCTCCCAAAAACAGTAATTCATATGACATTGGTAAGGAGATCTGAGCTATTGCTGAAATGCAAGACCATATTGAGGACCAAAAAGTAGATAGGGATGGACAGGAAAAAAACATGTGAAAGTCAGTACCCTGCTGAGTGTGGCAGCGCCAACAATTGTCATTTTGTGCAAGTTTGAATTTGTAAAGGCGTACAGGAGTATAGAAAAGTCTATTATAAAAAATATATAGGGTCTGTGTGAGGCTTGCAGTGCGTGCAGTGGAATGTATCTTATACCATATTCTATCCCATAAAGAAGTTGGCCAAACAACACCAAGATCTGATTCCCACAATGTCTCAATAGGTGATTTGAGTCTAGGTGAAACAGACGTTCTTAAAAGTTGATAAATTCCAGCTGCCCTAGGATAATTAAAAGTTACAATCGGGTGTGGAGATGATGCAAGAGAAGAATGATTATGATGTATAAGTTTATTGAGGGCCTCTTGGACTAGAGTAGAAAGAATGATGTATTGGGATTTCATGCAAATAGGGAGATTATAAATTGCTGAGAGAGTAGTAAAAGGGATGATAGAGTCTTTATGATATAATTGGGAAATGAGAAGAATACCTTTAGTCATCCAAGCCTTTCAACGCAAGGTTTTACCTTGTTTCCTAAGCGAACTATTGTGCCAAATAGGACTGTTAAAGAATTGATTAATGGGGGTAAGATGCGAAATAAAAAAAGGTTTCAGTAAGTTGACTGAATGGGAGATAGTGCTGGGCAACCAGAATTTTGGGGGGTTAGACATAAATATAATGTGTTTATGGGAAAAGGGAAAAATAAATGTTTCTTCCTATGAGAACCATAGCTTTTTAGGGGCATCATTGAGTGTAGATAAATAGGGATGTATTTGCTTAATGCTAAAAGATTTGTGATAAGTTATAAAGTCAGGGAAATTAACTCCACCTTGTACTTTAGGAAGTTTTAATTTCGAGAGAGAGATTCTGGATTGTTTATCGTTCCACAGGAACTTGGATAGAATTTTATCAATTGAACTAAAAAATAGTTTAGGTATCTTAATAGGAAGCATCATAAGGAAGAAGTTAATGATAGGGAGAAGCATCATCTTAATGGTGTCCAAGCGGCCCCACCACGTGAGATATAACGGAGACCATTTCTGTGTGAGATCTACAAGCTTTGCAGATAGGATTTCTAAATTAGTCCTTAATGTATCCTTGAGAGTAGTGCAGTACCATACCCCCAGGCATTTAATCTTAGAAGAATTCCAAGATAATCCTGCATCAAGGAATACAGAGCCAGTGCAATGAGCATTAAGTGGTAAGACCACTGTTTTGGCTATATTAAGTTTATAGCCAGATACATCAGAATATAACTTGAGCTTATGCAGGAAGAGAAGTGTCAGGGTGAGACATGAACAAAAGAATATCATCAGCATATGCCATAAATTTGATGTGTGCATTATTAATTTGAAACCCCGTAAATTGTTCAGACTTTTTTAATTGGTATAGAAAAGGTTCGAGAGCCAAAATAAATAGTAAAGGAGATAATGGGCATCCCTGACGAGTACCCCTTTTAAGAGGGAAAAAAGGAGATCGGATACCGTTTGTTATAACCGAGGAACATGGTGAGGAATAAAGAATGGATATAAAATGTCGGAATTTAGTACCTAGTCTATGCCATTCCAATGCTTTCGACAAGAAACCCCAGTAGACCCTATCAAAGGCCTTTTCTGCATCCAATGATAAAACTGCCAGAGGAATCTTAAGTTTAGATGCTTTGTTAATAATATTTAAAAAAGTACGGGAATTATCTGCTACATTTCTATTAGGGATAAAACCAGATTGATGAGAATCAATAAGGTCAGGTATATATGGGAGTAAACGGAGAGCTAAAACTTTGGCATAGAGTTTACAATCAGTATTAATTAAAGATAATGGGTCTATAATTTTTACAGTCAGTCGCATCCCGATCTTTTTGGGGAATAAGACAAATCATGGCCTCCATAAATGAGCCAGATAGAGACCCTGACATTATAAAATGATTAAGTAATTGAAAGAGTTTGGGGAAAAGAGACTTAGCAAACTGAATAAAGAATTCTACTGTGAAGCCATCTGGGCCTGGAGCCTTACCCTTGGGGAGAGATTGTAAAGCTGTATATAGTTCGGTAAGTTGTAGGGGTTGGTCTAAAGATGAGAGGTCAATCTGCAATGGGTCCCTTGGTTTGAGATTAGAGAAATATTGGTTGAGAGATTCAACTGTTGGTATGTGTTCTGGAGTGTACAGGTCCTTATAGTAAGAAGCGAAACACAATGCTATATCTTTATCTCTAAAGTGTTTAACACCATTGTTATCTGTGATAGATTTAAGAGTTGTTTTTTCTTTTTTTTGTTTCAAATATCGAGCTAGAAGAGAACCAGCTTTATTGTTACCACCATAATGTCTGGCATTTATTTTCAGGAAGGTGCCGCATGCTTGTTCAGTGGTATATTGGTTAAACTCCATTTTAGCTGAGACTAGTGCTTCAAGATGTGATTTACTAGTTTTGTGAGTACAGTATTCATGTTCTAGGGACTTTATATTTTCAAGGATGGAAGTCGATTTTTGTTGAGCAGACTTTTTTTTTGAGTGAGCGTAACTTATGATGAAACCCCTAGAGGCTGCTTTGAATGCATCCCACACAAAATGAAATGATAGTTGATCACTATCGTTGATGTGAAAGTATTCTTCTATAAACTTACTATAGGAAGCGATAAAAGTAGCATCTGAAAGTAGAGAGTTATTAAACCTCCATGAAGATGTTTTAGAACCATTAAGAAAAAGATCAAGGTCAGTAATCACAGGTGCATGATCTGAGATCAAAATAGCACCGATTTCAGAGTTGACCATATGTTGCAATAAACCTTTACTCAGAAAGATATAATCAAGCCTGGAATGGGAATGGTGGGGAGGAGAATAAAAAGAGTATTCCAAGAGGACGGGATTGTATACTCTCCAGGAAACAGAGAGAGAATGGTGTAAAAGAAAGTTTTTAAAAGCTTTGTGGGAGGCATGTGGAATGAAACGTGACGTGGAACGTCTGTCCAAAAATGGATCGAGAATTTGGTTGCTGTCACCACCTATTAGTAAATTGTTTGAGGAATGTTCAGAGACAATATGTGAAAGATTCTTCAAAAAATTTGGATCTGGATGTGTGGGGCCGTATATATTAAGGATAGTAAGAGAAATATTGTCAATTGTAAATGTAACAAGTACCCAGCGACCTTCTGTATCTTGATGCTGTGAAATTATGGTAGGTTTGAGAGATTTATGACAGAGTATAATTACCCCATTTTTGTTTGTGATGGAAGGGGAGTAGAAAATGTCCCCCACCCATTGTTTTTTAAGCTTAATTGCCTCAGAGTCATTGAGGTGAGTCTCTTGCAACAAAGCAATGTGGCATTTCAAACGAGCTAGGTGAGATAAGACACGCTGACGTTTAATGGGGTGTTTAAGCCCCTTAACATTCCAAGTAACAGTTCTAAGTTGCATAACAAGAAGTATTAATAAACAACTGCTGTAACAATGAAACAACTAGGCATATCAATTTTGCAAAAGCAAAGAAATGAGGAAGAAACAAGATAGTAAAGAAAAAGAAAAGGAGGAAGATGACCTCCAGAAGTTGTACATACATGGATGTGGCAATACAGGGACTAAAGTCCACGAAAGCTAAAAAAAAAAAACAAGATAGAAAGAGAATTCCCCGAAAGGTAGAGGGACAGCGGAGAAGCTGAAAAGACAGGCAAGAGTGGCTTCAGCACAAGAAAAGTGATATTAGATATTAAAACATAGGAAGGCGAGTTTCATGGAAGAAAAAAAACCATACAAACGAAAAATGTACCATTCAGGAGACCAAATAACGTAATAACTACAGTAAAGGACTGTGACATGAAAAACAATAAAAATCAAAGCTTAACAGTGGAACGTGTAGGAGAACAGTTTGGATGGTGATAAAGGGATACGGTTGGGAAAGGAACATGAGGATTGCACAAAGAACACTATAAAAAAAAAAAAAAAAAAAAAAAAATATATATATATATATATATATATAAGAAAATAAGAAGATGCAGAGATGGAAAACCATGGATATAAATATTAAACATAACCATTACTATTAAACTGTCCAGAAAAAAAAAGAAAAAAAGGACATTAAAGACAATTTAAATTATATCTTCAAGTAATTGCAGATGCTCCTAGTTCCATTGCTTCTGTTTTGTGTTGGTTAATAAACGTTTGTAGTGCTGAAGGTTCCTCAAACGAGTAAGATTTGTCCTTGAATGTAATTTTGAAAAGGCATGGGTGAAGAAGACCATATTGAATATTCAAGGATTTGAGTTGTGGACGCAAGTCCAAAAACTGTTTGCGACGTGCAGCTGTAGCAGGAGAGAAGTCTTGTGTGAAAAATACTTTATGACCTGACCATAGCAAAGAGCCCATCTTTTTGGCTTCCGAGAGTATTTGCATCAAGTCAGTAAATTGGAGAAAGAGAATAATAGTTCCTCTAGGATGTGCACGAGGGCCAGTTGAAGTCTGTGGACCTAAACGATGGGCCCGTTGGATAGAGAGGGGAGAGGTAGGAGGCAAGCGAAGTATTGAAGGTATTGCTTTTTGAAGGAATGCAATCATGTTAGAGCCTTCAGAACCTTCTGGAATCCCAAAAAGGCGAAGATTATTTCTCCTATTTCTGTTTTCTAAGCTTTCAGTAAGCCTTTTAAGTTGAGCTATGTCTTTAGAGATCTGAGGATTGACAGTGTTACAATCTTCAAGGCTACTGACTCTCTGTTCCAGAGTACAAATTTGTTGTTCGTGTTGGGACCATTGCTCCTCAATACGTTGCAAAGAGGCATTAGTGTCCATCATAAAGGGCTTTAGTGCACGCAATTCCTCCATGACATCATCTAGAGTAAGATGTGTAGGTGATTTTGAGGGAGAATCAAGGTCTTTTTAGGGGCGCTTGACGGAGGAGTTGTTAGATGTTTTTTTCGCAACTGCGCCAGCAGCATGAGATGAAGAGGCACCATCCTTTAAAAAGACTGCAGCACTATCCATTGTTAAAGTTGATGGTAGAGAAGATTTAGTTATATGTGTGCTCACCACTCGAAGAGGATTATTAGACTTGGAGAAAGATGATGACTGGCAACTCTGAGAATTATGTGGCCTCCCCATAAAAGCCAGCAGCAATTTGGTAATAGGAAGCCAGCAATGTGAGGTGTTGATGAAATTATATTACAATGAGAAGCTGCTGCCATAAGTTTCCAACAACATAGCAAAATATAATAAAAAAATATATAAATAGAAAATCCTAAATTATTCTCTCATAACAGGCATGACAGAATACCACAAGAGCAAAGCACTTTACTGCACATAGTCAAACGATTGGTGACTAGTTTTAAATCCCCTCCATCAAAGGAAAGCATTTACCATGTTATGAAGAGCAATTTGAAAGAGCTCCTTGACAAGAGCTGCCAGTGAATACTGAAAGTTGAAAACCTCAGCTAAATGTGTTTGAAGAGAGAGTTCAAAAGTTCAGCTGGCTGTCAGAAGGTAATAAATATTCCATTGCAGAGGAACCTAGATTTGTAGAATTACATCCAGGCAAGCAGTTAAAAGTCAAATAGAAACATTTCTGTGAAAGTTTAGGTTTGTGCAGAGGCTTACTGAGTGAAACGCAAATGACGCAGATAAATAATTACCTCAGACCCTCACATGAAGTCGTGCTAAAAAATGCTGAAGAAATTAATAATTTTGATGTGACATCTCCTTCTTTCCAGGAAGTGCTGAAGCCTCACGGAGCTCTAAAGAGCAGCCATCTTGCGTGACCTCCAGCCACGCCCCATTTAAAAATGTTTTTAAAAGTTCTATCACAAGCCTTAAAGAATCAGCATTTGAGTAATACCAAGGAGCAACAATTTTCAGACTGTAGGCAGCAATATAAGAAACTGTTAAAGTATAAAAAGAAGATATACCCACGGAAACTCTGAGGAAACCTTCTAGATGAAATCTATGTGGGAAATTCAAAAACATTTTGGGAAATAACCAGGTGGGGTTGTGAAGGCCCTCCTAAAAAATTGGAATTGAACATTAGTCCACAACTCTAGGCTGACTATTTCACCACTTTGTACCAAAGAGAGACAAGATTATATCCGGAAGCACTAATAATCTGGTAGGTCATAACCAGGTGTCGAAAGGGAGCAATTAGAACGTAAGAGAGAAAATTCTGTTAGCAAAGAACTATGCGAAAATGACTCAGCAGCCTAAGGTGATTGAACATGAAACAGTTGACCAGATAGTTCCTACTAATACACTCCAGCTCAAGCCTGTATACATGGTTCATGACATGCTCCGTGCTACGGTGCTAGTGCATGAATTTAGTGAGAAGGATGTTGCACAAGTCATCCTCTCGCAAAAAACGGATAAGGCAGCAGGTCCAGGTAGAATTCCATCAAACGTCTTTTGCAACCACTTAGCTTTATGGCTACCAGTTCTAACTCGCCTATACAATAGTGTCTGATCCTTTGAAGAAATTCAGTCATCATAGAGAAAATCAATAATTGTTCCAATACATGAAAAAGGATCCCGGGACATGATATGTAATTACAGGCCAATTTCACTGCTTGATAGTGTCGGAAAAATCTTTGCCAAATTGATATAATCTCATTTAGACCAGTGGATAGAAGAAGGATATCTACTATCATCATACCAAGCTGGTTTTAGGAAGGGCCCGAGTACAATAGATCAACTCTTTAAGATGAACCTGATCTGTTCCAAATATGTCTCCTTAAATATTCCCCACTGTTCTTGGTATTTGTCTATCTTCAAACAGCATTCAGCAGTGTGGATTGTCCAATACTATGGCAACTCCTGACGGAAACGGGTATCCCAGAAAAGATCTTGATGCTACCAATTTTACTACACATAGGAAATACCACAAGGGTCAGATACAGCACGAGAAATTACAATACGGCAGAGATCCCGAACCAACAAGGGTGTGTCCTTACCCCAACCCTATTCAACTGCTACATAAATAAATTAAGTAGTTCAAAAATTGAAGAATTTAAACCTCGACTAGGCAAAACTAGCTAATGAAAGCATACCAATATTGCTTTTTGCAGATTATATAAAGAACACAGATAGCAATGCATAAGTTTTGAGTCCTTTTGTGCCTCAAGAAACTTGACGATAAGTGTAGGTAAAACAATATTTATGATTCTCAATCAAAAACAGAAGCTGTGAGCAACTTTTAAGGCTAGTAACAGGCCTCTGGACCGAGTAACGACCTATGATTACTTGGGGTGTTGGATGGATGGCAGACTGGCTTGGAACCTGCAGGCATATAAAAGTAACATCTCCTTGGCCCAGCAAACAGGTGCTGTGCTAAGATTTCTAAAATCCACAAGGAACTATTCTGTGAGATCCACATTGCTGGCTTATAAAATGAAAGCAAGGGGTGCTGCACTGTATGGTGCAGAGATCTGTGGGATTTAAAAAGATCCCAGCAATACAAGCAACTGAAAATAACTTTAAACAACGCTTGCTTTGTCTGGGCCGTGGTACACCAATGGACGCTGTAAGAACAGATTTGCAAATAGGAAAAAAGTTAAGACCATATAGCATTGGCACCAATAAGATACTTGCTTTATATCTGGTCCAAGGAGGAATTAAAATCTTACAAAGCTACTCTGGCCACCATAGGCTTAGAAGAACTTTGGTCCCATCTGGGAAAAATTAAGAAAGCCAGTCTTTCCGCAGTCATAAAGGAATATTGGGCTCACAAGAATCTGAAAACTTTCAACTTACCTGACCCCTTGTCAAAGTGCTATCTTTCTTTTAATCTAGAACTGAAACCAGCCACTTCTATTGACAGTATTTACCATGAGGAAAAAAGATCCCTTTATTTTAAATTTCGTATGGTCACGCTACTGGTGACCTCAGTGATTAAAAAGTGGCACCCAGCTTTGAGGGGGAGATTTGACTGCTGTCCCTGCTCCTTTGGTGGCCAAGAAACATTAGTCCATTTCCTCCTATTATGCCACTTTACGATCCAACTTCGTAAACTGCATTTACGGCCACTTCTCAAAAACCATGGTGTCAGGAAATGCAAAGAGGCTGAAATCTTGTGTATGGGTTCTAATGATATGACATTGTGATGACCATCTCAGCATACATTTTAGAGGCATGGAAATTAAGATCATTCATTTTTCAACAGCTTTCAACATTTTTATAATTGTTACATTAACACACTGCTGGCATTGTCACGTTAATATACTCCTAGTATTGCTGTGTCTTTCAAGTGCTTATCTTCTTGGGTCAAGTGGTGCAGGATGCGGTATATTCCAATAGTACTATTTTGATCTTGGCCTAACAGGTGATTTTGGTGCCCTTCACCCATGAAGTAACTACTGCAGGTAAGGTTGAAGTAGAACTGACAAGCAAAGCACTCTAGGGTGCTAGTATTTTTGGGGTTCCTTCATGTGGCCCCGCCTGATCAGTTTTAGGACAATTACATCTAGTTGAAGCATTTCTAAACTTGTATTAAGCTGATCAGTGCACTATGTGATAAAGTAATGGTGTGATTAGTATTCACAAGTTTATATGCAACATATTTTGCATGGTTTATGCATTATTTTAGGTGTTTTTAGCTCAGTGTGATAGCACATATCAATGCACTGATCGTTAATGAAAGCCTTTTTATTGATAAAATAGCTTTTTATCATGTGACCTTTTAATGTATTGTGAAGTGACGTTTTAATCTGTAAATTGTGAACTTGTTATGGCTGGGTAGGCTGACAACAACAAAGTAAAGTAAAGAAAGAACAACTTGACCGTGATTAAATATATCAATCATCTCAGGGGCACCCGATCAAAAATCCTATCAAATCTCGCAAAACATTTCTGGGACTACTGCCTTCATTATCACATATCAGTAAGAACAGAATATATTGCAGGTCAATTAACTATGGAAACAGTCTGGTACACTTGCCACCTTACACATTTCACCAATTGGCAATTGCACTTTCTAGTTTTCATTATCTCTAGAGGCTTTGGGGCCCATTTTCAAAAAATCTGTTTGCACTCAGTCGCAACTCACAACTTCCCCAGTTTTACAGTTGGTGACCAGACCCAATGGCTCTGAAAGAGAATGCATTCTTTCACCATTGAAATCAGAGCTTTCCTTATGCTTTCCCACTGTTTCTGAGGATATCTTTGTCACATCAAAGTTAGGAGAGAGCTTTCAAATAGTGATAATCTCTCTGTTTTGGCTGTCTCAGATTTGGTTCCCAGATCTGCTTCTAAATGCTATAACCAGCTATCTCCTTTCCCAATAACAATCTTCTTCTTCAAAACCCTTTGGGTCTTTACTACAGTCTTATCCGGCCAGGCAATCTCCCACTAATGGTCTGTAAGGTTTCAGGTCTCACTGGCTTATCACAGGACATTTGTCAAACAATCTTGAGTTTATCAATGAATTTTGGGCTCCCGGAACTACCAAGGCCTACAAATCACAGTTGCGCTCTTGCTGTTGTATGGAATCAAATTCAGATTGTAACACAGCAAATATTGCTATTATAAGGAACCTCTTAGACCATTTGGCATCCTCTGACAAATCTTTTATGATAATCAATATTCAAAGGTGGACAACAATCTGCGTAGCAAATAAGCAAGTTGGTCAACATACTCTGATATGGAAATTACTTTGTGGGATAAGCCTGAGTATGCCACGACCACCCAATTATTCAGATTTATGGGACATAAAGTAGTTCACAATCTGTTCCCTTCATGGCCTCTAATACTTCTTTACCAACCAATATTCTAAGAATGTTGAAACAATGTTATTATGTCTGATTTCATTCAAAAGAGGTCCTGATATGGAAGGTTTCAATCTTCGTTTAGGTGGTTTACTCTTGGTGGTGTATTCTTCTCTATATTTCAAAGAAGAAAATGTTCACCTTTTCTGCTTTCCTCGATCACCCAAATCTTTGTTTTGTAAGATGTCTAAAAGAATGAGTCCCGAACAGATCCCCTCAGTAAGTTCTGAGGTCAACTTCTAATTTGCTTCATTAAACTTTCTTCTCCAGTCTCTTCTGCACGATTGACCAGGTGGGTCGTGTGGGTCAAGTTCCAAGCTGGAATAATTATTTCTAAATTTGTCGTTCATTCAACTAGAGGATCTGCAACTTTAAAACCTTTTTGGTCAGGAGTTAGTCTTGAAGACATTTAGAGGGCAGCCAATTAGACCTCAGTGTCTACAATTAAAGCTTTTTTATTGCAAACCAGTTTACCATTTTCTGTGATTAATGTTCTCTAAATAGAAGCCTTCAGTCTTGACAATAAATGTGGAGTTCCAAGTGTTAGTGGTGGAAAGTCCTTATTTTATTAAAGACACAGAGAATATATTAACCCACCTCTTCCAATTTACAATTGATATAACCAGTTTGTTCTCCCCATGCTTCAAACATATTGGGGGTCATTACGACCCCGGCGGTCGGTGGTATAGTGGAGGTATTACCGCCAACAGGCTGCTGGTACCTACCTCCACTATTATGACATGGGCAATTTAGCCAAAGCCAAACCGCCAATGTACCACACCGGCCGCCACGGCAGTAACGACCGCCGGGCTGGAGACTTCAGTGACGGCCGCCCATGGCATTATGACTCCGCCCACCACCATTGTTAAGTGGTTTCTGTATGCCATTGAAACCATGGCGGTAGGCACTATCAGTGCCAGGGAATTCCTTCCCTGGCATTGATAGGGGTCTCCCCCTCGCCCTCCCTCCCCCGACCCCTCCGCACATTTACACACATACACACACATACATACACACCCATACACACACACACATACACACATTCACCCATGCATTCATACATTCATTCACACTCACAGCAACACTCGCAGACATACATCCAGGCACACACGCAATCTCATGACACAACATGCACGTACACTCACACCCACTCATGCACACACTCATTACACACACATTCACACACAGTCACACGCACCTCCACACACGCACACAACAACCCCCACCCCATCTCCTGTCAGAGAACCCAACTTACCTGCTTGCAGGGGGTCCTCCGGTAGGAGACTGAACGCGGCGCTGCTGCCAGCAGCAGCGTCCACCAGCAAAACACCGCCAGGCCTTATCATGGAACATGATACGGTAGGCAGTGTTCTGCTGGCGTGGCGCTGCTGCTGGGAGCAGTGCCACCTTACTGCTGTCCGCTGCCATGACCATAGACGGAATTCCGCCAGCCTTCTGCCATAGATGGTCGGTAGCCACGACAGTCTGTTGGCAGCCGTCGCTGTGGTGGTAGGCAGCATCTGCCGCCAAGGTCCTAATGAGGGCCATTGTGTTTTTTTTTGTCAGCGCTACTGTCAACTTTTCCTCAATGATCCTAAAGGATGATAAAAAGATACAGGATGGATTGTGATCCTTTTAATAATCTACATCTGTATTTAAAAATGTTTCTGCCCTTTTCTTTTTATAACTGGCTACTCTAAAATTTAGCATCAGGAAAGACCATAACACTCACCTACGTGCCTTTAATGAAATTAGGACTTTTCTGTATTAACATTTGGAAAATCTTCATTCGTAGGTGTTCGCATATATTCCTCAGGTTGTTTCTCATGCTAAATGAATGCAGACAGTAAGACATACTTCAAGTAGATCAAAGTGTGTATTTTGTGTAAGAAATAAGCCACAGCCACTTCTTCTACCACGGTACTGTGACAGAAGGTATTTTCCAAAGGAAAAATTATTTTATCTTTCCCCCCCCAAAAAATAGATCGCTAATCTCACTTTTAAACTAACTACAAACAAGCACATTTTCCATGATGGGACATCCTCCTAGCGTGAAGTTAGGACCTCAAGACATATTTCAGACAGATTTCCCAATAAAGACAAGGTGTTTGCATAACATAACAGAGAGATAATCTTAGACAGGTACAGATGTAAATCTCCTCTCTTCGATGTCATTCTTAGTTTGTGAATCAGGCCCAGTGCCAGGAAAGAAAATGAAACAATTTAGGCCTACTTCACTATGGTGCATAAATGGGAAGAAATTTCTGCACAGGTAGATTTATGTCTTATATCTAACATGGTCATTCTGCGACAGAAAGTAGGCCCGGGACTCCAAAATAAAAGTGCCCCCTTACCAAATCGGGCAGTAAAAAAATGGTCTGCTTTAAAACAAATTGAGCGACTCTGAACTTAGACATGCTGTCTAGATGGTCTCTGAGGGGTGGGAGACCCAATGCATTAGTGCTTGATGCAGGCAACGTGTTTTGGGGTATAAGAGAAATGCAGCCCTGAAATTGACTATGTTCCTCCCCTATTAAAAAGATGGAAAAATTGGCACACCTCTGCTCTTCTACCCACAGCGTGCTATTTGTGCATCAACACGTCCTTTGATAAGATAATACCATCCACAATGCACCTTCCTCATTCTGTTAATCTTCCCCATCCGAGTCCCTCTTTCCTGGTCCTACTTTTCCACCTTAACTGGCCTCTCCGGGCTTTGGGCCACTGCGCCATCTTATTCCGGATTAAAAAAATTGATCAACAGGCTACACGAAGTGCCTTGTTGCAGGCAGATTAAGCCTTAGAGATGTTTTATGACTTTTTAAAGTTGTGACTAATAGATTGCACACAGATCTCTTTAGCAAGTGCATCAGCAATCTGAGCAATATATTGGAACAATTATACCAAAGGTGCTGGATGCACACACATCACCAGGATCCTTTACCCCTGCAGCAGGTGCTGTAGCCCAATACAGTATGCACACTTGGCCAGCAGACATAGCTGGTAAGGTACTTTCGTGGTCCCTATCTGAGGTTCAAGTGCGTGGTGGCAGTTTTGAATCTGGTTTTTGAACACATAGCACATTAGCCTCCTAAAGTGAATAAAACAAGCACCAATGAGCTGGGTGCTCATAACACACATTAACATTGTTATTGGATTGCAAAACTGTGGTAACAAGTGGTCAGTAGAAACACAAGCAAAGGTAGAGAGGTGTGTCTATACATATTTACCCACTTTTTATAAAACAAATGCTGCTAAGGTACATGTCACTTTTGGGTGGGCAATTCTTAAACTCCAGATTTTGCTTTCAGCAAAAGTGGCAACCCCACCCTAGACTATCTGATAGGATGCTGGACATATTTTAAAGATTAGGAGTTCTGGTACACCACCATTCAGTCCCGACGTGCTTTGTTTATACCTCCTGTACTGGTTAATCTGGTTGACATCAGTTATTTAGAAGATACAATCTAGAGTCAGAGCACACAGATGGATGCGACACTCTATGCCTTCTTCCTTGCATGTCTCCTAGAATTAGACCAGTAACCCTCTGTCACCTAAATATATATTTTTTAAATTACACCTCAGCAAGTGGTGTGGGGATTGAGAATAGCATTCATGCCTGAAATAATTTTGTGAAATATCTCTTTGTCCTGACTGCATATGAATCAAGTGGCTGGTTGTTCAAACCATGAAAGAGCAGAAGTCATTTCTGTCTCTGTGCGATGGCCCTTGAAAAATAGCAAGCAGATTATCCAGTTCAGGGTGGAGGAGCCAAGGGAACAGCCTGGCACCAGGACTGGATGGCATAGCTTTGGTATGGTTTGGTCCCCAAACAATATTGTGCAACCTGCATAGGGTACTTGCATCAAGTAGAGTGACCCATGACCATGCCACCTCCCAAGACTTATATCCGTGTTAGAAGTGGGCACCATATTCTGTAGTCACTGGCCCCAAGAATATGGTAAGTAGCAGCTGTGGGTGAGAGCAAGGTCAACAGCTACCTGGCACTCAGCAACACCATTTCATGGATAGTGCTGCAAGCAGTGATATGCTCACCATACACCCCCCCCCCGACTGTGGAGCGCTAACAAGGACATTTGAGAGAGCACCAACTGTGTCTTCCCCAGTATGACTCCCATGTGTATAGAATGTCAACACGAAAGACCTGAACAACATGAACAACCTACCCAGGCTGCCTACAAGGAGGGAGTAGGTAGAGGAGCATTTTACATCTTCTCTCCTACCCCAAATGTGAGTACAGAGAAGGGAGGGGTGAAGGGATGAGGGGAACGAAAGACAGAGGACAACCAGAAAAAGAAGCAGAGGGGGCGAAATAGGGGGAAAATGAGACTGTAGCTGGGTATACTTATAGAGAGAAAGGATCCCATGATTTAGTGACTGTAGGTGCGCAGGGAAGAGACCTGAACACTAAGAAAGGACAACAGAATGAGAATCGAAAGAGAAGAAAGAAGGGCAGAAAGAGAGGAAGGCAGACAAGGGTAAGTAAAAGAAATGATAGACTAAAGAAAAGGTTTCCTGCTGGGCAGGCTGGGAAAATGCCAAAGACATACAATCAAAGGTGAAAAGAGGAAGGACAGCAGAGGAAAGAAATGGGAGAGGTGCGGTAAGAGAACAGGACACCGGAAACAGACATGGAGAGTTAGAATGGTAAACCAATGGTGACCACGAGGAGACTACAGAAGATTGGCTGAGGAGCGGTGGAGACCTCCCAGGCCCAGGGCTGGCAAAATCTACGAACCCTCCACAGTTTAGGAGAGCTGTGGCTAAGCCAGGTATGCCCCCTAGAGAGGAGTGGAATTTCCACAATACCTGCAAGAAAAGAGGCAAAACGTGATTAGCCCACAGAATAACATGCGTATAAGGAACAACTGCGGAGACTGTACACCCTATACAACCCTATATTAGAAAATACAGCAGTAAACAACTTTTATCAAACGTTGAATAATCACTTATTTACCCACCCTCCACAGAGATATAAAAGAGTGCAGGAATTCAACTCAGAGGAAAGAGACAAGGGATTAAAGACATAGGTGGCCTACTGTGGTGTTCAGTTGTTGGCTTGTGGGGATTAATTCCTTACTTTCACTAGGACCACTTGCACCTTTGCCATGCTACTCTGCCTTTCACTACCCCTAAAGTGTGCCATTACAGCCATAGTTTGGCATAGTCTTCCCATTACTAAACATCTGGGTAGATAATCCAGCCAATTTGTACAGTCATAAGAACATTGAAGAAAAGGACATCCTTGGCTTCTCACAACTTGTCAATGTCCCAACTCACTCATGAGGACATTGCCTGCCTTGACCTATTTTCCACAGTTACTGAACTCCACCTTATAAGCTCCAAGACGTATCCTGGTAAGACCATAGTTTAAGAAATATATTCAGTTAAAGAAGGCTCTTGAAGAAAAAAATAACCTAGGCCCAGATTTATGAAACTCATGCCACACAGCAAGGGAACTTGTTGCACTGTGTTGCATGAAAGGGGGAGAGCGAAATGCACCAAATGTCCTAAGGTATGGCACACCTCTGTTCTCTTCTGCTCTCTCTCTCTCTCCTTGGGATGGTACATTGGTAATAGACCAGTGTCATTGTAGGCACCTTTGAGCCGTAGCTTTTGTCCTGGAATGCTATACTGCATTGTGGGCAGTATAGCATTCAAGGACAAAAAACTATCCTAAAAAGCATATTCCTGTTTGCATGTGTACTGGAGAATGCAGCACGTGTGCAAAGAGGAAGTAACAAGAAATATAAATATTTCTTCTGGTTATGCCAGCCGCTGGTAGGCACACAAGTTTGATGCAAACCCATGTTCACAGATTTAGGAAATCTGGGTTTGCATCAAAATACATGAATGGATGTACAAGAATGCCCATGATCCACCCATGTACACCTCTTCTGTGCAGGGTAACGTTAGTGTGTGGGTAAAATTACATGTTAACATTTGCTTGGCTTAGTAAATCCTGAAATACACTTTGAGCCTCATTGCGAGACTGACAGTCTTCCGACCGCCAGCACTGCAGTGGGGGTCAGGACCGCTGCTGCTGTGGTGGTCTGACCGCCACATAAAGACCCTGGCGGTCAGACCTCCAGGGTTCCGTCAGCACCACCGGGATCAGTAATCTGCCGGCCTGCCGGTGGCAGAGATCGTAATCCACCAGGGCAGTGCTGCATGCAGCGCTGCCTTGTGGATTACGACCTCATTCTCCGCCAGCCTTTTTATGGTGGTTTCACCAAGGTTGGCAGAGAACAGGTGCCCATGCCATACACTTGGCATGGGCAGTGCAGGGTCCCCCTGCTCAGCACCCTCACAATGTTACTGCAAGGGTGCTGGTGCACCCTGCGGGCTACAGCATTGCAGTCATCTCAATTACAAGACAGAGACAATGCTGTAGCCTATTCCCTGCAACGCGGAAACTGAGGTTTCGTCCTGCCAGCCTAGTGGGAAGCTCTTAATAGGTCTAGCGGGATAGTTGCCACTATGGTGGCGGCCACCCCATCCGCCAAACTCATAAAGAGGGCCTTTGTGTTGTGGCTGCTCCAAAAAAGTGGCACTGTCATGGTGCAAAAGGTTTGTAAATCTGGGTCATAATCTTTCTTCTCCCTCATAATCCTGTATTCCACGAATACTGAAAACGCTAACCTTTTGATTTCACACAACTGCTTCTGGAGTCCCTAGACCACATAGATATGTTTGACCCATTATCCCCATATGAGTCCGATCCCATAAAGATCAAACAGTGGTCACAATTAACTTTTGGCAATCGAACCATTAAACCAGACGACTGGACAGAGATTGGAATAAATTAATGTACAGTCTCATTGCACCACTTGTAGAATTTACTTTAAAGTCTACAAACCAGATTGCTAAAACGATTACTTTCATGCCCAGACAACAGGGATAGATAATTCAAAGAGTACTTTTTCATACCTCTAAGGAGGTGTAAAACCATGACAAGCATCTTGGTAATCTTACATGAGCTGTGTGTCAGGTAGTCAGTCACAAATATTTATTCGGTAAAAAAAAAACATAAGATATATAAAACATCATAAAACAGATCAGTAATTAAAACTTAAAAGGACAAGCCACGACACATTTACACATAAAAATACACAGATAGACACATTTCTAACATTATTTACTACTGTACATTTCTTATTTTAATAGCCCGCTGGAGAATATTTGCCACCACAAAACAAGCATAATTTTGAGAAGATTTTTGCAGATTAGAAAAAGCAGGCCTATGATGTCTAATTCTAATGGCCTCGAAAAGGTATTAACACATGTTTTCTTGGTAATAAATAAAAATTACAAAACAACAGTAAATGAACTGTTGCCTGCGTGGGACGATTGACACTTTTGCTTTGTATTGATTTTAGCATGTACTGCTAACTTTTTTTTTTTCTTTCTTTTTTTTTTAAACAGTCTGCAGGGGTTCTTAACATTTGTGTGTTGATCATTTTTTTTAATGACTGGGGGATTTTGTTTTTGCTTTAGTCATCTTTTCCATTTGGGCTTTTGGGTGAGTTCCTTTTGCTGCTATTTTGGCAGTCAATAGGCTAGTCGTTCAGCAGCGGGGGTGACTGACTGAGCTAATGCTTATAAGGAAAAAGAAAGCGTGGACGCACCTTCCCTGAAACATGCGTTAGTTCTATTTCCTAATTTTTTGTATGACTTTTGAACCTGCACTTTTGGGGAGAATCAATTAAATTCCATTATACTTGCTCACTTTTACTGTGTATTGTTTTTAGTTTGTACCGTGAACCTTGAGACATTTCAAAGGCAAACCTATCTGCATGTCCGTTCTGCGTCCAGCGCCAGCCATACTGCCAGTTTTGCTCCAGGATAGCGTGGACTTATTGTTAACTCCACGGATGAAATTACGGGGCAGTTTTAAGAAAAGTCGCCACTTTCCTTGTGCCCGTTAGTGCCCCCCTACTGGCACCATGTGTGTGCCGTATTTAAAATATGGCACACCATAGCACAGGGTAGCACCAAAATGTTGGCGTTCTTACTGAACAGTACATAGGGGCCCATTGTAACCAATAATGTGCCCCTTATAATGCCTGCTCTGCGCAGGCATTAAAAATGCAGAAAAAAATGGAGCAAAGAAATCTTTTAGATTTCTTTGCGCCATTTTTTTTGGCCCTCTAACGGGTGAACGCCCCCTTGCATACATAATCCCTGGCGCAGGTATAATGTGGTGCAAGGGGTTACAAAGTGGCGCAATGCATGCATTGCGCCACTTTGTAAATATGGCAAAGACGTTTTTGCAATAATATCGACATATGAACATGAAAAAAATGCTAATGTGGTGATAGAGGGCACAAGGGGCTCTTAAATCGTCCCCTAAGTCTTTGGGTAAGAAACCATGTTGCAAAACAAACTGAAATCCTGGCAAAGTGTTGGTATAACTATCCTGCTCCATTAATCAACAAGTTATCACTGTTACCCAGGATGATGAATTTTATGCAGGAAAGAAGAGCCCAGATGGGCACACATAGAAATGGTATCAATAATACTAAATTGCTAGGGGGACTTATAAATGTTGTATCTCTCCCTAAACGCGTTCTGGCTATTTACCGTTTACTGACAGATAAAAAGCTAGACTTTATTTTTGTCACAGAATCTTGGTTGAGTATTCCAACACAGACAAAACAATGGCGATTCCTCAGGGCTATACCATACACCAGGTGGACAGGAAGATAATCTAGGGAACAGCCTAAGTTTTGTTTTCCGCAATACCTTTCAGTGCTTCATATTGATAAGTTAGAAGGAGCAGAAAGTCTGGATTTCTGTTTGCAGATTTTGCAACAAGACTCTCTGTCTGGCATTTTAATCTGTTGTCGCCCGAGACCTTGCTCTCAAAGGACTTCACAGGACTCAATAGTAGAGGCCAGAATTCCTCATTGGCTTTAGTATTCGAATATCACCATTCTGAGTGACGTCATCTGTCATATTGATGATGCTCAGACAGTGCTGCTAGGTCACTTGTCAACCAGCTATGTGCTATCAGTCTCACCCAGTGGGCTGACCATACTCCGGACATTGTCTTTACAAACCAACAGTGTCTGGCTCTCCTGAAACGCAGGCATGGTCAGATGATACAATTATTCCTTTAACACTTCTGTCAGAAACCCTGAGAAGCTGCAGTAGGGCTTTGGGTGGGCAATGGGACAAACTCCAGAACTCTGCGTTTATTCAGCGACTTTCTTGTTCTCTCCCTTTGCTACCAGGAGAAGTAAACAATGAAAAATGGATTTAATCATTGGTTAATTGAGGTCATCAAGGGGCTATTACCTCAATCATAGATACTTGGAAGAACCAATCTCGATCTGCCTCTTCATTTCCTACTGAACTAGCACAAGAACAGCTTGGCTGTAGGAAACCTGAAAGGCCCTGAAGGACCACTTACATTTAAGCAGATAGAGCCCTCTATATCTACAGGTCCAGAAGTGTACCAAAGTGGTGGTGTTTGAGGTCCAGTATTTATACTTTAGTGCCCTGGTTCTAGAATGTTGGAGATGCTTCTAGATAGAGGCTTTAAAGTGCAGAGACTCCCCTTTCTCCCCTTCCCTGGCTCAGAGCTGCTTGGAGTGACGATACTTGTTGTTGCTAGTTGTTAGGCCTATGATGTGTGGACAGGACACAATCGATTCAGGTGTAAGTGTGAGGCTGTGACCAACTCCTCCCTCCCATCCTGCCCAGGGTGGCCCATAAGTCACACCTAAGCTTCCTTTGTATGGGTCTGTCTAGAGAGAATGCACAATCACAGATGCCACACCACCCCAGATGTGTATTGGAGGAACACAGGGCAAAGAGCAGTAAAAGGCCAACTTTCAAAAGTGGCATTCTCAAAACTGTAATCATAAATCTGGCTTTATCATTATAGAGGATTTATCATTACAATTCTATAGGTACTAAAAATGACAGGTCTACCCCTTCCCAATCAGGAATTAAAGTGTATTAACAACAAGGAATCCCCAATGCAATCATATGAGAAGGGTAGGCCTCATAGCAGTGATAAACGAATTTGAGAGTTTTTCACTACCAGGACATATAAGACTAAAAAGTATATGTCCTGACTTTTATTTGTAAGGTACCCTGCCCTGTGGGCTACCTATGGCCTACCATAGGGGTGACATATATAATAAAAAGAGAGTTTAAGGCTTGACAAGGGGGTTAACATGCCAAGTTAACATGGCAGTGGGACACTGCATTCCAGCTTAAATGACAGGCCTGGAGCATGTTTTAAAGTGCTACTTAAGTGGGGAGGCACAATCAGTGCTGCGGGCCCATTATTAGCATTTAATTTACAGGCCCTGGGTAAATGTAGTGCACTTTACTAGGGACTTATAAGTAAATTAAATATGTCAATTCAGTTTATACAAATCAAACCATGTTTTAGGGAGAGAGCACGTGCACTTTAGCACTGGTTAGCAGTGGTAAAGAGCTCAGATTCCTAAGGCCAAAAAAAATGAACTCAGCAAAACGTGGAGTGAAAAGGCAAAAAATGTTTGAGGATGACCCTTCAGAGAGGGCCAGGTCTAACAGCATACTTGGTGATCATCAGGTAAGGGTTTTCCAACCCTTCTTACACTCACCCATGCTTACTACAAACATTTTACTCTAACAGAAGAAGCATGGGTCTCGGTCAATAAATACTTTACAGATTGTAAGAGCGTGTCAGTATTTGCTATCCTCACTGCTGGTCGAAAAAAAAGGCATGTACAAACAGCTTGCAATATCACTACCTAGATATGGAGATACTATTCACACATAATGGCAAAAGGTATACACGGCATGAACCCCCACCTCTTGCACAGTCTAGCATTCTGTTGGGAAGCAACATGCCAAAACAACTGAGGTGGCCTCTCAGGAAACTCGTGATATGAGTTGTTATGTTGGTTACCTTCCATTTACCTAACTGACCTGCTCAGATGGGACTACATCTCCCGGCAGGCCTAATGGCATCACCTGTTTGGCCCATAGGAGGCGGGCTCACACTGTGTGCTTAAAAGCGCTTGCCATCACTGTGGCGAGGATTGTGCTATGTTGGTCACCTTCCATTTACCTGACTAGCCTGCTGGGTGGGACTACATCCCCCAGTAGGCCTTGTGATATCACCTGTTTGGCCAAGAGGAGGCAGGCTCAAGCTGTGCGCTTAAAAGTGCTTGCCAGCACAGCAGCTCAGGATGTGCCCGGGTGAAGACCGAGCCAAGAGCGGGCCGGTCTGCACCCATCCATGGCTGGATGAGGCTGGGCTGGGCCCTGCCATCTGGGGCTATTCTAGTTGAAGGCGTTTTTGTTAAGCCTTCTCTATTGCCTGTTGGCAGTTCTGTTCCTGTGCCAAATTCACTGGCATTTACTGGGGTGGGATGTTATCTCCCAGTTTTTCTAAGCAGATACTTGGGGGTCAGCAGAATGCTGGAGTGTCATTGCAATACTGGAGGAAAGGATGGGGCGTTCTTATTTTCCTTGGTTGAAGAACTTCGGTATCTGGTAAGATCGTTTGGATATTTCAGTATTTTTTGTGATGATTCCCTTGATAATCATTTTGTCAATATAATGGCCGAACGGAAACTGCCTCAATAGTCTGTGAAGCCCGCAAAAACCAATAGCGTAATAACTAATTATCTTCGGGATACAATGGGCCTGACAGAAGATTAAATTGTTAATGATGAAGCAAGACTAGAGGCCACCCAATGTTCTTTACGTAACTCAATTGTTGAGGTTGTTGAACCCTTAACGATAGCCAATGGCCAGCTGTGCATATCAGATGAAACTTCCACATCTAGTACTATTCAAAATAGAATACCTGGGCCATGTGTGTCAACTGTACCTCTTGAATTAACAGAGCTCTTGATTAGTAATGAGTTAATATTTCATCCAGCAAAAAGGTGTAGACAACCTGTTAAAATACATTTACCAGACCAAAGAAAAGTATAAAAGTGAACAAGGGACCTGGGAGTAGATAAAGAGGTGCCACACCTCAAAGTCCGATTTGTAATCCTGTGCCCTTGTTACCTAAAGGGTTGGAAACTTTATTAAAAAGGTTCCACAGCAAACTTGTTAACATTGAAAATAAACTTATGGCAGAGACTAAAGAAATTAATGATCAACTAACCTCCCTCGAACAGACAGTAAAAGAGCTTTTAGATATTACTAAGAAGATTGACTCTGTCATATTTTATCCACAGAAATACAAGAGAGCATGACATCAGTTTTGTTACTCTTGACAGAGATGAGTCAAAGTAGGAGAGATGCTGCCACATATACCTCAAATGTCCCTGTGTCAGAAAACGTAGAGGTGGTTCCCCCAAACACTACTCCTATCACTTGTCCATCAACTACAAGCTGGGAATTGTAGCCCGTACGTCAGAAAGACAATGTTAATATGAAGTAATCAATCCTTGTAGAGGATTTCCTACATTTACCTCCAGATGCAACACCTTATGTGATTGTTTTGAAGGGCTTTCCAAAATTAGAACCTGACATAACTGAGTCTTGGAGGGTCCTACATAATAAAGTGGTTAATTGGCAATTTGATCAGATACTGTCAGCCAGATGAACTCCTCAGAATCAGTGTGATGCGTAAAATGTCCTCCTCTTGATATCCCCAATTGCTGAATGCTTTTGTAGTGCACACTCTGGAGGTGATCAAGTGAGAGAATGGAGGGGAAGATGGGAAGGGAACAGCAGGGAGGGAGCTCTGAAAGACAGATAAAACACTATTGACTACTCTGCTGTTTAATTACTCCCCTGGTCTAAGAACTAAAGTATGTCAAAGTTAATTAACACCTGTAAAAGAAAAGATCAACAGGTGCCTTCTAGATCAATGTCTTTTTTAAAGAATCAACAACACATAAACCTATAACATAAAAGACATATCCTTAATTCTTGCATATTCCATTTAATAGTATTCTTTCAACTTTTCATAAACATGTACAATCACTTAGGCAACAGGACATTACCCACCTAGGTTTGTGTCATTAAGGCTTGATAGAACTGAATATCAATTGGTCTTTCTAATTTCCTGTTAAGTGTCAGGCATTGTTATTCCAAGAGCAATATGTACTCTCCTTAAGAACATCCAGCAGTAGTAACAGAGTTGTTGAAATCATTTAAGTAAACTGAACAGGAGCTATATTCAATCTGTGATATATCCTCACAGCTGACAATGATTTGTGTCACAAGTTTAGAATCATTGGCCGTTCACATACAACCTTAGCCTACAGATTCTTTCAAAGGAATAAATGTAATGCTGGATGACCCCACCCACCTTTTTAAACAACCATTCATAACAGGAACAGAAGGTCAACAAACAATCGCACATTTTAACAACAAAAGCGTAGCCCACCCACATAAAAATGAAATGTTAACTTTAAAGTTATCACTATAGTTTCTTTTTTTCCAAAATGTCAAGAGCAGAACAAGCCTGCTTCTTTACACGAAATTCCACGAAATGTTAGCACCCGTTTAGCAAGGTCTGGCCGCAGGCAAGTAGAAAACTGGTGCAAGTGCACCCTTACCTCACTGGGGCTGCAGAGCATGGCAGTTTCTAGGATCCTGGAATGTAGCGTTCCGTGGAGAGCAGAACGCAGTCCAGTCTCTCCACTGGAACTTTCGGGTCAGATGGAGACGACCAAGTTGAGGATAGTCTGGGGGCTAGAAGCAGAGGTTCTAAGGGGGAGTATATAGGGAGGGGCTTGGGTAGGAACAGCCTCTTCTGCAAAAGCCTGTCGCGCTGCACTGAGGTTGGACGATCCGTAGTAGGTGAAAGGTAGGGTAGGGCAGCATGGTCGCAGGACATGACACGGCAGCAGTAAGGGCCGCGCTTCGCATAATAGGCGGAGCCGGACGCAGTGACCTCCTCAGGCCTGGCGTACTCGACCAGGCCTGGGTGGGGATGACGCACGCAACAGCACATGGCGTAGTGACAGCAGTTGCCACCTGCCGCTCACCGTCCAGGGTGGCGAGGAGAAGGTCAAGGGGCGTCCACCCCTGAGGGGGGCAGAGCCTGTCAGGTGTGAACTGGCTGGTAGTAAGGCAGGGCCCTGTGTGCAGGGCCTGCCAGACAGGCAGGTTGTACAGCATGAAGAGCAGAGGGCCAGAGGGCCTGGGGGCTTGGAGCAACCCTTGGACCTCTCTGTGGCCGGGCAGTAGGCTAAGGTGGGGAAGAAAGGCAAAGTGCATGGGCAGAGTGGGGGCAAGGGAAAGGGCAAGAAGGTGCAGGCACCAGTAGGGGGGGGACCACATGTAGGCAGTGGGAGGGTGACAGGTTTGGGGCCTGCTGGGAAGCACTAGAGGTATGTGGCTTTGGGCATGGTGTGGAGGAGACCCAGCAACAACCATCCACTGACTGGTCGGCAGTGGATATTGAAGACAGGATTCAGGAACAGAGGAGGCTAGTGACTGAGACAGAGGAAAGGTGGGCCCTCTTATGCAAGGAGGGGGGGAGGTGGGGGAGAGCCAGGCAGGCGAAACGGAAGTCAGTGGGGGCTAGTGCAATGCCTAAGGAGGGGAGTAGTTTGGGGCAGGGTAGTTGGGTGTGGGTTCCTGCTGAGGAGAATGGTAAGGAACAGGAGGCTGGTGCGAGCAGTGGGCGAGGCAGCGTGATGGGCGCACAGGGCGCACACAACCAGGTGCGGCGTGGGGAGTCAAAGCCAGAGGTTGGCAGAAAGGTGGTGAAACAAACAGGGCACAACACAGCCCTAGGACGTTGGTCCGAAGCAATAGAGGGATCTTAGGCGGCCTTCTCTACACCGCGGGAGTGCACGAAGCACACGTATGCATACGCCATGGGGGTCAGGGGATGGAGGATGAGTGTGACGTGGCAGATGCAGAGGGTGCTGATGACGAGTGGGGTATGGACGAGGAGGATGTGGTTGAGCTGGATTATGAGGGGGACTTGGAGGAATGAGAAGAAGGGGAGAGTCGCGAAAAAGAGGTGAGCGGGTGTCAGAGAACAGGGCTGATTGCAGAGGCCTCCTAACTTTTTGCCCCCATTTTCCACTTTTTGCTGGTGTTTTCCTGACTCTGATTGTGCCCTGGGTACTGCTGACCAGTCCCAGGGCCTGTGCTCTGTGTAAAATCAGTATGCAAATTAGGCTAATTATAATTGGCTAAGTCAACCTACCTATAAGTCCCTAGTATATGGTAGGGCATGTAGGTTTAGGGACCCCAGCATACGTAGTGCACCCATAGGTGCCCAGTGTCATTTTAAAGGCAGGCCTGCCTTGCTGGCTGCTTTTAAATTAAAGTTATATGCAAATTCGACTTTAGAATTAAAAGTAGTTCCAAAGTCTTAAACTACCTTATTTTTACATATAAGTCACCCCTAAGGTGTGCCCTATGTGCCCCTAGGGCTGGGTGCCATGTAAATATAAAAATAGTTTTATATGCCCTGGTGAGGTAAAAACAGCCCTCGTTGTAGTGAATGGCCTCCATAGGCTAGAATGGGGAGACTTTATTTTAAGAGTTTGGTATCAAATTAATTGTTATAATAAATCCCACAACTTCCAGTTGTTTGATTTAATATAACTTGTTCAGGTAAAGAGTTTTAAACTTTACCTGAAAAGTTGCCAACTTCAGCCCTGCAGTGTTTTTGCTGCTGTGCTCTGATAGGCCAGCCTCTGGCAGCCTGGCCAGGCTGCCTTGATGAGGTGTGAAGTAGCCTGGCTTCATACAAAGAGATGTGCCTGTGGGAGGAGATAGCCCCTCAGCAGATGGTGAGGCAGAAAGGGGGAGGGCTGCCAAACTGGTCTTCAAAGACAGAGAAGGACATTTGGAGCAACCCAGCAACACCCCCAACATCCTGCAAACCCAGACAATGAGCTGCCACCTTGATTAGATTAGGAGAGGGCAGGAGAGGGTTGTGTTTAGGATTTTTAGCCACACCAGTGGGTGGTCTCAGCCGGATGTAACCTCTAAAAATCACTTTCAGCCTTGATGGATTTTGGAGGAATGTTACTCCCTGGCATTGATTTTTGCCACATTTCCACAGGAAGTGGTCATCACAGGGGGAAGGACCCTGCACCTGATTGGAGTACCAGGACCCCCCTGTTTTTTACCCAGGAGCAGAGATAAAACTGGCAGACCTGCACCCACACCTCAGATCCCTCTGCCTTGCTGGACCCCTGACCTGCACCTGGACACTGCACTCTGGAGAACTGCACCAGCTGCACACTTGGGCTTCACCACTACTAGGACTTTACCTGTCTTCTACTGCTTCAAGAAGGGACTCCCTGTTTGCTACAGGTACAAAGGAGCTGCCCAGAGTCTCCTGCATCAAGTCCTGCAAGCAGAGCCCAGCTGACCAGCGTCCAGTGGCCATTTGAGGATTCTGACCAGGTGTATTCTGGTAATTGTAGTCCCAACTCCCAAGGAGCAACTCAGAGCTTCTGGAACCTTGGATCAAGTTGTGGACACTTCAAGGACACAAAAAGGACCTCTGGAAGAAGATCCAGAAGTTTGGAGACGTTTGGAGCAACTCAATATGTTGAAGAGGTGCATTGTGGAAGTTGTCGTCCCAGACCCCAAGGGGCACACCAGAGCCTCTGAACCCTTAGCTGGTGCTGTGGACCACTTTCCTGAATCAAACACTTCTGAAAGTAAGTGTGGCAGTGTTACCTTGTGGGTGGCCTGAACTCTGGACTTTGTTCATTTCCAGTGTGACCTTTTTTTTTTAACCCTTTGAGCTCTCGTTGCTTTTATGCACTAGAAAGCATTAAGGCCCTCATTACAACCCTGGCGGTCGGTGTTAAAGTGGCGGTAATACCGCAAACAGGCTGGCGGAAATAAAAATGGGATAAGACCGTGGCGGAAAACCGCCAACATAGACAGCCACTTTAACACTCCGACTGCCACGGCGGTAGAAACAAACAGCGCAGCGGACACCCCACTTTATTACAAGAGGCCTATCCACCACCTTTTCCGGGGCGGAACCAACGCTATCAAAAGCACGGCGGAAACAGTACACAGAAGTGAAAAAAAACTCACCTCTCGACACCCAATGAGGAACCAGGACGCCATGGAGCCCGAACTTCAGGTGTTACCCATGTTGGTTTACCTCCTCTTCTACCAGAAGTACGAACGGCAGTGGTGGCGACCACGGTGAGTACTGCACCTACAACACAGGGGAGGGGGGGAGGAAAGAGAGTGACACACACACACGCAACACCCCCAGCCTCACCCTCACCCACAACATACACACAAATACATGCAACAACATTACATACACACACCCCCACCGCCTGGAAGAACGCAAGGACAAAAGGAAATGATTGTAACGATTGTAATCACGAAAAATCCATTAGTCAAATTTTGTATGTACAAATATGTACACCAACTACACAAGTCCGGATAGTGTACTAATCAGTGACCGTGGACCACTGGGCCCAAAATGCATGGGCGAAGCCCACACATGATACCTGACTTGAACGGAGAGAACACTGCTGGGGCATCAGATCGAAAATACACAGACACCTCAGGGGGAGGGGGAGTGGGGGCACCTCAGCCTGATGAACGCACAACGCTACTGCTGCACGAGAGGGCTCCATGCCCATTGCTGTATCCTGGGGAGTGCAAAGCCACAGTCTCTCAAGTCTCTCCAGTGGGTGGTTTGCCCACTGCTTAATCCTGGGGAGTGCAAAGCCACAATCTCCCAAGTCTCTACAGTGGGTGGTTTTCCCACTGCTTTATCCTGGGGAGTGCAAAGCCACAGTCTCTCAAGTCTCGCCAGTGGGTGGTTTGCCCACTGCTTTATCCTGTGGAGTACAAAGCCACAGTCTCTCAAGTCTCGCCAGTGGGTGGTTTGCCCACTGCTTTATCCTGGGGAGTGGAAAGCCACAGTCTCAAGTCTCTCCAGTGGGTGGTTTGCCCACTGCTTTATCCTGGAGAGTGCAAAGCCACAGTCTCTCAAGTGGATAACAGTCTCCACTGGTTCTGGAGGGGGCCTGGTGCCCAGAGTGCTTCATCCTGCCAAGGACTGAGGTAGGGGATGTATTTCTCCACTGGTTTTGGAGGGGGCCTCGTGCCCAGAGTGCTTCATCCTGCCAAGGACTGAGGTAGTGGATGTATCTCTCCACTGGTTCTGGAGGGGGCATGGTGCCCAGAGTGCTCCACGTGCAGTGTGGCCAGTACAATTCCCTCACCTGGGTGTGCATGCCACGAGATTGGCGAGGTTCAGGTAGCATGATACACCATGGAGGCAGCAACATACCCCACACTGCTGCGGCTGCGCCTTCCACCTGCAGGTGCAAAAAGTGATGGATGTCATGCCTCATGGAAGCTGCCCAGGGTCCAGGCACTCTCCTCCAGCCTCAGATGACTGACCACTGGGGATGGTAGCCATGTCAGCGTTGGTGCCTGTGTCCGAGGACGCCGCGGGGCCGGTGGCGGTGCTTGCGGCGGTGTCACTGGCAGCAGTGCTGGTGGTGGTGCATGGGTCAGCACCTGCTGAGGGACACAGCAGGATGTCTCCTGCAGCCTCAGACAGCTGCCCACTGGGGAAGAGGCTGGGGACTGTTGCTGAGGCAGTAGACGTGCCGGGAGCGGTGGAAGTGGCGGTTGTGGTGGCGGGGCAGCTAGCGGTGTTCGCCGCCGTACAGGTTGGCATGGTCGTGGACAGAAAGTGTTACACTGGTCCCTCAGTAGGTGCCACCATGCCCTCTCCTGACCTGCTCTTCTGCTTTTGGGCCTTCCCCAGCTTTGATGGTGCCTCAGTCCCCTTCGGTTTTTGTTGAGCCCTTGGTGGCTGGTAGTTTCGGCTTCTACCTCTGGTATGTGGGCACCTTTTTCACCTTTGCAGGTGTCGGAATGTCCTTGCCCTCACTACGTGGCACACTGGCTGCCCTGATGGGTGGCGCACTTGATGACCCCGCAGTTGCTGGCACCACTGTGCCTGGGGATGTGGTGGCTGAGGTGCTGGGCTGGGACCTGGAAAGCCTGGCCCTAGGGGAAGGACAAGGGGGGTGTAGGGGAGAGGTCAAATTTAGCCAGGGAGAGTTTTTTAAACACATTAGGATGGGAAGATGGAGGGGGTTTGGGAGTGGAGGTAGAGGTAGTGGTTGTAGGAGGTGTACGTCTGCTGAATTTGGGTGAAGGTGCATGGGCTGGAGGCTGTTGTGAGGTGGATGGCTGTTGGGTGGGTGTGTGCCTGCGTTTGTGTACTTTGGGAGGAGGGCTCACTGACACACTGGGAGAGGACACAGGGGATGTGTGAATGGTAGTGGGGGTGGTGAGTGCACGTGAGCGGTGTGTGGTGATGGGCTTGCTGGTGATGGAGGTAGTTGCTGAGGATGTAGTGCATGCAGGTGTGAGTGGAGACGAGACAGGGAGGGAGGAGGAGGACGTGGAGGAGGGGGTCACAGTGGAGGCAGTGGATGTTGCTGTGTCTGCATGGGTATGGTGCTTGTGTGAGTGCTGGTGGGATGTGTGGTGCTTATGTTTGCCATGTCCACTCTTGTTTGTTGATGAGTGTGCATGCTGGTCTGATGGTGTTCTTGGCATCGGCTGAGGTACAGGGGATTGGGTCTGGGTGGAGGAAGTTGGAGGGGGAGGTTGGACACAGGGACAATGGCTGCCATCAGTGCTGAGTCCAGAGCCTGAAATGCTCTCTGTTGGGCTGCCTGCCTAGAATGAATGCCCTCCAGGTATGCATTTGTTTGTTGCAAATGCCTCTCGACACCCTGGATGGCATTCACAATGGTAGATTGCCCAACAGTGAGGGATCTCAGGAGGTCAATAGCCTCCTCACTGAGGGCAGCAGGGCTGACTGGGGCAGGGCCTGAGATGCCTGGGGCGAAGGAGATGTCCACCCTCCTGGGTGAGCGGGCACGGGACACACGCTGAGGGGCTGCTGGGAGGGCGGTGCTGGTGGGGGGGGGTGGCGGCTGTACCTGTTGATGCGGTGGGCACAGAGGTGCCCGTCTCTGCAAGGGAGCTCCCAATAGGAGTCGCCGCTGTCACTGCTGTCTGCTCCTGTCCCCGCTGTGGAGCTCCCCTCGCCCTCTGTCCCACTGGTGGCTTCAGACTCCGTTGCTTCGCAATCCAGGGCTAAGTGGGTTGCAGCTCCCTCCTGCTCCGGTTCCACTGCTCCTCCGCCTGATGATGCTATTGCACACAAGAACAGGGAGGCCACAGAAAGGGGGGGGAAGACAGAAGAAAGACATGTTCAGTACATGCAACACCACTACCGTTGGTGGACACAACACAGAGGGAGCAGCCCTCTGCACTACGCCATGCACTGACAGTTCCTAGAAATCTCTGCTGACCATGGGGTACGAGGCCTAAGACCAATTGCAGCACACCTGGAAGTCACAGGAGCCTGACTAGGTGTAGATGGCTCTTACCACTCGTGGGTTTGGGGTGCCACATGGCCTGCCTCACAAGGGACCTTGCCTACCAAGTTCGCCCTGGCCTAGGGGAACCCACTGCCCACCTCCCCCACCCAGACACCTCGTAATGTGCGCTGAGTCTGCTTAATGAGACTGTACTCACCCCCTTGTGGTGGCTGCTGTGATGCCCTCAAGCGCCCATCCAACTCCAGATAGGCCAATGCCAGGATCCGGAACATTAGGGGGGTCCTAGTGCGACGGGCACCCCTCCCACGTTGGGAGGCCATCCCCAGCTGGGTCTCCGCCGTCTTCTTGCTCCAGCGACGCTGGTCCTCCCATCTTTTACGGCAGTGGGTGCTCCGTCTGTGGTAGACCCCCAGGGTCCCGACGTCCTTGGCGATGGCACACCAAATACCCTTCTTCTGGTGGGCGCTGACCTAGTGGAATGGTACAGGGGGAAATTAAATTCATTACCCGTCCGGACTGTCATACTCATTGCCCCCCAGTTCCCACCCTTGCCCTGACGCATACACACTCCCCATCCGCACATGCAGGCCTCAGCCCCCCATGTATCTTCCATCCACACCAATCAAAACAGGCATTGCCCATGCAGCATGCTCACAGTGTACTCACCTGTTTGTCTGGAGGACCGTACAGTTGGGTGTACTGGGGGAGAACCCCATCCACTAGTTTCTCCAACTCCTCCGAAGTGAAGGCAGGGGCCCTTTCTCCAGACACATGAGCCATCGTCGCTTCCAGACACAGGTCACAGCAGCACTTGCAGTGTAGGTCCTCTCCTGTTGAAGGTCAGGTATTAAGTGAGTGAGTTAACAGACAGAAAATGGCGGTCACGTCCGCAGCGGTGCGTACCGTCACCGCCGGCGTACATCGTCATTGGCTCCTGGGACCCATGGGGCCCAATGTTAACCAATGCAGAATTGCGCCGCAGTCTTCGACCGCCCACAACGACAGTGTACAACGCCAGCGCAGTTACCTCATATTCCCTTATCCCACCTTACAGGTCAGGCAACCGCCATTTCAGGAGGCCACATGGGATGGATGTTAACTGCGTCACACCTATCTAGGCTGGGAATAAAGACAGGTACCAGCACATTGCGGATTCATAACGTTTCTGCAAATAACACATTGTGATACCTCGGTGTTGGATGACTCTCTGCTTGCTGTTCTCCTCCATAGGGCACGTCCACTGGGGCAGGTGATGAGATGGCGGCATCCTCTGGTGTACAGACCCCTGGTGGACCTGTCGACAATGGAAGAGAGACACATCCTAGTCACATACAGACTTGATCGTGCAACAATCCAGGAACTGTGTGCCCAGTTGGAGCCAGACCTGATTTCATCTATCCGCCATCCCACAGGAATCCCCCCTTAAGAGCAGGTCCTGTCTGTACTCCATTTCCTGGCCAGTGGGTCTTTTGAAACAACAGTGGCCATGGCATCAGGGATGTCCCAGCTAATGTTCTCTAACATGTTGTCCAGAGTGTTGTCTGCCCTGCTGAAACACATGTGCAGCTACATCGTGTTCCCTCAGATGGAGGATTTGCCTACAGTGAAAGGTGACTTCTATGCCCTGGGACATATCCCCAACATCATTGGTGCCATTGATGGTACTCATGTGGCATTTGTACCCCCCTTGCAGGAATGAACAGGTGTATAGAAACCGGAAGAGTTACCATTCGATGAATGTGCAGATGGTGTATTTAGCAGACCAGTACATCTCCCATGTCAATGCCAAGTATCCTAGCTCTGTGCATGACGCTTACATTTTGAGGAGTAGCAGCATCCCTTATGTGATGGGGCTACTCCAGAGGCACACTGTGTGGCTAATAGGTGAGGCCAAGGTCCCAATACAGTTGACATAGGTGTCTGGGTATGGGGCTGTCCCTAAGGGTTAGTGTTGTCTAACAGTTGTCCCTAGACATTTGCAGGTGACTCTGGTTACCCCAACCTGTCATGGCTACTGACCCCAGTGAGGAATCTCAGGCCAAGGGCAGAGGAACGCTACAATGAGGCACATGAGCGAACTAGGTGGGTGATCAAACGCACCTTCGGCCTCCTGAAGGCCAGATTCTGGTGGGTCCATCTGACAGGAGGCTCCCTATACTACTCACCGAAGAAGGTGTGCCAGATAATTGTGGCCTGCTGCATGCTGCACAACCTGGCTTTGCAACAGCAGGTGCCTTTTCTGCAGGAGGATGGGCCAGATGGTGGTCTTGTGGCAGCTGTGGAGCCTGTGGACAGTGAAGAAGAGGAGGCAGAAGAAGAGGATATCGACAACTGAAAAAACATCATCATGCGATACTTCCAGTGAGACACAGGTAAGAAGATGTCACTGCTTCCCACATCTCATACTATTGTTTGAGCTAGCATAAGTCTGTCATTTTCACTTAGTGTATGGAACCTGACTTGTCACTGCTATGTTTACTGCTTGCCTAAAGCTGTGTTACATTGGTATGTGAACAAGTACATTGACATTGCTATATTCCATAGTTACTGCAATTTTGTGAAAGCACAGACTGACTCCAGATTGTTTTGTGATTGATGTGTGTTTATTCCTGTGCTAATAAGTGGTGGGGGTTGTAAAATGGGCTGGGGTGATGGTGGAGGAATGTCCATGGCAGAGTCCAGTCTATTTGTTTCACAGGTGCATTGTCCAAAGGGGCATAGGAAGTGGAGCAATGACAGTTTACGGATGGACAGGGTGACATAGTGGGACAGAAGGGTGACATTCAGGGGGGGTCTCATTTCCTGGCTGGGGTCTTGGCAATGTTCTCTGTCTTGTTCCTGGATCTCAGGGACCGTTTGCGGGGTGATTCTCCATCTGCAGGGGGTGGGGTGCTGGTGTCCTGTTGTTCCTGTGGGGTGCTTCCTGTCCACTAGCGCAGGGCAGAGTTGGAGGGCTGTTCATCATCCAGGCTAGTGTCAGGGGCCCCTTGTTGTGTCACTGTGTCCCTCCTGGTGTTGAGAAGGTCTGCCAGCACCCCTGCGATGGTGACCAGGGTGGTGTTAATGGACTTCAAGTCCTCCCTGATCCCAAGGTAGTGTTCCTCCTGCAGCCGCTGGGTCTCCTGAAACTTGGCCAGTACCGTTGCCATTGTCTCCTGGGAATGATGGTAAGCTCCCATGATGTTGGAGAGTGCCTCTTGGAGAGTGGGTTCCCTGGATCTGTCCTCCCCCTGTTGCACAGCAGTCCTCCCAGCTTCCCTGTTATCGTGTGCCTCTGTCCCGTGAACTGTGTGCCCACTGCCCCCAGGTCCCTGATCGTTTTGTGTTAGTGGGGTTGCCTGGGTTCCCTGTAGTGGTGGACACACTGCAGAGGGATGGGCCCGCTGTGTGGGTGCTGTGGTGGTGTTTCCTGAGGGGGGAGGCTCTGTGGTGGCTTGTTCCAGTGGCAGGGGAACCGACTGTCCCGACGTCCCTGATGGGCCGGGCTGGTCATCTTGATCCAGGCGGGCAGATCTGCTGTCATCACTGTGGGCTGTCATCACTGTGGGACTGGATATGTCTGGCACCTCCTGTCTGGTGACTTTGGGTAGGGGTCCTGTTGGGATGTAAATACAAAATTATTGTATCTGTGTGTGCCATTGTGTGCAATGGGTGAGTGACCCTCTTCTCCAGTGCTTGCATTATTGGCTTGGTCCTTGTGTGATTGGTGATTTTGGGGCATGAGCGAGTCTCTGTACTGGACATGCTTGGGTGATGGGTGTCCATGCATTGGTGTTACATGCAGGGCTTGGTTTTGGGATGTGTGGGTTGTGTTGGTGGGGTATCTGTGGGCTGTTGGGGTGATGGGTGTGAGGGTAAGGGTGGGAGTATGTGATGGCATGCAGGTGAGGTGGGGGGGATAAGGTAGTAAAGATTTGCCTTACTAGAGTCCAGTCCTCCTGCTACTCCTGCAAGGCCCTCAGGATGCAGTATTGCCAAGACTTGCTCCTCCCATGTTGTTGTGGGGGAGGAGGTGGGGGTCCAATGCCAGTCCTCTGTACAGCAATCTGGTGTCTGGAGACCACGGAACGCACCTTCCTCAGTAGGTCGTTCCACCTCTTCCTGATGTCAACCCTAGTTCTTGGGTGCTGTCCCACTGCGTTGACCCTGTCGACGATTCTGCGCCATAGCTCCATCTTCCTTGCAATGGATGTCTCCTGCACCTGTGATCCGAATAGCTGTGGCTCTACCCGGACGATTTCCTCCACCATGACCCTGAGCTCCTCCTCAGAGAACCTGGGGTTTTATTGAGGTGCCATGATGTGGTGTGGGTGATGTGTGAGGTGGTGTCTGTTGTGATGTGTGAGGGGATGTGTTGGTGTGTGTTGTTTGAGGTGCGTGGATGTTGTGTAAGTGATGGTGTTGTGTGTCTGTGGATGCTGGTGTTGTTTTAGGTAGTGTGTCTCTCTGGCCTGCTTTCAAATTTCTGGTAGTAAGGGTATGTGGGTAATGTGGGTGTGTGTTTTATATTGGATTGGGTGTGTGGGTGTGGTGTGTGTATGTGTATCAGGTGTGTGTATTTTGAATTGTCCAATGTGGTTGTGCTTTGTATATGTGTGTGTATTTTGAGCGCGGTGGTGTGTACCGCCAATGGTTTACCGCAGTTGAAAGACCATTGTGTTGATTCGTGGGTCGTGATAGTGTGGGCGCATTCTTGTTGGCGTGACGGTGTCAGTTTTGGTATCACCAGTTTATCACTGACCTTTGGTGTGGCGGACCTGTGTGGGTGTCTGTATTGTGGCAGATTCCAGGCTGTGGGTCGTAATGCCTGTAGCAGAATTTCGCGGCCGCAGCGGTATGTTGGCAGTCTTCTAAGTTAAGCCTCGTTGCTCGTTGCCAAGCTACCAAGGGTTGAGCTGGGTTTAATTTACTGAGACCTAACTGGACCTAAGTGGAGGTTAGTGGCCTATTGCTAAGTACAGGTACTTACCTGCCCTCAACAGTGGGGAACTAGGGAGGGGGAAGGGGCACAGGAGCGGCGCAGCCCCCTCTTCTCTTCATGTTTTGCAGGCATCAAAGACTGGTGCACGAGTCCATGAGGTTTCATGCAAAGAAGGTTGTGGGCCCAAGTCACTGTTGGAAGCGGGTACTCACGCCCACGGAGTCCAAGGAAAGGGGAAATGGTGGTCCCTGTGGGGTGATCGGAAAGGCAAGGGTGGTGCGGCCAAATATATGTCTATTGGAGTGGGTGAAGACTTGGTACACAGCATTCCCAGTTCAGGTGCAGTACAAGCAGGCAGCTATGACCGGGTTGGGAACAAAGTGATGGTGCCCCAGAGTGGGGATGGGAAGACAGCGGCGAGCGGGGACAAAGAGGGTAATGTCAAAGAGGAGGACGGCCATAAGAAGCAATTCCCATGTATGGGACTTGTAATGTCACCTGGGTCTCACGTAGCAGACAAGACAAAAGCGAGGATCTGGAGACATGAGTAAGTTGATGTATTCAAACTCCTTCATAGAGATATTCAGGCGAAGGAAAGCTGTACGGAGGAGGAGTGGTAACTGGCACGTAGGCCTAGGTCCCCAAAACTATGGATAATTGGACCGCCGCATTTTTAATCTATGCCAATATTTACTGTGAAAAATATGTGGACAGGGCCATTACCATGTTTAGGTACACCGGCACCGGCAGGTTTTTATTTACAAATTAAGCACTGCCATTGGGATTTATAGACAATATCCTGGAAGTCTTGTACAGTGTGATCATGGACAGAAGCAACCAGTAGCCAAACGTCTGAGAGGAGATATTGGGAGAAGTGGTAACAGATTTGCACCCCGTTAGCAGTTGCAATGATACGGATTGACAACAAGGGACACTGATACAAGGAGGGGGTATTTCTAATCATTGGTAAAAGTTGACTGAATAAAATATGCTTGGTATTGAGTGCCTGCACACTCTTCTCCGCGTGAAATAAAACAGTAATTAAAGGGGCCATTACAACTTTGGGGTCCCACTGCTGGACCATCAAAGCTGCGGGGAGGATGCTGCCATCATGTCAGCGGCTTCTTCCCACCACCAGTCGTATTAAAATTTCCCAGCCAGACTGACCGATGGGAACATTGTATTGCGATGTTCCTGCTGGGCTGCACACTGGGGACAGTGCTACGGGACTGGTCCCCTTAAAGGAGCCGAGGCCAAAACCATAGCACAACAGCACCCTCGGAATGCGCAGTGTCTGCACAGCAGACAGTGCACATTCTGAGAGTGCAGGACAGGGGCCCAACACTGTGTTTCCACCAGCCTTTCCATGGCAGGGGCTGGCAGAAACAGAAGTCGTGATAAGCACTGCAGCACTGGGTTCAGCACATCCATGGCTGAAATGACCGTCATCAGCCAGTTGGGAAACCTTGTTCCTGCCAGTAACGGCGGTCTGACCGCCAGGGTCCTAAAGTGGCAGTCAGAACTCCTGGAGTGGGGCAGTCCAACTGCCACTGCGCGTCTGGTGGTCCTTGGACTGCCAGACTCACAATGAGGCCCTAAGTCATAGAATATAAGAGGCATTAGTAATAAACTGGGGAACACAGAATGGCAGGATCGCATAAAATCGACGGACCTGGTTTGCCTTCAAGAAACTTGGCTTAAGGGAATGTTTTACATTTAAAGGGTACTCCTCAATAATTACTCCAGCGATACCATCCCCTAGCCTCAAAGCAAAATCGGGCCTTGCTGTTTTAATATCGACCTTAGCCCCATTAACCTTGCTAAAATGTTAAACTAGCTCACCCAAGTATCCGATCCTGTATTTACAATCTAAAGGAAAACTGGGTTTTGTATTGACAAGTTATTATAATAACAAATTTGACTCTACAAAATATATGGTTGTTGCAGAACTAAGGAAAAAGTTTGAACTGTTTGTTGGTAATATTAAGGAGGCCGTCTGTTGTATTTGGGTTGGAGATTTTTAAATTTCTAAATGTCAAGTAGTAGTGGATGAGGTTTGAGGGTTAAGAGAGGACTTTGGGAATATCATCCCACATGATCCATACAGAGATTTGTTAAACAAAATGATGGACCAGTATGATTTAGAACTGAAGGTACAGAACCATGGACCATGGAAATGGAAACATAGAGTTACTGACTTTTGTGGGGGTGGTCATTTGTTAACAATTAATCTTATTTTAATCTCCAAAGGCAGGGTTGCAATGTTTGAATGATGTAGGGTTGTACCAAGTTCCTTCAGTGACCATCAACCATTACTTATTGATTTAAATCTAATGTCCCAACTTATGATGGAATACAGTTGGCTACCCACATTAAAGCAAATGCTAATAATGGGATAAGTCTATGGTGGACAGGCATTAATGGAGCAGCTTTTTTAGAAAAAATCGTTAAGACCAACCAAGATTATTTTTTAATATTTTCTGATTGGGATACCTGCCCATGCAGATTACTTACTGATTTTTGCCAACTCACTACCCCAATTGCTGCCAGTCTAAAAAGAAGAAGGGAAAATAAACTAAAAAAAGAAAAGTTGGCTCGAACACCACTGTACATTGTCCATTCAGAAACTCAAAATCACCCTTCAGGTCTTACCAAGGAATAGAGAGGAAATGGAATCCCTGCAATTAATTTATAAGCAAGCACTTGAATCAAGAAAGTCTTTTCTGCATGAGACGGCTTGGGATGACCTAGTACAGGCAGCTGAATTGGAAGATACTTCCTTGTTATAGAAAGTAATATATCACCCATTTGTTAGGGACTTTTTGATAACCTGTGGTAGAGTCACACGTCCCTCTAGTAGGCTGGATAACGCATTAAGATAGGATTTTCCTTCCAGATAAGGAGGCTGTAGATTTCCCTTCTGATTACATTTTTACAGTAGGCCCTCCCTATTTAACACCATTAACTAGTGAAGGAGTTAATGGGGCACTGGAAAAATGTGCAAATTGAAAGATTCCCAGCCTGGATAGAGTATGATGCTTACAAATCATATCCTGCATTGTGGGGGTCCCATTTTAACACAGCTGTGCTTAACAAAAGGGAAAGGTTATGTTCCCGCAAGTTGGACTGAAAGAATTATAGTCCTGATCTTCTAGAAGGGGAACAGTGGAGAAGCACAATGCCATAGACCAATCTCTCTCCTTGATTCCTATGGCAAATTGTTTGGTAGAATTTCACTTGAAAGATCGGAAACATGGGCAGAGGGAAACCATAAGCTTACTGACTCACAATTTGGTTTTAGGAGGTAAGTCAATACTTTGGAATAGTGTATACATTTAAACTTCCTTATAAGTACGCTAGAGCAAAAAAGGATCATATTCATTTGTGATTATTTGACTTAACTAGTGTGTTTGATTTTGTTAATCATGCCAATTTGTGGAAGACTTTAGAACAAATGGGTGCTGCAATAGATATTATTGTCTTTTTGTTTCACCTGCACAATTGCTTGACCACAAGGGTATGCCATGGCCCAAATGGAGAATGTACCCCTGGATTTAGAGTTATGCGAGGAATTTGCCAATGGTGCGTCCTCACTCCTTTTTTGTTCTCTCTTTATAATAATGGGGTGGATAAATTCTTGCACCATCGAAGTGGCGAACCTTCTAAAGTTGGTGTGCGTCCAACCCCAATCCTCCTTTATGCAGTTGATGCAGTCTTAATATCATGAACCTCCAATGGTTTACAACATCTGATAAATAGTTTTGTCACATTTATGGAGAATAACGACATGGAAGTTAACTAAAACATTTGTGAGAGCATGTGTTAATGGCAAAATAAAGAAGAGAACTTATGTTTTAATTAGTTGGGTGTACAATTTTATAATATTGGCTCTAGGGGCCCTCATCTGAAAATCGGCTATTAAAATGTTTGTGAGCCTCTAAAGCTATTTTTAGATTTGCTGGAAAAATTGGGAGCAAGCCCATGAGAGTGATACTACAACTCTATAAAAGAGAATGTATTAGAAGCATTGCTTATGGGGCTCCCCTGTGTGGCATGGCAAATAGTACGTTACTTCAGATGCTAGAAAATAGATTTTTTTACAGATTATTGGCTGTCCCCTGTTCTACATCTGCGTATATAGTCCATGCTGAATTAGAGATTTCTTATTTAGAGGACTCTAATTCTACTAGTGCGCTTTTAACCTGGTATCGTATTTGGAGTAAGTCTGGAACTGAATTCTCTAGAAATATAATTAAAGTTCTTTGGGCCGTAGATTGCGGGGACAAAATCCTCTGGTTGGCACATGTGAAAAGTCACCTGAATGATTTAGATATTAATGATAGCTTAAATGACCCAGCTAGTGTTTTGTACTATAGTAAAAATTAATTTAAAACATTATTGATTGGTTACAGAGAGACAAGAAGAAAAAATAAAGAAAAGGGTAGAAGGACTGCTCAAAGAAATTTCACAGGTCCTTTGCAAAGGGGAACCCAAAGTTATTTTTCCCTTATACTAATACACATGATAGATTTGATCTTACAGGACTCTAATGCACACTGCACTTCTTGGTAGTATTTCTGATAATGGATGTATGAAATTAAAATCTTCCCAAATGTCCCTGTGGTTATTTATCTACACAATCTACTTGCATATTGTTTTGTTTTGTAAATTTTACCAGGATATTCAGAATCACTATTTAACACCATTATTCATTGGACACACATTATTTTGTTATAAAGAAGCATTTTATTATCTATGTCCATTGGATATGGTGGGCTTGTGTTTTGCCGTTTCTTCATACATTTCCTTTGCAAAAAAAGCACAGGAAAGCATACAGTCATTTACAAAACTTACTGTTTGAGATAGATTAAAATATATGAGAAATTATGATATATGATGAATATCCAATTTTGGAGTTTTATATAATGTTTGTATTGTAAAATAATACTGTTTCTAGATTTTAATAATAATTTGTGTTATTTTGAAGGGTATATTTTCTGGATTTTGTCCGAATAAAGATTTGATAATGATGATGAGTCTGGGCAGCAAAACCTGCACAGTCCTAAAGTTTGAAATCCAGAACACCTTAGGATGGGGTTACTTCATAAAGATTTTTTTACTCAACAATCTGACTTTCTTTAATCAGATTTGCCAGAGTTTACTGCTGACCAGGTGAAGAGATGACTTCTGATGAGATTTACTTTTGAGAAAGTCCATCAATATTTTCCTGTAATAAATATCTACTATGCTCAATATTGAATTTAAGAACTTGAGAACCTGCAAGGAACTGGAACAGAAAACAACGTTGGATTGTTTTATTTCATGCATTTTACCCACTGCAAAGGATTATGGGCCTTCTGGACAGTGAAGGTGGCCCAAAAGAATTGCATCTGGGCAATGCACACATTCTCAGTTTATAAACCATTCCCAGTTCTCTTTTTTAATAGGATGTTAATGATATAAGTCACCAGATTCTGTGTGCTATTGGGCCAGCACAAAATGACACTAATTTCCTTGCCTGAAGCATTTATATGTGCTATATGTTGCTGCCTGTTATCAGGGGCTTATTGACAGGTGTTTCTTCAGACTGTTATGTCCTTTTACTGGCATTCACCAGTCTAAGCGACCGGCTTAGGCGGAATTCTGAATGTCGAAGCTGTCAGGAAAGAAACTATTGACCCATACTTATGCACAATATTTTTGCAGTAATCTGTGAGTTTCATCTAGTGCTCACTTTGGGAATCTCGCAATCGAATATTGCCTTATGGTTTGCATCTGAAGGCTGTATATTCCCTCTACCCACCAGGTGCCCAGGATAAGCTACCAATCTTTTCCAGATCTGTCAGTTGTTTAAGATGGTTAGCTTGGGTCTCTGCAGGGTCTTCAGAACCTTCTTTGGCTGACAGAGGTGGTCCTTCCAACTAGAGCTTTAGATTGATACACCATTAAGTTAGGTAATAAAGAAAGCATCTAACCCAATCTCGAATGTGCTTACCACCCTATTAAATGTGTAGGAGGAATTCTTCAGTCCAAGAGGCATGATCTTGAACTAGCACTGCCGCACTTGTGTTCCAAATTCTGTTTTCTCTGCCTCTTCTACTGTTTAAACCAAATGTACACAAACAATTTGCACTCCTAATCTTGTATACAAACTCATCCACCCTAGGAATTGGATTATAAGCAGTTTTTTCTTCTTCATTGAGAGCAAACAGTAGTCCAATCAAAGTCTTATATCTGCTTTTCCATCTTTGGGAACCAGGATAACATGATTCACTGTTGGATTATGAAACCTCTCAATCATGGAAAGGTTCAGCATCTTAGTCACTTGATGCAAACTGTATTCAGTCATGTGCAGATATGTGTAGTCATGTGTAGATATTCAGGTCAGACTTTGTTACCACCTAGGAACCATCTCAGCACTGCTCAACACTTTTCAAGTTTATGTCAGATCGTGAGAGCAGTTAACTGAACCATCATTTGAACTTCCTCATTGCAGGTTGGAGGGGACTACATTGTCCTCTTCATTCTTCTCCTTTCCCTTACTTTTATGGCCATCCCCACTCTATGGTTTTATGACTTGAGCCGGTGGCCATTGTAAACATGGTGAGATTGGTAATTGGGCCAGCTAAACTAACAAATGTTTATCATTTATCTTTTTCAGATTGTGCTCTCCATAGCAAGTGATTAGGACTTCCTGATCTTCCTAATAGACAGTCAGCATTATTTTATGACCGGTGTGTATTCTGCAGTAGTTCCTAGCTCCAGTTCTGCAAGAATAATATTCAAAGTAAGGGCCAGGCAGTTGTGTCATGTTTTCAAAGAGAGAGTTGGAGAAATTTTAGGATTACCAAATGTGCAAGTCTAGCAATTGAGCAGAAACATTTATGCTAAAGTGTGCACTTTTGTGAGCACCTGAAAGGGGATGAGAGAGGTGGTGTCCTTGAAACGTTTTATCTGAAGGTGGAATTCATGGATGTATTTTGAGCTCATATAACTGACTGCATGCCTATAATGCTGCATGGTTGTGTATGGTAATTATGGCGATCACAGCCTCCATCTGGCTGACATTTTGTTGCTGATAATAAATCAGCAAATAACAAAAGGCTGGTGAAGGGATCATTCAAACTCTAACTCGTGAAATAGATTTGATCAACAATATATACATAGAGATATCACTTCGAATTGAGCATTAAAATTATATAGCACATATTTCAACCGGACTGCGTTTTGTGTTTTAAATAATCAGAACTCCATTCAAAGTTAAATCTCTACTTTTCATGCTGCAATAACAAGGACTGTGGTAAACTCAAATAAAAAAAAAATCCAATTGTAGTTATTATGTGCATTTTTTTTGCACGTTTCAAAGACAGATGAGACAAAATTGTGAAATCTATGGGGTATTTTGTATGGAAGCATTGCCTAAGGATGGTCTCGCATACTAATTATACAAGAGACTGAAACATCGACGTCTGTCTCCTACTTGCCTTTTTGACACCAGTTTGGTCTTTGTCAACGCACGAAGAAGTTTGTTATCAACGAATGTGGCCCCAGTGAACTATCTTCTTGTAAGAGTGGACCAATAGTACTTTTACCCCTTCTGTGGACTCGATGGGACAATTTTGGGTCATTAGTCTGTTGGATGCTGGAATTTTTCTAACCCCTCAATTCTGTTTGTGTCTTTTGTTTGACCCTTTAAGTGAACAAAGTTTATTTTCTTGAATGTGCCTGAGTGTCGAATTATTTTCTTTATCACTTTTCTGCTCAGTACTAAGCAATATCTCTATGTATATATTATTGATCAAATCTCTTTTTATTTCATGAATTAGTTTTTTTTTTATGCCCTTGTCATCCTTTTGTTATTTGGTTTATATTTAACCAAGCTCTCATGGAATTACTGGGTTGCCCTTGTTTACTGTGATAGTACATCGGTCAGAAACAATGACATTGTAACTGCTTTAAAGTCTCATTTGAAGAAAAGACAGGTCTTAAAATTATTCTAGGAGAAATACAAGTCATCATTAAATCTTTGTTGTGTGATATAAAAACTGACCAATATTTTGGGGATGACAGCGCATGGAAGACAATTACCAAAAAATCTGTGCACTTAGTAGAAATATATCCAGATTATTCTATGCAAAGGAGTAAACAACCTCTGAGTATTTTGCCAGGAAACAAAGGCACTCTAAATATTGGGTCCTGATCAAGCAGAACGATTACAGAGCCACATAATATGGCTTCGCAATCTTGTGTAGTAGAATTATTACTTTATAATAGGTTTTTGCTGAAATATAGTTTTATGTCAGTAGTTGCAACATAATCAGACGAGGCTATACTTTTGGCATGTTCAGTGGTGGTTTCTTCATTAAGGCGTTGGAGTTCTGCCTCACCAATTATAAGTGGCTGTCACTTAGCTGCATTATCTGTTTATCTGCTCGAGTGACACAGTCCTGGCCATTACAACCCATTTATGCAAACAGACTACATTTACGCCGAGCTATGCAAGAATTAATTTGCCTTGTACAGAGCACTGTGACTTCCATCCCCAACTGAAACAGACTGAGATGAAGTTGGGAGAGAGGATGCAGCTCGCACTTCCTTTAAAAGACTACGTTGCTTTGTCACACATGCTCACCAGAGCATCCGTCATCGTCCTTTGCGCCCTCTTGTGGCAGTGTAATGAAGCACACACGGACATGAAGCTCTGCGCTAGCCTTCCTTCTGATTTGCTAATAATGGTCATGGGCCTGAATTTCCATTTTGCACTACTGATAGACAGATTAGACCCCCGAGCCTTCGCCTCACAAAAATCACGAAAGAAGGAAAGCAGAGCTATTTCCTATTATGCTCGCAGACCATGTGGAATAATTATGCAAATTAATCATACTGAATAAATGACTTTCTTAGGAACAGTTAGAAACGGGGTCTCTGGTTGGCAGTCAGTTTGCACTCTGTCCAAGCTGGGACCCTCACTCTAGTCAGAGCAATGGAGATACACACTTGGATACCCCCTATGTAGCTTGGCTTATCTCAGAAGCAACGTGTAAAGTATTTGTACCAACACACACAGTAATACAGTGAAAACAGTACAAAATGGACACCACACCAGTTTAGAAAAATAGGTAATATTTATCTGAACTAAACAAGACCAAAACAACAAAAATCCAACGTACATAAGTCAAGATATGAATTTTCAAAAGAATAAGAGTCTTACTATATAGAAAACAATGGGAACATTGACTTTACACAAAGTACCTGGTTTGCGTCAAAAATAAAGATGCATGGTCGAGCGTGCGTCGGAAAAGTCACTGATGCGTCGATCCCTCACTCGCAAGTGAGACCATGTGTTGTTTCTTCTCCGGTTGGGTTGGTGATGCATCGTTTTTCTCCCTCACAAGAGAGCGATGCTTTGATTTCGCACCTCAGATTCGTACAGGGTCGGGATGACTTTGATGCCCAGGGATGCTGCATGAGAAATCCAGTCGTGCGGTGTTAGAAAAGTGTGCTGCATGGGTTTGCGTCGTTATCAGCAGCCACAAGTGGGTGTTGGGCGTCGTTTCTCCGGCTCCGATGCATCGATCTCCCATCCGTGATGCAGATGGAGTGTCAATTTCAACCGCGAAGCCGGCAGCGCATTGTTTATCAGCCATGTTGCAGATGGTGCATCGAAAATCTCCCCGCACAGCGTTCTGTGCGTGGATTTCAGCTCTTGTTCTGCCAACTTCACCTCTCAAGGGCCCAGGGACTGGAAAGGACACCACTTGGTACGACAGGAGTCTCAGCAGAGAGTCCAGGTACTGCCAGAGGAAGTCTTTGATGGCCCTGAGACTTCAAAACAGAAGGCAAGCTCAATTCAAGCCCTTGTAGATTCTTCTTAAGCAGGAATGCACAACAAAGTCCAGTCTTTGTCACCTTTCAGAGGCAGAAGCAGCAACTGCAGGATAGCCCAACAAAGCACAGTCACAGGCAGGGGAAGCACTTCTCCTCAGCTCTTCAGCACTTCTCCTTGGCAGAGGTTCCTCTTGAATCCAAAAGTGATCTTGAAGAAATCTAAAGTCTGGGGTTTTGTGTCCACTACTTATACCCTTTTCTGCCTTCTAAGTAGGCCAACTTCAAAGGAAAGTCTTTGTTGTTCACAAAATCCTACCTTGCCCAGGCCAGGCCCCAGACACACACCAGGGGGTTGGAGACTGCATTTTGAGAGGGCAAGCACAGTCCATTCAGGTATAAGTGACCACTCCTCCCTCCACTCTAACACAGATGGCTTATCAGGATATGCAGGTTACACCCCAGCTCTCTTTGTGTCACTGTCTAAAGGAGATGCACAAACAGCCCAACTGTCAGTCTGACCCAGACAAGGAATCCACCAACAGTGACAGAATGGTTAAAGCAAGGAAATGGGCATTTTCTAAAGGTGGCATTTTCAAACTGACAATTTAAAAATCAACTTTACCAAAATATATTTTTAAAATTGTGAGTCAGGAGACACCAAACTCCACATTTTCATCTGCTCTCAAAGGGAATCTGAACTTTAATAGTTATTAAAGGCAGCCCCCACGTTAACCTATGAGAGAGATAGGCCTTGCAACAGTGAAAAACTAAGTTAGCAGTATTTAACTGTTAGGACGTGTAAAACACATCAGTACATGTCCCACCTTTAACATACACTGCACCCTGCCCATGGGGCTACCTAGGGCCTACTTTAGGGGTGCCTTGCATGTATAAAAAGGGAATGTTTGGACCTGGCAAGTGGGTACACTTGCCAGGTTGAATTAGCAGTGCTAGACTGCATACACAGACAATGGAGTGGCAGGTCTAAGACATGTTTACAGGGCTACTCATGTCGGTGGCACAACCAGTGCTGGAGGCCCACTAGTAGCATTTGCTTGACATGCCCTGGGCACCTCTAGTGCACTTTACCAGGGACTTACTGGTAAATCAAATATGCCTATCATGGATAAACCAATCAACAAAACAATTTACACAGAGAGCATATGCACCTTAGCACTGGGTAGCAGTAATAAAGTGCCCAGGGTCATAAAGCCAACATAAACTGGTCAGACAAATTAGCAGGAAGGTGGCAAAAAGTTTAGGGATGACCCTGCAAATAGGACCCGGTCCAAAGGGTACTTTTACTCCAGTCAGCAACCCTAACAGGTAAAGCATGTAAGCAATATTGAAAAATTTAGCATTCATCTGTACCATTTTCACTTTTCTGTGTTTAAACGTGCCCAAGCCCCTTTTTTTAGCACTTGTCAGTTGAGACACTGACACTGGTGTTCGGCGTTGTTACACGTGTCTTCAGTAGTAGCGAGTTACGGTGCATGAATTGTAGAGCTAGTTAATGTAAAATTGTAGGTCAACAAATTTTTCAGATTGGGGCTACTTTGAATATGGTGTATAAAATACAAAACACTGTGCTTGTCTAATATGAGAAAGAGGACAGAAGAGTAAACAAATCAGAGCAAAAGGATGAGAGATGAAAATGAGAGGTAAATGTATAGATAAAAGTGGGGTGTTGGTAAACCAAACGAAGAGACAAAGGCCCTCATTACAACTCTGGCGGGAAATGCTGCCTACTGCCATGCTGACGGCCGCCAACATACCATGACTGTGGCAGTATACCGCTACGGGTATTCTGACCCACACAGAGAAATCCGCCACTGTACAGACACCCACACAAGTCAGCCACACCAAAGGTCAGTGATAAATTGGCGGTACCAAAACCCACACCGTTACGCCAACAGGAATACGCCCACTGTATCAGGACCCACAAATCACCGCAGTGGTCTTTCAACCGCGGTAAACCATTGGCGGTACACACCGTCGCGCTCAAAATACACACACACACTTACAAAACACCACCACATTGGACATTTCAAACTACACACACCTGACACACATACACACACCACACCCACACACTCAATCCAATATAAAACACAGGCCCACATTACCCACAACCCTTTACGACTAAAAAAAAGATTGCCAACAGAGAGACACAAGCGGGGAGCACCCACTCAATCTGAGCCACAGAACACCATCACCCATACACCATCCACGCACCTCACACCACACACCCCAACACATCACCCCACACATCACCTCACACATATCACTCACGCCACATCCATGGCACCCCAAAGACACCTCAGGTTTTCAGAGGAGGAGCTAAGGGACATGGTGGAGGAAATCATCCGGGTAGATCCACAGCTATTCGGATCACAGGTGCAGCTGATGTCCATTGCTAGGAAGATGGAGCTATGGTGGAGAATCGTGGACAGGGTCAATGCTGTGGGACAGCACCCAAGAACAAGGGACGACATCAGGAAGAGGTGGAACGACCTACGGGGGATGGTGCATTCCGTGGTTGCAAGACACCAGGTAGCTGTACAGAGGACTGGTGGTGGACCCCCACCTCCCCCCCCCCCACAACTAACAACATGGGAGGAGCAAGTCTTGGCGATCATGCATCCTGAGGGCCTCACAGGAGGACTGGACTCTGGTAAGTTAAATCTTTACTACTATATCCCCCACCCTCCCTGCATGCCATCACAAACTCCTACCCTTACCTTCACCCCATCACTCCACCACCTCACATATACACCACTATCACAACCCACCCATCCTAATACCAAGCCCTGCATGCCACACCAATCCATGGATCCCCATCACAGACCTGCATGGACACCCATCACCACAGCATGCCCATTAGAGCGAATCAACCAGCCCACAAAATCACCATGCACACAAGGCAAAGCTGACAGGGCAATCACAACCATACAGGGAAACACACCATGCACAAGACGGCACACGCAGATACAATCACTGCATTTCCATCCCCACAGGACCCCTACTCAACGTCACCAGGGAGGAGTTGCCAGCAACATTCAGTCCCCCCCAGAGGAGACCCACAGTGATGACAGCAGCTCTGCACACCTGGATCACGATGACCAACCTGGCCCATAAGGGACCTCTGGACAGTTGGTTATCCTGCGACAGTCCCATACCACCACAGAGCCTCCCCCTCAGGAAACACCACCACAGCACCCATCCAGTGGGCCCATGCCACTGTCCCTAGGACACGCCAATCAGCATTGTGTCCACCACTACAGGGACCACAGGCAACCCCACAAACACAGGATGATCAGGGATCAGGGGTCAGTGGCAGTGGGCGCACGGTTCAGGGGACAGAGGCACAGGACAACAGGGAAGCTGGGAGGATTGCTGTGCGACAGGAGGAGGACAGGCCCAGGGAACCGACTCTCCAGGAGGCACTCACCAACATCCTGGGAGCATACCACCATTCCCAGGAGACCATGGGCTAGATACTGGCCAAGTTGCAGGAGACCCATAGGCTGCAGGAGGGACAGTACCTGGGGATCAGGGAGGACCTCAAACACATCTACACCATCCTGGTCACCATTGAAGGGGTGCTGGCTGACATGGCCAACACCATGAGGGAGGCAGTGGCACACCAGTGGGCCTCTGACACTAGCCACACTGAAGAACATCCCTCCACCTCCCCAGGCGCTAGTGGACAGGAGGCCCTGCCACAGGACCAACAGGCCACCAGCACCCCACCCCCTGAAGAAGGAGAACCACCCCACAAACGGCCCTGCGATCCAGGTAGAAGCCAGAGAACATTGCCAAGACCCCTGCAGGAAATAAGACTCTCCTGATTGTCGCCCTTCTGTCCCACTATATCACCCTGTCCACCTTGAACTGCCATTGCTCCCCTTCCTATGCCCCATTGGACAATGCACCTGTGATACCAACAGACTGGACTCTAACTGGACATTCCTCCACCATTACCCCAGCCCATTGCACATCCCCTCTACTTATTAGCACTTAAATAAACACCCTTGGAACAAATACAAATCTGGAGTCTGTCAATTGATTGAAATATGTATTAGTACAACATTCTGAAAACATTGCAAGTCATATGTACAGTTATATATACATTGGTGTGACCTTTCGTGGGCAGCAGTAAACATACCAGGAGCCAGAGTGGGCCACAGAGATCTGAAAATAGAGATGCCAAAGGGTACATTAAGTGGCCATAGACATAGGGAAATCAGGCTGCCATGTACAATGTCCAACAGAAAACTGAAAAATAAAGTGAAGTTACAGTGTCTTACCTGTGTGTCACTGGAAGTACTGCTGTATGATATTACTTCTGTTGTCCACATCTTCTTCCTCGGCCTCCTCTTCCTCACTGTCCACAGGCTCCACTGCTGCCACAAGACCATCTCCAGGCTCATCCTCCTGCAGAAAAGGCACCTGGCATCTCAAGGCCAGGTTGTGCAACATGCAACGATGATCTGGCACACCTTCCTGGGTGAGTAGTACAGGGATCCACCTGTCAGAGGGAGGCACCGGTACCTGGCCTTCAGGAGGCCGAAGGTCTGCTCAATAATCCTCTTTGTTCACCCATGTGCCTCATTGTAATGTTCCTCTGCCCTTGTCCTGGCATTCCTCACTGGGGTCAGTGGCCATGAGACGTTAAGGTAACCAGAGTCATCTGAAAACATTGAGGGACAACTGTTAGACACACACTAACCCTTAGGGACAACCCATACCCAGACACCAACATATAATGGGTTGGGACCTTGGAGTCACTTATTAGCCACACCTGGTGCCTTTGAGTTGGCCCATCACATATGGGATGCTGCTATTCCTCAAGACAAAGACGTCATGTACAGAGCCAGGATACTTGGCATTCACATGGGAGATGTACTGGTCCGCCAGGCTTTATATATTCCTGAAAACATGTTCATATCTCCGGGGGGGGGGGGATGCTACATGTGTAACATCAATGGCACCAATGATGTTGGGGATATGTCTCAGGGCATAAAAGTCAGCTTTCACTGTGGCCTAATCCTCCACCTAGGGGAATACAATGTAGCTGAGCATGTGTTTCAGCAGTGCTGACAACACTTTGGTCAACACGTTGGAGAACATTGGCTGAGACATCCCTGATGCCATGGCCACTGTTGTTTAGAAGGAACCACTTGCCAGGAAATGGAGCACTGACAGGACCTGCACTAGATGGGGGATACCTGTGGGCTGGCGGACAGCTGACATCAGGTCTGGCTCCAATTGGGCACACAGTTCTTGGATTGTGGCCTGATCAAGCCTACATGTTAGTATAATGTGTCTGTCCTCCATTGTCGAAAGGTCCACCAGGGATCTGTACAGTGGAGGATGCCTCCATCTCATATTCATCCTCAGCGGTTGAAGCCTATGGAGGAAAACAGTGAGCAGAGGGTCATTATCACACATCTATTGCAATAATGATGCATTTCTACATTTACAGAACGAGTATGTGAATCCGAGAGTCAGTTGCTGTGCCAGTGTCTGCTGTGATGCAGTTAGGTGCCATGGCCTGTGCCCCCCTGAAATGGCGGCTGCCTGACCTGAGAGGAGGGACAAGTGGAAATGAGGTAATTCCGCTGGCGTTGTGTGCTGTTGCGGTAGGCGGGCGATGACTGCCGCGCAACTTCGCATTGGTTATCATTGGGCCCTATAGCTTCCAGGAGCCAATGACAATGTACACCGGCGGTGATGGTACGCACCGCTGCGGAAGTGACCGCCATTTTCTATCTATTCACTCACTTACTACCTGACCTTCAACAGGAGAGGACCTACACTGCAAGTGCTGCTGTGACCTGTGTCTGGAAGCGACTGTGGTTCATGTGTCTGTGGAAAGGGCCCCTGCCTTCACTGCTGAGGAGTTGGAGAGACTGGTGGATGGGGTACTACCCCAGTACACTTTACTCTACTGTCCTCCAGACAAACAGGTGAGTACACTGTGAGCATGATGCGTGGGCCATGAATGTATGGAGTGCTGTGTGTGTAGGCCACATGTAGGGGGGGGTGGCTGAGGCGCCCTAGCCAGAGTGCTGCATGTATGGTGATCAATGTATGTGCGTCAGAGGATGGGAGGGATATGTTGGGCCATGAGTGTGATGGTCTGGACGGTAAACTAATTTCCTTTTCTGCTGTCTTTTTTTCTGCAGGTCAGCGCCCATCAGAAAAAGGGTATTTGGCCTGTCATCGCCAAGGAGGTGCGGACCCTGGGGGTCTTTGACAGGCGGAGCACCCACTGCCGCAAATGGTGGAAGGACCTGCGCAGCTGGGCAAGGAAGACGGCGGTGGCCCAGCTGGGGCTGGCCTCCCAACGAGGAAGGGAGGCCCGTCGTACCCTGACCCCCCTGATGTTCTGCATCCTGGCGGTGGCCTACCCGGAGTTGGATGGGCACTTGAGGGCATCACAGCAGCCACAAGGGGGTGAGTACAAATTCAGATTCATTACTTTGCGGGCATTAAGGTTTTACCTGGGTGGGGATGTGGACTGTGGGTGCCCCTAGGCCAGTGCAAACATGTCAGGGTAGGTCCCTTGTTGGGCAAGGTCTGAAGCACTCCAAACCCTATAGTGTTAGTGGGCATCTACTACTGGTCAGGGCCCTGTGGCGTTATGCATTGTACCCCATGGGCTGGTGACTAGCATTGTAACTGGTAGTGCATGGAAAAGTGCATAGGGCTGTTCCCTGTGAGTTGTGTACGCCAACGGTAGTGTTGTTGCTGGCATTGACCAAGTGTATCCTCTATCTCTCGCCCCCTTTTTGTTTTGTCACCCTGTCCTTGTGTGCATTAGCATCTTCTGGCGGAGGAGCAGAGACACCGGTGACAGAGGAAGCTGCATCCCACATGGGCCTGGAGGCCGAATTCACCGACGGTGAGGGCACCAGTGGGACGGATGGTGAGGGGAGCACCATGACGGGGACAGGAGGGGACACCACAGACAGCGACTCCTCCTCTGATGGAAGCTTCCTGGCAGTGGCAGACACCTCTGTGCCCACCCCAACAACAGGTACAGCCACCACCCCCCCTACCAGCACTGCCCTCCCAGTAGCCCCTCAGCATGTTTCCCGTGCCTGCTCACCCAGGAAGGTGGGCATCTCCTTCGCCCCAGGCACCTCAGGCCCTGCCCCAGTCAGCCCTGCTGCCCTCAGCGAGGAGGATATTGACCTCCTGAGATCCCTCACTGTTGGGCAGTCAACCATTCTGAATGCCATCCAGGGTGTTGAGAGGCATTTACAACAAACAAATGCATACCTGGAGGGCATTCACTCTGGCGTGGTGGCCCAACAGAGAGCATTTCAGGCTCTGGCCTCCGCACTGATGGCAGCCATTGTCCCTGTCTCTAGCCTCCCCCCTCTAGTCTCTAGCCTCCCCCCTCCAACTTCCTCTACCCAGTCCTAATCCCCTCAACCTCAGCCTATTCCAAGGATACCTTCAGACGAGCATTCACCCAAATCAACACACAGAAGTGTATCAGGCAAACACAAACACCACACTTCATCTCACAGGCACTCACACAAGCACCATCCCCATGCAGACACACCAACATCCACTACCTCCACTGTGTCCCCCTCCTAACTTGTCGTCCACCTCCCTCCCAGTAGCGTCTCCACTCACACCTGCATGCACTACATACTCATCCACTACCTTCACCACCAGCATGCTCATCACTACATACCCCTCACTGGCAGTCACCACCCCCACATCCATGCACACGTCCCCTGTGTCCTCTCTCACTGTGTCTGTGACCCTTCCTCCCAAAGTACACAAACGCAAGCACCCACCCACCCAACATCGATCCACCTCACAACAGCATCCACCCCATGCACCTGCACCCAAACTCAGCAGATAGACACCTCCTACAACCACTCCCTCTTTCTCCACTCCCAAACCTTCTCTCTTTTCCCTCCCCATTGTCCCTAAGAAACCTTTCCTGGCAAACATTGACGTCTTCCCTACCCCATCCTTCTCCTTGGGCCAGGGTGGCCAAAACCCAGCCCAGCTCCTCAGCCAACAAGTCCATGTCCGCTGTGGTTCCTGCAGCTGTCAGAGGCTCAAAGGGGGCACTCGTCAGGCCAGCCAGTGTGCCAGCAACCCCTGCCAAGGCAAAAACCATTCCACCACGTGGCAAGGTGAAGAAAGGGACAGCCTCCATCAAGGGGAAGGAGCCACAACCACCCAGCAAGGCCACCTCAAAGACTCCAGCTGCCAGACCCAAGGTGACACCACCATCTGCCAAAGGTCAGGAAAGGACACAAAACACCAGGCAAGGCACTTCAGCCGTCCGAGGCTGCAGGTGAAGGCCTGGTGGCTACCAGCACAACCGCCAGCACCGCCACCTGCACTGCGGCCAGCACCACCAGCAACCCCGCCGCTAGCACTGCCACCTGCACCGCCACCTGCACCACTACTGTCAGCAGCAGTCCCAGTGGGCAGCCATCCAAGGCTGCAGGAGAAGGGCTGGAGCCTCCCCTCACCACTGGCAGCACCGGCACCTGCACCACGGCCAGCACCGGCACCTGCACCGCTGCAAGCCCCCCGCAAGCACCGCCACCTGCACTGCTGAGAGTAGCACCACTGCCAGCAGCAGCCCCAGCGGTCAGCCGTCCGAGGCTGCAGGAGAAGGGCTGGAGCCTCCCCCCGCCACTGGCACCACCAGCACCTGACCCGCGGCCATCACTGCCACCTGCACCGCCGCAACCACTGCCATAAGACCCGCCGCAAGCCTCGCCGCAAGCACCGCCTCTTGCACCACTGACAGTGGCACCACTGCCAGCAGCAGCCCCAGTTGGCAGCCGTCCGAGGCTGCAGGAGAGGGGCTGGAGCCTCCCCCCCCCACTGGCACCACCGGCACCTGCACCACGGCCAGCACCGCCACCTGCACCTCCGCAAGCCCCGCTGCAAGCCCCGCCGCAAGCACTGCCACTTGCACCACTGACAGTGGCACCACTGCGAGCAGTAGTAGCCCCAGTTGGAAGCTGTCCGAGGCTGCAGGAGAAGGGCTGGAGCCTCCCCTCACCACTGGCAGCACCGGCACCTGCACCACGGCCAGCACCGGCACCTGCACCGCCGCAAGCCCCCCGCAAGCACCGCCACCTGCACTGCTGAGAGTAGCACCACTGCCAGCAGCAGCAGCCCCAGCGGGCAGCCGTCCGAGTCTGCAGGAGAAGGGCTGGAGCCTCCCCCCCGCACTGGCACCACTGGCACCTGTACCACGGCCAGCACCGCCACCTGCACTGCCGCAAGCCCTGCCGCAAACCCGCCGCAAGCACCGCCACTTGCACCACTGACAGTGGCACCACTGCCAGCAGCAGCAGCCCCAGCTGGCAGCCATCCGAGGCTGCAGGAGAGGGGCTGGAGCCTCCCTCCACTACTGGCAGCACCGGCACTACCACCACTGTGCAGCCCTAGCCGCCGCCAGATGGACTCTAGCCCTGCCTCCATGGACTATCATGCATCCTTGTCACTGCAAATCTCGTGGCTCAGACACCCAGGTGAGGGACTGTGAACTGCCACCCCCCAAGTGTTGCATCACTGGGCACAGAGCCCCCTCCAGAACCAGTGGAGAAAGGCATCCACTCACCCTATCCTTGGCAGGATGAAGCACACTGGGCACAAAGCCCCCTCCGGAACCAGTGGAGAAATGCATCCACTCACCCTATCATTGGCAGGATGAAGCACACTGGGCACAAAGCCCCCTCCTGGAACCAGTGGAGAAAGGCATCCACTCACCCTATTCTTGGCAGGAAGAAGCACACTGGGCACAAAGCCCCCTCCAGAACCAGGGGAGAAAGGCATCCACTCACCCTATTCTTGGCAGGAAGAAGCACACTGTGCACAAAGCCCCCTCCAGAACCAGGGGAGAAAGGCATCCACTCACCCTATCCATGGCAGGATGAAGCACACTGGGCACAAAGCCCCCTCCAGAACCAGTGGAAAAAGGCATCCACTCACCCTATCCTTGGCAGGATGAAGCACACTGGGCACAAAGCCCCCTCTAGAACCAGTGGAGAAAGGCATCCACTTGAGGGACTGTGGCTTTGCACTCCCCTGGACCAAGCAGTGGGCAAGCCACCCACTTGAGAGACTTGAGAGACTGTGGCGCTGCACTCCCCAGGACCAAGCAGTGGGCAAATCACCCACTTGAGAGACTTGAGAGACTTTGGCCTTGCACTCCCCAGGACATCGCCGTGGGCATGGAGCCCCCTCCAGGAGCAGTGGCGTTGTCCCATCTTTTGGCTGAGGTGCCCCCCTTCCCAGTACCCCTGAGGTATCTGTGTGTTTTTGACCTGATGTCCCTGCAGTGTTCACTCCATATTGAGGCAGGAGTCAAGTGTGGGCTTGGCCTATGCGTTTTGGGCCAGTGGCCCATGGACATTTTGAGTGGACAATGTACCGCCTTATGTACATTTTTTATACATTGTAAATACTGTTTTTGAATTTGTAACGTATATCTGACTATTTCTAATATGACACTCATTTGACTCCATTCCTTTTGTCCTTGCGTTCTTCCAGGGGGATACGGGGTGTATATGTAATGTTGATGCATGTGTTTGTGTGGTGTTGGGGGTGAGGGTGGGGGTGTTGTGTGTGTCACTCTCTTTTTACTCCCCCTCCCCTGTGTGCTAGTTGCAGTACTCACCATGGTCGTTGTCGCTGCCGTTCGTACTCCTGGTAGATATAAAGATACACCAACATGGGTAACACCTGTAGTTCGGGCTCCATGGCGTCCTGGTTCTTCCTTGATTGTCGAGAGGTGAGTGGTTTCCCTTCTGTGTACTGTTTCTGCTGTGCTTTTGATGGCGTTGGTACCGCCCTGGAAAAGCTGGCAGATGGGTGGGTTGCAATGGGGTGGGCGGTACATTGTCTTCCGCCTGGCTGTTGGCGGTGACCGCTGCTGTGTTTGTTGCCACTGCCGTGGCGGTCGGAGTGTTAAAGTGGCTGTCTGTGTTGGCGGTTTCCGCCGTGGTCGTGATTCCATTTTTTTTTTCCACCGCCCTGCTGGCGGTATTACTGCTGCTTTAACACCGACCGCCAGGGTTGTAATGAGGGCCAAATAATCAAAAGAGGTAAAGCTTGCAAAATAAGACCAAGCGCGGGAGTGGGAAAATTTGAAACAGGCAGTTCATTGTGGAATGATTTGCAATATAAACACAGATGACAAAATGCAAAAAGTAAATAGACAAACATAGGAAGAAAGATGTAAAAAAAAAAAAAATTGGTGAGGAAGATTCCCTTTATGTTTCCAAATATAGGGCCCCTGTGAGTTGGTCAGAGGTGCCACGCTCGATCTGTGGAATTGCACCATGTTTTTAAGCCCCATCTGCATGAATGTTCACCACCCTCAACTGCCTATGTTACTACAGACGAGTGGCATATTTTATGAAGGTGTACAAGAAAGTATTTTTGTAATTATTCTTCAAGGCCTCTTGTACACGCAAGATCAAAAGGATTCCAATGCCATTGTTTGTTTTTGCTCCAAGTCCTGAAAGTTCATTTATTCTTGATATTACCCAGAGGTATTCATGGCTCTGCTCTTGTCATTGAGAGCCTCATTACGAGTTTGGCGGTCCCACTGCGGGACTGCAGAACTCATGGGTATGACCCCATTGCCATGGGGGTGACGTACCTTCAAACTTATTACAATGTTACCTTCGGGCTGACCGGCGGGAACATTGTAGTACGCTGAACAGTGCTATGATATTGGTCACCGCTCCTTTAAGGGAGCCGCGGTGATATTGTAGCCTTCCAGCACCCTTGGAATGTGCACTGTCAGCAACGTAGACAGTGCGCATTCCGACAGTGCTGGGATGGGGGGCCTGCACTGCCCCCTGGCACTGGCTTTCCACCAGCTTTTCCATAGCAGGGTCCCTGCCATGGAAAGGCAGGCGGAAAGCTGAGCTGTCACCACAGTGGGAACCATGTTCCTGGCAGTGACAGGGGTCTTTAGGCACGTCCGCCTGCCAGGGTTGTAATATGGCGGTCGGAATGCCACAGTTGCAGCGGTCCAACCATCACTGAGAGGCTCAGGTTCCTTGGATCACCAGCCTTGTAATCATAGCTTTATGCTTAAAGTACTGCACGCTCCTCTTTCTGAGATCTGCTCTTGATGAATCCACCACAGCTCTGCTTCTCTCGCTATCCTGAGTAACTCAGAGCTGTACTCTGCATAAAATCCAGACTTATACAGAGAGCTGCTTTTGCACTAACCACACTAACTCAGTGTTCTGATTATGTAAAAAAATATTCAATTAGAACTCTGCTTGATGTTTTATCAAACAATCAGAGACTGCTCCTCATAAAGCAGCTGCATATTCAGAGCTCTGCTGATGACATCACTCAGCCTCAAATGAGATCGGGACCAGATAAAGCTCAGGCGCACTCAGAGCTCAGCTTTGACACTATCCAGACTCAAATGAAGCTTTTCATGGTGTCGTACTAACTTGCTCAGAGCTCCGCTTTTGATTAAACTCATAGTCACTCAGCTTTGCTTTTGATGAAAGCCAGACTGACACAGAGTTCAGCTTCTGATAATACACAAACGTACTTCAGACTTTGGGCTTGATACTACCCAGGAATACTAAGAGTTCTGGTCTTCATAAAATAAGGACTCACTCTGAATCCTTGCCAGCCTGTCCACTACTGTACGTTGGTCCCTGCTGGTGATGAAGGGTGATCTTGTAGACCAGTGAGTCATCTGACCTGGAAAGAGGAGCTGAACACTGCTTCTCCTTTACCAAAGGAGACAATCCTTCTATTTTCAACTTAAAATCATGTTTAAGTATTTGTTCTAAACATATATTGATTGCTTTATAGAATTTTGTATGAGGTATCTACACTTGAGCTCACACAAGTGATAATTTATGATACAATGGGTGCTAGTATTCAGGTTGTTTCACCAAATTTCTATTTCAAAGACTGAATTGTTTTTAAAAAGAGATTGCTGTTTTTTTTTTTTGTAGCTCCTAAAATTCTGCAGAGTATTATAAACACTATGGACCTTATTTAGACTATAGTGGGTGGCCAGCCATCCATCAGGAAGGTGAAGGTCATTTCTCCGCTACCCTAACTGGACTACTGCTTTCCATATTTTGGGATCACACCAGCCCTGCAGAGATCTATGTGTCTAGATCCCTAGGTACCCAGAGCCAATAAATGAGGTGCACCTTGCAGTGGGTTTTCATTCTATACCGGATATACAGCAATTAATTTGCTGAAATATAAAGAGTGAAAAATAGGTATCAAGAAAACCTTTGTATTTCCAAAATGGGCATAAGATAAGGTGTTGAGAAGCAGTGGTTATTTGCACATCTCTGAATTCCGGGGTGCCCATACTAGCATGTGAATTACAGGCCATTTCTCAAATAGACGTCTTTTTTACACACTGTCTTACATTTGGAAGGAACAAATGTAGAGAAAGACAAGGGGCAATAACACTTGTTTTGCTATTCTGTGTTCCCCCAAGTCTCCCAATAAAAATGGTACCTCACTTGCATGGGTAGGCCTAATGCTCGTGACAGGAAACGCAACATAGACACATCACATTTTTACATTGAAATCTGAGGTGTTTTTTGCAAAGTGCCTAGCTGTAGATTTTGGCCTCTAGCTCAGCCGGCACCTAGGGAAGTCTACCAAACCTGTGCATTTTTGAAAACTAGACACCTAGGGGAATCCAGGATGGGGTGACTTGTGGGGCTCTCACCAGGTTCTGTTACCCAGAATCCTTTGCAAACCTCAAAATTTGGCGAAAAAAACACTTTTTCCTCACATTTCAGTGACAGAAAGTTCTGGAATCTGAGAGGAGACACAAATTTCCTTCCACCCAGCGGTCCCAAAAGTCTCCCGATAAAATTGATACCTCACTTGTGTGGGTAGGCCTAGTACCTGCGACAGGAAATGCCCCAAAACACAACGTGGACAGATCACATTTTCCCAAAGAAAACAGGCCTGTTCTATGCAAAGTGCCGAGCTGTGGATTTTGGCCTCTAGCTCAGCCGGCACCTAGGGAAACCTAGCAAACCATGGCATTTTTTAAAACTAGACACCTAGGGGAATCCAAGATGGGGTGACTTGTGGGGCTCTGACCAGGTTCTGTTACCCAGAATCCTTTGCAAACCTCAAACATTGGCTAAAAAAAAACATATTTTCCTCACATTTCGGTGACAGAAAGTTCTGGAATCTGAGAGGAGCCACAAATTTCCTTCCACCCAGCGGTCCCTCAAGTCTCCCGATAAAATTGATACCTCACTTGTGTGGGTTGGCCTGGTGCCCGCGACAGGAATACATCACACAACGGTCAATATTGGTCCTTCCATGAGGCAGCTGTTGACCCTGGGGTGATCCATTCCTGACGCAGGTACTAGTATAGGCACTCAAGTGGGGTAGTGTTTTCATCAGGACAGGTGACGAATCACTGGGTGGTAGGAATTTTGTGGATCCCAGCATATTCCTGTAGTTTGTGTGACAGAAATGCAAGAAAAATAGAGGTTTTATTCAACATTTCAGCTTTGCAGGGTATTCTGGGTAAGAAAACTTTGGGGAATCCACACAAGTCACACCTCTGTGGACTCCCCCGAATGTCTAGTTTCCAGAAATGTTTGGGTTTAGTATGTTTCTCTATACGGCCGCCGAACCCAGGACCAAAATCACAGGTGCCTGTCTTACAAAACCAGTTTGTTTTGTGATAGATAATTTTGATGTCTCCACAATACGATTTGGGCGGTGGAATTTGGGGCTGAACTAAATTAGGGAGCTCCCAAGAGAGCACTCTCTCTCTTTCTGCTTGCCGCCGCATTCACCTGCTCTCTGGGTTGGGCTAACCCACTATTACCCCGTTGCACAGACTGTGCTTGGGAAGGGACAGCAGGACTGTCCTCATCACCTCCCTCATAATTTACTGGAAGAGGAGTTATCGAATGGGACTCCTCTGACTGAAAAAACACTCCCAGAGTCTGCGCCATTGTGCTATCCCTCAGATGCTGTCTCAGTTTCTGATGTCTCAGTCTCTGATCCTATGTCGGAGCTGTCCTCTATAACCCGAGTGACGGCAGCAGTCGTCCATCAAGATGCCATCTCTGCTATTGGCTAAACTGTTGCTCTAAAACACTAGCCTACGTAGACAGTCACAAAATCGATGGTGTGTGTGAGATACGTGCAACAGTAGAGGCCACCTTACCTGCGCTTCTTCCCTCAATCAGCAGGTTCTTTCAAGACACTCAAAAAACACTTTGTCACATATACCATTCGTCACAGACTTTAGCACCTCTTGCGCCCAGTCCAACAATCATTATTGGTGCTCCCACTCCCTCCTCCTCGGATTCCCTCATTACCACCCAGCAAAAGTGCCCTTCATCTCTCCATAGCCGCCCCTCACCCCACACATACATTTCATTTGTATTATAGCGAAGGTAATGGCTGACTTTACTAATGTACTCCGCTATTGACATAAAATACAGATTTGCTCTTTGCAGTAGGCATATAAACCTTCTGCGCTTCACTAAAACTGCCACTAGACAACAGTCTGATCCTTTTGTAGCAGAAACATAATCACAATACTTACTTGACTTTTTTATTGCTGCCTAAAAGTTACAGGTGAAATGCGTCAGTTGAAGTATGTGCATTGCTTTGAAGATGCAAGCTGCAACTGCAAGACAACTGGTGGCAAATATATATAGATCACTTTTATATGTGGGTCTGGTTTTCCTGGGGGCCGATTGCAGCCCCCAGGGAAACCACACATGTATTGACAAAAGTGATCTGTATATATATATTATCTATAGATAGATCTATACATATATATATATATACACCAGACAACCACTAAAAAAAAAATAGATCTATATATAGATGCTGTCCATTTCTTTTTTTCTTTTTTTTATAATTTTCTTTTTTTTAAATAAAATGTAGCCCCTGGGGGCACCTACCTTTAAAAAAAAAAAACAATGCCCCAGGGGGGGGGGGGGGAGGGGGGGGTGCCGGCCCGTTTTTCGAGGGGGCCGACCCCCCAAGTGAAATCCCTGGTGTCTAGTGGTGTTTCCTGGCCCCCGATCGCAGCTGTGCTGCGATCAGGGGCCAGGAAACACTTTCAGGAAGGCCTCGTAAGAAAGGGGAGAGTCTCCCCTTTCTTACGAGGCCTTCCCGAACGTGGGGAAGGCCGTTTGGGGCCATTTTCGTCCGCTTCCTGCTCTGATGGGGAAATCAACAAAGTGACGTCAGCGCACCTTGCGGCGCGCTGACGTCACAAAGGGGCGGGTGGGGGACGGGGGGGAGACTCGGAAAAGCTTCTGTGTCTCCAGCGGAGAAAAAATAAATAAATAAATCCTCAGGTGCGACGCACCCGAGGATTTATTAACCCCCTCCCTGGTGTCGGCCACTGGTCGTGACCCGCCGCACCAGGGAGGTAGTGCGGGCGTCGGTCAGTGGCCGACGGCCGCACCCAAGGGGTTAATCAATTTAATTTATTTTAACGGTATTTCCCATTAGATTTTAATTTAAGTCCCTATTTCCATTATTATCTATGAGTAAATGTTGTAGTACAAATGTTGGGCCATGTGTGGTGCTGGACTTACTCCAGTTCTGAAATGGAGTAATTTACTACTGTTTTGGGTCGCTTCGGACTGTTGTAACTTTAGAAAGGGAGTCTGTGAATAGAAATGGGCTTACTCTTTTGTGGGATGGAGCATGTCCCTCGCTAAAACCCTCCTATACACCTCCTTACTCTGACCTAAAACCCTCAAACGTAGCAGTATGTATGCCCTTTTTTCCACCACTCTCCTTAGCCTGCTGATATTTTTCACTAAGTAGTAAAATTACATGTGTGAAGGTTTCACCACAGAAAAGATAGGAGAGCCTGAAGTGGTGATATATACATGTAGGTTTGTGAAAAGCAGTTTGCAGTACCTTAGAAGGACAATAGTAATACTACTAAATGTACTACAAAAGCAATTTGTGAAGATGACCCCAAAACTTTGATACATCATGGGCCTCATTACGACTTTGGTGGTCTTTTTGGAAGACTGCTGTGGTTTTGGCCGCCAAAAGACTGCCGTGTTGGCGGTCATCCCACCCCCGTATTAGAAGTCACACATTGAACCGCCAAAATACAGCCAAAAGTCCAAGTTAGCAGAGACATTGATTTATAGAATACAGTCAGTGAGTGGAATAACATGAGGAATGGAGAATGCAGGACACATAGCTCAACACACGTCTGTACATAGGAGACGCAAAACTAGCAACCTGCAGTGAGTAGACGTTAGATAAGATACATATCAACTCAGCACCTTACATTCAAGCACTCACCTCAACCAACACACACATTGGGAAAGGAACACATTACAACACCACTGATGAAACTAATCAGGAGGACCATCGTCAGCAATCAATGTGGATACACATCACTTGCAAATACACAGTCAGCATGCCTGTATGTCACTGGAAGTACTGATTGATGAGCTCAGTCCTAGAGTCAGCTGCACCATCCTCATCTGCCTCCTCAACACTATCCATGTCTGCTTCACCAGCCACTGGCTCAGCTAGCAATGGTATCTGACATCTTAGGGCAAGATTGTGGAGCATGCAGCAGGCAACTATGATCTGGCACAGCTTTTCTGGAGTGTAGAGGAGGGCACCGCCATAGACATCCAGGCACCTGAACCTGGCTTTCAGAAGGCCAAATGTACTTTCAATTACATGCCTTGTCCTGCCATGGGCTTCATTGAAATGGAGTTCCCCTTCCGTGGCAGGGCACCTCACTGGTGTCAACAGCCAGGGAAGGTTAGGATAGCCAGAGTCATCTGTGTGCATAAACGTAGGACCTGTTATAATGCAGGTACAGGCACAGGGAATAATCTGGTGACAGGTGCCATAACAGAGACACATATCCAAATGCATGCATACCAATAAGTCAAGCCCTCTCTCTGCGTAGTAGTGCCATCATGTGTGGGACATTGCTGGGCCTCAGAATGTAGGAGTCATGCACAGATCCTGGAAACTAGGCTGTCACCTGTGTGATGTACTGGTCTTCCAGACATACCACCTGGAGATTGATTGAGTGGTAGTTTTTCCTGTCCTTGTATATCTGTTCATTGGCACTGGGAGGAACCAAGGCTATATGGGTGCCGTCTATGCCCCTATCACATGAGGGATGTGTCCCACATCATAGAAGTCTGCATTCACATAGGCCAAATCTCCTTGTTTGAGGAACCTGATTTAGCTGTCCAGGTGTTTCAATAAAGCACACAGTACATCCTTCAACATAAGACTGAACATAGGCTGTGACATTCCTGCTGTCAAGCCTACTGTATTCTGAAAGGACCCAGTGTCAAAAAGGTGTAGCACTGACAGGACTTGTACTGAGGGCAGGATACCACGTTTGTCGGCAACCCTATCTGACTGTAGTCTTGGAGAAAGCACAAAGTGAAATAAATGTCCTACTAAGAACGTAATGCTTTCCTAGGCTAAAGTATAATGAGATAAAAAAAAATAAACAGCACCACAAATGTTGCTATTGCTAAAAAAATAAAGCAATGCTGAATAAAATGTAACAGTGTGAAGGTGCACAGCGGCAGGCCCAGTGAACTTAAAACAAAGGGCCTGATTCTAACTTTGGAGGACGGTGTTAAACCGTCCCAAAAGTGGCGGATATACCACCTACCGTATTACGAGTTCCATAGGATATAATGGACTCGTAATACGGTAGGTGGTATATCCGCCACTTTTGGGACGGTTTAACACCGTCCTCCAAAGTTAGAATCAGGCCCAAAGTGTCTAAAACATGGCTAAAATAGCTATACAACAGCATAGGGATTGCATATGGCAGGTAGGAGATCATGCTCCAACTGGTCACATCGATCCATGATGGTCTGAGGATTCAGACAATAGGTCTGAATGATATGTCTGTACTCCATGGTTGCAAGGTCAACTAGTGGTCGGTACACAGGTGCATGTCTCAATCTCCTCATGGTGGGGTATCTAGAATAGAAAGTAGAAAATGTACTGAGTGATGAGTACTTCACACACGTAAGCAGTACATGTCATCATCGCACACACAGAACACTGTAGACATGCGTCGTACTGCTGACACATACCATTATGGGCAAGCTGAAGCGTCATAGTGACATGCATGTCACCTGTATTGGCTAAACTATGATGGCACTACACAGGCTAGCTCCGCACAATGCAGTACAACTTCTCATTGGATAACATTGCTGCCTACGGGGAATTGGGGCCAATAGCGATCACGGTCCTCTATGCAGCAGCTGTGATGGCCATTTTCTGCAGCCTTGCTCACTTGACTCCTTACACTCTTGCAAGCAAGACTTCCATGAGGTGAGCTGCTGTGTCCTGTCTCTGGGAGCCCTAATGCCACGTCCTGCAGGTGATAGGGTACCAGCTTTCACCTCAGAAGAGATGGTGAAGTTCGTGGACGGGGTATGGACAGCTGTATGGGGCATCAGAGGAACAGGTGAGCTCAATGCCATTGTCATGTCTGATATGGGTGTGTGTGACGGTGTAAGGGGGTAAGTGTACTGGGGAAGGAGTACATGCATGTAGGGGGCATGGAATAGAGGCATGTGATCTGAGAGGGAGGGTATGTGTGGGCACTTGGTGAGCCAGATATGTATTGTCCACTGATGCTGGCATGGGGCATATCTACCTGACGTTCTCCTTCTGTCTGTGTCATCCATGTATGTGAACGCCCATCAGAAAAAAGGGATCTGGCACGCTATCGCCAAGCAAGTGTGGTCTCAGGGGGGTACACAGCCGGTGAAGCACCCACTGCAGAAAGCTGTGGGAGGTCCTGAAATGCTGAGCCCGGAAGACCGTGGAGGCTGCGATAGTGCTGTCCTCCCAACGAGGGAGGGGTGCCTGTCAGACCCTGACCCCCCATAATGGCCTGCATTTTGGCGGTGGCCTACCCTGCGGTGGATGAGCATTTGAGGGTAGCACAGTAGCCTCAATGGGGTGAGAACACAGTGGATCCTGGCACTTAGTTGTGCTTAATAGGGATATTGTGCCTCACTGCAGACAAAGTGAAATTGTTGTAATGACATCCTTGTATTGTCTATTGGAAATGGGTATTATGCACCCTCGCTGAGTATAGATAGTAGATATGATGGCATGCTTTATTGTAAGTGGATGTACATCTCCCATTTAAATACTCATATGACATTGCCACATGTATGAGACCATCCTGCCTATGCAAAGGATGTCTGTATTAGTATCACCCTAAGCATTGAGTATCACCAGCTCCATCCATTTGCATTAATTTCTCTGAGGTGTCAGTCCACTCCTGTCTGTGTAGCATACCTGTATATGCTACTGTGTGACTCTAGGTTTCTTGCAGGGACTGAATACATCATGTACTGAGAATGTTGTTGACTGCTTGTGGAGCTGCCATCTAAGTTCCACTACAGGTATGGCCTTCGTGGGACAGGATCATTGATTTGATAGTTGTATTGTCATATATAGGTGAACTGCTGACTGTAGGTTATGCGAAGTTGGGCTAACTGGGAAACCGATACATGTACAATTGATGAGGTCTGGTCTCAGACATTATGCATTCCTAGGTGCAATACTTGTGGGGAAGTTACCGTTAAACCAATGGAATGGTACTAGAGGTGGTAGGTACTTTGACAGGTCTCATATGTCAGCATGCTATGTATATGGGATGGGTGACAATGGCCTAGCAATTGATGTACTACATTGCAGAGTTACTGCCTACATCATGTCCTAATGGTAAGTTGGGGGCACATCTGATGGGCTGGGACTTTTCTGCTTGCCTTGGCCAAGCTAAAGTGACAGATTAGGAGAGGCTGGCCTATTGCATGTCACATGGCATGTAGATGTGATTCTAATATTGCATTTAGTCTCCCCTGTTTGTACAGGCCATGGTGCTGGTCCATTCATGCCTAATGCATCCTGACATTTACCCTCTGAGATGTGTGTTGTCTGACCTATGTGGCAGGTATTGTCATTTCTGGAATGGTGTTTGAGGGTGGAGTTGTTGTGTTGTGCAGTCTGACTGGTGTGACTGCATGTGTGGTTGCATTGTAAGTGGACCATGATGTAATATGTGCATTTCTAAAGTACATCTGGTGTGACACTGCACTCAGTGATTGAGTATGGATGTGTCATATGTGCTATATGGGACTTTTTCGATACACTTAGCAGTATGATCAGTTGTGATATATATGTGTTTGGTGTCTGCTGATTTGGCTGTATGATTGGGTCAGGCTATTCTAATGTCTATACCACAGGCTCCTATGTTACACATCAGATGTCAACTGTTTGGGTGTCTGACTTGTAATGGCCAAATCAGTGTTGATTTCCATATTGGCATCACTGTACAGAGTGTTTGGTCTGGCATATAATGTGACAGGCAGGTGCAGTGTAGTCTGTGAGTGAAGTTGTCTTCAATGTTATGGATATGTTACAAAGGGCATGGTCTGACGATGTATTGTTACAGTAGTGGCCAGAAGTGTTTTGTTCAGTCAGCTGGAAATCCAATGGCTGATGCGGCACAGAGAGATATGATGTGTATTCAGGCATACTATTGATGTGCATCCAGGGCATGCTGTGCCAATGGAAATGGCTTTGGTAGTCATTGTGTGGATGACTCCAGTTGTGCTGTTCTACTTAGGTATTGATGAAGGAATGAGTGCTGCAATACAGGTGTGGGTAGTAGGGACATGTTGTGACATGATGTAGGTAATCTATAATGGCACCTGCAATGGCCTAGCCAGGTTAAGTATTGTCACAGAAGTGCTTGTTAACCAGTGTGTATGAGAGCTATATTTTAAACCATTTTTGCCCTATTTCCCTCCCTGTCTCTCCCTCTCTCTCTCTCTATTTGTGTGCATCTGCATCATCAGGTGAAGGAGAAGGGGCACAGGCCCACAGGACCAAGGAAGCTGGAACCAGCGAGGCTGAGGGACCCAATGGAACGGAGGGTGAGGGGAGTGCTAAGGGGAGACAGGATCTACGACCTCTTCTTCGGAATCCTCCTTCAGTGGACACTCCCTGGCATTGGCGGACCCATCTGGGACCACTCCAGCACCATCATTGTCCGCCACCCCCCCTTACCCGCACCGCCCTCCCTGTAGGTCCCCACCAAGTTGCCCGTGCCCACTCACCCAGGTGGGTGGGCATCTCCTTCACCGCAGGCACCTCTTCCCCTGCCCCAGTTAGCCCTGCTGACCTCAGTGAGGAGGCTATTGACCTCCTGAGGTCCATCTCTGTGTATCAGAATATTACCCATTAAATCAAACTTCCACAGGAGCAGATGCCTTTTACCCAACTCCCTCCAACAGATGCATGCTCAGACTTTAACTGATTATCTGAACCCTGCATCCGCTAGGGGGGAAAGTGGAATGGAAATTGAAAAAGAGAGACCTCCTCCAGACCCAGTTCCAGCCTGTGTTTCCCACTTGAAGATAGGATATTCAGTATGTGTCTCTGAAAACCTGCACCTTTCTGCTTATTGGGACTTCTTTAAAGGAAGGACCTGCAGTCAGGTGATAAGAGCATACATAAGTACATTCCTACTGCGCAGTCAAATGTTCAGCTATTCATATTCACCCAATTCTATCGTTCTCCTAACCTGGATCTTTTGAGAGACTAGCCCCTCTCTAAGAGAACAATGTTAACTTAATATCTTCTTTTCTCCAGGAGTCAGAGGTTTCCAAGGTTCTCTGGAGGACAGTTCAAAATTTCACAAATCTACAAACTACTAATGTCTTTTACAGGAAACGAAAACTCCATCTCAAAGTTCAGTTTTCTCAATCACAGTCTCTTGGAATTAGTCTGAGCATTGAGGTTTGTGTCCAAGACTGACAAGTCTGCAAAGCAAAGAGTTCTTGAATATATATGTACATATATATATATATATTGGCAAGTCTGGAAATCATACAAAAGGATTCCTTACTGCAGTTGCTTGAAGTTCTGTTAAGCCAAAACAAATTCTCCTCAGAAAGCCGATAGCCAGTAGTTGGAAGATGGAAAAAATTCAGCATCTTCGAAAGGGAAAAAGTAGCTGAGGTGCACAATGTAACAAGAAAAAGAATTAATTACTCAAAACTGGCAGAACTCTCTATGAAACGAAGCGCCTCAGGAACACTGCTCATTCTCCTCAGGATGACAGTTGAAGTGCAGGGCTCCCACTGAGAAACAGCTGGAGGGAAGCTTCAGCACCAGACTAAGTACGAACACTAGAGCGCTGAGCTCACAAGGATTGCTGCTACCATCTTGAGTGGCAGTTAAACCTGAAGAAGCTAGTTCTAAGAACAGCCTCCGCAAGAGCCACCAGGATTGAGGACACCGCTGCAACCAACGTGGTACAAGGAAAAGGGGAATCGTTTTTGCTGAGGGAAGAACTTAACAACACTGGCAATAGTTTTCCTGACAGTACCCCACTTCAAAGAACTCCCTCCCACAGAAGGTTTGTTGGGGAAAGTGTTGTGAAATTGCTTTATCAACCTTGGTGCATGCACATTTTGGAAGGCTTCCCACAACCTTTCTTCTGGGCCAAAACCTTTCCAATCAATGAGGTAATATAATATTCCTTTTTTAAGCTTTGAGTCTGAAATTCTATTCACTTTCATTTTCTAAATGTGAATCTACTTGGATAGGATCTTGGAGGGGTTGTTGTCCTAACACTGGGTGGGCTTCTTTTAAGTAGCGAGACATGGAATACTGGATGAGCCTTAATCTGAGGGGGCAAGGCGAGTTTGACTGTTACTGGATTTACAATTTTCTTTATTTTAATGGGTCCTACATATCTAGGCTGGAATTTTTTGTTACCTCTTAAATGTAAATGTTGAGTGGATAGCCAGACCTTCTCACCCTCGGAATAACCATGGTTGCCTCTCCTCTTTTTTTCAGCATGTTTCTTGTAAGAGACCTTCACCTTGGTCAAGTGTTCTCCAGCGGATTGGGAGGTCTTTTGAATTTTCTTACTGAATTCATTCACAGCTGGGACCGAGCCTCTCGACCTTCCTAAAATAACGTTTGAGTGCCTACCAGAGTTCAAAGCACAACACTAACATAGGAACACTAGAGCGCTGACCTCACAAGGATTTGCAGCCACCATCTTGAGTGGCAGTTAAACCTGAAGAAGCTAGTTCCCCGAGGTGCCTGCCTGCCCCCTTGATGCCCCTACCAGGTGGAGGTCATTTTGCAGTCAGGAGTCAAGTTGAGGCTGTAGTAGGTGCCATTTGTGCCTTTGGCACTTCGGACTGGCCATTGGCCCTTAATTTGCACTTAGTTTTCTTTGATATTTTCTTATTTATTAATACATCTGGACCAATATGTTGTTGGATTTGGTGTTTACATACTTGTCCTGCCTTTCTTTGTAAATGGCAGTTTGACGTTTGTGGACTTTGTGTTGTGCATTGTGAGTTGTGTGTGAGTTGGTTGTGCCAGCTGTTGTGCCTGGGCTTACATGTGTGGGTGTGGGTGTGGCCCTGCCCTTTGCCCACTGTCATTGGTGTGTAATGTGTGTAAGATAGGATTGTGTTGTTACATGCATGCATGTATGTAGCTGAATTGTGTATTGTATGTGTAGAGATGTGTATTGGTGGTTTTGTGTACCCTTGTGTGGTTGTTGTGTGTGCCTCCATTTGTGTGGTGATGCCTACTTTGTTGCATGCCAGCGTAAATGTGTTACTTGGTTGTCTGATGTTATTACGTGTTGTTGTCAGTTTGTGTAGTCATGTGGCGATGTGCAATGACATTGCTTGCCATGTAGTTGCGGTTGTGTTGTGTGTATCGGTGCTGTTGTGGATGGTTGTGTGAGACAGTGGCAGTGCTGTGTGTGCGGGTTGGTGGGTGTTGTATGGCACTTGTGCGTTGGCCATGGTGTGCGTAGTAGGGGTGTGCATGTGTGTAGAATGGGAGTGTGTGTGTGTATGTTGGTGTGTGTATGTGCGTACAGGTGTATGGTTACGTGTGTGTGTGTCGCCGTCACCTGCCGTCCCAGATGTGTATGTTTTGTGTGCATGTGTAGTTTGGGTTTTCCCTACAGTGTCATGTAGGTGTGTGTACTCAAAGTTGTTGTCTTCGTCGCTGGTTCCGGAGTCATTGTACGAGCAGTGGGAGGACTTCCAGTTCAGGTTCCATGGTGGCTCTAGTCAGGTACGTGTTCCTGAAGGTGAGTGTATCCTTTTATAGAGTTGGTTTCTGCTTGGGTTTTCATGGTGGTGCGACCACGGCAGAAACATTGGTGGTGTGCAACCTCGTAATATGTCCAGCGGAAACATGGTCCCCAGTGGCCTGAAGCTGCCTACTGCCATCCATGGCGGCATGTCCACACTGGAGGTTCTTTGGCTTTGTTATGTTAGGGAGACCGTCATGCTCATAATTTGGCTGTCTTCACTACGAACGCCACTGCCAACATGGCGGTACTGGGACCGCCAAACTCATAATGACCCCCCCCCCCAATGTCTCCTCCTGGCTGCCTGCAAAAACAAGTACTATCTATGAAGGTCTGCTCAGGCATCCCTCATCTAACAGGAACAGAAAACAGCAGCGTTTTAGGACTGTTTGGACAGTTATGTTTCATGTATCATGGTGCTACACTGTAATAATACTCATCCTTGGGTCCTCTTCCTACCTTAGTTATTCTGACAAAAAACAGTGTGAAAAATATTGTGATGTCAAAAATATGATAGGACAAAATAGAGAAGGTAAGAATATCATTTGTTAGGTATTTTTTATTGCTTTATAAATGTAGTTGTAGGGAATAAAAAAAACAGTTGACTTTTATTTGTTTTTGTAAAATAAATTGTAATTGTTTTATCTTAAGTATGTTTGATTATTTATTAGCATTGGTTGTGTTTTTGATCTGTGATACATTTAAAGGTTTTTTGGTTTTACGTCAATTCTATCTTGTTTACCTGTTATTGGGTTTGCAGGGTAATAGAGTGGGGAATATTTTAAATATTTATGTTTAATTTATTATATTTATTGTTTTAATGTGTCAACTAGATATTTAGTTATATAGATTTATTCTGGGTATTTGATAGACAATTGTAGCAAAATTGTAATTTGTTTATTTACTCATTAAATGTTAATTAGATGATTGTGTTAACTACTTAATTATAACACTTTCCCTACTGTTGCTCAGGTTGGAGTAAAAGTGGCGATTTTTATCCCTCGTTGTCAAACCTTTTTATCTGAATTTTCAAAGTTATTTATTTGATCATTTTTGTTTTCTGAAAAGTTAGTTTAATGTAATAGTTTTAATATCTGGTGTTTATTATTGCAATTATTATTAGCATTTTATTATTTATGTTTAAATAATTCACGTTTGTATATATGAGTTATGATTTTTTTGCAATTATTTTAAATTATATATTTTAGTTTGGGTGTGTAAGTTAATGTAGTAATATTTTTTAACTTAACTTATGTTTTACATGTAATATAGGCCCTCATTACAAACCTTACGGTCTCATGACCGCCCGGTTCACGGTGGCGGTCCGAGTGCCATATTACGACTGCAGCGGTCGTGCCGCAGTCGGACTGCCAGGATTAATTGTCACGATGGTCTGGTGGTCATGGCAGTCCTAATCTGCTGGGGCAGTGCTGCAGCAATTAAGCAAGCAGCGCTGTCCTGGGGATTACGTCTTCCTTTTCGGCCGGCGATTTTTATGGCGGTAGCACCGCCATGAAAAGGCTGGCAGAGAACGGGTACATTGGGGCCCATGGGGGGACCCTGCACTGCCCATGCACTTGGCATGGGCAGTGCTGGCCCCCCCCGGCCAGCACCATCGCAATGTTCACTGTCTGCTTTGCCAGCATTGCCGCTGGCTCTATTATGAGCTGGAGACAATGCTGTAGGCTGTTTTCTGCTAGGCCAGCGGAAGGAAACTGAGGTTCCGCCCGCTGACCCAGTGGAAAACTCATGATGGGCCCAGCGGGGAGGAAGCCACAATGGCTGCAACCTCCCCATTGGAATTTCATCGAACAGGCTTTTTCGTCCTCCGAAATCGTAATGAGGCCCATAGTGTATAGTTGATAAAATTCAGTATGGTTACGCATTCATGACAATGGGGGTCATTCTGACCCCGGCGGGCGCCGGGCGCCGCCCGCCTGGCAGGAACCGCCATTTGTGCGCACCGCGGTCAAAAGACCGCTGGTGCTATTCCAACTTTCCCGCTGGGCCGGCGGGCGCTACCCAAGGTAGCGCCCGCCGGCCCAGCGGGAAAGAGGCCTGCAACACTGAAGCCGGCTCCGAATGGTGCCGGCGGTGTTGCAGGTGTGCGACGGGTGCAGTTGCACCTGTCGCGCTTTTCACTCTCTGCTAGGCAGACAGTGAAAAGCAGGCTGGGGCCCTGTTAGGGGGCCCCTGCACTGCCCATGCTAGTGGCATGGGCAGTGCAGGGGCCCCCAGGGGCCCCTAGACACCCATTCCCGCCATCCTGTTCCTGGCGGTAAAAACCGCCAGAAACAGGCTGGCGGGAAGGGGGTCAGCGCCATGGCGGATTTGGGCAACCGGGGGAAATCCGGCGGGAAACCGCCAGACCCGGTTTTCTGACCGCGGCTTTACCGCTGCGGTCAGAATGGCCCAGGAAGCACCGCCAGCCTGTTGGCGGTGCTTCCGTCGTCCCCGGCGGAATGAGGGCCAATATTGTGTTCTTTTATATTTTTGTTGTTGATATTTTTGACCTTACATTCGAAGTATATAAAGTTGATATGTGTGTCCTCTATATTTTTTGGGTGATATTTTTGTTGCCAAACGTTTTGTTGGAGAAGTTCCCTCAGACACCTGTACCTTAACTCTTTTTGCTCTTCCCAATCGTATGCCTCTAGAAAATTGACCCATTCCCCTTAAGCATGTTCACATGCTGGTTAACCTGAGAAGTACTGGGATGAGTCTTTCAATTTTGTGCCTCCTGAGCAATATTCCTCACTCTAGTGGCCTTCGTCTAGTGCACCTTCTACTATGCCCTTTCTGGCCCAAATGTTTGCATCCAAGTATCAAAATGATGAGACAACTCCACTGGGCACACACTGCTTTACTTAATAGTAGATTACTGAAACCTCTCACATACCCTATCAAACATTATTAATGTCAAGCATAAATGTTTCCCGTTCAATAATTTTCAGTATTCATAACGTTTCTATATTACTGAAAGGAGTTAATACAGATCTCTGAATAATACATCAATTTATCTTTCTATTGCTCTTACTTAACTCCATAGTTGACTTGTTCATACTCTTGGGAGGTCTGCGCACCAGAGCATCCAGTTTCTCATCATCACACTAAAATCTGTACATGAGCAGTGAGGTTTCTATAAAATAATTTCCACTTAGTAAGAGAAGTATACTGCACAACCTGCTGAAAAAAAGACTTGGGAAAAGACGTCTTTGACTTAATGAGGCTCTCTACACCCTTGTACTGATTAAATGTGTACTGTTGGACCCATAATCAAGAAGAAAACATTTGCACCAGAAATATACAACCTTTTTGGAATTGCCAACGTTTTTAGTGAGGCGATGCTGAAAAAAGGACTAAATGAAGTGATAGTTCACTTTTGCATATATAGAATGTAGAGTGGGCAAGACGTTCATGCCTGATAAAGGGCCTGATTTCGAATTTGGGAGACGGGATGACCTGTCAGTCGAACTTCAGGCAGGGAGGCTGCTGCCATACTGGCTACCACCCCGCAGGGCCCATTACAACTTTCCCGCTGGGCTGACGGGGTAACCAAGGTTTCCGTCTGTCAGTCCAGTGGGAAAGTGGCACCAGCATGAGCTCGGCAATGCTGCTGCCCAAAGGGTGCACCAGCACCCTTGCAATACTCACTGTCTGTGCAGCAGACAGTGAGCATTGCGAGAGTGCTGGGCAGGAGGACCCCTACACTGCCCATGCCGATTGCATGGGCGGTGCAGGGGCCCCCCTTGTGGCCCCCTGCACCTGTTCTCCACCAGCCTTTTCATGGCGGTGAAACCACCATGAAAAGGCTGGTGGAGAACCAGTTCGTAATCAGCAGGACAGCGCTGACTTCAGCGCCGCCGTGGCTGATTCCGACCTCCGCTACCGTCAGCCCGTCGAGATCTAAGATCCCGGCAGCGACGGCGGTAGGTTGGTGGGGCTGCCTATCAACCTCGTAGTATGGAGGTCGGAGCACCACAACCACAGCAGTGCAACAGGCCCAAAGTGTTTATCACACATTTCAGAAGACAATTGTTGAGAAGTCATTTAAAATCTCCATCAGTGCTCTTTATCTGGTCAGAATATTGGTTGCTTATTTTGGGACAATATCTTTGCTCACTGTCCAATACATCAAGTGGAAGGTGAATAAACTTTAAGTAATCAAAATGTTTTGTCATCATTTCCACGAACACATACTACTATGACTTCAGTATGAATAGAAATTACATAAATATTATATCCATTTTATAAAGATGAATGTGGTGGTTGAATGAATATTTCAGTTTGAATGTGTTGTCAACGTTGAGATGTAACAAGTGGATCAAGATTAGGAGGATATTTTGATCATGTTTTATAACAATAAAATATTTTGTTAAAAGGTAATTTGCTGATATGTGGAATGTGATTGCATTGCAATTATGAAATGTTGCTATACCATTTGAAAAAGGTCTTCACTGATAAATGTTGCTAATTAAATGAACATATAACCTTTTGCTTATTGTGTACACATTCATATTTTTAACAAAGGATTTTAACAGTTCATAATTCGTACTAATGAGACCCTGGAGGAGTAAGATTGATGGTCCTTTCCCTATTTTTCCCTTTTGATGAGACAATAGAGAGCATCAGATGATAAGGTACATGACGTTTCACAGCCTTTCTGGAGGAAATTTGATCAAAGGATGTATGTATGGATAGTAAACTTGATAACCCCACCCCTTTGTTGGATTAAATGGCAAGAATTTCCCTCACTTTTCGATGTTACTCAAAAAAGACCTTTACCTGTCTATGTTAATATCATCATTGAGCCATTCCATAATATCATGAGTCCACAAAGGTGTATTCATTAATGATGTAATAGGTGATGCAACATGTGATCTCACAAGTGATGTCATTGTTGATGTAATTTGAGGTGCCATCAGTAGCATGGTACCAGAATTTCGCAATCAAAATAAGCGACTGACTGAATTTTTGTGTTCTAAATATTGTTTACAAACAATATCGCCCTATGGTAGTTAAAAGAAAATCTACTCCCAATGGGACATTATTTTTATAAACAAAATTTACAACTCACTATTTGTTTCAGATGATATTTATGTTGACTATAGTCTGACACACATCTATCAGTGATGTCACTGACGTCATGTGTGAGGGCCTGAGCCAGGCTTGGCAGGGGAACTACTTATGATTTATGGAGAACTTTGGTGTTTTTTAGGTTTTGTTTTGGAACGCCAAATCCATTGTGTGTGTGTGCGTGTGTTTGTCAGTCATGTAAAATCTGTAACAACCTTTAATATAGTCTCTTCAGGAAATCTGGTGTGCAGCTCACTCTGTCATCAGCTCAGTCCAAACTCTTTCAAATTGGCTTCCATACATGTTCATTTCGCTCCAGTGTCAACATTCCATGATTTCAGCAGAGACTTTCTTTAGCTCTGACTGGCACTAGAATGTTCCTGTGGTGAAAGCACACAACGAATTCACACAAATAGCCCCCAGTATAACTCTAAAGCATAGTAATCAAGCATCTGATTTATAAACATATTTAGGTATACTTATGAAGAATTTGCCTTGCTTAAAAGTTACATACATAAACACAAAGTGGGGCAAAGTTGTGATATATATTTTATAAAGTGCATGCCTACTAAAACAGAGTTTCCCAGTGCTAAACATAAAGACGGGGAAGGACAGAAAGCTTAGGCAACTAGGTTTTCAACAGTTTTGGAATCTTCACCAATGACAAGCAGCTACGAATTTTTCAAGGACGAGAGTTCCATAGGGTTGGACCCAGAACAGAAAAAGACCTTCCATCCTATCTAACAAGTTGATAGGGGTTACTGTAGCAAGGTGCTGATAATCCCAAGTGAAGATTATGCTGAGAGGAGTAGTGATGCACAAACTTTTTAAAATATAGCAGGCTGTTCCCATGTAAAGCCTGATGCACAAATAATAGTGCTTTAAAGTGTATGTTCTTCTTTACCATCAGCCAACGTGGAAATTTAAGATGAGAGGCGATGGATGACTACAGATGCACATGGCAGAGCAAACAGGCTGCAGAATTTTGCAGCAGACGAAGCCTTTTCAAATTATTTTTTTTTAGAAGCCCCCAAATAAAACACCATGCCATAGTCCAACATAGATATAATGAAGACTTTTACCACATTTTTTTGTGAGGCATCCCTGAGGTTTACAGACACATAGAGAGCTGGCTATTCACATGCTTTTCTGCTATCTTGCCACAAATTGGTAGAAGATAGATGGGATGAAAGTTTGCTTAAACATTGCGATGTAGAGTGTTTTTTTTTAATAGAGTGATAACCATGGCTTGTTTCCAGCCTATGGGAACTTTATCACCTTCAAGAGAAGTATTAATAAGTTGTAATAGGTAAGGAGAGAGCACACTGATTATCTTAATCATCTGCTTGGAGTGAAAGGCATCCCTGGGTGAGCTTGATTTAATGGAGCCTAATAATGACTCTAGCATCCCAAGATCTATGGGACTAAGGGCCAGATGTACAAAGGGTTTTACCCATTCTGTGTCTATGGGAAAATGCTTTAGTACATATGGCCCCAAATTTTGATAAGCTAGAAGTGCAAGAGTGTCTGCGCCAACTCGTTTTTTCCAGACCACTGTCGGAGGCCAAAGAAAAATAGATATTCGCAACCTTGGAATACCAAAATGCAGTAATATCCTTGCAGTTAGTCTGAGAAAGAGAGGTAGGCAAGGAAGCTTGCACAGGGTTTAGCAGAAATTTCACAATCCCAAAGAGCTCCCTAGAGGAAGTAGGAGCATTAGAAAGGTTGTTGGAGTAGCAGTCCACCGTGCTTTATGGCAGGCTTTCCCATACTCCTTAGGGGGTAGCTTCAAATTAGGTTTAGCCTCCTCCTCATTAGCCTTTCGCCATGCTTGTTCCAGCTGTTTACCTTTTTTCATAAGTAGTAATACGAAATCATTAAATCATGGAGAGGATATATGATATTGTTTAATATTTCCTACTTTGCATGGTAACATGCTGTTCAGGGAGGAGGGAATCCATTTGTCAAAGGCATCAGCGTCCTTATCTAGATTGCCTGTGGAAACTGGGTTTTCTTTCTGCATGTTAGTCCTAAGCAGTTCTACATTCGGCGTTGCCCACAGATGATAATTACTGGCAAAGCCAGGTGTAGAATGTTTAAACCTGTGGATCTGGAGTGATAGGGGAACTCCATAATGATCCATCCAATGTATTGGGAGCGGACTATCTGCAAGTAGACAGTTCAGATTGGCAAAGACTGCGTCAAGAGGATGCCCTCTCTGAAGGTTAAACTTCGAGTTCAAAACCTATGTTTCATGCACACATATTTGCACCATGGCAGGGGCAACCAATTACAAATCCTGTGATAATGACGGGGTTCCAGCCATATTTTAAAAAATATATGATGAGATGATAAACACATTTTTAGCAAAACTAGCTAATGACATTTTAATTGGAAAAACATTTCCAGATTCATATTAATTTGGGCTCGTTGTAAGTTTATTAAAACCAGGCAAAAGTTCAGATGATCCAAATTCTTATTGCCCAATAATATAACTAAAAGTCAATTATTAAATTATTGCTAAGGCCAAAGCCATCAGAATTTCAAAGTTTACAAAGGAATTGATCCGAAGAGATCAAAATGGTTTTACTTAGGACAGCCAATTAGCAGCCAATTCAAATTAAATTATCTAATAGAGACAACTGATATTTTAATCATATTAAACTCCCTGCTGTAATAATGCAGAGAAAGTGTTTACCTTATATCCTGGGAAAGTTTATTTACAATATTGAGTGCATTTGATTATCCTTCACATCTCACAAGGTGAATATATGATTCATACAAAGACCCACATGCTCTTATAGTGATAAGTGCAGGGGTTATAGGTTCCTTAAACATTTATAGAGATACAAGGTAGGGGTGCCAATTGTCCCAAGTTTTATTTGATTTCTTTTTAGAATGTCTGGTGATAGCATTCATATAAAATATCACTGTGATGGAAACTATGTTGAAAAAGTTATATATGCGTGAAGTAATTTTATTCCTTAAACCTTTAGTAACAAACATTAAAAAACATTGTTGATTTTTAATACATTTGACCAGGTTAGGAGTTATAAAATCGGTCAAAGGTAGACAGACATCCTGTTATTTAACTCATAACAAGAGATTTCATCAGAATATATTAGAGAGATGCTAAATAGTAAGCTAAAACTTATTTTAGTAATCTATAATTCTCAAAAAATAAATGACTTATATGAGTTAAACTATATTATGTCAAAGTGAAAAGTCAATACTTTGTTACAATGCTGGCAATGTTTACTCTTAATGGTTTCAGGATGAGTGACATTAATCAAAACAATGAATTTGTTTTTGTTTCCTGTTTCCGTTCTCCACACTTCTTCTCTCTGAAGTTCGTAGAACAAATCGTATTTTAAAAAGGAAAGTCTATTCTCACAGTTCATATGGGGTAATAAGGCACAAAGACTCACATTACGCACTTTAAATGTATCCAACGAATGAGGATGATTTCCATTGCCCTCTATAAATGTGCATTATTTTCAAAATTTGCAGCTTATTATTTAAGATTTTAAATTCCTGTTTCATCCTGTGTTATGATCATTTTTTGATCTTAGAAGTAATAATTGAGTCAGGTTTGAGATATATTCTCCAAATAACAAGATCCCCAAAAACGTTAGATAAAACATGGTCTGGGGAGTTTTTGAAAGGAAGAACCCAATTTTCAAATTTGTTTCAGGTGCATTCATAAATTCTTAGACAAGCCTACAGTATCTAATTTTCCTAGAGGAATTTGAACTGCAAAGGTTTGCCAACTGTACAAAAGTAGAACTTCAGATCTTATTTTGCCTGCATTTCGGAACTCTGGGATGTCTTCTTGGAAGGTATAGGTGAGGAAAATTCCTGGTTTTGGTTGTCCTATAATCAAATGTATCATCTTTTAACAGATGTACACCCAACATCTATTTATGCTTCTGAATCCATAGCATATTACGTCTTTTGAAAACAAACAATCCAGGAGTTTTGGAAATTGGCATACAATTTAAGAGGGAGACAAACATTTAGCTTTGTGAAAATAACACACTAATTGAAAAACAAGTGAATCCCATGTTAACTGAAACAATGTGGATAAATTAATTATTTTATCAATGATAAACTGTACAAATTTCGGAAGAATTACATTTTACGAAAAAAAATCCTTTTTGCGCACACCATCCCACATACACAAATTTGATGCAAAGTTTGAACCTTTTTATTTCTGACGCTGCTCACAGGCTATAGGTAATTGCTATTACATTGCTTGAGCTTGCCCAAACATAGCTCAGTCCTGGGAAAACATGTTCTCATTTTGCAGGACTTGGACATTAGTACTGATCCCTCTAGCACCCAAGATTGCACTATTGTTTTATGTGGTGCTTATTCCACCAACCTCAAGTGGAGAAGTGAAACTAACATATGTATATATTCCTCCAAAAAACAAAGGTTACGGGGATGTTATAGTTAGGTTCTGAATTTCCTCATACAAAACCATACAAATTCAGCAGTTATAATTATGGTTAACTCAAGTAACTATAACTCGCTCCCTAAGGTAACTATAATTTGCGCCCCGGCCATGCACAGTTTTCTCAGCAATAATTTTATTGCAAATGTTGAAGTAATAATATCAATGATGCCATAGAAGTTGTCATCAGTGAAGTAATATGTGGAGTAATTAGATGTGCATGGTGCATGCGCAAGTTATAGTTACCTTAGGGCGCGAGTTATAGTTACTTGAGTTAACCATAACTATAACTGCTGAATTTCAATGCTTTTATGTGAGGAAATTCAGAGCCTAACTATAATGTCCCTGTAACCTTGTTTTTTTCAATGAATTTCTATGTTCTTTTAGCACACACAGATGTTCATATAAGTAGTGCCCCACACGGACTTCGACTGTGCGCGGCAGGGGTTGGCCGCAGGGCCCTTCCTATAGCCAGGCCCATCGGTCAACCCTCCCGGATGCACCCAGACCGAAGCTGCACATTGCAGCATGAGGTGGGATTCAGTGGGTGTTTTGTTTCTCACTTTTTTCTCTGGAACCGTGGTTCCACCATTGGAACCGCGGGTCTGGATCTGCAGTTCCACTCGTGGGTCCACGGTTCCACTGATCAGAAAAAAAAAAAATTGGGCAATTTTTTTGCCCACGAGGTGTTCCTAAGGAACCCCCACTATCTGTCCTATCTGGTCAGGGTACCTGTATCCTGACCTCTTATGTGTTTTTGCACTCTCCTTTTCCCACCCCCAAGTCGATGCGACAAACAAAATGGTGGCCGCACCTTTTCTTTCGGGTCGCGACCAACCAATCAGGGCCTTGCTTTTCCTCCAGATCTGCAAATCCGGACCCATATCTGCAGGTCCAGATCCACGGACGCTCTGCGTCCCTATATCTCTATATTTTTTAAACTTCAATATCTCCGAAACTACTGAACGGTTTTGCACCAAGACACAAAAAGTGTGATCTGCTTCTTGACAAATTTGGTGTAATTCAATTCAGCGGTTTGGGCTGTAGGCATGTCTAAAGATCCTAAGGGAAAATTAATGAAGAAAAGGCATTTTGGGACCCACCTTTTTCTCTGCCCCACTTGACGGATCACCCAGAAACTTTCAAAACAGCAACTGAACTGACTAGAGTATAGGTTTTGAAGATTTTGTGAAGAGTTGTCAAGCGGCGCCAAAGTTATAGGCAAAACAATAAACGCTCCATCTATGGAAACTAGGTCCTAACTATAACTATCTAGTGGCGACTGCCACTAGGTAGTTTTTTTATATATATATATATATATATATTTATTTATATTTTCACTGAAAAAAAAAAGTTACAGAAATTTTATAGTTAGGTTGATGTTTTACCCATACAAAACCAAAGAAATTCAGCACTTATAGTTTTACTTATGTTAAGAAACTATAACTCATGGCCTAAAGTTACTTTGCGGCACGAGTTATAGTTTCTTCAGATAAGTATAACTATAAGTATAACTATAACTGCTGAATTTTTGTGGTTTTGTATGGGTAAAACATCAACCTAACTATAAAATCCCTGTAACCTTTGTTTTTCTCAGTGAATTTCTATGTGTTTTTTCAATGCACACGTTAATATTTGTGTAAGGTTGTGGCAAGCCCATCAGGTCCTTGCTTTACCCCAGGATCCGAGGAGGATCCTCAAATCCGGGGATTGGCTGAAAAAAGGGGCAGTTTTTGCCCAAGAGTGTCCCCAATGGACCCTTCCATGTACCCAGTGGTTTCAGAATACCTGTATCCTGACCCCTTATATGTTTTAACACTGTTTTTTTCTTACCAGCAGGCAATGACAGAAACACAATGATGAGCTTAACTCTTCTGTTGGGTTGCAGCCAGTCAATCAGGGCCTTGCTTTTTCTCCGAATCCACGGAGGATCCGCGTCCCTATACATACAAATTTGGTTTTCATTTAATAACTAGAAAACTACTGAACAGATATACACCAAGTAACACAAAAAGGGCTCTATCTGGACCAAGAGCTACCTTTCTGCCAAAATTTGGTGTAATTCCATCCAGTAGTTTCGGCGCTATTGCTGTTCAAAATCCCTGTGGAAAAATGAATGGGGAATATGTGTATTGGGACCCTGCTTTTTCTTGGTCCCTGCTTGGCAGATCACCCCAAAACTTTCCAGATAAGAGCTGATGTGATTGTGAAAATGTTTGGGAAAATGTTGTGAAGATTCATCCAATGAGGCCAAAGTTATTAGCAAAACAAACAACGCTTTTTCTATAGAAACTAGGTCCTAACTTTAACTACCTAGTAGCAACCACCGCTTGATAATATATATATATATTTTCACAAAAAAACAAAAGTTAGAAGACATTATAGTTAGATGAAAATGTCACCTAAAGCAACTTTAAGTCATGCCCCGCCATGCACAGTCTTGTTATCAATTATGTTATTTCAGATGTTGCAGTTGTGTTATCAATGGTGTCATAGATTATGTCATGAGTGATATAATATTTGGGGTAAGTTATAGTTACTTAACTATGACTGATGAATTTCACTGGTTTTGTTGGTTTAATGCAGTATATTTAGCTAAAGTTTCACTTAACTACAAAGTCCCTTTAACCTTTGTCTTTTTAGTGAATTTCTAAGGCTTTTTAATCCTGTTATTACCATACATAATTTTTTCTGTGAATTTCTAGTTTTTTTAACTTAAAGTAATATTTTATATCCATATATAACGTCAACTCCACATCATGCTTGGCCTTTGCCATGCACTGCATGGTGTTTGCCACAGGGCCTGGCATGCGGCTAGGTCCTGCCATTAACCCCTCTCAGGCAGCCAACCCCATGCTGCGCATGACCTTTGGCCATGGGCAGCATGCAGTTAGAAAGTGCTGTGTGCTTAAACCTTGCTGGGGCCCAACCTCTGCCCTCCTGCTGCGCACTAGCCAATATTTCATTAATTCCCAAACAGTTCAATGTTCAGCAAAATTGGTTGTCATAAAAAATTTTACTAACCCCCTGGGTGCCTAGGGCGAGTTGGTCTCTGCCACGGTTCCCGTGTGCCGGGGAAGAGACCAGCTCGTCTTGCACCCAGCCCACAAGGGGAGCACTAGCGCTCCCCCGTGGGCCTCCCACCCACACCCCCCAGTCGGGGATGGAAGGGGAATCGCTTCCTCTTTCGCCCCTGACCCCCACTTGGCAATCTGATGATGTTGGCGCGCTCACAGCATGCCAAAGTCCTCAAATGCTGCCAGGATGCGCTGGAAGCCATTTGCTTCCAGCACGTCCATCGGAGAGGACCCAAAACAGGTGAGTCGTTCTCCTGGAGGGTGGTTGGGGTGTGGACACAGGGGAAAGGAAAGGGTTTTTTTCTTCTCCCCTGTGCCTGTTTTCAATTGATTCCTGCTCCACGATCGCGGGTGAGGCCCGCGATCGTGGAGCAGAAATCCACCACTAGGCACCAGGGATGTGTTTTTTAGTTTATTTTTGGGGAGCAACACCTTAGGCAAGGGTCGCTCCCCTGGGGGCATTGTTATATCCGTGTTTCGGCACCTCCTGGGGGCTGATGGGCCCGGTGGGGTCGAAACCCACAAGGAACCAAGGATGATGTATTGTATTGTATTGTATTGAATTATGTTTTAGGGCAGCGACCCCTTAGGCAAGGGTCGCTGCCCTGGGGGCAAGATTTTTTCATATTTTCGGCCGATGTCACCCTTGGGGGGGTCAAAACCCACTAAGCCCCAGGGATTTTGTGTGTGTGTATGTGTGTCTGTGTGTGTGTTTGTGTCTAGGGGACACCCCTTGGGCAAGGGTCACCCCCCCCAAAAGGGGAACATTAGTGATGGCCATTTTTGCCTCCCTGAGGGGCAGATCGGCCTATTTTATTTTTGGCCCCTCTGTCCCCAAGGAGGGCAGAAGCCACCAAGACGCCAAGGATTTTTTTTCCCTTTGTTTCTTTGTGTTGGGGGGGCGCCCCCTTTGGCAAGGGTTGCCCCCAAAGGGGGCACAGAACTGTTGGCCATATCTGTCCCCCCCTTGGGTGCAGATCAGCCTATTTTTTGTAGGCCCATCTGCCCCCAAGGGGGGCAGAATCCACTTAGCCACCATGGAAAATTTCTAAATGCTTGGTGGCAGGGTGCTTGTCAACTGGCAAAGTATTTGCATTTGTGATTATAAAACTTTATTTCTTCTTTCTGTTCTAGTTCAAAGTTTGTGTTTCCTTTGCTGTGGCTCCTTGCAGTTTTGGCAGTGGTTGACCTGCGGTTTGCGTAGTTGCACGTTTTTCGGTAAGTAAAAATAATTTACTCCAAAGAAGTATTGTTGCCATGCATGAATTACATATTTGTAGGTGGTGTACTAAATGCAGAATTGTGTGTAAAATTGTCCTTAGATTTCTGCACGATATTTGTGTTGTCTTATGTCTCATTTCCTTTTCTTTTTTCTTTTAAGTGGGATACCATTGGTGATTGCTGTGTCTGTGCAGAGTAGTTGCTGGTGACTCTAGCCTTTTCAGGCAAGTGACTGGTATAGTTTTTGAGTACATAACTCTTTGTGATAAAGCCACACTTTGTTTATTACTTATTTCAGACAGTGCTGGTTGTTGTTGACGCATATGTTAAGTTACACTTCTTAGAAAGGATTATGGCTAGCCGCAGAGTGACCGCTGAGCAGGTTGTTCGCATGCTTTTTGAGTCATCTTCTGACCATGATTATGAGACTGACTATGCATCTGAGGCAGAGGAGGAAGTGGGGATTCTGCGAGGAATCTTCTGATGAGGAAGCCACTCTCAGTGCAGATGAAGGGCCTGTTTTAGAGGAGGACACTGAGGTGCCAATGGTACAGCAGCCTGGGGCTGAAAGGTTTCCCATTAGAAGACCTGACACCTGGGTTACCCCAAACATGGAGCAGCCACAGTTGCCTGCCTTTAATGGTTTCCCAGGGTATATAGTGAATACGGAAAACTTTTTGCCTGTCAATTTCTTTCAGTTGTTTATGGACGATGTGTTTTTGGAAGATATTGGTGAGCAGACTAATTTGTATGCAGAGCAGTATTCAAGGGACAACGCTGCCAGACTTAGGCCTCAATCTAGAGCTACCCAGTAGATTGCCACAAATCTGTAAGAGTTGAAAAAGTTCCTGGGTTTGACTTTTTTGATGGGGTTGATAAGGTTGCCGTCACTGGCTTCTTATTGGTCTACTAGTCCCTTGATGGCAACGGCTATATTTCCTGCAACCATGACTCGTAATCGGTGTTAGCTTCTTCTTCGGATGTTTGACAATGCTTTATCTTTGCCACGAGATCACCCTGATTGTGACTGTCTTTTTAAGATTAGGCGTGTCCTTGATCATTCCAGTATTGACCCCCGGTTGTCTGCCCACTTATTGAGTTATTGAGAAAATCGTGTGCGAACTTGGTAGATGACTGTTAAACAAAGGACACCATTTTACATAGATAACTTCTACACTTGAGTGCAGTTGTTCAAGGAATTGTATAGCGTGGACATTGTTGCAATAAGCACATGGGTGGTGTTGATAGAGTAGATCAGAGGTTGGAACCTTACACTGCTCTTCGTAAGTCTTAGGCATGGTATAAAAAGTTGGCCATACCTTTGTTGCATTTGGCAACTTTTAATGCTTTTATTTTGTTCAAGGATTGTTCCCCTGAGTCAAGGATGAAATTTGTTAAATTTCAGGAGTCATTGTTAGAGAGCGTTATTGTGGTGGAACAGGCAAGAGTTCCTGGAGTAGCAGTGGTGAAGGATGTGGCTAGATTGAAACATCGCCACTTTCCTGATCACATTCCTCCCACTCCCAAAAAAGACTTGCCCACTAAGAAATGTAGAGTCTGTTCCCGAAGAGGTATACGGAGTGAGAGCCGGATGTACTGCCCGGACTGTCCTTCAAAGCCTGGACTGTGTGTGGCTGGCTGTTTCAGGAGTTACCACACCCAGAAGAATTACTGGTAAAAAACCGTGAGCGTAAACTGCCTGTTCTATATTTTTATATGTTCAGTTTCATGATTGGCATTACTGTCATGTATTTAGTTTGAGCTTTTGTGTTTGTAGTTTTGTACTTATTTCTAATTAGTTAGTGGTTTCTTTGTTTTTTTAAAAAAAAGAAAAAGTGATGGTGATGTGCATGGAGTGGCACTTGGCTGGCGGTGTGGGTGGAGTGGAACTTGGGTGGTGGTGTGCATGGAGTGGCACTTGGTTGGTGGTGTGGTGGAGCGGCGCTTGGCTGGCACCTGGGTGGTGTTGATAGAGTAGATCAGAGTTTGGAACCTTACACCGCTCTTCGTAAGTCTTAGGCATGGTATAAAAAGTTGGCCATACATTTGTTGCATTTGGCAACTTTTAATGCTTTTATTTTGTTCAAGGATTGTTCCCCTGAGTCAAGGATGAAATTTGTTAAATTTCAGGAGTCAGTGATAGAGAGCCTTATTGTGGTGGAACAGGCAAGAGTTCCAGGAGTAGTAGTGGTGGAGGATGTGGCTAGATTGAAACATCGCCACTTTCCTGATCACATTCCTCCCACTCCCAAAAAAGACTTGCCCACTAAGAAATGTAGAGTCTGTTCCCGAAGAGATATACAGCGGGAGAGCCGGATGTACTGCCCGGACTGTCCTTCAAAGCCTGGACTGTGTGTGGCTGGCTGTTTTTAGGAGTTACCACACCCAGAAGAATTACTGGGAAAAACCGTGAGCGTAAACTGCCTGTTCTATATTTTTATATGTTCAGTTTCACGATTGGCATTACTGTCATGTATTTAGTTTGAGCTTTTGTGTTTGTAGTTTTGTACTTATTTCTAATTAGTTAGTGGTTTCTTTGGGTTTTTTTTTAAAGAAAAAAGTGATGGTGGTGTGCGTGGAGTGGCACTTGGGTGGCGGTGTGCATGGAGTGGCACTTGGTTGGTGGTGTGGCTGGCGGTGGAAATGGTGACTTGCTGTTGCCGACTGCAACACAGTGCCAGCCAAACGCCAGTCCACACACTCCTATCAGTTGGTGTGATTGCTGTGTCAGGTATGTGGGTGTATGAAAGTGATGGGCCCTTGAATGGCGCTGTCTGTTGATGCAAGTGTTGTAATGTGCTGGGCCCATGGCTAGCGACGTGAATGGTCTTGTGCATGTCATGTATGGAAGGTGTGTGAATGGACTGTGAAGCGGTTGGTGCCTTGACGCGGCTTTACAGCTCACAAGCTGTGAGTCATTGGTTCCGTTTTTTGGCCTTTAAGTTATTAACCGTGCATTTCATTTTTGTGAAATCTCTTGTTAATAAAATTTGATCCACTGAACCATGACTCACCCTCGTGCCAAATCCCACCATTATGTGTGGTAAAAATGAAAAAAACCTGCTCCGCTGTAATCAGGCATCGCAGCTCACCCGTGACATACTAGGTGTCTCGGGTGGGACCCTGATGATGAAGCATCCCACCAACTTGGTTGGTGGGTGAGGGGTCTTTTGAACATAACCTAAGTGCGTTTTTTTCACAATTTTAGTGTTTGGAGCATCACAGAAGGACATGGACACATCAAAATGATCTATTACAAAACCACCTGTGTTTCGGGGGTGGAGGGCACCTGTGTTTTTGGTCCCGGGTGCAGCCTTCATCTAGGGAAACGTACCAAACCCAAACATTTTTTTAAACTAGACACCCGTAGAAGTCCAGGGAGTCCATGGAGGTGTGGCTTGCATGATTCCCCAACATTTTCTTACCCAGACTTCTCTGCCAACCTCAAAATGTGCTTAAAAAGCATATTTTCCTCAATTTTCATTGTAGGATCACCACACCGGCACAAATTTCCTACCACCCAGCATTCCCCTCAGTCTCCCAAGTAAAATGATACCTCACTTGTGTGGGACCCCAGAGCAGAGTCAGACTAAAGATGTATAAAAGAAAAAAATGTGCTTATCAACTCGCTGTGCTCTCCCCTCAAGCTATGTTTGAGGTCTGGGTAACAAAATGTTGGGGATCCACTCAGGCTACATCTCCCTGGACTCCTCCGGGTGTCTAGTTTTAAAAAATGTCTGGGTTTGGTAGGTTTCCCTAGATGACCGCCGGACCTGGGACCAAAAACGCAGGTGCTCCGCCTTGCAAAAACAGGTCGTTTTGTAGTAGATCATTTTGATGTGTCCACGTTGTGTTTTTGGGCATTTCCTGTCGCGGGCATTAGGCCTACCCACACAAGTGAGGTAACATTTTCATTGGGATACTTGGGTGAACGCTGGGTAGAAGGAAGTGTCTGGCTCGCCACAGATTCCAGAACTTTCCATCACCAAAATGTGAGGAAAAAAGTGTTTTTTTGCCAAATTTTAAGGTTTGCAAAGTATTCTGGGTAATAGAACCTGGTGAGAGCCCTACAAGTCACCTCATCCTAGATTCCCCTAGGTGGCTAGTTTTCAAAAATGCACAGGTTTGGTAGGTTTCCCTAGGTGCCAGCTGAGCTAGAGGCTAAAATCCACAGCTAGGCACTCTGCAAAAAACAGGTCAGTTTTCTTTCGGAAAATGTGATGCATCCATAATGTGTTTTGGGGCATTTCCTGTTGCGGTCACTAGGCCTATCCAAACAAGGGAGGTACCATTTTTATTAGGAGACTTATGGAAATGCTGGGTAGAAGGAAGTTTGTGACTCCCCTCAGATTCTAGAACTTTCCATCACCAAAATGTGAGGAAAAAAGTGTTTTTTTGCCACATTTTAAGGTTTGCAAAGAATTCTGGGTAATAGAACCTGGTGTGAACCCCACAAATCACCCCATCTTGGATTCCCCTAGGTGTCTAGTTTTCAAAATTGTGCAGTTTTGGTAGGTGTCCCTAGGTGCTGGCTGAGCTAAAGGCCAAAATCCACAGTTAGGCACTTTTGAAAAAACATGTCAGATTTCAATGTAAAAATGTGATGGTCCCATGTTGCGTTTCCTGTCACGGACAGTAGGCCTACCCACACAACCGAGGTACCATTTTTATCGGGAGACTTGGGAGAACACAGAATAGAAGAACAAGTGTTATTGCCCCTTGTCTTTCTCTACATTTTTCCTTGCAAATGTAAGACAGTGTGTGAAAAAGACATCTATTAGAGCAATGTCCTGTAATTCACGTGCTAGTATGGGCACCCCGGAATTCAGAGATGTGCAAATACCCACTGCTTCTCAACACCTTATCTTGTGCCAATTTTGGAAATACAAAGGTTTCCTTGATACCTATTTTTCACTCTTTATATTTCACCAAATGAATTGCTGTATATCCTGTATACAATGAAAACCCATTGCAAGGTGCAGCTCCTTTTTTTGACTCTGGATACCTAGGGTTTTTGTTGAACTTACAAGCCCTACATATCCCAGCAACCAGAAGAGTCCAGCAGACGTACCGGTACATTGCTTTGGAAAATCTGACATCACAGGTAAAAGTTACAAAGTAAAACGTGGAGAAAAATTGCTGTTTTTTTCACTTCAATTTCAATATTCTTTTAATTCAGCTGTTATTTTCTGCAGGAAAACCTTGTAGGATCTACACAAGTGACCCCTTGCTGAATTCAGAATTTTGTCTACATTTTAGAAATGTTTAGCTGTCTGGGATCTAGCATTGGTTTCACACCCATTTCTGTCACTAACTGGAGGAGGCTAAAACCACATAAAATAGTAAAAATGGGGTATGTCCCAGTAAAATGTCAACATTTTTTGAAAAATTTGGTTTTCTGATTCACGTCTGCCTGTTCCTGAAAGCTGGGAAGATGGTGATTTCAGCACCACAAACCCTTTGTTGATGCCATTTTCAGGGGGAAAAGCACAAGCCTTCTTCTGCAGCACTTTTTTCCCATTTCTTTTTAAAAAACGAATTGTCTGCTGTATTTTGGCTAATTTCTTGGTTTCCTCCAGGGAAACCCACAAACTCTGGATACCTCTAGAATCCCTGAGATGTTGGAAAAAAAGGATGCAAATTTGGCATGGGTAGCTCATGTGGACCAAAAGTTATGAGGGCCTAAGCGTGAATTGCCCCAAATAGCCAAAAAAAGGCCAGGTATCTGAGGGGGAAAAGGCCTGGCAGCAAAGGGGTTAAATCCTTATGAAAAGAAAAGAAAACCATCAACATGTTTTTTTAACTTTTGTTTTACATTTTTCAAGCTTCAAAATGCAGCCATAGAAAATGTCACCTAAAGTAACTATAACTTGCTCCATGCACAATCTTGTCATCAAAGATGTTATTTCAGATGTTACAGTCGTATTATCAATTATGTCATAGATTATGTCATGAGTGATGTTTTATGTGGGGTAATTAGCAGCGCATGGTGAGGGCACGAGTTATGGTTACTTTAAGGCATGAGTTATAGTTACTTGAGATAACTACAATTGATGGATTTCAGTGGTTTTGTTAGTTTAGTATGATATGTTTTAACTGACGTTTCCACATACCTTTAATGTCCCTTTAACCTTTGTTTTTTGTGTGATGTTTTTCCTAGTGGAAAGTAACATATTATTACTCTACTTACCTATAACACCACTTTAATCTTTTTTTTCTCAGTGAATTTCTAGGTTTTTAACATAAAATAATATTTTTTTACCATTTGTAATGCCAATCCCATGCTGAGCATGGCCTTTGGCTGTGTGCTGCTTGGGGTTTGTCACAGGGCCTGGTTACTGGCCCTGCAACCAACTGCTCAAGGACAGCCAATCTACATAAAGCCAAATAATTCTAATGAAATGTATATTTCATTAATTTACAAACAGTTCAGTGTTTGACAAAAGTGATTGTCACAAAAAATGTTAATATAACTTTATGAAGAGAAATCCATCCACATGAGTTTGAATCTCTTTTAACATTTTTCAAGCTACTAAGTGCAGCCATAAAACCTACCACAAGGGGGGTTCTGTACACTAGCTGAAAAGCATAAATCTTCAGCTAGGAATGCTTCAAAAACACATTAAAAAATGTTTGGTTGTGGCTCTGCCTCTTATAGGGGCACCACAAGCGTGAAAATGTATTTTGTTAAAAGGCCCTAGGGCTTTATGGGGCATTGCTTGCTAGGATCAGTGAATAAAAAGTAATAATCATAAATGCCACCTAGGCCAATCAGATTGCTCTATTTCTTTTAGGTTGTGCCTGCAGGACTCTTGCAAGAGTTCCTCTGACCTAACTGTCCAGATATACAAATATTTTTAACCTTTATTTTTCAAAAACTACTGAATGGATTTACCAAAACACAAAATCATGCTTTCTGAACCAAGATCTTCCTTTCTGCAAATTTGGTGTAATTCTGTTCAGCAGTCTTTGGGGTATTGCATTCAAAAAACTCTATGAAAAATGCACGGGGATTTCGTGTTTTGGGATTCCTCTTTTGCTTGGCCCTTACTTTACGGATCACCACCAAACTTTCCTCGAAGGAAATGATCAAAACAAAGGACTATTTTGGAAAGTTTGGGGAAGATTTGTCAAATGGCCCCAAACTTACTAGCAAACCAAACAATGCCTTTCCTAGAGCAACGCAGACCTAACTATAATTTGCGGATAGGTACAAAGGTGTATGCAGGGCCGTGGGGAGCCCCTGCAAAGGGGAAGAGAGCGGTAGCAGGATACTTTCAGTAAATTTGGCTCTATGCTGCTTTTTTCACTTACACCATGCTACTTATTTTTTTCCATTGGTATCTCCAACATATTGCAGGTTTCCCAGATGGTGTACTGCTGTCATGCAGTGGCCTATACCCACAGAGATACTGTACAGTACTGTACAGCTGCTCTGACCACAGGAGTCCTCCAATGTCGACCCCTGTACCGCTTTACTGGGCCACCTCTCTTCCACTAGCAGAGTGGTTTCCCTTAAGCTCAGTGTTGCTGCTCAACTTCCAGGAGGCTCTTAATTCTACTCCAAACTGGTGCTTCTGGCCCAAGTCCACTGCAGCGTTCCACTCTCAGCATCAGCTCCATAACATGAGTCTTCACATATGCTGTGCCTGACATCTTGGTTTCACTTCAACTTGGGCCTCCACAGCACAACAATTATTTTGCAAACGAGGGAAAGCCACTGAGCCAGACTTTGCCAAGACCTTTGATCCACCAAGCTCTGTAGACCACCCCTTCCCATGGAGAAGGAACTCTAATTGGAAGCTCGGGCCAACAAATCACCTTGTCAGCCGTAAAGTGCAAGTGCGTCAAGGAAGGCAACACTGGGATCCTCAGACTGTTAATTCCGCCAAAAAGCACGGGAAAGAAGGGCAGTGGCAAAACCTTTGCTGTCACAGCGTGTCTCGCTTCCAAAGTACTCCCTGAGGACTGCAGGGGACAAAGAACTGGAGGGGACACGACTGAGAGCGTGAAAGCGCCCACAAACTCACTTCCCGGTGTTGAACGCTCGCACCGAGCCACTTTCCTTCAGCTCAGGTCCATAATTACTGAATGGGCACTTAAGTAATGCCCACGACTAAATACAATAATGCTTAATCAAGACTGTGTACGGTACATATTGTCGCAGAACTGAGTTTTGCGTTTCGCACTTTGGCAAAAGTGATAAAACGAAGGATGTTTCTGAAATGCGCATTGCTGTAACTGACAAACGAAGTGTCAAGGGATGGTCGCTTTAAAAAGACGGTCAGTTCAAGAAACATTCAGGTTTCTCATGCCTGCTCGTCATGACAACCAACTTGCTCTGTGTACTAGGACTGGCAACTGGTTAGCCGGGAAGGCCTACTGACAAGTGGATAAAACGGAAAGAAGGACTACCGTCCATTGTCATAAATTTCACATTTTATTTATATATGAGGTCACTGTGTTCTAAATTATATCAAACGACGTGGGTATATATTGTCTGCAAAGATGTACAATTTAGCACCCGGGACAGCTGCCGCATCACCGTTACCTTATTCAGCAGATCTCCAGCGTGACAGATACCAGAGCACTGTTCTGCGCTGTCATTCATCCCGGTTTCCATGGCAGCCGGTAAGCCAACTGCACACAATACACCGAGGTGGAGCCGTGGTCCCCTTGACAACATTGACGTCATGACTTTGCGGCTGGGAGCACTGGTAACCTCAAGTGAGCTTTTTTTCACATGCATAAATATAGAGCCGTGGCGCCCTAATGGAGCCAATGCTTGTGGTGTTTATTAGTCGGGTATCCCGACGTGGCACTAGGGTGTTCAGGTCTGCAGCAGCAGAAGCGATTCGTTTTGGAAGGGCCTTGGGATTTGCTGTATCTTGGGCACATCCATCAACAGTGGTCTCGTTCTATTTCCTGTTGTTTTTTGTCGTGCACTTGATGGCAACATGGGTAAACACCAATTTGTGCGTGTTTTGGTGTTCCTGATTGGCCAGGACGGAATAAAGGAACTGCAGTTTGTGTAAAACCATGGCTATTCAATTTTTACATAGCAAATCGGCCGATGGTTTAAACCACGTTTAGGAATAGTCTAGGCAGCATTAAAATTATTTCCCCTTGATATCTTGTTATTGCTTGACGATAAAAGGTCAAAGAGAAAAATACTTGAGTGCAATGTTTTGCCTGATCTTTTTACGGGTCTTGGCTTGAAAATACTGGCTAGGGCGGTAAAATACTGGTCAGGTGGCACCACCAATGGCTGTATGGGAGGATTGATAGGAAGATGGTGTGTGTCGGGGCACTATGGAGGAGGTTGGAGGACTGAGAGGGATTGCCTTGGGCTTCATCTGAAGGAGAACTGAGCTGTGCACTGGGTGGGGCTAGGAACATTAATGCAGTTGGTGATAGAGGTAAGTTGCATGAGAGACTGGGAGACACAGACTCAGTCGGGAAGGCCAAGGCGAAAGTGGAAGTAAGGTAGATAATGGTAGTTTAATGTAAAAATATGGCCCATCATTTGGTGATGGTCTTGACATGCGCGGGAAGTGCAAGACAGGAGGATCAAAGAGCAAAGTGGCCACAAAAAGTAAGTGTGCGACTGGGAGGTTCAGCTGTATTGGGTTATGAACTGGCCAGGCGGAGTGTGGGCTTTATGAAATGGGCTTGGTGAGTGCTATCTTAATGGTGAAACTGTAATATGGGTTGCATTGGAAAGATGTAATTGTGGAAGAGGCCGCACAAGCGGGGGTGCACTCCAATTGGTGACCTAAGCACTGATATGTAATTTGGTCAGGCCGTGTTAGTGGACCAGGGACATTTCAAAGTAGGCATGGCATGCATTACATGGGGCACCTCACTTTGCTGGTAGTATACAGAGGACATATCTTCAGTCGAGTGAAATAGAATTGTGAGCACTATGTGGGGAAATGCCGTAATTTCAGATACATGTGGGCCCATGCATGTGGGTGACAGGCCACAGGAAAGGGTGCATGCTACAGTTGGTGGAAAAGACTTGGAAACAGATTTTGCCTGGCAGCCTGGTGTACCAAGGATATTTCGAACTAGTCATGGTGAGCACTGTATGGTGAAATAAGGTGAACTGGAGTTGGTGGGGGGGGGACTTTGACAGGAAGAGGGGATAGAGTGGGGAGACAAGCAGCACTATGCTGAAGGAGCAATATTTTGCAGTTGTTGCTTGGGCAGGTGCATTGGTGAGTAGAGGGGCGGTCTGCAGTGAGGTGGTTTGAGCTGTGTAGGAATGCTCAACAGCAAGTGGAATTTTCCAGAGAGAGAGGTGTTCTTCAAGGGCATGAAGCAAATGTCTCTTTACCTGGTGAGGGGACTTCAGGATTAAAGTGCCATTGAGCTCACCATGTATAAACCAGTTGCAGGGCCCTGGGGGCACAGCGTGTGTGAAGGGCAATGTAACAAGTCTGAATTAAGGCTCATTCCAGGAGAAAGGGAGGGTTTCAATGGTTGATGGGATTCCAGGCAAATTTCAGTCTTTCGAAAGGCGAGCTGGAGTATGGGGGAGGAGATGGTGTTGCGACTTGTGTACCGCTGAGTTGAGGAGAGCTCTCGGACAGGGGCATGGCTCACTAGTAGTCTGTGCTGCTCAGCAGGGGACGGGGGGGAACAAACAAGCTGAGAGCAGAATGGTAAGCGGAGGACACGAGAACATTGGCAAAAAGGAATATGAAAGGCTGTCAACAGAGAAATATGTGGCATCGAGATTTCCAAATGTGCAAGGGAATAGAGTTTGCGAGGTTAAAAAGTGTGCACATGTATACATTAAGGGCGTAAAGAAGGCTGGAAAGATGGGGTGAGGATGACGCAGGAAGGTTCTGTAACCCATACCACACTTCCCCCAACTCTCCCTTAAGACCTGTAACCAGAGGAACAAAGCTTTTGGGGGCTCTGTTGCGTCTGGTTTGGTAATTATGGGGCATATTTATACTCCGTTTGCGCCGAATTTGCGTCGTTTTTTTTGACGCAAATTCGACGCAAAACTAACTCCATATTTATACTTTGGCGTTAGACGCGTCTAGCGCCAAAGTTCATGGAGTTAGCGTCCTTTTTTTGCGTGAACACCTTCCTTGCGTTAATGATATGCAAGGTAGGCGTTCCCGTCTTAAAAAATGACTCCGATGCATATGTGTCGTATTTATACTCCCGGGCAAAAATGACGCCCGGGAGTGGGCGGGTCTAAAAAACCCGCATTAGCGCCGGATTTTAGCGCCTGGGTCAGGGCAGGCGTTAAGGGACCTGTGGGCTCAGAATGAGCCCAGAGGTGCCCTCCCCTGCCCCCAGGGACACCCCCTGCCACCCTTGCCCACCCCAGGAGGACACCCAAGGATGGAGGGACCCACCCCAGGGACATTAAGGTAAGTCCAGGTAAGTATTTTTTTAAAAAAAATTTTGTGGCATAGGGGGGCCTGATTTGTGCCCCCCTACATGCCACTATGCCCAATGACCATGCCCAGGGGACATAAGTCCCCTGGGCATGGCCATTGGGCAAGGGGGCATGACTCCTGTCTTTGCTAAGACAGGAGTCATTTCAATGGGGGATGGGCGTCGTAAAAAAATGGCGCAAATCGGGTTGTGGAGATTTTTTTGCCTCAGCCTGACTTGCACCATTTGTGGACGCCCATACGCCATTTTCCCCCTACGCCGGCGCTGCCTGGTGTACGTCGTTTTTTTCAACGCACACCAGACAGCGCCGGCGGCTAACGCCGGCTAACGTCATTGCATAAATACGGCGCCCGCATGGCGCTTCAGAATGGCGTTAGCCGGCGCTCATTTTTTTGGCGCAAAACTGCGTTAGCACAGTTTTGCGTCAAAAAGTATAAATATGGCACTATGTATTTTATGATGAAAGATGTTGAACCTCTCCTAAAATCATTCAGTTTGTCAAGCCCAGCAGGGCAGCAGAGTAAGGGACGAGAGGAAACGTTATTTTATGTTAATATTACTGGTGGCTCGGTTTACCTGAGAACATTTTACGAAGGGCTGAACAGACTAGGGACTACAATTAAAATACTAGAAAAATGAAGAGACCTCAGAGCCCCCACAGAGATGGCACCTTAGCAAGATGGCGCTTGTTAAGAATGGTCATTCAATTAAATCTTTTAATCCTATGTACTTGAAGGGCTGAGAACATTTGAAATGTATATTTTTGTTCATTGTAGTCTATATCACATTTTATTTTCACATTCAATGCCTATTTGACTTCTTTTGAAGGCTTGTTTCGTCCTTTGGCTCTTAAAGCCAAGACTGTCTCCTGTCATGGCTCTCGGTAAGGCTGTTCATATCTTCACTTCTCAATCCCCTTTAGACATTAAGGGGCATATTGACAAGCCCTTAGGACCACGTTTAGTGACGCTCCGGAGGCGCTGTGCCCTACGCTATACTTACAAGGTGGCACAAAGCCACTTTTTATGGCTTAACGCCACCTTATAATTATGGCCCCCGACACAGTTTTCTGCAGGAGACGGGCGTGCAATGGAAGTTGCTGTGGCTGTACCAACACAAAACACTCATTGCTTTTTGGCACTGCCCCAGATTTACAAGCAAACGTAAATCTGAGGCAGCGCCAAAATCTAAAGCCATCCCGAAGGTGACGTTAGAGTGGTGCGACGATAAGAAATACTTTTATTTCTCGTTTTTGGCTCTTTCTCTATGTGCTGCATCCTGCAGTACACATAGAAGGAGCAAATCGCTATTATTGATTGGTTTTGTGCAGGACGGTGTCCCTTTCTTCCCAAAAACAATCACCTCTGCAATGCAGGCACCCTTCACCATGGTGCAAGGGTGCCTTTGTTGGCGCTAGGCAGCTAATTCAGTGCCTGCGCAGGGAAGATCACAGGGATGCGCCGTATTCTTGTAAATACAATGCATCCCTGCCTTCTGGAAATGATGCAGCTCAGTGCAGTAAGATTACTTGCCACACAGCGCTGCACCATTGTCTTGTAAATATGCCCCTAAGTGTCTCCTATGGCCTTGGGCCTTGGATGCAATTCATTGGAGGACAGATAGCAGGGTTGAATTGCCCAAAGGGTGGTTAATACGGTTTCGGAAGGTGGTGTAGATTTGTGGGTACAGCAAACTAAGCTTAATGGCAACAGAATAACATGTGAAGGGCTGATATTGGTGCAAATGTTGGATAGATTAGTGGGTAGTAGGTGAAAAAGGAGTGTTGAAAATGACCTCAGAGAGTGGGTCGATGGAAAGAAGTGCAGGGGAGTGTTACAATATTTTGCGGGCACCATGGAGGCAAAGTGGTCAGCAGCAGGCACAATGATTAAAAAGGGGAACAAAGGTATACAACAGATGGTTGTTTGGAGCATGGGTAGTGGTTGTTATTGGAAAGGAAAGGTTTGGGGGCAAAGGCAAGCTGTAACCTGGCAGAGAAAAGACGAGGTTCTTGGGATAGTTCTGGGAGCTGGATCAAAGAGGCGAGCTGTTATCATGAGTTTTTGGAAGGAAACAGGCAGCCCAGCATGGGTAAGAAGAAGGAACATAAGGAAATGGATAATTTGCAGGTAGATGACAAAGAAGTTGGATAAGGTAAATAAGGGAGCATAGGTGCCAGCGGGGAGTGGCTATTTTCAGGTCATATGGATTGGGAAAAAGGGGTTATATAGGGAGAAAGGTAAAAGGAGGGTAGTGGGCATGGCAGGCCCATGTGGGGCGGGAATTTAAAGGCTGTTGTGGGATGTTTGAGAGTGGGTTGAAATTATATATATATAATTGAGGACAAAGATCTGTTTCCCTGAAGCAGGAATTTTCACACTAAGAAGTGAATCTGTTGCGACAAGGCCCCCTCGCCTAAATAAAGGAGCTGCTGCACATTGGCAGAAGGCGGAACCAAGGCTCTGACTATGAGCATCATTACGGTTACTGCACTAAGAGTGACCAAGCCCACAGTGTGACTATACAGAGACCCTCATGGAACCACAACACAGAACATCACACTTGTCTTATGATGGGTCCATAACTAATGCTTCATTGTCCAGTGATGCCTCTTGCTTGTGAAGCCCTTGGAGATGGCCTGGTAATGCCTTACTGAAGTCCCAGCTCTTTCCTCCGCTATCTATACCTCATGAACTTCAGCTGGTAAAGTATCCACTGTCTAGGCACTGCTAACCCAACTGCTTCCCTCCCTGTTCTGAAAACAGGGCTGGACGGTGAATCATCAAGCGTGCAAACCCCCAAGCTGCCCCGCGCCGCATAAACTGCACAGCAGTGCTTGCGAGAGGCCAGTGTTTGTTTACAAGGGAGGAGCTGCATACAGAAGGTGCCCTGCAAACCGCAGCTTCAGAAGATGCTAACAAGGAGGTATATGAACACCAACAATGAAGAGGCCCTGAACCAGGTGGGAAACTGGCCCCAAACTTCAAGGGAGCCGCCCCAAACTTTAATGCAGCTGACCGGCTGGTGATTGCCAGACTGAGTTCATGGGCAGTCCACATCAGCCTGGTATCTCTGTTTGGCCCACGCATGCTTCATAACCCTTCTCAGCCTCCCTCTGTTATGTTTTTTTAGATCTAAAGCTGACAACTGACAAGAAAAATGTGATTGTGCACTTTTTTTTCGGTTCAGAATACAATTTATTTCATAGAATAGAAACAGCTCTTGTGTTTTCAGTACAATACAGGAGAGAACAAAGCTCCTAAATTAATAATTACATATTTTGTGATCATCCCATTTCCGACAAAATGTGCTAAATATAAGACAGCAATACATAACAGCCTCTTTATAAACTTTCAGGAAAAGACCATGTCGTATTCAATCTGTTCATTGACCCAACTCGTTTCGAATGCACTTTCTCCTTATTGTATATAGTGTACAGTGTATTCACCCTGAGGTTAAAAGAGGGCGGTTCTGGGGATTGCCAATTTTCTGCAATTATTGGTCTAACTGTGGACATTAGTACAGATATTTCAAACCAGCACAAAAAGGAAAGGCAGAGTCTTTCTGCTTAACATGAGAAGTCCCCTCAAAACGTTGCCGATACAGTCATGGCGCTAATTATCCAGCTTAATGACTATTCTGGTGGTGGAACTAGCAGATGTCCAACGTGCCCACCTCCCTCCACATCACTGTGAAGGTGTGCAACGCCCATTGAGACGAGACGGCGTTGTTCATCACTGCCCCCCACCCTCGTGGTAGATTCCCTGGGTCCGACTGGGGATTGCTGGCCTGACCTTCATCCACTTCAAAAGTATTCCTCTCATCCTCACAGGGACATATGCAGCCCTCGGGATCCTCAGTGTGGTTTTATTATTTTCTGCAGTGGCTAATGCCTTCCCGTCTCAGGCAATACACATCTATGGTAAAATTACATAACTTGATTGTTTACATTTCATAAAGCCCATGACTTGAGCAGAAAAGTATGAATTATGAGAGGCCAAAATTGTCATTATCCCAACCACACTCATTAAATAAACAGCTGGGCACACAGCAACACTCCCATACAGGAAGAGAGCCTAAGTGCCCATCACAAGGCAGTTAATAGAAGTCAGAAGAAATTCGCCTTCCAAAGATGAAATTTATAGAATTAACCAATGGATTAAAATATAGCACCTTAATAGTTGCTTGTTTTATTTTTTTGGTGCTTTGAAGCCGGTGTTATTGTGCAACAATGTTCATACGTAAAGACCACAAAACAAATAAGACATCCCGATGTCAAGTAAAAAACCGAATGTCCCATCGACCATTATATGTAAGTGGATATAGGTAGGTATATTTGACATTGCGTAGCCTGCACTGATTTAAAATTCCAGCAGTGATGCCTTAAACTGCCGCCATTCTGAGACTGTTTGACAAAGATAAATCCTGTCTGATGTAGCATGATGACCAAAAACAATAGACTGGTAAGTGGTCTCTAGTAATTACAGTGACTGGGTTTAATTCAAGCATCCCAACCACCATTTGTTTACTTTCTTAAGTGTGACGCCTTAAGTGCGACATGCATGACCAGACAAGGCCCCATGCTCGCTAGGTCTCAGAATCAAACTGTATTCTACTGATGAGACCCAAATAGTTCAAAAACAGTCCACAGTTGCTTATGTTTCTGTTCAGAGGGGGCCTGGTCTGGCAGGTTGTGCCAGATGTTCCTAATGGAGCATGATCAAGGCCGGTTTGCCTATAGCTGGCTTCTGTCTCAGTTGACATGGTGGGTAAAAAAATGATGGACTGGGATGCAGCCCAGAGTGATTACTAGTGGCAGGGATTCATTCAGGCATTCCACCCATCAGTTAATTGCTATTTATAGTGATATGCCATGGCTGGTCTTAGGTATCATGGTAGGCAAAAAAAAGGGGCTGGTAATGCAACTCAGATCTATTGCTTTTGACTGAGATTATTATTCAAGCATACCATCCTTCACTTTCACGCTTTCCTCAAAATTTGCAGTGCAAAGCACTGCATAGAATGCAACATTATATGTTTGTTAAATGTAAACAAAAACTTGATGAATTTGGTTGGAGATTGCACCCTGGCCTGCCTGGTACATATGAGACTGCTGTGACATCCAAGCATTTTACATGTTCTGGTATCTATTCCACTCCTCCCACTTGGGCGGATCAGTGAATACTTATCATTTACTATTACCTGAGTGTTTTAGCTCCTACTGTGATACTTCCCTGATTCCTGCAATCTTCGGACCCTGAATGTCCTTACTCCCTTGATTGTACCTTCTGACAGTCTTCCTTGATTTTCATCTGTTGCAATTCATCACACTTCCTCACACCTGTCATATGGTGAGGGTGGCGGGAATGACTCCTTGTCAATTGATTACTTTCAAAAGATTAATTTATAATGATAGAGAACTGGTTCAGTATATGTGAGAAAAGGCCTCTTTTTGACATGGTTAGCCCCCACTTTTTACTTGATGTAGCCTAGAAATGGTAGTGCCCGGGCCCCTGCTAACCAGGTTCCCTGGGCCAGAACTCTTTCCCTAAAACTGTTGTGATACTTTGGCACAATTGGATACACCTTTAGCTACCATTATAAGTCCCTAGTAAAAGGTACTTAGGTACCCAGGGCATGGGGTACTATAGGTAGGTCCCTAAGGGCAGCAGCACTGATTGTGCCACCCTCCAGTGCCATGCATACAGATGCCCCGGACACTGCCATTGCAAGCTGGGTGTACTGGTGCAAACCTAAAACACAAACTCAACATGACACACTGCCTGTGTGCCCTGTCCACAATACACTGCATATACCCTGGGTAAGACAACCCTTTGGGAGGCCTTCCAGCCCTAAACAGGATGCACCACTACTTATGTGAGGGCATAGCTGCATGAGCAATATGCCTCCAGTGTGCCCTTGCCAAACTTGGGACATAGAGAGTGAACAGAGCAGCCATTTTAACACATGTGCTGGACACTGGTATACACAAGTTTCCCAGGATGGCCACTCTGAACCCTGGGTTGTTTGGTATCTAACAACTCAGAATGATAAATTCAAACTTGGTACCAGTATTGGAGTTATCCCTAAATGTACACAGGGGCCTCCTTAGAGGTGCCCCTGCAAAAGTTAACTACCCTGACATGGTTGCTGACTGGTTCTATCCAGCCTGCCACCTCCAGAAACCCAATCTACAAGCCTTGGGGGAGAGATATGTCTCTCTGGTTTGTAGAACAATGCCCTTCCTGGGCAGAGGTGCTAACACCCCTTCCCTCAGGAATGGGCACTGCCCTGGTGGCAAGCTTCAAAGGGCTTACTGCCTTTGAAACTCAACTGCCAGGCCTGCTGTTAGCCGCAGATGGTCAAGCCCTTTGCAAACCCCCACTTTTGGCAGGAGCAAAGGCGGGAAACTACACAAAGGGTAGGAGGAGTGGACCCACCTGGAATGCACCACCCCTAAGCTGTTGCCTGTGAGGTGAACACTCCATTTCATTTTCCTCCATCTTAGATGGAAGGAAAGTAGCCAATCAGGGATAGGGAAGTAAACCTTCCCACAGGAAGTGGTCACTGTAGTGGGTGTAGCCACCCAAAGGTAGGTGTCCCATTGGACACTACCAGGTTCCCCGTAAAACATCCACTAAAATGAGTATTTAGTGGGCATCCCTATCAGATAATCAGATTTGATGGATGAAAAGAAGACCAGCACCAAGAAGATTCAAGGCACGAGGACTGTAAACCTTCTGTACAAAGAAAGGGCGCCAAAACTTGCCTGCCACACCTAGGACCAAACAATCACTACTGAGGAGCTGATGGACAACTGGAAAAAATCTAAAGAACCCCAGAGGACCTCCAGGCTTCAAGAGTCGCCCAAGAACTCCCTCCAGAGTGGAGGTACCACTCTGCAACAAGAAGAAACCAGCAAACCAGTGAGGGTCACTTCACTGACCAGCCACTAACTCCTGAACCAGAAGGTGCAGCTGGACCCAACAATACATCAACAATCGTGAGGACAAACCCTGTAAGTGTGCCAAGTTTGGCAGCACTGCACCGTCCAGTGGTTGAACCATACCAATACCAAACAGCCTGCCTGGGGCTAAAAAAGGACCAGGAGGAAGTCAAGGGACTTCAGAAACACCTGGAACCTTCCGCCAGAGTGCCCCTGTTGCCCTGCGAGCAACCCTTGAACTGACTTACCTCCAGTTCCAAAGGGGATCTTTGTGCACAACTCCTGGTTCACCGATTCGCTCTGCACCCGGCCCCCCTGTACCCTGCAACAAAAAACTTGCTTTGCCCTAATGTTCCTTCATGTCTTGCAACCCCAACACTCCAAGGGTACCCTAAGAAACCACCTCTAAACTTACCTGTGCAGTCCTTTTCCAAGTGGTCCCCCTCAGTGGCCCTGCACCAGCTCCAGAGATCTTACACTGCTACTCCTGCCAGAACTGGGAGCCGCTCCAACTTCTCCTGCTGGCACAGAGTGCCCACGATGACCTCGACCAATCTGCAAAAGAAGAACTTGGTAAACCAACTGTACAATTTTATATGTATTTTCAAAGGTGACTTTCCATTGATTCTTATGGTGCATAATTATACACAAAAAAACATTTTTATTAAACTTCAAAAATCCATATCTCAAAAAGTGCTTAACCAATTTTGATAATCTTGGTCTTAAAAATGACATGAAAATCTGAAGTATTTTTATATATTGGTCTCAAGTTATTCCTTTGAGTGTGTGAGTTGCAAGATTGATACTGTGAGTACAACAAACGCTTTGCACTTCTCTAAGATTGGCCTTACTGCTTGACCAAGGTACCTCAAAAATTAGAGCATGGTGATCAAGTTTTTACCCCTGTAAACAAACGTGTTGTTGCCTGGACTCCCTGCACAGTGTTCTTAGCTTTGCACACTACATAGAGGGCCAGCCTCCTACAGCATGTTCATTGTATGCTTTTCTATTGGTTTGTGCATGTTTTCTCATCTATTTGTCTATTTTTCTTTATCTTTACTCGTTGGTCATCATTTTAGCAACAATCGCTAATGTCCCGCGTTCATGTAATTTATTTAAAAAGTCTTTTGGATAGAAAGCACTACAGTAAGTATCCTAAACAAAGGGTCAGATTCTCAGAGGTAAATTTTACTCACATGCAAATCTACTACTGCATCTAATGTGAATCTACACCTTTAAAAAATACCCAAAGTAATATTTTTATTTAATATGTTTTGAAGTTATGCTTACAATTAATTTAAATTTCATTTAAATGTATTTTTACCCTAAGTTATAATTAATGTCTTTTTATCATCATTTTGTGGTCGAAAGAAAAACATTAGCCACATACCTACAGAAAACATAGATGGACATAAAAGGTAACATCCTTAAACATTCCCACAAATGTTAACCTGCCCTCTCCCTGTCCCACCCCTTTGGTGGGCTCTCAAGCTTAATCATAGAAGTAGTATGGACCACTAGCACATTTGGTATTTCCTAAGCGATATAGCTGTCTATGAGCGTACCCAATGTTGTTGCAATTATGTGTTACAAGGGCGTGTCATTTCCCTGAGTTTCTAGGGTAGTTACTTGCTAGATGAGCTCTGAAGGTTGCCGTTGAGCATGCCTTAGAACCCCAGTGCCAGGATAAGTTTTCCGTCCCCATACCCATTCCCAACCCGAGCGCCTTTCTTCTGGTGGAGGTTCAAACAAAGTGTTAAGAAAGGGGTGAGCTAACAGTGAGTGTGTTGCAGTCCGTAATGTGGGACATGCTACAAGCGCTTCTACAGTCGCAGCAACTTTAGATATCTAGGGCATGTCAGCTCTCTAAATTTGTGGGATAATATCTTAATAAAGGGGCTCCAGAGTTCGCTATAGGATTCTCTTTGGAACGCCAATGTTAAGGAGAGTTTCTCCATTTCCAGGATATACCAGAACCTGTGGAGCCATTCTTGATGAGTAGGAAGCGTAGTGGTACCCCAATGTGCAAGTATGGTTTGGTGGGCCGCCCCAGCATCAAGCCTATCTGGCGCCCCCTTTGTGTTTGAGTGAGAATGTGAGTGGGGTGTGGGAGACTCAGTGTAGTGTACGCCGGGATCCTTGGTATCTTGGTGTTAAGGTGAGTATCTATATCCCGTTGGACTTGGGTTCAGAACTGAGAGATACAGGGGCATTCCCACAGAATGTGAAGCAGTGTGCCTTGTACTCCACACAGTCTCCAACATCCATCTGATCAAGTGGGGTATAATTTTTGGAGTCATGGAGGTTTTTGATACCAGTACGTAGTGATTTTGTCTGCTGTTTCTATGCTTCTTTTCGAGTTGCTGGCCATGTGATAGGCTCTATAGTAAATCTCCCCTCTGTGGGTGCCATGCCTCTGCCCAGCTTCTGTTCCCAGTGACAATGTCCTGAGGGTCGCTGGGTCAGAGGATCCTGGAGGAGGATGGCATACAAGTTGGACACCATTCCTTTATCTAGAGCTTCCAGAGAAGCCATTGCTCAAAGGGTGTTAATGGTCTCTGGGCCCCAGGTCAGACAGCAGGGTGTGTGACCCAATGGGGGACCTGAAAGTATCTTCGTCTCTCTGATTCTGGCAGCCCAAACTCTGCTTTTAGTTGTTCGAAGGGATGGACCTCATCTGCACCATACAGATGACAGATGGACCTGCAACCGCTATTATGCCAGTAATGGAATGACTGACAAATTAGCCCTGGCATAAACTCTGAGTTGTCTAGTATAGGGGTCAGGAACGTGGTCAGGCTCTCCTGTCCCAGTCTCTGAGTGTGGATTCCGTGACCGGGGATGAATAAAGACCCCTAGGTTGCTGCGGCATCCTGGGTAAAGGCACCTTCCACAGGTGTAAACCTGTTATCGCCTGGTCCATGAAGAGCCATTGCTTCTCAGATTCTGCCCTCGCCCACTCAACCAGATAGCAGAGCTGAGCTGCCTGAAAATATATCTGGATATTCGGGGTGCCCAACCTGCCTTCCCTCGTGGGTCGGTGACTCAGGGCCCAGGACATCTGGGGATGCTTATCATTCCAGATGAAGCACGCTATCTCTTTTGCAGATTTTCAATTGTGCCGGGTTAGGGAGCAGCGGGCAGGGTCTGGAACAGAAAAAGGATTTTCGGCAGTGTGTTCATCTTGACTGCTGCGATGTGGCCTAGCCACGAAAGGGAGTATTGGCGCCACCTAGTAAGGTCATGCTTGACCTGCTGCATGAGAGCCCTGTACTTCACGTGCGCTGTTGTATATACTCTCATGGCTAGGTGAATACCCAAGGAGGGGATAGTGTTGTTAGTCCATTGAACCGGGGCGCAACCAGAGAGCCGTGTGGCAGTTTGCGGGGGGATCGAGATGTTTGGAACCAGCGATTTCTGGATATTGATTTGGAATCACGCTGCTGCGCCAAATGCCTCTGCCTTCTCCAGGAAAGCAGGCAAGGTTGTGCCGGGGTTGTCAAGGACCACTATAATGTCATCTGCGTACAGGTATAAGGTGTGGTCTTCTACCCGGAACCGTAACCCTGTGATACCCGGGTGGTCTCTAACACACTGGGCAAATGACTTCATATAGAGCACAAAGAGCAGTGCTGACAATGGGCACCCCTGGCATGTGCCTCTGCCTATATGAAAAAATATAGATGTGTGCCCGTTGACCCTGACAGTTGCCCTTGGATGACTATACAGGGAGTGCAGAATTATTAGGCAAGTTGTATTTTTGAGGATTAATTTTATTATTGAACAACAACCATGTTCTCAATGAACCCAAAAAACTCATTAATATCAAAGTTGAATATTTTTGGAAGTAGTTTTTAGTTTGTTTTTAGTTTTAGCTATGTTAGGGGGATATCTGTGTGTGCAGGTGACTATTACTGTGCATAATTATTAGGCAACTTAACAAAAAAAATATATATACCCATTTCAATTATTTATTATTACCAGTGAAACCAATATAACATCTCAACATTCACAAATATACATTTCTGACATTCAAAAACAAAACAAAAACAAATCAGTGACCAATATAGCCACCTTTCTTTGCAAGGACACTCAAAAGCCTGCCATCCATGGATTCTGTCAGTGTTTTGATCTGTTCACCATCAACAATGCGTGCAGCAGCAACCACAGCCTCCCAGACACTGTTCAGAGAGGTGTACTGTTTTCCCTCCTTGTGAATCTCACATTTGATGATGGACCACAGGTTCTCAATGGGGTTCAGATCAGGTGAACAAGGAGGCCATGTCATTAGATTTCCTTCTTTTATACCCTTTCTTGCCAGCCACGCTGTGGAGTACTTGGACGCGTGTGATGGAGCATTGCCCTGCATGAAAATCATGTTTTTCTTGAAGGATGCAGACTTCTTCCTGTACCACTGCTTGAAGAAGGTGTCTTCCAGGAACTGGCAGTAGGACTGGGAGTTGAGCTTGACTCCATCCTCAACCCGAAAAGGCCCCACAAGCTCATCTTTGATGATACCAGCCCAAACCAGTACTCCACCTCCACCTTGCTGGCGTCTGAGTCGGACTGGAGCTCTCTGCCCTTTACCAATCCAGCCACGGGCCCATCCATCTGGCCCATCAAGACTCACTCTCATTTCATCAGTCCATACAACCTTAGAAAAATCAGTCTTGAGATATTTCTTGACCCAGTCTTGACGTTTCAGCTTGTGTGTCTTGTTCAGTGGTGGTCGTCTTTCAGCCTTTCTTACCTTGGCCATGTCTCTGAGTATTGCACACCTTGTGCTTTTGGGCACTCCAGTGATGTTGCAGCTCTGAAATATGGCCAAACTGGTGGCAAGTGGCATCGTGGCAGCTGCACGCTTGACTTTTCTCAGTTCATGGGCAGTTATTTTGCGCCTTGGTTTTTCCACACGCTTCTTGCGACCCTGTTGACTATTTTGAATGAAACGCTTGATTGTTCGATGATCACGCTTCAGAAGCTTTGCAATTTTAAGAGTGCTGCATCCCTCTGCAAGATATCTCACTATTTTTGACTTTTCTGAGCCTGTCAAGTCCTTCTTTTGACCCATTTTGCCAAAGGAAAGGAAGTTGCCTAATAATTATGCACACCTGATATAGGGTGTTGATGTCATTAGACCACACCCCTTCTCATTACAAAGATGCACATCACCTAATATGCTTAATTGGCAGTAGGCTTTCGAGCCTATACAGCTTGGAGTAAGACAACATGCATAAAGAGGATGATGTGGTCAAAATACTCATTTGCCTAATAATTCTGCACTCCCTGTAAGTGCTTAGGGCCCAATTTCTGGCATGTGGTCCTATGTCAAAACCGTCCCTCTAATAAATATGGCAAGAGGACTTGGTCAAAGGCCTTTTTAGCGTCCACTGCTAGCAGCAAAATTTCCCATCCCGATCTTTTAGCTTTGTCTATGATATGTAGAATCTTCTTGGTGTTGTCACTGAGGGATGAACCCCGATTGATCTGGGCTTTCCAAGCCTGCCATTAGTGGGTTCAGTCCGGTCGCTAATATACTTGTGAGGAGTTTAGCATCTACGTTGAGGAAAGAAAACTTTTTTACCCTAATTTAAACATTTCATTTGTTTAATCATTATACTTTTTAAACACTCAACTCTATTTATAGAAATATATATAAATATTTTTATGTAATTAACAGAATTTTCCTATGTGGTGTTATTTTAAGTCCCAGCCTTCTGTGTGGGTGCGTAGTATTTCCCGTTTTACAGCAACTTTCACTTGTCCCTCCTACATTTACTACTAAAAACGTAGGTATACGATTTCACAGATCTCCTCCATCATGGCGTAGACTTCCTTACAGAAACGTTAAGCAGAGGTAGAGATCTCCATCTGTAGGTTAGTGAATAGCATTTTGTAGTACATGAGTGATACTACTGTTGTAATACTTTACATACTACAAAAATGCAGTTTGAGAAGTCCTTAAATAAGTGAATATGTGCGTAAAAAAAAGAGTGAAGTAGAGAAAGAGCAGAGCAATGCGAATTTGATAGAAAAATGAGGAAGAGGAGCAGAAAGAAAAGAGGCAAATGGAAAAAAGTCGACGAGAGGGAGAGAAGTATTAGATAAGAGCAGATCGAGGGCTGACTAAGTCTGTTGGATCCTTTGAAGTCCAGCAATGGGTGACAAATGTTCAGCTTGCAGCAAGTTGAGGGTGTCACTGAAAAGGTGGTAACTCAATACAAATATATATATAAACTGAACTCCAGAAAAGCATGTCCGAGCACTGGACTTTTAGGGCAGGTGAAGGTAACTGAGGACCAGTGAGTGTTGAATACCAGAGCTGGGTTTTTGATTGTTGGTGTGTAGGTCCCTGGGGATTGTCCAAGGCCTGGCTGGCTGGCGCTCAGAACTGGCACAGGATGTATGGTTCACTGATTTATACATGTTAAATGATCCCCAGCAAGTGGGATCATTTAACATTAAGTCCAGAAGATGGAGTGTGAGAATTGAGCAACTCACGGCTCCTAAAACCAGAAATCTGTGATAATAGAGTTGGATCTGTCTTAATAGCTGGTTGTTGGTCTCCTAAGGGCAAGAGGAAACAAACTCTAAGGGACTGGAAGGCCTTCAGATCAGAACTCTGGGATGGAAGAGGAGTTCTGGGGGATGACAGAGGTGTCATCAGAAGGCCACTGATCCAACACTTGAGCTGGAGTCTACCCCCACTGTCCCTTCTGCATAAATTGATGGGGACCTTGGAGCAGATGTTTGCACTTACTTTATCTCTAGACATACACTTCAGGGCCAGGGCGCTCTATAGCATACTCCCACCCCTCACATCGGCCTGCTTACAGTGTTAGGGTTAGGAGGCCTCCAAGCTCAACTTTCTGCTGCCCTTGCTAAGCCTGTTATGTCTGAGGTAAGGTAAGAGTGTATTGCTGCTGCCATAGATGTATCTGTTTTGTTTGTGTGAAAAACAAATGTTCCTTAAAGTGTGCTAGTTTAGTGTGTGTGAGGGAAGGTTGCAATGTTGATGCTGCCTGTGAAGCAGTTTACGTTTAAAGGGTGGGTGGGTGATTTTTTGAATGCACTATTTGCCACTGATTGTTCCTGAAATAAAACTTGAAATTCCACATCCTCCTCAGTCTATTTGCCCAATTTGCATTAAAGTGTAGCCTTTACCTTTTATCTTCTAAAATCCCTTAAGGGAAACCCCTAAACATCAGTAGAGAATATTACATTGAGACCAATGTTATTAGCCCAATATGCTTTAAAGTCCACCTTTGGCCACATGATGTCCAAAAAAGGTTCCCTATATTATACAGCGTAATACAACAGTGAGGTGAGTCTCAGTAGGTAATTTTGACCTACATACTGAAGTTGACTCAACCTATAATACAAAGTGTTAGCTACCCACCACCCCAAAGTTGCACCCCTGAAGAGGGTATTGAGTGGTTTCTGCTATTATCCCAGTAGTAGCACATCATCATTTAAATGCTCACTGCCGAGACATGCGGTGAGTTTCAGATTATTAATTTGAATCCAGACAATGCTGTCTCAGCCTTCTATCCTTCCTAGGATGCAAGAGCATGTACCCTTAACTTGGTTAATAGAAATACCTGTTATTTACCATACTTAGAAATGGGAGAGGTGTGGTATGACACTATATACAAAATATATTCTTCTTCCTCTTCTTATTATTGTGTAACTATTCAAACCTAAAACAAAGCCATGAGTCTGCCAGCTAATTTTGTTGGCAATTTTACACACATCTCTATCAAACTACAGCACAAAAGACCAGCAGAAAGTCACACCAGAGTAACAGGCAGGTGAGGGTGCCTTGGCTTGCCAAGCAGTTTGGCGTGTGCTAGGGTAGCAGCAATGGCAGGTTATCGCCTTGGTGCTATTATTATCACTAAAATGTCACCTGTGCACTGAGTTTTGTTCTGTGTGGTTTCTTCTTTGTTGGGTTGCTCTTTGGTAGTGTTTTCTGAGCTGTGTTTGTTGTGCGCCATGGTACGGTAACTTGTGGGGGCTTGACTTTTTGTTTTTTATTAAATCGCCATGAGTACACCACTCTAGCTAAATGTAACCTTCTTAATGGGAAAGTCTTGGGGGCTGTGGCCGAGATGCCCGCAAGATGGCCACATCCCGTTGAGCCTCCACGGCGTCATGGAGCTCATATCTACATTTTGGTGGCACACGGACATTGATGAAGCTTTATTTCGGAGTCAGGGAGATGGAGCGAAGTGGAAACAGGTATCCTATTTTTGAATTGCCTTTGGAGCCTGTTTCACTGAGTCCTTCCCTTGCATGGCCTCTCCTCACTCACGGTGGTCAAGGTCGCCATTTTGGATTTAAACATGCGTTGTTGCTCGTTTTTTTTTTACATGTTTTCATGACACACATATATTTTGAGGCACTTTTAATCAACAGTTTAACCACATTAAGACAACTTTCATAAACATCTTCAGTTGCTGTGTTTATTATTGCAGCATGGACCTAATTTTTGCGATATGGTCAACTTTTGCAGGCATTAGGCTATCTTTGTCTGCACTTCATATAATTTTGCTAGTTGGGAGGTACATTATATGGAGCATTGTGGAGTCTTCTTTGCTGCAATCGGTTAATCCTCTTCTTATAAGCTTTTCTGCAATATATTTATCAGTTTTTAGTGTGTACACTTACATACTTATTGTGTATGGAGCCTTCCTCATCTCCTTCTCAAAAGACTGCATCATTACCTGGAACAATGTCCTCTGCTCGGAAGGAGTATAATAACACTTCCAAACGACAAAAAAAAAAAGAACCTGCTTCCCCAATGAAATCTCCATTGCCTTTGACCCTTGAAGACCTCATGGAAGAAATAAAACACCTGAAGCCCTTTGTAATGGAGACAAATGCTACTCTTCATAGTATTGAAGAAAAGGGGTCTAATCTAGAATCCAGGGTTACAGAGACTGAGCAAATGATAAGCAATATACACGATGCAGCAACCAAGATAGATGTCATGTCTAAAGAAATTTTGCTTCTTAATTAGCAAACCGAAGAGTTGAAAAATTGTAATAGACGTAACAACCTTAGAATTTATGGTATTCTTGAGGAAGAGGAAGGCAATGACATAATTGCTTTTCATAAAATTCACATTCCTAAGATAGTTCGTCTCAAGGATGGTACTGCTCTTAACCTACAATGTGCCCATTGTGTGGGACCCAAATCATCAGGTGCTTCAACTTCTGACCGACCGAGAGGCATAATAGTTCTTTTTCTGGATTATACTGAACTACTTATGGTCTTATCTGCTGCTAAACACAGGAAACAAATGTTGTGGTTGGGTCGTAGGTTTTTCTTTTTGCAAGATGTGGCATGAGCTATGGCAGCTCAACAGAAGAAATTCCTTTAATTTCCTCCAGATTTATGATCTCTGAATGCTAGATGTGGCCTGGTGTATCAGTGACTTATAAAGAGCGTTCCTTTTCATTTGCCTCTCCTGCAGATTTGAGAACGTTCATTTTTCAATGCAAGGGTGAATAAATGGAACTTGACAAATCTTGATTGTTCATCTGCTTATATTTTTCTGCTAAATAGATAAATGTTTATATACCCATTGTTGTGTTGCACAAGGGTTTTTACAATGTTGTTGATCACTAAAAGTGCTTTCTTAGTTTGATAACCATTTCTTCTCCTTTACAGGTATTTCATGCCTCGCCTGATTCCCTATTTCTGATATGTGTCCTTTTTGTGTCTTTTGTCCCAGACCCATTGTCTCCAATATGTCCTCAGTATCAGTAGTGTTTTGTCAGTCAATAGGGTTTATTCCCATGCTGCCTTACATTTTTCTCTTCACTTATAGTCTCTGACTTTCTTTACCATCTCTTTTGAGGTTCCGGTTCTTGCTCATCTTTTCTCTTTTTGTGCTTCCCCACCCTACTCTCTTATTGTCATTTCATTGGACACGCCTTGTTTAACTATGGTTGAAGCCATTTGGCTTATAGCCATCTACTTTGTTTCTATTCCATATTACACTTCTTCTCTTTTTCCGTCCCTCATCTCTTCTTTTCTTCCTCTCTTACTTATCTGAACTTTACCTTACCACCATATATAGCTTTTGTTACTTTATGATCCAGCAGTTTTCAATGTATTGTCATGCAACTAATGTTAAATTGAAGATGTTGCTACAAGAATATCATTATTTTCCTACTATATGGTTAGCGTTATGGGTGTTGTATTATGGAATGTGAAAGATTTGCGCAACCCCTTTAAGAAGCAGAGAGTTCTTTCACATATATCCAAAATGAATTGCAGGATTGCTATGTTACAGGAAACCCATTTATCTGAAAAAATATCTTAATTCCTTAAAGAAGCAATGGGTGGGTTGTGTGCCTTGCTCTCCTGCATCTCTTAATAAAAATTGAGTCATTATTCTATTTCATGAGTCACTCACTTTACGGATAGAGGAGAAAGATGATGAAGGGAGGTGGCTGCTCTTTCACCTTACTATTAATAACTGTCCCTATTCCTTACTCAATATTTATAATTCAATGCTTGTAGATAAAAAGTTCTGGGAAAGCATCACAGATCATTTGCACTCATGCCCGTCTGACAATATTCTAGTGGATGGGAACGTAATCAAATTATGGACCCTTTTACTGACAGGCAATCCCACTCTAGATATGTCCCTAACAAAATGCAAAAAATATTCAAGAACACCATTCATTCTATAGGTATAATTGATGCTTGAAGAGTATACAATCCAGATAATTTAGAATTCACCTTCTATTCTCCCACACATAAATCCAAATCTAGAATTGATTACATTTTTTTTGACACCCCACTCACTTACAGTTTTAGTGCATGCTGAAATAGGTTCTATATTAATATCTGATCATGCACCTCTAATAATTGACACAGAGACTATATCTAAACCTTATAGATCAAGGATTTGTCGTTTTTACATCTGTTGAAAGATAAGATTTTTGTGGAAAAATTTGAAAAATTCCTCAAGGAATACTTTGAACTTAACCTTACATCAACTTTGCAGTTCAGTGTGACTTGGGATGCTTTTAAGGCCATGGCAGGAGGCTTTATTATTGATTATGTGGCCACAAAGAAGAAAAAATTTGTTACAGACTCTGCACTTCTTCTATCATCTATTAAAAGTCTTGAACATAAAGATAATACCTACAATAATACTGATACTCTTAAACTTTGCATTCAAGCCAAGTTGGATTTTACTAAGAAATTAACTGAAGAAGCCTCTGCCACACTTTTGAGGGTCATTTCCAAGTTCTATGGCGAGTGTATTAAAGCTGGCAAGTTGCTCGCAAACTATCTTAAAATTAAATCCCAAAAATCAAAAATGTCAAACATTATAGATGAAAAGGGGATCAACCATTTCAGAGTTGAGGACATCTTACAATGCTTTTCCGATTTTTACCAAAATCTTTATACACCTTAATCTTCCTCCATCGGAAGCAGCTCATAACTCCTTTTTCAAATCCCTCACACCCCGTTCCCATCAATCAAACGACTTCTCTTCTTTAGATAAAGAAATATCTTTGCAGGCTATTAAGATGGCTTTGACCAAACTACCTGAAGACAAAGCTCCAGGCCTGGATGGTTTTACATCGAATTTTATCTTTGTTTCTCCTACATTATCCTTTCTCACTTACTGATTATATCACCAATTTCTTCTTAATAACAAAGCTCAAGGCACGTTTTCTGAAGCGATGCTCTGCCTCATTCCTGGTGCAAAGATCTTTCCCTCTGTGCCAACTACCGGCCTATTTCTCTTAATAACTTAGATTGCAAGATATTTGCGAAGATCTTAGCACTTCAAATCAATCAGATTATTTCTGATATAATTGGCATAGAACAAACCGGATTTGTTAAAGGCAGATCTATCACTGATAATTCCAGAACTTTATTAAATATTTTGCATTTAGCTTCTAAAAGTTTTACCCCCTTGGCTGCTATTACATTGGATGCTGAAAAAGCATTTGATCGTATTAATTGGCTTTTTATGATGCAAACTCTTAAGTGGCATGGCTTTGGTCCAGAAATCTTAAAATACATAAATATACTCTACTCTTCACCATCTACTTCCATTTTCCTAAATGGCACTCAATTCTCTTATTTTGCCCTTCAATGAGATACCAGTTAGGGATGTCCATTTTTCACAGTTATTATTCATTTTATCTCTGGAACCCTTACTACATTCCTTGAGGCAGTCTCCTTCTTTTACTGGTTCTAAGTATAAAAATCTGCATATTAAATTTACTGCATAGGATACCATCCTATATGTTTCTAATCCACAGACATCGTTACCTGCATTTTGCTGACCTCTTAAACATATACCCTAGGTCAGTGGTTCCCAACCTTTTGACTTCTGTGGACCCCACTTTATCAATACTGGAACCCGGGGACCCCCACTAAGTCATTACTGTAAGCCGGGGAGCTAATCTATTAATATTATTTAATTTTCTAAGCAGTCGCGGACTCCCTCAGGAGGCTTCGCGGACCCCCAGGGCTCCCTGGACCACAGGTTGGGAACCACTGCCCTAGGTTACAAATTACATTTTAGTAAATTTGAAGTACTTCCCTTGAACAAGTATTGTCTCAAGTATATGTTTGCAGGAACTGACTTTAAATGGAATTCCAACTATATAAAATGTTTAGGGATCAAATACACTTCTTCAATTTCCCCAATTATTCGTATTAATTTGGATGATCTCCAAAAAAAAACTCTACTATGTCAGACAAATGGTCTACTCTTTATCTTTCGTGGTGGGGTAGGTTGGAATCAATTAAAATAATGATGCTCCCAGTGATTAATTTCTATTTGTCCATGCTTCCGGTTAAAATACCTCTGAAATTCTTTAAATCTCTTAATAGCTTACTGGTAAAGTTTCTATGGAATGGACGGAAAGCACACATTTCCTTATCCTCCCTATGTAAGCCTAAAGAAAAAGGCGGAGTTCATTTTCCATATCTTCACAGTATCATTCTTCATTTTTACTAAAATAGGTTTTACCTTTTATCTATTCTTCTAGTGACATCCCCCAGTCGATTTGATACAGCTTAGAACATACTATGTTTCCCCTTTTCCATTTCAGTCACTAGCATTTTTTTCACACACTCCCAAAATGTTCACAACTCCTATTGTTAAGCATTCTATCTCGATCACTTTTCCATTTTTTACCAGACCGCTATCATCTTTACATGCTTTATTAAACTCCTTCATTTGGTATAATAAAAATATTAAATTATCCAACCCTACTCTTTTCTGGAAAGAATGGGTAGCTAAAGGAATTTTACAAGTCAAACAATTATTTCAAAACATGCAACCTCTCTCTTCTTCTGAAATCCAATCCAAATGTAATCTCTCAGCCACCTACATGTTACAATACCAATCTTTAAGAACATTTCCTGCACAATAATTATTTATCCTAATGCGAGACCCATCCCTCACCCCAACTTCAACTTCTTTGCAAATGTTCTCTTTCTACTCAGATTAGGGCCTCTTACTTATACAAATACCTTCATTATCAGTTCCCAAATCGTCCCAATTATAAAATAAAACTTATATGGGTGGCTGATCTCCATTGTTCCTTCTGTGTTCAAATATAGAATTGTATATGGTCAGAAATACACCACATCTCCTGCAATGCTAGCACTACACAAACTACTTATTGCGTTTACAACAGGCTGTTTTTTAACTCTTCTCTCTCTCTCTCTCTCTCTCTCTCTCCAAATATAACTCAACCATATCTAACCTCTGCTGGACCTGTTCTACTACACCAGGTACCTATTTGCATTCTTTCTTCCAATGTCCAACCATTGCTTCTTTTTGGTGCAAGATATGTAATACAATTGCACTATATGCAATACCAACTTTCCTTTCGACATTACCAACATTGTTATGGGACACTCTTCACCTATTTGGATTGGTGCCCATAAAATGGGCCGATTTGTTGATTTGCTTATTGCTTTAGCTTTTCAAATTATCCCTTCGAACTGGAAAGATGTAACTAATATTACCTTTAATGGATGGTGGAATTTACTTTGTCGTCACCATAGACTTGACAGAGCATCTGCCAATTCAATAAGACAACTTCTTCAAAAAGACTCCTTCTGGTCTCCTCTTACTAAATACTTATGTCAACAATCTAATCCATTTCAAAACACAAATTTTGCTTTCCAGGTACCATGAAATAATACTCCATGTCAAATTATATTACATAATTGTTTTTTTATTGTGTTATCCACGTAATCACGGTCTCTGGTAAGGGATGTTTTATCTTATACATATTTCTTTTCCTCTATTTTGTATTCTTTTCTTAACTCTCTCTTATTTTCTTCTTGCTACCTTTATCTTTCTCTCTTCTTTTCCTGAAAAATACAAAACATAAAATGCAGTATTAACAATGGTACATTTTATATCCATTATTCACTTTCTATAGTTGGTAATTTACTTAAACAATGTTTGTTAACCTTTTATATATTATACTTTCTTGTATTATCCTTTGAAGTACGTTTTAATTCCATGATAAGATATTGTACCTCTTTGATTCATTTTATTATTTAATAAAGAATTCTTAAACTTAAAATAAAATTGGAAAGTCTCAACATTTTTATTCTCCCCAAAAATAATTTGCAGCCCCACTACGTCTTTAACTTCACTCATAACGGAGCTTTAAATTCTTACTAGAGTAGTGGCCATGGTCCCCAAATCTAAGTCAGAATTTGAGGTAGATATTATAGTGAAAAAACAGGCAAATTAAGTGTTTCCAGTTTAAAACAATGAAGAATTGATGACTTATTTTTTTCCCTTAACCTTGTTACTGTGCAGATTGTAAGAATGCGTAGGCTACTTTGGACATAGACAGAGTGGGGAACACTGGCGGCTGGTCAGGTTTCTTCTACTTTATTTGTATTATCTACGCTGGAAGCGCTCCCAGTGGGTGCCCTTGTTTGGGAAGAGTCTGCCATCACCTACATCAAAAAACCTAAATACACCTCCTACACCTCTGGCCCTTACGCCACATCCTCTCCTTTAGGGTTCTTTGTCTGGTGCATGTTGGAGCAGTCTGGGACTAACTTGTTTTTTTTAGGTCGAGCATAAGCGCACGAACTCTTGTTTACTTTTAAGTATACTTCTTCTGTGGGCTTTCAGCTATTTCATTTGTTAATGTGTGTCATTTAAAAATTCTTACTTGCTAGTGATCAGTCATGCCTCTTTGTCCCTCCTTCTTCTGAGCAGGAGAACGGACAAACCTCTGTATAGTTATACTTTGTCCTGTTTATCTGGTCTCTGGAGGACTTTGTTTTCTTTGTTTACTTTGTTTTCTGCTCCTGTCCAGGGAATCATCCCTTTTCATTTGCAGAGAATTCTTCCTCTGAGCTTAGTTGTAAACACAGCTATAAATCAGGCTATTATCTTAGTCACATTTGGTCCTTGTGGGCTCTCCACACCCTCTGTCAGCTGTCTGGCTCACGCCCTTCCTTGGCTTGGATTCTCTTTACCAAGTGTGCCTGCCTGTGTGCTGAAAGGGCCAGTGCCATGAACCCCACACGCCCTGTCTGCCAGAGCACCTCAGTTCTTGCAGTCAGTACACTCTGTTGCTCCAGTACTCAGAACTCGGGCACATCTCCATTAGTGCACCTCAGTTCACACACTCCAAGCCTCCAAAACCCCACACATGCTGTCTGCCAGAGCACCACAATTCTTACAGTCAGTACACGCTGCTTTTCCAGTACTAGGACCTCAGGCGCAGCTTCATCAGTGCACCCCAGTTCTACCAAGGCGAGGTCACTTCCTTTCCTATACTGGGATCCCACACACATACAGTTCCATTACAGCAGCTCAGTTCTAATATTCATTCCCACTGCAAAGGCAATACTCGACCCAAAAGAGCAAAACACAGCTCATCAAGTGGCCCTCAAGTCTAACATCCAACACCACTGTAGATGGGAACCACTACAGCTCTGCCAGAATCCATCAATTCTAACATTTAGTGCACATTTCTTCTCCTTACTAAGGCACACACATACGCCCTGCAGGACTCCTCACTTCTGTGGCTCAGAGGCAATGCCACTCCCATACTGAGCCTCACTCGCAGCTTCACCAGGGCACCTCCAGGCTAACACTCTGCAACACTGGCACGCCACTGCTAGGTTTCCACACATAGCTCCATTAACATAGCTCACTTCTGACCTTGTGTGCCTGTTACTATTCCAGTACTGCAGCCAACATACAACTCTGTCAGTGCACCTCAACCCCAGCCTGCAGTGCCCCATTATTCCAGTACCAGGAATAAAACAGTGCTCCGTTTCTCATTCCTCACCCGCTGCCTTTCTGTTATTCCAGCACCGGGCCAGGACTCAGCCCTGTCTATACCCCCAAACCTGATCTGAAGCACCCCAGTATTGTTGTATTGGGGTTCACATACAACTCTGCTAATGCACCTCCTGCTGTTCTGCAGTGCCCCCTGCTGTTCCACACTCTGACTTCTGTTTGAGGATGTGGGGGAGCCAATTAAATCTATTCTTAGCTGCCATCTTTATTTGGGATGGTCTGTTTCACCTATCTCACTGCGTTCTTTCCTTTACTCTGTTTACTCTCAATGTTTTAATTCTTCCCTACTGTTCTCTTTCCAGCTGTTAAAATCCACAGGTTAACAGTTCTGCTCTTTCTTTCAACTGTTTATTTCTACTCCTCTCCTTTTTTTATTTTCCTCTTCCTCTGGCTACCTCCTTTTTCAAACTCACAAAAACTTGGTTATTTATTTCCTTGTTTCATTCCTCTCTTTTTTCTTCATCAGGCGTTCATTCTTTCACTATTTTAGGTTGAGCATGTAAGCGCTCTGACGTGTTGTAATCTATCTGTAGATTTTTAACCACACCCACCGCAAGCCGATCACTATCACTCTTTCAGGCCTTTGCCTTTCAAAAATCCTTTGTTATCATTGGTAAATGCTTAACATTTGTCCCTCATTGGGGCAGTTTTGCTACCGCTTTGACCATTGACTGTGTACATGGATAATTGCACGTTTGTTTATACATTTGACTGTGAGCGAACTTCTTTTTCCTTTCGTGTCTCTCCTTCACGCTCATGGCGGCCATGGCGCTTTGAATTGGCTTGCTTATGTCAACTGTTTTACTTTTCATTTTTATGGGCGTGCACAAAGTGTTCCGTCCATTCTGTTATCTCTCTTTGAGCTTCAAACCACGCCCATGCCACATTAGTCACTTACATTGGTTCGTGGGCTTGCCTTTTAAAATCTGCTTGCTTTCATTTGTGAAAGGCACGCAAATGTCATGCCTTTTCCAGTGTTTAGCCCACCTACACAGCACCGGTAAAGTACCAAAAACATACGAGGCTCAATGTTTTCAACCTGGAGTCAGGACTACTTTATCTGTTTATTTTCCACGCAGCGCAATCGCGCTGCATTTTAGATAGCGCAATCGCGCTGCGCCTTTTTTTATTTTGCTTTACAACGCTAATTGCTCTATCTCGAACAAATGAGAGACCCGTTGCATTGAAAATGCTTGTTTAATTTATGTGGCAAGAAAAATCCAACTAGGAATTTACAAAGCTAATAGCTTTAACTCAGCAAACCTGAGACCCATTGCATTGCAAATGCTTGTTTATATAGCGCTTGGTAATACAGGTTCTGCCATTTCATGGCACTGCAAAGCAGGTGCCATTCTTAACAAAATCACGATAATTCATTTGCAGTTAAGCTTCCTCTTCTGTTTAAAAGTTAGGCTGGTGTTGCCATGTAGAGTAATAATCCCTTTAAGTGTCTAACACAGAAATATATGGCTGCCCCCTTTTCTTTGCTTCTAACTCTTTTGAACCCCTCATTCTCCGGGCTAAATGCCATGAAGGTGCCTCTTTGTGGCTTGTTAAGTGCTATAAATGCTTAGGTAAACACATTAGAAAGGGTTGCATATCTTGGGTATCACAACCATTCTGCAGGAATGAGGGAAAAGCACTTTCAAGATGATGGCCTTTTTGTGTCCTCTCTCCTGCAGCGACTGGCCTGGGAGGGTTGCTGTGGCACCTGGCATTCATCCACTACACTCCAAACCAAAATGCATAGATAAAAGACATTGTCATTTACAACGCCAATACCGCCAACTCTCACAAATGCAAGACCTATTGCATTGCAAATGCTTGTTGTACCTTCTATCTGCCAGAAGGGGAAGAACGTACCCAAACCACCAATAGAAAAACTGTATTTTCTGTTATCCCTAGCTTATTGAAGGTCACAGCAGGGAGATCCCCTTATCCCCAAATGAAGATACAACCTTCTCGGACATTGAGTGAGTTAAGGGGGGGTGGGGGCGGGGGGGACTAGCTGATGTCTCTCACTCTGCCCTTACTGAGTTCGACTTCAGTGGAAAGAAGTGTTTAAAATTGGAGAAAGCTGTCAGAGACCCTCTCGTTCACAGGTGGTATATATAGAGCCCCACTCTGTGCCTCTGCTTCATTACATCTATTGGGCATCTATTATGCAAATTAGAGCAGAGCTCCAGTAAGCCACAATCATATTTCATCACTCATCTCTATTCAGATAGTTTTACCTAAGTTAGTTGTAACCATCCTTCTAGTTATGGCCGAGTAACTACCAACTAATATCATGCCAAGTCAATCAACGCTTCTCCGCACATCTTGTGGTGCCTCCAGACTTGATGTCGGAACTCCCTCCAACAATTGGTTTGTGTGCCTGACCCCACCCCTTTACCAATGCATTACATACCTTTCCTAGGCGTGCTGTTCAGTGGAGAGATGGAGGGGCCCGCGGATGCTCGGCTTCCGTATCACTACACAGGACACTTGAACAATGTTGTTGTTCAAAAGGTGTTCGCAGAAACTTACTGCAACTTTCCTTCCGTCTTCCTACAGAATGAGACACACGTAGTTACCACCTCACAGGTGCCTCTTCACCTGCCACATTTCATGCGATGTATGGGCTATAGAATGAAAAATGTATTTCCCGTTCCTATTAGCACAAGTTAGAAAAAACATGGCGACCCTGGCACACATGTATTAGCGGAAAATAAATTAATAAAATAAGTGTGCTTGTTTTCTGCTCTTCGCACACAAAGCATGTGCATGTAAAGGCAATGTTAAATTAGTAATCTGGGCTGCATCGCATATCAATTAAAAAACAGATGAAAGGGCCGACTCACACCTCAGGTGAGTCTAAAACACTGCTCTGGGCTTATCCAAAATGTGATTGACAATGTTTCACGCCAATGGCTGAAGGCTCCAGAGAAAAACAGAAGCCAGTGGTTGAAGGAATCTGACCCAGAGACATTTAACATCAATGGTAATCATTGAGTACAATTACACCGTGTTTACTGTGAATGGCAGAAGCACCATAAACGTCAAATGTAAAAAAAACACCTGCAGGCATACAAAAACAAACATCAAACGGGGTGTATGGATTTTGTAAAACATTAGCTCATTAATCCACCGCACTAGGCTGAGACATGGAAGATGTATAGGGTTTATCCTTGCTGAATTGGCAGCAAGTGACACTGGCAGAGAAGCAGTCAGTGTCAGAGTCTAGCCCACTTGATGCCTGTCTCTTGGCTTCAGTGGGCTGGCCTGGGCTGCCAGAGAGGCATTCATCCGACTCTTGGAGCACAGCAGCTTTCCTGGATCAGTGTTTACAGGAGTGATAGTGCACACGGGTGCCAGGAAGTAAAGGATACCCACAGCAATGTGCACCACTAAACACTACTGATATTGATTTACAAATATCACCCGACCGGTAGGTATTGAATGTATTTGTTTAGGACTTGTGAGAGAAAGTTGTACATAAGGAAAAGCAAGAGCACAGCATGGTAAGCAGATTGGGTGCAAAACGGATATCAAAGTGAGTGACTGCGGTAAGGTGCAGAGGTGCTGGTGGGTGACAGATTAACAGTGAAAACAAACAGTTATCACGTTACATCGCTGAAAAGGACAGATACAAATGTGAAAATTGCCATAATGACACTATCATGTCAGTGGTTGAAATCACAGCGAAAACAGGTGGAGAATGCCGGAGGCGCTCGCACATCGACATAGGTTTATCTAATGTCCCTCAGTAATCGTCTTTTTCAAGCAAACAAGTAGTGGGTGCCTGGCCTTTATGTTTTCATCACGTCAGTGGTTACTCTTTGCCTTTGAATTGAAGGATATGGCACTTTATGGTTGTGGGACAAACCTGGACATCATATGGTAAAAGGTTCCAGCAGAGAGATACAAGATGGTGAAAAGACCAGAACCTGGATGCAGCACATGGTGGCTAGGGTGTCCAAGTAGTGGTGTAACAGGACAAAGTGTTAGAGAGGTGGGAAGTGATGTGTTAAAGGATACTTGGAATACAACTTTCGGTAGATTGGGTGCCACAAAGGGTGCTAGACCCTTCAGCCTAAATGCTAGTTTGGTTTTATAACATCCCCTTATTGACTCTATATAAGCATTTGTGATCATTTTGGAACACCTGATATCACACATAAACAAAGAGAAGCGTTTAATCTATGTTTAATCTACTCACACATACTCAGCCGTTAAGACCAAAGAATGTATTTCCAATGTTTGCGTCACAATTGACTATTGCACTGTGATAAATCAGGACGGACTCGTCCTCATTTACTCTAACAACAAATGGCTTTGCAGTTCAGCTATATCGTTTAGTTTGCCTGATAAAGCTAGGGGGGGGGTGGTAGAGCAGGGGGAGAGAGCTATGTTACATGGAAACCAGTGGCCTACCTAACCGTAGGCAATAAATGACACATGACTCTGTTTTCTCGCTGCCCAGCTCTAGGGTTGCGTGGATGTGTGCTGTGTGGTGAAGTATGAGTCATGTGACGCACCACATCCCTTTCCAATTCAGATCAAAACTGGGCCAGCAGGCTAAGGACATGGTCAACAATTGAATTGTAAGCTCTTTGCTTGTGTGGGATTGACACCACTGCCAGGTGCTCTGTCGTTGTTCTGTTGTACTTAGTGGCTACTCACTTCATGAGCTCTATCTGTGGCTGGCTTGAAGGTTGATTTTAACTCCTGGGGCTGATTTATGCACTTATGGCACTGTCTCAGCATGTGCAGGGGCACACTCTAAACTCAATATGCCTAGTCCTTGGTGCATTACTGAAAGACAGGCCATAGTTTGGAACCATGGCTCTGTCTTTCAATGGAGGTGTATCAGCCACATGTTGAAGGAAGGAAAGGCATTCCCTACAGATGGGTGTGGGAATCTGGGTTTTGGTTGTAGTACCCCCTCATTTTTTGCCTGGAACCTGATGTGGCTGTGAACTGTAAGTGCTCTGGACTCCTGCTAAACATGTTCCCAGGGACAGATCTCTTTCCCCAAAACTGTACTGTTTGGCACTTCAGCCACCTTTGTAAGTTCCTAGCAAATGGTAACCCTGGTCTCTAGGGCATAGGTACTGCTGAATGGCCCCACACCAGCCTCATGCAGACTGCTATTGCAAGTGCCTGATAAGGTGTATTTATAAGGTGCATTCTTGACATGGCACTCACCATGAGTGCCATGTCCACTAACACTGCATGCACTATAGGTAAGTCACCTCTCTAGCAGGCCTTACAGCCCTAAGGCAGGGTGCACTATAATGCATGTGAGGTCATATGTGTGCATGAGCAAATATGCCCCTACTGTGTCTTTACAAAACCTTAAGATATGGTAAGTGCACAAGGAAGCCAAAGCAAACACATGTGCTGGACACTGGCCATTCCGAGTTCCCCAGCTACATGATGGCCTCTCTGGATACTGGGTTATTTGGCATCAAACAACTCTGAATAATAAACCCACACTGATGCCAGTGTTGGATTTATTGCTGCATGTACCCAGAGGGAACCTTGGAGGTGCCCCCTGCAAAATCTAAAAGACCTGGAATGGTTGCTGACTGGTTTCTACCAGACTGCCACCACCAGACAGAAATCTGGACTCCTGGGATGAGTGCCTCTGCTCTCAGAAGCCAGAACACAAAGCCTTTCCTGAGTGGAAGTGTTAAACCTCCTCCTTCAGGCAGGCTTTACCTCCTTTGAAATATGACCTCTGACTCTGCTGCTGGCAGCAGATGGCCGCCCATTGGTTATTCCCCTACTTTGAGTGGGAAAAATGGAAGGGAAACTTAGAGTAGGAGGAGTGCCCCCCTGCCCAGCCTGCACCACCCCTCAGGTGTGGCAGGCGAGATGACCACTCCATTTTATTTTCCACCATCTTGGATGGCAGAAAAATAGCCAATCAGGGTTAGGCATGTGACCTCTTCCCACAGGAAGTGATCACATAGTGGGTGTAGCCAACCTAAGGTAAGTGGCCCATTGGCCACTACAAGGTACTCCCCCTAACATCCACTAAATGCAGTACTAAGTGGGGATCCCTAGACCCGCAGATCAGATTTGATGGACACAATAAGCCCAGTGACAAAGAAGACCCAATGCATGAGAACAGAAGTTCTTCTGTGCCAAAGCCTGCCTGCTGCACCCAGGTCTCGACAATCTCTGCTGAGGTGTCGACTGGACATGGATGAACTCTAAGAAACCCCAGAGGACTTCCACACATATGAAAATTTCCAAGAACCTCCCTCCAAGTGAAGGCATCACTCCCTGCACCCCACAAGCAAGAAACCAGTGAAGTCCAGTTCACTGACCTGCTGCTGATCAATGAACCGAACAGACCAACCCAACCAAACTCCACCTGACAGACCCGAAGAACAAACCCTATCAGTGTGCTTAGTTTGGTGGCACTGTGACTTTCAGGGCCTGAGACATGCCAATACCTGGGGTACAAGACCCCCAATGTCAGACACGCAGAAGAAAAGTCCACTCTGGACTCTAAAAGGAACAAAAGCAAGTACCAGTCAAAAAACGTCAGGACACCCAAGAACCAGCCCCCAGAGCGGCCTTGCTGACCTTCAATCCACCCTCCAAGTGACCTACCCCTGGCTCCAAAGACGCACAACCCTTGGCCACTGCATCGACAAACCAGCTGTGCTTTAGGGTTCCTCAACCCCTTGTGACCTCTAGACTCCAGGGGGACCCATCGGATTTACCTTTAAATCCATCTGTTCAGTGAGTTTCCAAGTGGTCCCCTTCACAGTTCTGCACCAGCTCCAAGACTTTCAGCCACTGCTCCGACCGAAACCAGGAACTGACTGAACTTGGACTGAACTGAAGAGACACATCCAAGTTATTGGCTCTTCACTTTTCTATGATACTGAGGATTTTCATCTTTGTTGTTGTGTAGTTTAATTGTCTTTGATTTGAAGCAGTCCAGCCACTGACATAAATGATGGAATTCTTGGATAAGGTATTCCATACCAGAGGTGGTGTTGCCAACCTATTATTCTTAAACCTTCAGCCCTAAATATTAAACTGAGGCAAAACTAAGCAGCGTGCTTGTTACTTTATCTCTCACAGAGATTATTTGAGTCTTTCTGTGACTGATGGTGGTGGGAAAGCTGCTGGCCGTGGACGGTGGAATCATGCCTCTATTTATGTACATTTGTTTTTCATTTATATTGGTTTTAGCCTGGATTTCAATTGATGGAATTGATTCTTGTCCATTGCATTAACTGATTCCCCTGAGTCAGTCAAGAACAGGACTGTTACCACATGAATCTGAATTTTGCTCCTGGATTATAGCCTTTTCTTCCATTGATTTTGTGCACAAAGAAAACAAGGAGTTATACGTCTCCATCCTCAGTGTCTCAATCAGTGGGGTTATCCACCAAGGTTCAAGCCCAGTCAAATGATTCACAAGGTACTGTGACATTGGCACGGTCATCTTTCTTTGAAAGGGTCCTCTCCAGTACTTATGTGAAGTGATTCAACCGGGCACAGTTTGAACTTGCCTTCCTTTAGGCAGGAGAGATGACTGGGGAGGAGGATGATGGAATTCGGAAACACAGTATAGGTAAGGATTGATCTTGGGCCCTTTGTCATCTCTGAATGATGCTGGCTTCGAGTGGTGTTGATAGATTTGGGGTGTTGTGCTTTGGTTTGTCTAGTTCTGTTCTGATTAGCTTGGCTAGAGTGGATACCATTCATTCTGTTCTTAAGTTGGAAATTTTGAGAGATCTTCCTAGTCCATCCTAGCAGGAAGCTAGAGAAGGTTGAAGATCGTAGTTGCAGAGATAATGTTTGCTTCTTTGGTGTACTAGAGGATGCATAGGCAAAGGACGTGGAAGGCATTCTTTCTGTTTTCATTTCAGAGCTTACAGTGCTTTTACCCCTCCGTTGGAAATTCAGAGGGCACATTGGATCCCTGATAGAGGAGCTACTCATCGAAATACTTCATGACAGATAATTGTCGGTTTTCTACATCATCATCATCAAGCCCGTCAGATCACTACTGCAGCCAGGAGACATAATGGTCCTTTTCTTTTTCGTAGTTGCGAAGTTTATGTTGCAGCTGATTTCTCACATGATACTTTGCTACTTTGGTAGAAAATCTTGGTGCGTCGGCCAGATTGGTATCTGCAATGGCCTTTTGGAACCAACTACTATGCTCCTTACAGTTGATGGCAAGCATAAAGAATTTGAGGACCCAGATGATATGATCATTTTTTTTCTCTACCCAGAGCAGGCATGGAGGTGTTGCAACCTGACTCTCACAGTTTGCCGCAGTCAGGATTGAGCTTTGTGCCTGATCAGAGAGAAGGTATGAGTGATGATGCTCCAGGAAGCCGGAGGCTAAATTCTGTGTTTGAATGATGGGAAGGGAGAGCCCCTAGAGAAGGCACTGAAGCTGCTGCCTGGGGTCATGACAAGTCTTGCTCTCCTATCAAACTTTTGACTGTTTGATATGTCTGTTTCTGACCTTTAGATTTAATGTTGAACTTGCGGTTACAGTTTTAGAAAACATGCTATGTGGTCTGTATGATGCAACAAAATTCTGTAAGCACGTTCTCCGGGTTTACGTTCCACCAGATTCAGTATTAGGAGTGATATTATGCATACATAGTCTCCTTGCACTGCCCCGTTCACACTATGATGCCAGGTATCTTATACTGGTCAACTTAGGTGTTATAGATGGTAACCACCGGGACACTCGCATATTGATCCTTCTACAGGATATGAGTGCCTGGAGGCAGTGCTAATTATTCAGGTTTAGTATGACACCAGTTTCAATATAGTGATCAACACGGTATGTCTGACCTGTAATCGAGGTGGAGAGCACAGAGTGTTGGGACAAGATGCCTGGTAACAGTGGCAGAGAATGTATGTTCATATGAACAGTATAATGCAACGCTACCCATAATTTGTGTAACGAAATTCAATGGAGACATTGTATGATTATTATTTACCCTTGATGTTTTATGTACATAAACAACTTGTAGTGTAACATGGTTTACTATTGGTTTATTCATGTAAAGATGGCATGACCATTGAGGAAAGTGCTGTATCTTAACAAACAATTGTATAGCTTCAATGACTTGTTTCATTGTTAGACTTGTTTGTAAATTGATGCATTTTGATTAATCGGCCATAATTGTATTGGCATATGTGAACACTATCATGATTCTTCACAACACAACTTCTGCAGGATGATATTTTGGCAGTTCAAAATGGTGGCTATGCTTTCGTAGTTCTATCACCATATGAATGTAAGAGTCCCTAGAGTTATCCTGGTACTGGAAAATATTTTGCTGTGTGTATATGTGGGTGTCTGGAGCCCATCTCAGACTGACCCACAATAAGCCTCTGAACTCCAGACTTTGAGATATATATATATATATATATATGTTATATATATATATTTATATATATATATATATGTGTGTGTCAGAGTCACCAGATCCTCGGGGTCTGTGCACTTTCCCAACACTTCCACCCCTAGACAGCTCCAATACTCTGATTAGATTTATCACAGAGTTTAAGAGAGTCCAATTGGGGAAAAGGGGATTAGGAAGGGAACAGCTGGGAAGGAGACCTGTAGGAAGCAAGAGGTTAAAACACAACATCAAAATTACATCTCATGAAATTAGTACCATGCTATAACTCTAAGCTTTGTCATTTCTGAAAACATGAAACAACCCTAGAATAATTCTAGAACTGACTAGGATTTTTGATGACCAAATACCTGGGAAAGGAGACAAGAAAAGGTTAAACAGAACTTTCAGATTCAAGTACTTTCTTTAGCTTGGGAAAAATAAATTGCACACATTGCAGGTTTTTATATGTGTACTAAACACCATAAAGGATTGTGCACCATGAAATCACATAATGTATATTCAAGGAATAAATCACGCAACTTGTCAACTCGACATGCTACCAAGGAAATGTCTTAGAATGGTAGCGCACAGTAATTTACATCTTTTATACACAACGAAAGAATCGCACGTCTTGCCGATTCGAACACCACCATGACACTGGCAGGAAATGGTAACACGTAATGAATATCTTGAATTAACCACAAAGAACGAATCGCGCATCTTGCCGATTCGAATACCACCATGAAAATGCCTTGGAAATGGTAGCGTACAATGAATATCAACAAATCACACACAGGGAAAGAATCGCGCGTGCTGCCGATTCAAAGGCCACCATGAAAATGCCAAGAAATGGTAGCGCACAATGAATAACATGAAAAGCTCTCAAGAAAAAGAATCGTGCATCTTGCCAATTCGAATGCCACCATTAAAATGCCTCGCAAATGATAGCGTACAATGAATATCAAAATTCACACTCAAGGAAGGAATTGCACGTGTTGCCGATTCGAATGCCACCATGAAACTGCCAAGAAATGGTAGTGCACAATGAATAACATGAAAAGCACACAAGAAAAGAATTGCTCGTCTTGCCGACTCGAATGCCACCATTAAATGCCTCGGAAATGGTAGCGCACAATGAATACCAAGAATTTCACACAAGAGTTGAATCACACATGTTACCGATTCGGATGTCACCATGGAACTGCCAGGAAAATGGTAGCGTACAGTGAATATCAAGAATTACACACCATGAGAGAATCGCGCGTGTTGCCGATTCGAATGCTACCATGAAACTGTCAAGGAATGGTAGCACACAATGAATAACACGAATTAATCTCAAGGAAAGAATTGCGCGTCTTGCCGATTCAAATGCGTGCATACAAATGCCATGAAAAGTTTTAAATGCACAGTTACACTTGCAGGAGCAAAATGTTATAAGCATCTGAAATTAGGTCCAAGAATTAGAGCGTCAATCAATACAGAGTCGGGGGCCCAGCCCAACCTCCGCCTTACCGCCCTGACTAAGAATCACCACTGAAGAATGAAGCACAGAGGCCTGGGAGGTCAAGGTAGGCCACCGGAACAGGAGCTCAGGAAGTTGCTCCTGCTCTGCACCGGTACCTCTGAATAGTGAGCACGTGGAGCTGGGCTGGCTCCCTTTTATAGAGTGTTGGCCCAGCCCACAACCACACCCAGGTATGCTGCAGGGAAAGGTTCTAGAAGGTCCTGGAAAGGGACCACACCCTGATTCACTCTGAAAGCCTGCAGCAACACATTGCAAATGAACAGTATTTATAAACACCTTCTGGATTGAATTCTGCAATGCATAAGTTTAAACATTAACTTATCATCATATTGCATAAATTACATTCTCTGGAGAGTGTTGGGTTTTTGCATTCTAGACGCCCGTAGAGCACGCACTGTCCTGGTGTTGACAATATGATATATATGTTATATATAACCATAACCTAGTGGTGGTCGCCACTAGGTAGTTATAGTTAGGACCATGTTTCCATAGAAAAAGCATTTTTAAACTTGCCTATATCTTTAGCACCATGTGATGAATTTTCACAACATTTTCCCAAGAAAGTGGCCCGGTGATTCTTGGTGAGCATAGAAAGTTTTGGGGTGTTCTGCCAAGCAGGGGACGAGCCTGTGCCCCCAGGGCTATGTAAATATGAGAGGGGTTGCATGTGCCCCCCCCCCAAGAGTCTCTGATGGCCCTGGGGACCGCCACCCCCCAGGGCTGGCTCCTGCTATGTCAGGGGGTGACCACCCCAATACATAGCTGTTTGCTGTAGCTTGGTTGCAGATCTGCAGCCAAGCCACAGCAAACACTTCAGGTTTTGACAGCAGGACCTGTAAAGCAGGTAAGCAAGCATGGAGCTGTCAAAGCAGCTTTGTGCTTGCTGAAGCAATAGCACTGCAGGGGAAGCGTTAAGACTTCCCCTGCAGTGACAGGTAGCCTGTAAAGGACATTTTATTAAGAACAAAATGGAAATAAATATATATATATATATATATATATATATATAGGGACAGCGGGGGAGCCCTTGAAGGCTCACTCAGGGTCCCAGAAAGCCCATAAAGAGCTTAAATTAGAAGAAGAAAAATCACAATCCCCAAAGCTCAGTGTGAAAGTCACAGACCTTCACACTGACCTTTGGGAGTTCAAGTCTAGCTGGACTCCTTTCCATTGTTTTTTTTTTATTTTTTTATAACAAATACATTTGTTATTTTAAATCGGAGACAAAAAACTCTCTCTCTCTCCCTCTAGCTTTCTTTCTCTCTCTTTCAATCAGTTCTTCCACTCACACTTACACACCCACTCACAGACCCTCATGCACTCACTCTCAGCCTCAGTCAGACCCTCACACACCCACTTAGACAGTTACGCACTCACTCACCCACTCAGACCGTCACACACCCACACACCCTAACACCCTGATGCACCACTCACAGACCCGCACACATACTGATGCACCCACTGAAACACTGATGTACGCACTCACATGCAGACAGAAAGTCTGAAAGGCACTCTCACCCCCAGATACAGCCTCTCACACCTATTCTCACACACAGAGAGGCTGCATTCAACTTTCGCCATGCATGTGCAGAAGGCCATGCACAACATCGGATTGGGTGGTTTGGGGAGTTGGCTACATGGAGCGGCTGCATGCCAGCCCTTGCGGGCAACATCTACTGCGCATGGGAAAAGGCCGTGCATAGTGCAAGGTTGAATGCTTATAGGGGGTTGGCCTCAGGGCCTGGCCACAGACCAGGCCTTTTGGCCAACCGCCGCAGCCATGTGCGGTGCAGGTTGGATTCACGTTTAGCAATTTTAAATGACTATACATTAAAAAAAACATAAACATTCATGGGGACGTTGTAGTTACATTTTGAAGATAAAGTTACCTTAGGGTGCGAGTTTTCGTACTTGAAAGAACTCTAACTGCTAAATTTCTAAGGTTTTGTACGCATGCATTCAAAACCTAACTATAACGTCCATGTAACATTTGTTTTTTCAGTGAAAAAAAAAAAAAAAAAAAAAACACATATATATATATATATATATATATATATATATTCACTTTAAAAACTCTGCATGCTAAGTGTGCAAGTTATAGTCACCTTAAGGCACCAGATATAGGGGGTCATTACAACATTGGCGGTAAAAGCCGCTTACCGCCGTGCAGAAGACCGCCAATACACCGCCGCGGAATTCCGCCAAACCTATTATGACACACATCTTGGAATCCGCTGAAACTCAGACACCCACACAAGTCCGCCACACCAAAGGTCAGTGATAAACTGGCGAAAACAAAACCTCCACCGTCACGCCAACAGAAACACGCCCATGCTATCACGACCCACGAATCCACGCAGCGGTCTTTCAACCGCGGTATTCCATTGGCGGTACACACCGCTGCGCTCAAAATACTAACACATCTACAAAACACCGCCACATTGGACAATTCCAAATACACACACCTGATACACATACAAACACCACTCCCACACACCAAACACAATATAAAACACACACCCACATCACCCACAAACAACTACGACACAAAATTAGAGACGAAGGCGACAGAGAGATAGCACAGCAATAGGCAACCCCACCACACAGAGGCACACAACACCATCACCCACACAACATCCACGCACAAAGTACCACACATCACCACACTCATCACCACATACACCCCACACACATCACCTACACCACCCCATGGCACGCCAAAGACACCCCAGATTTTCGGAGGAGGAGCTCAGGGTCATGGTGGAGGAAATCGTTAGGGTAGAGCCACAGCTATTTGGATCACAGGTGCAGCACACCTCTATTGCTAGGAAGATGGAGCTATGGCGGAGAATCGTCGACAGGGTCAACGCAGTGGGACAGCACCCAAGAAATCGGGAGGACATCAGGAAGAGGTGGAATGACCTACGGGGGAAGGTGCGTTCAGTGGTCTCCAGGGACAACATCGCGATTCAGCGGACTGGCGGCGGACCCCCATCTCCTCCCCCACAACTAACAACATGGGAGGAGCAGGTCTTGACCATTATGCATCCAGAGGGCCTCGGAGGAGTCGGTGGAGGAATGGACACTGGTAAGTCTAATCTTAACTATCATATCCCCCACCCTACCTGCATGCTATCACACACCCCCACCCTCACCGCCTCCCCTATCACTCCAACTCCTTACTAATGTACTAATAACACAAACCACACATCCCAACACCAAGCCCTGCATGACACAACAAAGCATGGACACCCATCACTAAAGCATGCCCACTGCACATACCCATAACAACCCCCCAACCATCATCACACAAGCACCCACACAGGAATGCTAGCACAGGGGTACACGCACACCCACCCACCCACCCACCCATTGCACACCATGAGACACACAGATGCAATAATCATGCTTTAACACCCCTGCAGGACCACTACCTAACGCCACCAGACAGGAGGGTCCAGACATCTCCACCCCACCCACAGAAGAGGCCCACAATGATGACAGCAGCTCTGGCCAACTGGATCCAGATGACCAGCCCGGACCATCGTGGGCCTCGGGACAGTCGGTTCCCCTCGCACAGGCACAGCCCAACACTGACCTTCCACCCTCTAGTAACACCAGCACAGCACCCAACCAGCGGGCCCATACCTCTGTACCCAGGACACGTCAATCAGCTGTGTGTCCACCACTACAGGGAACCTAGGATAACCCACCACCCCAACAACAACAGGGAGCTGGGGGCAGTGGCAGTGGGCACACGGTCCAGGGGACGGAGGCACAGGAACACAGGGGAACTGGGAGGGCTGCTGTGCGACAGGGGGCGGACAGGGCCAGGGATCCCACTCTCCACGAGGCCCTCTCCTCCATCATGGGAGCATACCACCACTCCCATGAGACGATGGCTACGGTCCTGGCCAAGTTTCAGGAGACCCAGCGCATGCAGGACAAACAGTATTTGGGGTTCAGGGAGGAGCTCAGAACCATCAGCTCTGCCCTGGGCACCATCGTAGGGGTGCTGAAGGACATACAGAAGACCATGAGGGACACCGTGGCACTCCAAGGGGCCCCTGACACTAGCCTGGACGATGAACTGCCCTCCACCTCCGCCGGCGCTAGTGGACAGGACGCCCTGCCACAGGACCAGCACCCCACCCCCTGCAGACAGACAACCACCCCGCAAGCGGTCCCTGAGATCCAGGAACAGGACAGAGCACGATGGCAAGACCCCCGCCAAGAAATGAGACCACCCTGATTGTCATCCCATTGTCCCACTTTGTTACCCTCTCCAGATTGGAACTGCCCCAGCTCCACTTCCTATGCCCATATAGGCAGTGCACCTGTGAGACTAATAGACTGGACTCTGCCATGGACATTCCTCCACCATCACCCATCACCATTTTGCCACCCCCTCCAATAATTAGCACTTCAATAAACACCCTTGAACCACAAAACAATCTGGAGTCAGTCTGTGATTTTGAAAATGTATATTATCTATGACAATATCCATTCGAAAATGTAATGTCAACATACCTATGTAACACATCACAAGCCCATGAAGCCATAATGGAAATGTACTACTCAGTTAGCAAATACTGCTTCAAATTGACAGACAGGATAGAGGTAGAAGTGTGAAAGTAAATATAATAGTAAAAAAACTGTTCTCACCTGTGTGTCACTGGAAATATTGCTGTATGACAGAGTCCCTGTTATCAATGTCTTCTTCCTCTGCTTCTTCCTCATCACTGTCCACAGGCTCCACAGCTGCCACAACACCGTCATCTGGACCATCCTCCTGCAGAAAAGGCACCTGGCGTCGCAAAGCAAGATTGTGCAGCATACAACAGGCGATGATGATCTGGCATGATCTTGGTGAGTAGAATAGGGAACCACCTGTCATATGGAGGCACCTGAACCTGGCCTTCAGGAGGCCGAAGGTGCGTTCGATCACCCTCCTAGTCCGCCCATGGGCCTCATTGTAGCGTTCCTCTGCCCTGGTCTTGGGATTCCTCACTGGGGTCAATAGCCATGACAGGTTGGGGTAACCAGAGTCCCCTAATAGCCACACACGGTGCCTCTGGAGTTGACCCATCACATAAGGGATGCTGCTATTCCGCAGGATGTAGGCATCATGCACTGAGCCAGGGAACATAGCATTTACCTGCGAGATGTACTGGTCTGCCAAACATACCATCTGTACATTCATCGAATGATAACTCTTCCAGTTCCTGTACACCTGTTCACTCCTGTGGGGGGGGGGACCAAAGCCACATGGGTCCCATCAATGGCACCTATGATGTTGGGGATGTGTCCCAGGGCATAGAAGTCACCTTTCACTGTAACCAAATCCTCCACCTGAGGGAAAACGATGTAGCTCCTCACGTGTTTCAGCAGGGCAGACCACACTCTGGACAATACGTTAGAAAACATAGGCTGGGACATCCCTGATACCATGGCCACTATTGTCTGAAATTACCCACTTGCTAGGAAATGGAGTACTGACAGCACCTGCACTTGAGGGGGGATACCTGTGGGATGGCGGATTGGTGACATCAGATCTGGCTCCAACTGGGTACACAGTTCCTGGATTGTGGCACGGTCAAACCTGTAGGTGATGATTAAATGTCGCTCCTCCATTGTCAACAGGTCCACCAGCGGTCGGTACACCGGAGGATTCCGCCATCTCCTCACATGTCCCAGCTGACGGTGCCTAGGAAGGACAACCGCAACCACAGAGTCAACCAATTCTGAGGTATGTACCCACAGCTACACAGAACACGACACAAAATTCAAAAATCTTCCTGTATGTGTGTTGAGTCCAGGCCTAGGTATGTGTGACACAGTTGTAAATGAAGCCATGTGGCCCCCTGAAATGGCGGATGCTTGACCTCTAAAGTGGGACAATGGGATGTGAGGTAACTGCGCTGGCGTTGTACACCGTCGCGGTAGGCGGTCGAGTACCGCGACACAATGCTGCATTGGTTAACATTGGACCCTATGGGTCCCAAGAGCCAATGACGAAGTGTGCCAGCGGTGATGATACGCACCGCCGCGGACATCACCGCCGCGGACGTGACCGCCATTTTCTATCTGTTCAATCACTCGATACCTGATCTTCGACAGGAGAGGACCTACACTGCAAGTGCTGCTGCGACCTCGGTCTGGAAGAGACAATGGCACGTGCGTCTGGGGAAAGGGCCCCTGCCTTGACTACACAGGAGTTGGAGAAGCTTGTGGACGGGGTCCTCCCCCAGTACACGCTACTCTACGGTCCTCCAGACCAACAGGTGAGTACATAGAGTGCAAGTTGTATGGGCTATGCCTGGGTTGAGAGGGCTGGATGTAAGTAGGAAGGGGGCAGAGTTATGCAAGCATGAAGGACTGTGAATGCATGTGCCACATGGCAAGGGTAGGGATGTGGGCCACTCACTTCGATGGTGCAGTTGTTAATGACTTCTCTTCTTCCCCTGTACATTTCATGTAGGTCAGCGCCCACCAGAAGAAGGATATTTGGCGTGCCATCGCCAAGGAAGTCCGGACCCTGGGGGTCCACCAGAGACGGAGCACCCACTGCCGTAAAAGATGGGAGGACATTTGCTGCTGGAGCAAGAAGACGGCGGAGGCTCAGCTGGGGATGGCCTCCCAACGTGGGAGGGGTGCCCGTCGCACCATGACCCCCCTGATGTTCCGGATCCTGGCGGTGGCCTACCCTGAGCTGGATGGGCGCATGAGAGCATCACAGCAGACACAAGGGGGTGAGTACACTCACATTCTCATGACTTTGTGCGCAGTGGAGGGGTCTGGGTGGGGGAGGAGGGCTGTGGGTTTCCCTAGGCCAGGGCGAGTTCCGTAGGCTAGGCCCCTCTGTAATGCAGGCAATGTGCCACTCCACCCCACCTCTGAAGAGTGCCAAAAACAGGTATACATGCCCCTGTGTCATCTATGTGGGTAGATGACACTCATAGGCAAGTAGGCCATATCCCAGGAACTGCATCTGTAGAGGCCAAGAGCACGGCGTAGTGCAGGGGGCAGCTGTGTCTGTATTGTCCGCCAACAGTGGCGGTAAGCAATGTACTCAACCTGTCTTTCTTCTGTTTCCCCACCCCTTTTTGTGCTCTCCCTGTTCTTTTGTGCATCAGCATCATCAGGCGGAGGTACAGGGGCACCGGAGCACGAGGGAGCTGCGTCCCACATGGCCATGGAGGGCCACACCACAGACTCCGAATACACCAGTGGGACGGAGGGTGAGGGGAGCTTCACGGCGGTCAGCGGATCAGCAAACAGCGAAACAGCGACATGGACTCATCCTCCGATGGGAGCTCCCTTGTGGTGGCGGCACCATCTGTGCCCCCCACTTCTACAGGTACAGCCGCCACCCCCCCTACCAGCACCGCTCTCCCAGCAGCCCCTCAGCCTTCGCCCCGTACCTGCTCATCCAGGAGGGTGGACATCACCTTCGCCCCAGGCACCTCAGCCCCTGCCCCTGTAACCCCTGCTGCCCTCAGTGAGGAGGCCATTGACCTCCTCAGGTCACTCACTGTTGGGCAGTCTACCATTGTGAATGCCATCCAGGGTGTAGAAAGGGAGTTGCAACACACCAATGCATTCCTGGAGGGCATTCATTCTGGTCAGGCTGCCCATCATCGAACCCTGCAATCTCTGGCCTCAGCACTGATGGCAGCCATTGTCCCTGTGTCTAGCCTCCTCCTTCCAACTTCCTCCACCCAGACCCAATCCCCTGTACCTCAACCTATCCCAAGTACTCCATAAGACCAGCCTGCACACACCTCAACACAAAAGGGCAGCTCAGGCAAACATAGGCACCACACATCCCACAGGCACTCACACATGCATCACCCACATACAGACACAGCAACACCCACTGCCTCCACTGTGTCCCCCTCCTCGTCGTCTCCCTCCTACCTCCCAGTGTCGTCTACACTCTCACCTGCATGCACTACCACAACAGCCACTAGGACTCGCACCAGAACACCCAGCACCACACCCCGCTCACCTGCACTCACCACCCCCACTACCATTTACACGTCCCCTGTGTCCTCTCCCAGTGTGTCTGTGACGCCCCCTCCCAAAGCACACAAACGCGGGCACACACACACCCAACATCCATCCACCTCACGACAGCCTCCAGAACATGCACCTGCACCCAAATCACCAAAAGTTACACCTCCTACAACCACCTCCTCTTCCTCCACTCCCAGACCCCCTCCAGCTACCCGTCCCAGTGTTCGTCAGAAACTTTTCCTGAGCAACCTTGACCTCTGTCCCATCACCCCCCCCCCTCCAATTCATAGGTCCCGTAGTAGCACCTCAGCCAAAAAGATTCCGGTACCAGTGGTGCCTGTTCGAGGTATGTGGAGTGCACTGGGCACCAGGGCAGCCAGTGTGACATGGAGCCAAAGCACTGCCAGTCCACCCCCTGTGAAGCACCAGAAGTTGGACAGTGCCCGACGGGAGAGGGGGAAGACACTTGCCGGCAAAGCCGCCCACAAGGGTCCCGGGGGGAGTGTTGAGTCAGCTGTGACTCCTCCCAAGGTGGTGAAGGGGCAGAAGAAGTCTCCAAAGTCTGGGAAGAGCAGCACGGTGGAGAAGGCCGCCATCCTCCCCGCTGCCCAAGACGCCACCGCCAGCCCCATCGTCACTGGTCAGGAGACCATCGCCGGAGTCAGTGCCCAGGAGGGCAGCACTATCGTCACTGGTCAGGAGACCACTGCGGGAGTCAGTGCCCAGGAGGGCAGCACTATCGTCACTGGTCAGGAGATCACTGCCAGAGTCAGTGCCCAGGAGGGCAGCACTATCGTCACTGGTCAGGAGACCACCGCCGGAGTCAGTGCCCAGGAGGGCCCCGGCAGCCACAGCCCCACTGGGCAATGAGGGACCACCATGGCACACACCGCAGCACAGGCCAGAGACAGCAAAGTCAAGCACCGCTGAACAGGGCAAGCACAGCTGAACAGGGCAAAGACCGTCATGGGCAGCACCGCTGAACAGGGCAAAGACCGCCATGGCAAGCACCGCTGAACAGGGCAAGCAGCGCTGCACAGGTCAGAGACAGCAAAGTCAAGCACCGCTGAACAGGGCAAAGACCGCCATGGACAGCACCGCTGAACAGGGCAAAGACCGCCATGGACAGCACCGTTGAACAGGGCAAAGACCGCCATGGCAAGCACCGCTGAACAGGTCAGAGACAGCAAAGTCAAGCACCGCTGAACAGGGCAAGCACCGCTGAACAGGGCAAAGAGCGCCATGGACAGCACCGCTGAACAGGGCAAAGACCGCCATGGCAAGCACCGCTGAACAGCGCAAGCACCGCTGAACAGGTCAGAGACAGCAAAGTCAAGCACCGCTGAACAGGGCAAGCACCGCTGAACAGGGCAAAGACCGCCATGGACAGCACCGCTGAACAGGGCAAAGACCGCCATGGCAAGCACCGCTGAACAGGGCAAGCACAGCTGAACAGGTCAGAGACAGCAAAGTCAAGCACCGCTGAACAGGGCAAACACCGCCATGGCAACCACCGCTGAACAGGGCAAGCACCGCTGAACAGGTCAGAGCCAGCAAAGTCAAGCACCGCTGAACAGGGCAAGCACTGCTGAACAGGGCAAAGATCGCCATGGACAGCACCGCTGAACAGGGCAAAGACCGCCATGGCAAGCACCGCTGAACAGGGCAAGCACCGCTGAACAGGTCCGAGACAGCAAAGTCAAGCACCGCTGAACAGGGCAAAGACCGCCATGGCAAGCACCGCTGAACAGGGCAAAGACCGCCATGGACAGCACCGCTGAACAGGGCAAGCACCGCCAACTCAAGCACCGCTAGCCCATGAGCGGCAGGGGCAGTGACGCAACAGGGACCGTCACGGGGTGAGTGATGCACTTTGGGCACCAGTCCCCCTCCAGAACCAGTGGAGACATGCATCCACTCCATCTATCCTGCACAGGATGAAGCACTCTGGGCACCAGCCCCCCTCCAGAACCAGTGGAGACTGTTATCCACTTGAGAGACTGTGGCTTTGCACTCCCCAGGATGGTACAGTGGGCAAACCACCCACTGTAGAGACTTGAGAGACTGTGGCTTTGCACTCCCCAGGATGGTACAGTGGGCAAACCACCCACGGTAGAGACTTGAGAGACTGTGGCTTTGCACTTCCCAGGATACAGAAGTGGGCAAACCACCCACTGAAAAGACTTGAGAGACTGTGGCTTTGCACTCCCCAGGATGGTACAGTGGGCAAACCACCCACTGTAGAGACTTGAGAGACTGTGGCTTTGCACTCCCCAGGATACAGCAGTGGGAAACCCACCCACTGAAAAGACTTGAGAGACTGTGGCTTTGCACTCCCCAGGATGGTACAGTGGGCAAACCACCCACTGTAGAGACTTGAGAGACTGTGGCTTTGCACTCCCCAGGATACAGCAGTGGGCAAACCACCCACTGAAAAGACTTGTGAGACTTTGGCTTTGCACTCCCCGGATGGTACAGTGGGCAACCGACCCACTGTAGAGACTTGAGAGACTGTGGCTTTGCACTCCCCAGGATACAGCAGTGGGCAACCCACCCACTGTAGAGACTTGAGAGACTGTGGCTTTGCACTCCCAGGAGGGTACAGTGGGCAAACCACCCACTGTAGAGACTTGAGAGACTGTGGCTTTGCACTCCCCAGGATGGTACAGTGGGCAAACCACCCACTGTAGAGACTTGTGAGACTGTGGCTTTGCACTCCCCAGGATACATCAATGGGCATGGAGCCCCGTCGTGGATCTGGCGTGGTGCAGTCATCTGGCTGAGGTGCCCCCCTTCCCTTCCCCCTGAGGTGCCTGTTGTATTTCTATCTGATGCCCCTGCAGTGTTCTCTCCGTTCCAGGACAGGTATCGTGTGTGGGCCTCGCCCATGCATTTTGGGCCCAGTGGTCCACAGACATTGAAATGTGCATACCTGTACTACTAATCGTGATGTATATATTTGGAATGTGTATATATTGATGTATATATGAGCTTACTGTTTTTTGATACATTACAATGGTTGAACTCATTTCCTTTTGTCTTAGCATTCTTCCGGGGGGGCTGGGGGTTGTTACTGTGATGTTCGGAAATGCATTGGTGTGTGTGTTGTAGTGGGTGAGGGTCGGGTTGGGGGTGGGGGTGTTGCGTGTGTGTCCGTGACTTTTGCCTACCCCCTCCCCTATGTCGTAGGTGCAGTACTCACCGTTGTCTTCTGCGCCGCCGTTGCTGATGTTCGTAGAGGAGCAGGAAGACAAGCGCAGGGAGTATTTGGAGTTCCGGCTCCATGGTGCCCTCCTTCCTCGTGGAGTTTGTTCAGGTGAGCGTTTTCACATTGAAATGTCTTTTTCCACCGTGTTTTTATCCACGGTGAATCCGCCCCAGAAAAGGTGGCGCATTGGCCTGTTGTAATACTGTGGGCAGTACTTTGTCTTCCGCCTGTCTGTTGGCGGTGACCGCCGCGCTGCTTGTCTGTACCGCCGTGGCGGTCGGAGTGTTAAAGTGGCTGTCTATGTTGGCGGTTTCCGCCACGGTCATAATTCCCTATTTTTTTCCGCTGGCCTGTTTGCGGTATTACCGCCGCTTTAACACCGTCCGCCAGGGTTGTAATGACCCCCATAGTTACTTAAGATAACTTTAACTATAACAGGTGAATTTCAATGGTTTTGTACGTTTAAAATGTGAGCCTAACTATAACGTCCCATAACCTTTGTGTTTTTTCAGTGAATTTCTATGTTTTTTCTAATATAAAGTAATTTTCATTACTGTACGTTGATCTAAACACTGCAATGCACAACCTTTTGCCATGTGCAGTGGTGGTTGGCCACAGGACCTGGCCTGTGGGCAGACCCTGCGGCCAACCCCCCTAGAACCCCAGACCCATGCTGTGCACGGCCCTTTGGCCGTGAGTGGAAGGAGTTGGCCATGGCCTGTCTCTCTGGGTGTGAGAATAAGTGTGGGAGGGTACATCTGGGGGTGACAATGGCTGCGACAGTGTCTGGGGGTCAGAGTGGGTGCATCAGTGTCTTAGTGGGTGTGTCAGTGCCTGTGTGAGTCTGTGAGTGGGTGTGTGAGGGTTTCATTGGGTCTGTGAGTGTGTGTGTGAGTGTCAGTGTGTCTGCGAGTAGGTGCGTGAGTGTCTGGGTGTAAGAGTGAGTGCATCAGTGTCTTAGTGGGTGCGTCAGTGTCTGTGTGGGTCTGTGAGTGGGTTCCTGAGGGTTTCAGTGGGTCTGTGACTGGGTGTGTGAGAGTCTGAGTTGATCTGTGAGTGGGTACATGAGTGTCTGAGTGGGTCTGTGAGTAGGTGTGTGAGTGCCTGAGTGGGCCTGTGAATGGGTGTATAAGGGTCTGAGTGGGTGTGTGAGTGGGAGAAAGAGATCGAAAAAGAAATTGAGAGAGAGAGAAAGAAAGTGAGAGGGAGAGAGAGAGAGGAACTTTTTTTATTCTTTGATGAATGATATACTTAGAATTAGATATTTTTGGACAAATAGAAAAGAAAAATGTATTCGTCAATTAAAAAGAGTGTGATCACTTTTCAGTATGAACCTTCAACTTCTAAAGTTTAAAATGCATTAAAATAGAGAAATGACCACAGACACCTGGAATAGAACCCTCAACTTTCAGTGTGAGGGTCTGTGACCTTAATCCTTATGCCACAGGTGACTTTTGTTATAGTCATTCCACGGAAAGATCATTGCAATGACTATATATATATATATAAATTAAAAACAATCTCTCTCTCTCTCTTCCATTCCATCATGGGATGGAAGTGAGAGAGAGTGACAGGACCGTCGGGGGCCCTCAAGGCCCCTGCTGTCTTAGCCAGCTTGTCATGTCCTGTGGGAGCCAGCGTTGCTTCCACAAACAAGGAGCTGCTTTTAATAGCAGCTCCCTGCTTGTGGGAGCAATGTTTTAATCTGTCTTCCCTGAACACATATTTGCGTGCAGGGAAGACAGATGAAAACCTTGCTTTCTGCAAGGGAGGGATGTTTGACAGCTCTCTCTAGCAGAGGCCGGACTTTGTTTGCTTTTGTTTTGTTGGAGCTGTCAGGTCCCACTAAGCAAAAGCACACAGCTATGCCATAGGGGTGGGCACCCTGGTACATAGCAGGAGCTGGCCTTGGAGAGTGGCAGTCCCCAGGTCTATCAGTGGCTCATTGAAGTTACCCCCTCCAACGAGCATAGTTCCAGGAAGGTAGTAGTCCCCCGGGCTGCGGGGATCTGAAACGGACCCCCTTCACTGTTTTAGTATAGCCCTGGGGAGGTGGCGGTCCCTGGAGCAGTGGGAGGGCTGCGTGCACCCCCATCATATTTGTTTTAAGCCCCAGGGAGTTGGCAGTCCGTGAGGCCGCAGGGGATGCATGGCCACCCATCATATTTTCTATAAGCCAGGGGGAGGTGGTGGTACCCAGGGCAGCGCAGCCCTGCACATTTCATTTCATAAAGCCCTGGGGATGTGGTGGCCCCAGGGCTGTGTGGGTCCCGGCCCCCCGCTTTGAATTTGATTGCAGCCCCAGGGAGGTGGTGATTTTCAGAGCAGCGAGGGGTAGGGGAGGCCCTCCCCTGCATTAAAATATCAATGCCTCCAGTGCCTGGCCCACTGGGGGGCTTATTAAAAAAACAAGTGTGGACCCCACTTGATGTTTTTTTAAAAACATTTTTGCGGATTTGCTGCAACACCTGCCAAATACTTTAAAAAATGCTTTGTTGCCCTGCCGGGGGTCCCACTGGAACTTTCACCACCAGAGCTAAGGGGTCAGGGTGTCCCTACCCTGGCCCCTTTTCTTACTTTTTAATTTATTTTTTTACTGGAACTCGGCTGAAGCCGAGTCCCAGCATGGCTGATTTCACTTCCTTCTTGAAGTGTTGGCAGCCAATCAGATCTCAGCATGAGTTCAGGAGGGTTTGCGGATCCTTCGTGTCCCTATATATACAAATTTGGATTTTCTTTAATTTCTCTAAAACTACTGAACGAATATACACCAATTCACAAAAAAGTAGCTTTCTGGCAAATTTGGTGTAATTCTGTCCAGTGGTTTCTGCGCTATCACTGTTCAAAATCCCTAAGAGACAATGAATGGGGAAAAAGCATTTGGGCCCCCCCCTTTTTTTTGGTCCCTGCTTGATGGATCACCCTGAAACTTTCCAGAAAGATGCTGCAGTGTGTATTGTATTTTCTTGACAAATTTCGTGAAGATTCATCAAACGGTGCAAAAGTTATTAGCATAACAAAACATGCTTTTTCTATGGAAACTAGGTCCTTACTATAACTACCCAGTGGCGACCGCCACTAGGTTATTTATATATATATATATATATATATATATATATATATATATATATATATATATATATATATCTATATATATGTGTGTGTGTGTGTAAAGTATGCTAATATGCTATCTGGTGCCTTGCACTCTACAGAATTTGCATATATACTGTTCTAAACCCAATTCCCAATTGCATATAATTTAATAGGGTTTATACAAGTTGTTGCTGTAGTTTCTCTAAATTCAGTACCCGTCCAAAGCCTTTACACTGTGAATTGTTTAATTCTGTCATGGCTCAAACATTTGTGAATACCATCTCATAATGTTATTGGACTCAGACATTACATTAAGAGGAAGATGGTACTGTCTTACATTGCCTCAAATTCCCCAGACATCACCTTATTTCAGGAGATGCATCTTTAAGCCCTAGAAACAAGTAAATTGAGGACAGAATGGGTGGGATATTTTGTTAGCAGCAGTTTATTTCCCACAGCCCTTTCCGATACTCAGCCTTCTTCTAAAAGATGGTGAGTTGCCACCTTGTTCTATAAATCTGTACCAGTCACTGTTCTGAAGGCGTGGATGGACCTATTCATCTTTGTAAAACGTAAAACTCTGGATCAGATTCTGATTTTGGGGTCAATATACGCCCCAATTGTTTTGTATAAGGCACACATACAAAGTGAAGTCCAAAATGAAGTCTATTAAAAAGCAATATCCATGTCTTTATTCTTCAATTCAGAGAGCAATATTCTTGACTTGTAATCTTCAATTCTTCACTATCCAGCCATCACTTGTTAATTGCTGTCCGAACTCGCCAAAAACCCAACACGTGTTTCGTCCGGGGTGTACCCCATGACTTCATCAGGGCTGCAATTATATGTACAGAGCACATTGTCTTTATGTTCCCGACAAACATGTAAATCATTCAATAACAAATAATTGTATACATTTCTCATGCAAAGGGTGGGATATTCTTGTGTTAATAGTTACTGCCAGCTACTATAGTGAGTGAAATACAATCTAAACTATGATAAATTGATCATTGATTAGTTGGAGACAATCATGAGCAAGTACAAAGATCATATAAAAAACATCAAAGGAAAAGAGAACAATTTACGCATGCAGAGCTGAGTACTTTAACAGCATTGGAGAGTAATTCTCCACTTATATGTGCTCAAAAACCATGTAACACATAATTATTTGACTAAAAGTCAAATCCCCCAATGTGCAAGCATACAACTGTGTTCACATGCCCTTACTTAAATGCGGCATAAAAAGAAAAGAAAACCCTCCACCTGGCAATAGGTACCTGTTGAATCCTTCTATCAATTCTAATGAGTTCCTTATTAATTGTATTTATAGTGGCTCCTGTAAAGACACCGATAATGTTTAATAGCATCAGGTATCCTGAGAACTGAACAAAATAGACTGAAATACATAATACACCAGTTAATCCTTGAATTAGTAACTAACTATTTTCATCAAGGATTCTAAGTGAAAATGTATTCCACGGGGTCTTAGATCACAAATTTTTCCCACATATGATGACTTGGATACGGACTTATTACAACGATGGGATCATGAATTGACAGCAAGTTCAATGAGATTAATAGACATTTTGATTGAGAATGCAGAGAGGAAAGTAGGGAAATTACAGAACAAAATAGATACATTAGAAAAGGAGATTCGGGACCTGGGTCCGGAGGAAAAAATAGTAAAAAACTACAAGATACTTAGGGGGTTATTACAACTTTGGAGGAGGTGTTAATCCGTCCCAAAAGTGACAGTAAACTGACGGATATACCACCAGCCGTATTACGAGTCCATTATATCCTATGGAACTCGTAATACCGCTGGTGGTATATCCGTCACATTTGGAACGGATTAACACCTCCTCCAAAGTTGTAATAACCCCCTTAATGATATTATCATTAAACACCAGGAAGAAATTAAAGAGAGGAATGCCAGGAAGCTTAAATGGGATGAGTGGGATTATCAGAATGGCAGAGTGTTTACATTTGCGAGGAAGTATGACCATCTAATCAAGGGGTCAATGCCACAGTCACCCTCTGTTAAAGTACTCAGCTCTGCATGCGTAAATTGTTCTCTTTTCCTTTGATGTTTTTTATATGATCTTTGTACTTACTCATGATTGTCACCAACTAATCAATGATCAATTTATCATAATTTAGATTGTATTTCACTCACTATAGTAGCTGGCAGTAACTATTAACACAACAATATCCCACCCTTTGCATGAGAAATATATAAAATTATTTGTTATTGAATGATTTACATGTTTGTAGGGAACATAAAGACAATGTGCTATATACATATAATTGCAGCCCTGATGAAGTCATGGGTACACCCTGGACGAAACACGTGTTGGGTTTTTGGCGAGTTCGGACAGCAATTAACAATTGATGGCTGGAAATTGAAGAATTGAAGATTACAAGTCATGAATATTGCTCTCTGAATTGAAGAATAAAGACATGAATATTGCTTTTTAATGGACTTCATTTTGGACTTCACTTTGTATGTGTGCCTTATACAAATCAATTGTTGTCAGTGAGGTTTATCACTGAGTACAAGGAGTAATAGGATGATCTTCTTTTAAGTGCACCATCAAGGGCAATCAAAAAATACTGACTATTGACAAGCAGCGCCATATACTCTCTAAGCTCACCCATCATCATTATAAGTTTCAGTATACGCCCCCAACCATGATCGGGCATCTTTTTTCCCAGCATTATTGAGACTCTTGATGGAGTTTGGTCATACTAAAACAATAAGTGGAGGGGGAATGGAATATAGTGCTTGATCCCTACTTGGCTCTTTCTGGCAAAATAGAGATAATGCAAGGGATAGAGCAATCTTGCATGATGTATTGAGCGATCATGGATTGAAAGATCTGTGATATTTAACGCACCCAAGGGATAGAAAGTATACATTTATCTCCTGTGTTCATTGATCTTGCTTCCAGATAGACTTTATAATGTCTCATGCCTCGATGGCCTACCTGAATGCTTATACCATTGATACTCTGGGTATCTCTGGTCTTGTCTTGATAGTTCTGGAATTGGAAATGTGGCATGTGCCTCCTATATCCAAGCATTGGAGGCAGAATCTCCCAATTATCATACTCTGGAGAGTAAACAGAAACACATTGGTCACATGCATCAATTCTTCTTAGATAACGAATCCGCTACATCTTCTGTGCAGGTGTTATGGGCAGCAGGGAAGACCACCTTAAGAGGCATGCTCATGCGTGTTTTAGTGATTCGTAAGCGTGAAACATGAGATAAGTAAACTCAAATAGAGAGGGTGGTATGTGATCTCACCAAGACTTATGAACAGTGTTCCACAGTGGCTTCCCTACATCGGTTGAGGCAAGCAATATATTAACTGAAAATGCATCTTAAACACAAGCTGAAAATGCCCTGCTCCACCTGAAGTGGCGTCAATATGACCAGGGGGAAAAGGCGGTCAAGCTCCTTGCAGCACAATTACTCCGAGAGACAAATTCTGCAATTCCAGCAATCCATAGCGAAAATCAAGGATTGCTTAAACACCCAGTAGAGATTACAGAAACATTTGCTAGTTTCTTCTCAGCGCTATATAGCATGGAGGCTCCTACTTATATTGACTCTGAGCAAGATTTCCTGAGAGATTTTCAACTCCCCTCCTTGTCTGAGAATGGTGGGCAGGTCCATGAGAGGAAGATCATGGAGGAAGAGATTTCAGATACGATCAAGAGAATGCCCAACAACAAAGCTCCGGGAGATGATGGTTTCCAATGTATTTTTATAAGATTAACAGAGAGCTGATGGATTAGGGTTTTCAGGGAGCTCAAGGTTGGTGCTTTCATTAGACCAGTATTGAATGCAGAGCTCATTGGCCTTATTTTGAAGACTACTAACTGCACAAGCTACCACCCCATATAGCTCATCAATGCAGACATGAAGGTTCTTGCAAAGGTCCTTGCAACATGCCTAAAGAAAGTGCTCCTTAGCTTGATTCATAGCTCTCAGGTTGATTTTGCATTGGGCTGTTCTTCCTGTAATCATATGCATCTTCTGTTCAATGTGATATGGAAAGTATGAAATGATTCAGATGATAAGTTACTGCTCTCTTTGGGTGCAGAAAAGGCTTTTGATCGGGTTGAATTGGAGTACATTTTCCATGCCTTAGGAGGGGCAGGAATAGGACCTCGTTTTCTGGCCAAACTCCCATGGCTATACCCTGACCCTTTGGCACAGATTGACTGTGGAGGCCAACTACTAAAACCCTTTCATATATCACAGGGCATGAGACAGGGTTGTCCGCTGTCACCATTGCTGTCCTTCTAGCAATCAAACCAATGGTGGCAGCAATCCATCAACCTCCCCTTGTATGGAGAAAAGCAATGCCTGTTGGTGCATGCAAAATATTGCTGTATGCAGATGATATCTTATTGACTATTAGTGAACTAGACTCTTCTCTTCACCACCTCTTATCTTTAATCAAGTCTTTTTCAGTCTTCTCTGGATGTAAGATAAATTGGCCTAAGTGTGAAGCGTTGCCACTCATGTATAGGAATTGTAGATTGCTGCAAGATAGTTTTGGCTTCTCATGTAAGAATTTAGGTTTAAAGTATCTAGGTTTGCTGATAAATAAAGGGTTGGACAATCTGTTATCAGCCATTGATGAATAAAACGGAACAGGGCTTCACAAGATGGGCTGCCCTGCAGGTCTCTTTTTGGGGTAGAGTACAAATGATTAAGATGGTGACGGCTCCCAGATGTAATTATGTTTTTGCTATACCACCCTTGATGATTCCTGTGCATAACCTTCACAATATAAACTGGAGTACTAAGAGGTTTATCTGGGCAGGCAGGAAACCATGTCTTGAATCTTCAAAGTTGCATGGCGATACCACATCGGGTGTTCTGTGGCTTCCTGACATGTGGCTTCACTATCTGGTTCAACATTTATCGCAACTGACATATCTCTTCTTTGCTACAGCTGATCAACCTAAATGGGGGTCAGGGGAATGAAACACTGTACAGGCTTCTGTGGGTTTAGGCATCTTGTACGATACTCACGTATTGACAGCACAGGTTTGTCCTCCTACCATAGGACTATGTGGGCTGCATGGAAAGATTCACACCAACTCCTGGCAGTCATGAAGATGCACCACTTTGGCACAATGCGGGAATTACTGTGGTCTGGCAGCTAATTTAATGGGCTCCTTTGAAATGTTAAAATGAAAATTTTGCTTCCCCAGTCACAGCTCTGGTGGTATTGGCAAATGTGGTATTGCTTAAGAGGTAAGCTTGAGCGGGAACCTATTGCTCTTCCAGCTTCACCGATTCTAAACTACCTCAAGTCGTGGGGTTTTTCTAAGTGAGAGATGTCAAATATGTACCAAATACTAATTGTCAATCTCTACTCAGATCATACTTGTATTGCAGCTAAATCCTACTGGCAGGAGCAGCTGAATGTAAAGTATTCAGAGGGTAACTGGTAAAACAAAATCCCAGAGTATCATGATCCCTCATTTAGAGAAGCGTGCTTAAAGTACACCTTTTTCATAACCCTCCATAATTAGATATTGGCCTCTTTTCAAATTATACCAAGCTCGTCTTGTTCTTTGTGGGGTTTGATGGAGGTGTCCAAATGTTGCATGTGATTTGTACCATACACTTTGGTCATACCCTACATTGGATATCTATTGGAGCTATGGGAGAGGCTAATCTCAACTAGTCTTATGCCTTTTGAGGAGTTGGACAAGCTAGACTTGTTGCATGATTTTGTTGCATCAAATAGTACAACTATTCATTGGTGTATATAGATGCTGACAGCCCTTATCGTGGCTAAGATCTGCATAGGGTAGCATTTGCATACAACACAGGTGCCGTCACATCAAGAATGGCTAACTGAAATTTACCGGTTAGCTACAGATGAGCATCGGATTTACACAGTCCAAGATCACATCCAGATAATCGTGGAGATTCAGGGTCCACTTTTGAGCCTATGTGAACTCTAGCTGTCTTTCTCTTGCATGAAGTATTATTCCTAATCACCTTAACTGTAATGGTGAGAGGAGTGTTTTCATCTGTGAGCTGAGTCTGGAATTACATTTTAGAGGCTGGTGACAATTCATTTGTTTATGGAGTGTGTGTTATGTGTGGGGAAAGGTTATCTTGGGTATTGCTTAAACTGTTTGTTAGGCGAGATTGCTCTTTTGTTCCTTATTGGATGTTTTTTCTATTTTCTTTTATTCTTCAATCTCTTTGGACTTTTTGTGATTTGATTGAGTATAATACTTTTGTTAGAATGGAATACTTGGTTCTTCATTATAGTTGTTTTTCATGCTAAATGAAAACTTCAATAAGGAAATGTATAACCAAATTTGCCTTTACAGCTATCACTGGTTGCTGTAGTATAATATTGCGAATTACTGACAAGCTGCAGCTATGGATAGTTTGGGCTCAGACTTTTTTGAAAGTGTCATTCTCTCTGCAGGTGCTTGCCAGCTCCTTTGGAGGTAGAAATTGTCAATAGACTTCCCTCCTACCTTTTGTTGGGACTGTCTCAGTCTGAAGCATTTACAGACTGGCTTCAGCTGGAGATTACAATGAGCCTCTATAGTTGCAACTGTGTCATTACAGTCATTTTCCCATACTGCGCTGTGAATGTTTTGGAATCCATTATATATTCATCACCTAAATTATTGAGGAGCAGTGATCTTGTTCTTGTGTTATCGGTCTGCCTGGTGACTCTAAAGTAGTTATTGAGCCGGCCCATCCATCTGCCCCTTTTCCAAGCCAACTTGGCAGTTGTTAACCACTTGTTGAAGGACGGCAGGGGCTTTGACTCTGTGCCTATGTGCTGGTCTCGAAAGGCCTGGTATTCATTGAGCCTCCGGTCTGTAAGACTGTTGATGTGGTAGCAGTACTAGGTTAGGCATTTCCACCCTGTAAGGAGGAGGAGTATTAGTTGACAGGGTGTTTGAGCCCACCTCAAATAATAACAATCCTTGTCTGGATGAACAACGGAAGTCACTAAAATTATCATCTGCTTAACCCTCTGGTAGCTTGGCACCTAGCCATCAAGCTTAACTTAGAGGCAACGTGTAAAGTATTTATGCAGTACTCAAACAGTAATAAAGTGAACACTCAGTTCAAGAAAAATCCCAAATCAATTCAGGAAAATGGAGCCAATTTCAATATGAAAAATGACACCATCACAAAAGAATCTAATAAATAGAACCGGAGGTATTAATTTTTAAATTTTGAATTAAAAATAGTGCTAAAAAACACATAGGGGGTCATTCCAGGGTCGCAAATGACGGAAGCACCGCCAACAGGCTGGCGGTGCTTCCAAGCCCATTCTGACTGCGGCGGTAAAGCCGAGGTCAGAAAACCGGGGCCAGCGGTTTCCCGCCGTTTTTCCCCCAGCTGGGCGAATCCGCCAGGGCAGCGCTGCAAGCAGCGCTGCCCTGGGGATTCTGACCTCCTTCCCGCCAGCCTGTTTCTGGCGGTTTTCACCGCCAGGAAGAGGCTGGCGGGAACGGGTGTCCTGGGGCCCCCTAACAGGGCCCCATGAAGCTTTTCACTGTCTGCTTAGCAGACAGTGAAAAGCGCGACGGGTGCAACTGCACCCGTCGCACGCCCGCAACACCTCCGGCTCCATTCGGAGCCGGCTTCTGTGTTGCAGGCCTCCTTCCCGCTGGGCCGGCGGGCGCTAACATGGTTAGCACCCGCCGGCCCAGCGGGAAGGTTGAAATGCCGGCAGCGGTCTTTTGACCGCGTAGCGGGCAAATGGCGGTTCCCGCCTGGCGGGCGGCAATCGCCGCCCGCCAGAGTCAGAATGACCGCCATAGTGCCTACCACAGATATCTGGTCAGGTAGACCGGGTCAAAGTCATAAATTAAGGCTGACTGCGATGGATTGCCTGTTGGATACAGGGAACAGGCTCATGGGAAATGTACCTTCGAACTTAAAAAAAAAAAAATATATATATAGTAAAGAAAAAGTGCTTGTCATCAAGTCGTAAGCTGAACAAGCTGTAAGATGGATCCAAAGCGGGGCTTAATGACGGCAGGTTGCTGAAAGCATGGTCTTGGTATGGTCACCAATGAAGGCAGGAAAGCTCTGAGTGGCCAACGTTGGTGCCCTTAAAGGCCTTATTGTAGGCAGGTTGCTGATTCACTGGTCATCATTAAGGCCTCCAACTCTGGACCTAGAATCTTTCCTGGAAGTCAAATCTCCTTTAGCAGGGCAAACCAGGATGCTGAGGCTGACTTGCGATTCAGCATTGATGGCTGCATCCCGGTTTCCATTGGTTCTCCAGACAGTTTGGACAGCAGGAGTTCACTCTAACACTAGCCAAAGGTCCAGGACATGCAGCACACCACTTGGGGGTTAGGGCTCACTCAAGCAGAGCCAGCAGTAGGGTCCCAGAAAGGCTCTGTTGATACTGGGTATCTGCATGTTTACACTGAGAAGGTCCCTGTAAGCTTGTTGTGTCCCTGTAGTTCAAACAGGAAGTCCACCAACTGACCCTCAGAGTCACATCTGGGGTCCTAGGTTCAAGGCAAGCAGGTCCAGTCTTCCTTAGGATGCTTTAGACAGCAGTGCAGTCCTTCCTCCGACTCTTTACAGGTCCTATAGTCTTCTGAGAAGAGGTGTCCACTCCTTAAACCAGTTCAGGTCAGTTCCTCCACCCTCACTGGGTTTGGTGCCAGCCTGACCAGAGAGACAAAAGGGAGACAAGCCTAGGTGTGAGCTAACAGTGACAACTTAGGCATATTTTTAAGTCAGAAAGAGGCTGGGTACAGGCTGTGCTGTCAAGTGAGGAGTCCCCATTCCAACTCCCAAGGCCCTTTGTGCCTCATCAGGGAGCAATACACATCACATCAAAGGGGAGTAATCAGTGGTCGGTGACAGCTGAAAACTGGTAGGAAAGCCTTTTGGTCTTAGGCAGGAAAATTATAACTTTCTAAAAGTTAAGTTTCCAAACAAGTAGTATAAATCAGACTTGAAAAAGAAGTTGAATTTTAAATTACAATCCAGGAACCATTTTTTCTAGCTACCCTTGAACTTAGTTTGCACTTATTAAAGGTAGTAGTGTAAATCAGTGTGAACCTATGGGAGCGGCAGCCTTGCAGTGAAAAACGATTTGTAGATTGTTCACTCCCAATACATGTAAATCATAAGTTATACATGTTCTACTTTTTAAATACAATGCATTGTTCCCTGTGGGCATTTACTGGCTTCCTTTGGGGTTAACTAAAAAGTAAGGTTTAGCATGACAAAATGTTTGTCTTTCACGTTGGAAACAGCAGCTTTAAACTGCACATGCAGGCTGCAACGGCAGACCTGAGACACATCTTACTGTGCTACTTTAGTGGATGGCACAATGAGCGCTGCGGCCCCCAAGTAGCATTTAATTTACAGACCTGGTGACATGTAGTACCATATATTAGGGACTTATAAGTAAATTAAATCTACTGCTTGGGTTTATGCCAATTTGACCTTTTTTAAAAAGGAAGAGCACAAGCACTTTACCACTGGGTAGCAGGGCTGAAGTGTGCAAAGTCCTGTTTCCAACAAAAAACAGGTTTACCGCTTTACCACTGGGTAGCAGGAGTAAAGTGTACAAAGTCCTGTTGCCAACAAAAACAGGTTTAGCAAAAGTAGATACAAAATCTGTGGGGCAGCCAGCACAAAAGACAGCAATTTCTAACACTCCTCGGTCATTGCCAACCATCACATTGAGGCAACTCAGCAACTTCACCCTTTTCATACTGCAAATTAATGTGTGGAGTAGCTTTAAACTTGTGCTGTGTAGCCTCAATCTGATGCTGCCTGACTTGTGTGAATGGCATATAGTGAAGCCTTTGGCTGTGTTCTCTGGTTTGCTTCACCAGAGTTGCTTCTACCCCTGAACTCACATACAGGTAATTACTGCAGGTTAATTGCTGCAACATGTACTTTGATTATCTGCATGAAATAGTCCCATTCTGCCACAGAGGTTAGATGTGTCTGGTGTTGTGGCTCAGTTCTCTGTATATGTGAGCAACAGGGGAGGCTCCTCCACAATGGCCAAGAGCCATTTCATTTTTCATCTGCTGGCTGAGCCAGCAGTACAGGGAGGGGTGGGGCTTGGCAACGGGAGGTGGTAGGGGGGATGATGAGAGAGTGCACCTTAGTGCGCATATGTGTTTGGCTGTCCAAACACACATGCAGACTTAGGCCCTGATTTATACTTTTTTGCACTGCATTACCATCATTTATTGACGCAAAAACGGCCCAAATGTACAAAATACAATTTTAGTTTGTAAGTTTGTGACATTTTTGTGTAAAAGTATAATTCAGGGCCCTAGGTTTCTCCAGCTGTGTTTGAGAGCTGGGCTGGAGAAATTGCACAGACCCCACAGCTGTGTTTGAGCGGCAGTCCGAGCCTCTTAGACCAATCCTGGCGCTGCTTCCATGCTAGCCTTTGCATAAAAGCAGTTCCAGGATTGCTGGGGTGCCTGTGCTGGTGTCCCAGTAAATGCTGGACCACAACAAGAGGGGAGACAAGCGAGGTGGCAGGAGATGGCGGTGGTGGAAGATAAGTGCCTTTTTTAAAATGTTTAGTTCTTTCGCCCATCCACTTCAACCTCCACCCCCTATTGAGATAGCTATACTTACAGATTTCGGCCCCACATGGGCTCCAGATGCCTTGATACCTGTTTGTCAGTTTTTTCAGTTCAGTTTCTTGGCATGCTTCGGGCCAGAGTGTACCAGCAGTGTACCCCTGTCACGGTTGCGCCAAAGTACTGCTGTCTGGGTTGCAAAGTTGCGTACTGTGTGGTGCGTATGTGCCAGGTGGCAAAACTACAGTGCCTCAAGATTGAAAGTCCAACTCAAGGTATGTAACTGCACTTTAAACATGAAGATTCCCTGTAAAAAGCAATAGAGACAAGAATTAGGAACCCAAACATAGAAAGAAACTATGAGAGAAAATCAGAAACAATTAAGAAAGGAGGTGAAGGAATAAAAATAACATTCCTAAGGTGCTGCCAAGCACAGCCACAGGGGAGGAAGGAAAAACTCTGACTATTCAACACATATTTTCTGTCTGTGTTAGAAATGGGGTTTCTGGTTGGCAAGGGTATGCACCTAAGCCAGACAGAACCCACCCACTCTAGTCAGGGCAAGGGAGTTACACGTCCAAGATGAACCCTGCTCACCCCCTTGGTAGCTTGGCACGAGCAATCAGGCCTAACCAGGACGCAATGTGTAAAGCGTTTACACAACACACGTGACGCAAGATGTACACCACAAAGTAAACACAACACTGAGCTATGTAAAAATAAACTGGATTGCACAAAACATAATTAGACCAACAATGTAATACCCTGCTACCTTAGCAGTTGTCAGAATGTTACACAAGTTATTAATACTCTGCAAGAATAAGCAATTGGCACATTAGAAGACGTCAATACTCTGGATTCTGCAACATAAGCAGTAGTCAGGAATTACAGTAAAGAAGTCTATGTACTTGTCTTGGATACCTCGTAAATACCCATAAAAGTCATTAAAAATACATATCAGCATGTCATGCCCATAAAAGGAACATCAGCACATATATGTAACGTCTCAAAAGCAGGTAGGAACATATAAACCCCCCCAAGGTTCATACTAGGCTCACTGAGCCAATATCTCCTAAAAAGTACTTCATTTTCTGAAGAAGAGGCATTCCTTGTGCCTAGAAGAGGAGCATGGGGGCCACCGGCGCTCCGATGTGCACTACGGGGGCCATGAAGTGCTCCTGGGGGAGAGAGGTGGTCTGCATCCTCTCTAATGCAGTAAACGGGCCCCTCGTGGGGCCCGCGATCTTGAAGGGGGCCTCCCGTGCACACAGGGTGGGGGCCAGGCGAGGTCCAACAAGTAGGTATGGGGTTTAGAGGAAGGGACCTCCGTTGAGGTCTCTCTTCCCTGTCCTAAATAAAATGCTGTCCAGTTTAAAAAGGAGCGTCCTGCTCCTACGGCAGAGACCGGGGTTAAGGGGGCTTTCCCCTCACCTTCCCCCGAGTCCTGCTACTCAGATACGGAGATAGGACCCCTCCTGGGGCCCACGAAGACACACTTGCATGAGTGTTTCTGTTGATTCCTGGGCCGCCGCGGTCATTGGAGCAGAAGTGGAGGGCGGCTGGTGCCCTGGGGGTGCTCCCAGAAGTGGACCATGTCCCTGGGGTACCAATAGGAGCATGCTTGCTCCGTTTACCTTTTGCTCGTGCCCCGGGGGCACTAGAAGGTGCCTGATCCTCGCGCTTTGTGACTATAGGATGCCCGGGATGCGGCAGTGATTTGGGGCATCCAAAGAGCACTTTTCAAAGTGCTGAGACCAGATCTGCAGCCCGGGTTGCAGCGGGGATTTTTGGAGATGTCAAGAAGCGCTTTCCAAAGCGCTAGGGGGATCAAACAGGAAGTAAGGCACTCTCCAGAGTGCTACACACAAAGGCCCTCATTCCGACTTTGACCGGCGGCGGTCGCCGCCGGCCTGTCGGGGGCCGCCAGAATACCGCTGCGCGGTCAAAAGACCGCCGCGGTAATTCTGACTTTCCCGCTGGGCTGGCGGGCGGCCGCCTTCAGGCCGCCCGCCAGCCCAGCGGGAAAGATGCTTCCACGATGAAGCCGGCTCGGAATCGAGCCGGCGGAGTGGAAGCTGTGCGACGGGTGCAGTGGCACCCGTCGCGTATTTCACTGTCTGCCAAGCAGACAGTGAAATACTTGTAGGGGCCCTCTTACGGGGGCCCCTGCAATGCCCATGCCAGTGGCATGGGCACTGCAGGGGCCCCCAGGGGCCCCGCGACCCCCCCTACCGCCATCCGGTTCCCGGCGGTCGGACCGCCGGGATCTGGATGGCGGTAGGGGGGGTTGGAATCCCCTCGGCGGCGCAGCTAGCTGCGCCGCCTTGGAGGATTCAATGGGGCGGCGGTACACTGGCGGGAGACCGCCAGTGTTGCCGGTCCGACCGCGGCTTTACCGCCGCGGTCGGAATCCCCATTGGAGCACCGCCGGCCTGTCGGCGGTGCTCCCGCGGTCCTCCGCCCTGGCGGTCTTTGACCGCCAGGGTCAGAATGACCGCCAAAATCCCACGACGCCGGAGCACTCCTCGTGCTCTAAATAATTACAGGGGTCAGGGGCCACGGCACCCTGCCCTGGGAACAGTGAAAACAGAAAGGAACATAGGGCTGGTGGGCCCGCTACAGGTCAGCACAAAGAGTGCAGATGGTGGCAGTTCCTCCTAGTGACCAGGCAGGTCACAGGTCAGCAGCAGCAGTCCAAGGTGGTTTCCTGGTTAGTCCATTCAGCAGTGTCCTGTGTCCAGTTTCAAGTCCCAAGAATGTTCAAAGAATGTCTAAATTGTGGGGAAATTCCCCTGTACTTATACTAAGTTTACAGTGTGTTTTACAATGGGGAGGAGAGGGGGTTCCAACCAGTTACAACTGGTTCTGGGAGTGCCCCTTCTCTCCTCCAGCACAGGCTCCAAACATCAGTGGGGGGTAAACAACCCTATTTTGCGAGGCCAGGGCATAGCCTTACAAATGCAGGTGTGCCCAGCCACTCCCTTCTCTCAGCCAGGAAGGCTATACAACATGTAGATGCCCCTCTGTGACACCTCCACCCTCCCTGTGTACAGTCTGTCTGAAAAGTATGCACAAAGCCCCAACTATCAGTCTGCCCAGACGTGGATTGGAGGCAAGCTGCAAAACACCAGAGTCATAAGCACAGATAAATGCGTACTTTCTAGAAGTGGCATTTCTGTGATAGTAATAAAAAATACACCTACACCAGTAAGCAGCATTTCTCATCACTATCACAACCATACCAAACATGCCTATGCTACCCCTCGTAAATCAGACAATACCCCTTACACATAAGGCAGGGCATTTCTAATGCAATCCTATGAGAAGGCAGCACTCACAGCAGTGAGTCACCAGGTTAGGCTGTTTGTCACTACCAGGACAGGCCACACAATCTGGCACATGTCCTGCCTTCTACATACATGGCACCCTGCCCATAGGGCTAGCTAGGGCGTACCTTAGGGGTGACTTACATGTAGTAAAAGGGGAGTTCTGGGCCTGGCAAGTAAATTTAGATACCAGGTCCCTGTAGCAGAAAACTGTGCACACAGGCCCTGCGCTAGCAGGCCTGAGATAGGTTTGACAGGCTACTTCAGTGGGCGGCGCAAGCAGCACTGCAGGCCCACTAGTAGCATTTCATTTACAGGCCCTGGGTATAGAGATACCACTTTATAAGGGACTTATAGGTAAATTAAATATGCCAATTAGGTATAAGCCAATCATACCAATTTTACAAGGGAGAGCACATGCACTTTAGCACTGGTTAGCAGTGAAAAAGTGCTCAAAGTCAAAACATCAGCCAACAAAGGTCAGACAAATAAGGAGGCAAAAAGCAAAAGGTCTGGGGAATGACCCTGTAAAAGGGCCAGGTCTAGCAGTCTGAATCTACTCTGTTTGTTCATGACCCCATTAACAATGGGACTGGTGTTATTAAACCTTCAACTGCCCCTTCTGCACTAACCCTAATATGCCTTAAACTTTTTTTTCCTGGTGCCACCCACAAGAACATTACCACCATCCAGCTTCCACTCCCAGGATGGACCAACACCTCAACTTGCAGGGCATCCTTAGTAAGTCCATACTTCTCCAGTAGTCATACTACCAAGACAAGGAGAACCCTCTTACAGTGGCGTAACAAAGGGCCCCACGATGTGGGTGGGAGCTTTAGGGGGCCCCCTCAGCACAGTACCCCTGCCTGAGAGCATCAGGAGGGGGCTCCTCTATGTACTTTGAGGGGAGGGGGGGGCTCAGGTTTTGTTACCCCACTGCCCTCCTATTGTGTTTAGCACCTTTGAACATCATTGTTTCAGTGATTCATTGTACTTGTTAAGAACCACGTCTCCACCTGTACACCAAGGGTACATTGCGGTCATGAGAAAATTATATTTATTATTTAGTAATAATATTTTTTTTCTTTATTCTACATTATATCAAATACACAACACTGATTGTGGGATGTGGAGAGTCCCAGAATGAAGCCAGTTGGATCAGCCAATATTAAGAGTAATACCTTCTTAATCAGGGCAAACGTGGATCTCCATTTGCAAATCAGTCCCCAAGAGGCCTTCTCTTCATCATGCAAAAGGTCTTCAATGATGAGATTGCATGACAAGTACCAACCAGGAGTAGCAAGAAGGGGTGTAAAAGCAGTATGGTATGTGTGACCTAATGCACCCAAATAAGTGCTTTCTTCCTGCATCTCTGTACCACAGGCCATATGCACCACATGCACCCCACTACCACAGATGCTTGCTCAGTGTGCGAAATGGAAGTGTCATATGGGATACACAGGCAGGTGTGTAGTAAGAGTGCGGTAGCAATTTAATGACCTTCTCAGCATATCTTTCAGATACTGCTGGCAATGCTGCCTGTTTATAGCAGTCATTCCAGTCATCATCCTTTATATCTTAGCATGCATTTATTGTTCATCTGCTCCTTCATTTAGACCTTCAGTGTTCTTTTATGTTTCTATTAGCTGCAGATATGGGCAACACTTTCCCTCTTCTGCTGCAGTGAACTAACAACATTGACAAAGCTCTAGATCAGTGGATCCCAACCTTTGGACTTCTGTGGACTCCCACTTTATCATTAATGGAACCCAGGGACCCCCACTGAATCATCATTGGAATCCGGGGACCCCCCCCCTTTGAGTCATTACTGGAAGCTTGGGACCTAATTTGTCAATATTTATTAATATTTGTTAATTTTCTCAGAGGTTGCTGACCCCCTGAGAACTCTTCGCGGACCCCCGTGGGTCCCCGGACCACAGGTTGGGAACCACTGCTCTAGACAGTTCCTTACTGTATTGCTTACTTGTCTTCATTTCTTTCTTGCAGATTTATTGATGGACTGCTTGTGTAATACTAGTCACATTCCTTTTGTGAAACCTTGCAGTATTTGAGAGATGTAACAAACAAGCATTGGTAAAGCCAGTAGGGCTGGTCTTGGAGACCTATTAACTTTGCCAATGGTTTTTGGCTACGCCGCACAGCATCTGCTGATGCTGTGAAAAAAAGTTTTTTATGCAGCAGCCTGCGTCATTTTTTGTATGTATCATTTTCAGAATTATTACTGGTATGTTACAGAAATGCTGTGAACCAACTCAACTGATTCAGTATGAGAAGAGTTATGAAATAAGTATGAGCGGATTTATAAAAAAGTACTCCTGGTAGACAACATTTTTTATGTAATGCCCATGCAGCGTAATATGAAAAATGCTTTACAGTAAGGCTATATAATAACTATTCATCTGTGTAGTAGGCATGTGTACAATTATGAATGAATGAATGTTACAGGCTAGAGAGTAACTCATGTCATTAAACATCTATAGCCACTAATGTGTAAACTGTGTTCCAAGCTGACTGCAGAATAAGTATGGACAGAGAGAAAGAAATTAGACTGACAAATAGATAAATTGAAAGGTGGAAGCATCCAGTGCTTAACTTGTGATAAAACAAGTACCAGAGCCAAAGGTATTTCTCACGAGGCCACGGCTTATTGCACCACCCTCTGTGTGAGCTAGTGCTGCCAAATACCATTTTACGGACTATTTCAGGTCACACAAAGTTGCAAGAATATCTTGGATTATGTATATTTTTACTATACATTGAGTTGATCAGACACCCCAGGATTTTGCAGTCTGGTTTGTCAAATTTTGCTACCTCAAAGTAAAAAAATGTGCGGCTCAAAGGAACCTAAATTTTCAGCATTTTTGTGACAGCCACTAAGGCCCTGATTTATACTTTTTGGTGCAAAACTGCAGTTTTGCAGTTTTGCACCAAAAGGTTTAGCACTGGCTTGCACCATTTCTGTGCACCAGCTGGGCACCATATTTATGGAATGGTGCAAGCCGGTGCAAAGGGTAAAAAAAAATGACGTTAGTCGGGTGAGGCTGGTAGTATGGAAGAAGGGGGTTTTACACCAAAAAATGACGTTAGGCAGGTTAGAGTGAAAACAATGACTCTATCCTGCCCAGAGTCATTTTCTGATGCAAAACCATCCTTACCACATGACTCCTGTCTCAGAAAGACACGAGTCATGCCCACCACCCCAGTGGCCAGCACAGGGGACCAGGGTCCCCTGGGCATGGCCATTGCACCCATTCGCCCATTCAGGGCCCTCAATGGCACATTAAAAAATTAAAAAATACTTACCTGTACTTACCTATACTTACCTGGGATGGGGTCCCCCATCCTTCGCTGTCCCTCTAGTGTGGGTGGGGGTGTCCCTGGGGAGGGCACCTATGGGCTTATTCCATGGTGTTCCAGCATGGAAATAGGCCCACAGGTCCCCTAATGCCTGCTCTGACCCAGGCGTTAAAAAATCCTCCCTCCCGTGTGTGATTTTAGCATGGGGGGATAAATATGGCACTAAGGCCAGAGAGTCATTTTTTGTACGGAAACGGCTACTTTGCATTTCATTGATGCAAAGTAGGTTTCCACGTCCAAAAAATGACTTTAACTCTATAAATTTGGCTCTAGACAGGTCTAGGGCCAAAGTATAAATATGGAGTTAGTTTTGCACCGAATTTGCGTTTTAAAAAAATGATGCAAATTTGGCGCAAAACAAGTATAAATATGCCCCTAAATGCACCCGTCACAAAAATACTGTGTTGCACATGTGGGTCCTGCAAAGCAGCACTCCATAGCGTAACAAAGGTGGAAGAAAATATTTGGATGACAGAGATAGTGCAGATAAAATTTTTAAAGCTGTGCTCTCTGTCACCACCCTCCTGTCATGCTTCCCAGCAATATATGGTGCTAGAGCAGTGGTTTCCAAACTTTTTAATGGTGGAAAAGCATAATCTTTCCTGTTACTCTAGGAAAGTGGGCACAGCTGATCAATAGAAGCCTTCTGCAAGGCGTCAAACTGCCTATTAAGTATAACTTTGGTTTGTACAGAGAGATCAGTTTCCAGTTTTCACTAAACGTCTCATGTGGTACTTGCAGGGGTGTGTTTATAATGTGTCCTGTCCGACTAGGCAATGGGAGTGTTTTAATTACCATTGTGTTTACAGCCGGTAAATAAGCTCTCTTCCTAATCTCAGCTTCATCCTGCAAGGAGATTGGGCTGAGATCAACATCACAGAGGGCTGTGGCATCCTTCTAGCCCGTGTACTAAATGCAACTCCCCCACGCAGGGGTTGAATTGCAGCGGAGGGCACCCGCAAAGCCGGATTGGGAAGGTGGGCAGTCAGGCATTGGGCGGTGGGCCTGTGCCTCAGGGTCACCTGTGGCCCTGTTTGTTAGGACCTCTGTAAACCAGCTCAAGAAACTTTTTTTCTTCCCAAGTCCCGCCAGGCCACTTTAACATGGCACGAGTCTCTTGGTCAGTCTCCTGCCATGCAGTAAATTGAGGCGGCGGGCCATGTGTTACTCTGGCCTTCGGGGTAGTCTCACCTTGGCGGCTTGCCTCGCGTGGCCTACCTTGCCAGAAGCAATGATTTCCCTGCTGGGCCATCATGTTTAGGACGTGGCGGGTGTGGGAGGGTGGGAGTATGCAGGGGCCTAGCGGGGGGGTGATTTTCTGCCACCAGGGAGGGGGTAAGAAGAGTGGTCTCCTGAGCGGCCAGGTGTTGTCACCTCAGTCCCAGTATCTTTTAGACCTTGTGGTGAGGGAGGAGAAGGTTGTATACATTTGGATATAGCGCTATGGTACGAGATGCAAATGCTGGAATTAGGTTTGAGTCCCAGCGTCAGGTCAATATCCTGTGATTCTGGGCAAATCACTTAATCTCCCGTAGCTAAAATAAAAATGAATTTGATCTTGTGTAATAAAACTGGTACTCATGTACATTGTTCCAATGTCTCTGGCCCAAGTTCACACACTATAAAACAACAAACAAATAACAAAAAAATCACCGGCCAGATTCCATTGAGACTAACCAGATGCTGATCCATGAAAATGATATGGGATTGTGTGCCACGTTTCTGGAACCGCCCAGGCCTTGTGATCCCAATCCGACCCTGGGCACCAGATAGTACAAAGGGATTGCTCCCCTTTCTCATAATACAATAGAGGCGGGCGAGTCACTTAAACTTCAAACCGGGCTTGAGCCAGATGATGGACTCTAGCTCAGCTCAAGGTTCTCTTGGAACCTCAAGTCCAGTTTTCATGTGGATTCTGCCTGCTTCCCTCACTCTTCCCTCATGCACAAAGTTAAAAACAAAGCATTAATATTTGGGGCAAAAAGGAGAGATAAGACAATACACATTTAGGAAATTATTTATACGAAGTGAAACCAAAAAACCTGGGATTAATCTCAGCTTCCCCACCTAACTAAAGTGTGTGATCGTAGGCAAACATTTTATTTCAACTAATCCCTCTTTTTCTTTATTACCTTTCAATGACCTTATATAATGACTTATTAATGTTAAAGCTGCCACATGTTGAAGAAATGTATTTTTTTTATTTTGAAAAGACTTTATCGTGTTTTATTATGTCATTTACATGGGAAACATTTCCAGGCCTTGGCTCATGCATGAGCTCTTAGAGCCAAGCCAGACCCGTGGCTCAGCTCTCCCTGTTAATTTGTTGGCTCGCCCACCTCTATAATATAAAAATACATGTTGTTATCGGCTAGAAAACCGTGTAAAAAAACTAATCGCTGTCCAGTACACAGTCACCTATCAGATGTTAAAGGTTTGAAAAATGCACTCTGCCACGCAAAAATCATTGCCAGAGGCAGCAGTTGGTATTTTTAGTAATGTGTAGATTTTTTGTCCATCGAGATTGGAAGGTGATTTGCAGATTGAGGCCTCTGTCTCCGTCATATCTCCCAAAGGTCTGCAGAGCAACAGAAATATTAATAGAAGCATTGGCAAAGCCAATAGGTTTCACCTATGTGAGCTCTATCAGCTTTGTCAATATTTTCTTTTACATGTTGCGCAGCACCACCACCTGCGGGGTAACATGGCTTAAAGTAAAAAAAATAACACTGTAATACAGACAGCGTTGGCCACATCATAGCATGCTTTTTTTTAAAGTCAAGTTGCCCAGCAGCCCGTGCTGCTGTGCAATATGTCTTCAAACAGCATGTGGGGGTTTGGGGAGGCAAAAAACATGAAGGCGGAGGGAAGGGTTCAAAGAGTGGATAGCGGTAGGAGGATGGTAGACAGAAGGGGCAGTGGGAGGAGCGTGGGGGGGGGGCTGATAAACAGAAGAGACAGCAGCAGGAGTCCGTTGGTGGGGAAACAGAATAGACAGTGGGAGGAGGGTGGGGTGGGGAAATCGAATAGTTAGTGGGAGAAGGGAGGGGTTGGAGAAACACAATGAACACCAGGATGAGGGTAGGAGGTGGGAAATCACAACAAACAGCAGGAAAAGGGTTGGGGTGAAGGAGAGGCACTTATAAGAGTGCATGTACAGAAGTAAAATAAGAGTTCCCGCAGAAGTCTGCAGCCAGTGGAAGGACACTGGCTACAGACAGGAAGGTGTACTTGGTCCATGTTGCATGGCAGGGATACATACAAAGCCTCAGAAGGAGGCCAGAGGTGAGGAGGTGGCACTGGCCAATAAGAAGCAAGAAAATAAGAGTGACGTGTAAGCCAACCACTGCGAATTAATGGGACGCTCTAAGCCGGGATCAATGTATATTTTTTGTTTGTTTACAAGAGACTTTGCAAACACAGTGCAAGCGCTTTGCAGGCAAAACCTAAAATCATTCACTCAGCATCACAGACCAGCATGGTCCTGCAGCTCCTACATTGCTGTCCCTTCAGTGCACTATGCTAATTTCAAAGTCATGTGTCATTAGCTGCTGTGCCGTAAAGATAGATTAGTAGATTAGATTAAAAATAAAAGGTTTAGCAACATTTTAACAGGAAAGCATGAGGGGAGTACTTGAAGGAACTGGTGAGAACCTCATGCAGCAGGCAAGACATATAAAAAAGCAATGAGGCTGGGTCAGCCTGGCACAGAAAACAGGACTGGGCACCAAAATAAAAGTGGCGCCCATTAGTAATTCGATAGGTAAAGAAGAGGCCCATGTTTGCAAATCAGGGCACGTTTGAACTTGTAAAGACACTCTGTATAAGCGTTTTGCAAGGTATAGAGGACTCCATAGATTTGACCTTGCTGCATGCAATATTCATTTTAACATCCGGGAAAGTAACAGTAAAAACTGTCCCACCAGACCATAGACAGGCCCACTAACAGCCAAGAAACTGGCCCATACACTTGTCTTTCAGACCAGTCCATTGTGCATTGTCTGATTGCCCTATAGGCCAGTCCAAGTCTGCAGTGGTGGGTAAAAAAAAGTGGGAATATAAACACTGATGAACAGGACAGAGCACACGGATGAGATAGAAGTAAACACACGAGACAGTCAGATGGAGTGCAGGGGGTACACAGAGGCAAACGGTGCTTTAGAGTAATGCACAGAACCGGGGGCAAGAGGCATACAAGGGAGATTGATGGAAAACATGCACATTCTCTTGGAGTGCTTCACAAGAAAGAAAAAAGAGTGCCCACAAAGAAAGCCCTCATGGAAGAACAGAAAGAGCCAATCAGAGAGGTAGTAAAGAGGCTGTACTCCACAGGAGGAAGAAACGTGCTGGATGGACTAAAACCGTGCTTCTTAACCTTTTGACTTCTGTAGACACCCACTTTATCATTACTGGAATCCGGGGACCCCCACTGAATTATTATTGGAAGTCGAGACCTCCCACGGTGAGTCATTACTGGAAGCCGGGGACCCCGGACTAAACATTGTCGAATATTTGAACCGCACAATAATACACAAAAAATACAGAAACAAGAATTCATCATACACAATTGATAACACATTATTTAATTTGCAAGCAAATATGAATTGAAAAAAAACTGAACAAATTAGTTGGAGTTTTTCTAAATACAATTGAAGCCGCACATTGTCTATAATATATTGTGTTTGATGCACCTGCACTGCTCCCTCAAATCAATCTGAGGATAATTATTTAATTTTTAGCCTCCAAATTACAAATTCCTTGAAATTTACAGTATGTTTTCAATTTTTCAATCGTACATTTAGCCACTTTATTTATATATACTTCATTAATCTGTTAATACTATTTAATTTTCTAAGAGTCGTGGACTCCCTGAGGAGGCTTTGCCGGCCCCCCAGGGTCCCCAGACCACAGGTTGGGATCCACTGGGCTAAAACAAATAAAGATAAACAATAGAAAGCAAACAACTGTGAATGACAAAACACAAAGCCAATGGTAAGCAATGGGTGGATTGCATTCCTAGGTCAGCTTTCAGCATTTCCTGAATATGTCTTTGCAACCAGACAGCTCTGCTGTCTGGTAGGCTTCAACCTAAAAAGGGAACACCCAGAAAAGTTGGGAGAGCCAGATCGACAGTTCTGTGATAACAGTTCTGTCATGCCATAGGCATAAATGTTATACTATTACATCAGTAGCAGGAGTCCTGCTATAAAAGTAATCATCTGTGTGTTAAGTCTATGATGGGCCAGGCCCAGGAAAGATGGCAGCTTTCCCTTTCTTCGCTTTCACTGGCATATCTGACAGAAATTTGGATTCATAGGAAGGCCTTGCTGCTGGAATAAGAGCATGCCTATCATGACAATGAAGCAGAAGGCTCATGACAAGTGCTTCTTGTTTTGTGGTTACACCAGAATGATCATGTTGCACAAAGGTCCACCCCTATAGACATGACAACCCGTCTATTAAATCGATGGATGAGCTGGAGGATAATGCCACACTGCCCTATCAGAGTGCACCCTTTCTAGCAGGCCATTAAGAAAAAACACAGACATTGCCTTCCTGCAAGAACTAAAAGAGCCCACAAACTTGTGATAGCTGTGTTCTTTGATAGCACGCCTGGTTCTAACTAACACCTTTTATTTTAATGAAAGCTGGTTGCTGCCTCTATTTTCAGACACATTTTTAGGAAAAGAAAACGTTTAGAAGTTTGCAAAAAAACATTAATTTTGTTTTTCAATCTGTAGAAATCAGGACAGTGGCTCAGAGAGGTAGGAACTGTAAAGGTTAATGCTGACTGATGCTTTTTGCCCCCCCCCATCTTGCAGGTAGGTAAGAATGCATTTACCCTGGATCTCAATGCTCGGCTTCATGTGCACTGAGGCCTGTTGACTTTACGCATGGTAAATGTCCCTAAAAAAGAGAACAGAACATGTACTATTGTCTCTTTCATTTACCATCTGCTGCCAACGTCCTCTTCTGTAAAACTGAGGGCCTTATTTATACTTTTTGGTGCAAAACTGCACTAACGCAGTTTTGCACCAAAATGTTTTGCACCGGCTTGCACCATTTTTTAGTACCAGCTGGGCACCATATTTATGGAATGGTGCAAGCCGGTGCAAAGGGTAGGCTAGCTTAAAAACAAATGACGTTAGGCAGTTTTGAGCCAAAATAAATGATTCTGACTAGATTAGCATCATTTTTTGACGCTAAGGGGCATATTTATACTCTGCACTGAATTAGCGTCCGTTTTTTTTTTTTTTACTCTAATTCAGTGCAAAACTAACTCCATATTTATACTTTGGTGCTAGACCCGCCTAGCGCCAAATTTATGGAGTTAAAGTCATTTTTTGGAAGTGGAAACCTACCTTGCCTTAATGAGATGCAAGGTATGCGTTCCTGTGCAAAAAATGACTCTATGGCCTTAATGCCATATTTATACTCCCATGCAAAAATGGTGCAAGGGAGGGAGGAGGGGTCAAGAAATGGGGCAAAGCTTGCTTTGCCCTATTTTTTAAGACCTGGGTCAGGGCAGGCGTTAGGGGACCTGTGGGCTTATTTCCATGGTGGAACACCATGGAATAAGCCCAAAGGTGCCCTCCCTAGGCCCCAGGGGCACCCCCACCCACACTAGAGGGACTGCGAGGATGGGGGACCCCATCCCAGGTAAGTACAGGTTAGTGCATTTTATTTTTGAAAGTGCCATAGAGGGCCCTGAAATGGGCCCCCATACATGGCACAGGGTGCAATGGCCATGCCCAGTGGACCCCTGTCCTCTGTGCTGGCCATTGGGGTGGTGGGCATAACTCCTGCCTTTTCTAAGGCAGGAGTCATGTTGCATGGTAGGTTTAGCACCATAAAATGACACTAATCTGGTTAGTCATTTTTTTTTAACTCTAACATGCCTAAAGCCATTTTTTGGTGCTAAACCCTCTTCTTCTATACTGCCAGCCCCATCCGACTGAAGTCATTTTTTTAAACTCTAGCCTACCCTTTGCACCGGCTTGCACCATTTCATAAATATGGTGCCCGGCTGGTGCACAGAAATGGTGCAAGCCGGTGCTAAACTTTTTGGTGCAAAACTGAGTTTGTGCAGTTTTGCAGCAAAAAGTATAAATAAGGGCCAATATTTTATAAGTTTGCGCCACTTTTGTGTCAAAAAATGATGTTAATGCGGTGCATAAAAAGTATAAATCAGGGCCTTGGTGCTAGATGGGTCTAGCACCAAAGTATAAATATGGAGTTAGATTTGCACCGAATTAGAGTTTTAAAAAAATGACGCTAATTCGGTGCAAACAGAGTATAAATATGCCGCAGAGTATAAATATGCCCCTAAATATGGCATTAAGGCCATAGAGTCATTTTTTGCACGGGAACGCCTACCTTGCATCTCATTAAGGCAAGGTAGGTCTCCACTTTCAAAAAATGACTTTAACTCCACAAATTTGGTGCTAGAGGGGTCTAGCACCAAGGTATAAACATGGAGTTAGTTTTGCACCGAATTAGAGTAAAAAAGAAATGACACTAATTCGGTGCAAACAGAGTATAAATATGCCCCTGAGTGCGGTATAGTGAGGGGAGAGTAAAAGTGAATGTAAAGGATGCGAATCACCATTGAGATGTGAAAGCGCTTTATTGACCATTTGTCATTTAGTGGGAACTGCCCTTGCAGTTGGCCACTTTCACTACAACGTATTGTGAAGTGTCCTAGTCTTTGAGGTGGTAGTTTATTGAAGTTCTCCACCTGCTAGTGTCCTGCCCAAACTAATATTTAGTACTGTTGACAACCTTCTACGAACCACCAAAAACTTTGAATTTGAAAAGCTGGTTTTACTTCAAACAATTAGGCCCAGATTTACTAGGATTTTGTATCTGGGTTGCGTCACTTTTGTGGTGCAGCCCAGGCGGAAAACCATTTTTGGCATTTACTAATCCCAAGCAGTGCCACTTTCTGTGGCTTTGTATTAGGCAGTAAATACAAAGCAGCACAAGACAGCGAATAGCACGGCCTTTCATTACTTTGTCTTGGATAGGCTTTACATTGGTGGAGCATGGGCATTACCATGCATCTACCTGTATATTTTGACGTAAACCCAGATTTCCATAAATTTGTAAACCTGGGTTTGTGCCAAAATGGTGCACTTACCCAACAGCGGCGTAACAAGGAGAAACATCTTTATTTCTCCTTGTTTGCTTTCCATATGTCCTGCATTCTGCAGCACACACAGAAAGAGGAATTTGCCAGCTAAGGATTGTGTTTTGTGCAAGAAGATGTTCCTTCCTTCATCAGAACAAACCTGCACGTAACGCGACCACCCTTACACTATGGTGCAAGGATGCCTTGCATAGGCGTAATGCAGAAACAGTGCACCAGCACATGGGGAGAGCTTTCTCTCTTTCACATAATGCATCACAAAAGTACCCTTGCTGCACCGCGTTGCATGAAATAATAATGAATGTGCCCCTAAATGTGACAGGTTGTGCCCTAATTCTGCATTTGTCAGCAGAGTGGGCCCTGTCTGACCACAATGCAACTCCAAGAAATGTTTATATTTGCACTTAAATGCCATTTAAATGGCTAATTCACTCACTCTTGCAGCTATATGATGAGGAGAATAGTGGCTATCATAATAAGTGATTCATTATCCTAAGTACTTTTAAAAATACATTTTCATTCTTGATTCAGTGGCCTCATGTCTACTGATAAACGTGCATCAGCAAAATTTCACCCGCTTCCCCAGGTGTAATAACTGAATTCCAGCGACCACTATAGCTACGGATAAATGAACAATTCTCCACAGTTTTGATGACTGAACACCACCGTCTCCAGCACCACTTAGTGAGAAACAGTGATCTCTCTCTATCCAGAAAATGTATTACCAGTGATCATCTTTCTGCTAATGACTGGGCCTCAGTGATCACTTGAATACTTACATGCAACTCCTCGCCACCCCAAATTTGAAGCAGAAGCCATGAGACAACCCCAAAATGCAAACCACGGCAAGACTTAGGGAGATGACTTTAAGAAGGGGTCTCAAAGGAATAGATCCTGAGAGGAAGAGCTTGTTACTAGTATCCTCAGGTTGCAAACTCATATAATGGATCAAAAATATAAGAGTAATTTTTCCAACCTGACTCAGTCAGGCAATATTACATTTTTCCACTGAAGGTTTTTACTGGTAAGAAAAAAAATGATTGAGAGTTGAATCCTGCGACATGAAACCACTTGTAATTCAGTGCTTACACATACATGGAAGTGAAAATATAAAATTGTTGGCCTCTTTGTTAAGCAACCGTCTCCTCTGAATGCACCTCTTAGAAGCCTGCAACAGTTTGGCTCTCTCACACTACCTCGCTATGGATTTTTGGTAGAGGTTGTTTAGGGTATGAGTTCCATACAAAGTCTCAACAGTCCTCTTGGTTATTGTCTTCAACAATATGGTGTTCCTTCAAACATTAGGCTTATATCCTTCAACAAGATCAATATCCCCATAAAGACAGGGTGCCTCCCAACGTACTGGAAACAAACTTCTGGATTCCTCCCAGGAGAGCACTTGTAACAACCGGCAGGAGTTTAAACATGTTATGGGCTTTAATTTAAAGTCTTAATGGATGACACGAGCAGCAAGCTTTCACCCAAAGTCTTTACTTAAGGAACATGGCCATGACTTTCAAATGGGTATTTACTTCCTTGTTTTGAGGATTCCTCCTGAGCACTAATGTTTTGATACCTCATTTCTCTACAAATTCCCTCATTCTTGGGTGACACTTTCTAAAAAAAAAAAAAAAATGCCGACTTTGAGAAGAAGACTTTCAAAGGGAGAAATCACTGCAAATGCTGGACCACAATAGCTCTAGATCTGTCACTAGTCAAGACCTTCATTGACTGACGGTTGGAGAAGGGGTGTGGCTGTCTTTTATAAGATGGTCCCAAACAAGATGGCTCTTGCATTACTGACTTTGGGCAAAATCTTGTAACTGTTCAACTAAATCTTGCAAGAACTCAAGTATAGTTTCGCACCAGCTCCACCCACGTTTGCAATGTTTTAAGCCCTACTGAGGCCGACTGCAATAGGTAATCCCTGCCACCATAGCTACAGGGGTTGCTTATGGGGAAGAAGATGTAATTCCGACTTGCACAATCTAAGGATGGTGGAAGAAACCTTTGAGATAGTGGTGGAAGACCAGGCCTTGGAGAAAGGAACCAGACATCAATCTGGCAGACATCAAATTGGCGATTAATATCTGCTGGCTCTTAACATCTGTACACGAGTGGACCATTGGTTGTTGACAGTTAGACAGGAGAATTACTCGCTGCTCCTAACACCGGCCTACTAATGGTAGGGTATTAGTGGCTCTTTTTGCTGTTAATAATTGTTCACCTATGACTGCTAATAGGTTTCATTACCTGCAAATCCTGAAGCTTTAGATGGCTGCATTACTGTAGAATCCAAGTCAGTTGATGAAAACTGTTATTGGAAAAAATCAGCTTTGACTGAATGTCCATCAGAAGCAAAGACAGTCTGCACCTGTCTACCTTTCATAACCCTGCACGGCCAGTCTCATACCAGCTGCTTGGGCATGCATGTGTCAGAGGCGTGGTAAAAAGACACTCACATAGATTTAGAAAGACTGCCAGAGGAACAGACATTGACTCCATGAAGTGTGGGTTTACTATTCTAGCTACGTATCACTTGGATACTAAGATGGATAGTGCATTGCGCCACTTTGTAAATATAGCGCTAGGATTTTGGCCTCGTTGGGCCACATTAGCGTAAATAAATGACACTAATGTGGTGCAAGGGGCTTATAAATATGCCCCTAAATGTACCAATTAGGTGTAGACAGTTTTACCATGTTTAAGGGAAAGAGCACAGTCTCTTTACCTCTGGTTAGCAGGAATAAAGTGAACAGAGTCTTGGTGCCGACAAAAAACGATTCAGCAAAAACAAGGCAAAAAATCTGATGGAATACCATGCCAAAGATGTCAACACCCACAAAGCCTCATTTGTTCACTGATCAGGAGGCGCTTTTTAAACTTAGGTCCATATTTATACTTTTTTGAGCCGTATTTGCGGCATTTTTTGATGCAAAAGCAACACAAACTTACAAAATACAATTATATTTTGTAGGTTTGAGCCGCTTTTGCATCAAAAAATGATGCAAATGCGGAGCTAAAAAAGCATAAATATGGGCCTTAGTATCATGAATGGCTAAGATTGCGTGGTCAGATGGGTACTTGGCGTGGACAGTAAGGGTGGGTGGCTAATTCTCTACATGAAACAACCACTATTGCTTTAGTATTACTGAGGGTGGCCATTCTCCAAATCAGTAAATGTATCAACAACAAAACCTATAATTATTTCCACAGCTCCACACACCATAACAAATTTAACTCAAAGATCGTTTCCGGCGTTCAACGTGCCCCTGTGACGTGAAAGGTAAATAATTAGAATTATCCTAGGAACTGCTCTTGACAAGAAAAGAATTAGTGAGTCGACCAAACGTGCTGTTCTTTTGTTGTGCTTGACAGAAAAGAAGGCTGCTGTAGCAAACAGTATTGACTGAAAGTGTATTCTTAGCCAGACTGTTTAAACAAAAAAATATCTGTGTCAAATATTGACACGGGATGTTCCCCAGTCTATCAAAAGCTGAATGGAAAAAGTGTACTGTTGTAAGTAGAACCAAGATAAATAGATGTATCCAAAACCTATTTTTGGCTCACAGAAAACATTTCTAAAGCTGAAGAGACAAAGCATTACTGTTGGATGGGAGGGGGGAGGGTTGGGTTGTGCAAATTCTATCTGCCTGGCCTCCAAAATACTGAAGAGCCAAAAAAAAACACGATTATGCATCCCAAGTATGGCTGTCTTGGGATCCCATAAATCTGCAGAAACATCTCGGGATCGAGAAATCACTACAACTGCAGACTTATACCCCTGTCTGTAGGACAAGGATAGGGAACTCTAAATCTAGCTGTTTGCACATTCGAAATTCTCACCCATTTGCAACGTTTTTACACGTCACCTCCAAAAGGAGATGGTCGCGGTGGCGACTCCTGCAAAGCCGCAAAGAGATCAAAGCAACCTCGCTCTGATTTTGGGGTGCATGACAACGCAAGCTCATCATGTTTCTGAAGAAAGTGCTAAATCCAGAGAAATTACAATTGGCCTTAGGGGCGGGACTTCTGGGTTCTGCAGGACAGGAAGGAGTTTAAGGCCCTTGGTAACACGCACCAGGTGCCTGGCCTGGCATCTCTCAATGTTAAATCGCTTTTGATCAATTCAATCACCACTTTACATCCTGAGCTTCTTATTTTTTGCTGTTCTCCCCTTTGGTTCCTCAGGTTAGTATATTGTTTTGGCTGGGGTTTTGTCTCAATTTGTTCCGCCCCTGCAGGTCCTTCTTCCTCTTGGCTGCATTATGAATTTCCCCCATCCTTCAACTATTTCCTGGATGTTCCAGCTGGTTCTTTATTTAACAACACTTCTGCCTCCGGGTGAGCTTCTCCACATACCATTCTCAGGCTTGGGCATCCTGCTTCCTCTTGCTATTGAGCCAGTGAGTTTCGTAATTAAAAGCGTTGTTGCCATATTTTACATTTGATAGTTATTGAGCAAACCTACCTTTATTTCCCAGATGTGTTTACTCAAGTTTTCTATGACTGATGCAGGAACACAGAGAGTTCTACATTTTATAAAATTCTCTCTTGGCCTTTATGGGTATAATTATGGATATAGGTATAATTATGCTGCCATTTTTCATCAAACCTTTTAGAAACAAACATTCAGAATTCCATTGATTGTGAATCAATAATGAGAGTTGATTTTAGTGTAAAAGTTGTATTTTTCTCATTAAATTCTCAAGCTTTATTAGTCAATCAAAAGTTACAGAACATTCCATTAAGCAGTCTGTAAAGCAGTTAGTTAAGCAAATCAATATGCGAGAATAAGCTTTCTAGAGAACAGTCTTGTCAGAAAGTTCTCAGCACTCATGAAGAATACTGTAACAGAAATAGACTAGGCAGAGAGCAGCTTGAATGTATCAATAGCTAAAATTGTCTAAGTCTGAGTGAGAGAGAAAAGAGTACAAGCTCTGCTGTCCCACACTGTCATGAGTCTCTCACCTCCTGTCTGCTGTTGCTGTGTCTGTCCTTTCCATCAGACACTTTTAATAAACTGCAATGAACATTTACATACTATCTACTTTGTAATACACACATTTTTTTCACAGCCAAACAGCTGTTGAGAATTCTTGTGTGAGTGGAACATCTTCAGCTTGAGATAGGTGAACAATGACTTGTCTAGTAAGTGTCAAAACTTGTAGATTTTGAAATTGGTTTGGTTACATGGGTATATGTTCTCTTACGCTTTTGCTCTCTGAAAAACAAGACACTTGTGTGAATGTCTAATGTATTCCAAGTTCATCACTTACCTTCTCATGCATTTCTACACCACAAGCTTACTCATAAAGAAGCAATTTTATGTTAGTGTAGCAACGTTTGAAATTTCAAAGCGAGTTAGTTTTGATAGGAAAAGAGTAAATAATATAGCTTTCATTGATTTAGCAGGAAATTAACGTCATGCAGGGGCCATGCTAAGGTTATGATAGAAACTTTTCTACTTAGTTGAAGCATGCTAAAATTTATTAACGTTAGCTATTCATGCAAATCAGGCCACACAAAGGTCATGCAAAGTTTAGTAAAGGAAAATACACTTTTAAAATGTGGCTTCTGGTTAGGGCTAGTTTTCACTCATATGGGTTATTAATCAATTAAATCTGATTTTAATAAGAGCTCTGTATAACTGATGTGGATCCTGCCTGCTCAAGTTTATTACCACTGCCAGATGTTCAGCATGTACCTGTGTGTGTTATTTTGCTTGTGGTCCAGTTGCCCTGGGGACCTTCCTTTGTAGCTTGTAGTAAGGGGGACGTTAGCATCAAACTATTTCTGATGGATCCTGATATATCTGGACATTCAGTTCTTCTCACAGAGTTGAATGACCTGCCCATGGATTTGAAAACCAACCATTGGCTGGGGAAGCATTTGAAGTAAGAGGGGCTCCTTTGTATCCTACTCCCCTTCCAGTTCCAACTCACCGGAGACCATCATAAATGTCACAACTGGCTGCTGACTCATCTCTTTCCGAGAGCTCACATCACTGACTGGGGAAGGTGTTAGCCATAATAAAGTAGGCTGAGCTTGACCTTGTTTCATTACTAGTTCACCGAGGGGTTGTGTGTGAATTTCTTTCAAGGGCCTAGAGTCAGCATTGGGAACGCTATAAATAAAGTGCAAATGTGCGCATGAACACATTCCCCAATGAAGACTTTCAATTCATTTACTGTTTGTTTTGTATGTATTTATTTTGTACCAGGTTTGTCTTTATTGCAAGATCTTAATGAAGTTGTAGAAACCAACAAAACCATATACATAATTTGAATGTAATTTTCAATGCCTTTCTAAACCCAGTCAGAGTAGGGATGGAATGCGTTTCCAAAGCCTTCACTTCTGTACCATGGGGGTCTGGATACAGAACCTCTCTCCTTAGTCTGGGGACCTAGACAGAGGTCCTCCTTTCTCCTTAGTCTTGGTGGCATGGATGGAGAACTTTTTCAGTCCTTGTCTGGAGATTTTGATGGAGAACCACATCTCTTCTTAGTCTGGGTACCTGGAGACAGAGAACCTCCTCTTCTTATTGTAGGTATTCTGGATAGAGAACCTTCTCTCTCCTTAAATGGGGTGCCTAGATTGAGATCCTCCTTTCTCCCTTAGTCTTGGTGGCGTGGATGGAGAACCTACTCCGTCCTACTGTGGAGGCTTTGATGAAGAACTACATCTCTCGCTAACCTAGGTACCCGGAGGCAGAGAATCTCCCTAGCCTAAGTGGCCTGGATAAAGAACCTGCTCTCTCTGTAGCTTTTGGGCCTGGACAGAGAATCTCGTCTCTCCTTAGCCTAAGACTGCATGGAAAACCTCCCTCTCCCTAGCCTGGGTGCCTGGACGAAGAACCTCCCCTGTCTGTAGCCACAGATCTAGACAGAGAACATCCTCTCTTCTGAGCATGGGGGCCTGAATAGAAAACCTTGTTTCTCTGTAACCAGGGGGCCTGGATGGAGAACCCCTTTCTCCAAAGCAAAACATAATAGAAGCCCCAGAGCTCCCGCTGGCCCCGAGGTGGGGAGTGCTCTCATCCATCTTTGTTTTCCACAACTGGCTACAGACTGCTGTGAAGTAGCACTAAGCACTGGATCTTGCTTGTGCACAAATTATTGGTAACAATCATGCAAAATAATTGATGGAAAATATTTCTGTGTTTCAGTTGCTGAGCATGTGAGCAGAGAGTAAACTATATCTGAGAAAGAGCGAGGGAAGGGATTTGGAATTGAGAAATAGAAAACGTGGAAATGAACGAAGTGAATGAGAGATGAAAGAGAGAGACGAGATCGTTGTGAGACAGACAGGTGACAAAAAAAAGCTGATGAAGGAGCGGAGAAACCTAGACATTTGGGAATGAGAGTGAAAAACTAAATGGAGAGCTGTTTGAGAGAAAGGAGCAGATAACCGAGAGTAGTAGTTAACAAAAACTATAGGGGCCCTCCACAAGGTACTATAAGGTGGGCCCCACAAGTATCCGTGCCATCCTTCATCCTAATCTTCCACCTTCAGGAGGCCCACAAGCTCTAACTTTAGGCTACTGAACTATTTGTCAGGTGAAACAGAAGGTACAGACTCAGAAGTGATACAGCAGAGCTATCTTTCAGATTATAACAATGTGAATATTTGAGCCATGTGGCAACACACTCATGACTTTCTAAATATCCACTACTGTCACACCCACGGTCAGCATCTAACTTGAGTCAACTATTTCAAGTCAGTCTCCCGGTCCTGCCGAGTGCATTTAGATGAGCAACATGCAAGTTCGTTACACGAGCAGTCTTATTATTGAATGGGTGCCGCCCAAGTATAGAGTCATCTCATGAACTGGGTAATTAGAGCCAGATGTACGATGCATTTTACCAGTCGCAAATGGCCCAAAGGGCTGTTTGCGACTGGTAAAATGCATTTTGGCATGTGCCAAAGGCAAAATGCAAATGGGAAACTTGTTACCGACCCGCATTTTGCTTTAGCGACTCGGAATTAGGAAGGGACATGTGAAGGACATCCCTTCCTAATAGCGAGTCGAACTGGTATGTATGTATTTTTTGCGACCTGGAATGCAGTCACTAAACATTCATACTTTACTGACTACGTGAAGGAGCTGGTAACCCATTCCCATACACGAAGGGGTCCCCAATGGACCCCTCTCCCTTTGTAAATGGGGGCACCAACATTTTTTCAGAGCATGCAGTGGTCCCACTGACCATTGTCCACTCTAAAAAGCATGAAGAAAAACTTTTCATTTTCATTTTTGAAATGCATATAATTTTCCTTTAAGGAAAACAGGCTGCATTTAAAAAAAAAATGCTTTATTTAAATAACAGTCAGAGATATGGTGGTTTGCTGACCCCAGCAGGCCACCATCCCTGTGAGTGCCGGTCATTACCAATGGGTGGCAAATTGTGACCTGCCTCATGAATATTAATAAGGCAGGTCCCCTGCAATTCATTTGGTAATCACTAACAGTGTCTCAGATGCTGGTCTACATCACTATTTGCAATTTGCGAGTCACTAAAAATCGCAAATTGTGAGTCACAAACACTGAAGGTCGTACATCTGGCCCTTAGGGACTCCCGGGCAGCTTTTCGCTCTGTTATCTCCATTTGTTCATGGTTTTGCACTAGTGGAGCGTGTTTGGACTAGCCTTATGTTGGTTCCCCTATGTGCAACATTACTTTGAAAGGCTGCTGCCATAAGATTAATTGTTCTTTTACATGAAGTTATCTATTATGGATAATTGTAGTGATTTCACTCGTGTATGTCTATTAATTTAATTGGTCCTGGAGATGGTCTCATGGATTGAAATCATTTGAAACTGAGTGGTCGACTGCACGCCCATCTCTCTGGTGTAAAATATTTCAACCTCTTCAAGTTTTTGATGTAAAAAGAACAAGTGATGGACGGTATGCTGAACAATGTCAAACATTCACCCCCCAGTGCAGAGATCTGGGCCTAAATCCATTGTTTTTTGGGTACCCATGCAATTCCAGTTTGGACCCAGCCATGTGCATATCAGTCTTGATCCTCTTCCTCAAGGGAACAGTCCAGCCCGAACTGCCAAGCCAGGTCCTTCCTGGACTGGAAATAAGCATCCTAGGACTTGTTTCAGGGTACTACCCTTCATCAGCCAGGCTAGCTTGATTCCAGTGGCATGGGGAGCAAGGGACCCACGACTGGGCATACCTTTCCCACTTGGGGCAACAAATGCAAAAAGAACAAGTGATGGACGGAATGCCAAACAATGACAAACATTCACCCCCAGTACAGAGATCTGGACTTAAATCCATTGTTTGTTTTTGCTTCCCATGCCATTCCAGTTTAGACCCAGCCATATGCAAATCAGTCTTGACCCTTTTCCTCAAGGGAACAGTCCAGCCCGAACTGCCAAATTGATGAATTAGACCCAGATCTGTGACTTGGGGTGAATGTTTGATTGGTTCCTGTTGGACTTTTTTTTCCTTATGCAGGGTCATCCCCAGTCTTTTTGCCTCCTTCCTCCTGGTTTTTCTGACCTCTCGCTGTTGGCTCTGGGACTCTGAGCACTTTATCACTGCTGACCAGTGCTAAAGTGCAGGTGCTCTCCCATCTAAAGTTGGTATGATTGGCTCATACCTAATTGGCATATTTAATTTACCTATACGTCCCTTGTACAGTGGTATCTCTATACCTAGGGCCTGTAAATTAAGGGGCATATTTATACTCCGTTTGCGCCAGAATTGCGTCGTTTTTTTGACGCAATTTCGACGCAAAACTAACTCCATATTTATACTTTGGCGTTAGACGCGTCTAGCGCCAAAGTCCATGGAGTTTGCGTCCTTTTTTAGCGTGGACACCTACTTTGCGTTAATGAGATGCAAGGTAGGCGTTCACGTCTAAAAAATCGACTCCGAGGCATGTGCGTCGGATTTATACTCCCGGGCAAAATTCACGCCCGGGAGTGGGCGGGTCAAAAAAAATGACGTACGCCCGCTTTTGCGCCGTTTTTAGCGCCTGCAAAAGGCAGGCGTTAAGGGACCTGTGGGCTCTGAAGGAGCCCAGAGGTGCCCTCCCATGCCCCCAGGGACACCCCCTGTCACCCTTGCCCACCCCAGGAGGACACCCAAGGCTGGAGGGACCCATCCCAGGGACATTAAGGTAAGTTCAGGTAAGTTTTTTTTTTTTTTTTTTTTTTTTTTGTGGCATAGGGAGGCCTGATTTGTGCCCCCCTACATGCCACTATGCCCAATGACCATGCCCAGGGGACAGAAGTCCCCTGGGCATGGCCATTGGGCAAGGGGGCATGACTCCTGTCTTTGCTAAGACAGGAGTCATTTCAATGGGGGTTGGGAGTGAAAAAAAATGGCGCAAATCGGGTTGAGGCGAAAAAATTGCCTCAACCTGACTTGCCCCATTTCTTGACGCCCAAGCTCCATTTTCCCCTACGCCGGCGCTGCCTGGTGTACGTCGTTTTTTTTAACGCACACCAGACGGCGCCTGCGGCTAACGCCGGCTAACGTCATTCAAAAAATAAGGCGCCCGCATGGTGCTTCAGAATGGCGTTAGCCGGCGCTAATTTTTTTGACGCAAAACTGCGTTAGCGCAGTTTTGCGTCAAAAAGTATAAATATGGGCCCAAATGCTTCTAGTGGGCCGAAAGCGCTGCTTGCGCCACCCACTGGAGTAGATTTTCAAACCTGTCTCAGGCCTGCTAGCGCAGGGCCTGTGTGCGCGGTTTTCTGCCACAGGGACCTGGTATCTAAATTTACTTGCCTCCCCTTGTACTACATGTATGTCACCCCTAAGGTACGCCCCCTTGCTAGCCCTATGGGCAGGGTGCCATGTATCTAGAAGGCAGGACATGTGCCAGGTTGCGTGGCCTGTTCTGGTAGCGACAAACAGCCTCACTTGGTGTCTCACTGCTGTGAGTGCTGCATTCTCATAGGATTGCATTAGAAATGCCCTGCCTTAGGTGTAAGGGGTATTGTCTGATTTATGAGGGGTAGCGTAGGCGTGTTTGGTATGGTTGTGATGGTGATAGTAAATGCTGCTTACTGGTGTGGGTGTAAAGGCTGTGCCCTGGCCTCACACAGTAGTGCTGTTAACCCCCCACTGATGTTTGGAGCCTGTACTGAAGGAGAGAGGGTGCACTCCCAGAACCAGTTGTAACTGGCTGGAACCTCATCTTCCTACCATTGCAAAACATTCTAAGGACTGAGTATAAGTACAGGGGAATTTTCCCCACAATTTGGAGACTCTTGGAATCATCTTGGAACTGGACAAAAAGGGCTGAAAGGACTCACCAGGAGCTGCCATGGACTGCTGCTGCTGTTCTGGCCTTTGACCTGCTTGGTCACTGTAAAGGACTTGCCACTTGCTTGCATCCTCTTTGAGCTGGCCCCTGTGGGCCTTTTTTTCTAAGCTTTGTCCCCCAGGGGCAGGGTGCTGTGGTCCCTGAACCCTGCAACTACGAGAAGCACGAGGAGTGCTTCATTTTTGCTTTATAGCGCCTGGAAGGCACCTCACTAAAGAACTTGTGTTGTGCTGTGAAGAGCGCTCTACACCTGTTGGGAATGTCCCTGCCGCGACTAACATTGGTGGCAGTGGTGGGATAGGACTTGCGCTTGCACAATACCATTGAGACTCATTATTTCACATCAAGGATTGCGTTTAGACCATCACATGTTTGGCTTCTCTTAACTTTCTCTCATTGGTCATTTTTCCGGTTTTCAGTTCTCACACTTGGGTATTGTGGTTGTCACACTTGTGTTTCTTGTACCTTTTCAAGATGGGGCTAACCTTTGATTTAGAGGACCTGCCGTTTTACACGCGGGGAATTAGAGGGGTTCTGTAGAGAGAGAGGGCTGCCTGTAGAAGGGGACCTCAGGAGACTGCTGAATTTCTTTAAAAGGCTTGTGACATTTACCCATGGAGGGAGTGTGCTTAGGGGGTACCCAGAGGATCCTGAGTGTAGCGAGGGTTCCCACTATGAGGGCTCCCAGACCTCATCCCTAGAGAGTGGTAGAGAGACTGATCAGGAGGCTGAGAATGACCTGGCGGGGATGCCAGTTGACAAGGAAGGCCCCAGTGATAGGGAGTCCCTTGCTGGGTCCAGTGTAAGAAGCAGGGCTACCGCTCATTCCTTGATGTCTGATGAGCTAAGAGATAGGTGGGAAGAGAGGGACCTGAAGTTGCAGTTAGCGTGCTGTAGACGGGTCTCCTCGACCGCGTCTTGCAGTTCCTTGGGCTGGTGCTTTTCACGCGCCTCCCTCGAAGACCTCTCGCGTTCCCATGGTAACATGGGAACGCCGCCAGGTGCTCCGACCCCGGATTTCCGGGTTTCCCCACAAAAAGAGAAGAGGAACTCGAGAGAGGAGGAGGAGTTTCCGATTGCGAGGAAAAAGACGGAAGAGAGAGACGCCGCGGGCAGAGTAGGAACGGAACGCACCTGAGACGATTCCAGAGATCCACGAGACGGATTCCAGACGAAAGCAAGACGCGAAGGACTACATCTCCCGCCACGACCCTGGAGGGTCGTGGCTCACGAAGGTACGGTCCTTATTAGGACAGCGTCACACTAGAGCAAACGTTAAGAGCACAAGGGAAGGGGAACGGGGAAAACGAGGGGAGGGACTGAGGTGAGCCAGGGGAAAGGGATCACCGGGACAACCCTCGAGAGTAATTCCTTAGACAAGGCACGGAGAGACCGTGAGAACCTGTCACAATTACCCGAACCCGCACCCTCACTCCCGGGCACTACCTTTTTTTTCCCTCCACCTCTAAAGCCAGAGTACCTTCCCCCCCTGCATGCCAAAGCACTGAAACCGTCTGAAGACCCCAAACCGACTTACCTTTGCTCTACCCCTATGTTCTTTTTCCAGTACCAACGAGAGACCACATGAGCCGACGTCCACCAGGCCTAGAAGAAGAGAAAGAACAGAGACGATTAAAAGCCAAGGAAGAAATAACAAGGCTTCGTGTCACCATAGTACCTTACCTTAATGTAACTTCACCTTCTTAAAATATTAATAAAAGCTCCTCACCATACGTACGGCTCAGAGTCCTCTGTACCGCCGATAGCCTACCACACGTGCCTAGCTGTTGAGGAGAGAAGGGCTGAGGTAGAGAAGGCCTACGTACAGGAGAGGATGGCAGAGGCAGAAAGGGCCTTTGCAAGACAAAGACTCACTCTAGAGCGCAGTCTGAAGGTTCTGGACTCACCAGCGCTGCAGGTGGAGTCCAGTGGTGGCAGCAATGTAGAGTGCTGTAGCAAAGATGTTCCTCACATACCCATAGATCTGGTACCTAGGTTCCAAGAGGGGGTTAACATATGTCAGTGGTTAAAGGAATATGAGAGGGCTCTGGTAGAGTGCAGGATCCCTCAGAAGGATTGGGGGACTGGCCTAGGGAGCTTTCTTCCTGAGGAGGGGAGGGATGCCCCTACTGACTCTAGAAGAGAGTGACAGGGAGGGGACTCCACTGTGAAGAACGCTCTGCTTGTGAAGTATGTTTTTTCTCTTGAGGAATACAGAAAAAGGTTTAGGGGCGGTAAGAAACTGTCCCAGCAGTCTTGGGAGGACTTTGTGGAGGATTGCTGCATTGCACTAGATGGATGGGTGAAGGGTAGCACAGTAAACAATTTTGAATGGCTGTTTAACCTGATTGTCAGAGAGCACCTGCTTCGTTGTTGTTTTTCAGAGTTACGCCAGCACTTGTCAGCGTGTGAGCTCTCTGACCCCAGGGAGCTTGCGAAGGAGGCGGACTTCTGGTTGCGTACCAGAGGGTCTGGTTTGGCCTTATAGGGTGTTCCTAATGAGAGTGGTCTAGGTGTTTACCAACCAGGTGTGGTGGGAAAGGCTTGTGTCCCAGGTAGGTCTCAGTGTAATGAGAGGGTTTCAGGATCCCATGTCTTCTCTCAGAGGAGAGGGAGTGGGGGTGGGCTGTGTCCCAAGATGTCCGACACCCAGTCTCATAGCTTGGTTAGTTCCATGAGTGGACGCCAGGATGGGAGCCTAGCCTGCACCGTAGGGGCAGCTGCTCAGAGGGATCCCACTTTGCCAGTAGAAACTGGGGGGGGTGGCTGGTGATAGCGTTTCGACCAGTTCTGTTTTCTGGCAGTCTGACTCCAGAGTGGAGGAGGCAGAAATCCAGGCGTAGGGTTGAGAGGGGGCTCCAGGCCCCAATGGAGAACCTGGAGGGTTGGAAGTCAGCTCTGAGAGCAGAGCCCCCCAGGAATGACCTTGGAGGCCATTTCTGGGCTGGGGGAATTCAGACTCTGTCAGATGGGCAGAGGTCAGGAGACCTGCGCCAGCAAGACTCTTATGTGGCCCTTGGGAAAGGTGTTTCCCTGGCGGGGGTACGTGTACCCCCCAGGAAGTCCTGGTGCGCCAGGCACTGGTTCAACCGCAGGGTGGTGACTTTGGGTTGGATGGCCAGATTCAGGGGGTAAGCTCTGATCTAGTAGGGGGTAGGTGTGCTCCCAAAGAAATCCTGGGTCACTGGGCAGTGGTCCAGTCTAAGGGTATCATCCCTGGACTGGATAGACAGGTTCAGGGGGTAAACTCTGACCTGGTTGGGGGGGGGGGGGCGGTTAGTGTGGTCACCCCCGTGTGAAACTTCTGGTGGCTTCTCCCGAGGTGGGGAGACACAGGACTCTGGAAGTGGGGTTCAGGGAGGGGGATGCTCGCCCTGGACACCGATCCAACCCAAGGGTGTCGTCCCTGGGTTGGGTGGTCAGTCGCCAGGTAGTGATCCTGGGCTGGCGAGAAAGTTGTGCAGTACTGCTCTACCCAGCACCCTGGCAAGTGTGGATTCTGGTGATACCCCTCCTAGGAGAGGAGGGGGTGGGATCCTAGAAGGAGGGGTAAAGGGAGGAGAGCCTCGCCTCTCGTTCCTGTGGAACCTATGCATTCCGTCCATCATTTGTGTTTGTTTGCTTGATGTTAGAATGGACATTCACATTGTTTCACTCGAGAGTGGGTTTTTTGATACATTGACAGATGATAACATTGTACGGTGTCCTATTGGTTAATGCATTGTCAATGTATGTTTGGGCTTCATCATCATTGAACCACAGTATTTGTTGTGCTTGAATATTAATTGTTTGTTCTAAACACTGTATATGCTTGTGTGATTTTTTTATTCTCAAAGTGCTCCATGTAAACTTTACTAATTCATTTATAACGCCAAGAATGGAGACCTAAAACATATCAAAACTATGTAATTCTTGTGAATCTCATTTGAATGATTCCCTTTATTGGCAATTTAACCTATTATATTTTGATATCCACGCTCACAAATGATTATTGGGTTGCCGTTTTGTTAATAATTATTATCACTTAGATCAATAAGTGAATTATCTATGATCACTCCAAAAATCACAAAGGTGTTAGGAATATCATATTTGAAGCTAAGCCTCAAATGAATCTTTCTGCTCCCTACAACCACTTCCAAGTTCCTAGATATATGATGAATCAGTGAGTTTCAATTGCCATATTTTGCTTGTGTTGTTTTTATTACTATTCTTATATGTAGAAAATCTGTTTTATCCCCGATAGAGTACCTATCTGGGTCAAAGTTTCCTTGGCTGACTGTTGGTAGAGGACATGCTCTGAATCGAGTGACAAGGCAGGTTATCATTTGAGATCCCACTGTGGCAAGGAGCATGTTTGATACATTGAGCCGAGAACGGTCTGCATATGGGACCTCATAGCAATTTCTAAAATGGGAGAAGCGCGGGTGGTTCTAAAAATACAAAAGCCATTGAAATCCATCTTAAACTATTTTGAGCTTCATCAATCCCTATTTTATAGATCTCCCCAGCTGCGCCCCTCCTGTGAATGGGATCAGGGTTGTTAGAGGATGAGGAATGGAGAAAGGCTAAGATGTTACCAAGAGAGCTAAAACTCCCCTTGCACGTGCACCTTATTCACAAATCTTCACAGCTGCTACAGCCCCCAGCAAGACTATGGCAAATGGATTGAAATCAAACCATGCCGTGAACTCTTCAGCGTGCTGGGGTGTCCGATTGACCACTTTAAAAAATTAGGCCTTATGGGTGTTACAAGGAATGGGAGGGCTCCAAAGGAGCACGAGCCCTTTTAGGTGTGGAGTCTTCTGTCTAAAAGAGACGTGCTTGAAAATGTAGATCAGACAAGGCCCGCTTCTTGATGAGATTGAAGGGTATGAATCACTGAACCTATACTGAGAATCTACTATCACTGAACTTATACTGAGAATCTACTATCACTGAACCTATACTGAGAATCTACTATCCAAAGAGGGGGGTTGCCAATCAAACACCCGAAGATGTGAGGCCCTGGGTGGAAATATCTGGTGCTTGATGTACCGTGACATCTTGACCTGTGCCCGCATCCACCTGGTCTGCTTCCCAGTGTCTCAATTGTATATTTGTTCGTGCCACTCTGTTTCTTCACATCTTTACATCTACAGAAGTATTGCACTGCCTAATTGATTTTTTTTAATTCAATACAAATAATTCATCAAAAAAGTTCCCTCCAGCTCTTTTCCTGTGATTGCACTGAGTGTTTTGTGTCCAAAACAGAGAAATCATCAAGAAGACAGCGTGGCATGAAATAGAATAAAGTAAATTAAAAAAATACATTATATATAATTTCGATATTTTCCGTAGGACTCATCACCTTCAAACATATGGGTGGTCATTCTGACCCTGGCGGTCTTTGACCGCCAGGGCGGAGGACCGCGGGAGCACCGCCGACAGGCCGGCGGTGCTCCAATGGGGATTCCGACCGCGGCGGTAAAGCCGCGGTCGGACCGGCACCCCTGGCGGGGTCCCGCCAGTGTACCGCGGCCCCATTGAATCCTCCGCGGCGGCGCAGCTTGCTGCACCGCCGCGGGGATTCCGACCCCCCCTACCGCCATCCAGATCCCGGCGGTTGGACCGCCGAGATCCGGATGGCGGTAGGGGGGGTCGCGGGGCCCCTGGGGGCCCCTGCAGTGCCCATGCCACTGGCATGGGCATTGCAGGGGCCCCCGTAAGAGGGCCCCTACATGTATTTCACTGTCTGCTGCGCAGACAGTGAAATACGCAACGGGTGCAACTGCACCCGTCGCACAGCTTCCACTCCGCCGGCTCGATTCCGAGCCGGCTTCATCGTGGAAGCCTCTTTCCCGCTGGGCTGGCTGGCGGTCTGAAGGCGACCGCCCGCCAGCCCAGCGGGAAAGTCAGAATTACCGCCGCGGTCTTTCGACCGCGGAACGGTAACCTGACGGCGGGACTTTGGCGGGCGGCCTCCGCCGCCCGCCAAGGTCAGAATGAGGGCCATGGTCTGGAAAGCTCGCGACATCACTTATACTGCTCTTACGTGTAACCCTGCACTATTTCTCCCAGCTCTATCCGCGGCGGCTTGGCGCACGCATGTCCGAGAGAACCAACCGAAGACAAGAAGACCTCTGTCTTCCTGCAAAGACCGCGGACTTCCACACAGTGTACGTTTACTGTTACAGCCAGTGCTTTAAATGGGCCGGTACTGTCCGGTACTGAGTACCGGCACTTTTTTATTTTGAGAGGGAGAATACCGGCACATCTCAAGAAAAACGGAATACTTATAATTGGAGAGTACCGGCACTTCTCGGAAACAAGCAGGTACTCTGGCACAGAGAACCTGCACTTTAATTTTTCGATTTCAATTACTGGTTACAGCTCCACGTCAACTGGGATATCAAGGCTTGTTGTCCAGAGGACGAAAATAAACGTCTCTGCAGTCAACATTTCAAAAACATCACTTTCAAATAACTCCAAAACAACGTGAATATACGTACCGAGGACCGGTCACCCTAGTGCACATCTCTACACAATTTGCACCTGTCTGGATGATTCACACACTCGACCCTGAGCGATTTTTTTATCTTGGTGACCAATCGTGGCCCAGAGAGATGCCCTTTTGCCGTGGACAGCAGGGTTGGGTCTCAACCTTAAAGACTGTCACTATTTAACTCGCACCAAAAGATAATTTTCTGCTTTTAATGTGCGCCTCTGACGTGAAAGGCGAATGATTCGATACATCGTAGACACAGCGCTTTAAAAAGGAGGGCTCGGTAAGTCCACCACAAGAGGTGTCGTTGTGTTGTACCCGACTGTTTGTGCCACATCCTTGCATTGTCCTGCAAACAAGACACTTCCGGTAACAATATAAAAGAGGGGCGGCTATAGGAAACAGTATTGGCTGAAAATGGGTATTCTTAGCAACTCTTTTCAGGCGAAAAAGATATCCGAGCCAAATATTGACACGGCGTGTTTCCCACTGCATCCGAGGCTGACTGGAAAAAAGTGTAATCTAGGGAGCTCCACCACTAATAAGTGAATGGAAACTTCTATTTTGAGCACATTGAAAAGCTGTGAACAAACAGCACTACTCTTGAATGGGGCAGGTGGTAAGGCGGTTGAATTGTGCAACATGCATCTGTCGGGTATCAAAATTCCCGAAAAGCCAAAAATTATAAATATTTTTCAATCAAGATATGGACAGCAAAATGATCCCTGTGTATAGGTGCGATCTGCAACGCCGAATCATGGGTTCTGTTCACAAAGACATGTAGACTATGTAAATGAATACTCCTTTAACACTCTTACATACGCCTACATGCTATTATAAGCCCCAAAACATGCATAACATGATAAATGGGAATATTTACGCAACACTCACATGAATTTACTAGATATTACTAGAAATAAAAAAGACTGTGCCCTGTTTGCACTTTAACTAGTAGGGATTTTGATATTTCTGGGCCAATTCACAAAGGCATTTAAGATTACGTAAAAGACTACAGGCCATTTAATTTTGCGAGTCTCTAATTGTGACTTTTTGGAAGTCGCAATTAGAGACTCGCAAAATGAAATGTACGGATGTGTCTCAGACACATTCAGTGATTCCCAATGAGGTTGCAAAGACCTACCTCACCAATATTCATGAGGTAGGTCATAATTTGCGACCCCATTGGGAATGGCCACACTCACAAGGATGGTGGTGTGCTGGGGTCAGCAGACCACCATGTCTGTGACTGTTTTTAAATAAAACAGTTTTATTTTATTTTTTATGCAGCCTGTTTTCCTTAAAGGGAAACAGGATGAATTTCAAACAAAAAATTGAAAAGTTTTCTTTTCATTTTTTCAGAGTAGGCAGTGGTCCGTAAGATCACTACCGGTCTGAAAAAAATAGTTACGCTTCCATTCACAAAGGGTAGGATGTCCCTGGGGACCCCATCTCGTTTGCAAATGGATTACCACCAACTTGAATTTGGTGGTAACTGCAAATGTTTTGTGACCGCAGTCACAGTCGCAAAACGTTCCTTTAGGCCAGTGCGATTCGGTACTAGGAAGGTACATTCTAAACACGCCCCTTCCTAATACTGAATCGCAAAAGCAAAATATGATTTGGTAAACAAGCTACGGAGTCGCATTTTGCTTTGATACATAGAAAATCTAATTTTTCTGGTCACAAATGGCCCGGTAAAATGCTTCATACATCTGGCCAAGATTTGTAGTACTACTACTTGCACTCATAAATGAAGTTTACTCATGCAAATTCAGAATCCCATCTGTATTTTTTACATTTCAACTCTGTTAGATGGTTGCCACACAAAATACCCCTGCAAACAATATGGGCCTGATTTAGATGGGTGACAATCCCCCAATATCTAAAGGAAGGGCTAACTCCACTGGAAAATCCACTTGTGGAATTTTATGCACCATACTCCTTCTGTGGTAAAGAAATTCTATCTATGGAATTTAGCTCTTGCTCCAGAAGATGCAAGATTCAGTTACCATTTACTCTAAATCAGGCTCATCATTGCAATTTGATACTTACCTGAACCTCCAAAAGACCAAACTCATTAAAACTGACAGACTCAGCTCTACTCATTACACATCTCCACAATAGCGAAACAGATCCTGATCTGCAATGTGCAACTGCTTAATAACAGCAACAATGTTGCACCTTAGATACCAAGGTCTGGGAGCAAATCAAATATGTTCTAAATGTAATACTTTCTTCAGAACTAAGAATTTTCGTTTGCCCTTCAACTCTAAATCAGACTCAAGGTCAAACATATTTCACCCTATACACAGTGGCTACCAACCAACTAGTATAACTAATACAATCAGATCTTCCTAGGCATGCAAACAACCCTTGTCTGAAGTTTATATCCAACAATTTTAAAAGAGAAGATTCAGAATAAGAGGGACAAATCCTTTCAAAGCCCTTCTTGGTCCATCCACCGCAGATCATCTTCAGTTTTACTAGTTAAATTAAGTAGGAAATGGTGCTACCAAAATGCCATCCAAACCAACAGCCATTTGGCCTCGGCTTCTCACAAGAAAAACAATTATAGTAATGGAGCACTCTATCCCATTATTTATAACAGAGTCCAAAGTTCACGTGAGCTTCCTGTTTATAACGTGTCTGCAGCTTTGCAACAAAACAAGTGAGGAAAGCAAATTATCTATTCGGCCAGCATGTGTTTCATCCCACTGGGCGTTCTCCAAGCTAACATAGGAGGTAGCCAAAAGATAGCATGTATTATTGAATAAAAAACTAAATCTAAAATGTCTTTTGGTTAAAGATTGCCATAGAATATGAAGAAGTTGGTATAATGGAAACAGTAGCTCATATTATTTTTATGCTTCCATGGCTAAGAAGTCCTGGAAATGTACTAGATCCAATACAAAATCGAAAAGAGGCTTGTTGCTGGTTTTTAAACCAACAAATGTGAATAGGAGCGTATAGGGTACTTTTTCAATAAATCACCAGGCCCTAATTTGCAAACATTTAAAGGTCAGGCAATGGACCTTAAATTCGATCATTGTCCACAATAAAAGACAGTGCAAGGACTTAATTAAAAGTGAGGTTAGATTCCTATTTTTCACCCACAAATGAGTAGTGCGGTCACAACCTGAACTACCTGTAAACGCTGATGTGGGCAAGGATAATTATAGGGGTGCACTTAAGGTAAGTGGGTTGTTGGGAATTATGGCGCTCTCACTGAGTCCCAATTGTAGTTTGGAGAGTAACTAGGCAGCAGTAGCAACTGGAGCTCAAGAAGTGAAGAACACCACCCTGATTTCCTCAATTAATACATCCAAGATACTTTTTGAAAACTTTGAGCACACAATGATTAGACCGTGTAGTGTTCATAAATCACAGTTCCAAATTTACATTTTTTTAAAATATATCAGAAGATGTTCCATAAGATTTCATTATCTCCGCCAATTACATCTTTATCAATTCCTCCAATTTAACTTCTTCTTTACTTCCACAGTTCAATTCATGGCTCTGTACAGTTTCACTGCCAAAGCCAACATGTGTTTCATCAGTCCTACATGGGTGGCATCTGACTTCTTCAGGGCTAAAATAAATTCATATACATGAAGTCAATTCGAGGAAGAGTCATATGTATTGAAATACCATCACCAAGTCACCGGAGGTGGAGAACAATTTGAATTGTGAAGAAGCTGCATGGTTTAGGGTGGATAGGTCACTGCAACCCTACCAAATCAAAATAGAGAGAACCCTATTTTCCCAGATCTGAAATAATCAACAGACACCCTTGGTGTGTTAGTAATTCACCATCAACAAATACTTCCAATCTAATTCTCTGTAATAAAGCACAGGAAGTGACTTGGTGATGGTTTTTCACTCAACGAGCTTGAAACACAGATACAAAAAACAGACAGCGTGGTTATGGGCAGGAGACTGTGCTCAGGATTTGGAAAGGGCCAGGCGGGCTGAGATGTTCCAAAGGGATATTTGTGACTGATCTTGGGAAAATACATCAACACAGAACAGATTATAGAAACCTGTCTCAAGTTGCAGACAAAGCTTTGAAAATTGGTGTTCTGGTAATATGAACTTTTCCAAACAGCGGACTTTGCTGCTTCATCATGCACAAAATAGTAACTGCCAAACAGAGGCAGCAGTGGTGCCAACAAGGCTTCTACCCCGCTCTATGCTTCCTTTCTTCCACCAGAGTCTAGTCCCCGACTCACCACCCTCCAAGTCTCATACTTGCCCCCCTCGCAGGAAGCCATTCACCCCTGTTCTCCCTGCCTCACCTCCTGCAGTTGAGGAATCTGAAGCCGCCGGCTACAGGGAGCTGGCACACAGACACAGCTGCCATGGTTGTGCAATGAGAGTGTGACTTCCGTGACTGGCTGCAGACAGGACGTTCCCGGACATTCAGGATGGACTACAGAAGGCGTCAATGGTGACACCTGAATGCGAAATAGGTGGCCATCTTGGACTGGCCGAGTGGAGAGTCCATATTCAAAGGAAAGAATGGTAAAACTGCAAACTAATTAGTGCTGAATGATTAATTCCACCTGATTAATTCCACCGGCAGAGCGGACCGGTGGAATTTTATAGTAATTCCGCATTACAAGAGTAATGTGGATTTACTAAATTCCTCCAATTAAAAAAATTCGCCAACCCCTAGTTAAGAGCAAGGGATTAGTGTAACCAAGTTTAGAATTTCCAGGCTGAATCAGTTACTGGATGAAAAGTAGATGCAATTATAAATGATGTTGTTTGGAATACACCCCATGCAACTTCACCTAGCGAGGCATCCATACCTAAATCCGAGGCTATGGAGTTCCCAGATTTTTCACTTTTCCCACAATACTTGCAGATGGGCAAAACTGTCAAATCTTGTGGTCTCACTAGCTTAGTCTATATCCAACTGGGGCCAAGAAGAATCGCCTCTGGTTAAGTTTTAGACACCAGCCTCAGTCATCCAATCTTCTACCAGCCAAAGGATGCTAAACATCCACAATCTTCTCCTATGCAGAGAAGAGCAATGAGAGCATCTAGGTAAATGTTACTTGAGTGAGAGGTGAGACGACCTCTCCTGGGGCACCAATGTGCCAGTGCAGACCTACAATTACTCTGTAATTTTTAAACACCCTCGGATCAAGACTCACTATTTTGAATAATAATGTGAGGATGGAACTCCCTAGCTCTTTCAGCAAAACCCTAGAGGTGAGACATATATTTATAATTTTCATGACAGATGGGAGAATAATAACAATAAATCTTTTTGCCATCATTTCTGGGAAATGGTCCCCATGGAGAATGTTAGAGGGATTCTGGTAGCCGGAAAAACGTAGTTTCATTCATTTTATAGAGGGAAATCTATTTGTCAAGCCATCAGTTACTTCCTAGACAATGCTCTCATCCCTGCCTCTGTTCCAGGATCAACCGAGCCCCAGATGCCTTTCAAGTTTTGACGCAAGAAAGGATCAAAACTAGCAGATCATTGACCAAATGCTAGACCAATGCACATGCCTTTCTGTTAAAAAGAAACTTGAGTAAATAAAAGAAAAGAAACAAGAAAACTTGATGCAGACATAGGTGTGCTCATAAGCGGAGTCACCACCATCTAAAAAAGGAACATATAAGAAGGGTGATAACAGATTTTAGTCACAATATAGGGCTTGATTCAGGATTCAGTGGGCGGGTTACTCCATTGCAACAGATGTCCCGTCTGCTGAAATCTGAATCACATTACATTCTATGACATTTACATTTCAGCGGACGGAATATCCGTCACCATTGTGACCGAGTAACCCGTCTGTGGAGTTCTAAATCAGGCCCATTATCTTTTGCTAGTGATGTTTTGCTCATTTTAGTAATTGTTGTGTGTTCTCTGATGATTTTCTAAAATGCTGCCACTGTCTGGATTTGTTGAACCCCGTTTGAAAGAAAAGTGTTTTCTAGCATGATTTGTTTTATAGTTGTTATGGAAGGAGGTCCATAAACTAAAATGAGAACACATTTTCTATAAGTTCACACTATCTTCCTCAGCCAAGTGAGAATAAAGTCTGTTATGCTGAGAAAAACATGAGCATTCAACATCTGGAGCAGAATCTCAGTTGATTCCCCAGCTTTCTACTTTCACTTCTCAAAATGTCCTAATGAATAGAGTGTTGGGTCTGACTTTATTAGGTAGAATGTTATAATTAAAGTTCTATGTAGAATGTTGTTATTGAAAGAAGTTGTACTTTTCAGAGTCAATTGCCTGCTGTCTCCCGGCCTGCCGGTTGCAACTCCTAAGATTAATAAAGAAAGTTATTATGAATTATCTGTTCTTTTCTTTAAGTGGTAACACGCTGACCAGCAGGCACCACTTGCATTTTCTATTGGAATCACCTTTTGGGTTGTTGGTGTTTAAGCACCGGAGTCAGTGGGGTAATGCAAAATGATGGGGCCCCCTGCAGAATGTTAAGAGGGACCCCATAGTCTCCCATATCTAAGAGACATCCAGTGATCTTGGGCTACATCGGTCCCTCCCATGAAGGAGCGAGGAGCCCCTGAAGGGTTAGGACCCTCCTGCAATGCAGGGGGGGGGGGTAGGGAGGGGGGCTGGGTCCTGTGTTATGCCCCAGACTGGAATGCTGAAGCACATATTTTCACAGCGATGAGCACTCCAACACCATCAATAATCGTACATTACAACATGGCACAAATGTTCTAAGTGTTGCGCACACTAAGCAACTGTGCACCAATTTTGCAGTGATGTGCATGCTATGACTCTATGATCTGTGCTTAATTTATACTGGTGTTTTTCCGGTGTTCAGAGCCTGCACGTATTTTTTAACATTGTCAACCTGCCACACAATGGAGCGGACTTTCTGTATTTTTTAAAACAGCACATCAGCAACAGTTTGTAACAATTCAACACACATTACAAAAATAATACCAGCTCACTGAGGCCATACCCACAACTTTGGGTGACATAGAACTGTCGAAACTGTTACATTTGTTGCAGTTTGATAGGTGGTTGGTATCGTTGGCACTGGTATTTGGCAGTGATGGTTGAGGCAGAGGGTGGTGCAAGCTGCGGTGCCCCCCACCCCCAGAAACACTTTGGGCAGTGCCACTTTTTTTTTTTTTTTTACAAATGAAACAATATGTTGGATGACTTTTAATACATCAGTGTTACAGCAATAGACTAAGGAGGTTTATATTCATAGCAATTCCTGTAAATGATAAGTCTGTTTTTGTGAATTTGCATCAATATCATATAGTGTTAGTGCACATTCTCTTGCCGTGATTGATTGAGTAGGTTTAATAAATTCCTTTGGTTAGTAGTCTCATACAGTATTGATGCATTTTAGAGTAGTTTCGTCTCCTGTGTTTCTAAAAACTCCAGGGGTACCAAGCATTGATTGGGAGAAATGAAAAGTGGTCTTTGAGATGTACCTCGATACCATAAAAGGTGAGGTGGTGTCGCAAAATAAGAAGTACGCGTTGCTGTGCCACTGCCTAGTCTTAGAGGGGAGAGAATTTTTAAAGCATCTTCCCAGGGACACTGTGTGGTGGTGATTTGGTAAATGAATATGATTAGGCAATAAAAACATTAGATAACAGGTATATAGACCCATAAAAATGTCATAATGGAAAGACAACATTTTTACAGGAGACAGTCTTGAGAGCTTTATAGGTGCATTACGAGTGTTGGCAGCAACATGCTAATAAAGAAGCTTTGAGAATGAAATAATCAGAAATCAACTCGTTGAGAAAACCAATAATTATAAAGTTCAGGAGGTCTCATTGACTTTATATAACTTGACCCTAAATAAGGCCACTGAAATTGTGGCAAGAATTGAAAGTGCCACAACACACTTAGAAGCCATCTCCCTATTGTCCTATTTCTAAGGCACACCAAGTGCAGGAAATTCTCAAGAAGTTTGCAAGAACTTTAAAAAGAAAAAAAATCAGAGCCTGCAGCCCTCACCCAGGTCCGGTGATTTTCCGCATCACACAGACCTCCCAGTACTTCTGTCCATTCCCTGAATAATGGGAATCATTAGCTTCATTAATTTGTCAGCATTGATACCCTTGGGAGATGCAGTGTCCAATCTGATAATGGGGGGAGAGCACGGGGCCCAGCATTGGCCCACTCAAGATGGCGGTGTGCTAAACTAGTGCAGCACGTCTTCCTGTCGGGAGCAGCAAACAAGCACCTTAGCAGCTCCTCTGCCCCTGCCAAATCCCCACCCCCAAGGTCAGAGACCTCCCCGCAAAATCTACAGAAGCTAGAGGGAATGGGCGGTACAACCACAATGGTTCCCCAAATGTTGAGCATGGCCCAGAAATTATTTGATTCTCTGGTGGGAGGGCCCACTCGGCTAGTTGGACAGATGGCTGGCCAATTGACATAGGTTCCCACTGAGACTCCCCTGTTTTTACTATTGCCTCACTCCCAAGGGCTCTCATCTACTTAACCACAGGGTAGGGGCATGTGCATCTGGGGGTCAGTCCTTGTGCCCAAGTGGAGATACCTTGAATTGGCATAACCCACCTGAGTACGTACGTCCCTCAGGGGGCCCCCCAGTGCAGTTGATCACCACTTGAGTGCATGGAAGAAGAGCACTGTGGAGGAACTGCCCTCGATTGTGGAGACTGCTGAGGAGGCACATTGGAGCTCACTGAGGGCATCCTCCCTCACCACATCACACCACTGTATTGGACGACCTATAAACTACAATGCTCATTGGGTGGGACAAGCCCCATTGCCCCCACACTCATGTTGAACTGCTCTGTTGAGGCCAGGTGTCACTTGACTTGAGTCCCCTGAGGGGGGATGTTTCATGGCAGGACAAGGTCACGCTCTGCCTGCCAAGCACATTCCCTATTCACAGGGGTGGGACTACCACCCAAACTGTACTTATCAGCAGGTGGTATCGTGCTTCAGCCAACCATGTGGCTCCACAACCTAAGATAGAATCAACCAACAAAGACCTTTCCCATGCCCCACCAGCCAAGAAAGCGAAATCAGATACTAAGTGCCTTTGCAGCCAGACAAGCCTTTAGAGTTAGAGCATACAATGTTGAGAGATGGCATAGAAGTTCCCACAAAAAGTTCTATGGTGCATTTCTTCACAGAGATCAATAATGAATTTTTTGCCGCCTGCACAGATCCTAAACAGAACCTCGCTGAGTTCTGACAGGACCTGAAAACTCAGGAGCTAGATTGAACTCTTAGAAAATGACTCAGGTTGAACATACCCTCGACATGGAAGAATATTCTTCCCGCCTACTGACCATGAATGAACAACTCACTGCACTCCAAGAAAAGCAGGAGGACTTAGAAAATCAATCTTGCTGCTTCAACCTGCAGATCCAGGGTGTGTCTGTTGGAAAAGGAGGCAAAGATATGAAAAGTTTAATCCAAGGCTTGGCTGAGACAATCCTCAATGGACATGACTCAGAAACTTTCACATTCTTTACTCGGATAAAAATTCATAAAAGAAACGTATAAAAACAATAAAATGGAAAGTTGACTCACATTATGATGAAACTAACATATTTAGATATCAGTTCAAGGTCAAAAATTTCTGTCTGAACATTTACATGGAGGCAAACAAGGTTAAAGTGCAAACAGAGTTAGACTGCAAAAGAAGGAGCAGCAGAATTTTCAAATATTGATAACTTATACTTCATCTTATAATATCATTCTCTCTGATTACATTTGAGAGCATAGACCACAAGCCTTAATCATAATCAGTCAAGCCTTCTGGAACCAAGAACAGTTTTATAAGAAAAGGCATATACACCATACCATAGACACCATCGGGAGAGACTTCTAAAGAACAAAAAAGGGTGCAAAAAGGCAAACGGGCTAAATTCCATAAGCATAACTAATACTCTTACTGTATCAATAAAAACGAATCTAAGAGGTTTGTAACATTATAAAGAGATTGTGTGTGCAGTAAACATGTTTTATAGGCTCTTCAGGAAACAAAATCAATTTCAGAGAACCAAGACATAGATACATTTAGCTCATACTTTAAAAGGTAGAATCATTCCTAAAAATGTAGAGTCTAAAAACAGAATCAAATTCATGTGATTAATCAATCTCATAGGTTAAAGCCTCCAAATAGGAATAGGCTTACTTCCTTTTGATAGCAGTTTGAACATGGACAAACACTGCATGGCATAAGCCCTCTTTATCGAATTTACAGATAAAATTAAAAGCGTGTTTGTAATAAAAAATCTTTTCAATTAGGAAAACGTATTGTACAATTTGTTTCCTAATGGCTTTAAAAATTACAAAAGAGAATACAATGCAAGGTTGACTGATAAGATGTGCCATCACATGCACATTTGGGTACCTTTAGGCCCAAGTCCCCCTTTTATGGAAAGCTACTTTAAAGGGCAGGGTGCTTGTCCGTGGCGTGGTAAGTTAAAATCTGCATTGTAAATTGGGAATAATTAGCACATAACTCTGAGTTCCTTGCTCTATTGGTCCTGCATAATATCTCCTCATGGCAGACTACGAACATTCACTAATCTTTCTTGCGGTCTCTTTAGTCCCTATGAGGGCCACATTCACTCATTTCTTACTGTAATGTAAGACACTAACAGGGTCCACAATGCCAATGTTAACATCTAACTCCTTCAGAAGGCTGTTCATGTATACCTACCAGGGGATTTTCACTCTATGCCCGAGAGTTAAACAGTCAGCTATTATTTGGTAAATTTAGTGCCAACTTTACAACAGATATACAAAATATAATCGGGTTAGTGCAAATGCTATCTACTACATAGGGGACAGCAAGCTATTTGTGTATAATGTAAGAGGAAGTTGAGCTAGGCACTGCCAATAACCTGCATAGGAAATAACTCTTCTGCATCTGTAATAGTGAGCAATTAGTCATTCCCCCACAAAGGGGCCTCATAGTCGACACTAGTTAGACACTTACTCTTATATAACATCAGGATCTCTCTGATTGGCTTGGTTCCTATTTTAGCAGCAGATCTAAAGATGGCTTCTACTGATCTCAGGAATTTTAGTTTACCAATTTCCAACTGATGGCCCCAGTGCCCATTACTAAAAGATTGTATACGTAGGTATGTGATGTAGTAGGTTTCAGCTAAGGCCTCCCCTTTAATATGATGGATTCTCTTTTTGGGTTTCTCATTTTCACATACCATCGTATAAGTTTTCTTAAGATTAAGCTTTAAATCCTTTTCCTCCATTTATGCTGCAAAGTTGTCAATCAGGCACTGGAGGCCACTAGCGGTTCTGGATAACAGAACCATATCGTTCGCAGATAGGAGGACAGGAGTTGGTCGCTTGTCAACCTTGGAAGCATCAGCATTCAGTTCTTGAAATGTATTATCCACCTGAGTAATATATATAATAATATAGAGAAAACAAGACTGAGGCAGGGACACAACCTTGTTGAATCCCACGTTTGACCCTAAATCGTGATGTACATTCACCTCTTGTCCCGTATCATATCTGAGCAGACAGGCAGTCATATTGTTTTGACAGATAGGTGGTAATCTTTTAGGGACACCCAATTTATCCACTTTCTGCCACAACTTAGCATGGTTTATTAAGTCAAATGCGCTGCTTAGATCTGCAAGACATAGGTGGATGTGACCTCCTTTAGAAATAGTGTATTTGCTGATAAGATGTAAATTAATGCATTGTTCCATGGTCCGTACATCCCTTCTGAACCCATACTGAGAATCTGTGAGCACTTGAATCTGCGTCACCCAAGTCTCCAGCCTCTCTAAAAGGACTCTGCCAATTAATTTGGCTGTAGAGTTAAGGAGAGATATGAGGCATTAACACCTTGTGCCCCCATCTATCTTTTTAAAGATTAGTACAATAATGCTCTTGGTCCAAGTTACAGGCAGGAAACCACTAGCAGCTACATTACATACTCCGGTCAATATCGGCGCCCAGAGAGGAATATTAGATATAAAAGTATCTATGCCCCCCTCCCCAATCAGGGCCAGGTGCCTTCTCATTAGCTCATTTTTCCAATGCATTGATTACTTCTTTTAAACTAAATGGCGTAAGATGTGAAGGATCTACCTGTAGTATCTCTTCGGTGTGCACTGTTAAACCATCATTAATAAGATTCAAAATCCCACCATAATGTTTCAGCCAATCTGCGTGTTTGACTAAGGCCTCCACCCTAGGAAATGTCTGATCTTTGAGGAAGGGCTGGTTAAGTGAGTTCCAAAATAGGGTAGTGTCATGTGTAGTAGCTGCCTGAAGCAAACTGGTCCATATATTTGCATGTAGAGTTGTTTTTCTTCTATCAAGGTTCTATTTATAAATGTTTCTCAAAGTTTTAACATTTTCCCTATTTCTTGGCCTGGCTCTTTGGGCGTTTTTAAGGTCCCTGCCTGCTTTTCAGTGGGACTTCATTAGATACCAGGCCATTATGATGTGTCCACCAAGTCCGAGACTCTGTAGGCCCTCCATGCTCCCCAAATCTTTTCCCACTTTCTAGTGCAACCCCTCCCTTTATATGTCACCCATTCTGCCCTCTGGCACCAATCTAAATCCCCTTCCCAATCCGACAGTCCAGGAACCTTCTGCCTTCAGCCTTTCCTCATTCTCAAGCTTATTTCTAACCCCAGAAACGTTTCTTGACCTATTAACAAGTATTTTATTTTACCCTTAGGGTTTATACATAGCGACTCAATTCTGGTTACTGCCAAGGGGTCGCTGTCATCATTCAAAATTGTTTTCTGTTCTGGTGCAAGGATCTCCTGCAGTCAATCCTGCTCACTACAGCTTCTAAGTGCAGCAAATCTATAAAAAGTAGGTAAGGCGTTGTACAAATTGGATGTAGGTGTAAAAGGTGTGTGGATAGATCTATTGTACGTGGAATTTTCCACAGGGGGTTTGTAAAAGAACCCAAGTGCTACCACTGTGGTTGCACCTAGTTGACAGTCTCTCAGTTTTTGTTTGCAGTAGAGGTCCCTAAAAAGGGCTTCTACCACAGGTGGTGAGCGAAAATGTACAATAACACAATCTACCTCTTTCTAGCAAAGCCTACCCAGTTCACTCTTCTCACCATTATTTTTTCCTGGTATAGTAAATGTTTGTCACACATTTGTTTTCAGAACCAATGTGCAACCCTATTTTTCAAGTCCCACCAGTTCTCCAATCAATGGGGGGGGGGGGCTATTTTGGCACAGCCTTCAGAAATATAACATATGGTGTAGCGTCCGGCAATAGATGCAAAGTGTCTTGAGCAGACTATGAAGGTCTCGAGTTACTTCCTTCTGTATTGCCTATGGGGAAGCCTCTTGTGCTGTTGTACAAGTTATTGATTTCCCCCAAGACTTTTCCAAAATGGTTGAGCCAGTTAACTTGTGACAGGACAGACCACCCGCAGGCTGTTCACAAGGTCCTGTTTTAATTCATTCAGAGCTAGGGCATGAGGCAGTCAGTACAACTGTTTGGATTGAAGTGTTGCTCTTGTAAAGGTCTATAAAATACTTGACAGCTTTCTCTATTGTTTATTCTCTTTCCTTTACCATTTTTATCTCTATTGAAAGTTTCCCTTCAACAGTATCCATTTTGCCATGTACCTTTTTCAAAATGTTTAGTTTGATCTAAGGCTTGTTCGCTGTCCGGCCCTTGGGTTCTCTTGCACTAACTCTTGTAGAGTTACTAGTGTTCTTGGGCCTAACAATTATAGGCTCTGGAGGTTGTCTGATTTGCTTTGCTGGGGGAGAAATCAAATCATTACTGCTGAAAATTCAGATAACTCCGAAGTAGTATTTGAAACACAAGGCAGTCCCGTAGGATTGTTGATTATCATTTGTGTATTATTACCTGAGCTGCGAGGTCCTACTAAGACAGCAATCTACTCCCTGGTATCCTCTATGGAATTGCATAAAGCTGTCTACTTTGCAGCCAGACATTCCTGAGAGTTAAATATGTCACTATCTATTAGGCCCATAGTGTTAGAAAGGTAGTTGTGATCGAATTCTTCCGATTTTGCATTCTTCCCGCAGGGTCTGTTAAAAGTTTCCACTTCCCCACATTAATTCTCCTGGGCTGGCAAAATAAAAAATTAAAGAAAAACACCCTCGTTCAGCCACGGACGGGTGCAGACAGGCTCACTCTTGACCTGGTCTTCGCCCGGACAAGCGCCTGGGTGCATCCTCTGCTGCAAGAGCATGAAGCAGCCTTTAACCAAGCATCGCCAGGCTCAAAAGCCCTGTGTGCGGGCTCCCTTCTGCAAAGCCGTCTGGGGCTAGTAGTCCCGGGCCCCCGCGTGCTCTGGTTTCCTTCCCGCACCGCACAAGCATGAAGCAACCTTTAACCAAGCACCTCTGAGCGCAAAAGAAATTTACACGGCCTCCCCACCCCAAAGTCCTCTGGGGCCAGAGGTCCGCAGCCCCCCACCCGCACTGGTTTCCAGTGGAGGGAGGCGGGGGCGGTTGGGAAGCACACACACTCATTCTTGCCCACACAGACACGCACGCACGCACATCCATTAACAACACTCATACCATTCAAACATGCACGCACGCACCAAACATTCATTTTAAAACACACGCACATACATTAACACTCATAACATTCAAACATGCATGCATGCACCAAACATTCTTTTTAAAAGATCACACACACTCATTCTTTCACACACACTCATTCTTTCACACACACATGCATGCACGCACATCCATTAACAACACTCATAACACTCAAACATGCACGCACGCACCAAACATTAAATTTAAAACATCACACACACACACTTACTTTCAGCCTCAGGTCCCAGGTCAGCCAATGAGGGAAGGCAACAGTCCAGGCCTCGTCACAGAGTGGGATGGGGTCAGTGAGACTGCTGACCCCACCCCCCTCTGTGACGAAGTGTCACTGATTGACACTCGCCCTGGGCTCTTCAGGGCTTAAATCTGAAGCACCCAAGTCAATGGGTGACACTTTCCTCGTCACCCACGGGAGGGCCCGAGGCACCTTTGCTGAGCCAAGGAGGTCACACCCATAGGAGCTGTGACCTCCTCAGTCCAGTAAAGTTCACCTCAAGCATGCTGGTTTGCTTCCCGCATTGCAGGAGCATGAAGCGGCCATTAACCAGGAGCTTCCGGGAGGGAAAGAGCTGAATGCAGCCTCACCGCTGCAAAGTCCTCTGGGGCCACTAATCCGTGGCCTGTCCGCGTGCTCTGGCTTTCTTCCTGCCCTCCAGGAGCATGAAGCAGCCTTTAACCAAGCACCTCCAGGCATGAAAGAGCTTTGCACTGCCTCTCCGCTGCAAAGTCTTCTGGGGCCAGTAGTCTGCAGCCCCCCACCTGCACTGGCTTCCTTTGCATGTTCTTTGTTCTTGGCAAACTGAAAATGTGAAAATGACTCAGACCCATTATTCATCAACAGGACCCATAGAGCAGGGATCACGACCCTGAACTCTAAGCTGCCTCCTGACATTCTAGTCTGTTTCCACTACTTCAAAGACAAGAAGGCAATACTGGAAGAGGTGAGATGAGGTTGACTCTTACACTATAATGGAGATAACATCCAAATCTTTCAGGATTTATCAGTGATCACTCTGATCAAGCACAGAACATTTCAACCTTTTACCACATTCCTGAAAGAGAACAATGTCTGATGGAGGCAATAAAGGGGCCCGAGTCATGGTGTCCAAGGAGCCCAAAGTAGACACAGGTGGGACAAGGACAAAAACAAAATCTCCTGAAAAGAGAGGAAATACTGGTTGGCTGGCGGGCAGCACTGGTGCAGGTCCACAGAGGGAGAACCCCGCCATTGGCCCCCCTGTCTACATCACAATCTCTGACCTTGGAACTGGAGCCAACAGAGTGGTAGGCCATCTAATGATCAAGGGGATATCTTGTACACAGGAACCTCCGAATCCACCCTATTTGTATGAACAGAACCATGCTATTGCCAGCCTGAGCAAGCATCATTCTGGTCCAAATTCGACAGCTGCCTTTTCTCCCAGTTTCCAGGACTGGTATTATCTGCTTCTTTGCCCTTGGTCATGGTGGGGATTATGCAGACTGTGATGTTCTCCACTAAGTTTTCTGTTTTTATTTTCTTGTTCATCATTGATGTCTATGTTATGTTTGGGAAGTTTGTGCTTTGGGACGGTTTAGCTATCTAACCCCTATCACGCCCACACACCGCAAACGTCAATGCAGCAAGCAGTTTGCTACCTCTCTACATGACATGACTATAACCACCAATACACCCAACTTTGTTACATAAAACATAAGGGGTCCTTGCAATCTGTTAGACCTGATGGCCTTAGGGTGGTCTTCCCCCAATGTTTTGCCTGCCTCCCTCTATTTTCCTGATCTCCTTTTTGCTGGTTTTATCGGTCTGCACACTGTACCACTGCTGACCAGTGCTGAAGTGCTTGTGCTGTCTCCCCCAAACATGGTAACATTGGCTCATACCCAATTGGCATATTTATTGTACCTGTAAGTCCCTAGTAAAGTGATCTAGATGTGCCCAGGGCCTGTTAATTAAATGCTACTAGTGGACCTGCAGCACAGATTGTGCCAACCACATACGTAGCCCATTAACAGTGTCTCAGGTCTGCCATTGCTCGGCCTGTGTGTGCAGTTTCAATGCCACTTCGATCGGCCTTTAAAACTACTTGCCAAGCCTTAAATTACCCTTTTTGTTCCATACAAGTCACCCCTAAGGTAGGCCCTAGGTAACCCATAGGGCTATGTAAGTAAAAGGCAGGACATATACTTATAGGTTTTACATGTCCTGGTAGTGAAAACTCCCAAAGCTTTTTTTCATTACTGTAAAGCCTACTTCTCTCATAGGCCATAGTAATTTCTAATCTGAGAGGAATAGACATCATATTTGGTATGGTTGGAATGGTAGTAAGAAATCCTACTTACTGGTGAAGTTGGATTCTACATTACTATTTCAGAAATGGCACTTTTAGAAAGTAGGCATTTCTCTGCACATAGTGCCATCTGTGCCTTACAGCCTGTCTCCAATCCACATCTGGTCTGTGCTTGTTGACAGAGCCCCTTGTGCATTCCACCCTGAACAGCCACAAACACAGGACACTCAGCTGCATCCACATTCATCTGCATGCTTTTGGGTCTCCCTGGGCAGGAAGGGTGGGGGGCTCTCACTTACATTTCAAAGGCCAGTGGGCCGCCTTCACACAAAGGACTGATGACCCCCACAGAGCTCTTGGCAGACAGGGCTGGGTTTAAAGGGGAACTTGTGCACTTCAAAAACACTCTTTGAAGTTTCCTCTACTTCAAAGGCACTTTAGGGTATATATACTGGATCTGTGACCCCACCAAATCAGACACTTCTGGACCTTGAACTGGACTCTGTCAGAGGGACTGCCTGGCTGCCCAAAGGACTCATCTGGACTGCTTTGCTGGAAGGACTGCTGCCTGCTGCCTGCTGACCCCTGACTCTGCTGAAAGGACTCTGCCTTCCTTCTCAAGTGCTCTCCAAGGGCTTGGATTGAGCTTGCCTCTTGTTCTGAGGTCTAAGGACTATCAAAGACTTCACCAAAGAGAAGAAAATCCAGCACATCGAAAAATCGAAACAATGCCTGCAAAATTCAATGCAACACCTGCCAAACTGACACAGCACCTACCTTATGGCTTAAAAATCACTGCAGCACCTGCCGGATCAATGCAGTGCCAGTTGTCTCTGTTCAACGCGTTCTGGGTTTTCCATGAATCATCCCTGGGCATTAAAATGTCCCTGCATCGCAGTAGGAACCAAGGCTGTTGTCCTGGAAACCGACACACCGCTTTGCAACGCGGCTCAAAAAGATGCATCTCTTTTTCCGCGCCGGAAAAAATGTATGCATCGCTTGACTTTTTGACGCATCTCCTCCTATGCGGCCCCTCTGCATCATTATTTTTTACGCATTCCAGGTACTGTGTGTTAAAAGGACACAACCGCTGATTCTTAAGGATTGAGACTCATCTAAACCTTTCAAAAGCAATATCTTGACTTGCGCATATTGGATTTTTGTCATTTTAGTCTTATTTTATTCAGGTAAATATAATCTATTTTCCTAAACTAGTGTGGAGTACTTTTTGTGGTGTTACTATGTGAGTTATTGCACAAATACTTTACACATAGCCTTCAATGTTAAGCCCGCCTGCTATATGCCAAGCTACCCGAGGGTTAGCACAGGATGATTTAGGTTGTGTTGTGACTTAACCTGACATGGACTGTGGTCCCTACTTGGACAGAGTGCATACCTCTGCCTACTAGAGACCCAATTTCTAACACTGGTGAGCAGTGGTGAGGTTATGACTTGTACAATATCTACATGTATACTACCAACCCACATTTAAAGACCATTGCAATATTTTCTTCCTTCTGAATTTTTCCCTACTTCACTTTTTTTTAATTCATCCCATAATACATCATGTCTCTGGCTGGTTCTACAAGTGGAGCCATGGAGTTTGAGCTGGCTAAGCTGGAGGATTACAGTGTTAACCGCTTCAGCAAAGGGATGCGAGTACCTGCTCAAGGATCCCCCAAGAAGGTGGAGTTGCAAAAGGCTTTGAGAGCCTGGGCAGAGTCGTGCACCCGGGAGGGACTGTGAGTTGGAAGAGCCTGTGAATGGCTCTTCTGAGGAGCAACCTGCAGCAGTGGAAGGGGATACCCCTGGAATTGTGCACCTGTGAGGGCAGGAAGCAGTGTCTCCAGTCACGGCCTGACTGCAGAGGAATCCAGAAAATTCCAGCTACAGCTGGCAAAATTAAAAATAGAGGCAGAGGAGAGGAAGGCTGAAAGGGGAGCTGAAGGAGCCTTAGTAGAGAGGAAATTACTTCTGGCTCATGAACAGAGTGTAAAGGAGCTGGACCTCAACACTAGGCAGTCTGGGTCCAGCTGTGATGGTGGCAGCATACATACAGAACCTGATGGAGACAAGAAGGTGCGTATACCCAAGAACTTGTTGCCCAGTTATGTGGTGGGAGATGATACTGATGAGGGGGTTTCTGCTTATGAAGTTGTACTGAGGGTACATGGGGTTCCTGAAGAGCACCGGGAGGCAGGCCTGTAGAAACACATGCCAACACTTGGGAAGGACACACATTGGTGGATTTTCCAGGCACCAAAACCATGCCTGCTTTTAAGAAGGAATCTCAAGATGGTGGACATTTTGTGGGGAACTTTCGACACAGGGTTGATGGTATCTTCAGACATACACTGTCAGCCCACTGTTGATACCCAAAAAACGTTATTCAAAACATTTTTTCTGAACTCTACCACTAGATGGTAGAATAATGCACAGCATGTGAATCTATAATAGGTCCAAACCGCATAAATAATTGTAACATTATGTATATATATTCCCTGAATAAAAAAACAAAGGTTACAGGGACGTTATAGTTAGGAAATAGAATTTAAAAAATGTAGAATTTCAAAAATTCAATGTAAAAACAAAGATTACAGGGATGTTATAGTTAGGTTCTCAATTTACTCATATGAAATTCAGCAGTTAGAGTTCTTCCAAATAACTATAACTTACGCCCTAATGTAACTATAACTCACACCCTCACCATGCACAGCTTTTTCTTCAAAAATGTTACTGCAAATGTTTAATTTATAGTTTTAAGGACGTTCTAGAAGTTGTAATGACTGCTGTAATATCTGGGGTAATTAGCAGTGCATGGCTAGGGTGTGAATTATAGTTGCCTTAGGGGTGAGTTAGTTGCTTGAAATAACTAACTATAATTGCTGAATTTCTATGGTTTCGTACGATTTAATTCAGAACCTAACTATGACGTCCCTGTAACCTTTGTTTTTTTCATTGAATTTCAAGGTTTAAAAAAAATTCTATTGCCTAACTAGAACGTCCCTGTAACCTGTTTTTTTCATGTGAATTTCTATGTTTTTTTTTTTTACGTGAAGTAATTTTCATTACTATACGTTAATCCAACCACCACTGCGCATGGCCTTTGGCTGTGTGCAGGGGTGGTTGACCGCAGACCCTGCAGGCAACACCTATAACCACCCAACCCTGCACAGTGCACAACCTTCGGCTGTGCGCAGCGGGTGTTGGCGGCAGGGCCTGCAGGCAACCCAGATACCAACCAAACCCTGCAAGGCCCCCCTCCCCAGGACGATCTCACTCCGGAGACCCCATCCCCCAGGGCCCAGCACAAACATTTCATTTTTTTTGGGAGTGGAAGGCTGCACAGTCCCCCTCCGCAGGCTATTCTCTGCCCCGGGACCCCATCCTCCAGGGCCTGGCCTAATCATTAATTTTTGTTTTGAGGAGGGGAGCCGTATGGCCCCCCTTCCTGGGCTGATCTAGGCCGTGGGTACTCCATCTCCTATTACTTTTTTTTGGAGAGGGGGGCTACATGGTCCCCCTTACCAGGCTGATCTAGGCCCCAGGTACCTCATCCCCTGGAGTCTGGCCTAAATATACATACACATATATATGGAAAATGTCACTTACCCAGTGAACATCTGTTCGTGGCATGTTCTGCTGCAGATTCACATGCTGTGCATTATCCTGCCATCTAGTGTTGGGCTCGGAGTGTTACAAGTTGTTTTTCTTCGAAGAAGTGTTTTTAAGTCACAGGATCGAGTGAGGACTCCTCTTTGTTTCCATTGCGCATGGGCATCGACTCCATTGTTAGATTGTTTTCCCGCAGAGGGTAAAGGAAGGAGTGATAGAGTATATAGGTGCAAAGTAAGAGATGTCCATGCTAATGTAAATGTATATACATATGTACAAATGTTTGTAACTTAAACAACTACAGGCTTCCGGGGAGGCGAGAGGGTGCATATGAATCTGCAGTGGAACATGCCACGAACAGATGTACACTGGGTAAGTGACATTTTCCATTTGATGGCATGTGTAGCTGCAGATACACATGCTGTGCATAGACTGCAAAGCAGTTTGTCCTCCCATAAAAGAGCGGTGGTTAGCCTGTAGTAGTTGAAGTTGTTTGAAATTATGTTCTTAGTACAGCTTGGCCTACTGTGGCTTGTTGTCGTGATAATACGTCTACACAGTAGTGTTTAGTGAAAGTATGTGGTGTTGACCAAATGGCAGCTTTACATATTTCAGCCATTGATATATTTCCTAAAAAAGCCAGTGTCACACCTTTTTTCCTTGTAGAATGTGCTTTAGGAGTAACTAGAAGCTGTCTTTTTGCTTTAATATAGCATGTTTGGATGCATCTTACAATCCATCGTGCTAAAACTCGTTTTGATATGGGATTGCCTGTATGAGGTTTTTCAAAAGCGACAAATAGTTGTTTAGTCTTTCTAAACGGTTTAGTTCTATCTATATAGTACATTAAAGCTCTTTTGATGTCTAATGTATGTAGAGCTCTTTCTGACACAGAATCTGGCTGTGGGAAGAAGACTGGCAGTTCCACTGTTTGATTTATATGAGATGGTGATACCACTTTTGGTAAAAAATTTGGGTTTGTTCTTAGTACAACTTTATGCTTGTGTACTTGGAAGAACGGTTCTTCAAGAGTAATGGCTTGGATTTCACTTACTCTTCTTAAAGAAGTAATTGCCACTAGGAAGGCAACCTTCCAGGTTAGAAATTGAATTTGGCACGAGTGCATAGGCTCAAATGGTGGTCCCATAAGTCGTTTAAGAACTATATTTAAATTCCAAGAAGGAACTGGTGGTGTTCTGGGTGGAATGATGCATTTTAAACCTTCCATGAAAGCTTTAATGTCAGGAACTCTAAATAAAGAGCTATGTTGTCTATTTTGTAAATATGCTGAAATTGCAGTAAGATGAATTTTTATTGAAGAGAATGCTAAATTTGATTTTTGTAAATGAAGTAAATAACATACGATGTCTTGTGTTGATGCTGTAAGTGGGTCAATATTTTTGGATTGACAGTAATATACAATTCTTTTCCATTTGTTTGCATTTTTTTTTAAATATATTTTTATTATTTTATCGGCCAAATGGCCACATTGAGATAAAGTACAAACTGTTACGTCATGTTTCATCATGTATTACACAAATAACTATTACGTATGGGCAAAACGCTGTTCTCGTATGCGTGTAGCAACGCCCGGGTAGGGCACCACAAGTGGCAGGTTCACACAGGAGTTATATTAAACATATGCAAAATTTCCAGGAGAACAGAGAACATAGAGAGAAAAGAGTAAGATAGACGCTGAGTAGGCTACAGCTGAGACACAACGGCTGGGGCGAAGGAGGGGACCGACAAAGGAGGAGAGGAGGGGCCCAGGAGGACGAGGAACCAGTTTTCGGAGGGTCAGGGAGCAATCTACATGAGGCTTGCATGACATTTGCGCGAGTCTCCGCGCGTTACATAACATCAGCCCGTGGCCATGCCACCCCACGGCCCCAGGGGACCGGCCCACCATTGGCCGCGGAGCGCCATGTTTGAGGGACGGGGCATGGCAGGAGGGAGCCAGAGGGGACCAATGTCTCCCAGCCCTAGTACCCCCCAGCTCACCGCGAAGCACCCGCCATGCGCCCAGGGGGAAACGCCCAAGGCATCGCAATTTTGTACTGGTTCATTTACTTTATTATTGTTATTATTATTATTATTATTATTATTATTATTATTTTTTTATATTTACTTTATACTATTCCTTTCCCCCCCTCCCATCCCTCCAACCCGCATGCCCCGAACGCACCATATATTGATGTTACACTGTGGCCACTGCGATGATGTACAATCTCTCCTTTCATTAGTTCAGGGAGGACGCACATCGTTTTTTTTTTCTACAGCTGACAAAAATGAGTTCCATACCTCCAAGCCTTTAACTAGTATCCCCCTATCCAGTAGATTCTGCAATGTCTGTGTTTCTGCTTTGGGCCAACGTATTACCTCTTCGCGCCATTGGGCCACCCCGGGGGCACCGGGAGCTTTCCAATTCATGGCGATCAGGCGTCTATACAGCACCAGAGCCAAGGCAATGCATTTATATGTACGTTTGCGTTTCTTGGGGTGAGGTGTTATGCCCAGTAGGCACACTTCAGGGGTGGGGGATAGTGTAGTGTTCGTCCATTCCGCTAGCAGCGTTATTATCTCTATCCATGTGTTCCGGATCGGGAGACATTCCCATGTCATGTGGTAGAATGTGGCCTCTTCTGTGTCGCATCTCGGGCATGTCTGCGGCGACCGGGGAAACATACGTGTTATGCGGTGAGGAGATAGGTAAGTCTGATGCACATAATTGAACTGTGTGTATCGGAAGCGCGGGTTGCGTGAAACCTCGCGAGTCAGCTTCAACGCTTGTTCCCAAGAATTAGGGGGTAGTGGTTCCGGTAGCACGCAGTCCCATTTGTTTTTTGCCTGATCCTGTTTGTGTTCAGCGTGGGCGGCTATGATATTATATATATTTGAAATGCTTGATGGGGTGCATATGCTTCCCAAAAGTTCGTGTAGCAGAGGGTGAGGTGTCCGGTTCCGAGTTGCCTTTACTCCAGTTCTCTCTCATTACCTGCCTAATTGCACCGTACGCTATGAAACCTCCCCGGCCGAGCGCATACCTATCGGCTAGCGCTTCGTAGGTTTGAAGTTGCCCGTCCTGGTAGATGTCGCCTAGTGTGAGTATGCCCCTGCTACCCCAAGTATTCAGGCCCACTTTGGCTGCTATTTTTGCTAATGTCGGATGGGCCAGCAGTGGAATCTTCGGCGAGTACTGCAGGACTTTTGCGTTTTGCAGCGCGTATCGGCCCCAGGCCCAGTGTGCAGTGTGCAACAGCACACTGCTAGTGCTCACTGGATCGGTACGGTTCATGAGGTACTGAATTATCTCCATACCTTCAAGATCCTGCAACATCCTCTGAGTTTCGGGCCCGGCAGGGTTACCAACCCATGTGGATATCCATTGTAGTTGGGCAGCTGCGTAGTACGCTTCAAATCTGGGGGCGCCCAGTCCCCCCAACCTAAGCGGTTGGAGGACCTTTGTTAATGCGACGCGTCTGCGGCCATTGCCCCATATTAAGTCCGTTAGTAAGGTATTCAGTAGTTTAAAGAAGGAGCACGGGAGTATTAAGGGTAGCGCCATAAAATAATAGAGTAGTCGGGGTAATACTATCATCTTTGCGATAGCTACTCTGCCCATAGGAGACAGTGGTAGTGAGCACCAAAAGGGCAGGGAGCCCCTTGTTGATCTGACCACTTGGCCGAGGTTACCATCTCTGAGATCTAGACTGTCATGGTATATATTTACCCCTAAATATTTAAATGTTGTAAGGCACCATTTCAAGCCTCCCGGACCCAACGGTGTTCTCAGTACCTCAGGGACCGGGCGCAAAGGGAATATGCAGGATTTTGTCCAGTTCACTGTTAATCCGGCAACCGAGCTAAATTTTTCTAGGAGTTCCAGTAGGCCCGGCAGGGCTCCCACATGATCTCGTAGGAAGATCAACGCGTCATCCGCATATAAGGATACTATCTGGTGCTTCTGGCCATCCAAGATACCCCACGTGGGGGCCATTATGCGGAGGCGGGCGGCCAGCGGCTCAATGGCTAATGCGAATAATAGTGGTGAGAGGGGGCATCCCTGTCTGGTGCCCCTACCAATATTTAATTTTTCGGAGACCGTGTCGCCCGTTTTAACCCTAGCCGTTGGGTCAGTATATAATGTTTTCACCCAACCAATGTACACTTGCCCGAACCCCATCCGCTTGAGTGTTTCTGTTAAGAAAGGCCAACCCAGAGTATCAAACGCTTTTTCTATGTCCAATGATACTGCCACCTGGTGTCTGCCTTCTACCGGGGAGTTTCTCATTAGATGCAGTAAATTCCTGATGTTGCTGAAGGTGTTGCGGCCGGGAATGAAGCCTGCCTGATCCTGGTGTACCAACTCTGACACACAGGGAAGCAGGCGGTTAGCTAGTATTTTCCCGAGTAATTTGCAGTCGGTGTTTAGTAGTGATAATGGCCTGTATGAGCGAACATCTAAGGGATCACGGCCTGCCTTTGGTAGAACTGCTATCAAAGCCTCACGGCAAGTTTCAGGGAGTTGGCCCCGTTCCAGCGCTTCCTTTAGCATTGCTAGATATGGGGCTAGAGTCTGAGATTGGAACGTGCTGTAGTATTCTATGGGAATGCCATCGCTGCCGGGTGCTTTGCCCTGTGTCAGCTGTAGCAGCGCACGTTGGATTTCTGCTATCTCAATCGGGCTGTCCAGTTCTATAGTTTGAGAGGCAGTTAGGCTGCTTAGAGTTATATCGTTGAAGAATTCATCTAAGTGGGTCTTAGTAGGTGGGGGCCGTGCTTGGTATAACAAGCTATAATACTCTTTGAAAGCGTTATTTATCTCAGCCTGGGTATTAACTATACGACCCGACTCCAGACGGATAGCGCCTATGGGGGCGTTCCGGTGTTCACTCTTTATGAGCCACGCTAATAGTTTACCGGATCTATCGCCCTCTGCATGCGTGCGAGCCATATGGTGTCGATAGTCGAACTGTCCGAGGCGTCTGTCTGTCTCGGACCATTTAGTGCGCAAATTAGTGAGCTTAGTCACTGTTGAGGCATCTTTGATAAACTCACCCTCAGCAATTTGAATTTCTTGTTCTAATGCGCGGAGTTCGCGCATTAGCGTTTGCCGGACTCCCACTGTGGTTGATATACATACCCCTCTTATGACTGTCTTATGTGCATCCCATTCAATGGCTCTGGAGGTGGCTGTCCCTTTGTTCGATGTGAAGTATGCTGAGATGTGTGTGGCAATGTCCTTCCTAAAAGGGGGGTCTTGTAATAATTGCGTTTGCAGTCGCCAGGTGGGAATGCAAGAGCGGGGCCTTCCCCATCTTATTTGTACCATGAGTGGGCAGTGGTCTGAGATTACCCTAGCGGAGTACTCCGCTCTTGTTATTTTATGCGTTATATTCTGTGAGGTGAGGATGAGGTCTATACGGGTATGTAATAAGTGTACTGGGGAATAATAGGAGTACACATTTTCATGTGGATGCATGTGTCTCCATATGTCGATCAGTCGACGTTCTTCCATCCATGCGCCCAGCATATGGGAGTTTTTCATTATTGGAGCGGCCACTAGCGGGGGATGTGATCTATCCTTATCTATATGTGGGACACAGTTCATGTCCCCCCCCCATATGCATGGTGAAGTTAGATCATTGGTTAATTGAGAGGTCTTGGTTTGTAAGAATTCACCTTGCTTGATGTTTGGTACATATAGTCCATTTATCACAAGATCCTCCCCATCCAGTGAGCCCCTTAACTGTATAAACCTGCCCTCCTTATCTTTTGTGCAGTGTTGTACTATATAAGGGACACCCGGCGCTATCCAGACCAGCACTCCTCTGGCGAAGGAGGAATCGCCCGCGCTATATATTGAGCCCAACCAGCACTTTTCTATCCAAGCAGCCTCTGTAGGTGTGATGTGTGTTTCCTGCAGTATTGCTATATGTATGCGGTGGCGCCTTAGGTACGCATGTATTCTATGACGTTTACTAGTCCCTGCCATGCCCTTCACATTCCAAGTTATGAAGTTATAACTAGGTATCTTATTCATTGTGTTATGGTTAGGCGCAGGGGGTTATCTGATCTGTACCCAACACGCCCATCCCCGCCCGCCTCCCCGGCCCCACCCCAGTCGCCCCCCACTGGCCCCCAGCCCTCCCACCCCAGCCTCCCAGCGTCAGTGATAAAAGAATAAGCCCATAGTGGGCTAAAGATAGAAAAGAAAGAGATAAGTATAACAACCAAAAGGATATTACGGGCTGTATACGTCCGTTAAGTAAAGTGGCACAACCGGTGCCTGAGATGGCTTCCAGAGAAGACAGTTCCATACGGATACCGTTCCGGTGTGGGGGGTCGTGGATCTCCTGACGACTAGCCCTTGGGTGGCCCACATGCAGGATATTTTCCTCTTCTGCAGACCCATACGCCTTTATACAATTTACGAGGGTTCAGACGTAGTTCCTCGTATTTAATAGTTGTTATTTGCTGTGGAACTTGAGACGATGGTCCCGATGACAGGGACATGCAGCACCTAGTTGCTGTCGCCGACAGCGAGGGGCCACGAACGGCAACTCCACCCCTTCAAAGTTCGTCTGCCAATCGCGGCGTGAGGTCAGGGCCCACCTGTAACGGAGAGGGCGACGGGCTCGTATCTCCCCCATGTGAGGCAGTGTCATTAGTGTCCGTTTCACTCCTTGAGTCCAGCAACCCACGAGCGAATGAATTTGTGTCTTTTAATATTTGCGCCCGGTCCAATGCCATTTGCGCTTTTGTGGGGCGGGCAGATGTTTTGGTGTTTTTTTTCCTTTTTTTGGAGCCAGCTGTGGACCACTCACCGGGAACCGTGTCGTCCCCGGCTGGGTCGGCCAATCCCTTAGCGTGTATCCAGGTCCATGCATCTTCAGGAGTGGGGAACATTAAGGTTTTCTCGTCCATAACAATGCGTAGTCGTGCAGGGAACATGAGGGAGTAAGTGATGCCTTTCTCTCTTAGCAGCTGCTTGATCTTGCTATACGCTATTCTCCTGCTTTGTACCTCCATTGTGTAATCAGGATAAGCTGCTACCCTGCTGTTCTCCATCACGATCTGGTCAGCCGCTCTAAAGTGTTGGAGGACCAAGTCTCTATCCCTATAATTCAAGAAGCGAGCTATTAGTGGACGGGGTGGTGCTCCCGGCCTAGGTGGCCTGCCCGGAATTCTGTGCGCTCTTTCAATCACCGGTGTTGTGGTAGGGTACTGCTCTTTAAGTGTGTTCCTCAGCCATGCCTCTAAGAACTCCTCTGCTTTAGGAAGTTCGATTCTCTCCGGGATTCCGAGGAATCTGACATTATTCCGCCTGGAACGACCCTCAGCTTCCTCAGCCTTACGTTGTAGTTGAGTTATGTCCAGTTCCATTTTTTGCATTCTAGTTCTCATTTCTTCCACTTCGGGCTGAATGGTTTTCAGTGTCGTTTCCGAGTTGTGTACCCTGTCAGTTAATTTGCGGTGGTCCGCTCGCAGCAATGAGACTTCCTGTACTGCAGCGTCTATTTTCCCCTCTAATGAGGATTTAGTGTCCATTATTGCTTGCATAATTTTGTCAAATTGAAGGGAGTGCGTGCGTAATGTTTCACTCAACTGTAGCTGTGTGGTCGGTTGCGAGTCCCCTTGGCAGGACGGTTGGAGAGGAACAGCTTCTCCAGTGGACCCCGTCTTGGGGAGTTTTGGTTTGACCATGATTTCCGCGCTATTTACATTAGTGTGTTGCCAGCTTTATCAGACAGTTGTTTGCCGGGAGCGATCACCCGGACCCACAGCTTCCTTCAGCACGTCCCCTGGTTCGCTAGGCTGTGCTACAGGAGGGGGTTGAGTGTCCTTTTCTGAAATTGGCGCCGGTTTAGATTCACCGAATGCCCACTCCGTCTTGTTGTTTTGGGCTAAGTTAGTGTCTGACTGATCCACGCCATGTGGCTCCCACCACTCTCGATAGCCCGCAGACTCAGGGTGGGTCCTATACCATACTTGGTATTCCACGCCAGAGAGGGCAGCACAATGCCCGGTGCTCCCGTGTGTTCCAGGACAAAGGCTGTGTCAGCAGAAATATTGTCAACCAATGACCGGCTATGGTCCGCTACTGGCCGCTCAGTGCAGCCCAGAGGGGGCATTCGTTCCGCCAAAGATCCACCGTCCCGACTCCAGCCTCGCCGCCAGTAGAGCCCAGGTGCCCAACTCGATGCCAAATTGCAGATGCGAACAGGGTGTGAGGCCAACAGCGTGCTGTTAAGGCAGTTGGTGCGCCCGTTGAAGTTCTCAGTGAGTGCCGTGTATCCCTGGAGCTGGCGTCAGGCGAGGCTGGAAGCATCGACGAGAACGAGGTGCAATGCCGTGCATCTGCTCACGCAGAAAAGACATTGGTGGCGTTTCCAGTCCACCCACCTTATCGCTGCCCACTTCGCATGAGTGAGCCCACAAAGTGAAGATCGAGCCCCCCGCACGCCGCGACCCGAGCCGTGTTGCCGAATGAGGTGCAGGGGGGGGGGGGGGAGTGCGATCCGTCCCCTCACCGCTACTCGGTCCGTGTCGCCGAGAGGTGTGCTGCTCTTTATCGTTCCGAACATATGTGGGCGCCTGGGGCCCAGTAGGGGATCCCCGGGGCGGCCGCTCCGGACGGCGCAGGCACGTCGGCGGTACAGACACCGCAGCTCCCTGAACACCTGCCGAGCCGGCAGCCTCGGTGCACTCGGGCCGCGCCCGGATTAATCACCATATTCCAGCGCCATGGGGGGGCCGCAGTAAATGGCTCAGAAATCGTCCGGTCCGCGCAGTGAGAAGCGGTAACCAGCCGGGAAGGGAGCCCCGCGGGCCGGAAATCCCAAGCGCGGCCGCAGTCTGTCGTGCCGCGCGGCGCCGCGGGCCCCACGAGGCCCAGCTCTGCAGCGGCAACTCCGCCACAGGCGATGGGGCACGAGCAAGCGCTCCACCGAAGAGCGATCCCCGGGATGCGAGACTCCCGAACGCCGATGCCTCACAGCTCCCCACGATGCCTTTCCATTTCAGCGCCGAGCGCTAGAGGTCCGGGGGCGGAGCAGGGCCACGGCCCCGGGCAGCAAACTCACCAGGCGCGGCCGCGAGCGTCGGCTGAGCAGGCCGCCAGCTCCTCCTCGACGTCCGAAGCGACCCCGGAGTCCCGAAGAGGGACACCGCACCCGTTGGTGGTCCCGAACAGCCGGGCAGATGGCACCCGCCTCGATAAAGGTTCTGGGTGCCGATTTCAGGATGTTTTTGTGGGCCAGGCACGGAGCTGCAGTATTACTCTGCCGCTCCGGTCGCCATGTTGGCCACGCCCCCGGGATCACTCCCATTTGTTTGCACAGCACTGTCTAGTAGTGGGTTCTCTTGCTTGCTTAATAACTTCCATACATTCTGATGGGAGTTGTAAATATCCAAACTCTATGACCTCAGGAGCCAAATTGCTAGATTGAGTGTTTTGGGATTTGGATGTCTGATTTGACCTCTGTTTTGTATCAACAGATCTGGTCTGGTTGGGAGTTTGGAGTGTGGTACTACTGACAGATCTAATAATGTGGTGTACCACGGTTGATGTGCCCATGTTGGTGCTAAGAGTATCAGGTTGAGTGAAGTTTGACGCAACTTTTTTTACTAGAAACAGGAGTGGGAGAGGGGGAAAAGCGTATGCAAATATCCCTGACCAATTGATCCATAGAGCATTGCCCTTGGATAGGGGATATGGGTGTCTGGATGCAAAGTTTTGGCATTTTGTGTTTTTGCTTGTTGCGAACACATCTATGTTTGGTGTTCCCCACTTTTGAAAGTATTTTTGAAGTACTTGAGGATGAATCTCCCATTTGTGTGTTTGTTGGTGATTTCTGCTGAGGATATCTGCCATTTGATTGTCTATCCCTGGAATGTATTGTGCTAACAGATGAATTTGATTGTGGATTGCCCATTTCCAAATTTTCTGGGCTAGAAGGGAGAGTTGGGATGAATGTGTCCCTCCCTGTTTGTTTAGATAATACATGGTTGTCATGTTGTCTGTTTTGATAAGAACATTCTTCTGTGTGAGAAGAGGTTGAAAAGCTTTGAGTGCTAGAAAGACAGCTAATAACTCCAAGTGGTTTATGTGTAGCTGTTTGTGTTTGACATCCCATTTCCCTTGAATGTTGTGAATGTTTAGGTGAGCTCCCCAACCAATTATTGATGCATCTGTTGTAATTATGGTCTGAGGCACAGGGTCTTGAAATGGCCGCCCTTTGCTTAGATTTGTGGAATTCCACCAGTGAAGGCACATGCATGTTTTGCGGTCTATCAACACTAGATCTTAAAGTTGACCGTGTGCCTGTGACCATTGTTGTGCAAGGCATTGTTGTAAGGACTGCATGTTTAGTTTTGCGTGTGGAACAATTGCAATAAATGATGCCATAATTCCTAAAATGTTCATGACAAATCTGACAGTGTACCATTGATTTGTTTATATTTGTGTGATTATTTGTTGGAAAGCTTGTATCCTTTGTGTATTTGGACATGCTAGAGCTTGCTGAGTATTTGGTATTGCACCCAAATACTGTTGTATTTGTGCTGGTTGAAGGTGTGATTTTTGGTAGTTTATTGAGAACCCTAGTGTGTGCAAGGTTTGTATGACATAATGCGTATGATTTTGGCATTGTGTATGACTGTTTGATTTTATTAGCCAATCGTCTAGATATGGAAAGACATGTATATGTTGTCTTCTTAGGTAGGCTGCGACTACTGCCAAGTATTTTGTGAATATCCTTGGAGCCATTGTTATTCCAAAGGGCAACCCTTTGAATTGGTAGTGCTTTCCTTGAATGACATACCTGAGATATTTTCTGTGTGCAGGATGGATGGATATATGGAAATACGCATCTTTGAGGTCTAATGCTGTCATGAAATCTTGTTTTTGTAGTAGTAGGATGACATCCTGTAAAGTTACCATGTGAAAATGTTCTGACAGGATGTAAAGATTGAGGGTCCTGAGGTCTAATATTGTCCTGAGGGTGCCATCTTTTTTGGGAATTAGGAAATATAGTGAGTAAACTCCTGTCCCTATTTGAGATTGTGGCACCAATTCTATTGCTTGTTTGAGTAGTAGAGATTGGACCTGTTTCTTGCAACAGACTGATGTGTTCTGTGGATAGTTTGTGTGACCTTGGTGGGATATTTGGAGGAGTGTATATCAATTCTAGGCCATAGCCATTGCGGATAATTGATAGCACCCAATTGTCTGTGGTAATATTTTGCCAATTTGTGTGGAACTGTTGTAGACTTCTACCCACAGGAGAGGAATAAGAGAAGTCACAGTTTGAGGTGCTGTGGAGGTTGCTTAGAGGCCTGAAATTTCCCTCTATTTCTGGGGTACTGTCCTCTATATGAGCCCCTAAAACCACCCTGTTGGTATTGTGGTTGGTAGGTTGGCTTTGCTTGTGATGTGGATGCCTCAGCTGTCTGTGGTCTGAGCCCACCTCGAAACTGAGGTTTTCGAAAGGACGCCCTGTATGGTGCAGAGTAGAGTGCGCCCATTGCTTTTGCTGTGTCCAAATCCTTTCTTAGTTTTTCTATGGCTGTGTCAACTTCTGGCCCAAAAAGATGTTTTTTTTTTTTTTTTTTTTAATCGAACGGCATATTTAACACAGCCTGCTGTATTTCTGGTTTGAATCAGGAAGATCTGAGCCAAGCATGCCTGCGTATTGTGACTGCAGTATTGACACTTCTAGCAGCGGTATCTGCTGCATCTAGGGCAGATCGTATTTGATTGTTAGTAATGGCTTGCCCTTCTTCCACAACTTGTTGTGCCCTTTTCTGGGGTTCTTTGGGGAGATGCTGGATTATGTCTTGCATCTCGTCTCAATAGGCTCTGTCATTGTGAGCTAATAGTGCTTGTGAGTTGGCTATCCTCCACTGATTTGCTGCCTGGGATGCAACTCTTTTCCCTGCAGCATCGAATTTCCTACTCTCCTTATCAGGTGGGGGCGCATCTCCTGATGACTAACTGTTTGCTCTTTTCGTGGCAGCACTAACTACCACAGAATCTGGAGGTACCTGATGGGTGATGTAATCAGGGTCAGAGGGTGCAGGTTTATATTTTTTCTCTATCCTGGTTGTTATTATGCGTGCCTTAACAGGTTCACTAAATATCTGATTGGCGTGTTTTACCATGCCTGGGAGCATGGGAAGGCATTGATATTTAAAGTGTGTTGAGGATAGGGTGTTAAATAAGAAATCCTCTTCTAGGGGTTCTGTACGCATGGTGACATCATGATATGCTTCAGCCCTAGCTATAACTTGGTTGTAGACAGTGCTATCCTCAGGTGGTGATGGTTTAGAGGGATAGCTGTCTGAATCATTACTAGGAATGGGATCTGGATCACAAAGGTCCCATGGGTCCACATTGTCTTGTTGGAAGTCATAAGTGTGAGTGACTGCACTGGTGTAGGACTAGTGGGAGGAGAGGTAGGTAGGTGTGGAGAGTGATGAGGAGAATGAGGAGGAGAAGATTGAGGAGGTGGTGGTTTCTCCTCCTGCTTTGGCACTTTTGCTGGAGGCTGCATAGTGTGCAATTCCTCCTGAAAGGCTAGCTTCGTTTTTGTTTTCAAAGGAGGTGCTGTTTGAATTCTCCAAGTTTCCTTATGGATGTGGATCCTGGACTGCCTTTCATCCATAACTTCAAGTATTGGTTGTACTTCAAACTCCTCTTCAGAGGTTTTGTGGTTTTCTTTAAGTCTTTTTGAAAGTCCATGTTCCTCTGTATAAGCTGGCCTTTTCAGTTCCGAAGCATGCTTTTTCAGGATCGAAAAAGATGATGCTGTCGAAGGTTTCGGCTCCGAAAGTGGTTTTCAAATTTTTCAACGCAAAAAAATTGTGTTTACTGGAGTTGGACACAGAGCTTTCTGTTGCCTCAGATGTTTTTGGAGGAGTGGCCTTTTTCGGTGCCGAACTGGTAAGTTGGTCACCGCTAGTCTTTTTGGCCTTCTGGCAGTGGCGTACCCAATGCCTTGTGTTTTTTCTTTTGAGAGGGCAAAGGGGCAGGCGTACTCATGTGTTGTCCTGCCGTGATTGGTCTATCTTCTTCTGAGTCCTGTTCGGATTCGGAATCTCGAATGAGAGGGCTGTTTGCATCAGTTCTTCATCCTCTACGTCAAGATGTTCACCGCCATTTCGAGTCTTCGTGCCCTCCTGTCTCGAAGAGTCTTTTTCTAACGAAAGGATCGACAGGCCTCACAATTTTCTTCCTGATGATCCGGGGAAAGGCAAAGGTTGCAAACCAGATGCTGGTCTGTGTACTGGTATTTTGCGTGGCACCGAGGACAGAATCGGAATGGAGTCCGATCCATGAGGCTTCCATGCGGTCGGCCCAAGTTGGGCGCGGGCGCCCCGAATGGCAAATAAAGTTGTTTTCCCGATGGTACTGCTGTGTCGATGGAAGATATAAACCCGATCGAGACAATACCAACGAAAAGAGAGTTTTACTGAGTGTTCCAAATCAAAATCTTGGAGCAAGAGGAAACACGTCTGAACCAGACGGTGGAAAGAAAACAATCTAACAATGGAGTCGATGCCCATGCGCAATGGAACCGAAGAGGAGGAGTCACTCGATCCTGTGACTCGAAACACTTCTTCGAAGAAAAACAACTTGTAACACTCCGAGCCCAACACTAGATTACAGGACAATGCACAGCATGTGTATCTGCAGCTACACATGCCATCGAACATATATATATATATATATGGAAAATGTCACTTACCCAGTGTACATCTGTTCGTGGCATGAGACGCTGCAGATTCACATGCTATGCATATCCCGCCATCTAGTGTTGGGCTCGGAGTGTTACAAGTTGTTTTTCTTCGAAGAAGTCTTTTTGAGTCACAAGATCGAGGGACTCCTCCCATTTCGGCTCCATTGCGCATGGGCTTCAACTCCATCTTAGATTGTTTTCCCAGCAGAGGGTGAGGTAGGAGTAGTGTATATAGTAATAGTGCCCATGCAATGGAGTAAGTATATATGTACATAGTGTGATAAAAAAGTGATATATTTACAAATTTATAATGTACAAGTTTATTTTTATCAACTTATAACGGCTACAGGCTCCCAGGGATGTGGGAGGGCGCATGTGAATCTGCAGCTTCTCATGCCACGAACAGATGTACACTGGGTAAGTGACATTTTCCGTTCGATGGCATGTGTAGCTGCCGATACACATGCTATGCATAGACTAGTAAGCAGTTATCTCCCCAAAAGCGGTGGTTTAGCCTGTAGGAGTTGAAGTTGTTTGAAATAATGTTCGTAGTACTGCCTGTCCTACTGTGGCTTGTTGTGTTGTTAACACATCCACACAGTAATGTTTAGTGAATGTATGAGGCGTAGACCATGTGGCTGCCTTACATATTTCTGTTATTGGTATATTCCCTAGAAAGGCCATTGTGGCGCCTTTCTTTCTAGTGGAGTGTGCCTTTCGTGTAATAGGCAGTTCTCTGTTTGCTTTAACATAACAGGTTTGAATACATTTAACTATCCATCTAGCAATGCCTTGTTTGGATATTGGATTCCCTGTATGAGGTTTTTGGAAAGCTACAAACAATTGTTTTGTTTTGCAAAATTGTTTGGTTCTATCAATGTAATACATTAGTGCTCTTTTAATGTTTAATGTATGTAATGCTCTTTCAGCTACAGAGTCTGGTTCTGGAAAAAACACTGGGAGTTCCACCGTTTGATTTAAGTGGAACGGTGATATAACTTTTGGCAAAAATGTTGGATTTGTGCGTAAAACCACTTTATGCTTGTGTATTTGTATAAAGGGTTCCTGTATGGTAAAAGCTTGTATTTCACTTACTCTTCTGAGAGATGTGATAGCTATAAGGAAGGCTACTTTCCAGGTTAAGTATTGCATTTCACACGAGTGCATGGGTTCAAATGGTGGACCCATGAGTAGTGTTAATACAATATTGAGGTTCCACGAAGGAACTGGTGGTGTTCTTGGTGGAATGATCCTTTTTAGTCCCTCCATAAATGCTTTTATGACCGGGATTCTAAATAGTGAAGTTGAATGCGTAATTTGCAGATAGGCAGAAATTGCTGTGAGATGTATTTTAATGGATGAAAAAGCTAACTTAGACTTTTGTAAGTGTAGTAAGTAGCTTACAGTGTTTTTCACGGACACGTGTAATGGTTGAATTTGATTATTATGACAGTAATAAACAAATCTTTTCAATTTATTTGCGTAGCAATGTCTTCTAGTAGGTTTTCTAGCCTGTTTGATGACCTCCATACATTCTTCTGTAAGGTCTAGATGTCCAAATTCTAAGACTTCAGGAGCCAGATTGCTAGATTGAGCGATGCTGGATTCGGAAGTCTGATCTGTTGTTTGTGTTGAGTTAACAGATCTGGTCTGTTTGGTAGTTTGATATGAGGCACTACTGACAGGTCTAGTAGTGTTGTGTACCAAGGTTGTCGTGCCCAAGTTGGTGCTATTAGGATTAGTTTGAGTTTGTTTTGTCTCAATTTGTTTACTAGATACGGAAGGAGTGGGAGAGGGGGAAAAGCGTAAGCAAATATCCCTGACCAACTCATCCATAACGCGTTGCCCTTGGAGTGAGGCTGTGGGTACCTGGATGCGAAGTTTTGGCATTGTGCGTTTTCTTTTGTTGCGAATAGGTCTATTTGCGGTGTTCCCCAGTTTTGGAAGTAGGTTTGTAGGATCTGGGGATGAATTTCCCATTCGTGGATCTGTTGGTGATCTCGACTGAGATTGTCGGCTAATTGGTTTTGAATTCCTGGTATGTATTGCGCTATTAGGCGAATGTGATTGTGAATCGCCCAATGCCAAATTTTCTGTGCTAAGAGACACAACTGTGTTGAGTGTGTGCCTCCCTGTTTGTTTAGGTAATACATTGTTGTCATGTTGTCTGTTTTGAGAAGAATGTGTTTGTGGCCTATTAGTGGTTGAAATGCTTTTAATGCTAGAAACACTGCTAGTAGTTCTAGTTGATTTATATGAAGTTGTTTTTGCTGAGTATCCCATTGTCCCTGGATGCTGTGTTGGTTGAGGTGTGCTCCCCACCCTACCATGGAAGCATCTGTTGTGATCACGTATTGAGGCACTGGGTCTTGGAAGGGCCGCCCTTGGTTTAAATTTATAGGATTCCACCATTGAAGCTAGGTGTGTGTTTGGCGGTCTATCAACACTAGATCCTGAAGTTGACCCTGTGCTTGTGTCCATTGTGTTGCTAGGCACTGTTGTAAGAGCCGCATGTGTAATCTTGCGTTTGGGACAATGGCTATGCATGAAGACATCATGCCTAGAAGTTTCATCACTAATTTTACTTGATATTGTTGGTTTGGGTGCATGCTTTGCATGACATTTTGGAATGCTTGTACCCTTTGTGGACTTTGTGTGGCAATCCCTTTTTTTGTGTTGATTGTCGCTCCTAAGTATTGTTGTATTTGACACGGTTGTAAGTGTGATTTTAGGTAGTTTATTGAGAACCCTAATTTGTGAAGGGTTTCTATGACGTATTTTGTGTGTTGAAGACACTGTTTCTGAGTGTTGGTTTTTATTAACCAATCGTCTAGATACAGGAATACGTGCATGTGCTGTCTACTGATATGTGCCGCTACTACTGCAAGGCATTTTGTAAATACCCTTGGTGCTGTTGTTATCCCGAATGGTAACACTTTGAATTGGTAATGTACTCCTTGGATTACAAACCTCAAGTATTTCCTGTGTGAAGGATGTATGGGTATATGGAAGTACGCATCCTTTAGATCTAATGTTGACATGTAGTTTTGTTGTTTGAGCAAGGGGATCACGTCTTGAAGTGTTACCATGTGAAAGTGATCTGATTTGATGTAAAGATTTAGTGTTCTGAGATCTAAGATGGGTCTCAGAGTTTTGACCTTTTTGGGTATTAGAAAATACAGGGAATAAACACCTGTTCCTTTCTGATGGTTGGGTACGAGTTCTATTGCCTCTTTTTGTAACAACACTTGGACTTCTAGTTGTAAGAGATCCAAGTGCTGTTTGGACATGTTGTGTGTTCTTGGAGGCACATTTGGTGGTAATTGTAGGAATTCTATGCAATAACCATGTTGGATAATGGCTAGGACCCATGAGTCTGTAATTATTTCTTCCCAATTTTTGTAATAATCTGTGAGTCTCCCCCCCTCTGGCGGTATGTGTTGGGGATTTGTGACATTGAAGTCACTGTTTAGTTTGTGGGGCCTTTGGGGTTTGGAATTTCCCTCTGGTTTTAGGGAACTGTCCACCTCTATATTGTCCCGAAAGCCTCCTCTTTGATACTGGCCCTGGTATGTGGGTCTGGCTTGTGAGGTTGAGGGTTCTGTGCTTTGGGCTTGAGACCCCCCTCTAAAGTGTGGCTTTCTAAAGGTGCCTCTGCTCTGTGGGGAGTAGAGCGCGCCCATGGCCTTGGCCGTATCAGTGTCCTTCTTTAGCTTCTCTATAACTGTAGCCACCTCCGGCCCAAACAACTGTTGTCCATTAAAAGGCATATTAAGCACAGCCTGTTGGATCTCTGGCTTAAATCCGGAGGTGCGGAGCCATGCGTGTCTCTGAATAGTGACCGCTGTATTCACAGTCCTGGCGGCTGTGTCCGCTGCGTCCATTGCCGATCATATCTGGTTGTTGGAGATACTTTGGCCCTCCTCCACCACTTGCTGTGCACACTTTTGAAACTCCTTGGGAAGATGTTCAATAAAATGCTGCATTTCATCCCAATGAGCCCTGTCATATCTTGCCAATAAAGCCTGTGAATTGGCAATGCGCCATTGATTGGCTGCTTGTGCTGCAACTCTTTTCCCCGCTGCATCAAACTTTCGACTTTCTTTGTCGGGTGGTGGTGCATCCCCCGAAGTCTGTGAGTTTGCCCTTTTGCGTGCTGCGCCTACTACCACTGAGTCAGGTGTTAGTTGTTGCGTGATGTACACAGGGTACGTAGGGGGAGACTTGTACTTCTTTTCTACCCTAGGTGTAATGGCTCTGCATTTGACAGGGTCTAGAAACACTTGTTTTGCATGTTTTAACATCCCTGGTAACATCGGCAGACTCTGGTACTGGCTGTGTGTTGACGACAAAGTATTAAATAAAAAGTCATCCTCAATAGGTTCAGCATGCAGTGCTACATTCTGAAAAGTAGCTGCTCTGGACACCACCTGCATGTAAGCAGTACTGTCTTCAGGTGGTGACGGTCTTGCCGGGTAGCAGTCTGGGCTATTGTCAGATACTGGTGCATCATATAGATCCCATGCATCTGGGTCATCCTGGGTCATCCCTGTGTGCGTTGGAGATTGCATCATAGGGGGTGTTGCAATTGGTGATAGTTGCGGTGAGTGCTGTGGCGATGGTTGTGGTGAAAAACGTGGTGGAGTTTTTTCTTTCGCCACCTTTGCTTTTGGCTGTTTCTCTGTGCCTTGGAAAGCAAGTTTCCCTTTCATTTTAATAGGGGGAAGAGTTCTTATTTTCCCGGTTTCTTTTTTAATATGGAGCCTTCTTTGTGTATAGTCTGGCTCCCCCATCTCTAACTCTTGTCCAAATTTATGGCCTTGTAGTTGTGCTGAAAGGCCTTGTTCTTCGGAATAAGAACTTTGTTTCGGCTCCGATGCTGGGTGTTTCTGCACCGAAACCTTTTCCACAGTCTTTTTCGGCTCCGAAGCCACCTTTTACGGTTTTGGGGTGCCAATCTCTCGGTGCCGACTTTGCTCGGAGCCGGTATCTCGGTGTCGAGTTTGGTCGGAGCCAGTGTCTCGGTGCCGAGTATACTCTGTGCCGGTATCTCGACCGGAGTCGGATGTCTTTCGACACGTGTGTGCCCTTTTTCGGTGCCGATGGTTGGTCACCGAGTTTACGGGTTAAGCCATGGCCTGCCGACGGTGGCGTCCCCAGGGCCTTCATGATTTGGCGTGAGTTTTGGCCGGGGCAGGTTTACTCACGGTTTTCGCCGGCTGCTCACTTTCGGCCTCGTCCGAGTCCGAATCGGCAATGGAGAAAGTCTCCTCTTCTTCGTCGTCGTGGTGTCCTGACGGCGTCGATGCCATTTGAAGCCTTCGAGCTCTTCGGGCCCGTAGCGTCTTCTTCAACCGAAATGCCTGACAGGCCTCGCAAGTATCCTCTTTGTGTTCGGGGGACAAACACAAATTACGGACCAAATGCTGATCTGTGTAAGGATACTTATTGTGGCATTCGGGGCAGAAGCGGAATGGGGTCCGTTCCATGAGCCTTGAAGACGCACGCGGTCGGGCCGATCAGGCCCCGCTGGGGGATAGAAGCCCCGAAAGCCTACCAGAGCTCTTCTTTTATTCGGTGTCGATATGCTATAACTAACCCGATACCGAACGCAAACAATACCGTCGAATTTTCCGAGATTTAGCTAACTTTCCGAACCGAAACACGGAGCGAAGAGGAACGCGTCCGAACCCGATGGCGGAAAGAAAACAATCTAAGATGGAGTCGACGCCCATGCGCAATGGAGCCGAAAGGGGAGGAGTCCCTCGATCTTGTGACTCGAAAAGACTTCTTAGAAGAAAACCAACTTGTAACACTCCGAGCCCAACACTAGATGGCGGGATATGCACAGCATGTGTATCTGCAGCTACACATGCCATTGAACATATACATACTTTTTTAGGGGTGGCATGCGGCCGTCCCTCCCAAGGCTGATCTCGGCTCCAGCTATCCCATCCCCCAGGGCCCGCCCATGTGATCTGTGGGGACCACAGGGGGAGCCTGAAGGCCTGCACAATCCCAGCTGGCTCCCCACTTCCTGTGGGAGCCAGCATTTCTGTCACAGAGAGGGAGCTGCTTTGACAGCAGGTTCCTCTGTGTGCCTGCCTGCCTCTCTACAGGGAGGCAGACAGGGGAAACCTCAGCTCGGATGAAGGGAGAGCTGTTTGACACGGACCCCCTTTCAATTTTTTAGTGTTTTCCCCTGAGAAGGTGGTGGTCCCTGGGGCTGTGTGGCCCCCTGCATACAAATAGATTCAAGACCCGGGGAGGTGGCAGAGCCCAAGGTTGCGGGGCGGACATGCTGCCCCCGCATACAAATAAATTTAAGCCCCGGGGAGGTGGTGGTCTCCGGGGCTGCAGGTGGGACCGCATAGCCCTCTCCCATAGAACTAGATTCATGCTCTGGGAAGTTGGTGGCCCCTGGTGCACCAGGAGTCCCCCCCAGCATTAAATAAGCAATGCCCCTGGGACTTGGCCCACCCAGGGGCTCCAGAATTACACAGTGCAGGAGTCCATGCTTAATTTTTTTTGTTTTGTTTAATTTTTACCTGATCGGCCACGATTCTGGGTGAATTTAAAAAAAAAAAATGCCTTTTAGCTCTAGGGGCGCTGGTGGGGGTCCCTTTGGGACCACAGCACCAGAGCTAGGGAGGCAGGGTGTCTGTTTTTTTATTCTTTTTTTGGTGGGACTCGGCTAATGCAGAGTCCCAACATGGCTGCCAACACTTCCTTGTTGAAGTGTTGGCAGCTAATCAGATCTCAGCACGCGATCAGGATGGGTCGCCAACCCATCACGTACCTATATATACACATTTGGATTTCCTTATATTTCTCAAAAATTACTGAACATATTTACACCAAATAACAAAGAGGGTTCTTTCCGGACCAAGAACTACCTTTCTGCCAAATTTGGTGTACTTCTGCCCAGTAGTTTTAGCGCTATCGCTGTACAAAATCCATATGGAAAAATGAATGGGTAAAATGTGTTTTGGGACCCTCCCATTTTCCTCGGCCCCCGCTTGACGGATCAGCTCGAGACTTTCCAGACAGAAGCTGAAGTGAGCGTCATATATTCTTTGACAGTTTTGTGAAGATTCATCAAACAGCACCAAAGTTATTAGTAAACCAAAAATGCTGTTTCTATAGAAACTAGGTCCTAACTATAACTACCTAGTGGTGCAGCCACGAGGATGGGTAGAGAGGTAGAGAGATCGAGAGATAGATAGCCCAAGGTTTGCACTATAGTAATTTACAGACTTCTTATATAAGGTAGACATGTTTCTGGTTGAAAATATTCTGCATAGGAGAGCATTGCAGGCAAGGCAACCTGAAAGAAAAGGCAATGGACACAGCTGAAAGATAGTCACTTACAGTTTATTTTGCCTGAAATTATTTCACATCTCTTTGTACACAGCTACAGAACAGTAGTAGTAAACAATTGGTAAAAGCAACAGTGCGCAAGAAAAAAAGTTGGTATAGTTTTTCTTTTTTCCTGTACTGCCTTAATGCGCAGTCGAGATTGAATAAAAAATTAAAACAAAAATCTGGCACAAGAAATGAATTAAGACTTACCCAATTATAAAAGTAAAATAAAATAAGGGCACAGGTGCATAAAATCTAACTAGCAACAAAGTATAAAACAACAAAAGCTTGGCCTCCACTGAATAAGATGGAAATATACAAAAATATGCATTGTCTGCAGGTTAAATCTCGATGTGCTGTGGAATAAAATAACCATGCTTAAAACATGATAATACACAGAAAAAGCTGATCTGTACAAAAAAGGCTCATCATGAAAAAGGCAACATAATATTTATAAAGAAAACACAATTTTGGTTTTTCCTCAGAGATTGGAGGGGGGAGGTGATAGTGGTAACATTTACAGTCCGAATGAGGGGGGTCTTTTTCTGCAAAGTGGCTTCCTATATGGATGTCGAGTGGGAATAGGGCATGTCGGGGGAGTGAGGTGGGTGGCTTGGAGGGAACAAGATGAGGTAAGTGGAGGGGAAAGGAGTACGGTTCAGCAAAAAGGACACCCTTTATTTTATTTTCTTCATACGAGAATACCATGCAAAGGGCGCATGCATGTAAGGAAAGCTCTGTACAAATCATAGGACTACACTGATTTTGAAATTTCGGACACATAACAAAAATAAAGTTCGGAGCATCATGAATCTAGGACAACTTTGAATATTCTACAACGGACAATGGTGCAAAGCTTTTTGCCGCCTTCTTTGCCAAGGCTGAAGAAGAAAGGATAAAAAGCTGAGGATTTTTTGGTCACCCAGGAATGGCGTAAATATTCTACAACGAACCCCACCTCCCCAAACAATCATCACGCAAAATTTTATTTTGCTCCTCCCCTCCATGAAACAGTAGCCAGAGCATAAACAAACCACTGGAGGCAAATATCCTTTAAAACAAAAACAAAAAAAATCAAGATAAGCAGACACTAACAAACCAGCTTTATACAGTACAATAGGCAGAAGAGGGGAAACAATTCATAAATAGAACACAGGTCCCAGACCTGGTGTTTGCGAACCATTTCTTAAATAGGCGAGTTATGTAAATCTTATGTACAACAAAAGTACTTTCAGTAACTGCAGGGACACAAGGAGGGGAACGCAGCTGCACTTCCATTCTTCTCCTGATATTTAATGGCTTGATTTTTATTTAAAAAACTGAAAAGAGAAAAACAGAAGTTCGAAGAATGAGTCCATCCCCCCAAAAAAATTGAAGCAGGAGCCACGCGGGAATTCTCGTCTTTTCACACAGCATAAACACAAAGGCAAACGAAATCCACTAAGGGTTCTTTATTCTCCTCCTATTAATCCTCCGGATGCTACAATGTCTTTTTCTGTATAATTTAAACCACGTTGATTCAGAAAATATGAAGCTTAAAGACTTAGGCAGGAACTGGGCATGCTCAGTGCCCTCAGAAAGACTCCTCTCTACGGCACAAGCACAACGCCTACAGAGGGTGCGCGAGCCCCAAAGCTCACTGCTTGACGGGTGCTCACTGCTTGACGGGTACTCATCCGCCAAAAAAACTCTTTACATCTGAGGCTTCTTCCCCGTCACGCTGACGTTCACCAAGCCTCCGTGTAACGCACGTCCACGTCAGTCAAGTTTGGCAGCTTCGCCTGTCAAGAAACACAGAGAGGTATTAATGTGAGCAGAGAATCTGAAGGTGCGTCGAGAGTTGCACCTACATGAACACATCGTTGAAAGAACAGACAAGTTGCATGGAGTCATGTCATTCCTGTCATAAGAATCAGGCGTGGCTCCTCCGCTAGGGCAGAGGAGCATCCCCCCCGCCTGCAGCGGCAAACCTTTTAATACAAAATGATAATAAATGTAGTTTATTATCATTTCGTATTAAAAGGGGCAGGGCACTGGAGGTGACAAGCCCTAAGGGGACTGCACAGAGCACTCTTCTCAGTGCACATGCATGTTTCGGATGGCTTTCTCGGGCCGGCCAAACGCACATGCGCAAAGGGATCTCTCCATCCATACACTGTGTAGCCCGGCTGGAGAGCGCCTGCACAGGCTCCCAGTCTCCCCCTTTTTATCTTCTTACATGCTTGCTTCACGCTGTCCTAGTCTGTCTTCCTGAGTCGCATTGTCTCTTTATTCTCTTTACCTACTGGTCCCATTTTCCACAAAGAGATTCTGCTTTTCATGGAAAAGGTATTTTGTCATTTTGACATCTCTTCATAAAGGAGTTGCGTCAGACTGATTTTCGTTAGTCTGATGTTCTTCACTGTGGAAATTTGTCACCGTGACCGAATTTCGATGAACTAGGGTGTTTTCGTTTTAGCCCCCCACCCCCTTTTTTTTTTTCTTGTAACTTATGGCAGGTCAGTCCCTGTGATACCACACCCTGCTTCCTCTTCAATTTTCATTTTTTTCTTCTTTGTGCAATGGGTTCTTATACGTCTTCTCCATTCCCATCAATTATTTTCCTTGTTTTCCAGGTCAAGAGCTATTTATGCCACACACCCGCCCACCCCCTGGTCGCCTGCCATCAGTAACACAGATTACCATTTTTCATGCAGAATCACAAGCCTATGCACTGAAAATATAACTGGGAATGAAAAAATATTCATATTTGCTTTAATATTTCTGTCTTTCTGATACTGCTTCTGATCTCAATTCAAACTCAGTCACAACTGCTCCATTCCTTATGTTGTTACCGTGCTAGCAGCCTACATGTCACTGGGCTTTCCACTTCCCCTGGTAGCAAAGGTATTCAATGGGCCCCAAGTGTCCTTAGGGGCCACATTCCATGAGGTAAGTAGTTCTATATCCACAACTGCAGCAGGATCCATCTCCTGGCACAACATATTACCAGCGTTTTGCCTGACACAAATTAGTGTTCTTATTATTCTTTGGCATATGTCATTGCCTACATTGTGCCCTTGCACAATACTTTCAAAGGCATGATTTCTGGCACTGTTTGGAGGCATTTTCTCCATTACTGTTTATCTATCGGCAATCCTTGTATGTGAAATAGTATTTTGTGAAAATGTAAAGAGCATCTTTCTCACAAGACTATTTCTGAATATCACACCTTACTATACCGAAGGCCTTAATCCGAGTCCTATTCTACATTAAAAGTTGTTATAACCACTGGAAAATGTGGTGTGGTCTGAATTATAAGGGGTTACGTTTCAATGATATTAGGGAATTTAAAGGGTATTGTGAAACAGAATATGAAACATCATTTAGTGTATTTCAACTGTCGAGCTAGATACTCAGTTTTGCCATTGCAGGATCTCTTCAAAAATGTTAATATGTCAGAACATAGTTATGAAAGCAGTTTTCTGGGGTCTCTTGGACTCAGGGGAAAAAGAGTCCTATGGAATTCCTGGGTACTAGGACCCACCTTGCCCCTCTCTATGTTCACCCCATCACCACTTTCATCACTAGCACTCTCTTGACCACCCCCCGCCCGCTGAGCGCGTGTCCCATCACTCCCCTTGCCATCCCTATGTTTACCTCTACTGCCCCGTCTCCCGTTCTCTATATGTTCACCTCAATCACATCCCAGTACCCTCTTGCTCTCTCTATTTTCATCTTTATCACACCCTTGCCGAATCATCCCGATGTCTCCAAATACACATTCATTACCCCTGGCTCCTTCCCCTGCTCTCTCGCTGTTCACCTCCAACATCCGCACCCTGCTCTCTTCAACATCACGCCATCGCTTCCTTCCCCACTCCTCCCGCTCACTGTGCCCATCCGCATCACCCTCTCGCTGCTCTCTCCCTCTTACATTCAACCATTTGTTGCACTCTCCCTCCATTTACACCACCACCCCTTCCTTTCCCCTTCAGCCCCCTCTCCATCTTCACCCGTCTTCTTCCTCCTCCTTCCCTCATCGCTAACCCCACTGTATGAGTGGATGTGTGCATTTAAGGGAGCTTTACAGATGCACACGTAACTACAACAGAGCACGCCCACCACACCCTCAGTCTGCTCACCTTTTCCTTTATTCGCCCTCTACCCCTCATAGCTGTTTCGCAACTGTTGAACCCATTCCACCTCTGCATCCTCCTTTTTTCTCCTTCTTTAGCCCCTCTCGTCCTTCGCTGCTAAAACGTCCTCTCCTCATTAATACCTCTAGAGTGTCCTTCTGCTCCCATCTATACCTCCACTCCACCTGCTCTGACGCCTATTTTCACAGCAATGATACCCCCTTCGCCAATTCTCCAGTCCTCTACTTAAACCCTTCAGTGCTCCTTGTTCTTTCTACCAACTCACTCCCTTTTCTTTTCCCAGCACTCTTCTTTTGCTTTGGATATTTTCCTGGATTGCTAGCATGCCCTCTTCTCCAACTGTCCCAATATGCTTCCACTCCACACTTCTTGCACCAGGACCTCCTACATGCCCTATGGTCTTCGAGCACTGTGATCTGGCCAAAGGGTGACAGGCGTCTCTGCAGAATACACCCAACACACAGTCAAGCCACACTATATTTATGATTTGTAGCTATAATGGGGCTAAATAATTAGATATTTTAAGAGGTGTTGAGACTAGACAATTTCTAATTTAACAACATTTGTTCAATGTTAACTTTCTAAATGTTTTGACAAACCAAATGAACTATTCCCAAAGTAAATGAAACAAATAAGCATACCTTGAGGTCTTCGTATGTGTCTGCAGAGAGCTTGGTGCTGTTCATGTTCAAGCTGCATAGGCTCTTCATGGCTACAAGGAAACAAAAGTCTCTTATTATAAGGGATCGTGCCTGATTTGTAGTGCAGGTGGAGGATCAACCTTGAAAAAGTTCCATCTCCTATAATCACTTTGGAACTAAATGCAGTCTCACCACAGAGTTACATAATGATCATTCACACACTGCAAAGTATGATGCAGAAAGGAAAAGGTGAACAGAACAGACCCACATCTCAGAGCAGACATGATGTATCTTGAATTAAAGCACTGAAATAAATACCTCCAACATAGATGTTTCTGAAAGTAAGACCTGCTGCCGGTGCATTCACACCTTAAACAATAAGCATGCTAAAGACATTTTTAGGTCAAGCCTAGGCTGCACGCATGTGCTGTCTTTGACATGTTGTAATCTACTTCTGGTTTTCACCACGCCCATCACTTTTCCTTTGTTCCTTGGCCTGCCTTTTAAAATCCCTTTGATTTCCTAAGTAAATGCTTTACGTTTGTCCCACTTTGAGGCTGCTTTGTTACCGCTTTGGAGACGGACTCTGTTACACGGATTATTGCACGTCGGCCGTATGCCATAGCGTGGGGCACTAGGTTGTTTCTTTTTTCGTTTGCCTCTCCTCTTTGCGCTCCATTTCCATATGTTGTTTCTTTTTGGACATGCAAGGCTGCAAGCTGGAGAGGAGGTTCTTTTTTTTTTTTTGTTTAAGTTTCATATAGCGCAAACTCAATTAGAGGAGTGCTTTACATGAGTGCCACTTACGTACAAGTTTAGTAGTTGAAAAATGTAGAAACTGGCACATTTTAAACAGAAAAAAACACAGATATCCTCAACGCCGTCCTCCCAGCACAGTGGGAGAGCCGATACTACAATATTCACTCACTTAGGGAACTGTCCCATAATGCTTTGCCAAGCATTTCTTTTACAAAACATTTTGGCCCATAACTCAGCCTGTGGTGGTCCTAGGACAATGTGAACACCATCAAACCATTCAGCACAACACACTCTTTCTGGGTGCCTGCACTAGGTTGTGTAGACCCCAAAATAATAACCCCTCCCACTATTCAGTGTCTTTTTAAGGTTTCATGGCTGAACATTTCTTTTACGGCTGGGAGTACTTTGTCTTTTTAAAGGCCTTGTTTGTAATAGTATTGCAGTAGGTCTGCTAGGCCTGAAAATGTGTAAGGCACTACACCCTCTAGGGGATAAATATCAGGTTAGACTGCATTAGGTTCTGCTATTCTCTTTTCATGGGGTTATGTCCTGTAGGGGCTCAGTATATGGTTACTTGACCATGTTTCTTCCACATGCTATTTTTATTGTGGCGCCCTCTAGGGCTGTTCTGAGCATTACAGTCAAGATACTACAATATTCACTGCACTCGGAAACTCGCTGCAAAATGCTTTAGAGGCATTCCTTTTACAAAACATTTTGGCCCATAACTCAGCCTTTGGTGGACCTAGGACAATGTGACCACCATCAAAATGTTCAGCACAACACGCTCTTTCTGTCTTGGTCAATACTGGGACCCCACAATAGGTTGGGGGAACCCCAAAATAATAACGCTTCCCACCATTCAGGGTTTTTTGAGTTCCCTCATGGCTGAGACTTTTGTTTTAAAGCTGGGAGTAGTTTGTGTTTTAAGGGCCTTGTTTATAATATTATTCTAGTACGCCTGCTAGGCAAGAAAATGTATAATGCGCTGTGCCCTTTAGGGGCTAAACATATGGTTACACTGCATTACCTTCTGCCATTCTATTTTCATGTGGTTATGCTCTCTAGGGGCTGACTATATGGTTACAATGACCAAGTTTCTTACAAATGCTACATTTATTGTGGTGCTCTCTAGGGGCTGTTCTGAGCATTACAGTCAAGATAATACAATATTTTCTGCACTGGGCAACTCGCCCTGTAATGCTTTGCGTGGCATTCCTTTTACAAAACATTTCTGCCCATAACGCACTGTGTGGAGGTCCGAGGACAATAGGACCACCATCAAAATGGTCAACATGACATGCTCTTTCTGTCGAGGTCATCGTTGGGTCCCGACACTAGTTTGGGGGGACCCCAATGTAATAATGTAAAAATAATAGCAATATTTTCATGTTTTGCTGCAGAGGAAGAATGTAAATAGAAGTGCTTTAGTTATATGAAGGGCCACTTGAATTATCTGTAAAAGAGGACCAGATTATGTGTCAGGGTTGACCAAGTTATGTGGCAAGAAAAAGTCCAGTTATGCATTTAAAATGCCATAGCTCTAACTCAAGCAAAAGCAGGACCTATTGCATTGCAAATGCTTGTTTAAACTAGATTCTATAAAATGGTACATGGCATTCATCCTGCAAATTTCCATTAAACAGTTTGGGTGAAATCATTTTTCTGTAATGAAACAGTTTTACGATTAAATCAAACACAAGCCACACAGAGGTCAAGGAGCTGTCTATTCTACTGTTCCCACATTAAAACAGCATACGTAGTGAAGTGTATACACAAGAATGAAAGGAATCCATTACTTTGAGAGACTATCCTCTAAATCCCTCAGAGCAGCCTTTTTCCTATCTGATGCATCCGTAAGCAGGATATTAGTCTTCTGCTCCTGAAAGGTAAGGCACTTAGGGTTTTCAGTAGGAGTCTACTTCAGGCTTAGACCACATCAAAGTGGAAATTGCAGAATAATGTTCCCAGTACACTACTGAGCTAATAAAGCTATGGTAGAGCCCTGCATTGAACATGTTTATTAAAAGACGCACCTGACCTATTCTACTTAAATGGTGATATCCCTAGAATCACAGGATGTTGACAGCGGCTGGACTTCAAACCTAATTTCCCATTTTCCTAGGTCAGCAGCTCTATCCACTAAGTAACATCTCATCCCCTCAGTTGTATAGGATTTTCACAGGACTTTAGGAGGAGCTCGTCCTCCCCTGTTTAGATTTGCTCTTGATCTTCATATTTTCGACTAAAGCATTACCAAAAGGTGAGTTCTGGATACTGGTCAAAGAATATTTGTGAAACCTTGTTACATTATCTGGACAGTGTTGGATTTAACTTATTTTTAGGTCTGCCGTTAGCCAAGCCTTTTTGATTTTACTAGTATTACATGTATAATATTCTTACTGATAGGGATACTCAGCCACACATCTTCATCCATGGGTCAGCTATATTTTCTTCACTTCACTCTGAGTGATGCCATTCTTCCCGTTTACAAGGAGCATATCCATGCACAATATAGTCCCCTTCCGTGACTGGGACTACTATGGGAATGTGTGCTTTTTGAAAACGAAAAATAAGTTTGCTTTTAGCCAGTGTTTTCTTTTTAGCTTGAAGAGGGCTTGGCAGTTTTTCCAACAATAACATTTTGCAAAAATGATGACCAAACCAAACAAACTTTAAGGAAACCAAAAAGCTATCAGCCAATGCAAGACTTATTTACTTTTCCAATCCTTGTTTATTGATGCCTTGAGGTTGCAATTGCTGTAGACATTATGGCACTAACCAGGACAAGGCCCTGACACTGTCTGATGTGGAGTTGTAATTTGTCTACAATGACATACCAATCCCTTGCTCATGTCAAAGGCCAAGAGTCAACTCTGATCTTCAAAGTAGAACCATGCTATGCATGCCATAGCACCACTGCATTCAATGCTATGGCTTGCAGTGAGTTCTGCATACCATGAACAACATATAATCAATTCCACAGAACACTGGAGTGATCCACTGTTCACGTTATACCACTTTCAACAGATCACCCAAAATAATAGAAGTGTTGAGAGAAAAAGGTCAGAAAATGCCAAAAACAAACAGGTTACAAACAAGAATGGCCAGGAATTACAAGGGCCAAAAAATGTAAGGGCAACAAAATAGCCTGAGGAAGCGAAAGGAGTACAACCAAGATGGGCAAGTAGGAGACAGAGAATGCAACAGAAAAAATAAAAAAGGCCAGACATTAAAAAGCCAGAGTGTTATAGAGCAAGGAATGGGTGACTGGATGCATCAGACAGTAAACGTGTGAGATAACAGAGGCACAGGGATTAGAGGGAGCAGAGAATGGGTAATAACAAAACAATCAGAGAATGCAGGGTTTGGAAATGAAAGGGGTTAAGAATAGAATGGCCAGAAAGAGGAAGAATAGGAGTAGCGAGGGCACAAAATGGAGGGACCAAGAAAAGGAAGGGCAATAAAATGAACAACCATAATGTAAGGGTAAAGAAGGGAGAGCCAGTATATAGCAGCTTTGAGAATGTCAGGTGACACAATGGAAGGGATAGATATTAAGGGACCAGCGGAACAAGGGTTGATAAAAATGAAACGAAGAGAAAATCGAAAGGGCCAAGAAACAGACAGCCAAGCGCATGGAGAGGCTAGGGTATGGAGTGCCCAAGGAATAGAAGGGAAAGGGAATGAAAAAGCAGCCAGAAAATGGAAAGACCTGTAATAGTTAGACTAGGGTGAACATAGGAGCCAGAGTATAGAGGGGCAAAAAAATGGAGGTACCATTGAGTGGACGGACCAAGGAAAGGTAACAGCTAGTGAAGGAAAAAGCCAGGAAATAGAAACACAAGATAATGGAAAGGTCAGAGAACGCAGGGAATTAAGCGTGTAGAAGTGTGGACATAGGCAAACAAAAATTACCACTTATTGCGCAAAGGAAAAAAGCAACGAAATGAGCGCAACTTGGAATCAGATGGACATATCGTGACAGTGAACACAAAGACATTTCTGTCAAGTAAAGCTGCAAGAGAGAGACGCCGATGACAGGGCCTTAACGGAAAAATTAACCACAGTGCTACGCTTTCCAAAGTAAGAAAGGATCAAATATCTACTCACAGCTCAGTGCCACCAGCCCCACATCAGTGACCGGTGTCTCACACAGATTGAGAACCTGCAGCGCTGTGAGGTGTTCGGACAAAACCCGCAAGCCGGCGTCTCCAAACTGCAGGGCGAGAAACAGAGAAACACAGGTTAGGAAGTAGATATTCAGCACTTACAAGTTAGTGCTAAAGGGTGAGCTGCTTGGAGTTGGAAAAGGGTACAACGCTTTGTCCTCTCATTCACAGACTAAGACAATAATAACAAGACAATATGTACACACTTGGGGTGTCTCAGGTGGTGCTCTATGTATATAGAGTATCTGAGACCCTGGGGGCGAGGGAGCAGAGGAAATAAAAGCCCAAGAATGATCACTATTAAGATTAATTATGTTGATACCCTTGTCTCCCGTTCATCCCAACTTTATAGTAACATCAACTAGCAGGTCCAGGTGCATTAGGGCAGTGGCTCCCAAACTTTTGACTTCTGTGGACCCCCACTTTATCATTACTGGAACCCGGGGACCCCCACTGAAGAATCATTGGATGCCGGAGACTGAGTCATTACTGAAAGTCAGGGACCTAATCTGTTAAAATTATTACATTTTCTAAGCAGTCGTGGACCCCCCTGAGGAGGCTTTGAGGACTCCCAGGGACCCCCGGACCACAGGTTGGGAACCATTGCATTAGGGTTTGCATCCTGGACTTTGGTATTTTTCATATTGACCAAATTCTCTGTTACTTAACATATTTTACAATGTTATGAAGCACTAGTGGAGATGCAGTTTTATAAGCAGACAACTGGCACCGGTGCTAAAGTGTTATAGATTTTATGGACCTGAGGCCTCTGCAGGACGTTGTATTTGTTCACAGGGAGTGAGTTTCATTCTGTTTAATCATTAACACCACAGAGCGTTCAGAAAAACATCTTTCACATCTGGTCAAGAAGCACTAAGGGTAATGAGGCACAAAGCAGCGCTTTCATGCAGTCATGTGCCTCTTACACTGAAGCCAGGTCCCCGCGGGTACCTGTGTCTGAGCTCCGTCCTGAGGATGAGTGAGAACAGGTATGATGGCAGGTATGACATAGCAACTTCTGAGCAGGATGGGTACAGGTTCCAGGGACAGGAAGTGGGTGCAGGGTCCAGGTACAGGAACACAACATGAAGGATGCGAGGATGGGTGGCTGCAGGTACAGAGTCACGTGGGCAGATTTTAAGGATACTTGGGAACAATTTAATGAGACGAGAACACAATATGCGGGTTCCGAGGATGGGCGAGAGCAGGTTCTTGAACCAAGGATGCAATATGAAGCTTCTGAAGATGGGTGGGTGAAAGTTCACTACACAAGACCTCGCTATTCAAGCTCTGTTATGGATCTGAAGATGAGTGAGCACAGAATCCATGAGCACTCACTTCATGTCAGTGCTGTGGACATGGATCTCTCCACAGCCCACATATCTTCTAAGCCCAGGCCCAATGTGCTGGTGGATCACGTGGGGGCTCACTTCTCTGGGAATGGCTGTATACATGTTTACTGTTTAGCTGTGTGCTTCAAGCTCCGGGGCACAGAGTGCATGTGTGCGTTCCTACCTGTGTAGACCAGAGGTTGAGCTGCTTCAGGGAGGGCAGTTTGATGAGATGCTCTGCACAGGCACTGGTTACATTGGTAAAGGCCAGGCTCAGGTTCTCCAGATTTCCAAATGACCCCGAGCTAAGCAACCGGGCAAGGTCTGCGTCCTGCAAAGAAGAATTATACATGATGAGAACAAGATGAGTGGTTGGCAATGCCTTACCTTGGCACTATAAATGAACTTGTAGCAAATGCCACAGTGGGCTACATGACAACCTGTGTACAAGTGCAATTACAACAAGCCACAACAGTGACCCTTAGGTGACCAACACTGAACTGTGCTCATTCTTAGACATGGAACACTCGCACGTTAAATGTCCTCTTCCAGGGAGGCTGCCATACTGAAGACCATTCTTACAGACACCAGTGGGCGGTGCCATTTCGGAATTAAAAACTGCGTTTCCACTTCAGCTAAAGCATGGACATATAACATGTAAAACACACATGTATTATAGCTCTAAAAGCGAATCTGAGCCTGCCAAGAGTGCAGTCTTTATTCAAAACCAAAGCAAATATGAATATGCAAATAATCAAATTCTTCGCAAAAGCATAATTCTAATAAAAGGGGGGGGGGGGGGCATTCTGACACTGGTCAGTATTGAAGGAGGCCAAAGAAGACACATCTTAGCACATAACCTGCCCCGCCTACTGCCTAATAAAGGCGAGCCGTGAGCTACCGCAGTCCACTTCTGGCACCAGTAGTTCTCCTCACTCCTTGGACCCCCTGACTGTGCGTTGCCTTAAGGAGTATCACTGATTTATGCAGCTGCCAGACAACCATTTCCACAGTGTGCACCACGTGCCTTTAAGAGAGGACAGGGCCTGCGGACGTGGTGTTCTACCCACCTTTGCAACTATACGGCACAGACTGACTATTAATAACCAGGTAGCTTGGGGGTATTGCGGATCACAGCAGGCGAGATGTCTGAGTGAGTTAAATGCTCATCGCTGGTCTCTGCCGTGATATGCTCTTCAAAAGTCTGAATTCCGGAAAAGCCAACTCAGCCTTTCATCCACCGGAGGTCAAGTAATGAATTACTATCTGCCATTACTATTTAATTGGGCAACACCTCTCAAAAACAATGCTTAGAAACGGAATATGTGTGGTATCAAATCCAATATAAAAGTATGAACTACTATTAGCCTTTGGAAATTGTTTCTAGGCGCTAAGTATAATCAATATTATTGATACTCAACTCAAGGTTGCCATTTTCTTCCAACTTGGAAAGATGAGGAAGCTGTGCTGGGATTCATTCTCGCAACCTACAACTCATCTCTCTTGAGGAGAGTCGAAGCCCCTAAACTATGCCATCAGAGTCCTGCAAGAGGTTCAAGATGTGTTCCATAACTATGTGACTATGCTACAATTTAGGCAGCCTTTACATTTTGTACTAACCAAAGTCAACATCTAACCCTAACTTTCTAGACAATGTGGGGATATTAATGGAGTAAATAATAGAAGACAAAAGGTGCAGTGTTGCTTTGAGTAGACAAATGTTGCAGTATGGGAAGCAGGGCAGTATCTTCAGGAAGTGTGCCTATGTGGTGCCACGTCCTCTTAAGAGATGCATTCTTGAGCTGGTAGCCAGGTCTGGGGACTCTCATACAGGTGTTTCTGGATCCACCGGGGATCAGCAGGCCTGTGAGGCTCTTAGACATGTTTCTATGAAGCTTTGAAGTTTCTTTTAGATGGACTCCTCTCATACAGTAGAGGAGGAAGAACTGTGAGAGTAACTAACATACATTGAGACTTGGGCTTTTATTAAATGAAGTCACCCACAAACTCAACAGGCGTATGCGCCCGCTTTCTGCAGCCTGCGTCACTTTGGGATTATAGAGGGGGTTGAAGACGCTTGTGCATCTCCTTTTTTAACACAGATAGCGCCGGTATAAGTGTTGCATAAGCACTATCCTATATCCTAAATGGGTAGTCCCTCATCTGCGTTGGGAAGTAGCACCATGCAAATGAGGGAAACACTGTGCCTCCTACTTAAAGATGCACCTGGGCGCAAACTGGGACAATGCACCTCTTCAGTTACACAGCCTCTGATGGACATATAATGACCGATTGCAGAAACCTTTCACTTTGTAACACCGCTATGCTCATCCCTCAGCAAAACTTTCACTTGTATGTTTTGTCATCAGCTACTTATAGGTTGACAGGCGCATTTCAAAATATCTGTGCTGTGGTGGGCAAGAGAGAACAGTAGGATACCAAACTCCTCTGTTTTCTCATCTCTGCACTTTATTGTGAAAAGGAGTGAGGGCATAGGATAAAAGAACTCATGCATGTTCATGTTTTATTAATGGATGGAGGAGTTCTCAACATATTTGCACACACTTCCCAGCTGTCCCTATTTACACCTGTTTTTTTCCATCAAAATCAATTGTGCCAAAGCTGAAGAAAGTGTTTTATACTGCTGGAGTTGTGAAGTCCTGAGCCCTACATTGCCATTAGAGAAGCAGCTTTCATTATTACCAAATTCAAATGCACTCATTTTGACCCTGGCTTTAATCCTGGGATAAGCACATCATGTGATTGTGAGGAAAACCACATATCACAAATTTTATATTTTTGTGATGTACCAAACGTGTAATATAAAGCAACCACTGAATAATGTCTCACCGACGTGTTGGTGCTCTTTTTCTGTTGTTTAGTAATGTGATTTGGTCGTACATACTCAATACATTTCTGTATAAGACTCCTCAAATTTAAGATGACCTTTTGACACAGAAATGGTCCTGCAGAGTATATCTCTGCTCCTTTGACTTAGGGTCACATTATACCAAGTACATAACAGAAAGAGAAATAATCCTGATGGCCAATCAGTCCCACTGCTCACTCCCCTTATTTCCACCCCCACACAGTCTACTCCAAAAACCTAATACCTCTCTTCACCACATCCAGTTTCCAACCTAGATAGTGGAACACAGTCTTGCTCCCCATAATGTAAATGGAGGGGTTTAGATAAAGCCACTAATAACAGCATAACAATTTGCTTGACATAGGATAGCTTTTATTACAGGTAAGTCCTGCTAACATCAAAAGGCCTGAAATGTAATAGGTCATATAGGTAAGAGAATAAACCAACAAAACACAAGAGTCACATTCTTTTATTTAAGAAACCTTCTTGGGTGGTTGTCCGAAATGGGAATGGTGGGGATTACATCTGTAGTTTGCAACATGTGACCTGCTAGGATCTGCTGTGACTCCCTAAAACCAGCTATGTCATCCTAGAACCCACGATACACATTTAGAACACACCATGACCTACTAAAACCCACAATACCCCGCTAGAACCTATGCTGACCTACTGGAACCCACAATGGCCAACAAGACAACTGTGTGAATAATGTTCCATCTTCAGACTATTTCTTAATGTAATTCAATCCTTATTCGCTCTACTAATCGGTATGCTGTCTAGGTGTGTGCACTGTCTCACTTGGCACACCTATTTGTGACCTCTACTTGTGCTGGTAGTGCACCCACTTTCCGGTTTCAAGACACAATGCACTGTAACCCAAGGATTCATCAATTCTTTTGGTCCTCATTCATCAGGAGATAATCATCTTCCAACACTTTTTCTTTAGGATAATTATTTAATAATGATACTCATGTATACTTTTTTTTTCCATTGACTCCTATGGTAACATCTATGTCTGCAACAAGACAAGTGTGACATCTCCAGGATCAACTTACTGTGGATTTGGAGGGCAGTGTGAGCCTTGTGGGGCCGCCTTTCCTTTGCTGTAGAAAAGAACATAAACACATAAATATAACAAGAATATGATGTCATATTAGAAACCACTATTTAACAGAGGGACACAAAGAGAGGAGACCATTGGGCTGGACAAATGACAGGAAACAGCTTGCTCCAAGGGGTTTAACTACTGAAAATGTCCTACATAACATTTAAAATCATACAATGCTCCCACATGTAGCAATTTAAAATCACACTTGAAGGATATATTGGTTTAAAGTTAGGACATGGGGTCTAACAATCTAAAATCGTACAAGAGGGTAGAATTTTTAAGCTCAAGCCACAAGGATATTACCAATCCTATGTCATAAAACAACAGTGCTAAAATAAGAAATAGTTGCTCTGGGCTGTAACAACACCCAGAGAGGGATACAATTATTAACTGATACTCCAAAGAATAACTATTTCTATTTGTGTCGTAGGAATTTAAAATCATACTGTGAGAATGTAGCAATCAAAAAACACATTTCAAGGACTTGACAAATCAAAATCATACTCAGAGCATCAATATAAAATTATATATCAAGAGAATAACAATCTAAAATCATGTCACAGGAGTGAACTATGCTATGTTACGTTATGTGTATTTGTAAAGCACACAACTCGCCCAGGAGGTTATCCTGGCGTCTATAAAAATACTTTGTGGGTGGGTAGTATAGCATCCTACTCCAAGGGTAAAATAAATAAAATTGCACTCCATCGTGGTGCTCATCATAGCAATCCTTTAATTATTTTAATTTATGTCCCGGGGTGTGAGCAGCTAAATTATTCTCTTAGGGTCTAACAATCATACATGGAGGATCTAAATTAAAAATTATGCCAACAGAGTGGAACAATCTAGCATTATACTCTGGGTTTATAACAATATAAAATTGTACTTGAGAATTTAATAACCTAAAATCAGACCCTAGAAGTTTTAAAAATCGAATTGCATACTCTGAGGATGTAGCAATGAAATAATATGCCAGCAAGGTTGCCGCAATGATAACCAGATTCTTTAATAACCATCAAGGTGCAAAAATCTAAAATCAGATTGCGAAGGTGTCACGTTTTAAACTATACAATAGGAGTATGAGTATTAAAAAAATTGTGAGCGTGTAACAAACTAAAATCTATGCAAATACTTGTAAAATAATATATTAGATCCATAATTCTTAACTAATGAAAATCACAGCACGTGGGCATAACAGTATTAAACATAAATATGGCATGCAAAACAACAGTGGTATTCTGCTAATTGAGAAGCGCCTGGGTTTAATACTGATTGGAAATGGCCTTTCTACAGGTCACTCCCAAACATTTGGCCTTCCTTCTTTTCTTTTTCTGACCTCATTTTTGCTGGCTTTAGGACTCTGTGCAATATACCACTGCTAATCAGTGCTAAAGTGCATGTGCTCTCTCCTTAAAACATGGTGACATTGGCTCATACCCAATTGGCTTATTTAATTTACTTGTAAGTCCCCAGTAAAGTGGACTACATGTGCCCAGGGCCTGTAGATTAAATGCTACTAGTGGGCCTGCAGCACTGATTATGCCACCCATATAAGTAGCCTCTTAACCATATCTCAGGCCTGCCATTGCAAGGCCTGTGTGTGCTGTTTCATGCCACTTCGACTTGCCATTTAAAAGTACTTGCCAAGCCTTAAACTCCACTTTTATAAGGCAGGACCTGTACCAATGTAGTCTCTATGTCCTGGTAGTGTAAAACTCCTAAATTCATTCTCCATTACTGTGAGGCCTGCTCCTTTCATAGGCTGCCCTCATATACTGTTTGAGTGGTAGGTTCTGATCTGAAAGGGGTAACCAAGTCATATTTAGAATGGCCAGAACGGCAATAGAAAATCATGCTTATTGGTGAAGTTGGATTTATATTGCTATTTTAGAAATACCACTTTAAAAAGTGAGCATTTCTCTACATTCAAATCCTTCTATGCCTCACAGCCTGTCTCCAATCCACATCTGGCTGGGCTGGTTGACTGCTCCCTTGTGCATGTCACTCAGACAACCAAAACACAGGATGCTTAGTCACATCTGCATACTGAATGGGTCTTCCTGGGCTGGAAGGGTGGAGGGCCTGACACTTACATTTCAAAGGACAGTGGCCTGCCCTGACACACTGGACTGTCAAACCCCCTACTGGGACCCTGGCAGACAAGATTGTACTGAAAGGGGGCATTGTGCACTTCTAAGCCACTCTTTGAAGTCTCCCCCACTTCAAAGGCACATTTGGGTATGTAAACTGGGTCCCTGACCCTACCAACTCAGACACTTCTTGTCGCAAAGCCCTTGCTGCTTGGAAAAGCATTGATGCATTGTCCCTGTGCGCCCGGAGAAACCGACGCACACCTCCCTGTTTTCCACGCATCTCCTCCTCTGCGGTCCCGTGCGGATAATTTAGATGCAAACCAGGTACTTTGTGCTTGCAAGATACCATTATTGCTTTTAGGAATTTAAACCTCATCTTATCATTACAAAAGTAATATTTCAACTTGTATTTATCAAATCTTGTTCGTTTTGACCTTAATCTACTCAGATGAATATGCTATATTTTTCTAAACCTGTGTGGTGTATTTTATGTGGTCTTTGCACTGTGTTATTGAATGATTTATTGCACAAATAATTTACATGTTGTCTTATAAGTTAAGCCTGACTCCTCAGTGCCAAGCCACCAGAGGGTGGGCACAGGATAATTTTGATTGTGTGACTTACCCTGACTAGAGTGAGGGTCCTTGCTTGGACGGGGGTAACCTGACTGCCAACCAAAGACCCAATTTCTAACAATACGGAACAAGAAACTGCCATATGGTTAGTGACAAAAAACACAAAATGGAGCACTACGTTGTATTAAAGGAAGCACCATGAATAACAAAGTGATAGCTTTACTTTAAGGTTTACCGATAAAAACATCTTTAGAATTCTGAGTTCACTATTAATTACAAGATAATGAACTGTACATTCATGAGCTTCAGAAAATACAAAGAGGAGCAAAAATGAACCACTGGGAGAGTTAACATGTGAATTGAATGGTTGATAGAAGTAATAAGCTTAATTTTCATAACCCGAGCCAGAAAGGGGAGTGATGGGATGATTATGCATGGCTTTCTGGGCATCACCTCTTGTTGTATGTACCTAGAGGTCTCGTCACTGTACATCTTAGGGTCTCAAATGTAAGGTAGGCTCTATTTCGTAGACTGGTTTTGGGGTTAACCACTGCCCTCAATTCGCATAACGGGTCATTGTATATAAAACAGGCATGCCCATAAATTCTTTCCCGTAGGTCTAAACATAGACAAGGGCACTTACCAGTTCCTTCAGCTCGCGCTGTCGGTCGCACAGCTGCTCATACATACGCTTCCCCACCTCTGTGCTCTCAAGCGTCGAGATGATCTGCAGCTGTGTGTCATTGTTTTCTGTTATGTTGTATTCAAGCATCAAGCAGAGAATCTTGGGATAGAAGATAGGGACATGTCAGATGGAAACATCAATGATCAATCATTTATTCCTAATTCAAGCAGTGACACAGTGACGGGTGAGACTGAAACTGGGGCGTCAATTCTATGCTTCTATCCCTCATGTTTACTTGGAATTGTAGTGCTGCTTCTCCGTATTAAATCTTACCTAGCAAATTTGTTACAAATGCTTGTTTTGATGAGCAGGCTTTCTAAATTTATCTTTCAAGTAAGCATTGACAAGGCCAATAGGTCTGTTCTTGCCAAACTGGTACAATGCCTATTTTTCTTTATTTTCGGCATACACCACAAAAAGAAAAGTAATGAGAACATGCTACGCTAATACAAGCTTTAAATCTAAAAAACAATCAAATATACTTTTGATGGAATAGTATGGGTGCGTCCTAGCAGGTGAGTGTAAATAGACCAGGTATCGAAACCCTTTTTCATCTGAATGTGCAGCAATGGAAAATATGATTCTTATGGCTGCAAAAGGCACTACTATTGACTTTTAATTATTGTAACCTAAAGGCATAGTTTAAACACACAGCAACGACTGAATAAGTTAATAAAGAATGGAACAAAAGAGACCTTGCCAAAGTAAAGAATTGGAAGTCGACTTTTTTTTAGGAGGGTGTGCACGTGTGATCAGGCAAAATGGAATCACTCACAGTGCAAGAGCATCAATAACTTAAGTGGGCTGACCCATTTTCTCATGTTCTCTGCTGTGGTGGCAAAGCAAAACGTGATTGACAGCTGAACAGACCAATAGACTAATAGATGAAGAGCCCTGACCCAAAAATTTATATTATATAACAAAAAAAGGACCACACCTCACAGGCATTAAAAGAAACGCACTCCATAGTTTCAAATGAAAATCATAGTTTAATGGTGACGCGTTTCAATCAAAAGCTCTTCCTCATAGCCAATGCTACCCAATGGGTGGGAGCACTAGAGGTAGCATTGGCTATGAGGAAGATCTGTTGATTGAAACGTGTTGCTATTAAACTATGATTTGCATTTGAAACGTTGGAGTGTGGTCTTTTCAATGCCTGTGAGGTGTGGCATTTCTTTTGTGGCGTTTCAAATAACGGCTGCCGATGACCGTGACCTGCACCGACTCCGAAAAGTGGAAGAAGCCGGGTAAACACCAGGATCATATATTTAAATTAGCGCATAAACTATTAAAAAAAGAAGAGAACTCTGGGCAGTTCCCAAGTTTAGGTGGAGAGCAGCTCCAGTAAGGAGCACCCTGCAACACCAGCGACAATCTAGATTTGCTCACCTCAAATGTCTATTTATCTAGCAAAGTTTTTAAGCAAGCATCAGCACAGTGCTATCCATGGCGAGCTAGATAGGGATAAAGTCTTTTGCCATTTGTACAGCAAAGACGTTAAGCATAGGTTTGACACAGTGTCAACCTTGCCAAGCTGTAAAATGACAGAAGCCATTTACCACTCCAGGCCCGGTATTACAGCTTTGGACTGGTAAAATACCATCTAAGCCAACCTGGAATAAGTAAAAGCAACCCCTGACACGTGTTTCACTCTCATTAGAGCTCTTCAGAGAGGTTTAGCTTTGTCCAGACACAAAGGAGCACCCAGTATAAGTCAAAACAAATCCCTTGCAAGCTTAGAGTGGCGCATAAATAAACTGTATTTGACCCTGTGCCTGAGACCATTGTTGCAAGATACACTGTTGCAGCGGTCTCACGTTTAGACGTGCATTTGGCACTATTGCTATGCATGATGCCATCATCCTTAATAGCCTCATGACAAATCTCACTGTGTAAGTTTGAATCAATTGCAATTGGGAAATGAGAGTCTGGAAAATTGCTCCCAGATAAGGTTGAATTTGTGCTGGATGAAGGTGAGATTTCTGGTAATTGATTGTGAACCACAATTTGTGATAGTGTTTGCCCACTATTACAAACTTTAGGTACTTGCGATGAGCTGGGTGTATAGGAATGTGGAAGTAAGCATCCTTTGGGTCTAACACTGTCATGTAATCTTGTTTTTGTAACAAAGGAATTACATCCTGTAGAGAGGCCATGTGAAAATGCTACGACAGGATATATTGATTTAGAGGCCTCAGATCAAGAATGGGTCTGAGAGTACCATCATGTTTTGGTATGAGGAATTATGGAGAATATACTCCTGTGCCTTGCTGACTGATGGGAACTATTTATATTGCCTGTTTTATAAGTAGAGACTGTACCTCTTGTTTCAGCAGAGCAGTGTGTTCGAGGGAGAGCCTGTGAAAACAGGGTGTTAGAACTCTAGCTTTAACAGGCTCTTTAAAAATATTGTCTGCATGGTTGATCATACGAGGGAGCATTGGTAAACACTGGTACTGCTTATGAGTTGAGGATAGGGTGTTGAAAAGGAAATCCTCTTCTAATGGTTCAGCATGCATTTGCACCCCATGAAATGCACCTGCCCTGTAGATAACCTGATTGTATGCTGTTGTATCCTCAGGTGGAGATGGTCTTGTGGGATACAAATGAGGATTGTTAGGTTGGATGGGATCAGAGTCGTACATATCCCATGGATCTATGGTATAACTAGTATCACCTCTTTCTTCATGTTGTGAGGAAGTATGAGAGAAGGCGGTGGTGGTGGAGTAAGAGGTTGTGGTGAAAAGGAAAGTTGAGGTGAATGTGGTGGAGAAAGCTCAACAGTTTTTGGCTTTTCATTTTGCTTATAGATTTTCGCTGGTGGTGGGGCAGTATCCAGAGTTTCCTGGAATGCTAACTTCCTTTTGGTATGATGAGGTTGGAGAAGCAATCATTTTTGCAGTCTTTCTGGATTTCAATTCCCCTTTGTTTACTACCCATAACCTCCAGAATGGGTTGAATGTCTGATTCATCCCCTTGTTGTTCTGAAGCATGTTGTGTGCTTTTAAAGGAATGTTCTGTAGGTTTCCAGGCAACATGCTTCATATGAGTCTAAAGTCCTGTTTCCTCTGTATTGGGAATATGTTTTCGGCTCCAAAGATGGACTCAGGTGTTTTGGCTTCGAAGCGGAGCGTGCTTGTTTTGGCTCCTATGTAGCAGGGCGCTGACTCGGTAGGGAGGTGGAAACCTGTATCTTTCGGCTCAACCCAGACACCGAAACAGGTGTGGTAGCCTGTTGAGTTAGTGTCTTGGCCTTTTTCAGCACTGAACCCGAGGGTCTGTCGACGATTGTTTGTTTTTGGGTGGAACTGTGGCTAAGAAGCAGCAATGCACCTAAGGCCTTGCGTGGTTTTTTACTTGTTGGGGTGGGGCTGGTGTACTTATGTACTGCACCAAAGATATAGGATGGCTGTCCTCCTCTGATTCCTGCTTGGAGTCGGAATCTGGAATCAAAACTGCTGTTTGTGCCTGTTCTTTGCCAAGGATGCCAGTGGTGGGGTCTGTGAATTTCAATGCCATCTCCAATCGTCTTGCCCTTCGATTGCGTAAGGTTTCTTTGATTGAAAAGACCGACACGCCTCACAGCTTTCTTCTTGATGGTCTGGAGAAAGGCAGAGATTACACACCAAGTGATGGCCGGTGTATTGAAACTTGGCGTGGCACCGAGGGCAGAATCGGAATGAAGTCCAATCCATGAGCCTATGATGCAGTAGGCACTAAGAGGCCCGAGAAGGGTGTGGGCGCTCGAAAGGGCGTTTAATTGATTCTGACAGTATGATCAGATTGAGTGCAGAAGGAAACCGTGTTAAAAACAATACAGACGGTAAGAGAAAAGATAGAAAGCTCAGAGTATTTCCGAACTGAAAAACCTGGAGCGAGAGGGAACATGCCCGAACCCAGTGGCAGATAGAAAACAACCTAACAAAGATGTTGATGTCCCTGTGCACTATCACCTAGAGGAGGAGTCACTCGACCCTGTGACTTCGGAAAAAAGCTTCTTCAAAGAAAAAGAACCTGCAACACTCTGAGCCCAACACTAGATGGCGATATATGCACAGCATGTGTATCTGCAGCTACACATGCCATCAAACACATATTTACACACACACACATATATATGGAAAATGTCACTTACCCAGTGTACATCCGTTCGTGGCATGAGACGCTGAAGATTCACATGCTGTGCATTATCCTGCCAGCTAGTGTTGGGCTCGTGTGTTACAAGTTGTTTTTCTTCGAAGAAGTCTTTTCGAGTCACGAGATCGAGGGACTCCTCCCCTTTCGACTCCATTGCGCATGGGCGTCGACTCCATCTTAGATTGTTTTCCCCGCAGAGGGTGAGGTAGGAGTTGTGTATATAGTAATAGTGCCCATGCAATGGAGTAAGTATGTATGTACAAAATGTGTTTAAAAATGATATATATTTACAAATTTACAAATGTACAAGTTTATTTCTATCAACTTATAACGGCTACAGGTTCCCAGGGAAGTGGGAGGGCGCATGTGAATCTGCAGCGTCTCATGCCACGAACAGATGTACACTGGGTAAGTGACATTTTCCGTTTGATGGCATGTGTAGCTGCAGATACACATGCTGTGCATAGACTAGTAAGCAGTTATCTCCCCAAAAGCGGTGGTTTAGCCTGTAGGAGCTGAAGTTGTTTGAAATAATGTTCGTAGTACTGCCTGTCCTACTGTGGCCTGTTGTGTTGTTAACACATCCACACAGTAATGTTTTGTGAATGTATGAGGCGTAGACCATGTGGCTGCCTTACAGATTTCTGTCATGGGTATATTTCCTAGAAAGGCCATTGTGGCGCCTTTCTTTCTAGTGGAGTGTGCCTTTGGTGTAATAGGCAGGTCTCTTTTAGCTTTTACATAGCAGGTTTGAATACACTTAACTATCCATCTGGCAATGCCTTGTTCAGATATTGGATTTCCTGCATGAGGTTTTTGAAAAGCTACAAACAATTGTTTTGTTTTGTAAAAATGTTTGGTTCTATCAATGTAATACATTAGTGCCCTTTTGATGTCTAATGTATGTAATGCTCTTTCAGCTACAGAGTCTGGTTGTGGAAAAAATACTGGGAGTTCCACAGTTTGATTTAAGTGGAACAGTGATATAACTTTTGGTAAAAAGTTTGAATTTGTGCGTAGAACTACTTTATGTTTGTGTATTTGTATAAAGGGTTCCTGTATGGTAAATGCTTGTATTTCACTTACTCTTCTAAGAGATGTGATAGCTATTAGGAAGGCCACTTTCCATGTTAAGTATTGCCTCCCACAAGAGTGCATGGGTTCAAATGGTGGACCCATGAGTCGTGTTAATACAATATTGAGATTCCATGAAGGGACTGGTGATGTTCTTGGGGGAATGATTTTTTTAGACCCTCCATAAATGCTTTTATGACTGGGATTCTAAAGAGTGATGTTAAATGTGTAATTTGCAGATAGGCAGAAATTGCTGTGAGATGTATTTTAATGGATGAAAAAGCTAGCTTGGATTTTTGTAAGTGTAATAAGTAGCTTACAGTGTTTTTTGTTGACGCATGCAGTGGTTGAATTTGATTATTCTGACAGTAATAAACAAATATTTTCAATTTATTTGCGTAGCAATGTCTTGTAGTAGGTTTCCTAGCTTGTTTAATGACCTCCATACATTCTTGTGTAAGGTCTATATGTCCAAATTCAAAGACTTCAGGAGCCAGATTGCTAGATTGAGGGATGCTGGATTCAGGTGTCTGATCTGTTGTTTGTGTTGAGTTAACAGATCTGGTCTGTTTGGTAGCTTGATATGAGGTACTACTGACAGGTCTAGTAGTGTTGTGTACCATGGTTGGCGATCCCAAGTTGGTGCTACTAGTATTAGTTTGAGTTTGTTTTGACTCAATTTGTTTACTAGATACGGAAGGAGTGGGAGAGGGGGAAAAGCGTAAGCAAATATCCCTGACCAACTCATCCATAACGCATTGCCCTTGGAGTAAGGGTGTGGGTACCTGGATGCGAAGTTTTGGCATTTTATGTTTTCTTTTGTTGCGAATAAGTCTATTCGCGGTGTTCCCCAGTTTTGAAAGTAGGTTTGCAGTATCTGGGGATGAAGTTCCCATTCGTGTATCTGTTGGTGATCTCGACTGTGATTGTCGGCCAACTGGTTTTGAATTCCTGGGATGTATTGTGCTATTAGGCGAATGTGATTGCGAGTCGCCCAATGCCAAATCTTCTGTGCTAAGAGACACAGCTGTGATGAGTGTGTCCTCCCTGTTTGTTTAGGTAATACATTGTTGTCATGTTGTCTGTTTTGACAAGAATGTGTTTGTGGGCTATTAACGGTTGAAATGCTTTCAATGCTAGAAACACTGCTAGTAGTTCTAGTTGATTTATATGAAGTTGTCTTTGTTGAGTGTCCCATTGTCCCTGGATGCTGTGTTGGTTGAGGTGTGCTCCCCACCCTACCATGGAAGCATCTGTTGTGATCAAGTATTGAGGCACTGGGTCCTGGAAAGGCCGCCCTTGGTTTAAATTTATAGGATTCCACCATTGAAGCGAGGAGTGTGTTTGGCGGTCTATCAACACTAGATCTTGAAGTTGACCCTGTGCTTGTGTCCATTGTGTTGCTAGACACTGTTGTAAGGGCCGCATGTGTAACCTAGCGTTTGGGACAATGGCTATGCATGAAGACATCATGCCTAGAAGTTTCATCACAAACCTTACTTGATACTGTTGATTTGGGTGCATGCTTTGTACTACGTTTTGGAATGCTTGTACTCTTTGTGGACTTGGAGTGGCAATCCCTTTTTGTGTGTTGATTGTTGCTCCTAAGTACTGTTGTATTTGACACGGTTGTAAGTGTGATTTTAGGTAGATTATTGAGAACCCTAGCTTGTGAAGGGTTTCTATGACGTATTTTGTGTGTTGAAGACACTGTTTCTGAGTGCTGGTTTTTATTAACCAATCGTCTAGGTACGAGAATACGTGTATGTGCTGTCTTCTGATATGTGCAGCTACTACTGCAAGGCATTTTGTAAATACTTTTGGTGCTGTTGTTATCCTGAATGGTAACACTTTGAATTGGTAGTGCACTCCTTGGATTACAAACCTTAAGTATTTCCTGTGGGAAGGATGTATGGGTATATGGAAGTAAGCATCCTTGAGGTCTTACGTTGACATGTAGTCTTGTTGTTTGAGCAAGGGAATCACGTCTTGAAGTGTTACCATGTGAAAGTGATCTGATTTGATGTAAAGGTTTAGTGTTCTGAGATCTAAGATGGGTCTCAGTGTTTTGTCCTTTTTTGGTATTAGAAAATACAGGGAATAAACACCTGTTTCTTTCTGATGATTGGGCACTAGTTCTATTGCCTCTTTTTGTAATAACGCTTGGACTTCTAGTTGTAATAGATCCAATTGCTGTTTGGACATGTTGTGTGCTTTTGGAGGCACTTGTAGGAAATCTATGCAATAACCATGTTGGATAATGGCTAGGACCCACGAGTCCGTAGTTATGTCTTCCCAATTTTTGTAATAATTTGTGAGTCTCCCCCCCACTAGTGTTATGTGTTGGGGATTTGTGACATTGGAGTCACTGTTTTGTTTGTGGGGTTTTTGGGCTTTGGAATTTCCCTCTTGTTTTAGGAAACTGTCCACCCCTATATTGACCCCGAAAACCTCCTCTTTGGTATTGGCCCTGGTATGTGGGTCTGGCCTGTGAGGTTGAAGGTTCTGTGCTTTGGGTTCAAAACTCCCCTCTAAAGTGTGGCTTCCTAAAGGTGCCTCTGCTCTGTGGGGAGTAAAGCGCACCCATGGCTTTGGCCGTGTCCGTGTCTTTCTTTAGCTTTTCTATAGCTGTATCCACCTCCGGCCCAAACAACTGTTGTCCATTAAAAGGCATATTAAGCACAGCCTGCTAGATCTCGGGCTTAAATCCGGAGGTGCGTAGCCATGCGTGTCTCCGAATAGTGACTGCTGTGTTCACTGTTCTGGCGGCTGTGTCCGCTGCATCCATAGCCGATCATATCTGGTTGTTTGAGATACTTTGGCCTTCTTCCACCACTTGTTGTGCACGCTTTTGAAACTCTTTGGGAAGATGTTCAATGAAATGCTGCATTTCGTCCTAATGAGCCCTGTCATATCTTGCCAATAAAGCTTGGGAATTGGCAATACGCCATTGATTGGCTGCTTATGTTGCAACCCTTTTCCCTGCTGCATCAAACTTTCGACTTTCTTTGTCGGGTGGTGGTGTATCCCCAGAAGTCTGTGAGTTTGCCCTTTTCCGGGCTGCCCCTACTACCACTGAGTCAGGTGTTAGTTGTTGCGTGATGTAGACAGGGTCCGTAGGGGGAGGCTTGTATTTCTTCTCCACCCTAGGTGTGATGGCTCTGCCTTTGACGGGGTCTTGAAACACCTGTTTCGCGTGTTTTAACATCCCTGGTAACATAGGCAGACTCTGGTATTGGCTATGTGTTGATGACAGGGTATTGAATAAAAAGTCATCCTCTATAGGTTCTGCATCTGGTCGGAGCCAGTATCTCGGTGCCGAGTATACTCTGTGCCGGTATCTCGACCGGAGTCGGATGTCTTCGACACGTGTGTGCCCTTTTCCGGTGCCGATGGTTGGTCACCGTGCTTACGGGTTAAGCCATGGCCTGCCGGTGGTGGCGTCCCCTGGACTTTCATTATCTTTGTGTGAGTTTTGGCTGGGGCATTTTTACTCACGGTGTGTTGCCTCGCCGGCTGCTCACTTTCTTCCTCATCTGAGTCCGAATCAGGAATGGAGAAAGTCTCCTCTTCTTCGACGTCGTGGTGTCCTGCCGGCATCGACGCCATTTGAAGCCTTCAAACTCTCTGGTCCCGTAGCGTCTTCTTCGACCGAAATGCCCGACAGGCCTCGCAGGTATCCTCTTTGTGTTCGGGGGACAAACACAAATTACAGACCAAATGCTGGTCTGTATAAGGATACTTATTGTGGCATTCGGGGCAGAAGCGGAATGGGGTCCGTTCCATGAGCCTTGAAGACGCACGCGGTCGGACTGACCAGGCCCTGCCGGGGAGTGGAAGCCCCGAAGGGCTACAGGAGCTCTTCTTTTCTTCGGTGTCGATCTGCTATTACTAACCCGATACCGAACGCAAACAATACCGTCAAATTTTCTGAGATTTATCTAACTTTCCGAACCGAAACACGGAGCGAAGAGGAACACGTCCGAACCCGATGGTGGAAAGAAAACAATCTAAGATGGAGTCGACGCCCATGCGCAATGGAGCCGAAAGGGGAGGAGTCCCTCGATCTCGTGACTCGAAAAGACTTCTTCGAAGAAAAACAACTTGTAACACTCCGAGCCCAACACTAGATGGCAGGATAATGCACAGCATGTGTAGCTGCAGCTACACATGCCATCGAACATATATATACATGCACGCATATTTTTTTCTGATTTTGTTTTAGTACGAGGCATGTATCACTTAAAACTTACTCTAATGCAGAACTAACGTTGTCCATTACATGATAGTTTAAGAACTGTCACAATAGTTGACACTCCAAAAGGCACGGTTATGTGTCCCCTTAGCTCTTCTGCCACAAAAAGTAGCCCGTTTTGCGGTTGTGGCTTTATAAAAGAAAGCAACAATTCTTCTCTCACAACAACACATACTTCTCTCTCTCTAAGGAAGGCTAAGAGAGTGTCATGCCGTCTGTTAAGATATAATGTTCATACTATCAACACAAAGGTTTGCTCACTAGAGAAGTGAAGATGGACAAATGGATTTTTAATGCTGATAGCAATGGATTAAAGTTCTTGCCAGAATAGTAACACTGTGTTCACAGCAACAGCTCACAATAATCCGATTATAAACATTCCAATGCACTCTGTGGAAAGGGCATAGCCCGTATTAAATTATTATCAGGCATAGTAATCACTCTAGCACAACCTGATTTTAAGGGTAAAATTGCCAGCGGTTCAGGTATCAGCATGGCAACTCTTTTAGGTGGGATACCCAACATTTTATCAGACACAAATCACATTATTTTACCATTCTCCCCCTTAAAGCGTCGTCCATTTGAATGCAAGATGATGGGGAGATTAAATGTCCCCTATTCTTAGGTCTGGCATTAGTCAATAACTTACCTTTACAAACATTATCTATATAATATACTTAGTTAGAGTGGCCTTTCAGCCAGCCCTCTTCAGCCATTGGTCTGTTGTGTGATTTAAATTTTTCTCCTGCCCACCACAGCATACTGCATGAGGGTAGTTGGTCAGCCCACTTCAGCCACCCGCTAACTTCACAGGGAGCACATCTGCAGATAATGCTAGAGGGTACTGTGGAAAGTTGTGATTTTTTAGAACAAACAACAAATTGTTTTGGGGCATTTTTTATACTGGCAAATGCCCAGCAAGCTCCCTCAGCACTGAACTGTTGCAAAAGCATTAATGAAATAAAACAAGCACTGGCAAAGCCAAAAGCCTGACAGCCAAGGCCAGATCTCTATGCCAATTCTTGGTCTGGTTCACTCACTTATCCATTTGAAGATGTTGGCATTCATGCCAGTATTAAAACAGGTGTGTGCCTCTGTCAAAGGGCAAACAATAAGACAACTGTACCTCCACCATTGTCTGGTTCCCCCGGAGAGCAAGCAGCATGCAAGGCCCCAGCTTATTTTCTGCCAGCGACAGGAGGAACTTCTTGGTTTTGTAGCAGGAGCCCATTAAAATGTGTACCTGTGCAAATGGGGACAGTTAAACTTGTGCATGAAATAAACAACTACATGAAATACAACAGTTCAAACACTAATTCTGCATCATCAACAAACGGAGAGTGAAGTCAACTGTACTAAACGGAGCCTAGCAACAGCAAGGACTTGCACTTGAGCATTGAATCATCTAAGTGCCAGAGGAAATGAAATCACACGTCCTGTGACTTTTGCATGGTTGACACATTTTCCTACCCTCAGTTCCTCTGCAGCCTCCTGTTGGCTAGGGTTAAGTGAAGGACAAGGAGGGAAAGCCACAGAAAGTAAACTAGACTTTCCTGCTGTTTCTGCTGGTGCCCTCATGACTTCTGAGACCAGGGTAGCAGGGGCAGTGCCATGGGCACCAAAGGGCGAGCCCTGCTTTCCACAAGACTCCTAATTGATGTCCAGTTACTTACAAGGTTTTAACTTCTGTCCCACAAAACACACAAAAATCAGCTGTTCCTCTTACCACTGGGTCCCACCTTTACACTGTGAAGCCCTCACATGAAGTTCCACGTTTGCACATCGAGCCACTCTGCAGATGCTACATGATTTAATTTAAAAGGGCTCCTACACTGTGTTTTACGACAGTCAGCAGCAGGGAGCTGCCAGTTCACCACTTACTTCTATTTGGCATTGAATATTAAATCTCCATGTCCCAAATAATAGAGTGTCTCTACCTGCTACAGCAGACTGCTCCAGGCAAAGATAACCGCCATTAATAATTGTCTTTTTGAGTCCTCAATACTGTTGTAAAAGGACAGCATGATACTCCTGTTGTTAACATTTTCTTAAGAACTACTGGATTCAACCATGAAGTCCGCTTGCCATGGCACCGGCGGTGCCCTATTGATCACCACTGCACCATTGGTGCCCCATGAAGTTCACTTGCACTTTCAGGTCCTTATTGAGTGCCTCTGCACTCCTCTTGCCCTTAATTGGTTATAATTGCAGTGATAGTGCTTCATAACAATCACAAGTTGTGAAAGTGCTTTCAGTTAATGCTGTAACTAATAGGTTGTGGTTGACAGGAAAAGTGTGGGATTGTGGTGTGCCCTGAGTGAGAAGAATGTTGGTTGTTTCACAGGTAGCTGCGCTTGAGCATGGAATCTTGTGAAGAGGAGTGAAACATATAGTCTATGCCCCACCAGTTACTTATCAATAACTTCTGCACTTGACAGGAAAAGTGTGGGATTGTGGTGTGCCCTGAGTGAGAAGAATGTTGGTTGTTTCACAGGCAGCTGCACTTGAGCATGGAATCTTGTGAAGAGGAGTGAAACATATAGTCTATGCCCCACCAGTTACTTATCAATAACTTCTGCACTCAGAAGGACATCGGGTGGCTTTGCGCCACCAAGTGCCTCAGTTATCTATGCCCCTCCCTGGAGTGACAAACTTATTGATTGCTTGTGAAACCTCAGTGTCCTATCAGTTGTTTGAATGCCACTAGTCTGACACAGTGCTCCATTAAGACCAGCCTAGGCAGCTGACTTATGGCACCACCACAAGGGGGTACCAATTAGCAAAAATGTCCCTAGCTCAGGAACTGCCTTTCTGCTACGAATGGTGGTGGTGGGGGTGCTTAAAAAGCAAATTGTCATTTTGCTTGGGTCTCTAAAAATCCTGGAATTGGGTCTGCTAGCAATGCTTTAAAGCATGCCTCTGTACCTCAAGAGCCCAATAAATTCCCTCGTCGCTGCCGGTGACCTATCGAATGGCCAAGCGTCTCTAATATCCCACCAAACCCTTCTGCAATCCCGTTGTTCTATAGATTTCACCTTCACAGGCACTATTCTATCCTCTAACAAGCCTGGCACTTCAAAGCAGTTCTTTGGAAGGCCACCTCAAGGCAGTAACTCTGACAATGCCCTTCTCTAACCAGTTACTGTTCCACTGAGGCATTAGTCTCATCTGAGTTCTGTACCTCTTCTCCTCCCTCACTCTCCTCCCTCTGCCAGTTCTGTGGCTGAGTTTGTTCCCAAGTCCAGCTAACAGTGGAGCTCTACATCCCTCCCGTCACTCCAGTGCTTTGCAATGGCACAAACACTTTGGTATGAAAGTGACAGAAACCTGTCTAGAAAAACAACCAAGCAAAAGAAGGGATGCAACTGCAAGTAGTAAAGGAAATAGTTACAATTTACTGTTGCATATTTTATGTATCCTAAATATAAGGTACTAGTTTGTTAGATAATTTATTGTCCTTAATAACTAGATTTTGTCCTTTGATCATAACACATATTATCGGTTTTGCATTGAACACCTCCTTCTGTCTCACCACTACTCTTCCAGCCTCCCCTGGTATCACTCAACAGGGTGGCACGAGAGTGTGGATGGCTGAGAGGGTGGCATGAGAGAAGATGAAGAGGCATCAGGGACCTTGAGTGGTGCCAGGGCTGAATGTCTTCACACCATTCGCTTTTAAGCAAACTTCAAACAAAGAGCTGGATAACTTCTGACATAAAATCAGCTGTGTTGTGAGGAACTTGTTTATTATTTATTGCTTACTACTGCAGTTCTTTTTTACAGTTCCGTAGCCCTGCAATTTATAAATGGCAGTATTACCCGATTGAGTGGTGTTTATCGACCAAGCAAGGGTGAGCACCAGTCTGTCCTGCAAAAATGTAAATCTGTGGAGTGTGGACGACACAGTTATCGGGGCAGATGGCAACCTTGCTGAGCTAGCCTGCTGGCATAGGCATTTCAGATTGTGTGGACTACCTCTCAATTCCACAAATTAGAGTGGCTACATGCTCACATTCTCTCAGAGCACCAGTCATCCCTGGGATACATGGTAAAGGCAGAGGGTAAGCTGACCCCTACTGTCCGGCCTGGGGAAGGACTACCGGGTCTGGTGTAGCCTTTGTACGCCTACTTTGCTACTATGCAGCTCAGAGAGTCAATTGACATTAGAAAACCTATTGCTGACTTTGGAAGCAAGATGTGCATTTGAACAAACTGGCTAGGGACATAGCACAGGTTAAGGACGCCGCTCAGTGGGGTGGGAAGTTGCGAGAAAGTCTGAGAAACCTGCAATATACCAGGAACGCTGAAAAAGATGTCGGAGGTTATCATGCCTCAACATGGGGACTGAAGATGAACTTTATCTTGATAAAAAAAGAGGCCCACAATGACCCTACACATTTAAAACTGCAGTGGCAAAAGCTATATCAAAATAATACCTTTGTGTTAATCCAATATAGCTGGTTTTATGGAATATGTAATGTCTAGAAAGGAATATTTTGTATTAGCAACACTGCTCGTTTAAACCAGTGAGGCCCTGAGGAAACAAATACATTGCAAAACAGGTGCTATTATTCTAGTGTTTCCAAAGAAATTAAAACTACTGGTTTCTCATCCAAAGAAATAAAACAAACTGGTTACTTAAGCTCAAGACTTTTGCAGAATAAATCTGATGGACTGAATTCAATGATTTGTAGAAATATTTAAGTTGTCTCCTGACAAACTAAAGGTGTTTGAATTATATGACCTCAAACTCTTTTATTCTTATTTGTTGTATATTAGATAGTCTCGGGGGTATGACACCACACTGAGATCTAATCTTAGTCTAAAAAGAGACTAATTATTCTCCCAACTCTAGGTTTATGTATTAAAGCTAGATGTAGTTATAGAGACAACAATAAACATACACACAAAATGACCAGCACGGATCTCACACAGGTGAAAATGTTTAATAGAAAGAGTATTTGCTATCCACAAATTCCACTTTCAGGGACTTACGAAAATGCTGTTAACAGACCGTGCCACCCTAAATCTAAATATTTATCAGCAGAGTGGAAAATTGTTTTAAAGAATAGCAAACCTAGCAGGAGCAACTGGATATCCAAAGATTTACCATGCATGACTATAAATCAACTCTTGCTGCAAAATCAAAGACAATGATTCTATGCCTTTTAACATCATCCACAGAGGTCCTGCAGGCAAAGGCTTCCTCAGTGGCCACAGTCAAGAAGTCTGTGTAGTCATGTTGAAGTCAAACACAAACGCATTCTTGTTCTTCCGTATCCCATTCTTTAACTCCAGTAAGTGACCACTTCATGAAACACTGTGTAAACATACATCCTCTTGCAAATGTACACAGATGACGTGATGATCCACTTCTGGTTGACGGAGGTTGTTACTTCCAATGAGATATCTCCAGTTGCCCTGGCGGATTCAATTTTAGATGAAATAAGGCTGAACTGTGCTTTAACAAATTAAAGCAAGGAAATTCTGATTGGGACAAACAGAACAATCCAGCTTTTCTCCACATTCTGGTAGATGCTTGCTTGATGCTGATCCAGAATGTTCAAAATCACTGCTGATCTCCCTCAAGCCAACTCAGTGGGTATGGGGAGCAAATCGCAGATTGAACCAACTCAGAATTGGAAAACACCCTTCCAGGGGCTCACTCCAGCCACTGAACAGACCTCATGTGAGATCCAACGATTCCTGTAGTGATCACTGTAATATTCACTATTCTGCTAAAAAGCAGAACTAGAAGTCCCACAGAGTACAGAACAAAGTGGCCAAACTATGCTTCAGTATCAAGAAACAGGACAAAAATAATGACTGCAGGCTCTCTACTCTCTTGCACTGTAACAGAGGATTGATTTAAAAATGAAAGTCTTCTGGAGAAAAGCTGCAGCTATGTCTCCGACTGTGGCACATGACTAGGATACCATCTGGCATGGAACGAGTCACCCTTTCCTGACCCAGCAACTAAAGGCACATCAGAGGAAACATGGAGGAAAAACAATAAAGGTCTAAGCGAAACAGCTTGGGAATAACTTATCAGACCCACTCAGACACCAACAAAACCAGAAGATTTTCAGGACATTGTTGACAGTCACACTCTTAGCTCAAGCACTCAAGTAGACCTGCATTGAAACCGTGTTCCAACCCTTTCAGCTTCCGTCTCCTAACAATGATAGATCTAGCTTCTCCAGCGGGAAAGTAATAAAGACAACTGAATCCCTCCTATTAGATCCAACACTAAACTGAAAACACTGCTGGCCCAATAAAAGAGTCAGACTTCTGTATCAGGTGACACATACATCCCATATCTCTAGAAAAGAACTTCTTTGACCCATTGGCTGGACATGCACGGAAGTGGATGAAACAATGAAATACAAGACAGATAAATACAGCCAGTTCAAGGGTTATCGTGGTCTCAAGGGTGCGAATGCCCTTTATGGATACCATGGAAATATGCTGCCCTCGTGAGTGCTGATTAGCCCTGATGTGGCTCGTCCCTCGAAAGAAAGCTGCACAGATCCATGGGGATATTTTCAGGCAGAGAGGAAAAGTAACACTTGTTTGACACAAAAACATCCGGGACCAAGGCTCGTTCCTGGTTTGAAATCTCTATTAGTCTTGGGTGTCGCTGGTAGTCCAGAGATGGAAACAGATAACATAAAATATTTCCTGAGCAAATAAAAGGTGCAGGTCTGAGGCCAACAGGGAACGGTCGCTGACAGTAAAAATCCTCTCAGAACAAAACAAGCGTTGGCAAAGCTAACAGACCTTTAGCCCTGATTAAAACATACAAAAGCTTATTGCAGTGAAAAAACGACTGCTTTCTATATGCAAAAGCGCAAATGAGATAACAAATTTAATGTGTGATTATGCCGTGTATGTTTCAGTGCACAAAAGTCCCCTATGTACATTAATGCACGCATCCCATAAGAGGTGTAATGATAAACTTAACAGCAAATAGCATTAGGCGTAAGAGAGATACTCCTCTGGGAACAGCCAAAGCGCAATCTAAATATATTGTTAAATAACTGAAAAGAACAGGTGTTCAGATGTCTGCACAGTCAAGCCAGCCCTAAAATATTGAGTGGCACACCAGACAGGTATAGAGCAGACACTCCACTGCAATTAACTACACTCAGACATTGTAGGATCTGGACTCCAAAGTGGATCTCAGCTGCAGGCTCTTATTAAAAAAAAATGCTGAAGCCACATTTGAAGCTCCCGGCATTAGGGAATCCGTACAGCTCTCGCTAGAGCAATAACAAGATCCTCAGCAGCACATACCTTCCTTTGCCTTCAAAGGATGGATACACCGACAAATGTCCAAGGAAGAACTGAAAATACATCTGGGATCTCCCACAATCATGTGCATGAATTAGTACTAGCTGTTCATTTTTTTTACTACCCCTGGCAATGGCCTGGCCATCCCTGGCCTCAGGAATCAAAAAGTAAATGGCAGGAGTAGTGAATCCACTAAAGCAAGCTTGTCCAGTGGCTATTGGAGGGAGCTGATAGTTCTTCAGAACAGGACAAAGTTTATTCATTCTTACTGTGATCTGAAGGAGCAATTTACAGAAGTCACCAGTAATCATTATACCATTGATATATAGGTTTTGGTGCAACAGTTGCATTAGTGGTCAACTAAACTAAACATCTATTGTACGTGTAGCAAATAATAAAAACTCACGTTATTGCAGACACGTACCATACTGGCAAAAAGTTCTCCATCATCATCACAGGCCACTCCACCAGGGCTGTAGAGCTGAAACCAACCGTCTTTGCCAGCTCGCACGCTCAGCAGACAAGAATGCACCTGAAACAGAATATTAAGGGAAGCTCAGAAACATCTTCACTGTGAAAAAACTGAGTTTTTTTTTCCATCAGCTTCATGCACACGCCACCATATACATCCCCAGGTCGGCTCGAGAAGTGCACCCGGTCAAGCACAAAGATATATTCACACTCACTGGCATATCGATGCAAACTATTTTACAGCCAACACACACCACACAGCTACTTGACACATTAATGCATCATCAATGCATACTGCAGCAAACGCACACACACAGTCTAGTCTAGTCGACAAATGTAGGCAATCTCAGCTATGACAATTGCAGAAGCTGTAATACACTATAAATCTTTTGAAGGGCAAAAACCCCCTTTCTTACAGGTCAGCCTGGCTTTCAAAGACATTTTCTCTTTCTCAAGAATTGACAGAGGACCTTTCATCAAGACATTATGGTACCTGGCAACAGCAAGTCTGAGTGGGGACCTCACTGCAATTATCTGTTCACATGTGGAACATGACCCTAAAACAAGAATCTCTGCATATCCATGTACAGAGCAGATCTTTCATCTTAAAACGTATAGTGAAGGGCAGGTTTTTGCCACTCTAGGTTGCTCACAATACAGTTGTTTTCCCAATTCACTGCCTGCATCGGCTGAAGGCTGGTGAAACAATCAAAATAGTTTTGGAACTTGTGTCTGAACAATAACATTTCCATCCACGAGGTACAGCTTCTAGATTTTGATCTGTTCATTTGTAGAGCGCAGCGAATACCTGGAGGCGTCTTGGTACTGAACTGGGGGATGCTTCCAGTGCAGAGGCCAATGAGTACTCCCAGACCAGATAAGAACCAGCAATTACAAATAGGACTGGGCTATGTTCAGCTGCCACATGTATGGAACACTGTACTTTCTGTCTATCTCATGGCTCAATTCCCTCGATTCTTCAGCTGGCGACCAGATGCCAAGGCAGAAGCACTGGAGACATTACTCATAAGACTGATCTCATTCAACTCCATCTTTTCACCCTTTATGATGATTTCCAAGGTGGCAGGGTTAGCGTATGGCACAGAAGGTATTCTTGGTGGTGATGACTGTTTTGCCTGGTTCCACGCATGTATGCGATTATCCGAGTTACTGTGAGACTAACTGAGGGAGGGCATCTATTTATGAGTGAAGGTACCAAATTTGAATATGGGATTCAAATGACAAACTGATATGTGGACACTAAACATGTATTTACTAATTTACTAAAAGCGAAAAATGGTATTTCAAGAGGGAAATTGTGTTTTCATTAAAATGGCAGAATTTGGTTTGGGAGACCACAGATATGGTTCTAAAATGAGACAATAATATTTGATTGCAAAATACAAGTATTTTCATGAACTGACACGCTCATGTTCAATTAATCAATCAATCAGTGTTTGTAAAGCTCGGCTACTCACCCGTGAGGGTCTCAAGGCGCTGGGGAAAACACTATTTCCAAATATATGTTTAGAGGTAATATTTTAGTAATAATCACAACTGCTGTCTGAGACCCAACACAGTAAGACTAGCATAACCTGCCTGCAATCCGAACCTGCAAGGGCTTGTAAAATGATCTAGCCCACTGTTAGATGAGGCTGTGAAGTCTGTCTAGCTCTGTTGTCTATCGCGAGAGACCGCGATATTTCTGTTATTTACTCACTTGTGCACCTTTCCACGGAGATTCTCAGCCAAAGCATATGACTGCATATTTATCTGGAAGGGGCAGGATGGGAGAACTAAAGTAAGTGATAGGCCATTCTGAATTGCTCCTACCATCTAAGGGTTTTAGATTTTTTTTATAAAAATGTGCTGAAGAATGCACAATGTAGCCACTTTTCTTTTAAAGTTTAGCTTTCAGTGGGTTGGAATGCTTTGCACACCATGAAAGTACTGGAACATGTCATGAATCCCTCTTCAGAACCTGTGAGATTTCAGAAAATGTAGATGTAAGTTAGGTTGTTGGACTTGCTGCCCCATACAGAGAACCAAGTAGACTGAACTAATGTACTGTTTAGCCTCATTGCTCCAGATATTCCAGAAGGGCTAGCCTTTTCACAAACACCGCTTTCCAGCCACTACATGTATAACGTTATTGCACAAACGTCTGACCAAAGCTCACCTCTTGCCGTGGGTCTTCAGCGAATCTCTGAATTACATACTTCAGGTTCCTGTAAATCGAGCAAATCAAATAGCACTTAGTAAATCAATACACATAAATAATCTTTCCGTCTGCGTGGGTTAGAAATGAGCTATTTATTAGTATTTCCACAATCAGGAGAATATGTGGCACAACAGATCACACACATGCACTACGAGGTCTACTTCGCGCATGGGACAGAGAAGAACTGCTTACTAATTGTTGCTAGTATGTGCACAACTTGCAAATATGTCACAAGTATTTTTGGCAAGACATCAATTTTAAACATAACATAGGCCTGTTTATGTGCGCCCGTTCAGCCCGAGAGGTCTCTTGGTGCTATTAGCAGATAACTGATTTTTATTGTTGATGTAGTCAATAATACTCAATTTATCGACTTGGGAGAATGAAAGGCTGAGTGGAGCAACCAGAATTGTAACTGCGACTATCAGGTTAAACACAGATGCTGATAAGTGGGGGTGCCCATCCACTGAGCCCTCACACGTGGCCAAACCTCAACTCCCTATTGAAACAGCGAAATAATACACTCCACAGTTTTGGACTGAGTTCCTAAAGGTTGGACCACCCACGGAGAGCCCGCTGGTAGTGGGATGTATGCGTGCAGCTGTAATTCACATTTGATCCCTGCGACTGTGATACCTTCTGGCAGTGAAGAGTATTAACACTTAATCAATCACTACTACAACCCACGACCAAAGACATACAGGCATAGGAACACTTACTTGGTAAACATTTCATGCGCAAGAGCCCTGCAATGGGAGAAAGGAAAGAACAGCATTTACTTACAAAACCAAATACATTTCCCAATTATAGATATGGCCTACTAAATGTATTTAAACATATATTCTATAAGGAACCGAGTTACCATACCCAGAATTGCAAACGTCTGCTTTTCACTTAAACATTCCCAAACCAAAAATATTTTTATGTATTATTTTATTGGGTGTGTCTACTTAGCATGGATCTGGACCCAATTTACAATTGTAATATACTTCACAGGCATGCGGGCTGGAGTGCGCACAATGGTATGGTTGGAGCGGTGGAGGCATTGTGGGCACCGCCGTAGGCCCTGGCGGTGAAGATGTGAGCGCTGCGGGCTGAACCAAGGTCCATGGCATAACACAACAGCTGCGCAGATCCCTCACTAGGGTAGGAATATAGTGTGAGATGAAGAAAAGTTTCAGGTTTGTGATGAAATCTCTGAAGAGTGGTCATCATGGAATGGCTGCGTGGGACAGCTTTTGGTGACGTTTGAGCTATATCCAGAAGATATGTTGATGCAGCACAAGGACAAGGGCTTGCAAAGTTTAGTGAATGTTGAGAGGCAGGAAGGAGTTATTTTGCATTGTGACTACATGAGCTTTCTGGTTCATGTGATCCTTAAAGAACAGCTCTGCATCTCTATGAGAGGCAAGGGATTTGACTGTCCACAGAAGGTTTTATGGTTCATATTGTGTGGCCACTCTATCCGGGGATAAAGTAGGCTTCAATTAATGGTGGTCTGGAGGACAGTCACGACGGTAGCTGACACCTACAAATGGGTGTTATCTCATCGGGATAGGAGTTGGCTGATGACGGATTAGACTACAGTTGTATTGCTTTAGCATATTAATAAAGGGAGCTACCTTATTGTGCAAGCAGGACTGCAGGTTTCCACTGACTGAACATCAAGTATATATACTAAGCTGCCAAGCCTCTCTATTGTTAACTCTGTGCCCAGCCTGCACCTTGCTGTCACTCATCATTTATCATGCACCTAGCACCACAATTTACCAGTTACCACACAAACTGTGTATGACCTTTTGTGGACTGGTTCTGTTGCTATGTACACCAGTTCCTGTTAACTTTGTTAACTTACTTATGCCTACTCAATAAATAAATATACAATGAGTGTGAGTCTAGAGCCCTGGTGGACGCTATATTTGATTGACAGGACTGGGTGTGAACTGCACAAGTTTATCTGAACAACTATGATGTCTGCCTGAGTAAAAAGAGGAAACCAATCAATAACCAAGCTGAGATGCCTATATTAGAGGAGTGGGTGGTTATTAAAAGCATAGAAAGAGCACTGATAGGTCTGCATAAACTGTTCATGTAACACTGTAGGCAACCTGTGTTTCTTTATTTTCAATGCTGCATCAGAGATGGAACCCAGGCTAGAAGACCTGAAGAAGTCTGTGTTGGTTGATGTCTGGAGCTTCATGATGATTGCACTCTCAAGGACATTTCTTAGGAAGGAAAGATTGATCATTGGGTTTGGATGAGGTTTCTTGAAAAATAAAAGGTATGGTCAGTCTTCAGTGAGTAGGAACGCAGCCTTCAGAAGCAATTGAGAGCTTCAGGAGTGGGGGTTCTGATGACGGTTGGAAGTAGAATGGCATTGTTGGAAATGGCCCTTTCTGCAGGGTCACTCCAAGACTTTTTGCCATCCTCCTCTTCGATTTTACCATGTTTGAGCTGGCTTTAGGACTCTGGGCAGTTTACCACTGCTGACCAGTGTTAAAGTGCAAGTGGTCCCTGTCTAAATTGTATTGGTGATTGTTTTATCCATGATTGGCATGTTTGATTTACTAGTAAGTCCCTAGTATAGTGCACCAGGTGTGCCCAGGGCCTGTCAATCAAATGCTACTAATGAGCCTGCAGCACTGATTGTGCCACCCAACAGTAGACCTGCAAACTTGTCTCAGGCCTGCTATTGCAGTGCCTGTGTGCAGTCTTAAACTGCCATGTTGACCTGGCAAGACCACCTACTAGCCAGGACCAAACCTCCTCTTTAATTACTAGCAAGTCACCCCTTAGAGTAGGCACAGACAGGGTGCAGTGTATTTAAAAGGTAGGACATGTATTGATGTGTTTTACATGTCCTGATAGTGAAATGCTGCTAAATTCGTTTTTAACTGTTGCAAGGACTATCTCTCCCAAACGGTAACCTGGGAAGTACCTTAAAATATCTTTTAAGTGTAGTTTCCCACTGGGAGCAGATAGAGATGTAGAGCCTTGGAACTCTGAACACACAATTTAAAAATACATATTTTGGTTTAGTGAAGTTGTTTTTTGAATTTTAAGTTTGAAAAAAAACACTTTTAGAAACTGGGCATTTTCTTGCTTAACCATTGTGTACCTCTGCTGTCTGCTGAATGCAGTCTGGGTCGGGGTGACAGTTAGGATGTTTGTACATTCACTCTAGACAGCCACACAAAGGGAGCTGAGATGTGCCCTGCTTTTCCTGATGGCCCTCACCAAGCTGATGGGTCTTCCTGGGCTAGAGTGGTGGGAGGAGCTGACACTTACATCTGAATAAGACTGTGTCTGTTCTCACACAAAGCAATCTCCAACCCCCTGGAGTGTTTCTGGGGTCAGGGCAGGGTAAGGCAGGGCCTTGTGCACTACAAAGTATTCTCTTTGAAGTTTGCCTACTTTCAAGACATAAGTGGGCATAACCTCTGACACCAGATAGTTAGAATACTTCTGGACTGAAGGCATTCTGCTAGGAAGAAGAGCTGGATGCTGTAGGAGGGGCTGCCACTCTGCCTGTTGCTTTGTTGTGCTGATCTGTTGCTTTCTGTTTGTGTCCTGGGGTGGAAGGATTAGACTTTGCTTTTTAAATCTTGCTTTCCAAGGTTCTTCAAAGGCTTAAACTCAGCTTGCCTCTTGTTGAGAAGTCTCAGGGCTGTCAAAGACTTCCTCTGCCAGCACCTGGGCTCTCTTGCGGAGTGTCCTGACTTGCCCCTTGGTGTCAAATCCAGTTCCTGGGCCCCTGGAGTGAGTTCTGGTGCAACCAGGAAGAAACTGATACATCGACCTCCAAAGCCACTTTGGAACTGGCGCCACTCCCCAACCCTGCACTGCTGCCTGCACCAGATCCATGGTCCCCACTGAGTGCAACGACTGTGACCTACAATGCAGGCCCCGCCGCCGCACCTCTGAAGTTCCACCACAACATGAGCCCCAAGTGCTGTGTCACCGACATCTGTGACACCAGACTTCAACTCCACTGCAGCACCTGTGACCCTGTGGTGTAATCACGACACCACAAAGTCGATGCCTCTTGTCTTGACCTGCTGATTCATTGATCCTGCCTGGTCATAAGCGACCGCAGCCTTACTGCCAATGCTGCATCACCTCCCCTGCAACCATAAGGAACCAACCCCTCACATCCGCTGCCTAGTAGTAAGGAACCAATGCCTCACCTCCCTGGTGGCAGTAAGGAACCAAAGCCGTACTGGTTGCAACGATGACGTAACTCCTCAACACAGTGCAACACCTTTGTTTTCTCATTGATTTCCAAGGTACTGAAATTGTGGTCTATGCAGCTCCATAGCCAGCCACACTCCCTCACATTTGATGATGGACTGTTGGAAACAACTCCGTCAAGCTGTTTTGACAGCCCCATGTGAAGCTATTGTGTTTCTAAGTGCTATACTACATTTAATCTTTGAAAATTCATATCTTTAATAGTATTTCTTGGATCTTTGTCATTTTGGTCTTGTTTTACTCAGATACATTTTAGCTATTGTTCTAAACTGGTGAAGAGTACGTTAGTGGTGTTTTCACAGTGTTACTTGTGTGTGTCTACAAATACTTTACACATTGCCTCTAAGATGAGCCTAACTGATTAAACCAAGCTACCACGGGGGTGAGCAGGGGTTACCTTAGCTGTGTGACTCCCTTACTCCGACTAGAATGAGGGTCCCTATTTGGACAGGATGCAAACCCCTGCCAACTAGAGACTCCTATTTCTAACACTGGTGATCAGGTGTGAGGATAGAACTTGTATTTGTAATTTACATGCAGAGATTGGTGTACACTACTTCCATATCACGGACCATTACACCCCAACATACTGGTTTGATTTTTCTCTCTTTGAAACAATCATGTCTCAGTCTGGTGAGCCATCAGTTGGAGCTGCAGATTTGGTGTATGAGCAGGAAAGGTTAGAGACCTATTCGGTAACTCAGCTCAAAACATTCTGCAAGGAGCTCAAATGTCTTATTAAAGGCATCACTGTGAAGGAGGAGCTGCAAAAGGTGCTGGGTGCTTGGTTGGTAGCAAAGAAGGCTATTGAGCACTCAGAGGTGGAGAATGCTATTGTGGATAGGGAGGAGCAGTGCCTGCATGAGATTTTATGAATCAGAATCTACCAGGGAGGATGGCACCTTCTAGGGCAAACAGCAGTGTTTCTTCAAGAGGTCTGTCCCCAGAAGAAATGGAGAACAGGCGGGAGGCTAATGAGCTCCAGTTGGTACTGGCCAGGCTCAAAAGAGGGGCAGAGAAAGAAAAAATTGCCAAGTAGGAGAAGGACATTATTTTAGCTTACTAGCTGAGCTTGAAGGAGCTGGACTTAATAAGTAGGTCCAGCTGGTGGCAGCAGTTCTACTGTGCAGTTAGATGGAAAGGTACCTATATCCAAGGATGTGGGGTAAATATCTTATTATGGGGGAATGACATAGAGCAGTGGTTTAAGGGTTATGAAGTGGCTTTGAGAGTGAACATAGTCCCTGAGAAAGATTGGGGGGCAGGCCTGTGGAAGTACTTCTCAGTAGAGAGGAGGGACACCTTGTTGGCTTTAGAGTAAGGAGATCAGATGAGGGACCCTGCCATGAAAGAAGCCCTATCCAGGAGATATGGTCTCACCCTAGAAAGTTACAGGGTAAAGTTTAGAAATAGTACTAAACTTGGTTCTCAAACTTGGGTGGAGTATTCCTTTTGCAGAGCACTGGACGGTTGGGTGAAGGAAGGCGAGATAACAGACTACCAGGGGCTGTACAATTTGATTGCATGGGAGCATTTATCTAGTAACTTTCCAGAGCTGCGCCAGAACTTGATGGACAGAAAGCTTACGGATCTCAGGAAGCTTGCCAAGGAGGCAGACCACTGACTCAGCACCAGGGTCCAAAAGAAGTTGTATGTGGGAAACTCAGCCAGGGGTAGTTCAGGTCCTCACAGCAGAGCGTGTGGGAGGTCAAGGGAGACCTAGGCAAGTCCCAGGGTAATGGTGAAGGAAGGGTTCCCAAGTCCCTTCTGAGAAGAAGGCAGGAGGTTCTGGTGGGCAGTGACCCAGGACTCCCTATTTCCAACTCTGCTGCTTTGAGTGTTTCCAGTAAGGGCACAAGTGTTGGGGGGGGAGGCTCTCTGTCCAAAGAAACCCCTCCACCGGTGGGAACTCTGTAGGAGGGGCCAGTGTGGCCTTGTGTAAAAGCAGTCTCCAGGGGGCAGGTAAAAGGCCATTTATAAGAGGCATCTTCAAATGTGGTTTAGCATACGGTCTCGGGGTTTAATGGCAAAGGGTTGCAAAGAGTCACAGGAGTGCGTAGATATGCATGCACTGACTGAGCATCTGTTATGCGGATGGTCTTTCTTTTGGCGCTGTTTAAGTGAATGAAGTGGCTGTTGATGCCTAAGAGTTTTTTACTGTATTTCAGAGCTGAGGATGATGGTGTGGTTGTTGTGGTATGTAGTAGCCTAGTGGGCTGCCTGGAGGGCTGGAATATGTCTGGGATTTGGTCCATGTCTTTTAAAGTTTACGGTTATGTCCTTTGTTGGTGCTGAGATCCCAGGTGTAACACAGAGTGAAATGTATGGATTTGTGTTGGTTTTTTTGGGGCTGGGGAGAAGACAGGAGCAAGTCAGCCTACTTTGGTTCATATTGCACTGTGAGTGCCAAGAACAGTGTGCTCTCCATTGTTTTGTTTAAGGGGTTGTTGGATTATACTGATTGGGAGGTTTCTGAACAATCATGTGGTGATTAGGACTGGATGGGGCAGGGCATTTGTCGGATTGGCAATGAGCTAGGGTGCATGAGATGGAAGGATATTCAGTCCGGCCACCTGAGAGTTTATCTAGGACGGGAGAATGCCTTTGAAATAAGGGGATGTGCTAATGTGGTATGTGAGCTCTAGTGGTATAGTCGAGGAGAAAAGCATTCTTTGTATTTTGCTCTTATTCGGTCTAGATCAGATAAAAGGTAATGCACATGGTGGAAGCGAGAATTAAAAACTTTTTAACAGTTAAATCAGGAGTCTCTACCACTGGCTACTGGGGCCAAGAACTATGCCAATTTTTTCGAATAAACACATGCAATACACTTACTCACAATTAATCTACATTGAAGTCATTTCTAGAGCCAGTGTTTATCCATGAAATAAGCTATCTTTCCCTCCCCAAAAAATCAGTATTAGTATGTGTACGCTTTTGTTCACCTCAATGCAGTATCTGATGACTAACAAGCCCTCTTTATGGAAAGGATTTTTTTTAATGAAAAAATGCCCACAATGGTGTTTTTTATGCCAAAATGCCCGATTCTGGTTGTCTCAATGTTGCCTCACCTCACTGTCTCCCCCTAGTTTACAAACATGTTTAAATGAAACCCATTTTAACTCCAGAAATGTCCATTCTACAACATTTCAACCAGCCGAACCTGCCACAACCTTTCAAAAGAGGAAACATAGCCATTACCTCCAAAATACCGTTCCTCTCAAGTGAATGTTGAAAATGCTAATAAAATCTATTTCTGGGACTCTCTTTTAATTGTTTTTTATTTTCCACACAATATTTATGAAAGTCGAAATTGCAGCATTTATTTTACCTCTGGTATTGGGACGTCAAAACATGCCCAGGAGCCAAGAAAGAGACAGAATGAGATGTATGGAGCATGCTTAAACCATATCAACCAAAGTAGGACATCCATAAACAAGTTGTCATTTGCCTATGGTCGGGTCACATTTGTGTGGATTAACACCCATTATCATTTTACTGTCTCTTGAATGGCACATTACTGGGTGTTCACTGATGTGATTTTCAGGATTTATTGGTGTGCTATTAGGATTTTTTGATTCTCATGTGTGACTGTTCACTGGCTGTGATAGAGTTGCTTGTCCACACCCAAAGATTCTCAGAACCTAGGGTGTATGCCAGCAGTTTAAATATGACATTCTGTCACGCAAAGTGCATGTTAGCAGAATACACACAGAAAACTCTAACTAACATGGGTGAATTTCAGTGGTTTGATCTTAGAATTGGGTAGCTCAGGAGCATCACAAGAGAGTGGTCTTTAGGCACCAGAGGAGCACATTAGTGGTTTGCACAGAGGACTCTGGACACATGTGGTACATACCTGCAGTCTGACAATAGGGTGCAGTCCAGCACTGCGCCTGCAGAGTACTCTGGGCACCTGAGGAACATGTCAGCAGAGCACCACAAGAGGATTCTGGGTACAAGGGTAACACCATCAGCTTGAACAACGAGAACCCTTGAGTACATTGAGTGCATGTCTGATGTTTGACTGCATTGTATCTGGGAATTAGTAGTAAGGGCTGGCGAAGTGTACACAGTCTTCTAGGCATAAGGGCTGCATGCCAGAGAGGTGCTCAGAAATCAACTGGTTAGGGGCCATGCATTCCAGTGGAGTGCACACATTGGACTTTTAGGATGTGGTGCACATACCTGCAAAGCACCCATACTAGTCTTTAGGCATGTGGAGTCTATTCTAGCTGAGTGGAGGCACTGAATGATGGATATGTTGAGTGCATGTCGTGCATGCCACCGCAATGCTGCTAGAGGGTTCTGGGCACATGAGGTTCACAGCAGCAGCTCTCTGAGTCAGTGGTGGTTGGTAGCAAATTACATTGGAGGGGTGCAAAACACACAAAATCTACACACACAAAAAAAGAAATCACTTACCTTACTCAAAGTTCTGTAGCACGTCCTCCGAGTGCGAAGCCCACAGCCAACACCCTCACCCAATCAAGATGCTGTTTCCATGCTGTTATGCAGCATGAAAACTGCGGCTTCCTTGGCTGCAGCAGGCTGGCTCCACACTCCAAAGGGCACTGTAAGCCTGCTCTCCAACCCGATGTCGGTTTGACCGCAGCAAGGTAGCTGGCCAAACCATCATGCGCTCTTCAACTTAAGTGACCACTCCTCACAGCTGCCAATCACTGGGAGCAGTGACGCACTGGCTCCACCCTGCCTTTGCATTCCGTTTTCTGACAGAAAGCGTCAAAAATAAATTGGCAATACAATCATTTTATAACCATTTTATTTTTGACGCTTTCTGCCCAGCAGTGGAGCGGGGGGCGGGGTTTGACTCTCCTCCACCCTACACGGGAACCGCCGCAGCTCTGAGTACATGGAGAGAATGTATGACATTTAATCACACTGATCTTTGGGAATGTGCAATGATTTCCACAGTGCCAGAAAAGTGCACGCAGTGGACCCTGGGTATGTAGAGTATGTGCACTCAGTGCTTGTTCAGCATTCATGCCAGCACACTGCAAACAGTGGACCTTTGGAATGCGGCGTCAACGCCATCTAAGTGCACACAGTGAATGTTCGATTTGTGAAGTGCATTCCTGCAAAGTGCAGCGAGTGTGCCTGATGTGCATCTCTTCATCTCTCCATCAGCGGCACTTTGTGAGAAAGCACTGCACGCTCTCGCTGTGCTGCTGCTCTTAGCAATGACATAACCTTGCTTTTCATAGACTCATGTGTATTCATTAACGGCAGCGACGGATAAGAGCGCTGCAACTGTAATTATTGTGAGGTAAAGAAGGCAATTAATGGCGGTTCTGCAGAGCGTTGCATCATCGATACCGTGCAGGGAGTCTCTAGGGTCCGGGTCAAGAGCAGATTTGGCCGAATGACGCCATCTTTTATTGACAAAGCCCGGCCCTGGCTCAGGTACTGGGGATCTGCGCTACCTCCAGGGACCCGGCCACAGGAGGCCTCATAAGTTGGCAAATGGCACAATTATACTTGGTAATTTTCCCCCTTTGAGGGTTGTCTTTTCTCAACAACCGCATTCAGTAATAGGTTTCCAGGGGACCTCTGCTGTTCTCGGGATTGCAGAGTGGTTTCTTTTTTCCATCAAAACAAAGTAATTTGAACGTTTTATGTCTGTGGTATTGACAAAACATTCTTATCGCTCTTGTGGGTTGCCTTAGACTCCTCGCTTCCTATTGGCAGCCGGCCGGGCTCTTCAGGGCTCGATCTTGGGAAGCAGAGAGGGGAAGCCGTGGCAGGAGCGGCCCACTGTCCTTAGCTGGGCGCGCTGGCACACAGGGGGTACTACGCACCCCCCTTGCCTCTTTTACTTATCACATCGCTAACTCTATGAGAGTAGATCCCATCGTGCAGGCAGGCAGGTCCTGGCCTGTGCCACCAAATAAAGGAAGAATATTCCCCTCATTTTCAGAAGAGAACTTTTTGTTGTGAATTTTTTTTACCACACCCCTTTGGTTATAAAAATCAAGCCTCACATTCCTTGCTGTTCCTATTTGATAAAACGCAATAATATGCTTGGAGCAAGTATACTGGATGGAGCATGTGGGTCGGGAAGTTGGACTGCGGATGAGTAGGACTTGGAGTAATGAAGATTACTAATAGATAACTGAAGCATTACAAGAGCGTGCTGGAGGCGGAGTCAAGGACTTAGTGAATGTGAACCAAAGGCGCATCAGGAGTAAGGCAACTGCAGAGGTTGTAGTATCAACTTACTCTTTTGGGAACGGAATGGGCTGAAGCAAACTGGCCAGGGCTGGTCTCCAATCATCGTAGTCAGACCTAGAAGGCAAAAAAGAGTGAATCAAAATGAAGGAAACATCATCATCACGGAAGGAGAAAGAACAATAACCAAGAGTAGTAAAGCAGAATCAATCAAGAGGCCACCGCACTGGCTCCTGGCCCACGGATAGGGGGCGAGGAAGATACTCTAGTACCACTGTGTGTTGACTCCAAGACTTGACCAATTTCTGACTCATCTCTGAGGGACTGTCTGCATGTTCTTTAAAAGTAAAGTGCTGTTCTGGGTGATAATTTACATAACTAGCTGGCAATCCCAAAATTACACAAATTATGGAATATAGTGCAATGAAAATACTATCCATCCATAGACATGCAATGCTAGCATAACATGCACCAGCAGTGCAGGCCCTATGACATTTAAACCTCCCATTGAACCATACTGGTGGCATAGCCTGGGTTTCTATGCTGTGACTATTGATAGACACTTGACGTAGAGCCCACCACAATCCTGGAACTGCTTATATTTGATACATATTGGTGGAGAAGTACGAATATGATCAATGCAGATAACCATGCCAAATCAGCCTATCCCCTTCTGGTACCGAGTACTATAACAACGTGGGCATCAGCAATGCATTCCACAAGGCCTACACACCTGTTCTTCAGGTGGTCAGTGCTGGCACAGTATTGGAATTTGTCAGCCACTTTATCTTCTTCACGGGCCTTGCCACTGTCATGCAGAGACCTCGGGCGGTTGATTCCATGCAGCCGGTTTCAAACCAGTGCATGATCTCTATGATGGTCTCCATTAGCAGCTGACCCTTGGGAGATTGTTTATTAGTAAACATCCTCAGTCCACTGGGACTGGCCAGAGCCTGCCAGTTCACTCTCCACAGCACAAATAACTACACACTTGATGGCAATGATAGGTTCTCACTACTAGCATTGAGGTGAGGGGCTCTACAATCTGCTTCTGCCAACTCGAGGAGTGGTGCAGTCACAATGTAAACCACATTCTTAGGAGGGGCTTTTTCAATGTAAGACTTAATGCACAGCAGTGGTAAGATTCCACATCCACCACAGCAAACGTGAGTGCCCACATTTCACCAAGGCCCTTCTATGATAAGCAATCATTCAGTCCTACAAGAGCTGCCCCACAAGGGCTTCAGCATTTCTCTACACAGCTTCAAATGTAGGTAGCAAGTATGAGCTTCTACATTCATCGCACGTTTTGTCCCCGTTCACCACGATGTGTGAGCATCCACATCCACTGCTCTGAGTGCAAAGATCTACATTCTCCACAGTGAGAGCATACTTATTCACTACCTTAGGTGTGTCTTACACATTCTATACAGCCCCAGCAGAACACAACTGACAGACGATACCTTGAATGTACGTGCAGACACACACACGCACACAAGCCAAAAGACTGTACAGCTGTAACAGTACAAGACGCTCCCTCCACATACCAGTAACTCACATACACAAAGTATCACATTGGCTAGTCCACCCGGTACCTTCATGCGCACAACATGGCTGACTTGAATGCACTTGTAATGTGTACCCAGCTCAGGGTTATCTTTGCATGGTATTTAGAATAAACTGCAAACTCTGAGAAGTTCTGAAGACTTCTAAAGAGGGTAGCTGCCTAAGCGCTAGAGGCAGAGTTCCAGAGGAGGTGGACTTGATTAGAAAATGTCCATCTTTCTCTGGACAGGTGTTTGAAACGGGGAAAAGGGGTCTTCACGGGAACTGCTCTCTGCTTCTTAGAGCCTTATCAGAGATGAAATGTGTGAGTTTATTGTTGAGATAGGAAGGGGTTCGGCCATTAACGTATTTAAAAGTAAGCCAATGGAAGGGTCCTTCAGCAAATGTGATATAATCTCGTTTTCTGAGACCCTGTTTTTAGAAGACAATCCTTAAAAGAGACATCTATGGTTAAAAGATAATAAGGACATCAAGTGCCTCAATGTCATTAACTGATGGAAGCAGCTACTAACTATGGCACGGTCCTGGATGTTAGGGGGAGGTCAGAATTTGCTGCCAAAGTAAGTCGGGAGGCAGAACCAGGCTCGCACACATATTTTCTGGTACCGAAGACAAACCTTTTTTGGAATAACTGAGTTGAAATAAGTTCTCCACTCTCCAGGTGTTGAGGTAAATAAGATCAAAATGTAAATCAGACACAGACAATCAGTGAAGAGGTTAGTATAGATCTGTCTGTGATCAGCACAGGATTGCAGACCAACCAACTGTTGGCCACAAAGGAACGTGGAAAAGGGGGACCATGAAAAGATTGAAAATGGCCTAGGGGAAGCCTTCTAGGATTATATAGGGGGAAAGAAGTCTTCTCACACGACCAGATCAAATTACACTCGGTGAGAACTAATTAATGGAAGAGAAAGTGACGTGTGTGGCTGGCCCAAGTGTCTAGTGCACAGTGATCTAACACGACCATTGGGCATCTACCATCCGAAGGGCTTCACTTAAGCAGCCAGCTACAGTGGTATTTGTCCTGTGACCAGTTTGTAAGTAAGAGAGAAGCAGGTGGGAATTAGGATTCTACTTCAATTGACTAACAACCACGTTCCCCAGCTGTTTGGCTAAGACATGGTGGTAGCTAGAAGGTGATTTCAAGAGTAGGACAATCGATCCTTTCCTAAAGTTCCGGGAATTGTCTTCTCTGATAGGTTAATTATGCTTTTCATGGTAGCAGAAAACAAAACTGCAAATTTGTTCAGGAGCCAGATAGGGTCCAGACCCCAAGAGCAATACGTATACTTAGTACCAATGCTACATAATCGGCGATGGGACTGTTCCACAATGACCCAAACAATGCACCTTACACTAATCACTGCGGGCAGATTCAATAAAACCCAGTTCACAGCACACCACGCACACACCATCATGCACCATCACACCACCAAGCTTTTTATTCCAACAAGAGGCTCCTTAAGAATATAAAGAAGGGCAATACACCAGGCAGCATGGTGTGGGAAACCCAGCAAGAAGTTACCAGTGCTCACTCACCCAGACATTAGACCACATCGGACGAAGACTGTGTGCAAACTCAGACACACAGAGGCAACAAAGTAGTCCCTTGTTAAAGAAATAGGGCCCATCATAGCCCACTGAGCACTAAACAGAGCACACACCATACTCGCATCTGGACCCACCCTCTAATCAATATGTAATGTTTGCAGAACACCAGACAAGCAGCAGCACATTTCCTCTAATTAGCAAGAAATTGTAAAACTGTAGAGAACCCTCCCCCCGCCACCATGAAGTCCATAGCAGAACAGGGCCATAACAATGTCAGACGTTCTGATAACAGACGTCAGAGTATGAGGAGAAGCCCTTCAAGATATGGGATGCCTACAAACAGTATATTGCATAAATTGTATGTTCTCATAATTAGAACTTTGACAAAGTACTGAATTTCCATTCTAAATAAAATGACAGTTTGTAGTAAAACCCTCCATATGCATCTCGGGTCTTTGGCAATCAACCACTGACCGACAGCCGTAAAGGAGCTTCTTCCACCGCCGAAGCATGATAGACACTCCTAACCCCTCCATTTAAATGTTTTAGAGGCAGTGAATCCGGTCCAGGTTTTTTTTTTTACTACGTACTTGGCATTTGTGGTCCTGAATTTATAATGAGATAAATAGGATTACAAGTGCCAGAATTCAAGGAAAAAACTTGGATTGGTAAACTACTGGGACGCGAAATTGGGGGAATTTAAGAGCCCTGCAGAAATACCTGTGGCATTCCAATCTGCAACACCACAGAAGTACCTTTTACTAACTAAAAACCACCCATAGCTCTGATGTAACCTTTCATCAGACTCTTTTCCATCTGACTCTTTTCCATCTGAATGCTGTCGAACTCTTACCTTCGTAAAATAACTCACTGCGTAAAGCCTTATCTCAATTCATAAAACAATGCTCATTTGCCTGGAAATAGTAGACCTGCACAATGTTCTACTTCCAAGAGTTATGTGTCGCCTGCTGCTTCACAGCTCATTAAATATCACTCCTCTGATTCTGGGAATCTACTGAACGTTCGTGCAACACAGTGCTGCGCAGTCCAGGTCAGAATGACCAACGGAGCGCGAGGAGAAGAGCAACATATGGGATGGCGACTCTTCGGCTTCAACCTGCTGCCCTGGAAAAATTGTATGAAATTTATATGTATATAGCATTATTTGAAAGGCACTATTTTGATTGCGTGTAACGTTGAACTCATTGACCCATCTGCATTAAAGTTTCGGAAAAAGTCCTAAGCACGTGCACACACACTCAAGAGCATTGCCATTATCAGAAGAAATTCCCCTTAAAATGGATTTCTTACAAATAGAAACTTCCATAATTGGGAGTATCAGCCACTCCAAAGCGCAGTATCTCGTCCATTGCCCACCTCCACACTTATCCACTGCAGCAATACAGATGAGCAGAAATATTGAATATAATCCAAGAGGTATTGACAGGATCTACAAGAGGACCGTTGCCATTTTGAGATGTGCTGCATCCATTGAGCCCTCTCTATATTCTGAATAAGCAAGCATTGTCTTGTGCAGTTCGACCTTCAACACACCATCGTGTCCCTCTTTATGTCCTCTCCATAATTCCTCTATATGCTTCCTCCATATTTCTGTAAAATAGCGTCCATCAACTTAAATAAACACAGAGCTATATTGCTATTTGTTGTCAATATTTTGGTTAAATAAAAAAAATTGGTTAACACTCACTGATGACCTTTAATGCCTCGAATCTTCCACCGACAACTTACTCCTTCCCCAATGTGTCTCAGCTCTCTGCAATTCATCTGTGGTTGCAATTCATCTGTCGTGGCATTTCCCTCGCCCTAGTACTCCCGCCCAACACACATGTGAATAATACGGCTGGATGTTTACCAAATTTAGTCCTTCATATACTGTATGCCCAATTGGTACTGGCCCTGAATCCAAGACTGCATCCGTCTTGATTCTTCCACTGGGATGGAGACCTCCCTCTAGTTATGTGCTCTGCGGCAGTGGGTGCCACCTGCTTCCGTTCAATGCAAAGAGATGCTGAGGTCGCGTGGGGTAACGTGCTCTGCAGCTGCATGAGGAGGATGAGGTAGGGGCATATTGCCACAGGAACACGGCTTTATGTGGAGTGTAACAGATTGAAATCTTGACTCACCAGGCCAAAAGCAGCGCCCTGCCAAGTTTTTAAGCCGCCTGTTCATCTGGGCTTAGCAGGGTCAAAGTGTGGTGTACTGACGACAGCAGTGATAATCTGCAGCTAGAAGGGCGACAGCATTCAGAAACTACAACTTCCGCATCTCTCGCACATGCATTTCAATGTTGCTTCTGCAGGGCGCCGTATAGTGTTTGGAGAGGTTTCTATTTTTCTGAGCAGCTTCAGGGTTCCTCAAACTACGCCAAAGAATGACTGCCTCGGGACCCCTCGGTCTGAAGGCAAAGGAGTGGTTGAGGATTACATAACATTTTAGGGAACAAACAATGGACTATCCCCCATCTGTGTCCCCTGGGCCGCCCCTTTCTCTGTCAACCTATGTGCCCCAGCAACTAAACTGCTACCTGGAGCGCAACTTGACAGAACTACACACAATCTGGTGATTTTAGGCCCTTGTACTGTTGTACACCACGGCCATGGAACTTGTGCACTTCATTCTGAATTCCCTACCACAAGGTATTTTTAAATGTCACTTACCTCTCTTTCCCCAGAAGATAGTACAATATTTAGGCTATGCAGTCTGTGATGAGGTCTGTTGCTCATTGGTTTGACTGTGTAGTCAAATTTCTAATCCAGGAGGATCAACCCAGCTTTTCAGCTTTCTGAATTCCGTAACAATAAATTTCATATCAGCACCAAGAAACCACTTCAGCTCTCAAAGTATGCTACAGAACTGCATGTCTAAAGCAAAGTACAAGACAGAAATAGCCACAGTGATCATGTCTCATGAAATAGCTATTGCTTTCCACACCGGAATGTGGCTAAATAACCTCTCCTCCCCTATAATCGACAGCACAGTCCCACCCAACTCTGCCATAAATTGCCCTGGATCCTAGGTGCAGGACAGACCGTTAAGCAGAGGTCATTCACAAAACAGAGGACTACTCCACATTTAAACATCTAGGAATCAAACACGCTGCAGATGGCATGGAGCAAACCAACTTTCACATCATTTACCACCCACCAGGGAAAAACAATCTCTTCTCAGAACAACTAATTGATCTCACCATGCAACAATCTCTTCCATCCATCAATATAATATTCTTTGGAGAGTTCAGCCTAGACTGGCACGACCACAACAATGGCATGATGACAAAAATAAAACTCTTCTATGATTCAAACAACCTGATCCACCACTCTAATGAACCCACACATGTGAAAAGGGCAACATTAGACCTGATCTTGCTGATGAAAATGCCTTACGCATAGACTCGTCCCTTTTCGTGTCCAGGCCAGATCACATCATCCTCTTCCACCTCAACTAGTAAAACTCATTCTATACATGGAACCTCCAACCACTTTTCTCCAACAAAATAACCTAGCATACCATCAGAACCCTACATCAAAATATCCGCACTCAAAGGATGTATGTCACCTGAACTATGCCCTAAAGACTGCACAATGGATAGTTCAGCTCCACAAAGCAACCTACCACCAATACATAAATTGTTAGCAGACTTCAATGCCCAACACAGCACTCCCTAAATCATCTGCAATGCAAAATCACTGAGAATTATTTTAGATAAATCTCTAAATATGACAACACAAATAAACACTGCACCCAAAAACGCTATGCACAACTAAGACTCATCAGAAAGATCAAATCCTGCTTTCCTGAATATGATCTCCAGAATGTGTGCAAGCGTTTGTCATAACCAGATCAGACTATGGGAATGCTATCCTCACAGGCACCCCAAAGACCCTCCTGGTGCCCATGAAGGCCACTCAATGCAGCAGCCAGGCTGGTCCCAGGAACAAGACTGTTTGTTCACTCCCACACTACCCACTCTAAACTGTCTCGCAATTGATGGAAGATGCATACTCAAACGGCATTCATTGCTTGCATTGCCTACAGACCGACATTATGAACTACCTGACCCATAAACTCACCAAATCAGGGAGCAATGCTGTTTTATGCAGCTGTGATCCCTTACTAATGGAACGGCCTAGACTCAAAAACGAATAATTATAGGCTTGTTCTTTCTCATGAAACCCTCCTGGAATCTGGAACTTACATGCACCCGAAAAATGAACAAATCCTTCCAAATCCACCTTCAAAACAAAAGTCGAAGCACCGCAGAATACCTATCTCTTCCTGAACCGCTCTGAGCACATTTTGTCAAGATCTAATCGGCTATAATGCCTATACATCTCAAATCTGTTACTGCACACCACAAAAAAAGATACATGTAACAAGCAATTGAGGATATGCCTCGCCTTAGCAGGCTTTCTTACACTAGAAACACTTTATGTACTTTTAGATAACTAAAATGCTTGCACATTGACCTATCTTCTATGTATACCCATCATTTTATGACAATCATGTTGCTCTCTTGTACAGTGTTCTGATACCCATGGGTCATGTTTGCACTTAATAAAACATTCTAAATAAAGTAATAACATGACTATGGTCAATAAGAATGGTATCACCTGCCTTCCTTGCCGCAATCTTGTCACCAGTAGCTAGACACATCTAACAAGCACAGGCAGAACAAATACGTCTTACTGGCTTAGCCAATGCTTTTTAGCCAGGCTGCACAGTATTGCTAATACGCTAAGCAGCGTGGCGAACAGCTGAAAAAAAAAACAGAAAAAAACCCCAAAACGGTGCAATGATGTGCCCGCATCATTAGGTGCATGCATTCTCACACGTGTGTTTACAAAATGGCACAGGCACCATTTTTTTTTTTTTTTTTTAAATCTGAATCGAGATGGATCGGTAAATCATTTTTAAAACAAAAAAAAAGAAAAAGAAATAGATGATGCACATAAGCACTTTTAAGGTCGATAGGCCAGCAGAATTTTGCTGCCTGGTTCTCTCTAAAAAATATATAAATTTAATAAAAGACACAGGTGACGGAAGGAGGCAGCAAAGGCTAGCGGGCCCAACCATCTTACCTGAACACTTACGGACAATCAAGCATAACCCATAAAACACTCCATACACATTGAACACAACCAGTTGTAGACATGAACCAGAACACAATATGGAAAACATAACTCAGTATCTGGTCTGAAAGGCAATCCTTGCACTTTAGCACCACATAGCCCACTTTTCCATTAAAGCTAGTAAGATGGTTGGGCAGGATGAATAGTATCTTACCCAGTGAGCTGTAACTATTATTTCAGTGAGGAACAAATGTGGCTAGATTGCTTCGCTCTTTGCCATTGGTTTTGTGGGAGGCCTGTTGCCAGGCAGGTAACTAATATGTGCATGGATTGTTTTAGCTGTAGTGTTGTTAACCCACATTGGAAGTGTGGGTGATGTGCTCTTTAGCGAGGTTGCAAACAATGTGATGGGCAGCTATGTAGCATATTGGTGCCGAGTTGGGTGTATTTGAGATGTATTCTCTATAGCAGTGTTTGCGACCCATCTAACCTTAAAGGAGATGAGGCGGGTCATTTTTAATGTAACTAAAGCAGCGTGTGGCAGTGCACTGTAATTTACAAACAACGCATTTTCCATTGAATTAGCCACTAAACGTACACTATGATGTAGATGTAGAGTTTTACTGGTAGAATGATATTTCACTCATATAATAACACTTGGGAATCTTGTTATAGTGATGTCGAATGCAAGCTCATAATGGCCCTTCTGTTCAAATCACAACTCCATTCACGGCTTATGAGCAATTTCTTTCTAAAATTATTTTTTTCACTCATACAAACATTTGTTTTATCAGCTGCATGCAACCTACATTCCATAAGCCATTTGCTAACTTGATCGAAAGTTAACAACAACACTGGGACATGCTCTGGTTTTCTGGTCGCTTTATAACACAAACATACCATTGTAAAACCACGGCGTTGAGCAGCAAAACAAGAGTTAAAATAGCACAGCTCGAAAAACATTTCTATTAATTTGTTCTGAAAACTGCCAACAACAGACCAGAGTAAACCAAATCAAAATCTCGAACGGCTGAGTTAATCTCTTTGTAAGATGAGCTCAGGTCTCTGGCGCCATATTTTCCAAGTCCTACTCGGCATGTATGCAAGTATTTCCTCGTGCACAAACAATCTGGTTATCAGATTTGGGCCTGGCCCCATGGGTGTTGTTTTGAGAATGAGAAGATTTGGATCAGCTGTTCTTCTGGTATTAACCTGTACCCTGTACTGCTCAGCAGGACCAGTGCACAAATGAGTCATGTGCCTGATTAGCGACCTATGGCTCCCGCTTAATGAGAAGACGTCAGCGTACAAGACTGTGGGGATCCAGATCATGGGAAGAGGGAGTGCCCAGGGGGATATTGGGACAATGCTGAGAAACCTTCGTCTCACTCTGGAATCAACAGGGAGCAAAGAGAAAAAAAACACATTAATTCCAACACAAGTGAGGCTGGCAGAGAACACAGTCTTTCCAGTGCTATTTGGTAGGTGGCCATGGGCCAAACGTGAACAGATTCATGGTCAATTATTTTAATGGCCTGGTCCTTAGTAGGCAAGGAATAAAGGCAGATGCCAGTCAGTGGTGGTTTCCATCTAAGGAGGACATTAAGAAGTTATTGGTTGAGTAAAGCTGAACTCCTTCTATAGAAGGTAAAATGAAAATGTGGCTTGGGTGCTTAGAATACACTAGAATGTGGCAACCTCACAAAGGAGAGTAGAGTGATGTCACTGGTGGAGTGAAATCACTGAAAGACATCACTCTCCTACAACTCTAAGTTAACCATTGGGATGTTTCTCCAAATAACCTCCTACCACGACCCCTAGATGAAACCTTCACTCTACGGGCTGCGTGCAGGGGTGGACTGCTGATTCAGTTTCCATTCATTTCATTATTTTTCTTATCGCAGCAAAGCCAACAGGAAGTGCCAAAGAACATTAGGCATAGTAGCATTTTTTTAACAGATATAGACAGTGGCACGCTCTGAACATGGTTCAGACCACAGACTCCTTCCACAGTTGACCGCTGCCTGCTGGGAATCACCTTCCTTCTCTGCGACCTGGATAGGAACCTGTTGGCCTAGAGGCAAAACAATCTCAGCAGCTTAGTCATCACTGCCTTTGCAATCTGCAGCGTCACCAAGGTGCTCCAGACACTGAGAGACGTAAAATGAGGATGACGACAGTACCTGCACTAATGCCCTCGCATTACTGAAAGACCCTGAGTCACACAAGTGTACAAACATTTCCAGTTACCCTGAAAGAATTAGTAATATCTGAGCAATGCAGGATACTCATTCATAAAAGAGCAGTTGTAAGAGCAAAGATTAAGCAGGCAAAGGCAACAGCTCTCAAATCGGCAAAGTCAGAAGTAACTAGAGTTGCGTGACCAATGGTCAGAGAGGACATCATGGCTGGTCCAGAAGTGACACCTTGATGTGCTTCAACTGATGTGACTGCCAGAAAATGCTTACCTCTCTTTCCGTAAATTGTCTTCTTTTGACAGTTGTTATAGGACAGTGCATAGATAGGGGAAAAACGCAAAATGAGCTGATGTGCATACAGACAAAGACTGCATAACACACCCCTGGGCAGCAGTGGTCTACAGACCAGTCACAGCAATAATATTTCAGTAGCATTACAAGGCTAATTAGGAGTCATATAGCTTAGAGAGGAGAACAAGATTTACTATATCGTCCTTCCCATATGTACAATTTAGAATTGTATTTACTGCATCACACAATCACACATCCATACATTCACAGCCCTGGCATTTCACCCTCAAACGAGGAAGAGCAGGGTACTGTAGTTAATCTGCGGCTGTTCCACAGGGTGCCATCATTCAGTGTCACAGTTTTCCACACCTTTACCAAACCATTGGTAGTATAAACACATGAAGACCTCTCCTCACAAATCTGAGCAACTCAGACAACATTTGCCCCCTTCACATCACGTGTAGTGAACCAATCCACCTGTTCTAGAGAAGCCAGTATTCAACAGTAGATGACTATCAAAGTAAATTTAGTTACTTAGGTTGTAGATCTCCACACACATCTTGATTCTCCACCCAACATATGAGCAACAACAGGTGCAAGCCATTCAAAAGCCTTAATTTCCTCTACATGGGCCTCCATAATCAACAAATCCAGCTCCTCTTTCAATATCAATTAAGCCATAAAAAGAATGTCTTGTACCTTATGCTCAACAAGCACAGCTCATAAAAATTATACAGTACAAACCCATTACATTTTCAGTATTAAAAAATGATTCAGTACCAAACCTGTTACATTTTCAGTATTGCTACTGAACACTTGCATATACAAAGTCAGCATACCATCATTACAAGTCACCACCACCAAACTCAAGTTCTTCTGGGCCTGACATGTCAGTAGGTGCAGCAGATCTCTTCCCCTTTGTCTCATCTGGACCTTGCCAGATCCTGAAATACCTGAGGTAACACTTCCATACCCACCTTCATTTTGTTGAGATCATACATGTCTCTTCCCAAAATATTTGCCTATGTTGTCAGTGTGACCGTATGCTCTGAACAAGTCATTCGTTTTGCAGTACAGGAAACACAACTAAATCACACCACGGCGAATACATCCATTCTTTTAGAATCTGCAAAACTACTTTGCCAATACCCCAGCATCACAAATGTAAATGTAAAATGTAAATTAGCACTTGTATAGCGCACTACTCACCCGTTAGGGTCTCAAGGCGCTGTACTCATACCGCTATGGAACCCCTCCTGGCTTTTCCCTGTGAGGCGCCCACTCCTGAGCACCCCCAGGGTGAAGCCAGGCATCCAAGCGCTGTTGGGGCCGTTGTGGAGATTAAGCAAGCTATTGCCCAGAGTTGCAGAGTGGGACCCATGAATTAGATTAGGCACCGAGGAGAGAATTATCTGGTCAAGGGGAATTGAGCCCAAGACCTGCCGAAGCGGGACTTGAACCCTGGTCTTGAGCCAGATCTCTGCTTCAGGGTCTGCCGCTCTAACCATTGAGCCACACTTCTCCACTCCCACACTAATTGCCCCCAGTCACAATTTGTAAGCAGATTCCAGTAAAAATCCATGACTACTACTTTGACTGCGAATGTTCTTCAAAGTAGAGTAATTTACAAGCACCACATTGACAGACTAGACTCTATGACAGCAGTTTGTAACCTTGTGACTTCTATGGACCCCCACGGAATTACTAATGGAAGCCGGGGACCCCAGTCTAAGCAATTTCTACACTCTGAACCTGAATACACAATGATACAGAAGCATGTATACAAAAACAAAAATATTTTATTTAATTCTGAAAAAGAATACGCAAAAAAAAAAAAAATGTTATTTTAATGAGATGTTTGGAGACTTTCAAAATGTGTTTTCATTTTTAAAAGACGAAGTGATATGCTAGCGTCTAGCATGTCACTGTATCTTTGGTCCTAATCCATGCCCGTTTCTATCAATGGAAAATCAGTGCTTTTTTTGAGACCACAAATCACCCATACAAGATTGTGTCTGCTGTACTTGCGCTGACCCCACGAACCAAGCAAAGGGTACCAACTAAATCTTTAGCCTCCAATTTCATATTCCTTTACTTTTATAGACATTTTAAAATTTCCAAATGTACATTTTGCTTTTGTCTGCATATATATTGGATTGGTATGAAAATATGTCATTTTTTAACAGTCACAAATTCCCTGAGTGCAGTTTGCAACCTCTTGTTAAGGACCACTACTCTGAAATGTTTCTCCTCCTTGGTGAATTTAATTTGACACTTTTCCCTTCAGTACTCTTCGGATCCCCTTGCATATACATACACTTGTCCACGACTAGATTGTTGAAATACCCCATTAAATTATTAGACATGCCTTTAATGCAGCTCAATTCCATGTGTTATACTAATCACATTCTGCAATGTTGGTTTCAGTGAATCTCTTAGGTGTTGAGGTATGCAATATAGGCTGATCTCTTAAATATTGATATTCAACCCCATTATACTTTCACTGTGCCAGCTGTTCTCTTAAGGCAGCTATATACTTACCCATAGTTGTGGTGTCTAAAAAATAACTTTTCTTTCAAACTCAATATTGTTTTTTTCCCTCAAACGCCTTTACAGTTTTCTGGTCCAAGGAGATGATGGAAAATGCTAAGGACATCATCTAGAGCTTTTTGGATGGAGTACAATATAACATACATGTTGGATATATCCCATCCAAAATATCACAAGTGCATTATAACCAATGGCACTTGTAATACAGAGGATGGAATATCCAACACGTTTTGGTAGAGTATCCAATCCGCCAAGCTCTAAATAGTTCATTCAGCTCCTTGCCATCATGGCAATAAAGCAAAATAGCATCTTTCTCTTCTTCTCCAAATATTCTGACACCAACAACTCTTATATTGATGTGAAACAAATATTTCCAATTTTCCCAACTCACGACCAGGCCTACTAGTGGAGACATGCATCACAGTGGTGGCTTTGAATTATTTATTTTTCATAATCCATAGCCTCTTCCACAATCACTGAACATGGAGAGAAGGAAGGGCTACATAAAGCCTATCACACCACAAACATCACAGAAACATATATACACATGAAGCAATAAGCATATACAAACAAACTATCTCCTGCTTAATGTTGAATATACTTTTGAAGAACACACCTAATTCCTGACCTGATCCACACATCATCACTCATTGCTAAGGGCATAGCTCAAGTTTCAGGCAATAAATGATTGTTTAAAAAAATTACTGCTGTCAATTATTGTGTATTTAATGTATCACCATGACTACTGGAAGTTTTAAGTACCCTTTGCTACGTGAGGATCGCAGCAGATCTTAATTGCTTACCGTAGAGAGCAAACTATTTTCTAAGAAATGCCAGCATGCATCAATTTCTACCAGATGTGTTAATCCTTTGCTTAGCACATAAAGCCGCTGATAGAACCACAGTCTCTATTTCTCAGCCATTCTGCACCCAGAACCTACTACACGGATATACCTCTGTGCTCAGGGACGCATTTATAACTTCCAGTACCTACACCCACCTAAGAATCCGCACTCTTCCAAGCTTCCACTATGGTGAATAGCTTCAACTCTGCCTCAGCCTATTACCAGTCCAAACGTACCTACCAAGTGCACCCCATCACATGCCCTCCTGCTTGCACCCGTCAGGCCTTCAACACATGGTTTGTGCTGGGCAGTCTGCGGCACCATTGGATCTGTGTAGAGCCCTCAAGACCTACCTTGTGACAATTCCTGCACTACTTTTTTCAGCTCACACTAGTAGGCATCGGTGCAAAGGACCTTGCTCATTATTTCAATCTCTTAAATTTAGGATTTTGTTTCACATAGTTCAGAATGGGACCTGGAGCCCGACCTAGTAAACATTCCACTTTAAAACACATCATTAACGTATATCAGGGTAGAGCTCAGCACATGGTCAATAAGCAAAGCACACTGCATTGGAAGATCAATCAGACTCAAAACATAGAATACTACAGGAAAAGCAACTGCTCTTATGTATAAGCCATCTTTAATTGTTTTGCAAGCCCAACAACTAACGTACTCCAATAAAACTTTATCAGCGATACAAACTATCTCCAAACTTAAATGAATCAGAAACACTTTACAATATCTCTGGGCATGCAGGGGTCCTGGCGTCAGCTGTTGTACAATAGACAATTGACAGACAACAGCATGCACAAAACATTCACATGCCAGAAAAGAACAGCAACACCACAGTATACCATGTACGTACTCCTTGTTAAAAGAAAGAATGCCTCCAGATGACAGAAATACAAAGTATAGATTAGCAATGCATATTTACAAATTTAAAGTGAAAAAATGCTAAAAGTGCAAAACAACTGTGGGGTGAAACTATGCACAGCCAAAAATTCACCACTACTACAGGCTTTCTCAAGGTCACACATCAAGACTATGAAGAGGTCCTTCTAGATCACACCAGATGACAGCTTTCCTAATCCATTTGAACACTCCATTGCTGATGGTTTGTAATCAGTCTTGTATGTTCCACAATGCTTTCATGATGGTAATGGTCTTTATGGAACCAGAGAGGGAATAAAACCTGCTAAGGCAGAAGGTAAGCTACCGCAGAATGGGAAAACAGCTGCAGCTAGGCGGAGTACTCAGGTGGAGTACTCACCTAGGGTGATCATTGAACCTGCAAATGCAGAACTTAAGCTCACCTAACATGGTATATCGACTCAGAGGCAAAAATGAAGCTTCCGTAAGTTGAGATAGTGACTTCAGTGGCAGAGAGTAAGACTGCCTAAAGTAGGATGGTGTCTGTAGACGTTAAACACTGATACCATCAACACCCAACCTTAAAACAAACACAAAACTAAGAATCTACCAGTTGACTGCAAGTGCTGTCACCCCTCGACTGGCACACTACAACTAAAGCCTGGATCACACTTCCCACTATTTCTCCTATTTGCTCAATGCTACTTAATACTAAAACCTTGCACACACAAACCAATCCTGGCAATGATAAAGAATGGTACAAAGAAACATACAGCAGGCAAGAGACCAGCGGCTATGCCTGATTATAGCGAAATGTGTGTAAACAGCTCTACAGAGGTTCTGGTATTTTTTGGTTTAAATCAAAGTTAGTTTTCCTGGTTGTTAGTTGAACTGTACAGTAGGAAGCACTCCGTCCTATTACTTTATAGTTTATGCCAAAAGCATCATCGTTCATGATACAAACGAGCAAGACTGCATCAACAGCCAAATAAAAGGATCTGGTATAGGTAACCCACCAAAGTGCGGGTGAAATCTCACTGTGACCAGCCCACACACACAGAGGTACAACCTCATGCGCTATACAGAGAAGCAATAAAAGGAGAAAAGCTTATGACAGCATAACTAAATACTCCAAATTCACAATGAGTTGGCAACCTAATATACGTTCCCCCTAGGCTCTACCCAACCCACTCTGGTGCCCAGCCAACTCTGGTGCAACTGCATTTTGCCACACAATTGTTAATGGTCAGGACACATATGAATGAAACTGTGAAACTAACCTAAAAGCAGGCAGGGATCGAGACAAAGCCCAATTCACAAAACCATTTATAGTTATAAAACATTTACGTCCAAAAATTGCGGCATATACACTTTCCAGGAATCCACAAACGGACACCTGCCAAGCATAAATTGTTCCACTACTGTGTAACTGTAAACCACGAGTATGTACAACTAGGCAGTAATAAAGCCCATGCAAGGGGTGAGGGAGTTGGAAGAGTAAGGTGTTGTTTATCTTGGCAGCATGTGAATGCCTTTAACCTCATGAGAATATGGTAGTTCCCAAATTCACTCCGACACTTTCCACCCTGGAAACGGTAGGAGTTTTACTCCAGGGCTGCAATACCAAATGTGGGAAGAAGAATGAAACACCCTCAAATTTTGTAGGGGTTTTTGGGAAACTTGTTTCTCTACAGCAAAAAATATTTTCTCCATGGTGAAAAAACGGAAGGAGGAAAAAGTGAGCGTTTGCACAGAAGGCTGCTTTTCTCTCATGCAGAATTATATTCTGTGTATAACTCCGCATCGGGTAAACAGGAGCTATCACATGACATTCCCAGTAGTACGCCTGTAAATAAAGCTGCAACTGGCACAGCCTTCCAGACATACTACTGGGAATGTTTCTGAATTCCCAAAAGCCATACATTTAAGCCCGTATGTAGGGGTATAAAAGTAAAACATTTCTTTGCGACTCGAGCCCTGGGCTTCGAGCCAACAGTAAATTATAGCATAAAGTGGTGTGTGAGACTTACAGAGGAAATGAGAGCAGTAACTAAACACACAGGTGACACAGAATAATAAAAGTGAAAGAAGTAAACGTTTACATTTTTTATTCTTGATGTTACTGTAAAATTCTTTGGCTATAACTGGAAGCCAGATTCCATCTCGGGACAGATTCAGAGACAAGGCCTGCTAGCTTCTAGAACTTGAACAAATTTGGAGAAAAGCACTCGAGAAATGTAGACAAATGGCAGTTTGAAAGAGTTGCAGATTTATAACTACAGACAGATACTCACAGCATTTTAAGTATCTCCACGTAGCAGGCAAGCACCCGCTCGGCCTGAGGGCTGAGCTCTATCGTCATGGCACTGCAGGTGGGACTGACCAGCAAGCAATCAATCAGGTTGGGCTCACTGTCATTATCAGTGCTGGCTTTTATCTTCTGATTGGCCGAGTTGTTGCGCTCCAACTCCACGTGGATCTCGCTGGATGTGACGATGACAGACTTGAAGCGTGAGTCAGTCGTCGCAGGCTCGTGTGACATTAGGTCGGGGCTCGATTGAAGAAGGCGTAGCGGGATGTTGGGCTTTCGGTCACATTGCTGTTGGCAGCCATTCCGAATCTCCTTCAAACTTGGAGAATTGTCTCGGCTGAAAAAGAACATGAAAGCATAAAAGCCATGTCACATCTTGCTGTGAAATGAGATAGTTGTATGAGTAAGTCTTCAACTCAGAGTAAGTTTTCTAAAGACAATGAACAAGAAGGAAAGAATCTTGCTGCTTATTTTTTAAACCTGTAGATAAAGCACAACCAAAAGTAACACAAGGACATGTGGAAGAACAATGATGCTCCTGCACAGTAGACATTAAGAGCTTATATAACGCAGAGATCCAATCCGACAAGTAACCTTGGATTCCCTTTGTGACATCACCACCTTGGCAAATCTCAGAAATACTGGGATGACTACAGTGTTTTCTGGTGTGTGGCAAGAAATTAATAGGGATGGGCGGAACTCCGAGGAATTCCGCAGAGTTACATGAGAACGCTGTAAGATTCTGCGAGGTTCCATGAATGGGCAGAATTAGGCATGTTGCGCTGCTCGCACTAATTTGTAGCACCTAGACCTCGTTCTGGGCTGAAAAATCAATGTAAACGGCACCACATGGTGTGCCTTAGGGCGCTGGTTCTAGAGTTGATTTTGCTGCTGCTTGAGTAGATTATCAACTTAAGCACCAGCATTCTGACCACAAATGGTCAAGACTGCTTGTGTAGGGGAAATCTTACTGTATGCTCTCCTAGCAACAGAAAATCATGCTAGGGGGCACCAAATCTCAAACGAGCTCATCAACTTACCGTTAGCAAGCTGCATGCAAGGAAAAACTCTGCCATGCTGTGGCTGGCGTAGTTTGGCTGGAACTTTGCGTTACTTGCGTAACACGGAGTGCCAAAACTCTGCCAACTTCGCCAGTGGAGCAGAATTTATCACCCACTCCTAGCAATGAACAGATATAGAAGGAATTTTGCAAAAATGTTTGATTTCCGAGGACTTCTCCGTTCTTCCAACTTGTGCCCCATGACTTTCAACATACAATGTATTTTAGAACAGTAAGGTTTTCAATAAAATACAAATGCCACAGCCTATATAAATTCACATAAAATAAAGAACTATCTCTGAGATTTGTGGAAAAATGTTGGCTGGCCATAGGAGTTGTACAACTTCAGAGTAAACATTAGATTAGGCCATTCAATGAAGTCCAGCTCTGTTCAGATGTTGCATGGCAACACCAGATCATTTCTTAGCTCTGCAGAAAAGACACTGCATGAGAATTGAGGTGTGCGAGTTGGCAAAATCAATGGTGTGCAGCTCTTCCAAGCTTATACAGAGCTCGTAAACTTCAACCTCAGTACACATACAGTTTCTCAAAACTACACTGCACACAGAGTTTACTGTTAAGTCGTGTTCGGCACACAGCATATAGTCTTCAGTAATGTCTCACACACAGTAAATAATGTTCATTTGTGCCACCCAAGACTGTTGTCCAAAGGGCTTTTTAACAAAGTACAGCATTCAAATGCATCTGGCATTTAGAAAATAGTGTTTAGTAATGTCTCGTTCACCCAGCATAGTGCCCAGTAGTGTATGGAGCACAAAGAATGTTGTTCATTAATGTCCAACACAGCATACAGTGTTCAGTGGCTCCCTCCAAACATACCATTCCTTCAATAGTGTCCGACCCACAAAGTATCATCCTAGTAGCATATAGTACATAGAGTAGTGTTCAATAGTGTGCTGCACACTGGATACAGGGTTCATTGTCCGTCACAGAGAGTGCACAATAATCAGTAGCACATGACTTAGAGAACACAACATTCAATAGTGCTCTATTGTAAAGAGTGAACAAGGCAAATTCTACATCACATGAGTGTGTGGAACAGAGTACGGTGCGCTCGAGTAAACATCAACAGGAATGTGACTCAGACAGGCAACCTTGGAGGCCTGCAATGAATTACCTTTCTAATTCACTTTCGGCGCCATTAGTAGATTGAGAAATCTAGGGAAAATTGGTTGAACATTACATTCCAGACAAAACAAACTCAACTATAACATCTCTGATCATCCGCAGCACTTCCTGCAAGAAAACTGAACTCAAACTATTCCAATTAAAAGTGGGAAAGAGAGGACATGGACAGCTGTTCCAGGTGCCACTAATAGAGACCACAGTGTAACAAAGAGAGGCTTACCTATCTAGATTCTGATGTGGGTAAACTTGTATAAAATAAAAAATTAACCTGCTAACAACGGGGGGGGTTACCTTTACTGTGAACTAGGAACGATTTATTTTTAAAATGCCTAAGAACACTTCAACGTTGCAAGTGATGGAACAGTGCAAATATGTTAGTGACATGAAATAATTCAATACCTACCAATAAGAGCCTACAATGACCGAGGACATAGTATGCAAAATCTGTTAAAATACTAAAATGGGCATAGATGAGCAGCTTCTATAGAATGGGACTTGACAGTACGTAAGGCGGATCCCATCAGAAGCCAGCACCTTCACTTAAAATCATGGCGAAATCAAGGATTAGTTGATGTACTAATTCCTGCTTTAACCTGGAGCAGCCATTAAATCACACAGCCACTACGTGTAAGTTCAGGTTCAGGGTTGTGTAATGTTGAAAATATCATCTCTATTATTGGCTGGAAGAAGTTGATTTTGAAGCCCCCAAGTGCTACAATGGTTTCTTAGCTTATGGATGGCCACTTGGATGCCTCGGTAAATTCCCTCAGAGTGTCCTGAATAAGAAATATCTTTGTGCACGAGGGTTTCACTATATTCACCATGATCAGATTCAGACACTACTCTGAAAAGCTGATTTGTTTTTATGTTAAATTAATTTACACAGCCTACGTACACTGAACTTTCATGGTGCTAATGGTACACGGGAGCTTAATGTACATAGTGGATACCATGCAGTTACCTAGGAACCAAGTAAGTGTTAAGAAATTGTCTAAAGCATGCAAAGAATAATTCAACCTGGGATTGTGGGAGGGAATTCCAGAGGTGTGCTGCTGCAACAGAAAAACAGGGATTGACAAATCTAACCCTATCAGTTTTGGGAACGCACAGAAGGGACATATTATTAGATCTTAGGTTATGAGGGTCAGAGTGTCTAGCATATTTCACTGCCATGAAGTCAGGAAATGCAAAATAGATCATAAATAATCATACCTTGAAAATTATCAGTTGGCGTACAGGAAGCCTATGTACTTGCCTAGAGACTGGTGAAATATGCTGAACTTTTGGTTTGTTTCAAACTGTTCTAGTGTTTGCAACAACTTGGAGAGAGAGTACTGTCTTTGTGAGAGCAGATGCAGAACAGAATTTCTGTAATCAATACGAAACCAGATCAGACCATTAATTACTGTTATATAGTGGCAGGCACTGTAGATAGTTTTTGGTGGTTAAAAGAAAGTACGGGCCACCTTCATCATGTGTGGACTAGAAGACAGGTTAGAGTCTAAAGGGATCCCGAGATTACACAGAGAAGAAGAAACTTTCATTGGGGACCCATATGGATGGCCAGTTCGGCACATTATTAATTAATGCCCCTTTTGGAACTACAATCAGTTCTGTCATGGAAATGTTCAGTCTGAGAAAGTTCCTGGCCATTCCCCAATGGACCATAGGAAGAGCATAAGGCAGAACATGGGAGAGAGATGATCAGTGTTCAAAGCTAACGGTCAACTGCACTGGACCCTAGCATGATTTGCCCCTCGAGAAGTAGCAATAGCCTCGAGGCTTAAACTCTTATAACTGAATTACCTCCACACCACCTACATCATCCCGCTTTGACTTTGACGAGCCAGCAGGACCCCGAGCACTGAGAGTCCCCAAAGTTCTTGCCAGATGCCAACTTTTATCATGTAGCGTGGCAATGTCCTCCCATTGCAACCTATTGGCAGAACATTATGACCACCCTGGCCCAGGTACTGGGAACCCACATCACTATTACATCCATACAGATACTCCAGGGTGTACTGTACGATGTTGGGGATGGCTGAGGAGATCGGTGTCTAAATGGGTTGGCAACAACCGTGGCAAAGCAAGACATGCCTCGGAAATGGAGATCACACACAACACCTACTCTCCTTGAGTAGTGCAGGGGGACGGACTGGTGTGCGCAACTGTAGAAATCCATTTACACTGCCATGCATTGCCCTCGGAAGCACTCCCGGATATGGGACAAGGATGGACTACTATAGACTAGGCAATTAGTTCCCTCACAAGATGACATATGCAAGGCGGACTGGCTGCACTGGGGTGTACGGGAGGAAGTGCAGTTCTATGTGATGCATGATTTAGGTTGCTGTATGCAACTGGAAAATCGATAAAGCTGTTTATCAAAAAAAGATCAACTGGGTATCATCTGCATACATGTGAAATGTAACTATCAGTTTAGATAGCAATTGGGCAAAAGGATGCATATAGATGTGGGTGGAAGTTCGGAACCCTCTGGGTTTTATATTTCTCTTCTTTGCACTAGCATCCATGCTCATTTTTATCTCCTGTAGCAGAAAGAATACATCTGAAACCTTTGGGTGGGTATTGTGACATGGGGTGTGAGGATATCAGAGAGAAATTTGCACTGAGATACCTATGTGTGGCTGATGATCTTTATAAATTCTATTTAACATAATATAAACATTATACATACAGACTGTTTAATTACATAAAGGAAATCAAAAGGTAAACGATATTGGCCAACACTGCCCATGCTAAAGTTACCTTATTAGAATATTTTATTTTGTATTTTTACAGATAAATTGATGCTTAACGTATACCTTTCATCTTAGGTTAGCAAAATATGACCATGGATATTTATTATATAGCACATCTCTTTCAGAATACCCAGCAGCAGCTCCTGGTAACCCACTCAGGTTTGTTCTGAGGTTGCTAGAAAAGGTCCATTTACCACAGGAACAGTAAAAACACAGAAATGAGCACAGGACGTGCTTGTCCATATGCTTAGATTTATGCTGCCTTTTGGGTTTCTGCTCGCATTACTCTGTATTCATAGTGCTACAGAAGTAAACATGGAAAAGATTGCTAGACGATGGTCTGATGTCGCAGACACTCCTCCAAGAGCACACGATGAAAGGCAACAAGGCAGACTGCATACTGTATGTCATACGTCAGGGTGTTTTAAAAATGTAATTTGTTGCATGCACTTCATTAAAGGTGTTCTCTTTCTCAACAGTTTCACATGGATTGATGGGTACTGTTTTGGCTCTTCTCCTGTATGGGTAAGACATATGGGTGCTCCGTCCTACAACTCCTGAGGGATCCACGTACTAATACCATACTCTAAAGTGCAAAGTGGATTCATTGAGCATACGGTAAGATTCTCAGTGGAAAGGACTTTTGTTGGGGGCAGCCTATCAACCCCATCCCAATCTGACAATGACCTGTGAATAACTCATTTGGAGGATCCAAATCCCATAATACACTCATTTCTAGTTACATTTCTGCTGGTTCCCAGTTGTGCCTTTCCATAGGTTAATCTAGCTAAGGAGGCAGGGCCTATGAAGTACTGGCCCTTCCAAGGGAGCAGGGGCTTTAAGGGTGAGCTCTATATCTTCTAAGAAATAAGGCACTTTGAGATAGAGAGCAGAATCATTTAACAAAGGCAGATGACTGGCACATCCAATGAAGCAGGAGCTTTGAGACAGAACACAGGAAATTCTAAAGCGGCAGGGGCATTCATACAAAGCACTGTGCCGTGTATTGCAAGTCGGGGCTTTGATACAGAGCTCTGGATCTTCTAAGGAAGACACAATGAGAGACCGAGCTCTGGGCATTTCAAAGAAGCAAGGACTTTAAGATAGAACACTATCTTCTAAAGAAGAAGTGTCCTTGAGACAAAGCACTGGACAGTCTATGGAAGCAGAGGTTTTCAGACAAAGTGCTGGACCTTTGAAGTAAGCATGCACTTTGAAACGGAGCACTGCATCTTCTATGAAGAAGCAGGAGTGTTGAGACAGAAGGACGGGGGATTTGAGTGTAAGCGCTGGACCCTCCAAGGAAGAAGAGGCTTTGTATTAACCAGGTTCTGAACTGCGCTGTCATTGGAGTCTTACTGACCTGTTGATAAATTCTTCATAGCAGGAATAAATGGCTGCAAGGCAGACAGCTACGAGATTGGGTAGCACTCGCGGATGAGGGCAATTTGCGGTAGGTCCATGCATGCTGAAAAAAAAAAAACAAATAAAGAAAATTAGAAGAAATACAGTTGATAGTAAGGATTGTGTGTCAAGCCCAATAATGTTCTAAACATTTAGATACTGTGTCACAGGGCGAGAATAAACATTACTTCAGCCTTTCCCTCCACTGATTAGGTCCATACTAACCCTTGTAATATCTCCCTTCATGGTTTCAGCATTTTGCCCCTTTAATGGACTACTCCATGGATGTACCCTTCACACCCTTTAAACCTCCTCAATGGACTAAATGTTCAATCCCTATACAAATCAGTCTTTTTTAGGACTGCAAGACCAAATGGTTCCACTAAAGAGCGCAATGACTACAGCTTCCACAATGCATGACTTTGTTGAACACCATGAGAGTGGAATGTATGCACCAAGTGGCATGGACAATGGAAAAACACTGGAATCAAACTTTGTTGTTCCTTTCCTTGTTGACATTGTACAAACCTAGACAAACATTTGTCCCTTACTTCTCCAGTTCCTTGTGACTTGAAGTCAGCAGACTGACACACATAGTTTGTGTTCCTATTTCCTTTAACCTCCCAGTGTCGTTTACACCTCACCAATACCGGTGACACATTTTCTTCAAGACAAACAATGCTATTTTAAGTTTTCTTCAGACCAGAACAAATTATTGGCGTTAACGGGGCAGGCTGTCTGTCTGATTTGGTCACTGCCCTTTCCAGACCCACAGTGTATCCCCTTCCCACAGATAACCCTTTGCACACCCTTAACTGCTGCTCCTCTGTGTTCCACTATTCTACTATCTGCTCCCATGGTATCATGCATCTTCCAATCCTCTGCTATCATGCCAGTAGGGTGTGGCCTCCCACCTTAACTGTTGCCATGGATTCTGCTTTTACTGATTCATGTCCCCTTAACTCTACCTTCATCACTTCACCCATTGCTGATCTAATCTCACTCTCTTATCCCCACTGTTGTCTCTGAAGCAGCTCTCTTAACTTTACTTCCGTAAATTTCCCTTCCCCAATATATTCTTCCGCCTTATTGTCTATTCTTACCTTTGATTCCGCCTTCCTTAATTCAGCTTTCACTGAACGAATCCCCCACATTAGCTCTCACTGCTTGAGCCTCCCAAACTCTATTGTTCTGATTTCAAACTTCCTCAGTTTAATCTCCCTCCCTGACTCTCACAGAGTATTCATTCAATCCCCCCTTAACTCTATCCTACTGGATTCAGCCTAACATCTAACTGTCAACCCTTTCTCTATAAATTCCGTAAAACTAACCACTTTCTGCATTAACAGTCCCCATCCACAAAGATCTGAAACTACCTCCTACTCTCTCCCATATGGACTTGGGCCTCCCCCTTAACTCTCCTAATTCACCTGGATTCACCCTCCCTATACTGTTAGCTCTCCTCAACAATGTTTTCAGTCCCGCCCCTTAACTTCCCTGTACTCCAAAACCAACTGTACATTACGCCTAGAGATTTGAGTGCGAGTGATCTTTATTCTCTGTTCAATAAATTCAGACTCTGCTTCACTTGCCAAATGACACATTTATGGTACCTGCAATCTAGAACAGAGATGGAACTGTTGCACAGTGATAGTGTTATATAGTGGTCTGGTCTCAGTTCAAGCAGAGCAAGTAGTGATGCTTCCAGCTGTGAGGACATGTTCACCAGCTCAGTCACAAGGGAGGTTTGGAAGAACATTTCCATCATATCAAACCAGACCTCCCGAGTTAGATGGCAGACTCACAAAAAGGAATCTAAGGAATCCCCAGCAACACGTGCACATTTTCAAGGTACAATTGCTAATCAATAAGGCTTGAGTTACTTGTGATCCATTCAAGAGAGGACCTGGCTTGCTCGCTCAGGCTGGACTGCTCCTATTGAAGCAAGAACAAGAGGGGAATTTGAATTTGGCTGATTCTGATTTGAGGCGTCATGGTGGGCAAAAGAATGATGGATTGGGATGGTATCCCAAGTGATTGCCAGTGGTTAGACTTATGGGCAGCATACCTCCTATCACCATTTGTGTGTTTGATGTAACACACTAAGTGGCCAAGGGTATGCCCCAACATGGGTATCTTGCTCACTCTGCCACTGGAATCAAGCTAACCCAACTCAAGAGGCCAAATCAGGCTGAAACCAGTCTTGCATTGCTCGTGTTCCAATTCAAAGAGGATCTGGCTTGACAGTACGGGCTGGACTGCTCTTAATGGATCAGAACCAAGACTGATTTGTAAATGGCTCGGTCTACTCTGAGAGGGCATAGTGGGCAAAAGAATAATGGGTTGGAATGCTACCCTGAGCGACTGTCAGTGATTAGACTTACTGCAAGCATTCATCCCATCATCTTTTGCGTGTTTAATCAATAGGGTGTTGTAGCTCCCAATCACAGTTTATTATGTGCAACCTTTGTCTAATGTGCTGCTTATAGATAATTGGATGAAACTAGGGAGCATTAGTGAGAACACGATGAACACTTTGTCTTTGTTTTCTATCAATCCACAGAGCCTGTCTGGACTGTTCATCCGCTATGTATCCCCCTGAAATGCACCTTGAAACCACTGTGATGGCACGAGGGCACCTTATGAACAGAAGCAGTCTTTCACTTTTTGAAAACCACAGAAACAAAGAACGGACTTGAGGAACAATGAACAGGTCCTTATAGAAATACTCTGAAAATGTGAGAAACATGCAAACATGCAATATTTGGATCACTTGAGTAGTAATATCACCTAGACATGCCCTGTTAGTACAGGGTCAGTTTAGTGCATCAAAGTTACTATGAACAGAACAGTCAAGATACCCCACCAGGGTGTGGTGTACGCAGACATAACATGCATGGGGTCAGCTCAAAATGCTGTGCCATATGAGCAGACGCATGTTTTAACACCTGCACTGTGAGAGACTGAAGCCCTGTGCAAAGTCTGCAGTGATGGAACATTGTGCACAAGAGTCAAGAGAGATGTGTTCATTCTAGGCAGACAGAAAGCCTGCACCTCAAATGTGCTCAAGTTGGAAGGCTGCCTATTGGCTACAGTATTGCTTATTTTTTTGGCGCTGCTGAAGATCGTTATCTGGTCACTCTGACTTACGACAACATGATCAAGGTGGTTAAATCTTACAGAGTGAGTCTTTCTGTGAGGAGGGACAGGAACAACCTCTCTTGGGAACCTTCAGAGTTGAGAAACCTTTAGTTCTGCCTGCTGATCATCAATGCCAAATTGCCTTGTCTTACCCAAGAAAAAGAGGAACAGCTGCTTCAGAAGGCTAAAATCGAAAGACATCAACAAAGAACACTCCACTGACACAGTGATAAACCTCTTGCCTGTCAGTAGTAGATATACTAATCACTGAAGTGGAAGGATACCACAACATCCCCACAGGAAAAAACACTTTACTTCCACAAATGGATTATCCAACAGACACAAGGCATAAACATACAAGGTACCCCTGATCCACAGAGGTGAAGATCTCTGGTCCATTGACAGGAGGAGGAGACAAAAGGTAAAAGGGCAAGCCCATCACACAGACGCTCACACATTAGTGAGGGTAAAACCAAGTAAACAAATGTCAGGAACGTCACATGGACATTATCTACAGATCAAGAGAAGAACAGCCAACTAGCGATGGTGAAGGACAAAACACAGATATTCCATTCAGAGACAGAGACTCTTTACACAACAGTGGACATGAAACCAATAGCCGAAAGGGAGGAATCAGACTTAGTCATGTTATTCACAGATTGAAACTTCTTATACATTGATGCAATGACAGGCAGCAGGTGGAGGCTAGAGGCACTACATATACAAGTTATGACTACAGAGCCGGAGATACTACATATCAATGTTGACAGCAACAGGTAAAGACTAAGTCATGAATGTCACATGGACACTCCATCCACTGGTGACCAGATCTACACATCAAACTGGTATGGTCAACAGGTGGATAACGTGCCCAATCTAGAAACACATCCTGGGCAGGCCACAGCATCTAAGATTCTAGTCTTTGAAGCACCCATGCACTAAAACATAGATGCTTACTCCAGTAATCAGATCCTACTCACTCCTACGGAATGTGTTCCATAAAGCCAAAATGCTAAGAAATAGATAAATGCAGAAATAAGCAGATGATACATACCTCTGGATAAACTTCTTCACCACCTCCATGCCAGCGTTAAGCTCATTCAGCGCCAGGATGTACTCCTGTGTGAAGAGTCTCAGCCGAGGGCATTTCCCGAAGTCCTGTGAAGAGAAGTTCAGTCTTAGAAGGACACAACCAGCTAGTTTTCATTTCACTTTACATACACGAGAGGCTATAAATAATCTCTGGGATTTATCATATGGCAAGACTATTTTGTTTTATGCCAGTTGTCCCACTTGGATTCCCCAGCAGAAAATTATGAGAACACAGAAAACTACAAATTCCTTGACACTTTCTGAACTGTGGAATTTATAACCAATCAAAATTGTGAAAGAACAGCCAACCACTAGAGGCAAATTGTGTGTGTATGCAAAGCATCTGTGTTGCACTAAAAGCATTATCTTTCCTGTCAGCTTCTCAGCATTTCTTTAGGATCTTATTGGTCATATTTAAAATATTGTCCTTTAAAAATCTGATCTTATTCATGTCCACAACCATAGAATACTAGCTGTATTTTATTTGATCCTCTTCTTATTGTTTTTTTTTTTAATTACAAGGATACATTTCAGATGACAATTGTACTGTCTTGTACGGTAGTATTTATATAGAGCTTGCGGGTAGTCCCCATGTACGGTACTGAAGTACTTATGACAGGTATGCGAGAATGTAACTTTGAAGATATTCACAGATTTCTACGACCGCCGATTCTGTACTTAGTTTTCAGTGTGAGTGTGCATTTGGATCAGTCCTGTGGCAGTCTAAGGCCACTTATTATGATGCCTCAAATTCCATGGGAGGTAGAATTAGTTGCCTCGCTTCTCTAGCTAACAAAACATATCTGCACTGATGATCTTCTACAGACGATCTAAATACACCCTGGGCAGCTCAGAGTAAAGATGTTCTTAGTAAGATGGATAAAAAGATTATGAACTTTTTTATTTTCATTTGATGCAAAAAACATTGTACAAAGATACAGAACCGTTCTATAAGACCATGAACAAGAACATATTTAGAGGTGGTGCAAGTACTGAGTAATAATTGATGCTATGACAAAGAAGTACTAATAAAATACCTATAGAACATAATATTAAGGTATCCTTCTAGTCATTTGAGGATAAGTGTTCGCTGGATCGGGATGTTGAAGAGGTGGACCCAGGATCAATGGAGTACATATGAAGTAATTTGCTGCCGAGGCTCTAGGGTTGGAAGATGTATCTTTTTGGAGAAATTCCCAAATAATCAGTGATCCCTTAAACTCCAAAACCTTGGTGTGACTGTTCCTGTGAACTCCATTAGAGGACGACTGTGTGAGGACAACAGAGGACTCACTGATACAGAGTATCTCTGTACCACAGAAAAAACGGCAAGACACAACTTACTGTGTCTCTGTGGTTCTAAAGTCAAGTTCCCATTCAGAGCTAACCTCACTGCATGGTAGTATGTTTTGGAAGAGTGCCCAAACTCAGCAAAAGCAGAGATTTGAAATGTCAATTTCGGCCAAGATTTGGGTTTAGTTACACAGCTGAACAAAGTCTTATCTTGTCCTCAAGATATAATGATTGCTCTCAGTCCTTTGATGTCAGCTGCATTCCACACTGGATTGATATTCGAACGATGAGAAGGTTTAAGGTGCTTCAGACATCTACAGATGTGATTACGTCAAACCAACATCAGATAGCTGTACTGGCTGTCTGCGGGGAAGAGGCTGGGGGTTAAAAGCATCTGTTTCTCATATAATGTTCTGCGTGTGGGCCGCCTGTAACACCAGATGCCTCAATGCACAAAATATTAGTCCTTTGAGCTTTGAAATCTGCTGACCTCAGAATGTTAAATATTTCTGGATTTCACATCTCCCCAGTCGTGCTCGACCTCAATCTGTGACGATTCCTCCAGAAATACAATTTATCTCAGACAACATGGTATTTAGCTAAATGTATAAACTTTCACAAAAGCATTGTATATTTCAAAATTAATAACTCTGAAGCTAAATAGCAATATGTATATTTCTGAACTGTACATGTTTTGTTAGTTTTTCTCGTCTCTGTATTTTTTTTCTAGACCCATGCAGTGGCTGTGCAAGCATGTCAAAGACCCCAAAGAAAGCAAGGAAAATTCCCCTCCTTGTCCCAAGTTGGGCACCAAAATACAAACATTAAGTAGGATGCAGTGGGTCATAGCATCTCTATGCCCCTGGCCATACAACATTTTGGTAATTAGAAACCAAAAGAACTTTACTGTGTTGAGTCATTTCTATTTGCCCTCATAAAGATGGAGCAACAAACTCAAGGGTTTTTCTACATCTCTAAAGAACATCTGTGATGACAAGAGAAATACATTTTACGCCCTAGAAGACCTGAAGAATGGGGAACATTTTTATCATTTTTATCACATTTAGGAACCAGCAATGAAATGGGCAACGGTCCAAATATTCATGCATTGACCCCCACTTAGTAAGCAGACATGCAGCAGGTGTTCCTGGAAATCCAGAAGTTGACTGTTTAAGGTTATGTTTTCTGCACTGTGGTTCTCGCCATACCCTGGGGACGCTTTTGAGCTGGGTGGAATAAGGGTGCTTGTGAGGGAGAACTATGGCAAACTCATTGATGCATAGAAATAAACAAAGTCGGTGCTGACATTTCTAAAGAAGAAAGAAAACAACATGGTGGGTGGCAATACTGTACTTGTGCCTACGGCAAGTCCTGTCTGAAGAAGAGCGAGCAGACTTTTAGGTAGGTGACAAGTGCTGCAGATGTGTGCGAGGGAGGTTCAGGGGGGTGACAACTCCATATTCAATTTAGTATTTCAGTTCAACACCTACCTATGGACATCAACAGGTCTTATTCGATCCCAGAGTCAGCCATGAACAATGTTGCCATAATTAGTGGTTGTCAACTTATTCTGTTCGGTTTTAACTTCTAGTGTGCAGTTGGGCTTGTAGGAAGTATATGTTGACTGTCTATTGATGCTACTTTTCCCGGAAGGTGAGAGGCTGGAAATCAATAATTTTTTCAGCTCCTAAAATTAAACCTCTAGAAAAAAATGATTAAAATGCTTGATTCCCAGCTTGCTTCATTTGGCAAGTTTTTTTATTGCCCTATTCAATAACAACTTCTTAAGCTAGCAGTCCAAGTTCCTAATTTAGATGGGCTATTTGTCATGATGTATATCTGGTTTCAGACTCTTAACATAGGTTAAGAGATTGTGCAGAGGGACAGGCAATCAGTGACAGCACTAGCGCCTGAAGAGGGAGGTCATACAAGCCAATAGGCACAAGAAAATTCCTCCTTTGGCTAAGCTAAACATGCAAGTCATTGAAAAATATTGTCTACTACTGAACGAATGAGTTACTTTGCACATCAGTAGCTATGCATACCGTGCATCACCTGGACATATGAAGTTACCACATTTACTGCAACACCATATGCAGACTATCTCCAACTGCTGGGCATGGTACAGACCTACGTTACACTGAAAGCATTTCCAATATGGCAATCTGTCAAGCAAATCGTGTACCCTTCAAGCTCACTGTATTTGACCTAGCCACCCAACTCACAGACTGAACACAATACCTACATTAAATCATCATAGGAAGACTCAGGCCCCAATGTGTGATGGAAATCTTGGAATCACGTGGAAGGTTTGCAAAATGCTGGCAGGGCTCAGGGGCATGCTAACACCATACTGTATAATCTACAACTGCTCTGAAATGGCAGAAGGTATAAAATGGCAAGAGAAGGGCTACACAGTCCTTCAAGGCTCAGCTGAAGTGCAAAAAGATCTGACTTGATGACTACCTGCTTGCTCCCCAAACTAAGAACCCCTGCTATTCCATGCGTACCTTCTGATTCCGGATACTGTTTCCGGTTGCATCCGTGTTCGTTTTTTGTGTACGACACTTACTATTCTTGTACAGAATTGTGGCCTTTGTATTCATATTTGAATCACCTCCAAGGACAGATTTCTATTCTAAGCACTAGCTAAAATCCAAAAGCAACTTTTGGGGAAGGTTTTATTGACCATTGCGAAATGTACAAAAGACGTTTATAAGCCTCAGAGAATGGCCCGATGCCAATGCTATGGCCTCTGAGCTGCAGTGGGTTGGCGCGTCTGCTCTGGAAATGCCAGAAGTATACAAAAATGTTACACAGACGATGGTACTTTTCCCCAGTGTAAACTCAGATACATGAAAGCAGACACTGGTCTCCAGTCGGACACTTGGAAACACATAGCCGTGCCAGAGGTGCCGGGCTTGATGCTTCGTGAGTCGGTGGTTAGACTCAACAATCACAGAGCATCCATCTGCAAGTCTTCCCTCTCTGGAGCCCAGACACAGATTATAAGGGTCACTTTCAGTATTCAAAGCAAAAGCGGTCAGAGGCAATCTCTGACCATGTTAAGTTGAGCTCTCGTAGGTACCAGGGGAAAAAGTTGTTCTGATCATTGGGATATGTATTGGTGAATCAATGTTCATTCTGTACATGGTCAAAAAAAAAACAAGCGCTTAACAACAGAATAAGTTCAGATGTTATGTACAAACACAGAAGGAAGCGAGTATCGTACTACAGAAGTCACAGCAGAGATTCAGCACAAAGTGAGGTACAAAAAGCGTGTACACTTTAAAGAATAAAAAACGTAAGCAACGAAAAGAAATGCAATAGAGGACACCCATCATGGAAAAATTGATCAGGACTTATTCTTCACAACGACCTTTGTCATTCCACCTTCAAGACAAGAGTCACTAAGGTCACATTTTTCAGCCCTAGTCGTATGGCTCTTTTTATATATTCACAAAATGGAGACCTCCTCCCACTTGGTGGCAGGCACTTCTCAGGCAGTGCCTATTAGGCAGTGAAAGGGAACCAAAATTCTTAGATTTTTGCAAGCTCCAAGACTCCTTTAGTATCGGCTAATCATCTCCATTTTCGAAACCCTATGCATCACAGCAAAATATAAATTATGTAATAATGAAATCATAAAGGACGATCGTATATTTACGTTGATATTGTGGACGCACGCTAGAATACACCATCAATGTATCTCCTGGCTAGTTTTAGTGCCAGGCGTTGAGATTTTGCAGTCAGAATAGGGAATAGTGTGTGGTATTCCAATTGCCACAAATCACACATTTCTTTATCTTACAACTGTAGGAATTTATGCGGCTCAAAGTGAAAGATCAAATGCAATTTGTGCTCAACTTGCAGTTTAAATTTGGGCCCGAAACAGTGGCACTGGTAATGAGGCCATCAGTTGTTTAACAGACTATCATGAAGGGTCAGACCATCTGCAGGTATCTTTACCATTGGCAAAGAAGTGTGACAATCTAGCACATGTTCATTAGTTTGCGGAGGGGCTGCCTGGCACAGCCAACCAACGTGCTTAAAGTTCATACTACAGAAGACACTCACCATGTTATGCTTAAGGATTCGCTGCACCACTGGTGTGAACACTTCGATTACAACCATCGAGCGAGGACGCTCCCTGCAGTGCTAATATGAGAGAACAGTAATTAGCGTGGTGCACAAAACACAAGAAAATACTTACTCAATGAAGATTATTTGCTCCCTTGGAGTAGCCTTCCATGCGGCAGTACAGAAATGGACCAACCATGTGCAAATCCGTGCAACGATGCCCCAAAGTAATCACCACAGACTATACTGCTCGACTCACTGCCTTTAGCATGAGATGAGAAGTAACTGAAGAATTGTTACTAGCAGGCCTTTGTCAATGAAGTTCAGCTCCAGTCCATAGGTATCAACAGATGTGTCAATACCTGGATGTGCCCATTTCCGGTTTGGGGCACTCAACAGGCAGTACTAAATGTGACTAAAATGCCAGACTTAAAGCATTTTAATTTCTAAATCTTCAGCCAAACACTTCCTGGCAGATGGCTCCTTTATAGCCGCTAGGCTAGCCCAACACAAGCATTCAGGATTGGACAGATTTGCACATGGGTGGCCCAGTTTCATAGTTGCATGCACACATTCTAAAATGATGGAATACTGCTCTACAACCTTACTAGTAATAGTCCCTGTAGTCAAGAAGGTCTGTCTCAAGCATTTGCATCTCTCTCTGCTAAAACCATTAAACAGTGTAGGCGTTTTGGTCTTATTAAAAAAATCATATCTGTAAGCTGTGATACCTGTTCTTGAACTAACATAAGTAAAACGAATTTCTTACAGTAAACCAGGTTTCTGGGCACAAGAGACCTCCTTTGCCTGGGGCCACACAGTAATCTACATAAACGTTCCTACTGTTTGCAAAGATCAGATGCAAGTTAAGACAAATTACAACAAATATTGATCTATCTACATCCTCGGAGTCAAATACGTTTCATTGTTGATCTGGAGAGCTGATTAATACTAAAGTCAAATTAACCAGGAACTCTGTACAGCGTGTGGTACACTGCGCCTCTAGTCTGTTTACTGGCGGCATTACTTCCTGTGACACAAGATGAAATTAGAACCAGGTTCTAATTATGTGCTCCTGAACAAGTAAATAGTGCTACAACTGTCCACAGCCACGGAAGAGGGTAGAGTGTTAAGTTCACAGTCATTATTGATTGAAATATAGGAGGGTCTGGTCCATTGGTAGAGCTCGCAATTCTGGAGGAGGGGAAAGAGCATGTCTAATGCAGTGCATTGCACTCAAGGCTATTAGATTCCTTTTTCAGGAAATAATTGTCACCAGTTCCAGGCTCAGGAGGAAGTCAGAAGAAGTTTTATAAAACTCCATAGAACTTCCAGATGGAGCAGTCACATACCTGTCACCAGGGTTAAAGCATTGTCTGTGAGCAGGTACAGACACCTCGGTCATGTGAAGGTGGTACCTTTCCTCCTGCCGTGACAAAGCAAAGGCCATAAAGTGGTGGCAGGAGGTGGTGGTGGTGGGGGAGGGCGGTCAGGGGAGTCAACATATTTGATACGAGTACAACATAGAATAAAAGCATCAATTTCCTCGGGGCTGTACAAAGCCACATGTAGTCCTTTAGCTAATTATCAGAGTGCTCTCCAATATTCATTACCTTAAAGAGTCACATTGGGTGAGAGGGAGCTTTTTATCTAACCTAACGCCTGCCATGGTGGAATGATACACAGCATTCGAGCCATAAATCAGAACTCAGGCTTCAGCTAACCATGCAGTGCTTGCTCTTTCACACAAGGTACTATATGCCTTATACCATTTTCTGAATTGCGGTCCATCTTTACTAAAGAGAGGAAAAATAGCCCTATGGTTTGCAGCATACTTCATTCATTCATGCAGTCATTCATAGGCGACAAGGAGACATTAACGAACGGTGGACTGGGTGAATTGGTCCAAATCAGATCCAAACCTCTTCACCTACAATTAAAGAGCAATGTTCAAGCCACACTTGAAACACACAGCTTTGTTTTCATCTCCTTTGTAAATGTGTTACAATGTATCTGGTTTTTCTGGAAGCTGTGTTCGGTCCTAGGCTCTTCGCGATTGTCAAGAAAAGAATCACAGTTACTCCATGGGTGAAGCCTTGAAGTTAGGACTGTAAATTCGAAACCATTGAAAAGTCTATCACAGTTAGTAGTTTCCCAGAAAACTGCAAGTCGTGTTTGCAGTTGGACGCTGGTTCTAAAAATCTCAAGACGTTGTTAGGCCTGAAAGTAACTTTGGAATCTAATGTCCGACTCAATATTCAAGTCTAAAACTAACATCAGAATCTGATTTTTAACATATATCCTCCTAAGTCTGCAAAGAACTGCCTAACTACTATCTTCCATGGAGACCTTAATTAATGCAGAGATCCTCCGAATGCACAAAACGATGTAGATGTAGTAAAACATGCGAATAAATGTATCTAAAGAATATTGATCTTAGTCTATTGGCAGCTCCCGGTGCACGGCCCGATGGACATGGAGATGCATTTTGAAAGGTAGGCATCAATTGCCACCGTATTATGAGCCTCAGCAACTCATTAGAACCGATGAGACCCTTTCTGTAAACTTTTTTCAGTGACATGAAACAGAGCCCGGAAGAAACACTACGATGAGAAGTCCTACATGCATTAAATGAATGCTGTTTTTAGATATGCAAGGATATCTTCTCCACTGGATCCACTCTTTGTGCCACTACTTTCCCTAAAACACCCTACACTTTATAACAGAAGTCAGGAAAATATAATGGAGACAAATCAACGCCATCAACCTACCCACTTGACAGAAAGGTTCCACATTTCAGGTGTATTGCAGACTTTCAGAAGGAACCGCTCCATTCCTACAGTACTCAGGTGCTCCCAGAAAGCCAGGCTTTGACCCAGTCATTCTCGGGATATTTCCCACTGTGTGAAACAGACCACACAGTGAAGCGCATACTACTGTCTGCCTTTCAAACGTAAACCTACTATGTGTTTGCAAAGCACCACAATGTCACCTTGCGCGTTACTGTGGAGCACTGGGTTCCACAAGAGGAGTTAGAGTCCAGCTGAATGAGAACATGGATCCTGATCTTCAAATGCCACCCTCTGAGCTGCAAGTTTTCACTCAAACACCTGTATGGTCAAACTCACAGTTGCAGTTGAAAGCACCTTGGGGTGGTATTTGGTGGACTGCACTCAGTGGCATAATAAAAGCTGAGGGGACCCCCCTGCAAAGTACATGAGGCGCCCCCCCCTCCCTCTGGTTTCAGTCTGGTGCTCTTAGGCCAGTGTACCAGGCTGAGGGGGACTGCGGAGCTTGGGCCTCCCTCCCTTCTGCACCGTGGGCGATACGGGGCATATGTTACTCAACTGACTGCGCTATACAAAAACCACACAGCAGTCTGAATAGCTCATTTTCTTTGCAGTTTCTTGAATATGGGAACGTTAGGGCCTTCCCTCAAGCTGGGATTGAGTTAATTCTAAAGTGTGGGTCCCTGTTCTCCTACGGGCCTACCACTAGGCTTAGCCTTTAAATGGTCATCGTTGAATATGATTTAAAGTGGTTGACCGAAGGGTTGGGGATGTAGTCTTCAGAGGTAGCATGCGCCTTTGCCTCAGCATACTATGGGTATGGGGCACAGACTCCAAACCTAATTCTTGATCCATTAAAGAGTCGCCTCGTCAACATCCACTCACACAACAAAATACCCACTCGCCTCTCTCACCAGAACTAATCACAGAAGCAGTAATGCACCTATGCATATCTCCGTATGAAGACACCTCATCAACCTTATCCTTAAAGAATCCTGCCCTGCCTCTTGCAGAAGTAGGGCTGAATGTGCCTGCTATAGAAAAACTCAAAATAAATTAAACAAATAACGAAAGCCCATACCTTGCAGAAGAATTCACAGAGGTCGGGAGGTGGATGGTTATTTTCCAGCAGGGGTGCAATTGCCTTAAATACATACAAAACCTTGTTTCAGTGAGAATACATCATGAAAGCGTGGCAACGTTTTTGAATAAGCAACTACTTAGCACTGTCAGAATAAGCTCATCCAAGGGGAAAAACGAGGCGTGAGTTAGGAGCTACGGACGTGTGTGTGTAAGCAGTGTGTGGCCATGTTTGGAACACGCTGGTTTTTCCTTATGCAAAAAGATATATGCAGGGAAAAAGAGGTACATGCGTTTTCTTCTTCAAAACTTACATTTATCTCAGATACATTATGGAAACGACAATGTATAGTCCAGGATATTTATTTGATTTAAATAAACCCCCTGCACCTATAGATAGATAGAATATTCCTTTCTATCTTCCGAGGGTGTGTATCTTCTAGCGTGACCATCTGAGTGCATACTAACTGGAGGACCATTAATTAATAAAGGCCGCTGAAAGCCTCTTAAATAGGCATATGACGTGCTCACCGGCCTCACCCTCAGATTTTTGTCGTAGGGCCTTATTGTCTCAAAGGGCCACATAAAGGTAAATAAAACTGTGGATGTCCTGCACTGGTTGTCGTTTTTACTTTCCGTACACACTCAGGCCTTGTCCAATTTAAGGCTTTCAGACTTTACTAAGAAAACAGATATAAACAATCTGTGCAACACGTTAGGCAATTTGCTAGCAGTGCACAACTGTGAGTGCCCCACACATTTCTAGTCACCATAAAGGTTTTAGGAGTTAGATACACTCACACAATAATTGTTCTTCTCCTCTCATACTCTTACTGGTGGTCTTCAGCTAGTTTGTGGTACTCGGGATAGTACTCAGAGGGTCAAGGTGGAGGTTGCTCACCTTCAATAACAGTATAGAGCTATAAAAGCTCGCCAGCCGAATGGCTGAGGGTTTATTTAATTGAAGTAAATACCCTGGGCTATACACTACTGTTCCTGCAATTGTATGTGAGTCTGAGGTGTGTTTCTTGTGCAGTTCTGTCACAATGGACTCGGTTTCTCTTCAGACTCAAAGGCACTTCTCCAAGCCTTCTCCATAAACAGGAGATAAACCTTTGCAATGACAAGTGTGGTAGTGAGTGATTACCAGCCACGGGGGTACAGCCCACCCCACCCGTTGCTGCCAAAAATAATGGTGAGAAACCTGAATAACTGATTCCAAGCCGAGAGGCCCAACACTGAAAAATATGCCCACCCCAAAAAGCAGCAAGCAGTGCACATTCAAACTGAGGTGTCAGGTCATACAAGCTCTGAAAGGGGGTTCCGCGACTTCTCCCCATCGACTTCTCCCCATCGGTGTGGTTTAACATAACAATGAGGCAGAGCAACACTTTGACCCAAAGAGGTTTCTTTTCTGGGCTGCAGAAAACCATTTTGAAGCCAGGTAGTGGACATTTTCAACCAAGAAGAGATATGTTTTGGATAACTAAAGGCAAAAAGAAAATCTTTGTTGGGGGGGGGGGGGGCTGCTAGGAGGGTTGTTATTACAGTATAAAAAAAATTCAACACAGAATGTTCTCCAATCCAGTAAGTAGACTTTTGATATGATGAGGGTATGCCCTTATTTCAGAAACAAGATGTTGTTTTTTCTGCGACTAAAAGCAGCAATACACAACAATGCAGACCGGTGGTTCATGTATGATTTAACAGTCACTGTACGTTGTGTAATTTTTTTTTTTTTCAACACATTGAGAGATGTCATATTGTGAACATATATGTTAGCGCTCAACATGTCTGGGGCTCTCATTGTGGGTTTGTTTTTAAGGCCTTCACGGGCATGAGACAGTCTGTAAGAACCTTCATCAAGGCTCTGTTTTATAATAAACAAACAAGCTTAGGTCAAAGGGGTGCAGGCAAAACCAAGCCACCGTTAGTAACCGAAACTTCTGCATGGCACATTATCGGTCATTCCAACTCGTGCATCGGGCACGGTTTCCAAGGAAAAACCATGCATGGGGCGCTGTCGGTGATCAACGCCTGAGCATTGGGCAGGGGTTTTATGGAACGCACAAGTATAGGGCCTACAATATCAGAAGAGCCTTTGAAAGGACACCTGTCAACGGGGCACTTTTATTTAACTCATAAGCTTGAGCATAGTTTGTAAGAAACTCACAAGCATAGGGCAAGACTTGTAGGATACATCTATGGGCATGACTCGTGCGTGAGCAGTCTTCTGAATTACCTCCATATGTGTGTATGTGTCAGATACCAAGAAACATGTTCACGAGACACTGGTTTATGAATTTATGAAGGGAAGTCTGAATAACTGGGCACTGTTTGTGCAGACCCTGTAAGAAACTTATGTGTTTCTAACAGACAGAGACTTATTGTGGATAAGTCAGCAAATCCCTCTAAAGACAGCTGTGCACAGGGAAGGCAGTATCTAGGCCAGGCAACCATGCGCATCAGTGACAAGGCTATACTGAGGGACTGAGGATCACGTATGGCCACGCGCGGTATGTACCACAGTCACCTCTTTGGTCAAATCTGGGCAGAAGTTTATACAGTTGTTCTCAAAGCAAAGGATGCTTGAATACATCTAGGTCTTCAGAACATGGACTACATCATCAGACTTTGCTACAGGGAGGGGACATGCTCAGCTCCTCTGGACAGGTATTCTACCTGCCAAGCTCTCTTTGAGCTGGCATCAAGAACCAGGTTTGATTAACTAATATAATAAAGTCTGTTTGCCATTGTCAGAACATTGTGCACCTGTTTAGAGTCTGCGGTTGAAGATATTTTGTGTGTGTTTTGTATTGTTTAACATTCTTCAAGTAAAAGTTCACAGAATACAGTCAAAGAGGAAAGCACCCAGCATTGAAAGTACCCAGATCGTACTCACCACAATAATGTTTTCATGCTCCTGAGTGGTCAGATTCGTGTTCTACAACAAAAGCCCAGTACATTAATGATTGGACACTATGAGCATCAATAGTTAAAATACTGTACATTGCAACGCAACTGACGAGCGAACATGGTTACACCAGTGATGCAATGTGCATCGCAACATCTGCCCACTGACCATCACTGTACTGAATGGGGCCTGGAAGAAGCCTTGCATTGGTCTCTTCCTCCGACACCTCACAATGGTCTCCTCACCCAACATCTCACAATAGTGGCCAGTTATGAATGCTACTGCGAGAGGTGGAACCTGAAGGACACTCATGAATGTGCGCTGCAGGAATAAACTCCTGGTGACCTTCTTACAGCATTACCTAGAGCATTACGCAAATAACCTATAAAGGAACCATCATATGACAAAACTTCTCAGCAAAATAACATTGTTCCTCATTACACTAAATAAGAGAAATTTTTTCTCCAACCCGAGGTTCACTATGTTTACGATACCCAAGTTAGACTCATGGGTTTCAGTAGGGTGTGAAGAGAAAGATCTTTGGTCACATTAAAGAGGCCCTCTACTGTACAAACTTGTCTTTGCTCAGTCCTGCATTTTTAACAATCACCATCAACATCTGTGGGAGTCAGTAGTAAATTTCAGTATTCCCTGTAAACTCTCTAGGGCACTAAAGCTGTTGAATTTCAATCTCCTCTGGGATTAATAGAAAACCTAGAGACTGAATTGGAGAACCCTCCACAAGACCTTCTGGTGACTGAGGTATCAAAAGTAAGCAGGCCTGGATTATTTTCAGCACTAAATAATGACACTGCAATCTGTAGAACAAAAATGCACTTAATTTCATTGACTTTTGAAGAAATGTGAAGGATGCTGCTTCACTAAATTGCAACACGCTGAATGTAATCGCTTGGACTTTTTGGGATTGAATCTCATTTTTGATTTAGAGGACACTATAGGATTACTATTCAGAATCTTATAAAAACTAAAACCACTGCAGTGTTAAATCTTAGATGCTGTGAAATTGTCATGGATTAGCCTTGTTGCAACCATGTACTGTATTTGAAGAGCAGGGATTCATACAAGAGTCAGGTTTCAGGACTCCATCTTCCCTCCAATTATCCCAATCTTCTAGCTTCCACTCAAAACCACATACTAACGTTCTATTACATCACTCACTATCAGCATTTTAGACACCAGCTCATACATACAGGAAAGGGGACTCACAGGATACTACACCATGCCTACCTCGGAGAGCAGCTTGGAAACAATCTCGAGGGGCGCCTGGTGTATCGAGTCGTCCTGCAGCGGGGAAGTCAGAGCCATGTCCACCAGTGTCCTGATCTCTTTCAAGACGACCTCCCAGCGGCCGGGGTTACTCAGCACCTTCTTATATTTATAAACTTTTTTCTGCAAGAAGAACAGTAACAAAACAGAACTTGAGTCACCAAAAAAACTTCTACGATGAATTAAAAGCATTTTGTACACAACTTCATCTCTATTTGGCCGGATGATTATTTGCTCCTAGCACTAATGACAAGCTACAAGAGTTGGGTAGACACAGCTTCTGTGAGCCCATGCACAGAACTGGACATCTGCCTGTCCCACCTCTCTAGAAAGTGTAAACGTAACGGTCTACCGACACCTGAGCAGAAATTTACATGGAAGGCAGAAGGGATCCAACTCTAACTCAAGGGAAATCGGCTGAATACCGCCAGTCTCACAGAATTCTTTATCATTAAAAAAATTACTTTTGCTTAAAATGTGAAATGATCAACCAAAAAAAGGTAGAAAGACAAATGATTCATTGAACAAAATTCCATACAAAAATTAACAACAAAATTCCCAAGAACTTTGTAGACTTTGGCTCATTGCAAGCATCACCCAAATAAACTCTAGTCTAACAATAATTAAAATACAGGAGCACGCCTGCTATGTTAATAATGGCAATATCCAAATTTATATGCAACAAATGTTTGTCCATTGTGCTGTGTAAGTAGTGCATTGTGCCCGGCTGTGCCTCGTTTTATGTGAACCCAATGACTGTTTACTTTGAAGAACACATTACTTGCTATCAATTTTCAAACACTATTTTGGGGCATTTGTAGATCAGGGCATTTGTAGATCAGGGCAATGAATGGTAAATACAATACACCAAGGATTGGTTTAACGTCTCTATTAGCTTAAACGCCATAGAAACAATTAGAAAGATCCTACAAGGACTTTATTTCACCAGCAATGTTTATAAAACATCTAATAGCAGGCATCAGGTTGAACAAATTCGCCATAGTTACATGCTATAAAGCCTTGCATGGTGCCTACGGCCACAGAGTATAGTGCTACAGCTTAACACTTCAACAACAGCATAAAGTGGACTTTTGTGCAGTATGTTTATTCTTTTAAATGTACTTTTGGCAGTATTAAGAGTTCTCTATGGTTCTTACAAGTGACCTAACAAATAACACAAACACCAGACAACAGGTACGGTGCATTAATTTCAAGCACCTGTATTACCATTCTTCAGCGTAGGCTCATCAAACATGCTCTGTACAAACTTTTATAATGTACTCACAGTTTTCATATAACAATTGGTGGGATACATTTTCAAACCCAAAAGAACTATTCTTACTGGAAGTACACGATAAGAAGGCACCATCCTTTACAATAAGATCATGCGGATGTGCAGGATGTACCTGGGTACAGACAATGAGGAAGACTGAATCTTCCTCCGCATGAAACTCAGCCACTGGGTCTAAATATGTGCCGAGTGTGATATTCTGCGCTAATCAGCTGAGCAGACTACTGGATGCCAAAAGACAACTAAAATATTTTGGTTCATCTTGGCACCACCTTAAGTAAGTCACACACAGTTGATGAAGGGCTTTCCACATTTCACTGGCCTCTTCCAATATTGAAGTAGGTTTACCCGGCGCAAACACAACCAAGATGCACCTAAAACAGAGCGGAGATCAAGGTTGCTCTACTTAAACATTGAAGCAGATGTCACGGTTATTTAACATGAACCATTCATCAGTAATAATAAAAACTCACTTTGAAAGAACCAAAGCATGAACAGGCCTGGCCACCGGACTTAAAGTCAGTAGCAGTTTTAGTTGAAGGTGTGCACAGTCCCAACAACTGAAACATCTGGGATCCCATGCTTCTTCATCAAGTTGCAACTCATTATTTAGCCTACACCCCTCACTCAGATGTAGAGGACATCAGCTACATGAAGTTTTCTCCTGGTGAAGCCATGTCCTTGGCTGCACGACATACAAAAGCAGTACAGTGTCTTGTCCGTACTAAGAATGTATACTAATTTCCTAACTGTGGTCCTTTCGGAAAACTGACTACGGATTGTCTGCAGTATGCCAGATACACGAATGACTAATGTACCTGCTCCTTTATAAGACTTAGGGGGCTACAATTCTCGGTCACCTCTGCCTTGTTTTGATTTGTCACATGCGTTATCACTCCCTTTCACGTAGTGTCCCTTGCAGCATTATCACTAAGATTATAATTGTGTGGTTATTATGCTACTTCTGGGGCCAACCTCTCACAATGCAAGACACTGCTAGGCATCTGGGATCTCAAGCTTCTTCATCACCCAGAAAATGGCTGCTAGAGTTCCTATCTGCGTCCATGCAACTGGCTCATCTCGTTGAAAATCAGTCTGGTGATGGACCACTGGGCTAGTCGGCCAAAACAGGACTTGGAATAGGACCTGATTTACTGAATCCCACACTACCTTAGCTGTAGATTGACCTTCCCTGTCAAAGATGGTCCTGGATATAGTCCCTCTAATCATTACAAGACACCTCCGTCCCACTAACATTCCACCAACAAATTTCTTCCTTGTTATACACAACACGCTCTGTAGTAAAAACCCAGGTTTCCCTGCTCAGATCTCCCTCCCCACTGATTATGCATTTGTGAGACCAACTTTGGTGCCCACCTATCAGCCCATAACAGCACAGCAAACACCTCCCTGCAAGACACTCATATGATCACTACACTAGAACTATACTTCCCCCAATTCACCCTCTGGATGTCTTCCTCTTTCTCTCAAGGGCCAAACCAGTTTGTAATATTATCATCATTAGGGACGACTTGGGTTTCCATTTCCTTCACAGGCGTCACCATCTTGAATGCAGATATTGCTTTAAAAGGGCCAGGTCCACAGCCTAATGTACAGCACAGAGTACAATCCAATAGTGTCTTAATAGAAATATACTAAATAAATCACCGCCAGGCATCTACAATTCATTTTGATGCAAAGTAATAATTGACATCAAGCACAAGGCTTGATCTTGGCACACACATCATTGCACACATGGTTAAATGGAGACATCCCTTAATGATCTCAAAGATCATAACCACATGTAAAAACGCAAGTGAGTTACACAGGCCTGAGACAGATACATGAAAAATGGGCAACTGATTGCAAAGACCGGGAGAGAGACCAAGCACCCTTCATTGGTTCAGGAGTCTGCGAGACGTGTTATAGGTGGGCCTAGCTTGCAGGGGAATGAGGATTGGCCTATTGTTCCTTGGCTGAAGAGTAGCCAGGATACGATTGGCAGTCGTAGACTGCAGAGAGGCAGGGATGTTATTGGAGTACCTTAGCTGCAGTGAAGGCAAGATGGGATTGGCACTTTTTTGTTGCAAGAAGACAGCATGGGATTGGTGGTTGATATATGTGGGGAATATTGGGTAGACCTGCCAGTTGTGCGGTGCCCAGTGCGGACTTCACACTGTGCAACACCTTCGATGGTTTTTTCATAGTAATTTATGGCCCTGTAAGGTCTTGCTCCAGAGAGGCCCTATATCCGAGTTACCAGGTAAAAATATTATTTGTAAAACAGTGAGAAGATCTCCATTCAAGGACAGCTCACCAAGAACTCCTGATGTTAAGGGCATTGATAAAACGTTTCACTCTATAGGGGGCACTGCAAACTACTGGCTAGTTCTTGGGGATATGAATCAAGCCACCCACCAACCATCTGAATGTTTTGGCTATTTCAGGTTCAAAAATTACTTAATTTACTTTTTAGCAGTTGGAGGTCAGGCTAGTGTTGATTATGAAAGGATCAAACGGTTGCACCTCACTGCCAGTCTGGGAAAAGCATGAAGGAAAGAGGGTGGTGCTATGGGTCATCAGCAGTTTAGACTTTCAGAGTATATCTTAAGACATGGATTTTTTTAAGCAGATGAAGTTATGGAGATGTAAATAGAAGCAGTATAGGTTATTAGTGAAGGTAAGAATACACATATGAGCTATACAAGAGGAATTAATATGAAATAATGGGATGTAGACCTGGAACTTTGGCCATTGTTTTTATTTTCATAAAATAAAAATAAAATGAACAGGCAGATTGACCAAAGCATGTGAACTTGAAATTACATTTTCATTGAACCGTTGGCTGCAACTCATCCAAAGTGAGGACCATCTTAGATTCAGGCACGGGCCCTTGGGTATTTCACAGATGTTTGCTGCGTCTCAATAATGTCAATTTCACTCCTAGAAGTTTCAGTCAATATGACTTACCCGACCTCCATGCAACCCAGAAGTTCAGGGGTGCAGGGATCCTGCTGGGATGCGATAGGTTTTATACATATCTACTGTGAAGAGCACTCTTACTCTCATACTAAGGACTAGGTTATTACATGTGTAGGTCCTAATGAATCTCCAGCAGATCCTTAGTGACTAGAGAGGTGAGAAACATGTCAACCAGCACCACTGTAGTGTAGGTAATTCCCACACATAGATTTCCTTTCTCATATTCCTGTGAATCAGGGATTACACATACATTCGCACACTTAAGAAAATCAGACCATTATATTTGAGATCTTCCTCACCTTGTTTTTAACCTTGACATAAGTTCCATTTTGCCTTAAGTAAAGATGACCTTTTTTGACATGTATAGTCAATTTTAATCTCGCCTTTTTCAGTTCCTCAAACACTTCTATTTTTCTGTTTTTTTAATTTTTTATAAAAGATCTCTGTCAAAGAGCCGTCTTGCAGGTCCCATCAGGCATTGCAGCACCAGCCTGCCGAGGAGCAATGCCCGATGATGACGCATGTCACCTAATGGTGAGAGAGAGCTTCTGTTCCTAATAAGCAAATGCGTGTGTTGACCTTTGACTCCCATCTGATTTGGTAGCATGGAGCCCTATATTTCGGAACAGTGCATTCTTTGTTGATGATTTGTTTTATTTTGGGAGAGTATACACGACCGCATAATTTCTTCCTGTCCTTCTTCTTTCATTAGGTCATGGTGATACTCCTGCTCTTGATATACACCTGTGTGTGCATACTGAACACTATCTGATAAATCTGTGTTGCTTTTATTTACCTTTCAGTGTGTGCTTTTATAAGGATATACATGTTATGTCTGGCATCTTGGAAGGGTAACTCACGTGTCTGCATGCATGTTGCACACGTCAACCAAGTTGTGCCTAAGCATGAGGCAATATCAGATAAAGGGGCCATAATTACCCCTTACCAAATATACAATTGTGTTTTTTTTGTTTTAGAGAGCATAAAGAGGAAAAGGTCCACTTTGGTCTGGATGTTTGTATGCTTCATGATGTCTGAGTGATATACAATTCAAAGTTTGTAGTACCAACTACATACGGTAGGGATTCTACAAACGCTTTTGGCCCTGAAGAAAGTCTACCGGCCCTTGGTGGCACTAGATACAGGCTGAAACATGTTGGCCCATTGATGTTAGTGGTCATCATACCCTCTGAACATCTAACTAATTCAGCCACAGGTTGGCATATATAGGTGACTGCACCGAGGTGACGCTTTGTAGTAAGTCTGACTACAAGCTTCCCTCTCCACCGGAGAACCCCATGATGCAAGAACTTTGCATTATTTATATTATCAAGAAGTAACACCAAGTAGGTGATGCATTTTTATATCATTAGCAGGCAGAGTGTGTGCAGCCATACATCACCTTAAAAGGAGTAGTACCAGGGAGTCAGAACATTGGTCCTGATGAAAAGCCATGGGGTTAACTTGAAACATGTAGACCAGCATACTAGAAAGGCAGGTACATGATCACCCCTCCACTCCTATTTTTCATCATTTAGAACACTTCTACAAGTGCTCCCACGTAAATCGTAGGTCGCTGCATGCCCCATTCCACAGCTGAATGGGATGAACCCAATGATGAAGCATGCAACCGAGGAGAAACCCCGGTGGGTGAGGGTTAAGAAAACCAAGCGTTTTCTTTGTTGTGTGAAGGGTCAGTCCACGTAAAAGCAGATGGGCTGTTTTTGTTTCTTGGTGCATCATATCCACTGAACATCTCAGTGTTTTTATTCTCACCAATGGACACTGATAGTAAACAGAATTTAGGATCCTGAATGTGATTTTAACTTGCACTAATCCCTTAATAAAAGAGCTCCGCTTACAAATTGCATTGAGCCTACCCACTCACACTAGCTGGAGTGGGTGAGGATCCTACTAATATAATCATGAGATGCCAGGGTCGCACTGATCTACCTGGATGCGGATCCTCTACCATCCTGTGGTAAACTGGGACCAGCCAACGGATTTCTAAAAGTTAAAGAGATCACAACTCATTAGGTTAACCCTCTCTTGTGTAAATATTGGACATATTCAGGGAGGCTGAGGGTTGTCCTTTATTAGCTTCTCACTCTTCCCCTTTTTTGGTTATTTGTGGTCCTAGGATAACCATTGACAACTGGTTACCTTGGGAAACCTTGAGGTAGATGCAGGCTTAAAGTGGGCCGGGTCCCTCTGGCTCTCAGAACTGTTAGTAACTAAGAACTGACATTGAATTTGGTGTCAGATGGGGCCCTATATTCATGTCATTAACGTTTCTAGTAACTAAGTGATTAATTTCTGAACAATTAATGTAAAAACAGTAAAGCATTCCGTATCGGGGACTTATTTCCTGTTCATATTTCACATGTTTTACTTAATCTTGCATCAAAACACCGGTTGGGTGGCACACTCTAGGGATCACAAAAATGTAGGTTACATGTTTAAGCCACACCCTTAATTATATACCCAACTACCTTTTTGGAGGCCGCCCCATATTTTCCTTCCCACTTAAAGCCCTGGCTAGGTCTAGCCATATTTCAACTTTTAAATGCAATGTTCCCTTCCTTATCTTTTGCCCTAAACAATCGCCTATTTCACCCCTACTCTGATCTAAACCTGGAAACGCCAGTAAGATGACCTGTTTGACCCAGGCCTGGTCTGTGTTGCTTTGTGAAGGGAAGTGATGATTAATACACAACTGCTAGGTATCTATGACCCACGTGCTGTCCTAGCTAAAACGAAGCAGATTAACAGAATGCATACATTCATGGTACGTTTCTGGGCGTGGCTCCTTTGTTGTATTTATCCTAAATAAAATAACACATATTAGTATGAAAAAAGTCTACGAAAACATGGAAGGCTGCTTTACTGGTCACATGTGACATCAGCGTATGTCCCACCAGGGGGCATCCGGACCCTTGGCAGGCGCTCCAGAAGGAAGATGCTGGGCGGCGCCTGGCCTGGAGGGTGCTCGGAGGAGACTGGCTGAGAGGGGAGCAGCTCAACAGGTGGTAGGAAAGGGGTGCTGCCATCGCAGGTGTTCACATGGAGGGAGAGTTAGAGAGGGGGTAATGGCGAAAGTGTGTGTGTGTGAGTGAGAGAGAGAGCGGGCACGACTCACCGGTGCCCACCGTCAGCACGGAAACTGGCACAAGTGGGAGCGTTTACGCACAACCGGCAGTGGCACGCAGGGGCAGAGGTTCAGTGGGCAAGGAACATCGCCGTGTCACAGTGGGAGGGAGTATGCATACATGCCAGCATACTCCTTTTAGGCGGGAGACATCTGATTTATCCTCTCGCCTAATATCGTCTCTGCTCCAATAGACGGTAGTGGGGAAAATATATTCAAGGTCCCCCACTCTCACTTTATAAAATGTTGGCATGTATGTGTATATCAGGTCAAACAGGGTCGTAGCGGCGTGAGAGGGGGCATAGCTGAGCAGTAGAGAGCATCGTCTGCCCGTAAAATGACATAACTCAGTCACCGGGTGGTGATGGGCTCCGCTATCTCAGCGCGCACACCTGCGCAGGCTCGCGCGGCTCAGCAAATAAAGGGGTACTGTCAGCTCGGAAAATGTCACAGCTCAATGGGGGGAGCGGGCACCGCGGTCTCAGACTGGACACAGGTCAGAAGGCCGCAGGCCGTATGATCAAAGAGCCACAGCTGAAGGGGGAGGGGCATCAGGTTGGCAGGTGCAGGGGGCACCGCCAGCTCGAAGAATGGCGAACAGCTCGGCAGACGGGTGTGGGCAACACCATCCAAGAGTGGGTGCAGCTCAGCAAACACTGGCACCGTCGGCGCAGAAGGGCACAGCCCAGCTGGAGGGTATGGGGGGGCCAGTGCGGCACCAGAAGCCACCGTCGGTGGGCACTGACGGCTGGGGGTAGCAAAGCTCAGCAGAGAGGAGGGACGTGTGCAGTGCAGATGGGCGACATGGCTCTCACAGGCGCCTCTCACCTGTGCGCAGAACGCAGGGCAGCACCAGGCTCAGTGCGGGCTCCAAGCCGTCACATGGCGCGACACGTGCGCAGAGCGGGGGCCCTTCTCGCAGGGGCAGCTTCACCTTGGAGGGCTACCAGGGGGCGGTGCCCAGACCGTGCGGCTGGCGCACTACATTACTCACAGAGCACGTCGGAGACGGTGGGGGGCATGGGTCTCCACGTCGGTCTCCGCGGTGGTCCTCCCTGCCAGCCGAGGCGGATAACCAGCCGCGGTCTCCGGTGTCTGTATCCGAAGGTGGGCGCAGCTCTTACAGGAACACACATGCCTGGCGCGCTCCTGTAAGGGCTGCAGCGACCATGCAGCGCCTCATGATGCGCGAAGTGCCCGTCACACGGCTCTGACCCAATTACTGCATTCAGCGTCCCGTCTCCCTTGCAGGCTGGCTTGGATCACAGTGGTGCCACACACGGCGCTGGGCAGGAGCGGCAACGAGTACAACCATTCATTTCACGGTGGCAATATGGCTGGCACTCAGTGCATGCCACTCCTTACTAAAGCGTGCTGATGTCATACCACAAAGAAATAGCACCTCTGGAGTGACATGCTAGTAATACCTCCCATTAAGATTCCGAAAGTTTGTGCATGCATTGCTGCTAAGTTTCCAAGCTCCATGCGTGACTAGTTAGGCCAGTCCTGAATTTGTATTCAAATTATGTGACTGGTTTTCTAATGTAACCCACTATATACGCAGAACTACAAGTCCCACAATTCTAAGGGAAATAAAAACAGGACTGGACTAACTAGTTATGCATAGACCTGTGAAACTTGACAGCTATACACCTGGCAAGTGCCAGTACCGTCCCATTAGCAGGACCACTGGAATTATATGGCAGGGGAGCACCAAATTATGTAGCAGGGTGACTAAATTATGCAGCTAAAAAAGGTGAATTATGTGATGTTAGAATTTGGGCCTCTAGTTGGCAGAGTTATGCATCCTGTCCAAGTAGGGATCACAATCCTAGTTAGGGTAAGTCACAACACAACCAAAATAACCCGGTGCTCACCCTCTGATAGCTTGGCACAGAGCAGGCAGGCTTAACTCAGAAGGCAATGTGTAAAGTACTTGTGAAATAACTCAGAGTATCACAGTGAAAACATCGCAAAAAGAACGCCACATCAGTTTAAGACAATAGATCATATTTATCTGGTTAAAATAAGACCAAAATGTCAAGAATCCAATATACACTAGTAAAGTTATGAATTTTGCAACATTAAATCATATTATAGTGCTTACAAACACAAAAGCTCCAATTGGGGCTATTATGACATTGTGACAGAGTCATTCCTAATAGTCCGATGCCACTCGCGGAGGAGTGTGGGCCAGTCACGGAGTCACACGGACCCTAGGCACAGTACCTTTGGAAGATGAGGAAACAAAGATGTAGCACAGAGTAGGGGAGATGAGGTGTTGCTGAGGCTGGTGCGGCGTCGGTTCCTTACTGCTACGCAAGAGGCAAGATATCGGATCTGTCCGGTTACAGGGGAGGTGATGCTGTGTTGGTGGCGAGGCGTTGGTTCCTGGGTAGATCGATAAGTCCAGCCGATCAAGGTGCGGTGTCGACTTTGCAGTGTCACCACCACACTGCAGGACTTCAGTGGCATCACAGCAATGTTGGGCTTACGTTGCAGGCCACGGTCATTGCGTTCAGCGAGGACCACAGTGTCAGGACAGGCAGCGGTGTGGTGTCAGACAGCGGCACCAGTTCTGGAGTCGCTGAAGTCTATGGACTAGCTAAGAGCTAGTAGATGAAGTCTTTGTTGGCCCTGAGACTTAAGAACAGGAGGCAAGCTCAATCCAAGCCCTTGGAGAACACTTGTGGAGGAAGGCAGAGACCTTCCAGCAGAGTCAGGGAGCAGTAGCAGCAGGACAAACAAGCAGGATAGCAGCCCTTCTAGAAAAGCAGTTCAGATGAGTCCTTTGGGCAGCTCAGCAGTCCTTCTGACACAGTCCAGTTGTATACTCAAAGGTTCTGATTTGGTGGGGTACCAGACCCAGTATGAAGTGGTGGAAACTTCCAAGAGTGGTTTTGAAGTGCACAAGTTCCCCTTTCAACCCAGCCCTGTCTGCCAGGAGCCCTGTGGGGGGTTATCAGTCCTTTATGTGAGGGCAGGCCACTGTCCTTTGAAGTTTAAGAGAGAGCCCCTCCACCGTGCCTCCCCAGGGAAACCCATATGTATGCAGATGTAGTTGAGTGTCCTGAGTTTATGGCTGTCTGGGTGGAATGCACAGGGGGACCTGTCAAACAGCACGGACCATATGTACTTTGTAGACAGGTTGTAAGGCACCGATGGCAGTAAGTGCAGAGAAATGCCTACTTTCTAAAAGTGGCATTTCTGAAATAATTAAAAATCCAAATCCTCCAGTAAGTAGGATTTCTTACTACCATTCCAACCATACCAAATATGACAAGTCTATTCCTCTCAGACCAGAAAGTACAACTTAAAAACATATAAGGGGATCTCTAATGCTGGCCTATGAGAGGAGCAGGCTTCACAGTTGTGAAAAACGACTTGGGGAGTTTTTCACTACCAGGACATGTAAAACTTATAAGTACATGTCCTGCCTTTTAATTACATAGCGTCCTGTGGCACCTAGGACCTACTTTAAGGGCGACTTATATGGAAGAAAAGGGGACATTAAGGCTTGGCAAGTCGTTTTAAATGCCAAGTCAAAGTGCCAGTGAAACTACACACACAGGCCTAGCAATGGCATACCAGAGTCATGGTTAATGGGCTACTTATGTAGATTGCACAGTAACTGCCGCAGGCCCAATAGTAGCATTTAATTTACAGGCCCTGGGCACATCTAGTTCACTTTACTACGGAGTTGTAGGTAAATTAAATATGCCAATTGGGTATGAGCCAATGTTCCCATGGTTAGGGGAGGTAGCACAAGCACTTCAGCACTGGTCAGTAGTGGTAAGGTGCGCAAAGTCCTAAAACCAGACAAAATGGAGAGAGGCAGGCAAAAAGTTGGGGGAAGACCACCCTAAGGCTGTCAGGTCTTACATGTGGCATAATGCAGCATTTTTATGATAGTACTACTTCACTATCTTCTCACATTAAAACCAGTTTAATAATCAAATACAGAAATAAGCAACTGAAAGATAACCAGTTAAAGTTTGCGAATGTCCTTCACCACATGCGAACATGCCACCACGTTTTTAATAACTGTTGATACTTTTAAGATAGAAACTTTTTTTGTTAAAATCTGTAGATTATGCAGCAGATTATGGATTAAGTGGCAAATACAACAAATCAATAATTATGCAAAAAATGTAGCCACAGAATTGCATAATTCCAGTGACCCTCTCAATTAGTGTTAGTTGAACGTCTGAGACTGTTCCACTACTCTCAGACTAACAGTATATAAGTGAATACAGTAGTGCCATTAAAGTCCAATTAATATTATGTTCCCACAACAGTGCCAGTACTGTCCAATTAACGATACATCAATTATGGTGACATTGCCTTTACAGTCCAAGTTATGCTGTATTAGCAATTACAGGAGGGACAATAATGTTGAATAATGGTATGGCAGTACCTGCAATGGTGTTAGTAAGGTTGCATTAATGGTATATCATGGTCTAAACTGTGGCAGCGCTTTCTATCAATAGGTTATCAAGGCCTTCAGCAGTACCAGTGTTACTTGGCCCTATAATGGTTCATCAGTCAGTAACAATGCCACCATTGGACAAATGACAGTACATCACTACATCGTGGTCTGCGGCAGTGCCATTACTGTTCCATTATTGGTGCATAAGAGCATCCGATAGGGCCAGCACTTTCCCAGTAATGATATCCATGAGCCACAGTGCCCATCCTGTCCCATTACTGGTGTAACATTGTCAGCACGTCTGCCAGTTCTGTCCTGAAAATGATGCACCAGGGCCTGCAACAATGCCATTACAATACCATCAAAGTAGGATGTCCAGGGTTGGATTGATGTGGTTCAATTTAGGGGCTTTGGCATACACCACATCTTTAAGAAGTGCTAGAGAAAACTTGGAAACAACTGACCATAAGCATTTAAAATCAAATATGTGTCGCCATGGCCCATTCCCTTTAGAAAACCTAGGCATTTGTATGAGTCCTAGGTTTTGCAGAAAGGGTTGGCTCAGCCAATGCACCAGCATACATGTTACATACGTTCACTTGCACTGGCTTCTATTTTCTCTGAGCTTGCTTGAACTTTATTCAGAAGTGTTTGTTTTCATGCCTGGCACTATCATACCATGGCTGCCTACAATATGGCAAGAACAACTACAAATATATCAGGCTCAGAATAACATAAAGATGGCACGTTTGTTATTCACGCTCACAATAGTTAATGAATTACCACCACAATGCAGGGGGTAGCATTACAGCAGGTGTGGGTGCCAGGAATGTCTACCTTATGCCTAGAATGACTACTATTGTGCAAGGGATGCCCAGAGTATGGCAAAAATTACCGCTGTCCTACAAATGCAGTCTTTGTCCCTTAGATGTCCACAATATGCCAGTAAACATGGCCATGATCTTTGGGGTGAACATTATGCCAGGACTGGGCACCACTGTGCAAAGGTTGCCCACAATATATCTTCATTACGTCTAGACAGCATTTTAGGAGGGGTGAGCAACATACCTTGCATGCCCACACGTGTCCAAGAATTACTGCCCATGTACCAGGATGGGTCTTTTACCGATGGTGGACATCATGCCATGCATGCCCAAACATTGACAAGAATTCCCACCCTTGTGCCAGGGTCAGCATTTTACCACTTAAAAAGAGTTTAAGATGGGACCAGCTGCTGGCGGAGTCGGCATGGGATGGAAGGTGGAGGAACTGAACAACACCAGCTTCACAATTTATGGTTGTTGTAAAGAAGCACAGAGATTTGGTCGATCCAAAGAAGCTTAGAGAAGTTGTTGAATTAAAGAAACTCTGAGATGTGGTTTCATTAAATATACGTTGAGAGTTTGTTGAATTAATGGAGCTTGGATGTGCAATGGAAACAATAGCTTTGGCTGGATGAATTAAAGGAACTTTCAGATGATGTTGCATTAGAGGAGCTCAGAGATGCGGTGGAAGGATTACTAGCAACGACTGAATGTATAAGTCCTTGTTGGAGATGTGTAAAACACAACCAGAGGCTGCTCAAATATCTTGATGAGGACACAAGGCGTCTGTCATGGCCAGCTCATGACGGGGATATGAAGCATCTGCCACAGCGATCTCATGATGGGTCTTAAATGGCTATCTCATGATGGGCACATGAGGCATCTGACATAGCTATCCCATGATGGGGGAATGCGGCCACCTGCTATCGCCATCCCATAATGGACACATGAGACGTCTGTCATGGTTATCTAATAATGGGAACATGAAGCACATGCCAGGGCTATGTCATGATGGAGACATGAGACATCTGCCACAGTTATCCCATGTTGAGGGCAGGAGGGCTCTTAAACGGCTACCACATAATGGGGACATTAGCCTTCTCCCTTGGTTGTCCCATTATGAAGATATGAGACATCTCCCATGCCATTTTTATTGATGAGGACATGAGGAATGTGCCATAGTTACCCCATGATGGGGCATGAAGTGTGTGCCATGGTTATCCCAAGATTAGTAAATTAGGTATATGCCATGACTATCCGAAAATGGGGACACAATGTATTTTCCATGGCTGTCCAATGATGGGGATATAAAATATCTTTCATGGCCGTCTCTTGATGGGGATAAGAAGTCTCTATGCTGGCTATCCCTTACTGAGGAGATAAGGCATTTGTAATGGCCATCTGATAATGGGGAAATGCAGCATCAATCATGGTTATTGTATAACAGGAACCAGAGGCGTCATCCATGTCTTTTCCATGAGGGGGCATTAAACATTTATCATAGTTATCACATGATAGGGGCATAAGACACCATCTATGGTGGCTCACCATTGATGCATACAACATCTCTTGTGGTTATCACATGTTGTGGGGCATGATGGACTCGTCAGCGCCCATGGGCACAGCCAAGCAGGAGAGTATAGGCACCACTCAAAGAAGGCACAGCAGGCCAGTGCAGCACAAGAAGCCACGTCTGGTGGGCACGGATGGTTCAGGGGTGGCAATACTCAGCAAAGAGGGAGGGATGTGTGCACTGCAACTGGAACAACATGACACGTCTTCTATGATTATCTCATGATGCCGGCATGAAGCACACAACAGGATGAGATGAGCATGCAGCATAGCACACTATGCCCAGCTGGCTTAGCTATCCCATGATCAGGAAACAAGGGGTTTGCCGCAGATGCCACATAAAGGGGACATGAGGGATCAGCCATGGACATCTCATAATGGGGAATATTCCTGCAATGGATATCTCACGATTAGGACATGAGGCTCAAGGGAGAATGAGATAAGACAGCAGCATAGCACAGAGAGCTCCAGTGACTTGGCTGGAGTCCTGAACACTTCTCTGCCTCTGTGTTTGCTAGTAATACAACACTAGACTCGAACGTAAAGCCCTCATCGTGAGATTCAAGTAGGCGTGCAAGGCCACTGCAGGATTCTCTGCCAGAGATTTGAAAATGAGATAAAGTCCCATTGCAAGATAAACCTATTCAGAAGATGTGGGCTCCTGAGTATTAGTTCTTCCTTCTACCAACCCAGAAAGCGAGTGAGTGTGCCTCATGTGTTGCATGACAGCAACCTGGTTATAAAATTCAGAACCATCAATTTATGACCCAGGGCCCCAGGCAACCAAAACTGCATCCATCAGAGCCATAATGCACTGTTTCAGGGGGACCCGGATAGCACCTACGCAGCACTGGCACCAGCCACCCCAGATTTTTGCACTCATGCGGCTAAAGAAGAATATATGTAGTCCAGCGTGTTGGAGATGCAGAGCTCTCCACTGAAAGCCATTTTTACGATCAAACTGTATCTCTTTGGCAAATTTAAGCCTGGGATTTCTCCATTTTATGGAAAAGGTCAAAGGACATTTGCTTGCACTTCTGTTTTTCCTTCTTATACCAGTATGGCCCAGACCCACTGTAAAATCTGATGCGGAATCCCTAAAGTTTCACTTGGGTGACTCCTCACAAAGAGCTAAAGCCCATGAGCTGATAGGGACTTTGGGTGGTGCCCCTACAAAGGGTGCCTCATTATGCTGGAGGCTGCAATAGCCTATGGGACTCCCATGTGGGAGATGGCGACCTCCCACACCATCCCCAAACCCACAACTCCTACTGATTATGGGAGAAGCTGTAATGCATGGCAATCGGAGTGCGGCAGACGATAAGGGCCTGGGCACCAAATTAAAAGTGCCCTCCCCCACCATTAAAGAATCAGATAGCTAAAACAGTGACCCACATTTGCCAATCAGGGCAGTTTTAAACTTTAAAAGACAAGCTGCATGTCAAGGTTTGGGAGACTGCAAGCACTTGTGCTTGCTTCTGTCAATTTTGTGGCAACAGCCGGAAATCAACAGTGAAAAAAACGGCCTACCAGACAATATTACAACCCCACAAACAGCCAAAAAGACAGCCCATCCACTGACCTGTCAGACCAGCCCATATGGCACTGCCATAATGCCAAATAGGCCAGTCCGACCCCGCTGCACACAATTTCTTAACCCCGCAGGCGCGAAAGCCCAGCAGTGGCGAGGAAAGGACTCCTGGCTCGTGGCCCAGGAAGCGGAACGCCCAGTTTTTGTTTACAGTGGATCCGATGTTTATCTGCATCCGAGGCCCTGTATTTGTATTCGAGTTACGGTCCCCGTGATAACAGCTGTTGTTTTCCATTAGAGGGCCGCTCGTCCCCTCATCGCTGAATGTGCTCACAAGTAGCCCGCCGCCAGGGGAGATTGTTGCTAAGCGGAAACAGGCCCGGCTCGGCCCGGCCACTGGGCAAGCAGAGCCCGTCTCCGAGATGCTGCAAGGAAGGATGCACCAGCATTACAGAACCAACGAAGTCCGACCAGGGCCGGAGCTGCGGGGTACTAACTCCTTAAAGAGTGCACCTCTCGGGCAGCACCTCAGTGGTTCCAGTGCCCTCCTTTAACTACTTAATAAAAAGTGTATTTCCTGCTCCGAATTCCACCTCGTTTCCTGCGCTTCCAACTAGTAAGCCCTCAAAGTTTGACTGGATCAGAACCCCCCTGACACTCCCATAACCCAACTCCCAAACACAGGGCTGACTAGCAATTTCAAACATCACCCTATTCACCCCCCTTTGATGCAGCTGCAATCAGAACCCTCGAGTACAGCTAAAATCAGAACCATTAAATGCATTCCCGACCAGCATCTTCAAATTAAGTCCTGAGCAGAAACCTGAAATGCAGTCGTTATCAAAACACTTAAATGCAGGTTCATTCCGAACCCCCCATTGCAGCTCATCAGAAACCATGAATGCAACCAGAACCCTTGAATGCAGCTTATCAGAACCGTCAAATGCAGATTATTAGAACCTTTTAATGCAGCTCCAATCAGAACTTCGAATGCAGCTTCCTTCAAATCCCTCAAATGCAGGTCCAATCAGAACCCTCAAATGCAGCTCCAATTAGAACCATAGGTGTCAATTCACCAAAATGCCAGGAGTAGCGGAAGTGACATCACACGTCCCTTGACTGCCACTTTCACTCATACATACAAATTCACACGTATACACACTCTCTTACACACTCTCACAAGCAAGCACGCACACAACATACATTTAAAGCATTTTTCACTTACTTTAGCTGCCATGGAAGGGCATATTCCAGCTAACTGTATTCCATTTTTATTACACTAATAGTGAATAATGTATTATTATTTACTAGTAGTGTGATAGGAAATGTACAGAAAACTGCTATGGTGTTCCTGGCACTGAATTTGCCACATGAGGCAAGAGGTCGCAAAGGCAGTGCCAGGGGTAGCAAACAGCCAGCCAGGGGACGACCCCTAAATAATGTCTATGATCAGAAACCCCCAAATTCAACCCTGACCAGCACCCTCAAATGAAACCCTGATCAGAACCCTCAGATATAGCCTTATCAAAATCCTCAAAAACACTCTGATCACAAGCCTAAAATGCACCTCCATCAGAATCCTTAAAAGGACCCCCAATTCAACCCTCAAAAGGATCCACGATCTGAACCCTTAAATGAAGCATCAACTAAAGGCGACCACCAATCAAGTTTGGTTGCGGGACAGCACTGCAACAGTGGCAGAGAATGACATCATACGCTTCCGGCCCACATCTGTTCATGATCAGGTTCTGGCACTGCTCTGGTTCACTTACAGTGGCATTTCTATGTTTTCTAGACCTATGAGTCACGGGATGCTGATTGAGTTACCTGCTCACCATTGACATCGACTGAGCAGGAGGACATTATTTTAAATGCCAGCAGGGCCAACTCTGACTTTCATCTTTTCGAGATTGGTAAATTGAGTCCATCTGAACTAGGTAGTAAGACCTATTAGCCACAGTGAGTAGGAAACAGTAGGCATACAGTCTGAAGGTTCTGCACAATAGAATCTGATATGAAAATGAGACCAGCAGAAGACATGCATCACAAACCACGCATGAGATGACGTGTGACCATGCACCACAGTCCACAGACGTTTAGCAGTCTGCAATGAACCTCCAGTGGTTTCTCATCTCAGATGTTGGATTGCCCCAAATCTCTAGAATTCCATATTAACATCAGCTATATGCGCACATTGCAACAAAGACACTGCCTGCACCAGCAATCCCTGCACCAGCAATCCCTGCATTGCTGATAAGTCCTTGCTACACAAACTCATCTTCAGTACAAGTATTCAATTGGTGATCCTCTGTCACCTCCTTACAGGCAGCTCTGTGTTTACTCAAGTCCCAAACTCATACTTGAGTGCCAAGAAGAATGCCCACCAGAACAACTGATTAAGGGAGTCAAGAAATGTGCCTGGATTACCCTTGCAATCAGAGAACTTCATTGGTTCCCTCTCAAAACCAGTATCAACTTACCAGTCAGCTGCCTCACTTTCAAGCCAGTGAACCTGAACACATCACCATACCTTGCACATACACAATCAAGATTTCCAGCTCTCAATGCGACAACCACAACAGAAACATCAAACCTGAGGCAAGAGTGTGCAAGAAGAAAAAGGCAACATACCATAGGCCGTATTATGATAAAGGCATACAAGGTACACCTGGCAGACTGGGCCACTGGAGCAGTGCACTCACTTACCATCAATGTGCTGTCCCGGGGCAGCCGCGAACATACACCTGCCCCAGCAGCAGCGTATTAGTGAGAGGAGGCAAACCCACTCCATCTTCCACTGTGTAGAAGGCTCCCACCTGCACTTCAAGGGGGGTACAGAGACTTTCCTGCAGGCAAACACAATGACTGACTCCTCTACCAAGAGAATGTCTTGAGGGGTGGGGGGGGGGCAATTAGACCCCCCCCTTTACCCACTCCAGAGAGGTACCTTCAGGGGACACACTGACTGTGCAGCATCTTTTTTGTGGGCAGTCAGTGAGCTTCCTGATGGCATCTTTGCTTCTGGGCCAGTGCCCATAATACCACCTAGCTGCAGAGGCAAAGAGTTAACCTCATTTGCATGGTGTATCATGCAGATGAGGGAAAGCCTTCTTAAGACAGTGCCAATGCCAAACGTGAGCCGACGCAACAGTAGGGGTACAGAGCAGAGACGCCTGCAATACAACAGTTCACTGGTGGTCACAGAAAACAGGCACACACACCCTTTGCACCCCGAGGCTCTGTCTGTCATGCATCTCCAGGACTTCCCCAGCATTCTTGTAAACTGGTCATGATCCTGGTGCAGATTTAGAAAGCACCAGGCTTACTCCATTTTTGCAGGAGCTGAAAATGTACCTCAAATATATCTCACTTGGGCACTAAGAATTTATCTCACTGCACAGATTTAACTCCTTCCGCTCAGTGACCTTCTACATACTGACCAGTTACCAGCACAGTATGTGGTACGAGCATGTAGTGAGCTTTTTTCCTTAACTTACCCTATTCTGAACTTTCTTGGGCTCCCTGCACACTTGATCACAGCAGGGTGGCTGCGTGCTAAAGGGTCAGAACATGATCTACTGGCAAAACTGGTTGACAGTGGAACTCGATCTGCCTTAAAACCATGGCTTTCCCATCTGACCGCAGTATGTGTTTACTGGGAATATCTCTGTGTATCACTGCTGATGTATCTACAAAACTCTGGATCTCTAGCCAACAGAACTACAACCCCATTGTATTCATCTATCTAAAAAACTTAGGAGCTCTTAGCAGCAAAACCGCAAACCCCAGGCTACTAACCTACCCACAGAACTCAGGAGCTCTTAGCAACAAAACCGTGACTCCCGTGCTATTGACCTATCCACAAAGCCCAGGAGCTCTTACCAACAGGACCCCAACTCCCACACTAGTGACCCATACAAAAAACTCAGGATCTCATATCAACAAGATCGCGACCACGTGCTTTGACCTATCCACAAAACTCAGGATCTCTTATCAAAAGTACCACGACCCCCACGCTATTCATCTATCTACAAAACTCAGGCGATCTTACCTACAGAACCACAACCCCCACACTTTTGATTTACCTACAAAACTCAAGAGCTCTTTCCAACAGGATTAGAAACCCCCTGATAGAATCATTTCATGATCAGAGCACCCAACCAAACCAGATAAATTGAGTCTACAAAAATCAGGCCAATGTTCTTATCCACATGAGATCAAGACCATTTCATTCACTGGGTCAGTACCCGAATCAACAGTATTCACCCCACCATTCCCCTAAGGATGAAAGACTGGGCTGGCCCTGGTGGGATTTATAACTGTGACTTTCAGGTTACGCAAAGGTTCTGCAGCTGACAACTAACACACAGAGCAATTTTACCTGGGAGTCACAAAAGACGATGTTTTTCCTTTAACATGTTAATGTTGATCTGATACTGTCACAATGCAAAAAACTTGTATTCATCGTTAAAACATTACTACAACTTTTTTTTTATTGTGGAATGGCCCAGTGATGTGAATTGTTTTAATATAAACACACCTTAAAGAGAGCTGTGCTGTCAAGTCAGTCCTAATAAGCGTGAACACAAGTGAAGGTATAAGCGAGCCAGTGCAAGGAGGCAGACGTGACCGAAGAGTAACGAATTATGTGAGATAATTAAATGAAGGAATAAGAAGCCAATAAGTAAATAAGTAGTGAGATGCTGAATGGAGAAGTAAGTGAGCCAAAGAGTAAAATTATGTGATTGATTAATTAAACGGGAGCTACTGCGGAAAGCAAAAAGCGAATATTAAATAACACAATAGTCAGCCAATAAGTTAAGTGACACTTTGATTGCAGAAACAAGTAAGAATAAGTAAAAAATAAACTATGAATAAATAAACGCGCTAACAAGTAAAGACTTAAAGGAGACAATGCATGTAGAAATAATCAACGCAAGAAATAAATTAGTGAAATCATGAATGTACGGCTAAATGGAACAATGAATAGGAAAAAGACAAGAGGACGAATAAACAAATAAGTGAGATAATATTTAATAAAACAAGTATCAAACGTCTGAAAAAGTAATGATAATGCAAGACAGCCGGTGAATAAAGAAACAGCTAACAAATTATTAAAAGCATTGATGACCGAGATGAACAAAGGATCAAAGCATGAAACAATAACTATATTAGTGACCTAAATGAAGGGAGGAATAAGTGAACCAGTTAACCAAAGGGGTAAATAAAGAAATACATTGGGGAAGAATTGGCCTAAAATAATAAATATTTAAGCACCCACTGAACAAAATAAACACATGAAGAAGCAAATGAAGTTTTACGCTACCCTTTAAATAAAGAATAACTGATCCAGTCAGTCAATGATGACAGAAGAAAGAATGCATTAAATTACAGAACAAATTTCTACACCACACAAAGATGGAGCATGTGTCCTGATGTTCATTCTCACCCACTGTTCCTTCTAAGACATATAAAACAATCCTTTCATGAATAGGAAACGAAATGGGGAGTGCAGATTTGTACAACCCCGCCCTCAAGAAATTATTTGACTCACAAAAGTACTTCTAAACAGGCATTGGAAAAAACAACAGGTTTGACCTTCATGGGGTGATTTTTTTTATTGTGAGCACAAGTCACAACAAGCACTTGCAATGCAATGGGTCTCACATTTGCTCGACTTATAGCTATTTGCGTTGTAAAATCCTAACCGGACTTTTATTGCCACATTAACTGAAAATGAAAAGTAATACAGTTTTACATAAGCAAGCCAATTTAAAGTGCCACGCCATGAGCACGAAGGAAACAGAAGTTCGCTCGCCGTCAAACGTATGGACAAATGTGCAATTATCCATGTAACAGGGTCGATGTCATTCAAAGTGCCTGACTACTGCCCAGCAAGATTGCGCTGCATGGGAAATAATAATAATAGAAAAAGTAGTCCAGAAGCCATACGGAAAACATGGAGCCTTGTATGTTTTCAGTAGTTTGCCGGTGCGCTTGAAGTGGGCTAAACACCGGAAAAGGCATGATGTATGCATGCCTTTTACTAATGAAAGCAAGCGAATTTTAAAAGGTAAGCCCACAAACCAATTAAACTGATGGGCGTGCAGTGGGCATGGTTAAAAGCCCACAGAGAGATTACAGCAGGTTAGAGCGTTTTCGCACTCGACCCGAAAAAGGAAAAAACGACAACCTGCGCCTAAACGTGGTTGCTATATGCTCGCACTTAGAATTTGAAATAAGAAATATATTTTTATGAAACAGTGCATGTACTTCCCAGTAGACAGGTGCGGGTGGATTAGCTACAGAAACATTTTTAGCTTTAATGCACATCCCAACAAAACATGATTCTGATAACTGCAAAGAAACTGAACTATTTAATTTGAATTGATGTAACCCGAAGCATAGTTTAAACAGACAAGGATGAATGAAAAATTTAAAAGATTCAGAATGGAGACGAAAAGTTTTAGCTACGTAAGGTGTTGGCCCACCAGCCCCTGCAATGAAAAGCACTTCTTTTACGGCGGATGTGCTCATGCGATCAAGTTAAATGCCATCACTCAGAGTGAAAGGGAGCCTGTGGCTGAGGTTTGCTCACTAACTGACTGCCCATGCTGTATGCTCTAGTAGGCAGAAGTGAAATGTGAAAGACAATTTAACATATAACTGGATGAGAAGGCTGGCCCGAAGGCCCTCTATATGTGGATACATGAATGCATTGTTTATTTGTAATTTGTTTTATTACATGAGGCTAAGGAACTAGCTAAACTGTCTCTAGGCCAGACCTAAAAAGAACAGATAAGGCCACAACATATTTGAAGACTTGAAAAGCATCCAACATCAGCTGTGCCACTGCCATAGATGTGCAATGTTTGAGTCACAAACCTGGTTCACATTTCAATGAACATAATCCTGCTCACCGAACAGGTGTTAACATCTGTGTTACTTATAGCAACACAACAAAGAATATATACCCCTTCCATCTGTTGGAGGGCCTGGCTTTGATCTGCAAAGAAAGAGTATGATGGATCTTTATGCCCTGAAAACTAAAGATTCAGAGCCAATCTTAAAGAATCAGGGGCTGGTGTCAGCCCATCTGGTCATCCTTTCAACGTCTGTTCCTATAGTATCAATTTGAAGCATGCCGCTTTGATGATGGTCAGAAAATGGGGGTTCGCCAAGGAAACCATCAGAACTTCTCTACCAAGGCAGCAGTCTGAAGCTTTTGGATCTGCTCTGGGCCAACAGAGTATGATGTTTTTACGGAAAGCATTTTACATTAGGGTCCTATGCAGTGTGGGAGCTGGTGCAATGCATGTATTTTTAGGATCTAAAATTATGTTTTGTGTAAATATTCAATATAGTCAACATTCACACGTTCTGCCTAGGAAAAGTTCAATCTGCCTGGGGAGCCCTCTTCCACTCCTCATCACTCAACCTGAAAGAACATGCACAAGCAGTCAGGTATACCTCTATGCAAGGACAAACTAGTCAGTTGCACTCGCTGTGGAGAGGTGAAGAAGAGCAAAAACAAAAAAAACAAGGCAACAGGCACCCTTCTTGTATGCATCCAGGAATTGGAGTGGCATCACTGTGTCTATTAGGTCTGCCCACCCCTGCTTGAGTTTAGGAAAAGTTAAAGACACCCCATAAAATGATACTGTATCACTATGGTCTACTTATGCTATCAGCGCCCAGCCACGCCTCCAATCGCATGTTTACTTATCTTAGCCTCTGACCTTGTACCGCATTCCGCAGCTATGTTCACGCTATGCAAATGTCACATATATGTATACATGCACAACGTTATAGACAAAGACATTTGAGTTTTTAATGCATCACAAACAATACAAGTGATATCTAAAGGGGAACGTCTAACAAAGTAAACAGCATACACACAGGGGCACACACCTTATTTGTATACATGAGCGCACACACCATGCCCACAGATGGAGCAAAAACATTCTCCCGTTTTCAGTGGCGGCTTGTGCGAGGGAAAAGGGGCGGTGTGGTACGTGGTGGGGGAGGAAGGGGAAAAAAATATATATATAATAAGTTTTTAAAACATACCTTAATTCCGCGCCTTGATGCTCCGATCCGCCGTCCTCGGCTACATGAACAAGCTCCCAGCCTGCCCTGTGGCCAAACCTGTCGCTACTCATAGCAGTGTTATGATTGGCTGGGAGTGCCCAGCCAGGGCGCTCCCAGACATACTGGGGGCCTGTGCTTGCTCTCTCCAGCGAGAGAGCACAGTGTGCATGTGTTTTTGGCCGGAAAATACATGCACAATGAGGGGGAGTGCTATGCACTCCCCCTCAGTGCTCGTCACAGTCCATGGCCCCACCCCCTTTCATACAAAACGATAATAAACATAGTTTATTATCATTTTGTAGTAAAAGGTTTGCAGCCGCTGCTGCTGGCAGGGGACGAAGCTCCTCCGCCCTGGCAGAGGAGCCACACGTGCCATTTTCCCAAAGAACAACAAGCAAACAGTCCATAGAGGCATCCCAATGCATGGCGACTAACAGTCATAAATAATGTGAAGCGAGGAGCACATTGAGATGTGCATCTGCAGAGCATCTAGTAGTACTGGATGATGCTTCTCAGGCTGAACTGGATGATGCAGCATCTGTATGCCGAGGTCCGGGAGATGAACCTCAGTTGTGCACAGTCCAAAGAACCAGGAGTGAAATGGGTTATTCATCCACAGTGTTCACAGACTTCGAAACCGCACAGAGTGATGCATCGAATGAGGTGTGTTGGATCACAGGCTTCAGAAGTGCACAGAGTGATGTGCCCAATGGGTTGAGTTGGGTCACAGACTTCAGAAGGGCACAGCCCACATGTGTCACATGGGGTGTCCTTGGTCACAGGCTTCAGAAATGCAATGATTGATGCTTCCATTGAGGTGCACTGGGTCATGAGCCTCACAGATGCGCTGGGTCTTGCCCTTCACAGGTGCCCAGGGTCATGCACCTCACAAGTGCGCTGGGCGATGCGTCTCGCAGGTGCGCCGGGTCATGCGCCTCGCAGGTGCGCCGGGTCATGCGCCTCGCAGGTGCGCCGGGTCATGCGCCTCGCAGGTGCGCCGGCTCATGGGCCTCGCAGGTGCGCCGGCTCATGGGCCTCGCAGGTGCGCCGGCTCATGGGCCTCGCAGGTGCGCCGGCTCATGGGCCTCGCAGGTGCGCCGGTTCATGGGCCTCGCAGGTGCACCGGCTCATGGGCCTCGCAGGTGCACCGGCTCATGGGCCTCGCAGGTGCACCGGCTCATGGGCCTCAAACGTGTGCTGAGTCATGGGCCTTACACGTGCGCAGGGTCATAAGCTCTAAAAGGTGTGCTGGGCCAGGTGCCTGGGACTGAGCTAGGTAAGGTGCCTGGGGGCTGCTACAGGCCACAGGCCTCATGGGTCTCTGGAGTGAATTAGGCAACATTTGGCAAGGTGTTTGGCATGTAGGGTGCACTGGGTTATGCACTTCAAGTGTTCAATGGGCCATCAGGCTCAGTAATGCACTAGGTCATGTGCATCAGAGTTACACAAGGTCATGCACCTCCTGCATGCACTAGGTAATGCAATGGGTCATGTACATTATGGGTACACTGGGCCAGGCACTTTAGGGCTGCATGAAGTGATGCATCACAGATTTGTACTGGGTGATGTGTTCACATGGGTACACTGGGTCGTGCACCTCGGGTAGATTGGGTCATGACCCAGATGCATACGTACTGAGTCTTCTGCCAAAGGGGTGCATTAGAATATGCACCTTAAGTGTGCAGTGGGTGATAAAGCTCAGGGTGCTCTGGAATGTGTGACACATTTGCACTCAAGATCACAGTTCCTTTTTTTTACTCGGGGCTACAACCCTTTCGCTTTTCACTTTACCCTTCGACAACTGTGTGGTAACCATGGTGAATCGATCTCCCACACCTCAGATGAAGCAGCACACAGACTTCAACAACCAGTGCATAACGTCAGAGAGAAGGTGCACGACACTGCAGCTGGTGAAGGCCGCGCTTAGCCTTCCACGCTCTCAAACAACAATCGGGGAGCGCGTGGCCCTGCGCGGTGTATGCGCAACAGTCTGACCAATAAAGAATGTGGAGGCACTGCCTTAAGGCGCGCCGAGCCGAGGTAGCCTACCATCCACTTCCTGCTACTAGCCCCGCCCAGATGGAGCTCATCGAGGCACCAGTGGCTGGAGCGTGCGGTACGCTTCCAGGGTCAGGGACGATGCCCATGTTGTCTGGGAAACAGGAAGGCCTGGTCGAGGTACAAGCAAATGTGTCAGGGAGAACGAAAAATATCTAATCGTACGGCGACATCTCAGAGTTGAGGAGTCTGGGGGGGCTTGCAGATCACCAGTACCCACCCCCCCCCTCCCCGCCCCCCACCTCGTTGCACATACCTCCTTCGGCCCAGCATACACTTGGGCTTGAGCTCCTCTGACGGGCAGACAGGCAGGCCTCGAGGTGAGGCGCTACTCCCTGCTGTTCAGCAGTGGCGTAGCTACCATTGGTGCTGCGGGTGCAGGAGCATCTGGTTCAAGAGACGCCAGGGGTCCACTGAACCCTGACAGTGCTGGATTTTACTACCCCAACAGCAGTCAAAGATCCCGTTCTCCTTGTTTGCCCCAGGGTCCATGGCACCCTTGCTACTGTCCCTGTGATTCATTGCCAACTGCACCACCCCAGAAGGGCCTTGTTACTTTCACATTCCACAGTCTTAAACTGCCTGACCGTCATTCAGTCACCATCCCAGTCAGACATTGCCTAACCCTCACCCAGTTACGAGTCTAAAATCAGACTAACACTGTCTGAAACGCTCTGGTCACAACTGCACAATCAAACAATTTTAGACCCTTATCCTGTTACCATTCTACAGCTAGACATCGCCTGATCCATCCTACAGCCAGACATCAGCAGATCCTTTCCAAATTGCCATTCTACAGCCAGATGTTACCTCTCCCTCTTATATTAACAATCCTGCCAACCTATCAGAAAAAAAATCCTTGTGTGAGGAGGGAGCGGGACTTTGGCGGGGCAGGGCCTCATGTCTAGAGGTACCGGAGGAGCACTGTGCCTCCCACAAAACTCCCCACGCCCTCTCCCTCTCCAGAAAAAGTAGCTGAGGCTGTCACCGATGTCCTTGGGTGTTTTCACACCCCTTAATGGGCATGGTTGCTTACAGCCCCCAAAAAAGTGCTGGAAAGCTGCTCTGTGCAGTGCTTTCCAGCTGCCTTTTCTGCCACAGTGTGATTTTGACGCCTTACCAGGTGACCATGTGAAGGAAGGTGAAATTGTATGCCACATGGTGGCAACCATCTGAGATAGCAGGTCTGTAGTAATGATTCTATAGTAATACATTGCCTGACCCTGACCCATAACATTCTACAGTTAGACACTGTCTTATCTTCTGTAAGTTACCAGCCTACAGTCAGACACTGCCTGATCCTCACAGGTTCTGCTCTACAGTCAGACATTGTCTTTCTTACTTTCTGCCAGTAACTGTTTTACAGTCAGTCACTGTCTGATCCTCACACTTTCCAATCTACGCCCAGACATTGTCCTGCATTTACCCAGTTACCATTCTACAGCCAGACACTGCCTGGTCCTCGCACTTTCCAGTCTACGGTCAGACATTGTCTTGCATTCTCCCACTTACCATTCTGCAGCCAGACACTGCCTGATCCACACTTTCCACTCTACGCCCAGACATTGTCTTGCATTCTCCCAGTTTCCATTCTACAGCCAGTCACTGCCTGGTCCTCGCACTTTCCAGTCTACGGGCAGACATTGTCTTACATTCTCCCCGTTATCATTCTGCAGTCAGATACTCTGTTGCTTTCCTCCAGTCCTCAGCCCTCCCCAGTGCGAGCCGGGTGGCCTGCTGCATCCTGGCCTATCAGTGCCACGTTCTACTGATATTCAGGAGAAATATTTACATTAAGTCGTGCGCACCCCGTGCCTGACCTTCCCCTGCCCACCTCCTTCAATCAGACAGACATAGAATGACGTAGTATGTCAGCTTGGGCGCACCGTACTCAGACTTTACACCATTCCTACACATAGTTCACAGATACAAATTAACATCCCCTCGTTGTACTGCGCGGCTCGTGCTGGGCACAGCCTGCCAGAAACATCGGCTGTTTTACGTTATTTTGTTTATGGTGAAAACAGCGATCATCTGTAGTCGTGCCCATCAGCTGTGGTGGGTATTCCGTTTGCTCCCAAAACACCTTGGTGCAACCCCAGAGGTAGGTGAGCAAAGTAGTTTTTACTGCAGTTCCCTGTTAAGGGTTCATCGCCTGAGCTCGGCTTATGTGCGTTACCCCTTGTATAAAGCAGTTCAAACATACCTGCGCTGACATTGTAGTGTTATTGTTTTATTACTAATAATGTAGCCTGAAACATTCAACAGTAAATGATTATTCTTAATGAAGTAACAGTTTTACTCTTGGGTAAAAATTAATAAAGATTTGTTGACAAACAATGAAACAAGCATTGGCAAAGCCAATAAGCCATTTTGCTTTGCCACTTGCTTTTGGAAGTGTTGTACAGCGTCAGACCGCTGTGTAGCTTCGTCAGAACAAAAAACACAAGCATTTGCAATGCAACGGGTCTCGCGTTTGCTCATGTTAGAGCTGATCGCGTTGTAAACTCCTAACCCGACTTTTCATCTATCGGCAAAAGTGCTTTTATGTACGTAACCCGAAAAAGTTAAATTAACTGTGTAAAGCGCTCGACTTCTGCCAAGCGAAATCGCGCTAGGAAAATAGAGAAAAAGTAGTCCACGATCCGACAGAAAACAGCGAGCCTCGCATGTTTTCTGTACTTGGTCGCTGCGCTCGAGGAGGGCTAACCACCGGAAAAGGCATGACGTGTGCATGCCTTCCACTAATGAAAACAAGCAGATTTTACTAGGCAAGCCCACGAACCAAACACACTGATGTGACGTCGACAGGGCTCCGAGCCCTTTTCTAATAACTAAAGCGTCTCGCTGCGATACGCATGCGCGAGCGCATGCAACGCAGGCTCTACCCTAAAAATGGCAGGCATGTCATTCAAAGATGCGTGCACGGGGAATAACGTAGGTGTCATTTGCATTAATTTTTTAGTTACCAATCGCATATAGTGGACGCCACTTTGATGAGTAAATAGAAAAAAATAATGATTTTTAGCATGAAAACGCAAATTTAAAGAATAAAAGTGGCTTTGAGGGCATTGTAGCAGATTAACAGAGGAGCAGATAGGGAAAATCACAAGCTGGCTAGAAGCACACAGGTGAAAGAGAGAAACATACAGCCGGAGGGGGCAGAGAAGCCCACAAGAGACAGCTGGAAAACACGTGCCCTCTCACAGACTGCTTAAGAAAGAGGAAAAAAATATATAGTTCCCTAAAAGTGAGTAGCCGAGGGACACAAGTAAAGAAGTTGTGCTTCATGGGAGAAACAAACACAAAGTGGACAAGGCAAATAATTGAATAAGAAGAAAGCAAATGAAAGTGATAGTTAAACCATTCAATGGCAATATCTTGGGAAGCTGACAATACTCTGTTGCAACCAGACAGCTTGGGCTGTATTGTGGACTTTACCGAAAAAAGACAAAGATGTCTCAAGTTTTAGAGGAAGCTCCAAAGTTAATCTAGGCCAACAGATAATACCTTATATAATACTGTCTAAACGTGGGTCAGTATAGAATTGGCTACAGGTAGGCTCATGGGTAATAGGTGCAGAAAACTCGTCGCCCTTCTGCTATGCCCATACATTTTTGTCTTTCAGTATTCCCCTCCTATGAACCTAATCCCGGGCTTGAAAATGATGTTTTGTGTTGCAGGCAGTGGGCACTGGAACTCATTTTTGGGGATCATATTTGGATTTACATCATCCAACTTTGACCTAAAGCAAAGGAGAAAAGGAAGAAGGAAAGTGAGAGAAAAAAATAGGAAAAGAGTTACAAATGGAGCCAGAAAGGATGAAACGGAACCTACAAGATTGGAATAAGGAAACAGGAAGTGATTGGTGGAGGAAGAAAGAGGAATGAACTGGAATCTAGACTAGTCAGCCTTAGTATTTATTCAGTATCGGGCAACTTGTCATTCTGCGACGAGTGACATCTGCTAAGAAAAACCTCAGCCCCTGTACTAATTTTTTTCTTTTCTTTTTTTGCTATACAAATTAATTTGGTGACCACATATTTTAAAACCCCAAATCGGAGCATTTCACAAAATTAGAAGTAGGACTACAGTTTCAAATCGACCTAGTTGCGCAGAATGGCCTAAAAACAATGCTCACCAACATAGAAAACACAGATACTGAGGCACCAAGAGAAATAAGTTAAATACAACTTTTATTGTAAGAGCTAATTAAATTGGCTTCTGAAAATGCTGGCACCTAATCCTGAACTAGAACACGTGAAAATGTGGTTAGTTGCCGCTCTCTAAAAACTGTACAGTAAGGTGAGGCTGAAGCTTCTTGCCAGGACACAAATGCTTCCTTTCAAAGTGTGCCGGAGTAGAGTGACACTGTGGTGCTCTTGTGCCTACATCACAATACAACAAGAGGATGTATATTAAAAATAACACCCAAACTCATAATTTAAAAACTTCATGCTCGCCTCTTAGGGCTAAGTAACGCATCTCAATTTAGTACTAAGATTTTAAATATGAATTATGATTTGTTTCTAAAAAAGTGAGTTTAATGAAGTTAAGATTAGTAATATTTTCTACTCTTAGTAAGTGTTTACATTAACTCAATAACTCATACTTTCAGGCTCCGCCCACTCAACACTTTTTTAAATCACCAAGAAGTGCAGGAAGATACCATGTCAAATGCCTAAAGGACTGAGGGATGAGAGGACTAGAAGACAGACTTTCCCCTCGCTTGTCCTTACTTTCACAACCCCCGCCAGTATTCCAGGAAGGAAGTCTGCACCCTCATCATCTCCATCTACCTCTGTGAATCCTGACCCCTTCTGGAGATCCTCTTCCCTTTGGACCTACTCTTTGCCTGCACTGTTGTCACCCTCTCTCCGCGCTCCTGTACTGGGTTCCCCTTCACCTCTTTTAAATACCCCTTTGACATCTGAGCAGGTCCAGCTCATCTGGTCTGTCCTGCAGTGCCACGTCCACCCTCTATAGAGCTTCCAATAAAATAAAAAATAATACACTAAATCGGTCCTATCTGGAATCATGCAAAACTGTTCTCCTAGGACATTATTTCAGATGGACACATCTAGCTTTTTGACAGAGGAAAGGTTGTTCTTAATTCCTTATTAGATCATTGGAATGTTGGGAGCTCCATTGGAGACAATGGAGTGCTCTGGGCTTTTTCTGACTGGTAAAAGCTGGGCGTCAACATTCCAATGTTCTTTGTTCACAGCAACATCTGTGAACAAAGGCCTCACGGAGCCCAAGGGGATTTTGATCCCCTCGGGCTCTCGGAGGACTTTTTTTATTTTATTAGAACATTCTGCCCTGTAGTGGCAGAATGTTCTTATAGCCCTTCGTAGCTGGGCTGAACCGGCAGTTGAAGTACCACTCGCTCGCCTCAGGCCTTTAATGGCCGGTATAGCTTGCTACGGCGGGTTCTAAGGCTAAAATGGGGCAGGGCGAATGAAGGATTTTTCTTGCTCAGGAGAAAAAGGCAGGCACATTCACATGCGAAGCCTCCACAGGAGTGTGGGCAGGGGTAAGGGGTCTACAATCAATTCCCTCGGACTCAACTGTCAGATCTTTAAAAATAGTGAATACCTTAGGAAAAAACTGAGAGAAAGTGAGCCTGGAACGGCTATGTAAAGTCATATAGAAATCATGAAATGTGTAGCATTAGAGTACCTTTGCCGTCACACACACTCAACAAATGTCTTAATGCCCACAATCAAGTGGCTGGTGGTGCAGGAAAGTAATAGTTCATGGATTCAAGCTGCCCGCCATCCATGGGTAGCACTTGCCTTATAATGCCAGACTTTGCACCAACACATTGACTCATTCGAGGTCTGAAGTCCCTTAAAACAAGCGGTGACCAAGAATACTGATGACAACAGTGGAAAGTCCATGCCGGGACCAGCTTTTCAATAGAACTAAGGGGCTGGGTAATTTCCATCTAGAACGCTTCCCAAACCTGGAGAGCAAGGGACCTCTTTCGCTACAGATGTGAGCCACTTAAAGTGCCTAGAAACTCGTTATTTGTTTGCGTTGGCCTAAATTTGCTGGGCAATCAAAAGCTGAGAAGGGGATACACAATTCCTTCAAGTCAATGGAGAAAGAATCCTTTCCAGATCAGAGTGTACACGAAGCGAGTAACGCCAATTATAAGAGGCAAGAAACCTTGCCAATCAGCATTAAATGTATTCTGCAGCCTTTCCATGCATCTATAGACAGAAGCAATGGGAGACTTCCATAGGCACTGCCTGCATCCGCCAGCCAAGAAGTCACTATAGTGTCCTGAGAGTTGAGCCCAAAGCCTTGAATAAAATCCAAGCAACAAAGCTTGAGAAAACACTTGAAGTTTTTTTCATAATCACACAGCCCAAGTGCAGTGAAGAATCCTTTAGCAGTTCCATCTTCCTTTTTGGTGGTTGGCGGGGACCCAGAACCACTGGCTGAAGACCTGGACTTGCAGAACTCACTGAAGAAGAAAGTGATTCTTAAGCTGCGTCTCAAGTTACTGTCATTAACAGTGTGGCCCTACTCGGGATACTGATGAACCCATGAACCTCAGGCTGTGTCAGGACCCCGAGTCGCTTAGGGAATCTCATTAAGAATGCAAAATTTTGAAGACTATATATTCACGAGTTTTTCCCCTTTACACTTTTTTAACGATTCACAATACCATTCATGGATCCTTAGCCCAATAAGACTAATGTTCATGCTTTATATTTTCACACACTTTTGATAAAATATATGTGATCATTTTTAATGGATGTTTCTTATTTTCACATGCACACTCTTATTTTTATCACATTTTTATGATTTTAGATCAAGATTTGTCTAAAATGTATATTTTTTTTATTTCTAAAGAACTGCATTGTGCTTTTAAATTCTGGTATCCCATAGCATTCCTGGTGGGTTATAACATGAACCTGTGTGGGGCACCACCTTCATATGCTAGAACCAGCCACCACATGCCCACGTACAGTCGCAAATGCTGACTTCTAGTCTCAAATGGCCAAATAAAGCCTCAATATCACTGATACTGAGACAAATGTCTAGCCACAGTCTCAAACACTTTGGTCTCCTGAAAGCTCATAGAAGATGGATGGCCGAAGCTGGAGGTTGTTCCTTCTTGTATCTTGATGTTAAGTACTGGAAAATTCAGTTTTTGCTTTGAGGTCAATTCAAGTCTTCTAGCTAACTATATAGTATTTTAGAGTATGCCTTGTTTTACAGAGTTAGCACCCAAGGACATTGCACTCTGGAATTTGCAGAAACTCAGACTCGTAAGTGCAGGAAGAGCCTCAAAGCCGTGGCCAACTTCATATGACCAAGGAAAGCTTTAAATGTCAAAATACAGCCATGTATTTTCGTTCTGACTCCCAGGTATAGTTCAGTTTGTCAGAAGTAGCCCCATAGCATATGTGTAGCTTTATATGTGCAGTTTCATCCTCATATGCACAAGTATAGTCAAACTGCCCCAAGATAATGCCAGTAAGCACTATACAGATGGCAATAAAATAACATCCCTCGATAGATTACCAGAGGTTCAGCAGAGCCTCATATGTGCAAGTGCAACCCTGTATGCGGTTTGTAAATCACATGCACAGGTATAGCCCCAGACTCTCAGGTGTAGCCCGATTGTTTACTGCAGCCTTGTATATGCATGTAATGCCCCATATACTCAGCTAAAGTGTGTGTAGTAAGTGCAGCATCATATGTACTGATGGAGCTCCCTATGCTCTGCCATGGACATAAAACTAATCCTATCATTATGTGCCTGGTGTAGCCCCATAGGTTGTGTTCTGTCTCATATGTTCAGATACATAGCTCTGTGTGCTCACATATAGTTACCATATGTTGAGGCCGGACCAATACGCTCAGGTATAGCCATATATGTACACCTCATACGAACAGATAAAGCCTTGTAGATGCAGGATTCACTCCAGGCACTTCAGCCCATATGCTCTGTTACACTTCCTTATTCTCAGGTAAAGCCCCTGTTCAGTGGATCCCCCTTTGCTTACCTCACATGCCCTCATGTGCCACCCACTTAATCCTATCCCACCCAGATCACCTCCTACCTTTGAAGAGCCATGCGCGGATCAGAGCTGCTCAGCGGCAGAGCCTGTGGCAGCAGTTAGTCATTATGCCATTTAAGTTCCTCTCTACACCACCACCTGCACTTTCTCATACTGTTAGATTGTAAGAAGCACCAGAGAGGTTGGTGGGATGTGTGAATGGAGTCTCCACTATGCCATAGCAGGAGTAGCCCTGAACTCAAGGAATTGTTTCCTTTGGCACAGATGCATCATGGAGTCGGAGAATGCCGATAGGACCTGCTTGCCACGTGTGCCTTCCTGTTTGAAGAAGCCTACTTTGTAGGCTTTTCCCAATTCGGTCACGTTCTGATGACGTGGGAGAGGAAATAAATGTCTCTACCCTTTTGGTCCTCCTCTAGATCATTTTCAGCAAAAAGGAGATTCCTAGGGTGCAAGGGAATGGACAATGAGTGAGAACTAAAAAAATTAAACAGGACTCTTAGTAAGCCCGGTTTACTCTAAGGTCTTACCCCCGAGTTCCCTGAACGAGGAGTAGCACAGATAGCACAAGGCGTAACATAAACGAACCAGGATTAGCAGAAGCCATCCCTGGCGGTCCCCAATTATCATCTGTGGCAAGATAGAGGCTCCCTCAACAGAAAATAACTTCAATGATGAATTCATGAACCCCATCCGTCCACGATGCCCAGCCACCCTTCTCTTTGTCTTCAGTCTCTCAAAGAACTTAAACATGAAAAACAAGAAACATACTTCCGCCACACCATAAAGCAACATCCTTTTAAATCACTTTAGTGCATTTCAGGAATACCAAATGAACACTTGAGCTCCAACTAAAACATGCATGAATAAGCCAGACCCCTTGGTGCTCCAGAATCTAACAAAAAATGACTTTCTGTAGACAAGAAGAAAAACAGAACCCAGGGTAACGGACTACTGAAGTCCCCCCACACAACATGCAGAAAACTCATCACATCTGTCAAAGCCAGGAACTGTAACAAAACTATCAGTGATGTTTCCAACAGAAGCAGAACGCTTTTAAAGACATTCAAGCATTGCATCAACCCCCGCCTGACCCTCCAAACCTACACTCCACGGACAAGTTCAATGGCCACAAACTTCTTTTGTAAAAAGTTCAGAAGATACAACAGCACAACACTGAGTCTCCTTTTATTTTGACACTCCTCTCATCCTTGTTGAATCCCACAGTAGTCATCCTTCAAACCACTAACTTTCGCAGACCTTGCCAACATTCGTAATTTGCATCATCTTCATGGGAAGTGAATTTGATAATTATCCTTGCCCATCATTCAAAGTGTAAGTGAAGACATTTTCTCAGCCCTACAGAGCACAGTGAACACCTCTTTCAAACAAGACATTTTCCTATAAGCTTTCAAGATAGGAGAGATCCTCCCATTCCAGAAGAAACCTACCCCCGATGACCTTGCCAAGTACCGGCCCATCACTCCCACACCCTTTTCGGCATAGCCAATGAAAAAACAGTCTATGGACAATTTGAAAATCATATCATAGACAACCATTTCCTGCATGACCACCAACATGGTTTCAGGTCATGTTGCAGCAGTAGGCATGTATCTAGATGACAAATTACAGGCAATGCGCACTGGACCACAAATAAAGGTGACCCCCTGCCTTCTGATATTGCTAGACCAGTTAGCTGCCTTCAATACAATTGATCATCCCATGCTCATTTACACCCATAAAATCTTGAAAGAAATTCACTGGCAACTTCAGTCACTGCTTCTCCTCATACCTATCTAACCAAAATCATTTAACTCACAGGGCCACATCCAGGTCCCAGAAGATCTCAATCATCTGCTGATTTTCTGAGGATTTCATCTTGTCGCCTGTCATCTTCAGCCTCTACATGGAACCCCTTAGGACTCTACTCACCAGTAACACAAATTGCAATAATCTAATCTGCCGAGGACACACAACTCTACTCGAAAGTCTACCTCTCTTCAGATATTCAATGCCTCAAACACTGCAGGTACCTCATTCAGGCCTGGATGCCGAGCACAGCTCCTGAATCTACACACCATGAAAGAATTCCTTATGACCGGCATCCCTGACTGACTGACAAGCTTACCACCTGTGGTGGCAGTCAGCACATCAGTAGCTGAAGACGTGCACATGTGGAAACAAAAAATGTGCCACAAACAAAAGCATGGCAACAGGACATCTTCATTCGGATACCCAGGATGTGGAACAACATCCCTACATTATAAGGACCACCCCTAATCATGCTCCGATTTAGCAGACAGCTGAAGACACACCTCTTTAAAGGGCACTGCATTACAACAACCTGGCAGTTCACCTGCACTTTCAGAACATTGCTTCCACTCCAATCACTGCATGCTTGCTTTTGACCCTGAAGAGGGCTCTGCTGCCTTTTGTCAAAGTTTGCACAGTACAAATACCACTTACATGCAAACATACATAGAGGCTTCAAGCGTCACTTAAGGTTAGAATGCTTGATCCCTCTGGGCTCTTAGCGGTAGTGCTGTGAGATGGCTCAGTGGTGTGGACTGCAGCAAGTATCCTCCGATATTGTATCCCATAGCTTTCCAGTCCCATTCCTGCAAATAAGAGCATCCTCCAAAGTTGAAATACACTTGAAATTGTTTCCTACTCACACCCAGTCCCTAAAGTTTACGTTTATTGCGACAACTTACAGCACTTGGCTTTATCCGCTAGTTATGAGCATCACATACGCCAGATTATGGTGTCTCAAAACAGGTTATGTTATTTTATGATGGACTCTTGACGTAGCGTCACAAACCGGAAGTCCCAGGCATGCTCATAGTCACGTGATATGCCACCAGGGCAACGTTAACGTGTGCAGTGGGGTTAGGTAGATGCCATCAAACAGGGTGACAAGCCAGCAGCAGGAAACCAAGCGTAATGACATCACTGGCATGGTCGTGTTAGTAATTGTTTTGTGCTCTATGTGTTAAACTTTTTAGTGCCCTTTTTAATGTCCTTAATCACCTCATCATGTTCCATCTCCACTGGCTCCCAGTTTGTAGGGGGTACCTCCTGACTCACGCCAGCGGTCTGGAGAGGGGTGTGGCATTTGTCATCACAGCGCCGAGAAGCCTCGTTGCATACGCGCTACAGAAATGGAATAAACAATAATGATTATTGGTTCGAGCTTTGTCTAACATCTTGTATTTTACGCTGCCTATTGCAGGTGTGCGTAAGGCTACAATAATGTGGATGCACTTAATGTGAAAAACTATTTTGTTGCCGTTTAGTGACTAGTGGTGCAAAAATACATGTGACCCACTATTGTGAGGGGTTAAGTTTTATAACAAAAGCCCCAAGTTTCCCCATAAAACGAGACAACTGTGTTCATGGATTGTTAAACAACGACAAGACATTGCACACGTCTTACAAATGACATTGCACACGTCTTACAAATGACATCACAAACAGTTTTCACAAGAGACAAACATTGTTTAATCCAGTTCAGAATTGCCATGCCTGTTGAAAGGGATGCTTTTTGCAAAGATGTGGAAAACCTGTCACTCCGGGGTAAGTTTCTGGCTAAAAGTTTGGATCCATTCGCATCTGCACTTTTCATTTCTTGTGTAAAACTTCAACTAAGACGTGAGTGGCACAAACTCTAAACATACAAAATGGTGGGATTTATCAGAAGAGCAACCAGAGCTTAGGGCAACACATTCTTAGTTTTCTTGAGCAATATTCACGAGGGGGTTTTAAGGCTGACCTCCCTCCATTTCTTGGAAGTTCTTGTTTGTATATGACATCTCTTAAAAGCTGTGTTCGCCACTGCAAGATTTATTTTTATGCCATAGATTTTGACAATGAACAATGTATTAAAATGACTGGAAAACATTTTTTAGGATTTCAAATATTTGTAGAGTTTGCACTGGAGGTTGAATTTCTGCTGTGTAATTTGGATAACTTCTGGTGCCCTTCCCTATGTACTTGGAGACCCCGGGTGGCATTCTTAGGCTTTCATAGTGATGCAGTGCCTACGGAAATACAGTGAGGACAAGCAAGAAAAATGAAATAGATGGAAATGAGAGAAGTGTCGTTGTCATGGCGACCTGTCCCAGTGAAATCAAGAAGGTGGAAGCCATGCTGCAAGGTGCAGGTCAGCAACACCCATCTGAACACAGGAAGGAGTCTAGCAAGGGTTGTAAGAGCCACTTCTAGTGGACCACAGGCGGAGAGGTCATGCACACAAAGAAGATCACGTGATACAGTACCAGAAAGGATGCAAGTAAGCAGGAAAACTACAAAGGAGGGCTTAGAGAGGAGAGTATATGAAGAGAGCTTGGAGCTGTCACAATAAGAAGGAGAAATGAAGAAGGGAAGTTGAAATTTAGAAATCAGATGAGACCAATCAGAAAGAAGATCAACTAATGTCACAGCACAAAGAGAGACAGGGCATGAGCTGAATGACAGCGGAAAGTCCTGAATGGTAAGAGACTGCAGAATACACATCTAGATAGGGCCAAAGGAAAGGACAGTGCCCAGAAAGGAAAAGTGTGTGTGTTATAAGACCCCGGAAGAAGTAAGAAAGTGAAGCAATTAGGAAGGAAAAGTATGAAAATGGTGGGCAGGAACCACAAAGTAATTATGGGCTGGACAAAGTAAAATTCAGAGACGTTTCAACGGAAATGCAAGTGCCACCAATGAACATGAACAAATCCCAAGGTAGAAGGTGCCGCTGGGTACTACCACTGGAAGAGGAGGTGGCCTGTACATGGTGGAGGATCAGAGAATGAACCCTGTTGAAACAAACATGTGCACATTCAGGTGCAGACACAGCTGTTTCTACACAAACCCAGAGAAGCACGCCGGTGTGGGAAGCATGTGGGACTGCCTACAGAATTGGATGTCACTGCAGGGTCTAGGCAGTAGATGTATTGGAGGGCCAAGACCTGATGAAGGGCAGTGTGAGGAAATAAACCAAGTTACGAAAGTCCTTGTGTACAAATAGTTAGATATATTCAGCTGAATCTTGTTTGGTTAAGAATGTTGAGGTCTTGTTCACATACCAAGTAAAATAGTTCAACAAAGGACCATGTGTTACTTTTTTGTTCATTCCAGTAAACCCACGTTATGAACTCATTCTAGATCACTCTTTTACACGGAAGTGCTACAGCCTTGAATATTATCAAAAATAGCTTCTGGCTTTTCCTCAGAACATTCAATGGACAGCGGTATTTATTATCATAACTCTCCACCTTTTGAGTCTGCAAGAAAGGCGAGGGCGCATAGTTTGGAAGGTCATTCCACTGATTTCATTTGTTTTGAAAGGTGAAACTGAACTTCAGAGCTGCTGATCACACTGACCTCAACGTGATGCATTTTATTTTTATGTAAGGTGAAGATAAGTCCATGAAGTGAGACATCGAACTAATGAGGGAGTGATGAGAGATACATTATTATTGATGATGGAAGGACAAATGGAGTGGATGTATGTCAACAAAATCAGTGCAGCCATGTGTACTTCTGGCTTCCCCTATGGTCTTCCAGCAGAACCCTGTATGGAGCGTAAAGAAGCTCCTGTTACTAATACTGGTCTGCAGACTCAATAACAGATTGTTAAAATGTCCTCCTGCAAGACAAAAACCACCAGCCACCACTCAACATGATGGCATCAGTCCTCTGGCGCACTGAAGATGGTAATGTTGAGGGTTACAACAACCACACATGGCTAACTGGTTCTCCGGGGACAGCTCACAGAAACAAGACCAACTTCCCCCCTTGTAACCAACTCCAGGAACCATCAAACGTCTTCAACCATACACTACCAAGGTCAGTCCTCGGAGGGACTCCGGGACTGACAACCTTCACTGCAAAGCATGCTGCCACTCTAACCAAGCGTGCACCAGAGCCTGCCACAGTCCCCTCAGCTTTTTAAGCACTCCTTCTTATTCTTGTTATTAAAAAACCTCTGTCTTCCTTACGCATACTCTGACACAGAAGAGAACCAATGCAGAGACCAAAAGCCCCTGAGGTGATAAAAAAAAAAAAGAATAAAAAAAAATTTAAACAAAAAGGGTTCGACGGTTGTGTCCTTGTAACAGAGAATTATTCCCACTCAGTCAGACATGTCGTTCGTTGTATCGCAATGGCCACAATTAGTGTCCAGTGAAACCACATGGTAACTCAGAAAGAGGTTTGTATATCTCTTTAAATAGCATAGTTTGTCCTGTATGGCAGTGTTTTCTAAAACCTTTTGAAATCCGGGGACTCTGTTTGACTCAGTTATGGAACCCTGGGACTCCGGCCTAAGCAATTTCTAGGATTTAAACCTCAAAACAATACACAAAATTACAAGAACAAGTATACGACAAACAAATACACAAATTGTGAAATATTTTCTTTAATTCACGAACAAAACAATACACAAACATTGAAATGTTAACGGAAGGTTGGAGCTTTTCAAAAGGTTATTTTATTTCTAAATATGCTACACTTTAGCCTATAAGGGTTGTCTTTGTCCCTCCTAATGCATCCACTGTTTTTGTTGTGTATATTACTGCTTCAGTTGAGTCCACCAATCGTCCACACTAGTGATGCTGTATGTGTGCTGCTCCCACGGCTTAAGGTAAGCACACCACCATAATTTTAGTCTCCAGATTCCTTCACATTTCCAGAGTATTAAAATGTTCAACTTTTAGTTGTGCTCTTTCATATTATCAGTCTAGTCTTTAATTTTTTTTAATAGTCACGAACTTCATGAGTAGGTGTAATGACAAATTAAGAACCCCTGCTTCATGGGCATATCCAGTGCTTAATGTGTAAATTAAGAGATGCCGGTGCTCAAAGCCCTTCTCTTAAACACGAGGCTGCTGTAATTAAATCTGCCAGCACTGAATACTGAGGCAGCGTAATTCTGAAGCCATCTGGGGCCTTTTCGATCCATTTACGGCCACCCCTGCCCCTTCAGCTCATCCTGCAACTTTCTACTTTCTCCCTTTATGACGCTTTTTAGTTTTTCCTTCTTCCGTCTTTCACATATGTGTCTTTTGCTCACAGCAAATGCTTGAGGCATAAGAATAAGCCCCGGCCCTCACAAATAAGTGCAGGTGCTCAGCACCGGAAACAACAAGCACAAATTAAGCACTGGGCATAGCTTACCCAGCACCACGCAGCACTCCATGCTGCTGCCACAAGCACCCCTAGGTCCAGATCTGCAGCTCTCCTGCTGTTCCTGTTCTCGAACTCGGCCCCAGCACTATGTGCACACCTCAGTCCATCTCAGCTGCCTGCACTCCATGCAGTTCTATACCCAGGACTCACACACACTGATCGTCAAGTGCACTTCACTCCATCTTTGAAGCACCCCTTGCTCTTCCACTTGTAGCGCCTCATACCAAGCTGTATAGGGGTGCTTCAGTCCAGCTTTGCAGCACACGCTTGGGCACGTACACAGCTCCACAGGCGTCCCTCTGTCCAGCTCTGCAGCACCCCCTTGTCTTCCAGCACTAGAACTTCCAGGGAAGAAACCATGACCTGCAACAGTAGATGGCGCCAACCCTCACCGGCCACCATCTCCCCTTCCTCACCTGCTGTGACTCGTGTGAGGAGGTGGCCAAGAGCTTCATCTTCTCTGCCCCACGAAGGACTGACTGACCTCCTTGATACCTCAGATCACCATAGAGCAAACACCCCCACCCTCACAGACGGCTCTGCCAGTGCACCTCAGTCTTAACATGCAGCCCATCCAGCTATTCCAATACTGGTACTCACAAGGACATCTACCAGTGCATCTCACTGTGACCTGCCACCAACCCCCAACCATCCCAACTGTGCTGTAGCACACATGAGGCTGATTAATGCCTCACAGAGTACCTTTGCAGCAACACTTTTGTTCATTGCTAGCACCAACACATAACTCTACTAGTGTGCCTCAGTCTGACGGTCTCACTGCATATCAGTTTTTCTCTGCAGCACCCACTATCATCCCAGTGCTGGAGCTCACAGCGCATAATCAGCTCTACCACAGCATCTCGCTACCAAACTGCAAAAGGCAGGCTATTCCTGCAATAGAAATCTCACACAACTCTTCCAAAACATCCAGCACCTCCTAGTACCTCAATACTCAGACCAACACATAGCTCTGCCAAAGCACCTCATCATGTCCAGCAGAGCGCCCACCGTACCTGCTATTCAGTGGTAAAACACATACAGTGCTTTGCCAGTCAACATCAATCCGGAACTTCAGAACCAACTGCTATTCTGCCGTTGAGACCACACAAGCTCGGTCATTACACCTCAGACTGGTCTTGCAGTACCTGTTACTATCATAGTATTGACAGAGGTATTATTGAGGCCCACGCACCCCTGCGGTGCAAGGGGGGGATCCAGACATTCAGAGGCCCGCAACGCTTCAGGGTGGCCCTATTTATCTCAAGGCCAATGAACATCTGTCAGATACAGACAGTGCTGCTGGAATTATGCAATTGTGCGACTGCCGCTTTTACGCATAGCTACGGATTTGCCAGATAATCTATCATCTGTTTCATAAACTGCAGATTTTAACAAAAAATGTGTTTCTAGCTCAAACGGATCAAAAGGTACTGAAAACGTGGCCAATTCCCTTCCCGAGCGTTAACTGGTCATCTTTCAGTTGCTTATTTCTGTAGTTGGTTGTTACACTAGTTCTAATGAGGTGAAATATTTGGTCAGACAGTATAACTATGTGTAAAAATGACAACATATCGAAGTAATACTATAAAAAAAATGTGCAACATTATGCTACATAATTTGCCTTTTCTTGCCACATAATTTGGTGCTTTCCTGACACATAAATCCTGTGGGCCAGGATATGGCAGACTCGGGGCTTTACCACATTTAGAGAGGCCCATAATTTTGAATTACGCACGCGCACCACACACAGGCCAGTAAACTCCAGATCTGAAGTACCCCATATAATTACATAGGTAGCATTTGCTTATGAACACAGACAAAAGATACTCCTTGGGACATACATTTTATATGTAACCAGGATGTGGTAAGGCATTTTCCACTGTAGCAGTTTTAAGGGATTCTCACACAAACACCTAAGAACAGAAAGCCATCCGCAAACATGGATGGAGTATTCCTGCATGAGATCCTCGAGTCCAGGGAAAAGTCACTATCCCCATAGAGTTCTGTCAAATCATTTAATTTCACCCTGCCTCTGTTCTCTTGCCTGCCACTTGGGTGGAGGGTGCAAAGATTTGGGATACAGGACTGGCTCTCCTTCTGAATCCCACATTCTGCTAAAAGAACCTCCCCTGGCTACATATATCTAAACATAACCTCTTCACAATGCAGTACCCAACCCTATTGACTTTGTCAGTTAGTTTTTTTTCACTGATGTTCTATCACAACAGAGGAAAAATAAGTACTAATGTCCAGGTACAAAGTAGCTTATGTTGTCACAAAAAGTGACTTAAGGAATGACACAAAGCCCCCTGGTTAAGGTCATGGCAAAAGCAAGATGTATTAATGGTTTATTATTATCCAGCCAAGGGTGGCCGTGGTCTGACCTTCCTGACCTTGTTGTCACTGGTCAGCTCACAGTGAGGCGCAGTCAGTTTCAGACGGAAAATAAGGCCAATTTCATTCTGCAAAGAAAGGGCATTTCATATCCTCAGGAAGTCTAACTTCACAGCCCAAAGATCTGCCTCTAACACGCAACAGCATTATCAGCCGAAAAGCACGAGGGAAGGCTGTAAAGATGTCTCGAGTGACGCCTCTGTGCGTCAGAAGAAGATCCTGCGCGCGGGTTAACAATGCCAAATGAATGCCTTAAACGCTTATCTCCGGCGTGTACCCCGCTCCGGAGTACGGAAACACCAGAAGAAAAGAAACATGCACCGCGTTTCAGAGAAGGGCTCTTCCCGCCAAGTGGCATACTTTGTAGCTCCTACAGAACTTACAATTGCACGACCGTGAACGTGCTCGATTCTTCTGGGAGTTTCAAAAGCTTTTTATTATCCGTCATGGATCTGTTATTTTATTTTACAAATCCCTACTTCTACCAGTTCGGGCTAAACTTAAGAATCTGAAAGATGAAGTGACAGGACAGAAACTTAAACAAAAACGTAGCATAAAAGAAGTTCTGTGTGCAGCAAAGAGCGCAGCTAACCTGTGCAGCGTAGCATTGTTTAACGCCACCCGGGCTATGAAAACAATGTGGCCAAACGGTACACCTTACATCTCAACTCTACTAGGATTTGGCCAAAAAGGTAGAGACACCGATGTTCAAGCAAAGCACATTCACCCAGGGGATGAAGGGGAAGAGCGCCCTCAATCTCTTTGGGCCCGATATACGACCGATTTGCGACTCGCAAATTCGTTGCAATCGGGTTTGCAAATGCAATGCAAAATTGTCCTACGCGATGTACGACAAGCAGACACAAACCCGAAATTGCGATGCGAATTGTTTGAGCGTCGCAAAAAAAAGCAGTCGGAAAATGGGACTCATTTAGTGAGTCGCTAAATGTGGGTCCTAAAAATGCATGTACAAACGAGTCACAGTTTGCGAGTAGTCACAAAATGGCCCGTTTGCACATGCAATTTTACATCAATCCAAAATAGGTGTTAACTTGAACCAACCTATAAAAAGAGGGCCCAGAATGCATCAGGGGCCACCCACAATGGCTGTCCTGTACCTGACGGTGAGGAGGAGACAAATACTGGCTGTCCAATGGAGGAGGAGGAGACAGGAGAGGATCTCAGGGTCAGTCTGACCATGTTTGAGAAGACAGGGGAGGAGATATTTGAGCAGTACAGGCTGAGTAGCAATGTGATCCTTGACCTAATTGCTACCCTGAAACTGGAAACTGGCCCCCTGGAGAGCACAACACGGCGCAGCAATGCTATCCCCATCCATGGCCAGGTCCTGTGCTCCCTCCTCCTATTGGTCAGTGGTAGCTACCAGCATGTCATAGCATTAGCTGGAGGGGTATCACAGAGTGCGCTGTCGCATTTCTTAAACAAATTCCTAGATGCCATGCTCCTGCACATACACCAGCACATCTACATGCCCAGGGACAACCAGGAAAATGCAGCATACCAAAACACAATTCTAACAGGAAGCGGGAATCCCGCAGGAAGCGGGAATCCCGCAGGTCATCAGCTGCAAGGACAGGACACATGTGCCCATATGTCCCCATCCTGTCTAGAATACATATTTCGAAATCATTAGAGCACGCATTCTATGAACACAGACGTTGTGTATAATGCTCAGAACAGCATAACAGACCCTGTAGCCAAATACCCAGGAAGTACACATGACTATATATTTAGGCACAGTGGCATAAATGACTTTGATGAGGGACTCATATTAGGTAAATGAATGGATGTGCACAGAAAATATGTAGTTGATCATACATGGAACTTTATGTTGTTTGACCCACGTGTTTTCACAGGTGACAGTGCTTAAGCCCTGCGTCCTTGGATCAGGACACCCTACTTGACTCCCAACACCCCCCAGGAAAGGCATTTCAACATGTCACATAGGCGCGCAAGGACTGTGATAGAACATACTTATGGCCTCCTGAAGTCATGTTTCCTGTGTCTACACCAGAGTGGCAGAGACTTGAAGTATGCACCTGAAACAGTGTGCAAGATAGTAGGAACCTACGCAATACTGCACAACATAGCCTGCAGCTGTGATTTACACATAGACGATTTTGGATCAGAATCCAACGGCAATGACCCCACTCCACCTGGACATCAGCCATTCAAGGCAAGCAGAGCAGCAAAGGGGAGAAGTCACAGGGACCACATACCAAGGCATTATTTTGCACTGTAAAAATCCACATGTACCCAATTCCCTCATAAAATGACAAAACAAGTGTTTTTTTTGTTTTTTACAATGCCAAAGGGCAACACTTTAATGTCTTTGATGTGAACAACAGGGTTTGACACCCCGTCCATCATGAGGGCAATCTATATCTTGCCTGCACATGTTATATGGTTACATCACCTCATGGGGGAACATACAGAAAAAAAATCAAGGCAGGCACAATGTCCGCAGTCACTTTTTTGCACAACGTCCGACATGTGGGGTACCAGATGTTGCAGATGCTGATTGGCAGCTGCTGCTCCGTCATATGGCATGTGGCTCAGCAGCAGACACACTGCTTAAGCTAGATACCTCGCTGTCTGCTGCATCACCTGTTGTACCACTGGCAATGCTGGCAGTTGGTATTGCCCCTATTGCTGCAGTAATATGATGTAGCCCTCTGGCCACATCGCCACTGAAGTGACCCACATCCACCTGCAGGGCCAGCGTGTTTCTGTTCTGTTGCGTTGTAGCTTGGGCTAGCCTGCCAGTAGCCTTGGTGAGGGCATCTATTCATGTAGCATGGCTGTGCTCACAGCGCCTTAAAAGGGGTGTGTCCTCTGACATCTCCCTGCAGAGTTGGTCAAGTGAGCCATTAATGGCATACAAGTTTGTGTTGAGGTCTGACTGGTTGGCAGACATCTGCTGGGTGAGATTTTCAAAGCCCAGGGAGATTTTCTGGCTAATAATGCTCGTGTTTGTTTTGCAGACGTTGAACCCTCAACATGGCCTGCTCTATATTTCCTGACTCAGATTGGTAGCTGGTTCCCACCTGGGAGCATGCAGCCTGCAGTGCCTGCTGGCGCCTTTGGACCCTTTGTGTTGGGCGCAGACGCTGGACTTCATTTCTTCAAGTGACCTGCCAGCCACTCCCCGGGCATTAATCGTGATCTGAATTTCCCTCCAGCTTTTGCACTTTTCTGCCTCAGAGACATTCTGAGACAACCTCCCAAACAACTCCCCATTATGGTTGCAACAAGCCTCAGTCAGTTTGTTCAGTTCCCTCTCTGGGAATTTAATTTTCTGTTTGCGCTCCCTAGGAGCTTTGCTGCCCTGTTGGCTGGCCATTGTTCTTTGCGGTGCAAAAGAAGTAAGCAATGTGGGCCTTTGATGCTGGTCTGGACCATGTGCTCTTCCCCAAGTGCAAGCATCTTCAGGGACACCACTTTCTGTTTGCTGGTACTTGCAGTGCACCAGGAACTGATATTCCCCAATTTGAAGACACGGTCGCAGTTTGCAATTCCTAATCGTAATTTGCAATCCGAGGTCACTGTCGCTTTTTGAGAGCAGTTACTGACTCACAGATTGCAGTTTCAGTAACTGTGATGCGATCCGTTTGTGAGCTGCAATTTGATGCCCGAGTATTTATGTGCATCGGAAATAGCAACTCACAAATTGCGAATCGCAATTTATCACAAATTGCAAGTCGCTATTTCTAGTGGTCGTACAACGGGGCCCTTTGTCCTTGTTTCCATTCTTCAATACTTTTACCATCTCTTCTTCGATCCATCTTTCTTCTCCTTATCTTTTTTCTTTCCATCTTTTGAATCTATTTTCTTTCATTTCTGTCCCTCTTTCTACCTTATCTATCTTCTGTACTTCAGTTTTTCTTAATCTCATTCTTTGTTTCCTTCCTTTTCTTCACCCTCTTTCAGCGCTTCTTTATATTCTCCCCCTATTCTTTCCTTCTGTCTTTTATACTTGTTTTCATCTTTGTCATTTTCCAGTATCCCTTTCTTCAAAATATTCATCCATCCTTCTCTCCGTACTTCTTCATTCTGTCCATCATAGATGTATTTATCATTTCTTCCTTCTCTGCTTTCTTCAATTCTTTCCTACACCCATCCTTTTCAGCCCTCTCACATCCATCCATCTCTCTTTATCCCATCTGCATGGTCTTCTCTTCATTCATCCATGTATCCATTCATCTATGGGTTCCTTCGACCGTTAATCTCTCCATCAGTTCTTCCTTCTGTCCACCCTTCTGCCTATCCACGGTGTATCCATGTTTCTTTCCAACCATCCACCCATCCTTCTATCCATGCATCCATTCAGCCTTCCACCATGCATCGATCAGATCCATCTCTTTTTATTAGCCCATGATTTCAGGTTCTCTTGTTCCCTTTGTTCCTGCACTCCACATCCTCTTTCAGTGATCTCCAATCAAAGTCCAAGAAGCCATAAACAATAATATAGATCTCTGTTGTAACAAGGTATTGCCCAGAGGCCCTCGACTTCCGCTAAACTGGTGGTTCACGACGCCCCTGAATAAGGTCCATGTTTATGAATAAGCAACCGGGAGCAAATACCTGTCCGTGGTGTGATTCAGATATTAGGAGACCAAAATCTTGTGAATAAAGGATGATTAACAAGCACAGGTTGGAGAATGCCAAAAGCAAAACAGGTTTTCAATAACTTCTTGAAAAAAAGAGGGTTGGCAACAAGTTTTCAATAACATAGCAGGCTAATGTTTGACACAACACCCTGAACATATCATTATTTGATGTGTAAGGCTGTGCACAGTTGGAAAGTTTGTCTGTAACCATCACAAAGTTCCGTGGAAGACAGCAGCATTTTTCCCTTCAACACATTTGGAGGAAGACCATGATTTTTGCAACACTTTATGTTGCATAGATCCTCATTCAATGCCAACAAAATAGTTCTGCATAAGATATAGTTTGCAGAAAATATTTACCGCCTCATTACGAGATCCCCTGAATTTAGGACCAGGACTACTGGGGGTGGGAGCGGGTGAGGAAGGGGTTTAATGGAATCTCCAATTCTGACCATCATCATTCCAGCAACTTAGGGCCAGATGTAGCAAGCAGTTTTACCCATTCTATGTCTATGGGAAAATGTGTTCGTACATATGGCCCTAAATCTTGAGATTCCAAGTTATTTCTCCCAGAATAGGGAATAACAAAAATATCGAGGAATGTCATGCCCAAATCTGCATCCATTTACCACCTGCTTGGAGCAAGTTGCAAATGGGCTTGTGGAGGCCTGTAGTGTGGGTGGTACAGGAGAGAAAGTGTAGAGTAGTAGGTGAGGGGAGAGCTGGGGGCACTAGGGGAGAATTTGCAGCTCCCCTAGTTGTACAGGGCCAGGGTGGGTAGTGGCCAAGAACGGCAGCTGCCTGCAGCAACACACATGGGCACCAAAACCCTGAGCCTGCAATTATTGGGTACTGAGTTGGCAGACCTGTTGATTCTGGGCCTTGAGAGACAGGGCAAGATGGAATGACGTGGTGTCCGCCCCAAAGATATGGCTCTGGGGTGCTTGTAATAAGGACCTTCATAATATTTTCCTATGCAAAACCATTGTTCACTGAGATACTCTGAAAGGAGTAGACTTGCAAAGAAAAAAACATTTATGTACATTTTCCAGCTAGCCTCTCGACTGGACAGGCAATTATCTTGCTATGCAATGGAAATTATCCAACAATGCACAGAAATACTACGTAAAGTTGATGGTAAACCAGGAACCTTTACAAGTTTTGTAAGAAGGCAAACATCACATAATTTGAAAATCTTTGTTTTTTATAAAAAAATGCACACCTCCTTATTAAGTTTACGACACGTATGATGAATGGGCTATGGAATTCAGACCTCTGTGCTAAACCCCTCTGTGTATGGGTTAGAATTGTTCAGTGATGGACCTAACCAAGGCTACACACAGACGGCTGCAGGAGGCAGAGGAAACAGCGAAGAAGCCTCTCCATCAGAGACCCATCATTCCTCGGAATGGAGGATCCAATTGCAGGTAATGACAACTCAAGTACTTATCCACTGCCGGGGCAAATGAATACCTCTAGACCAACCCTGGCAGCGTTGACCAATCTCGTACCACTAAAAATGAGAACCATTTGTTAGCTTTCTGTTTAAACAGAACATGATCCTAGCATGAATGTCCACATGAAAAAAATACCATGAATAGTGAAAATGAGACGTGGCACCCTTTCACCCTGTGACATCACCATCATTTCCACCATCAGCCCGGCATGAGCTTCTTATGTGCTGCTGACTTGCTGGGAGAAAGGCAAGGAGTAGAAAACGGAGGAAGTAAATGGGGCTATTTACGTCTCTTCCTAATGCTGTCTGATGACTCCTAAGAACATGGGCCTCATTACGACCCTGGCGGTCTAATGACTGCCGCGGTTGCAGGGGCAGTTGGACCACCACCAATGCGCCGGTCCGACCGCTATATTATGACTGGGGCGGTAGTGCCGCAGTCGTACCACCAGCACCGCCAATTTATGACTAAAGGTCGGCCCTGGGGATTATGATTCCCTTCTCCGCCAGCAGTTTCATGGCAGTAGTACAGCCATGAAATGGCTGGCTGAGACAGGGGGCCCCAGTGGGGGCCCTGCACTGACCATGCACTTGGCATAGGCAGTGCAGGTTCCCCCTGGCCAGCCCCGTCACAGTGTTCACCGTCTGCTTTGCAGAAGTGAACATTGTGACGGGTGCTGGTGCACCCTGCGCACTACATCATTGCAGATGGCTCTATTACCAGACGGAGACAATTCTGTAGGCTGTTTCCCACTGTCCAGCAGGAAACTCGTAATGGCCCTGGCTTGGAGGCTGCCACACTGGCAGCAACCTACCCGTCGGAACTTTGGCAGACGGGCTTTTCCGTCCACCGAAGTCGTAATGAGGGCCCATGTGTACTTAAGGGAGTGTCATTAGTACCAGAGGGTAAGCGGTTGCTACACCCATGAAGAGCTTAATTAGTTAAAACAAATAATTGTATGGTTTGAAGCTTTTCGTCCGAGCCTGCTGCAGTGCTGCCCAATGATGGCGTTGCTCAATCGCGCTTCCTAGCCTTGATTCAGCCCTTTGCATCTGTCCCCCACCCCCTCCACTTCCTACAGCTTTGTCTCACTTCTGCAGGGTTCTTTTTCTTCAGTACTTTTTACCATTGTCAAAAGCGTTACTGTCTTTATTTTATCTTTCTCAGTTAATTTTCTGACTTACTCACTCTTTTCTCTGGGTCAAATATGAAATTTATGTCCCGGTCCTGATGCCCACCATCAGCAACCGCCGGCACAAATTAAGCACTGCCCCTCAACTCAGATTCATTGATCCAGGACTGTGAAAAGATAAGAGTTCTGCAAAGTGCCTTAATGCTGGCAATTTATGATCTCTTGAGGTTATGGAGCACAGCCATCACCCCGAGCCTCACACGACTGCCTAGCGACACAGGTCTGTCGCCCAGCAGCACGGTCACAGGCAGGCGTGTAACTAGACAGAAATGGAGGCAACAGACGACGGCGAGTGCTAATGACTGGTGTTAAGGAGAATGATTGGCAGGTAAGTGAGCTATGATCACAGGCTGCTGCTAAGTTCTTTGCAGCCCTCATCCACCGGTACCGAGAGGCGACAAAAAGAGTTTGCTTTGACCCCAGGTAATGAGAAACAGCAAATTATCTGAAGTTTTTACTTTAACTCTGTGGTTTCCTCTTTCGGATATATTTTCTAGGATGCTCTAACACAGAGCCATGGTAGAAAGGGAAATATTATTAAACTCATAGGTAATTTCAATACTTTTTACTTTTACCCTGCCTGGTGGACCATTTGCTTCTCAGGACGACCTGTGTTTTTACTAGACTTTCTTTCTCACCAACACGTTTGTGTCAACTCTGCCAACCATAGTCCGGTTATCAAGTGGTAGAACGTGTGGTAGCCAGGCAATTAGCTTAGTGGCATTCAGACTGTCTCAGTGGTTGCATGTGGCATCCAGTTATCTTGGTGCATCACTACAATTCCTTGATCCTGGAAGACTAGCAGGGTGCCTAGAAGAATGTCCGCTCCATTGACCGGCTGTTTCCCTCTGCCGTACTTGGAGGAGGATAACAGAGGAATCAAGAGCTATTCCTGTGACCACACATCTATGATGGGATTTAGAAACTGCACAATAGCCATGACCCTAACTCGAGGCACTAAAACAGACTATCCCAGACATGAACAGCACCAACTGAACTACACAGAGTTCCTCGTCATCATTCAACAATAAAAATAAAATAAAAAAATGACTGATGGCAGGTGCTTTGCAAAAGCTTCCTGTTCTCAGCCACGCTTGAAACCTTAATTTCGGCATTTGCTTTATCGGCATTTTTCCTGAATGTTTGTCTACGCTGAGTAATACTCCTCTTTGGATTATTCACTATTTGACTGACTGTTGGACTGATCTATGGGTTTGGATTTTGCCTCATGGACTGGGTTGGTAGTGTCGTATCCTAATTTGCACTTAAGGTGTTTTGGGGCCACTGACCTATTCTGGTGGAAAGGCCACCTAAAGGAAAGTGGCTACTGGTGTGCCTCTGTGGTAGAGCAGTGCTCAGCTGCATACCTAGCTGTTAACCCTCAATACTGGGTATTGATTCTCTATGTTGACTTCCTATCGAAATCTTCTTGGTTTTCTGAATAATGCTCTTTTTGACACTGATAAAGTCGAAAGCCTGAAACATTCTGTTTCAATAAGTAATCAGTTTGTAGCAATGAAGAGGGGCTCAACACAAACCTTTCCCCTCCCTGGGCACATGTTCGATCCTGCGCTTTGCTTTCAATCACTCTTTGCACTCTTGCAATCTGATGTAGGTGGTCTCAGCTCATTGTGGATCTGACAGGCCTGTTTGGGCACTAGTGGCCACCATCTGAACAAACATTGGCAAAGCCAACAGGTCTCGCCTTTGGGACCAATAGATTTTGCCAATGGCTTTTAGCCATGCTGTGCAGCATCAGAAAGATGCCATGCAGTATGGCGAAACAATTAAATACATAAATAGATACCAAAAACACTCATGTTGATGCTCTATTATGCTTGTACCCCTTCATAACAAGGCAGGTGCTTGTTTTTAAATGTACTGACCCAAAGGGGATCAATAAAAAAATAGAAATAGCACAAAATTGCTTTTAAAGTGGATGTTCTTCCGCCAAGAAAATGTAAGTGTTAACTAACAATAGACCGTGGCTGGGGACAAAGGCAGCAACAGGAAGTGACTGTGTCAGAGGGGACAGCAACAGGAAGAGACAGGTTCAGTGGGGACAGCAACAGGAAGTACGGTGAAAGGGGACAGCAATGGGAAGTGACAAGGTGGGAGGGAACAGCAACAGGAAGTGATAGGGTAAGAGGGGACAGGAATGGAGGGCAGGAGGGGGGGAAGCAGCACTCCAGGAAGAAGCACACAAGCAAGAGAGCAATGAGGAGGAGAAGCACACAAGGGTGAGTGAAGCTCCAATGGAGTCAGGGAAGAAGCCCATAGGTAAGAGAGAGTAACATGAGCGTGAAGGGGGAGGGGGTTGGCAAGAGAAATTCATACACATGCACTCTCATGGAGTGCTTATCCAGAAAGAAAAATGTTGTTTCCGAAAAGTGCAGTTAAGCAGTGGAAGTTCACAAGTAAAGAGGTAAGCTCCCTAGGAGGGACAAGCACAGAAGAGGAAGCCAAACCCACACAAGACAACAAATAAAAAGCAAGCTAATGAGAGTGACAATAAAGCAAATTGCTGTTAAGTAATGGACGGGCTCTACTTCCATTGTACGTTCACAATAGGTATTTTGCAACCAGAAAGCTTGTGCTGTCTAGTAGATAAGACCTAAACAAGCATTTGCAGTGCAATGGGTCTCGTATTTGCTTGACTTAGAGCTATTAGTGTTGTAAAGTCATAACCTGACTTTTATTGCCACATAAAATGAAAATGAAAAGTAATACAGTTTTACATAAGCATTCCAATTTAAAATGCCACGCCATGAGCATGAAAGGGCACTCAAAATGAAACAGAAGTTCACTCACTGTCAAACATATCGGCAAATGTGCAGCGAGATAGCGCTGCGTAGGAAATAAAAATAAAAAGTAGTCCACAAACCATGCTGAAAACATGGAGCTTTGCATGTTTTCAGTAGTTGGGTAGTGCACTCGAGGAGGGCTAAACACCAGAAAAGGCATGACGTATGCATGCCTTTCACAAATAAAATCAAGTGTTTTAAAAAAAAGGCAAGCCCGCAACCAACCAAACTGATGGGCGTGCGGTGGGCGTGGTTAAAATCCCACAGAGAGATTACAGCAGCCCTAAAAACGAGGCACATCAGGAAACTGTCTCATGCCTTCAAAGAGATGCTTAGAAACTCTGAGAAAGTGCCCCCACCACAATCTCAGCAGCAAGGAAAGAGTAACAGAAGTGTAGGCGGAGTTACTTTGCCACGTGCAGGAAATGTATAAAGAGTGATCTTGACATTAGAGGTTTTAATGTTTCTTATTTCTCACTATAAAGCACCTCACGTGTACACAACTCTCACAAAACAAAACAACAATAGTAAAATAAGAAAATGTTTTGGCAACAGAAGAATTCCTAGGAGGAACAAAAGATTGGCTCTAGGTGAGTTCCTACTCGTAGAAATATTATTCCCCCACCTAGGGTGTTCGTTCTATCCTTCGTTTGATCGAGTATCAGAATTACATCATAATTAAAGCTGCAAAATTGGCAATTATCATAGCTTGCACCACAAGCTGCACTGTCAACAGGCACTTACTTTACATCAAACGTGCCTGTTTAATGGAGCTTAAATGGATGAAATGTGCTAACAGTATATTCAGACCTGCAGGATAAACACAGACTTCAGCAGTGACATCTTAACCCACACACCTACTTCCTGGCCCGACACACCAACCTGGGACGGGCCAGGGACCAACCTGTTGCACCTCTAAAGGATCATGGAGAGTGCATGATGCTGGCTGGCATGACCGCCATGTTGAACGCCAGAGCTTCCTGTGTGAAACCGCCATTTTGAAAGGCAGAACTTGTACCATACTCTTAAAATAAAGGCCCTCCATGAAGTCTAAAATGGATTGAAAAATAAGCCAGTGACTCAGCTGATGCAGTTTAAGATTTTGAATGTTTATTTTACACCCTCAGTCCACCCAAAGGTTTAAAAAAAATGGAGGGTGCGATATCTAGTTCTGAATAAAAACATTTATCCTGGAAGGAACGTTCTAGCGCCATCCCGTTCAAAGAGCAGCCGGGGAGCACACGCAGCTGCTTTGATCATTGGGCAGTAAGTTATTCTTCCAAGCAAACGACTTTTAGTAGGAGTCCCCGTCTGCAGTCAATAAAAGGAAATGACGAGTGCTCTTTCATATTATTTTAATGATAATTTATGGATATAAAGACATCCTGCTCTGAAAGCAGACTAGGCTCTGGCAGATGGGAGCGCCTCTTTCCCCCACTAAGAACTCCATGACCACGAATGTTGGGATTTGTTAATTGCTCCCTGGGAATTAGGAATATCGCAGGCCTCAGTAGTTGCCGAATGGGGAATTACTGCATGATTATGAGATGTCAGCTCAGGAATGGGGAATTACTGCTGAAATCACCATTTCTACACTGCCTTGTGCATTTTTTCTGCCAGATTCAGGGCAATGCTCTGCAGACATATTGTGCCAACCAGGTGGTACCTCTTAAAATCCCTCCGCAGTAAACCTCTAGGGTGCAGTGTCACTGCTCATCGTCGATTCTGGCACAAACTGCCCTTGCCACCCAAATCAGGATTTCCGAATTCTCTGAGGCGCTTAGAAATGGCAGAAGTGCGGTCTGAAGCGCTACATACAAAACAGGTTATTACTCTATGTGGCTAGTGTCAGACTGGGACAGAAAATAGGCCAGCACACCAAAATACTGTCTCTCGCAGTGAAGATGTGGCCCACATTTGCAAATAGGGCAGATTTAAACTTATAAAGATAGGTCAAATAGGTGTTTTACTGTGCTTGATACACGGAATGTTTGCAATTATATCAGGAAAATCGACGTGAAAACTGGCCCACCAGACCTTAAAACAGGCCCCAAACCTCCAAATTACAGGCCCACACTGACCTATCAGATCAACCCCTCGGGCACTGCCTAACCTCCCTATAGTCAAGTCCGATCCATGCGGTCTGATGCCACACCAGTGTCTAACATAAAATAATGGACACCCCTAAACTGCAAAATTATTAGGGGCATATCAAATTTCACTTAGTCAGATCGAGTCACAGACGGAAGAGATCACAGGCCAAGCAGAATCTGTAAAATAGGTAGCCCCCCCCCCCCCCACCCTCCTTAAACCAGAGTCTCCAAGTGCCCACCATCTTACTCCTTATTCCAGACCTCAAGGGTGGCACCCCAAAATGAAACAGAACAGGAACTGCGGGCAGTTTCCTACTTGGTGAGTTGCATTATTACAAAAAAGTTCCCGGATGAGAAGTATGTATTTCCGCATCTCTATTGGGCAGGCCTGACGTGTTTAAGGCTGCCAGTTCCTGTTAAGCCCCCGCCCCCCCCCCCACCCCCCCCCCCCCCCACACCACCAGCTTCCTGACACAAAGAGAGAAGCTGGGCTTTGCTCTGGCGCTTCTGCTTACAGTGGCCGACGCCAAACTCCCCCCTGAATAAACAGCAGAACGTTAGATCGTCCAAAGCAACCCACAAAACACACGTCACCCTTGCAAACAGGAGCCGGCTGGCATCAAACCACACACAGGCCGCGGTGCCGGCTCAGCAGTCCTTTATTTACACGGATGGATACAAACTGGGCCCTGAACTCACCTCGAGGGACACGCAGGCACATTAATGGGCCACAGAGAACCACTACCACACATTAAAGGGACTGGGAGATTTCGAGTGGAGACTCTTAAAGAGTTTTCCAGAATGGCAGGAAGGAGAAACAAAAAATAAAATGAATTAAAAAAAAAAAATAACACTTTACTATATAGCACTTCATACTGTAGTTTTGCAGTCTGGGGGAACTTTAAATAGAAAACATTCTCAAACAATGTGACAGCACTCTGCTGGTTGCTGTTTGAGGATGCACAGAGGAGCTGCCCTGCTGTGGTTAAAACCTGAGACCAGCAGGTATAAGCAGATGTCAGCAGCAGCCTTTGACTCACTGTTTAGCCGGCAGAGGAAAATAAAGACAGGAGTAAAGTGGCTAATACTTTTAGAGCCTTATCTAAAGATTTGTGGAAGGGATACTCCCTCACAAATGTGATGGATGTCCAGTGCTTAACCTGTGGGGGAATAAGTGCCGGCGCCAAAACATTTGCTTGGAAGCCCGCAGCTGGCGCAAGCTAATATAAATGTTGCCAAATGCCAAAGTTGTTTAGTTTTGAATTCGCCTCGTGCTTCTTTCATCCACCACCAGAAATGTCCTGCTCCTTTATCACACTCTTTCAAAAACTTTCACTTCTTTGTTTCTGTTTTTCCAATCATTATCTTCCTCTTTCCTTCTCCCTTTTGTAACTTTTCAATCAAATGTTCGGGCTCAAATGGCCGTCCCCAAAAATAAGTGAAGGTGGTTCCCACCGGCTCAAATTAAGCACTGCACTGCGGATGTCCTCTCTGCCTTATTACGAGTACAGTTTAGTCTATCAGACTTGTAATACAGCAGACTGCTGTGTTTTGATGAAGTGTCCCACCAGCCAAACTCAAAATAATGTCCTTCGTTTGGAGAACTTTTGCAGTCAAATTCAAGATGGAGCAGCAACTACCTTATATGATTTTGGGGCAGTTGTGAGAAACAATACGTTTTATTTGTAGATATTATGAAACAGCCTACTGACTATGAAGCAAAGGACCGGATGCAATTTGGGTGTAGTAGACTAACTGGAAAATGCATTACTTCAAAGTCCACAATGCACTAGAGGGCCACAAAGCTTGAAGGGACTATTAAAGCCAAGAAACACACTTGAAAGTCTGTTTTGTTTGAGTGATTCCAGATTATGAATGTTGGGATTTCAGCATTAGCACACGGGTGGACACAATTCCTTCTAGAAAAGGCTATTACTGAACAGGCTCTGGGGCAAGTTGTGAAAATTCAACTGCTTTCAAAGTGGAGGTGCAACGCTCCTCTGAAGAGCTCAAAAACAGAAAAATGCATCTCAAGGGCGTTCTATGATGAAAAAACAAAGCAGCATATCCACAAGTGAATAATCACATCAATATAGAGTTGCAGTAAAACAAAACGCATGTACATTTATTACTACCTTATGATGAACTACAGTACCCATGAAGCATTGGGACTTCAGTATATGGAGAATTAACGCAAGCATTGGACCAAATTGTCAACGCAGCAGATTAACTGCAAAATACAAGCACTACAGGTTCCATAGTGCAGTGGAAGGCTGGGTAAGGAGGACTAAAGTTAAGAATTACCCCGGAACGTTAATAAGACTGGTTTGCATATGGAGTACATCTTTTGGACAATAGACCCCCATTTCTAGGCAAGTGTCACTTAGGGATGAACCCAGGTGGTGCCTAAGAATATAACAAGCAGGATTCAATAATGATCCCAGCTGCAAAGCTCATTCGAGGCGTGACACAGAAAGTGTGACCTGAGGCGGCCACTGGACAATCAAGTCAAGGCCTACACCGTGTCTCTGTACTTCTAAAGTAACTAAGTTTATCAAAGAGCACAGAGAAAGGCAAAGACCCCGTATGGGTGTCCTGGATTAAAAGATGGCCTGGTCAGGAAGACCATCACTTCCGTTCTAGCAGAGTCGGCCCAAACATTCTTACAAGTTGGCGGGCACCACCGTGGAAAAAAAAGACAAGAGATAAGAAGCAGCTCCATGGTGCTGCGGAGGGGCAAGTCTGTCTTCTATTGTGTTTGCCAGTGACGTACTAAGCGCTTAGTTACACAGTCCAAGCAGGCCTGCCGCTCAAAGGCCCAACATTATTTAGGCAGCGACATTACTCTTTTAGGAGGACGCTACCCATGCATAATTTGGTTTTATTGCCGCACGATTTAGTCAACCCACCATGCAACATGGAAGGATCGAATTATGCAGGTGGCTTGACTAAATCGTGCGGCAATAAAACCAAATTATGCGGCATAATGCGCCACATTTTGCTGACATTATTACGTCATTAATTTGTCATTTGTTCACGTTAACAATGTCCGGGCGCGGGTTTTGAATCATTAGTGCGGGTTTAACACCCGAATACACCAGTAAGCAGCAGAAAGTTGAAGCAGAGCAGACATCCCAACAGGCCTTCCACTGCGCAGCAACATTTGCCGCTGCGTTTTAGTAACCTTTGATCTGTTTGAGCTCAAAATTTGTTTTTATTGAGGTTAGCAAATTATCAAGCAGATAATGAATTGTGTGGAGAACGCAGCAAATCCATAAACATGCGGGAAAATGCGCCGCCAGAGACGCGCGTAATTTTAGTGGCCCTGTTCATGACCTATAGGCTCGTTATGGAGCTATGCATGCGTTCTGTCATCAGTGTCCCCTTGCAGTGCAGCGACAAGATAGCACAGCAGGCCTCACATGCTAACGTATGTTAGCCTAGTTCAGGCTTAGCCTCCAAATGAAGACAACCGCAGCCAGGTGCCTTACGATGCCACCTCAAGAGGGCTCCAGATTGAAAGAGGGACTTTCCAAAATGGCTTTTATTTCGAGGGAGGAGGAGTGTCCAAATGGCAAACCCTTTGCCTCTCTAGGAAACATCCAATCATTTAGAATGTAGGGTTTTCCTTTTTTTTCTTTAAAAAAAAAAGAAAAGAAAAAGAGACATTAGAAGCATCCAGAAAGGAGTAGCCTCAGAGCGGGGCACTTTCATCTGAAAAAGTGTAGGGGCCTAGGAACGCACTGGACAGTTACCACCTTAGCACATCATATTTTTGCTAGTCCAACGAAAGAGTTCAAGGTGTGTTGTTTGTGTATTGTGAGCCTCGATTGACAACAGGGTGTCAGGGTCAACTTTACACAGAGAGGGGACTCCAGACATTAAGATGATGTAACTTGTGTATCGAGACCAGAATGCCTTGCACTTCAGTGTTCAGTAATCCTGAGCATTAACACTAATGTGAAGGAACTCTGGGCAGCCTAGTTCAGTGGTTCCCAACATTTTGACTTCTGTGGATCTTCCACTTTATCATTACAGGCACCTGGGGACCCCCACTGAATCATAATTGGAATCCGGGGACCCCCCCACCGAGTCATTACTGAAAGCTGGGGACCTAATCTGTTAATTCTAATCTAAAAACAGGGGACCTAGTCTAAATCTAAGCATTCGCGTACCCCTGAGGAAGCTTCGTGGACCCACAGGGTCCCCGGACCACAGGCTGGGAACCAGTGCCCTAGTTCAGGCTCCATCTGAATGAACTTTTCTGCTGAAAAAGTATTAGAAATGATAAAGATGTCTCACAATAATTCGCATCCCGTTCGGTACAAACTCTTCCAGAACTATTCGAGGGGTGAAAAGAAACTCATCAGGATTCTCACCTCCACCTCACCAGTAGTTTCCACTTGTAACTAATGAAAGCCTTGCAGCTCTTATTATGTTCTCCCATACTTAGAAGCTCCCGGGGTCTACCAGGGGAGTCGGCGGAGCAGTTACTATCCCACTAGCCCTTTGCTACTCCTTGCACAGCTTTTGCAACCCCTAGTCTCAAGCAGTAGCGGGTATAGAAAGTAAACGACGCCCACGGAGGCCTGTTTACATCTGTTGTTTCCACCCAGTGACCTTCAGCTAGCCCCTCTTCAGCAAGGACGAGGGTGTTTTCTGAATATGGGTTATGGTCAGGTGACATTTTTGGTTATTAAAGTACATGCTATGTTTTTACATAAATGATTTACTCTTGCACCAGTGACCCAACAACTCGAGTTAAATGTTGTATTTATTAAATATGTTTTTAGCAGTATTGAGGCGCAAGCTCAACTAGTAAAGATCTATTAAGCCAATCCCAAATACATAATTGACTTCTGACTTGACAGCCTCCACTGGCATTTGCAGGTCACTCAGAAGTGGGGAGCATAGTGGTCATTATTAACCAAGCCCTGCGCTTATGCCGCACAATTATTAGATTTTAAAGCAAGCCCACCCTATTGATTAATGAGGAGGCAGCTAACGTCGACTACCACTAGAGGGCGCCAGACGCTCGATCTGCCGTGTTTAATGTTTCTCTGCAGAACATGTTGTTTTAAAGTTTGAAGCGGGACCTGTACCCAGGGGTGTAGGAGACAATACATTTCTGGGGGGGGGCAGGGACAGCCTTGGGGGACTTTCAATCAACCCTATACAAATCGCTCGTTGTTTACGAACTGCAGGCTCCGATAAATATACACAATCATATATATATATATATATATATATATATATATATATATATTGGAAGTGAAATAGGGAGAAAGGAAGGCATGTTTTCACAAAGTAATTAGCTCAAATGTGAAAATAACATGTTGATTAACCTTGCATCTTCATGCACCAAGCAAATAAAGGTAGGAGGGTAAAAAGGAAGAACATACTCTTTGCGCCCCACACCCATCATGCCCTTCGCGACATGCCAATTGGAACCGCACTGGAGAGCTAAAAAGCGATTACTTACAACAGTTGTAACCTGTGCTCGGAAACCATAGTTCTAATAACACTTCTGCTCCTTTGTGTGATCTTGGGAAGCTCAGCTCCACATCAATCATAACTAGGAGCACTTCAACTGAAGAAGCTCTTGGAGTTACAGGCTATATAAACATGGATTCTCTAATCTCTGTATAAACTACAGTCACTAATTTCTTTAGAAACAGCTGTTTGTGATGCACCAAGTCACTGCGTGTAAAGAAAAGACATTCACTGATTATAAAGAAAAGACATCAGAAAATGACTATGATAGGGTTATTACAGTCGAATTGTGACATTACATTGTCTTCTGCCAGAGCTAGCAGCCAAGGTAAAAGGCAGATCAGGTCACAGAGCATAATTAATGCAGCTGTTTAAAGCAAAAAAAATGAATGTTGCTTTTCTTTCTTCTGCTATCCTTTAATAGCTTGGAATGACAGAAGCTATGCACTAGGGTTTTAAGTGGTTTGTGGGAAAGTTGGTGGTGTGACCATGTATTATATGGGGTAAAATACCCCCTGTGTACATAAGGATATTGCAAGTCACCTTAAAGTTCATACCTTATAAACAAGCATTGGCATAGCCAATAGATCTTGCCTATGCAAGTTATATTGCCTTTGCCAATGTGTTTTAGCCATGCTGTACACTAGTGAGACTACTATTCAGCATGGCTGAAAGTTAATGGCATAAAGGAGAATGATGTGTCACCGACTGGTGTGGCGTAGTATCATGGAGTAAGTAGAGTGTCCTAGAATGGAGCAGTAAACTAACTTTAAAGGAACAGGGGTCCCTTGAATAAAATGCAACACCACTCCCATAAACAATGATATTAAAGTAGTATGCAAATTGAATGTTTTATGCATTTATTCAATCAAAATATAAAAGATCAAATGTAGTGGGAAAACATCATCAGGGAAAATCGAGAAAGACTGGTATTCGGGCATTACACAAGTTATCTGGATGACCCAATGTCACCAATTACAAGAAAAATGTAAAAAGTAACCTATATAGTACAGTGGTTTGGAGGAGGCTGGCCTGGTTTGTAGTGGGTACCTATGGTACTTACACCTTATACCATGTCCATTTATCCCTTATTAGTGACATGTAGGCAGTGTCTAGACGCCAGGCTCTCTAGGGGTAACTATTGCCAAGGTTTATCTAGGAGACATGCAAAGCTCATGCAATACCACTGTAGTCACACAGTACTCACATACATGAAAGAAAATACTAAGTGTTACAAAAATAAAGGTACTTTATTTTAGTGACACAAATGCCAAAAATACCATAGAGACTATACTCCCTTAGAAGGTAAGTAATACACCAATTATATACACTAGTATGCAGCAATAGCAATAAAAACAGTTAGAAAACAGTGCAATTAGTGAAAATCACAATGGTTAGAAATGGGCCTAGGGGAAACACAAACCATATACTAAGAAAGTGGAATGCGAATGTCGGTTTCCCACCTAGGCAAGTGTGGTGTGTACAGGGGCACTGGGAGTATTAGAAAACACCAAAGGTAAGTAATAGAACCCACCTCAGAGCCCAGGAAAGCAGAAGTAAATCACAGGAACTTTCCTAGAACACACAAGAACACGAGAAAGAAGATAATGCAAGAACCAGAAGATACTTCAAGACACAAAGGGTGGATTCCTGGACCTAAAGACCTGTGGAAGAATGGGACTAAGTCCAAGAAGCACAGAAGAGTCCAGGGAGGACAGGAGCCCCTGCTAATCCGAATCAAGGTGCAAAATAAGAACCACTGGTGAAGAATAGCAGTCAGTACTGCACCCAAGAAGATGGATGCGGGTTCGTGGTTGGTGCAGATGATATCCCACACCGGATAGATGATTGCAGTCTGGTTTGCATCGCTGGATTCCACCAACAAGCCTTGGCACAGGCATAGCTCATGGTTAGCGGAAAATGGCCACCCAGGAGGAGGAGTCAGAGGGGGCTCTCAGCAACTCAGAGAGCCCACGGAATACCAGGCAGCGCACATAGGAGTCCCCAGCATGGGGACAAAGGAGTTGCAAAAGGAGGCCCACGCAGCACAAAAACAAAGGATTCCACGCCGCCAGAAAACCACTCAGGAAGCGGTGCATCTCAGGAAGGAGTGCTGGGGGCCGAAGCTACATGGTACACAAAGAATTTCATAGAAGGATGCCAACAAGCCTTGGCAACTGAAAAACACGTGGTGCACAGGAGTACTGTCTTGCGTGGGAAGGCAAGCTCTTACCTCCACCAAAGTTGGACAGTAGGACGTCAGGACCATCAGGACCACTTCAGTCCACCACCCGTGATGCAGGATCCATGCAACTCGTCAGGAGAGGGGACCCATGCAGATGGTCATCGTTGCAGAGAGGTGCCTGCTGAAGCAGGGGAGTGACTCCTTCACTCCAAGGGAGATTCGTTCATTCTTTTGGTGCAGACTGAAGACAGGCTGTCCTCTGAGGATGCACAACCGGGAAACAGTTGCATTTGCTGGCAAGAGCTGGAGATACAATGTTTCAGAAGTCGTCTTTGCTTAGTTGTTGCAGTTTGTGGAGTTCCTGGAGGGTCCAGATGCAGTTTCTTAGGTGAGAAAGTGAAGTAAAGGATGCAGAGCCTTGCAATCTGAATCTGAAGAACCTCTCAAAGGAGAGACCGTAAATAGCCCTGAAAGGGGGATTGGTCAGCTAAACAGGTAAGCACCTATCAGGGGACGGCTCTGACACCACCTGCTGGCACTGGCCACTCAGATGCTCCCAGAGTTTGCTGCCAACTTGGAATCCAAGATGGCAAAACCCAGGGACCCTCTGGAGGAGCTCTGAACAGCACACCTGGGGTGGTGGTCCAGTTTCGTGCCAGAGCAGGGACTGGGGGTACCTGAACCGGTGTAGACTGGATTATGTAAGGAGGACACCAAATGTGCCCTTCAAAGCATTTCCAGTGGCCTGGGGAAGGAAGCTACCCCTTCCAAACCTATTTCCAAAGGGAGAGGGTGTAACACCCCTCTATCAAGGGAAATCCTTTATTCTGTCTTCCTGGGCTTGAGCTTCTCAACCAACAGGAGGGCAGAAACCTGTCTGAGAGGTGGCAGCAGCTGGGGCTGCCTGGAAAACCACAGAAGGCTGGAATGGCAATACTGGGGGTCCTCTAAGGAGCCCCCAGAGTGCATGGAATCATACAACCAATGCTTGCAAAAGCCTTGGGGTATGATTCCAACATGTTTGATACCAAACATACCTATGTTCGGAGTTACCATCATGTAGCTGGGAATAGGTAGTGACCTATTTCCAGTACACGTGTAAAATGGCATCCCCACACTCCTGGAGTCTGGGAAAATGGTCCTGGAGGTCGTGGGGGCACCTCTGCTAGTGCAGGGGTGCCCTCACACACAGGTACTCTGCACCCTGCCCTCAGGGCTGGAGGGCCTGCTATAGGGGTGACTTATAAGTGACCTGGTGCGGTGTAACTGGCAGTGAAAGGGTGCATGCACCTTTTCACGCAGGCTGCAATGGCAGTTCTGTAGAAGCCATTGCATGGGCTCCCTATGGGTGGCAAAAAAAATGCTTCAGCCCCTAGGGATCTCCTGGAACCCCAATGCCCTGGGTACCTAAGTACCATATACTAGGTACTTATAAGGGGGCACCAGTATGCCAATCTTGGGTGAAATACTGGGTTACCAGTATGCAACAACCATCATTTAAGGGAGAGAGCATAACTACTGGGGTCCTGATTAGCAGGATCCCAGTAGACACACTCAAACACACTGGCAAACAGGCCAAATGTGGGGGTAACCAAGCTAGAAAGAGGCTACTTTCCTACAAGGTTAGCATCCACAATAGTGATTTACATGCTGTTATACACCCACTTTTACATGAATGACTCAAATAGTGAATCAAGAAGTCATTAGCTCATAGTACCTATGCTTATGCGAACTTATGTACAATATCACAAATTCAAGTCAAGGTACTTTGGCCGACGATATTTCGATCCCCTAGACAGGTATCAGGATCATCCTAAGCCTTCGTTAAGCTTGAGTTAAAAGGGTTACATAGTGCTTGTAACCAAAATGGCAAAGATAAATCTGACTCACGTCTCATATGAGTGACAAGGCAATCAATGGAGATCTGAATCTCTAATCAAGCGCCAATGCCATAAAGTAGTAGTAGAGTGGAGTATTGTCACAGTATAATAGAGTGGAGTGGCAGAGTGTCGTATAGTGGAAAGGCATAAATAAGAGTGAACTGGAGTAGAGTGAAGTAAAGTAACATGAACTAGCATAGAGAAAGTGGGGTAGAGTGTTGTTGAGCATAGTACATTGTTGAATAGTGGAGTGGCATAGAGGGCTGTGCAGTGGCGTTGAGTAGAGTATCGTAGATTGAAGTGGCATAGAGTGGTGTGGAGTGGCATAGAGTGGAGTAAAGTGGAATGGAGTGGCGTACAGGGAGTTGTGTAGGGAGTTACAGAGTGGAGAAAGTGTTAGAGTTTAATGGAATAGAGTGTCAGAGTCTAGTATCATGGAGTGTAATGTCAGAGTGAAGTGTCATAGAGTGGAGTTGGGTGGTCTAGAGTGAAATGGCATAGAGTACAGTGGTGCAAAGTAGATTGGCGTAGAGTGTGGTGGTATAGAGTGCGTTGGTTTTGAGTAAAGTGGTGTAGAGTGCATTGACGAAGACAGCACTGGTTTAGCGTATAGTGCAGTAGCGTAGAGTGGTGAAGAGTAGAGGGGAGCCGAGTGGAGTGGCACTGCATAGATTGCAGTTGTTCAGAGTGCTGTGTCATAGAGTGATGCGGTGCATGGTAGAGTGGAGTGGTGCAAGGTAGAGTAGACTGGTGTAGAGTGCAATGGTGGGATGCAGTGATTCACAGTAGAGTGGCATAGTGTAGTGGCATATAGTACATTTGTGTAGAGTGCAGTAGAGTGACATATAGTTGAGCGGTGCAGAGTAGAGTGCCGTGGTGCAGAGTAGAGAGGAGTATAGTTCAGTGGCAGAGTGCAGTGTTGCAGAGTAGAGTGTCATAAAGGGCAGTGGTGTAGAGTAGAGTGTCATAGAATGCATTGGTGTAGAGTAGAGTGGCATAGAATGCATTGGTGTAGAGTGCAGTGATGTAGAGTGATGCAGAGTAGAGAAGAGTGGCTTAGAGTATAGTGGTGCAGAGTAGAATAGAGTTGCATAAAGTGCCGTGGCATAGAATAGATTGCTGCAGAGTACGGTATAGTGGTGAAGAGTAGATTGTTGCAGAGTGGAGCATAGTGATGTAGAGTGCAGTAGCATAGAGTGGTGCAGAGCAGATTGGAGTGGCGCAGGGTACATTGGAGTGGTGCAGGGTAGATTAGACTGGCATAGCATAGAGTGGAGTTGCGTAGATTGCAGTCGCATAGAGGAGATGATTTCAAAGTAGAGTGAAGGGCCTACAGTGGAGTGGTGTAGAGTAGATTAGAGTGCAGTGGTGCAGAAAAGAGTGCAGTGGGACAGAGTAGAGTGGCATTGAATACAGTGGTGCAGAGTAGAGTGGCATGGAGTTCAGTGGCAGAGTGCAATGTTGCAGATTAGAGGGTCGCAGAGTACAGTGGTGTATTGTAGAGTGGCATAGAGTGCAGTCGCCTAGAGTGCTGTGGTGCAGAGTACAGTGGCATTGAAAGCAGTGGAATAGAGTTCTGCAGTGCAGAGTAGATTGGCATAGAGTGCAGTGGCATAGAGTGCATTGGTTTTGAGTAAAGTGGTGAAGAGTGCACTGGCAGAGTGCAGGGGTGTAGTGTACAATGGTTAGAGTAGAACAGCATAGATTGCAGTGGCGTAGTGTAGAGCGCTGCAGAGTAGAGTGGTGTAGAGTGGAGTGGTACAGCATAGATTGCAGTGGCGTAGAGTAGCACAGAGTGGAGAAAAGTGGTGTAGGGTGCAGTGGCATAGGGTAGATTGTTTCAGAGTACAGTGAAGAAAAGATAGAGAAAAGATAATATACTTCAATATGCTGAAGTATGTAACGATAACAATATAAATAATAACGCTAGACATAACGGCCCAAAATGAAATATGGCTTCTCCCTGTTAGCCACTCTATAATCAAGCCCTTCATTACCTAGATAACAAAACATTAAACATAAATGTTAGAAAAATATACCCTTCTAATAGCTAAATTGTTGTGTGAAAAGGTAAAATCTGGGCCCAATCTCGACTTCACTGTTTCACCAACTGGTGTGATCTTAGGCAAATACAAACATTGTGTTTCACAGAGTCTCCTTTCTAGCCTGCAGGTGTCAGGCTGAGTGGGACTCTGTTATCTCTTTAGATCTTGCTCAATGACTTGCAGCTCCTCTTGAAGGCAAACTGTAGTGCTCCTCTTCAAGGCGGCAGGTGATGCAGACAGTAATCATCCAAAACTCTTTTCTCCTCCTCGTGCCCTTTGTTCTTATGAGCACCCTTAATGCCCACAGGTGTGAACAGGACAAACAAAAGAGCAGAGGGCGCAGGGGGCCTCCTGACTCACCTTCATTCTGTTACCATCAGATTGGAGGATGGTCGGTACAGGGCTGTTATAAGTAGCGCTTTTGTGCGCTAATGGCCCTCTGAATAATAGATGTGAGAGGGGAAATTATTGTGTCCCCTTGTCCCCCCCACCTTCGTCCCCCGTGTCCCCCACCCTCCAAAATCTGGGGGGGATACATCCCCCGCGTCCCCCACACTTCCTACGCCCATGCCTGGACCTCGGTCTGATGGGGCCCCGCTTCAGTTTCTTGTCCCAGGTAGGGGCATAGCTTTGGGAGGGTGGTGTTTAGGGTGTTACGCCTCCCAGGTAAACGTATTTCTTATAATAGGTGGGTAAAGGTGCTTTAAGTCGGGTGGTATTGAGATGTCAGTCGGACATCAGAAGGAATTTTTACATACACACAGACAAAAAACACACACACACAGTTTGAAAGTCCTCCTAAAATATTGGTAATTTCACTGAATATTTTGTTTTCTCTCTTATTATTTCTACCAACCCATTCCTCTCCATTTTCACTGCCCCCTAGGCCCCTCTCATGCACCCTGCTTGTTATGTATTTAAACATTATAAGCCAGCGTGACTAGGGAAATATGAAACTCCCCCCCCCCCCCCCCAACCCCCTCCCCCCATCTTACTGACCAAGCTCTGCCCCAGGTACAGCAATAGCGCCTTACAAAACTGCCCCTTTGAGGTGTTACGTTATCCACGTTTGAGTAGCGCTGTCTGCTGTTAGCAGGGCATCGCAGGGCTTGGTCTGTGCTGTAAAAGTTCAAGGTAACCATACCATGCCCACTTAATATGTAGAACGATCGATACATTTATGAGCAGACTACAAGTAAAAATAGGAATAAGCTACACATGACAGCACCTACCTAGAAATCAAAACGGTGCTTCCTGGGTTGCACATATAGGGCTTTCACGTGCGCATTAAGTAGTAAAAAATGTGCATCACTTTATGAGGGGCACTGGAATTGTGTTATTGCGCGGCCGATGCATTTTTTGCATAATTGTAGATTTGCTGCACTTGCTATTTAGTCCATCGTCTGCTGATTTTAACAAAATAAATTGTTTCCAGCTCAAACGGTTCGAAAGTTACAAAACCGCAGCGATACTTGTTGCCGTGCAGTGGAAAGCCATTTGCCAAGGTTGACTCGTCAAACTTCTGTTCCTTGTTGCTATATTTGGGTGTTAAACTGGTACTAACGAAGTACACCAAAACCGAGGCATTGTTACCAAGCGTAAAAATAGCAAAGTAATACGATCAGAAAATATGCTGCCCTATGTCACATAATTTCCTTTTCTCGCTATATAATGTACTGAACCCTGCCGCATAATGTGGCCCTCTCAGCCGCATAACTACAGTGGCCCTAACTTTATGCAGCTTTGTGAATGTGCACTCATCTGCAGCACCCTGGGAAAAGGTACCCGCGATCTAAGTCTCGACTTTGCCCAGAATGCGACACGATAAGAGATATTTCCGGAGCTCAAACAAACAGGTGACCGAACAACGACACAAGGTGAAGGGCACGTCCGCAGTGCAGAAAAGGTAATGTTACCAGATGACGTAATGCTTCCGTTTTTGGCTTTCATTTTACAAAATAACGTTTTCAGGCGTGTTCGTTCAATTTGATCACGAAATGAACCAATACTACAACTCCCAGGATGCATTAGGTTCCTACACAGCAAGGCACCCTTGGCGACATGGATCACCTGGCAGCTTTATAAACGTGTCAGGGCAAATAGGTACACTTGCTGTGAGTTCATGCTAAATTGACATTTTCCCATCCTAGACACCAATTATATTAACGAAGTCATAATATTCCACAGGAAAAGCAGGTTCAGTATGGCATGTCAAGTAGACATTTTAATGCAAATCTACTCCCACTAGAAAATTGGACTATCGAGCTGAAAAACCGTTCTTCTCTGGTGGCACCATGTCACCCGAACAACCCCTGATGAAACTATAGATCTGAAAAGTCAAACAAAGAATAATCAAGTAGGCAGACCTTCTATAACCTCCACTTCTGGATCAATAGCCTCTTCCATCAGAGACAACCCTCTCACGCCTGACCTTCAGAAAAAAGTGAAAGCCCTCCTCTTCTCAGTTCTCACCTCTCTATACCTCCCACGCTTGGGCTTTCTGGGGCTTTCATAAGGTTTCTCCCAGTGGTCAATTTGTAAACATATTCATACCAGGGCCCGACGTATTTCGAGGTCATCTCACACTGGGATGGCTTAACCTCGCAGTTTTATTCATTTTTGTCAAAGTATATAGAACACGTTTTCTTGTTAATGAGTTCTGCTAAAAAATGAACAGCACCACCATTTGAGTGAGTGTCATAAGTATGTGGCAGTGTTTAGGAATTAGTGGCGGTGTCAAGCACTGGAAAACACCGGCACAAATTAATGCCCGATTTCTCCCTTTACTCAGATGAACTCCCATGAGCTTATGAAATCACTTGGTTTTATACTCAGTCGCACCCTCTCTTTTTAACATAACACCAGCAAACTACAAAAAAAGGGCAAGCTTTCTTCTGAACCACTTAGAAAGAATTAAGCACATGAATATGTTTTAACATTAATGAAGCACTTATTCTCACCGATCAACTAAAGATTTCTGCTCAAGCTCTGGTCACCTCCAGATTGGACTCATTCGGTGCCATCCTGCCCAGCTCCCATCTATTGCACTACTACAGCCCCTGCATCCCACAACAAGGCCGATCGCTGACCGAAGGAAGGGAGACATCTCCCAGAAGGACCTTCACCTGCTTTCCTTAGAAGACAGAACAACCTCCAGGTACCTTTAAGAATGACTCCTGACAACCTTTCCTGTCCTAGAAGACCCAAGATCTACGTATCCAAAAGCTATCTTAATTTAACTAAGAGTTCACCAGAGAAAGCTGCTCCCCACGAGGGACCAAGCTCTCCCAATTAAGCCTTACATTACTCAGCCCAACTTGGCGGGCTTTCAATGGCTCCTTATGCCCCTTTAGCAAGGTGTTTTTCAGTTATTCCCCACTAGGCATCTCTCTTTCTCTCTTCGTCACCCACCCTATCTTTCACTTATTCTCTCCTCATTTTTCAAATGCTATGTACACTTATCACGTATAAACAGTTAGTGATGCATGTAAAGCGCTATAATACCAACTGGTGAAGGTGGCACTCCAGAAAAACAATGAAAGTGAAATGAAATAGAAACACCAATCCAGGAATCGGATACATTTATTGCTGTGTTTCAAGCATTCTGTTGACTCTTGAGAAATACCAAAATAAATACATACGCACATAAATAAATAAACACAGACATTAATTTAGGCTCAATTAAAGGCCCTTATGTTCTTCTTGAGTGGCAAGCACATAGTTTATCCAGCTTATATTTGCCTTCAAGATTTGCAGTATTAGTTAGATGTGGTTTAAAATGTTAATATATTGGCATGCCCTCACTCCCCCAAAGGGGATTGTTCTTGCTTCCGCCCCCAACAGAGATCGCTCTACAGACCACACTAACCACCACCACTCTGGACTAGAAATGTGTTCAAGAACAAAGATGAGGTGTTACATTGAACCGTGAGATCCACCTGTAAAGATGCTGTGAAGTTCCAACAGCGGAACCCCCTCCTCTCTCTCTCCTCTAAGGCTCAACAAACATATAGTAACTCCGTGCTGATCGCATCCAGCAGCAACCTAAAATGTGTATTTATGCACAATAAACTGATTTCCACCCAGAATACCAGATGTACTTCTTGTCTTAGTAAAGGGTACTCTTGTTATCACCCATAGAAGAATGAAAGTTTTAGACAGCCCTGCAGAGACCCTAGATGCTCTTGGTTTGGACAGTCAATGAGCGGGTTCTCTACAGGAGCTCCGTAAGAAGTCGAATCATTGGTCATGCTTGATGTCAGGTCAGCCTCTGTGACATCTTATCGTCACCGAAGTCCTGACAGTGCAGCATTGCTCTCATGCCCGCCATAAGGTCTCAGAGAGTCACGCAGTGTAAGACTGTGGTGCCAACATCAACCTTCGCTTACTCGCATCACTGCAGAATCATAGAAGGGGGCTTCTGATTGGCCCATGAGCTACAGTAGAGTCGTGCGTCTGATTTGGCCAAAGGTGGTGTCTTCTTTCTGATGGGCAGGTGATGGAGGCTGTTCTGGGACATTCTGGCCTCTGGTATGACACTGGTTTGTGCAGCGTGCCTTGTGGCCGATGAATTAAGTGTCAATGGCCGATACCACACCACTACTACACAAGGCACATGCAGCAAGTCAGACACATTGTTTTCATTGAAGACAATAAATATGAAACAGCTCTTAATACGACATGAAACATTCAAATCACACTAAGCAGCACAAGTTGATCTCATACCACATTGAATCCGGCCAACAACAACCCTTAGAATCGCCCTATGGATGTTGCCTAATTGCCTTCAACTTAATACAGGAAAGACTGAACTCTTACTCTTTGGAAAAGCTTTCTCCTTTTGGTCTGATGACTTGCGGCGCCAGAACATGGGTTAGCTCCCACCCCCAAAAAGGTAATATGAAATCTGAACATACAGATAGATGGTGCCCTCTCTAAGAATGAACAAGTAAATTCCATGTTTTGGAAAAATGCATGTGCTCAGAAGAGCCTTTCAATGGCTTCTTTTCAGACGAGAAAATCCATCACTTAGCTACTTTTCATAAGGTTACTTTTTATAGGTTGCCTAAACCATGAAAAAACCCTCATGGTTGCAGAAAATGAAGCTATTTTAGCCACGCTTACCGCTGCCCACCTGATTTGCAATTTGCCATACCTTTTCTCCATTAGAGCCCACATTGAAACTTTTGCATTGGCATCCAATAAAAAAAGCTCCCTATATAAACTTCTTTGCCTTGTACCACAAGCCCCTCTTCAGAAGCTGTCTGCTTTATCTACAGAAGAAGTTACAGTTGTATGCACCCACGGGCAATCTTAGATCCAGTGGACAATTTTTACTTCATCCCGCTGTATTCATCCTGCCAGATAAAGGGTCAGATGTTTTTCTTACTTGGCTCCCCATCGTTGGAACAAGCTACATTTGTACCTACAAGCATGCTCTCATTTTGCTTGCTTCAAGAAATGTCTTAAGACCTGGCTCTTTTAACTCCTTCTGGTAATTCTGTCATTAGAGGCTGCTTAACACAGAGAGATCCTCTAGGGCAGTGGTTTCCAAACTCGTTAATGCCAGGCCCTCCCAGTGGGGAAAAATAAATCATTTTTCATAACTATTCTATGAAGTAGGCAATGTTTAAATAAGTCTACACTTATTGAAACATTGCAATTAAGCTCTGTTACCCTTTTACAAATGCAATACACATTTTCTGCTTAAAACAAAGCACTATTATCTGCATAATCTTTCTTTTGCCAGAGCCTGGTGGACCCCGGGACCACTTGAGGCCCCCCCTTGAGGGGCCCACCCCGCAGTTTGAAGACCCCTGCGCTAGAGGGAGATTTATTTGCTCTGTATAAATATATTTAACATAACATAACGTAACTTAACATGGCGCAATGTGCTATGATAGTGCATACCAGCATGATAAGTGATACCATGCAAGGTGTTAGGACCTCTGATACAGCCGGCATGAGATGTGAAACAAGGCATAGCATCATGAGATGTGATACCAGGCATAGCAGCATGAGATGCAAAACAGGACATAGCATCATGAGATGTAATACCAGGCATAGCAGCATGAGATGCAAAACAGGACATAGCATCATGAGATGTGATACCAGGCATAGCAGCTTGAGATGCAAAACAGGACATAGCATCATGAGATGTGATAGCAGGCATAGCACCTTGAGATGCAAAACAGGACATAGCATCATGAGATGTGATACTAGGCATAGCAGCTTGAGATGCAAAACAGGACATAGCATCATGAGATGTGATACCAGGCATAGCAGCTTGAGATGCAAAACAGGACATAGCATCATGAGATGTGATACCAGGCATAGCAGCATGAGATGCAAAACAGGACATAGCATCATGAGATGTGATACTAGGCATAGCAGCTTGAGATGCAAAACAGGACATAGTAGCATTAGGTGTGATTTAGGGAAAGCCAGGATAAACTGTGATTCAGTGTCTCGCAGCTTGAGCTACGGTACAGTGCTTGCAGCATGAGCTGCGATACCGGTCATGCCATCAGTTATACCATGTATGGTACCAGGAACTTTGATGCAGCCAGCATGAGGTGTGGTACAGCGCAGTGCAGCTTGAGCCAGGAGACTGTGCTTGGCAGCCTGGGCTACGGATATCGCAGTGCAGCTCAAGCCATGGGACTGTACCTGACAGCATGGGCTACCGAATAACGCAGTGCAGCTTGAGCTAGGAGCTGTGGTATAGCGCAGTACAGCTTGAGCCTGGTGACTGTGCTTGACAGCACGAGCTGCGGTATAGCGCAGTGCAGCCTGAGCCAGGAGACTGTGCTTAACAGCATTAGCTGTGACATAGCGCAGTGCAGCTTGAGCCAAGAGCTGTGGCATAGTGCAGTGCGAGCCAGGAGCTGTGGTATAGCGCAGCGCAGCTTGAGCCAGAAGCTGTGGTATAGTACTGGTTAAGACAGAAGCTGTAGTATAGTGCAGTGCAGATTGAGGCAGAAGCTGTGGTATATTGCAGTGCAGACTGAGGCAGAAGCTGTGGTATAGTGCAGTGCAGAATGAGGCAGGAGCTGTGGTATAACGCAGTGCAGATTGAGGTAGGAGCTATGGTATAGCGCAGTGCAACTTGAGCCAGAATCTGTGGTATAGCGCAGTGTAACTTGAGCCAGAATCTGTGGTATAGCGCAGTGCAGGTTCAGCCAGGAGCTGTGGTACAGCGAAGTGCAGGTTGAGACAGAAGCTGTGGTATAGTGCAGTGCAGCTGGAGCCAGGAGCTGTTGTATAGTGCAGTGCAGCTCGAGCTAGGAGCTGTGGTAAAGCACAGTGCAGCTTGAGCCCGGAGCTGTGGTATAGCGCAGTGCAGCTTGAACCCGGAGTTGTGGCATAGCGCAGTGCAGCTTAAGCCAGGAGCTGTGGTATAGCGCAGTGCAACTTGAGGCAGGAGCTGTGGTTATAGCACAGTGCAGCTTGAGGCAGGAGCTGTGGTATAGTGCAGTGCAGCTTGAGCCGGGAGTCATGGTATAGCACACAGCAGCTTCAGCCAGGAGCTGTGGTATAGCGCAGTGCAGCTTAAGCCAGGAGCAGTGGTAGAGTGCCGTGCAGCTTAAGCCAGGAGCTGTGGTACAGTGCAGTGCAGCTTGAGCCAGGAGCTGTGGTATAGTGCAGTGCAGCTTGAGCCAGGAGCTGTGGTATAGCGCAGTGCAGCTTGAGTCGGGAGCTGTGGTATAACACAATGCAGATTGAGCAGAAGCTGTGGATATTGCATGTTGAGCCACAAGCTGTGGTATAACGCAGTACAGATGGACCCAGGAGCTGTGGTATAGTGCAGGTTGAGGCAGGAGCTGTGGTATAGTGCAGAGCTGGTTGAGGCAGAAGCTGTGGTAGAATGCAGTGCAGCTTGAGCCAGGAGCTGCGGTATAGCGCAGTGCAGTTTGAGCCAGAAGCTGTGGTATAACAGTGCAGGTTGAGGCAGAAGCTGTGGTATAGTGCAGATTGAGGCAGGAGCTGTGGTATAGCGCAGTGCAGCTTAAGCCAGAAGCTGTGGTATAACGCAGTGCAGCTTAAGCCAGGAGCTGTGGTAGAGTGCAGTGCAGCTTGAGCCAGAAGCTGTGGTATAGTACAGTGCAGCTTGAGCCAGGAGCTGTGGTATAGTGCAGTGCAGCTTGAGCCCGGAACTGTGGTATAACAATGCAGATTGAGCCAGGAGCTGTGGTATAGCACACAGCAGCTTGAGCCAGGAGCTGTGGTATAGCGCAGTGCAGCTTGAGCCATGAGACTGTGCTTGACAGCACGAGCTGTGGTATAACAGTGCAGCGTGAGCCAGGAGCTGTGGTATAGCGCAGTGCAGCTTAAGCCAGGAGCAGTGGTAGAGTGCCGTGCAGCTTAAGCCAGGAGCTGTGGTATAGTGCAGTGCAGCTTGAGCCAGGAGCTGTGGTATAACACAATGCAGATTGAGCAGGAGCTGTGGTATAGCGCAGTGCAGCTTGAGTCAGGAGCTGTGGTATAGCGCAGTGCAGCTTGAGTCAGGAGCTGTGGTATAACACAATGCAGATTGAGCAGGAGCTGTGGTTTAGTGCAGGTTGAGCCAGAAGCTGTGGTAGAACGCAGTACAGATGGACCCAGGAGCTGTGGTATAGTGTTGGTTGAGGCAGGAGCTGTGGTATAGTGCAGAGTTGGTTGAGGCAGAAGCTGTGGTAGAGTGCAGTGCAGCTTGAGCCAGGAGCTGCGGTATAGCGCAGTGCAGTTTGAGCCAGAAGCTGTGGTATAGTGCAGTACAGATTGAGGCAGGAGCTGTGGTATAGCGCAGTGCAGCTTGAGCCAGAAGCTGTGGTATAATGCAGTGCAGATTGAGCCAGGAGCTGTGGTATAACGCAGTCTAGCTTAAGCCAGGAGCAGTGGTATAGTGCAGCACAGCTTGAGCCAGGAGCTGTGGTATAGTGCAGCGCAGCTTGAGCCAGGAGCCGTGGTATAGTGCAGCGCAGCTTGAGCCAGGAGCTGTGGTATAGTGCAGTGCAGCTTGAGTCAGGAGCTGTGGAATAGTGCAGTGCAGCTTGAGTCAGGAGCTGTGGTATAACACAATGCAGATTGAGCCAGGAGCTGTGGTATAGTGCAGGTTGAGGCAGGAGCTGTGGTATAGTGCAGTGCTGGTTGAGGCAGAAGCTGTGGTATAGTGCAGTACAGATTGAGGCAGGAGCTGTGGTATAGTGCAGTGCAGCTTAAGCCAGCAGGTGTGGTATAGTGCAGTGCAGATTGAGGCAGCAGCTGTGGTATAGTGCAGTGAAGCTTGAGCCAGGAGCTGTGGTATAGTGCAGTGCAGATTGAGGCAGGAGCTGTGGTATAGTGCAGCTTGAGCCAGGAGCTGTGGTATAGTGCCGGTTGAGGCAGGAGCTGTGGTATAGTTCAGTGCAGATTGAGGCAGCAGCTGTGGTATAGTGCAGTGCAGCTTGAGCCAGGAGCTGTGGTATAGTGCAGTGCAGATTGAGGCAGGAGCTGTGGTATAGTGCAGTGCAGCTTCAGCCAGCAGCTGTGGTATAGTGCAGTGCAGCTTGAGCCAGGAGCTGTGGTATAGTGCAGTGCAGATTGAGGCAGCAGCTGTGGTATAGTGCAGTACAGCTTGAGCGAGGAGCTGTGGTATAGTGCAGTGCAGATTGAGGCAGGAGCTGTGGTATAGTGCAGTGCAGCTTGAGCCAGGAGCTGTGGTAAAGTGCAGGTTGAGCCAGGAGCTGTGGTATAGTGCCGGTTGAGGCAGGAGCTGTGGTATAGTGCAGTGTAGATTGAGGCAGGAGCTGTGGTACAGTGCAGTGCAGCTTAAGCCAGCAGCTGTGGTATAGTGCAGTGCAGCTTGAGCCACGAGACTGTGCTTGACAGCAAGGGCTGGGGAGCGGAACACGGCAGCATGAGCACAGCACATGCAGCACAGGAGGGGCCCTGCGGCAGTCAGCCTGAGGAGAGTCACCGAAGGGGAGCAGGCGCTGTAGTACAGTATGGTTGTCACGTTTCCGATGTCGGATTACTGCACTCATTTACACTTGTGTAGTCTGTATTAAAGTTATTTATTAAAAGGAAGGGTGTTCCTTTATTGGAATTATAATACAAGTATTTAATAAGAGCTCATTCATTTGATAGTTTTCCAGTAACACTCAGGTTCACTATGTATTCACGTTATCACTTTCGTTACCGGAATAGTATGCAATTCACCTGTGTTTATTTTCAAAATCTAATGGCTTGCTATTGTAAAGCTTACTGTTGGTATGTGTTGGACTCCACCAGCTAAGCCTGCTTAATGACTCTAAACAGAAGTAAACACAAAATATAACATTTAATGTATTAGAGAAAACATAGACCACTGCTGCAAACCTTAAAAGCGTTGAGTCCGGGGGTAATTTATGAAATGAAATGATAAAGAAATGTCCAAGTGTGACTCTTGTGCAGTTGCATTGGTTGACAAATTCTACCAGCAAACAAATGCTCATTATCAACAGCTGATCCAAATTGTCCCTAAGATGCTCAGATCTCCTCCAAGCCTTCACATGCCCGCAGACTAACGGCCTGGTCAGCACTCACTCACTGCCAAGCAAGACTGCAGTCATACAAGGGAGCACAATTCACTGATCCCGGCCCACTGTAGGCTTGACTCACTCCCAGCAACCAGGCCTCAACCACTGCAGCGCACTAGACTCCCACCAAGGTTAGCCCATGTCCACCTCCAGCACACTGAAGCCCTGTGAGGGTTAGGCCTCACAGTGTCCTATCGGGCATCCCTCGGTCCAGGGCAGCGCACTGATGCTTCAGGACAGATCCTTCCTAGAGCTATAGTGCACGCTCAAGCACTACAAGGCCACACGCCACCTGGTACAACCATGTCTGTAGCAAACCCCACGCAGATCTCACATTTTCTCAATGAACTTCACCCAAAGCAAAGTCGCACCTAAACAACTCCTGGTAAAGCTGCAACAATGGGCAGACCTCACCCATTCCCAGCACTGTTTAATTCTGCCAGGCACCGCACAACACCTTCCTCTAGGTAGCACTCATCCACTGACTGCACAAATGAGACCTACCAGAGGCAGGTCTTGTCATCTCCAGGACAGTGGGGACCTGCCAGGTCCACCTTCAGGACACAGATTGCACCCAGAGCCTTCCTGCTAGCACCATGACGCACAGCCGGGCAGCTGCTTCTAGGACACTATAGCTCAGGGTTGAGCTTCACACAATCACAGCACACTGCAGATCTGCCACAGTCAGTTTTCACCTTTTGACGACACACTGGAACCCAGCCAAGGGCAGATGTCGTCTCTCAGTCACAACACTCTACTGCCTCCAGGCTCTCTTCGCCTGCTGCCAAACCCTGCAGTACTTGGGGCACCTGGTGGTATCCTTCGCGCACAGCGGTCGTATGTAGTGATTTTACGCATTTCAATTGTGATACTGTTCAATGTTGTGTTTGTTCGTGAAGCTTAATGACACCATCAAAATACCGCATACTGAGGGCAGCAGTGGTTTCTGATAAACCGAACAGTATGGATGGATGTGGCAGTGGAGTCCTATTTAAGGAAGGCTTGTTACTTTATATAAGAGGATATACCCTCACAGTGTTGCATTTAAATTCAGCTCCACCTACTCATGGACTTTGTGTGGAGGTGTACATCATGTGATGGTGTGGTGCACACTTTTGTGCAAATGCTTGAGGCAGAAGAATAAGCCCCAGCCCTCAAGAAATAAGTGCCGGTGGTCAGCAACGGAATCAACAAGCACAAATTAAGCACTGCACCCACTGTGTCCAGCCCTTGAGCTTTCTCCTAGCAAGTGCATCTTGGGAGCTGCACTATTAGATTCATGTTTGCTCAGCAGATAAAAGCGCTAGATTACAAGAGCTTCCAATGCCTTCTCTATCTCTCAACATACAGAGGTCATTCCAAAGTCACCTGCAAATATCACCTCGTCCCCTCCTCCTCATCTCACTGCACAGGACAAAAAAAAGCTGCCCAGGCCACCTATAAACTTCACCTGAGCCAAGAGCTTGCACAACGGCTTCCAAACTTCACCTCACTCTACACAAGAACTTCCCGTGCGACTACAAGTCCCCATCTCACACAATACACTAGTTTACCCCACAACTTTCTGCAGATTGGTCTTACTCAATACAAGAGCTTTCCCCCACCGTCTCCCATCTTCATGTCACTCCATAACAGAATTTCCCTTGCAACTTCCAAATGTCCCCCAGTCAATATAGGGCTCACCTCTCACCCTCAAAATTTGATCTCACCCAGAACAACAGCTATCAGGCATTTTTGCCTCACTCAATACAGGAACTTCTCCCAATGCAGCTAAGCTTCAGGCTGCCCTCGAAAGAGCATACCTTCAACTTTCAAACCTTACTTGACCTACTACACGAGTCCATCTGTGCCACCAAGCATCACCTTACCCTACACACATGCTTCAAACACCACCTTCAATCACCACCTAAACGAAGAAACCAAAAGCTTGCACCTTTGCTCCCCAACGTCACCCCACCCAACATAAAATCTTTAACAAGAAACGTTGCTACCACTTCCAAAATGGATATCACCCTTTAAAAGAGCTTCCTCTCTAACACAGACAACAGCATAACCCCCACCTTCATGCATCAAAACTGTGTCCAATTTCTCCTTTGGTAACCTAACTTTGATTTGAATTGAGTGGTTACAACATTGTTTGCTCATCTTACGTCTAGCTGTCCGCTGGACCCTTGTATTACTCAGTTCATGTAACTGTTGCTATCCATTTCTAACTGGTTAGCGCTGGAGCGCGTTGTCCTAGAGTCTTTTAAATCAGCAGTTTTCACGCTCCTATGCTTGAGCTAATATAGCCCGACAACTTCCATACCTATGTTGCTCCTTCTACCTGAACAAAGTGCTGGGGAGCTCAGTGTCTGGAAATCCTGAATATCCTTGAACATCACCTGGTTGGTGGCATCCGCCCCCCTTGAGGGCGATGAAGGGTGACTGTGCACATCTGTGGTATCAACAGAATTCAACACCATTGGTTATATCATCCAGTAAAGCCATACCAGACACACCGGGCTGGGGCAGTTGGTAGTAAACAGCTTTCAGTCCTTCCCTACAGTACGGACCTCGGCTGGGTCCTTACTCCCTTTTACATCTAACGCCTGCTCATTCATTTGCAATGTCCCCCAGAGATCTTTCTTCTCACCCAACCTTATTGACATCTATTGTGAGTGGCTGGGTCTCCTTCTCCAGTCCTGGGTCCTGCATTTGTAAGTGTATGTGGCAGACAGAGAGCTCCCTCGGTTGTTGAATGTGTGGATAGGGTGAGGTGGCATCTAATTATCCACCGTGTATTACGCGGTTCTGTGCATGGGTGGCAGAACCTGGCACAGCAAAACTCACATGACTAATATAGTTGTGTGTAATGGTGGATCTCTGGTGTCAGGCCTTTTGATTGGCAGTCTTGTGCAACAGCCCTAAAACAGTTAAGGAGCTGAAAATGTTGGGGTTTCAAGATGGACAGCACTTCTTCCTTGAATGCCAAGCTTGCAGAAGTGTCAGTGGAATGTTTTTTCTTCTGAAATAAGACACCAACCTGCCATGGCACCAACAGTAATGTATCCACAATTAAAGCCTGGCTTGTGTAAAGGATGGACTATTTGAGCCCCTTCTGCCTGGGACTTTCGGAAACAGGGCCAGCTTTAGGGCAGTGGGACTGGGCAGCTGCACTGGCTGCTGACCTGGAAAGAGGGCACTGACCTCAGGGAGGTGGGTGCTGTGTTTAGCGATAACTTAAGATTTAAAAACTGCTGCAGAGTTCCTTGTGTGTCCAGATTTCAGGCAAAAATAAAAATGTCAAGATAACTTGTGATTAATGTTCCTACTAGAGAGAGAGAGATGGGAGTTTTGTCTAGTGACAGTTTTAACTCCCTATAAAATAGCGCAAACGGTTAAAATGCCTGCTGCAAATAACAGATCTGTACTTTATGTGGATAGTTGAGTGGATTAATAAAGCCAGCCTTCACCAGTGGTTTAAAACAGATGAAATGCATGTGAGAGAAGGGAGAGATGAAGGGCACTTTTGCTCGGTGGTGGTGAGGAAGAAGTACTAGGTGCAGGGACACCAAAAAGGATCATCACACCAGGCGCCACCAATGCTAAAGCCGGCCCTGTCTGAAAGCACCGGTGCTCCAGATTACCAGTCAATCACAATGTGCCCATTGTCGAGTCAAAGCTGCACTGGTTCTCTGTGGCTTCCATATTGATCTGTAAGTCAACATCGACCTCATCTGTGTGCTATGCACACATCCGGTGCAAAAGACGCCTTGGAGACTATCATTGTTACATGGTATCGGTTTATTTTGGCACCCAAACATGATTTTGCCTCAGTGTAAATGCAAATAATGTGTGCAAGTGATCCTTCAGCATATGTTTATGAATGGTATCCCCCTCCACTTCCTGCTTTGCATCTTCCATCTCCTCCATGTAATAGTTGCACAGCTCCTCGCAGCTCTGAAGTACGCAGCCTGAAAGCTCAGAGGCAAACCTCTAACATTCATTGACCTACACAGGAGCTCAAATGTTGACTCTGAAAAACAATCATGGAGTAGCTCTCCTGTCCAGAACCATATCAGAGGTAAACACCAGACACACCAAAGAGCTAAGTACAGACTGGCAGGCAACACTAACCCTTTCCCATTAAATCCACGTGCTAAACTTTGGGGCTCTCCTGACAGCTCGACTCAGGGTGCAACGATGACAGCCAGTGCAGAACCTGATCCTTCGAGTGGCAGTCGGCCGCCATTATACTTTTAGCAGGCAAACCACTGCCCAAATGAAAAACATGGATGTGGTTAGTTTTGATGTGAAGAAGGAAAGTAAACATGGATCATACCTTCCACTGGAGAGAATGAAACCACTGGTCCCTCAGGTAACTGTTCGCAGCCTGCAGAGAGAACAGACAGGTCTGTTAGAGGGAGTGCAAGGGTTAAAGAGACAGATGTGTGCACCCTTTGGGGAAGTCACCAGTGCATGTGTGCAAACAATGCCATCCAAGACAAGAACGTGAGGAATGGAGGCGCAAGAGGTGCAAAAGTGTGGGTCACTCGCGCAGCATTAGTTACTCACTCCAATGCTAATCAACAGCATAGTGTTTTCACCCAACACAGTTTTTCACTCATCACATCGTTATTCATTCACCGTAGTGTCACCCTAGTGATGCAAACGCAAAGAGGCTGACATGAAGCTTTCAGGAGTACTCAAGAGAACCGGTCCGGAGTGAAGGGGAAGGGTGCGGACACACCGCGGAGCACACTCCACACGCTTGCTCCATTGCTAACATGCACCACACCATTTGCACCATCCACTTGACCTTGCCATAGTTGTAATAAAGTTAGAAGTTGCTAATGCAGTCTGGTGTCAGTGTCACCTTTGTTTCAGAATATAAATTTGTGACAAAGGTTCCTTGAACAGGAATGACATTCTGCAGACCGTCAAAAGCGACTGCACTCTCTTAGCAGTCATTGGACACTCAGAACAAGAGTGAGGCAGAGATCTTCAACATATCAAGAGTTATTTTTTCTCACCTCGCTCCACTGACTGTTTGGTGTATCACTCCACCTCCCTGAGTGCTTGCACTGCAATGCACGATGGACTATTCAATCTCTCAAAACTGCACTAAACCACCACACATTAAATTCTTTATCTGATGGATGCTTTGTGTACGGAATTGAATATTTTGTTGTTGTTTTTTTTTTGTTTCCACTGCAGCATGTTTTTTAATATTTTAGTCAGGAATCAAAATGCAAGCCAAACCTATTGGCTTTGCCAACGCTTGTTTATCTTCTCATCGTCAATACCTACACTGTACAACCCCCAAGTCTATTTCTCTTTTTTTACTGGATTTATTGTTTCCTCCTCATTATGCCTTAATCCTAAAAGCCAAAGTCATGAAGATCTTATACTATCAGTTTCCTTTTCACCCTAAGGTTAGCTCCCTTTTTTTAAATCCACAAAAACACAGACTTTATGCTTATATATGCATGACGCAACAAGTAGTTCTCAGGCGACTTTCAGTTCTCATTTTCCTGAACGGGGACCTTGCCATCTACCACCCTCTTGTTTGTGATACACACTAACTCTTATTTTAGGCACAGCTGCACAATTTAAAAATGTAAAATAAATACTTGGGTTGAATGACGATGGCGTAGCAGGGGCTCGGAGGAGCGGACTAGCCAAATATTTATTTGGTGCTGATGACCAGTTAAAATGAGTGGGAATGATTGCTCCAACATGGAGAGAGGAGGATGATGAGAATAATTTTTAGGGTCCAGCGTACAAGTGCTCCGTCCCTGTTGTAATCTCTGTTTGGGCTTTTACCACGCCCATGTCATGCCTGTCACTTCGATTGGTTTGTGGGCTTGCCTTTTGGAATCCGCTTGACTTCATTAATGAAAGGTGTGCATACATCATGCCTTTTCCTGTGTTTAGCCCTCCTTGAGCGCTCTGGCCAACTACTGAAAACATGCAAGGCACCATGTTTTCAGCCTGGTTTCTGCACTACTTTATTTTTTTATTTTCCAGGCTGACAATCATGTTGAGTTTTACATAGCGCGATCGCTCAGTTTTTATGTTTTCAATTTCAGCGCAATCGCTCTGTGTTATTCATATCACAATCATTTTTTTCTTTCAGTTTATTTGGCAAGAAAAGTCCGGCTAGGAGTTTATAACGCTAATAGCTCTAACTCGAGCAAATGCGAGACCTGTTGCATTGCAAATGCTTGTTGGATATAGTGATGAACAAGTAACATCTGCTGCTGGACTCATGGTGTACTGGCGGCAAGAGTGAGTCCATATGTTAGGAAACCCTACTGTGGAGTAAGTGTTACCTGGTTGGAGGAACAGCCTAGTCATTAAGTTTTCTCCTCTGGTTAGATCTGACTTACTAAGAGAGATTCAAGAGTACTTCATTAGTATATCAAGAGTAAGTCGCACATGCTCAGAAAAAAATCTAGGAGAACTGAAACCAAAGTCTTTACACGGGCCAGACAAGCTGATCCCATCTATCACAATTATTTCAGTGTCAGTAAGAGGTGCCAGCCTATTTCACTGAGCGCTCTATGGGGACCAGGAGCTGGCAAGACTGCCTTTCCATTGGAGCTTCGGTGTGCTACGAAAGCACAAATGTACATTTCAAAAACAGACTCAGGCAACCCAGCGTACATCTGCTTACACGTCACTGCTGGCTGCCGGGAAAGCGGGCACTGAATAGATGCAGAGATTCTATTTTTTCATCTTTTAAATAGAACTGCTAAAAATGCTCACACTGGGGCTAGGGCCCGCGCCATGACGGAACACTTCCAGCACTTCCGAAGGTCACAGCGAAAATGATAAAAACAGCCACAGTGACGTAAATGCCGTGAGTGGTGCGCTGCCTGCCCTGGACGTGGGCAGAGCTCTGCTTTCCAGCACATTCTCCCGCATGTGACGTGGGGCCTTGCCGCCAGGAGCCGTCGGGGCTTCCGGGACTGCCCTCTGTGGGGACAGAAGAACAATTCAGCACCGGGCAGGCATCCTTGGGAAAAGAGCTTGTTTTCCAGAGGAGGTGGTGGCCGCAAGGTCACGGTTTTTGGGCTAACAGCAGATAAGTGCGGGTCACAGGGGTCAGCCTATCTTTCCTTGCTGAGGTCACCTCAAAAGTTGAACGGGCTCCCATATAAGGCGTCGTTTGACCTGGGTCTTCCCCGAGTTTAATAGAGAGGAAATACTCAATGCCACCTCACTGCGTGCAGCTGTCAGGGAAGCCATTTTGTGATTCTTTTCCCCAATTGTGAGCTGTTTTCTTGGAGTAGTCTAGCATTAATTTATGTCTTTAACAAAAACAAAACAAAAAAAGAAAAAAAAAGAAACGTGCTCCCAGGCCAGGCGCCATTTGACCTGTGTCTTCTCAGAGTTTAATATAGAGGAAACACACAATGTCACACCGTAAACAGGGAAGCCATTTTGTGATTCTTTCGCCCAATTGGAAGCTGCTTTCTTGGATTACATTCTAGCACTGAATTTATGTCTTTAATTAAAATTAAGCATTTGCAATGCTATGGGTCTCGCGTTTGCTTGAGTTAGAGCTATTACAGTTTTCAGTTCCTTAACTGGACTTTTCTTGCCACATAAATTGAAAATGAAAAATGAAAAAGTTGACATAAGCAAGCCGATTCAAAGTGTCATGGCCGCTATAAGCACGAGCATGAAGGAGAGACACAAAAGGAAAAAGAAATTCACTCACAGTCAAACGTATTGGCAAAATTGCAATTATCCATGTAATAGGGTCGATGGCCAAGGCAACAACAAAACTGCCCCAAGGAAGGACAACGGTAAAGCATTTACCAATAATAGCAAAGGATTTTTGAAAGGCAAGCCCATGAACAAGTGATAGTGATGGGCGTGTGGCGGGTGTGGTTAAAAGCCCACAAGACTTACAACACGTCAGAGCGCTTGCACGCTTGACCTAAAAACACGCTCCCAGATCAGGCACCATTTGACCTAGGTCTTCCCAGATTTTAATAGGAAGGAAGTACACAATGTCATCTCACTACACACCACAAACAGTGAAGCCATTGTGTGATTCTTTCCCTCAATTGTGAGCTGCTTTCCTGGACTAGATTCTAGAATGAATTTACGTCTTGTACAAAAAAAAAACTTTTCAAATTGCGTGATTCATTTTGGAATCTATTCCTTTACTCTTGTCACTTTCTAAATTGTCTCGCACATGCCCTTTTTAGCCCCCGATTAGGCCTGAGCTATATTTAAGCACACAAGATTCCTCTGGAAATCAAATTAAGCAATATTGCATAACTTTTCATCTGCTGGAAGTTCACATGGAAAATATATGCCACAAGTCATTTTCTGTACTAAATAGTCTGTAGGGACCATCCTGCATTTTTTATGCAGCGTACTCCTGTGCATCAAAAAGTCACACAAGCTACAGGCAAACCACAATTCGTGCTAAAATCATAATTTGAGCAACATTAAATTAGGCTAACTGTAGTGCTTGAAAACCAGAGACACATGAAATTAAATGCTATATAAAAAACACATTTTATTATTACAAATATTACTTCAGAAGGAGACACAACCGGTGGTATCACCTGAGGTGTCCATTGACGGCTGCTGTGGGAAGGTAGCAAGCTATCGGAGCAGTCCACTGGGCCTTCCTACTCTGTTTGACTTTCCATGTGACTGCATCTGATTATTGGGAACACACACTCTCTGTGCACACAACTAAGCCAAAGAAAATCAAGCCGCATTGACATTGCAGCTTTTTAAAAGATATAATATTTTTCAAACCATCATATATTTTTTGTACTTTTGAAATAGTGCAGACCTAGAATAATGTTATGGAATCACTCTTCAAACAGAAGATGCTTGTTGCAACAGGAGCACTTTTAGAATGAGGTGCTGTGCGTCAGGAATTATGATGCACAGTGTCCATTGGAGACTGGATTACCGAAACCAAGATGTAATCTGAAGGGTTCTTTCTGCTGAGTCTCACGTGCCAGCTGATGGCAGGGTGGCATCCATCGTCTCTTTCACTGGTGATTCTGGATGAGACTTGCTTCTGATGCGCATGTGCCAGCGGAATGCAGGTGCCCTCCATTGTTGATCAGGTGACTGCAGGAGGTTCTTCCTTCTGAAGCTCAGGTGTCCGCCGATGGCAGACACTCCTCCATCTGTTGCTCAGGTGGCTGTAGCCAGCAGACAGTTGGTCCCTCTGATGATCTGGTGTCCTGGATTGCAGTAGGATCTTTCATCTGTTTCTCATGTGGCTGCATATGGTTCTTGATTCTGATGCTCAGGTGTTAGAAGACTGGAACAGGTTCCTCATCATTAGTTGTTCAAGTAGCTGCAGGTGGTTGCGCCTTCTTATGCTCAGATGTCTGTGCATGACTGGTGGGTCTTTCATCATATGTTGCTTGGAGGGCTGCAGATTGCTCTTCATTCTGATGTTTGGGTGTCAGTGGATTGCAAAGAGTTATTTCTTCTGCTATTCAGATGGTCCTCCCTTCGGCTGCTCAGGTGTCAGTGATTTGCGGGGAGTTCTTCCATCTGTTACTCAGGTAGCTGCACGCAGTACTTTCTTTTAATACTGAGGTGTCATCAGATTGTAGGGAGTTCTTCCTTCACGTATTGCTCAGGTGGTTGCATGCTGGAGGTGGTTCTTCTTCCACTGCTCAGGTGCCAGTGGATTGCAGGTGAGCCTTACATCTTCTGTTGCTCAAGTTGTTTCTGCATGGACGTACCATCAAATTACACAGGTGTGGTCTATGCTCTTTTGCTCAGGTGGCTGCTGGCTGTAAATGTTTTTTCCTTCTGGTGTTCAGATGTCAGTGGACTGCAAGTGGTTCTTCCATTATCACCTGCTGCTCAGACGGCTTGAGTCGATTCTTAAGCAGACTGCAAGGGTACATGGGATCTTCGTTCTATTGCCAAGGTGCTGGCAGGTGGCATGTTTTCCAACACTGGAGCAAAGAGTGAGTATGCCTAGGAGATGGTGGCAGGTAGAGAGTTGAGAAGGGTGTGAAAAAGAGACCGAGAAGTGCAGCATTTCAATTCTAAGGGTGTCGAGCACGAGAGACTGCAAGGCCATTAAGCGTAGATGACTGTGTATTGGCATGGGCTTGCAATTGAATGCAAGATGCAATCTGCGTATCTGTGGTCGGAGAAGCCACGGTAGAAGATGATCCAAAGAGGAGGTATGGAGAAAAAAAAGTGGGAACCAAGGATGCACTTGCTCTGGGAAGGGGAGTGAATGTGGATTGAGGTATCCCACTCAAGAGCAGCTCATGCAATAACAAGACAGACGAGTGTGTTGAGCAGAATCAAGTGGTCAACAGTATTGGACGGAGTTGCGATCCTCATTTATCCTTGCTTCACGTGCCCATATTGGTTAAGGAAGCAGTGCGTTCATGCTCTTGTTTTGTGATTCCTCCAGGTTATTGGTGTATTATAGCTATGAATGTCACCATAAACATTGTGGCCTTTTGAAGAAATAAACAACATAGAACACTTAAGCAAGCCAGCAAGTGACATCAAACCGAAATAAAACAGGAAGAGTGCATAGTACAGGAGGCAGAACCAGGATATCACACAGGAGTAGAGAGGACAGGACCGGTTGGAGAAGCTGGATCACACATTATCCTAGCCATGGAACCTAGGGCTGGTAAACAAATCACAAGATCCCACACAGCCGGGGTAGAACCGGGATATCACGCACGACTTTGGAGCAGACTGCGTTTTTGCAAAAACGAGGTTTTAATTCAATAATGAGAGGGCTGGGGGGGGCACAGGGACATAGAAGAAAACAGGAGTCCACACGATAGTGAATATGGAATCGGGATTTCACACAAAACTGGCAAGGCATGTAGGCACTCAAGTATACTAGAAAGGGAACCGAAAGATAAAAAACAGAAATGGGAAGGGAACACGAAGATAGCCAGGGCTGGCGAGTGTGCCAAGACACAGAATTGAATTCAAATCGCACAGAACCTTTGAGGCCACAACATCAGCAAAAGAGAAAATATGAAGGAAAACATAGGAGACACTGCACTGTTGTGGGGACATTGGGAAGTAAGGAGCCAGGGCAGCTGGGACAATCAAGTGATCTAAGAAAGCGCATATGGCTTGAGATGTATTAATGCACATCTGCTGCTGTTTTTTTCTGTGTGGCGATTCCTATGTTATTTAACCACAAAAATCATAGCTATGAGTCCATTCGAATTTGATACCTTTTTTCTAATATATGTGCAGTCTGCCCATATACTGCAGGATGGTTTGAACATTGGCCAAGAAGCTACTTATAAAGATTTCTGAACCTGCTCTTATTGATGTTGCTGGGAATCAGAGCACAAAGAACGTAAATCTACCCAAATTAAGTAATTTTTTTACTCATAGTCCATAAAGTTAAGACTCACAGGTGAGCTATGAACGATGATGAGGCCATGGACTAACAGAACAAGAATCACTACACCCGAGCACTTCTCCCTTAAGGGGCTGTTCTCCTCTTCGATCCACTGGAAATGGATGACTAAACAAAGATGGGTGCACTGACAGTATGTGTCCACTGGGTATGGAGGAAAAAGGATACAAAGGACCTACGGTGACTGTTAGGAGCCATTATCTAGCTGGCATCTAGAAGGGACTGCTTAGGGAACTCATGTCAACAGCAGCCAGTAGGACAGGAATGGAGACACAAGGCATAGAAGAGCAGAGCGATAAACCAGAATTTGGGCATGCCGTAATACCCCAAGAATAAGCACCTCCGCTATCGAAGAGAGGGATCCTCTCACTGAACAAGACAACTCAACCTGCCCACCACATCAGACTGACTTTAGATCAGCCAAACTCATGAAAACTTCCAACCCTGATGGTTTGCATCACAACCGATGAGGAAATCAGGATAAAGGAGCATCTCCAAGTGACTCATCACATTCATCCTCCCACCGCCTTTGTGATTCAGAGCCGCTTCTGGGAATGCATGTCACGTCAGGATGAGGGCTCCGCAAAGGGAAGCATGAGTTTCGTGCATGCTATACGTAAAACCATTCTGTGTGAGTAACAAGAGTCATCAGTCGCCTTTGTGGCAGGCTAGGGATAGCATGGTACAAACCCCCCGCCCCCCGGTGCACAATGAACACTGGCATTACCCGCCATTCACTGTGCCCCTCGGAGAAGCCAATCATACAACACAAATCAGTTCAGGAGATGAAGATGTGATTGCTTGACGCAAGCAATTCTGATTACAGTATGCATTCAGTGCTATAGCGGGCCACCTAATTCAAAGCATAGTAATAAAGCACCCACTTTCGAAAAATCGAAAATGAGTTTCACTAAATTACTAACTCCAAACCTAAACTATAACCCTGTACCTAAAAGTAATCCTAGACTTTAACGTTTCATGCTACCCCTCTGACATATCCCTACGCCTAAACTCCAAACACCGAGCAGTGACTTACATTTGCTTTTGTATGCTAAGTAAAACTCTGGAATACATTTTCGAAGTTTTAATGTAGTTTCCTTGAAAGATGCGCATGGATTTGTTTCCAAATGCTGCTCTTGACAAAACTAAATTCTTTACTTTGAATTTCTCACCTTAAAATCCTATGGATGTTTGTGTATTTTTCAACAAATTTGGGATATTATGGACATATTTTGCCAAGAGAAGTTCCCAGTGATAAATTCATATTATTTTTAGAACTTTCTCTGCCTGGGCTCAATGTTCTTGAGTTGCTTTAAATTTTGTTATAACGTCTTTAGCATACGCTTGTCTCTTCTTGTAAGAGCCGGGCATTGAGTTTGGCCAGACTATTAGAAGCCAGCAGTAGAGTACGACGACTTGCATACATCTCTATCCGATAATAGCAGTGGGAGCTCACATATATTTTTCTTTTAGCACTTCTAGGACCTTGAGTTTCTCAATACAGATCCCAGATAACATTCAAGGGGACAATTTATAACAAGTTTTCACTGCCAGTTGATGGTACCTATTGTGCTGTTGCCGGCCACTAACAGAACCTGAATATATGCGGTGAAAGCAGTATACTGATCCAGAATTTAATTATGCACTCGTGCCTGTGAAAAAGTACTGTGGTGGTGAACCAAGAATCCCCCTCCACACACTTGGTGTGCTACAGGGCAAATTTGAAAGCTCCACCGCCCCCCACCTCCCCCACAGACACAGAAACACACACACTCAAACCCCCCCTCTCTCTACATCGTGTTGTATAGGGCTGATCTGGAAGACCCACCCCCCTTCATCTAACGTTCTATAGGGCTGATTTGGAACTTGGCACTTGTCTTACAAACAAGACCTGGAACTGCTCCATCATTCAAATTTTCCAACACACTATTTCCCCCAGATATCTCCATTCACTTCTTCTAAGCGCTATCATGCTACCAGCTGCCTGCATTGCTTTACAAAAATAACCAACAGATAGTGAAATACTGTTTTGTGGGTCTCAAATGCGATTTCGAACATTTCAAGACAATCTGCAGCATTTAATTCATTCATTGAGGATTTGTGTGACTTCACAATAACGTAGGACACTTTGAGGTTTACGCTAGGGGCATTTCATAATTGCTTTTTATAACCTGCAGGGGGAATTATTCTCCTTATTGGGGAAATCCTTATAATTCCGAGATTACATAATCTCTCACTCTTTTTCATTACCACGTAGGACCGTTCTTCTTGTCAGGAGGGCTCTCCCTGGTCACAAATTTTTGTTAGAGCACAATTTAGAATTCTGTATGTGCTGCTGTGTGGTTCAGATGTTGCATTCGTAAAACCTGGGCGCTGTCTGCGGCATGGAAGGGAGCACTGCCAATCCCGGAGGTAAAGGAACTAGATTTCAATGCTGTCACGGTGGAGGAGATGGGTGGCCAAGATCAAAGGTGAAAAAAGTAGTTATTCCAGAGCTTGGGGGGGAGTGAAGAGGGAAGGCTCACAGAGCAGCGTCCACCACTGTGATTCCTGTTAGGGAAAGAGCTGGAACAGCAAGGGTAAACCCACAGATCAAGTAAAGCCCCACTCCAGTTGGATCTATGAATCTTGGTGAACGCGGCAGTGTTTCTGAGAAACCATGGGCAGACGCCATGAGATCATTGTTCAGCTACACATTTTGATGCTCTTCGCGCCTCTGTTTCCTGCAACAGACTGCGTGCTTTTCAACACTTCCATTATCTTTTTCTGTGTGTCCAAAGGAGGCATGGTGGTCCTGAACAAATAAAGATAATAACATACTAAATGGAGCACCATCTTACTTTCATGCGAGCAATACAGATGGGGTAATGTGCAGCATCATACACAAACAGAATGCTGCAAACCATCCATCACCAGCAAAATTGAGGCACTAAACACAGAACTGAATCTATAAAACAGAACCCAATGCTGCCAACACCACAGAAAACACCACAAAAATATTAAACCACTCATATGCGACTAATAAAGCGCATAAGGCCATTTCTGTTGCAGCATGTTGATCTCCACCAGTACTAAGCACAGAGCACTAGTGAGACTGTCATACCACCACCACACCTCTTACACCACTCAGAAAGCATCATGGAAGTCCCTTTTTCAATAAACACAATTAAACATGCTAGGTACAGCACTGCACGTAGATCATTTATTGCCCTCTATAGTACACCACAACTCTTCCTGGCACCATTAACAGCAAACCAGATATTCTGCGCATTGAACATCCTGGCAATAAGCAAACAAACCCAGACAGCTAAGCCAAATGGCCACAAAAGCAGATGTATTCCCTCTACTCTCAAGTAACAAACACAACAGAAATAGATATGCCCCAAGAAGGTAAAAATCATGTAAGTAAGCCTATGCAATATTGACTGTGATGGAACATAGACCATTACTGCACAGCATTTCCCAGCACACATACAAGTAGTAACTACTCAAATACATACAAATAACCTCAACAAGCCATACTCTTATCTCCATGAAATCCTAAATCATGGTCTGCACTTTCCGGGAACCCAGAAGTGATACTACTGCTGAAGATATGATAGATCTTTTCATACAGTGTCAGCGACGGAAGATTCTTTGCTGGTAGAGGTCTTTATAGTTCTCGGTTACAATTTGAGTGTACTTTCAGAGTGAGTGTGTTCATGGAGAAGTCTTCATCCTGTGTTTGGATTTTGGGGTGAATGCATATATATATGAAGATGACTGGCCAAAAGGCAGCAATTTGACCGGTGGAAGCCTGTGATGTCTCAATACGAATTGGAGTGGGAAATTGCTGTGTGACTTAAAACTGTGGGAAGTTGGAGAGTGGTGGAACCTTTATGAGATTATGTTGGCGAAGTGTTCCTACCGGGTATCCTCTGGGGCACTCAGAAGATTCAAGGAAAGTATTTGTACCCAGGCTCTCTTCATACCACCCATGAAGGAGACCTTTTCTCCCAAGTCCATGGTGGTCCTATCAGGCTTTTTTCGGCATTGTACCTGGTTGAAAGACCTACTCTGTAATTACATAATTACAGGTGAACGTTCAGGTTGTCACTGGATGTCATAAAGAAAGTGGTCACGCTGCTGACAGACGGGACACCCTGGATGACAGAGTGAATGAAGTGTGAGCGAGGCCAGAGGCTTAAGAAATATCTTCACAGGTTTCAAAAAAGCGAGACAAGCTGCAGTCCAATGGCCCCCTGAGGCAAACGTCTGAACATCTCCAAGCTGGAATTGCTGAAGGACACTTTCAAACAGAAACAATGTTCAGTCCTTGGTAATAATACTAAGAAGAAGAAGAAGTACAGAGACCTAAAGATTTACATTGAAGCTGGCTGCTGAGAGCTGGGTTTGCTTAGACCAAGTCTACCTAGGCTTGACTCCACCTAGAGCCTCTTTTCTCCACAGCAAAACACGTCCTATCTCTTAGCTCACTCTTTCGGGGTTGCTTTTACCCCCTTTTTCTCCAGTTGGCACTGTTTTATAATCTTTCTCTTGTTTCTCCCTTTTTCTACATTTCCGCCCCGTGCTCAGCATCAAAGTCTGAAGATGAAAAGCAAGTCCTGGTCTCCACAGTAAGCCCTGTGTATTGATAAAATGCTGCAGGGGTGGTTTGGCCAACAGAGAACAGACAGAACGACTGGCGAGGTTTTAACTCAAGGTATAAGGGGAATTCCACTAACAAAGGCCAGGACGACATGGCTTAATGAAATGAGTCCTGATTCCATCTATTGAGAAAGTAACTCTTTGTTATCAGAGTGGTACTCACGAGAAGGCCTCTATCTACTTGAATTTATCCAGAACAGTGCTAGGATGGAGAACGTGCCCCTCGCTAGCACCCTTGTAAATAAAAAAAAATGTTGGGTGTTTTAATGGACAGCTAGGCACGAAAGGGGTTCTGGAAATACATTTAATATCCAAATAAAAGAAATGGAATACTGGAAATCCAATGCCTTGTGCCCTACAGTTTAGAAGTATGCCACGCCCCTTTAGCTCTTTGTAATTCATGTGTTCTTCCAATAAGCCGATACCGGAAACGTCTGTGTCCACTATTTCCAGGAACTTCATCTAAAAGGTGTTGCTGACGCAGCAACAAATGTTCAGCTGTCAGCCCAATCTCCCATCGAGAACACACAGCTGCCGAGCAATAAGACTGTCATCTGGCCACTTCCTGTTTGCTTCCAACAGGCTACAAAACAAACAACGCTATCTTCGCACTGGCTTTATTTTATGTGTTTTTCAACGATAGGGATTTGATGGTGTAGTTGGCATGTTTATCCGATCACACTTTGCACCGAAGTGGGGGTAAAGCGTGCTTTCACTACTTCAGGAAAACTCTCTGGATCCGAGCACGTCTGTATGCAGACACTAGAACATGGCTTCTCCCAGCAGCCACCTCCTTTGTGCATACATGTCTGGGATGGACGGAAGATTAAAGACGACATTGTTCGTGACGTGACCGCGCGTTCTATCTGATACACAGTTCGTGAGGCCTGAATGGCAAAATAAAGAAGCCAGACCTTTGCTTTGACAAGGAACATGGCCTTAAATAACCGCAGAGGAACTACGGGGAAGAATTCAGACCTCTCTCTTCATAGACTAAAGACATTCCTAACAAGCATTTACAGTGCAACGGGTCTCGCGTTTGCTCATGTTAGAGCTGATCGCGTTGTAAACTCCTAACCCGACTTTTCACCTATCGGGCAAAAGTGCATTAATGTACATAACCCGAAAAAGTGGAATTAACTATGTAAAGCGCTCGACTTCTGCCAAGCGAGATCGCGCTCGTAAATTAGAGAAAAAGAAGTCCACGAGCCCGATGGAAAACAGCGAGCCTCGCATTTTTTCTGTACTTGGTCGCTGCGCTCGAGGAAGGCTAGCCACCGGAAAAGGCATGACGTATGCGTGCCTTCGACTAGTGAAAGCAAGCGGATTTTATTAGGCAAGCCCACGAACCAATAAAATACATTGATGTGAAGTTGACAGGGCTCCGAGCCCATTTCTAAATACAAAAGCGCCTCGCTGTGATACGCATGCGCGAGCGCATGCAACGCAGCCTCGACCCTAAAAATAGGAGTGGGTCATAAACTCTAGGCTAGGCTGCTGCAGTCTGTAAGTGGACTGCCCCCAAGTACTGTCATTCTCACAATACAGCAGGTGGTGCAGAACAGGTCCTCACATCTTATCTGTGGAGACCCCGCACCAGGTACTGGTCACCAAGAGGGACAGTTTTGAGGATCGCCTGTCTCGCCTGTAAGGCAGTGGTAGGCTCCAGTCTTCGCTGATCACTCACTAAGATCTATGCTGGTGCAGGCCTCTCAGGTGATTTAGCGGGCTTGCTTGCTGTACCCTTTTCTGTAGCTGAAGAGCCTTTGGTACCCAGGCACCGCTGCACCGCAAAGCACTGGCCCAAACAGCAGTGCAAAACTCAAATTTTCCTGTACCTGAGGCCATACACATATCCAGGTGCACCCTGGGCCCAACTTTGAGAAGTGCTGATTGTGGCAGTGCTTGGACGGCTCTGCACTGAATGAAGTCTGTGCGGGGCGGCTGCCGCAGGCCGCATTATGGGAGAGCTCAAAGTGATTGTGTGGGTTGGGGAGGTGGTATAAACCATGGCCGCACAGCTTCTGCAGTCTTGGTAGGAGACCGGAAGAAGTCCAGGGTGCTAGGCCAATCACACCGAGGACAGTGTTCGGTGATTCTTCGGTGTTTCTGTGGAGGAGAGGCCTCTGATTAGCAGCCCCTGGTGACCTCCTCTGGCTGCAACCATAAGCAGTCCATCACCCATTCACCCTCAAGGAAGCCTGGATTCCGGGGTCTGGCTACCAGTGCCTCAGGGGTGGTACACAGGGGTGGAAAATCATCCTCAAATGTGAGGGGTGATGCTCTACTACAAGATATCCACTCAAACCAAAAACAGACACAGGTCTGACACAATCTTCAACTCTATCAGGACCTCAAGTTGCTCGGTCCCACGAGTGCAATGAGGTCATACTGACGACATTAGAGCGCTACACAAATCTCTGTTAACATAACTCTGTTAAAATGAGCGAAATATCTTTCTTGGAGGTGGCAGCTAAGCTATAAGCTACCCTAACCTATCATTTACATGCAGAGCTGAATCCATCACTGTTCAGAAGCTTCAGCGATCATCGCGCTCTATAACTTCTGCTCGTTGGTCCACCACCTTAAAGTATCTCCACCTCTGATGCAGCTCGCTCAGACTACATGCCTGGGGCTTGCCTTCTTATTAAACATATAGGGTCTAAAATAAAATCTGACGCTGCACTTTTCACCTCCAAATCCCAAAGAAAATGCAATACTTCAGAGGCTGCTGGTCCCCAACATAAGATCGAGGCAACATCTAATGTTAAGGTTCCCAAAAGACTCCACATCACCTGATGCTTTTTTCCTGCGTTTAAATACCGAAGGAATTCTGGGAGTGGGTAGCCCTGGCACGCTTTATCCAAGTACAACTACAGACCTGAAAATGACGTATTGCTGACAATAACATGGCTTCATTGATAAACTTAATCTATTTCCTATACAGCTTAAGCTTTCACTAGCATGTTTCCACTTAGGTTTTATCTCCGAGTGGTGCTCAGTGCCCCTCTATCTGTGACAGCACATCCAACGCTCAACCTCCACATGCACCGGAAGCTGAACCAGCAGCAAGTGCCCCCTCTGGTAACAGCAGCACTGCTGGTGATGTAAGCCTTATGATATCACATCAATGGTGTAAGGCTGTAGAACGTGTTCTCTTCTGCCAGGTTGAACAAGGGGGTGTGAACTCTACAATCGAACGTTGCGCTCTATACAAAGAGTAATTCCAGCTCTAGCCAGCAACCTGGGCAAGGCTGAGCCAATACCTGGCCTGAAAGCCTTTGTTTTATTTGACCTTATTTTGGGTATGAGATCTAGTACACACCTGTACCCAGGGAGCAGCAGGACACTTTACAGAGAACATCTTCCATTGCAGCAGGAACACCTTATTCTGTAAGTGGTCAGGGTGAGAGCAGATTACAGAAACCAGGATGTGATAAGATAATGCAATTACCAATACCCGCTATTTTTTTTTTACATTGCACATTTTAACATTACAAGTATTTTTTACTAAACAGTTTTACAGTTTGATGCAAAACTCAATAAAGTGAGTTGCCCTGAATCACAACATTCAACAGACTATCTCCTGGGCTTGAATGGAGGTTATTACTGACAATTCGTCTTTGGAGATAGCCCTAGTTTTCTACTATTCATGTATTACATACAGACTTGTGGGAAGGCCTTAGAAGTTATGTCCTGCAGCTAGATAACAGTTAAAAAATGCGAAATTAAGCCCAAAATGCTCTTACCAGAAATACCAACACACACCCGCACGTGTGCAAAGGTATACAACCCTCTAAGAACATACACGCCTGTCCTCTAAAACGAAAGACTAAGGGCCTTATGTACCAACACATTTTCCCATAGACACGGAATGGGTAAAACCCTTCGATACATCTGGCCCTATATCCCCTTCCATTCAAAAGCGTTTCGGAGAAGATGTTCTCTGTTAATGGTGCAACACTGGAAATCCTTATGCCGGAGGCTAAGAGCAGGACAACAACTAGAGACCCATTTGTTTTGGCCGCCATACCAGAACACAAGGCATGGATGGAGTCCCGGCATACACTACGGTTTTAGTAATAAAAACATGCTTTGTGGCAGCGCTGCAACAAAACACAAGTCTTCCAAGTGCCATTAGTAAGCATTCCTCTCTTTGTGGTTTCCCATTGCAATATACACCTTGTAGCTAAATACATCACAGCTCATCGGTTTAGCATTACACAAGACACCAAGTGAACAGGAGCAAGGAAGCAGCCTTCATATGCACTGCCTGTCCTACGTTAAGGCTGATTCTGGAGCTGCCTAACAGCACAAAGACAGATGGCCACAAGAGGGAGCTATATTGTAACAGAATGGATCAAAATGACCTTGTTTGCAAGGCAAAATATCAGTTTGTGTATGACTCAGAAATTCTTTGCACCAACATCATTCATCAGTGAAAAAAATGAGTCTTGTCAGGACAGTTTAGTCAGGAAAAGGCATCATTGTGCTTATATCTTTTATTTGTTGAACAAATGTAACGCCAAAGCAATGATGAAAGTAGAAGAATAATTGAACTATATTCTCGCTCTTCTCTTCAAAATAAAATGCTTGTATAGGGCCAAAGAGCATGCAGCAAATCAGTGGAAAAGCACAAACGCATTTCTAAAGGCATTTACTCCTCAGGAAAACTGACTTACTGATTCACAGCCTAAAGTGACCATAACTTTGCATGTTCGCAGACCATTAGTCTGGCACTTTAGAGCTCACTTGTGATAGAGAACACTGATCTGAAAATATTTGATGCAATGCTGAGATATGTTTATGTTAACTGTACCTGAAGCAAGACAGTGCCCCCGGGGACCGTCAGCTGTAAGCAGTACTTCGGGGCATTTTCCCAGGAGAGCAGCTGAACATCCTCTATCGTGCTGTAGGAGATGGAGTTTTCCATGTACCCAGTTGGCTGAAATAAACAAGAATAAACAGTGAGTGATGAAATCAGGGCAGCGACTGACAACACTTTCAACACCAAAGAAAGAGAGTAACAGTGCATGGGTTTGCAAAGTCTCCAGACAAGCAAGATCCGTCAGATTTGGGTGGATAAACTGCCAGCAATTACCTCATTATGCATACTAACAGCCCTACCACTATTGTCTCCCTCTGCGGGCATGCACTGCAGATCATTAGAGGCTTCAGCGTCAGCAGTACTTGGGCAATGTCATAGGTTTCTGATTCATTTGTCGTCTAACATTTTGAGGTCGCTCTTCATATCCACCAATTAAAGTAAAGCTGTTCAGCTTTGTTGAATTACCCATCATTACCTAGAGATGTATTTAGGACGGTGTACCATGTCCGTGGCACGATACTAGATTTTTATGCTGGACAATTCGCTGGGGAAATGCATCAAAGTTGGCACCAAGGCACAAGAACTGGAACACACTCTTGAACTTGGGAGGAAGGACCAGGCTCCAGAATACAACATTCTCAAACATAATTCAAGATGTAGCTGGGACACCTTGTTAGACAAAGGTAGAACAGAACGAACAAGCAATCCTGCAAAATGCATGAAGCTTTAGTCACCTAGTGCAGCATTCCTCAGCCAAATGCCAAAAACTGAAGAAAAAGCCTATCAAATAGTAACTTATTGTACGTGAATGTCACCTAAATACAGTGGCTCATTCATAGTTGGAAAAAATCTAACAACACAACAAAAAACTATTACTTCACAGATGATTCACACAGACCACGTTGGATTTATGAAACAGATTAGTCAAATTGCAGTGTGGGAAGTGACCTTGCCAACTGATTCGACAAAATGTGAGCAGCAAATTCAGTAGTTGCCATAGAAGTTTGCACTAGGATGGAAGTGCAGTACCTTTTAATAGAGATGCAGCATATGGACTTTGAACATTATTTCATTAATCAAGTGAGATTCTATACCCAACTACTACAACAAGGATCCTTCTGACTTAATTAATTATGGATCCATTTAAGTTTCTAAAGTGCTGCACTAAGTGATCTATAGTGCATTATTGCAGCACTTGAAATAATGAATTGCGCAATAGGGTAATCAGTTGAAATGATCATAGGGGCAATATAATTCGACGACAAGGACCACAACATTTCGGCATACTGAGATGAGATGCCATTTAAGATCTGTTAGTCACTTTCAGTGGCTTCTGCCATGCTTGATTTAATAAAGGGACTTTGGGAAGGATTCAGTGTGCAAAATGTATTGGGCTAATTGTTAAGTTGTACCACTTAAAATGTATTATCGCAACAATTCTCTTCAATCATTACCGTTCAAACAATAGCTGGAAAAGTTCAATTGACATAGACGACTTGGAAATTCTTTGGAAAGATCTAAACAGGAAAGCCATATTTGTCAGTGAGTCATATTTGTTTTGGTAGACTTTCACACATTAAATTCAGAACATGCTTTACTGCTGCTGGGCCTTAGATCAGTGCACACGCTCACCCTCTGACGTCCACATCACTGATCCTCACACCTTTAAGCCTGCAGTTCATGGCCCTGTCACTCTCACCCCTCCAGGCTCACAGCACTACCCCTCACCCCTCCAGGCTCACAGCACTGCCCCTCACCCCTCCAGGCTCACAGCATTGCCCCTCACCCCTCCAGGCTCACAGCACAGACCCTCACAACTTCAGGCCCACATTTTAAAGCGACCCCCCTCACACCTGAGAGGCTCACAACTTCAGCCCACAACACTGACCCTCAATCCCTCAGATTCACAGCACAATAACTTAGTCAGGCTCACGGTTCTGACCTCCTGACAGCATTGCTCCAGGCACACAGCTCAGAGCCTTTGGTCCAGATACGCAGCTCAGAGTTCACAACCTGTGCTGACACCAGACCACACTCTCCAATCAGGGAACGGCTGGCGTGCAGAATGTTACTTCGCTTTAACATTGGGCTGAGGCTCTCTGCTATTATCTTGACATTTTTTTCTCTCGTACTTTTCGGTGGTAGAAACACTGTCACTTTATAAGAAGATTAACATAGCATGTGTCACTTTCACTAAAAGGTGTAAAAGATAGGAGGCATCATTAGTTCCAGAAAAACAGACGAAGAACAATTCTTCCGATAAATACAGGTTGTCCAATTAGAAATGGGAAACAGTAATTACTGTCTTTTTAACAACTTGTTATGCAGGAAGTATGATAAACTTCTGCTTATTCATGCAGCCACAATATTGTTGCACGTTAGTAAATGGAGTCCCAGAGGCCTGTGCGAGCGCTGCACGTCACCCGGGGCCCTCGAACAGTAATTTATCGCTCTCTGGGGGAAATAACCAGGATCATTTGAGAAGCTCTACTTACAGAACAAAGGAAAACACACAGCAACCACGCTTTCTTCACGCGCAGACCAAGTAACAAATCAGACTGCGCGCCGCAGACGCAGGCTACGCATTCTCACAGACTGTGCAGGCAAGTGGCCTCGGTTTTACCACAAACTGCGCTGTGTAAGCAGACTGCGGAGTAGATTTACCCCCCTAAACACCAGCTGCTCATTTCTTCCCCACAAACATGCTGTCGGGTGCCACGCACATGAATGTACCCTTACAGTGGTGTTTGTGGTGTCTAGCATAGGATTTGCGCTGGACGCGTGCCATTCCATAAATACATTTTATCCTTGTAAGATTATTTTTTCAAACTTTTTACACCATGGGCATATGCTGTGACACGCATTATCACAGACTGTGCGGTGTAAGCTAGGTCTGCAGTTTTCCACAGTGTGAGATGCACAAGTAGGCTGTGTGATGCGTTGTCACAGGTTGTCCTGTGTAAGCAGGCTCTGTAATGTGTCAACGACTGCAATATGCAAGTAGGCTCTGCATAATGTATCACAGACTGTGCTCTGTAATGCATCACAGACTGATATACAAGCAGGCTCTGCAATGTATCAGAGACTATGCGGTGTAAACAGTCTCTAAAATATCACAGACTGTGCTGTGCAAGGAGGCTCTGTAATGTATCACAGACTGTGCTGTGCAAGCAGGCTCTGTAATGTATCACAGACTGTGCTGTGCAAGCAGGCTCCGTAATGTATTGCAGACTGCGGTGTGCAAGCAGGCTCTGTAATGTATCGCAGACTGTGCTGTGCAAGCAGGCCCTCTCATGTTTTGCAGACAGTGCTGCTGAAGCAGGCTCTGTAAAACCACTGACTGTGCTGTGTAAGCAAGTTCTGTAATGTATCGCAGGCTATGGTGTGCAAGGGGGCTCTGTAAAACTACAGACTGTGCTGTGCAAGCAGGCCCTGTAATGTATCACAGACTGTGCTGTGCAAGCAGGCTCCGTAATGTATTGCAGACTGCGGTGTGCAAGCAGGCTCTGTAACGTATCGCAGACTGTGCTGTGCAAGCAGGCTCTGTAATGTTTTGCAGACTGTGCTGCTCAAGCAGGCTCTGTAAAAGTACAGACTGTGCTGTGTAAGCAAGCTCTGTAATGTATCGCAGGCTGTGGTGTGCAAGGGGGCTCTGTAAAAACTACAGACTGTGCTGTGCAAGCAGGCTCCGTAATGTATTGCAGGCTGCGATGTGCCTGCAGGCTCTGTAATGTATCGCATACTGTGCTGTGCAAGCAGGCTCTCTAATGTTTTGCAGACTGTGTGGCTCTAGCAGGCTCATTAAAACCATAGACTGCTGTGTAAGCAGGCTATGTAAGGTATCGCAGACTGTGCTGTGCAAGCAGTCTCTGTAATCTATCGTAGACTGTGCTGCGCAAGCAGGCTCTGTAATGTATAGCAGACTGTGCTGTTCAAGCAGGCTCTGGTATCTATTGCAGACTGTGCTGTGGAAGCAGGCTCTGTAATGCATCACAGACTGTGCTGTGTAAGCAGGCTATGTAATCTATCGTAGACTGTGCTGCGCAAGCAGGCTCTGCAATGCATTGCAGACTGTGCTGTGGAAGCAGACTCTGGAATGCTTCACAGACTGTGATGCACAAGCAAGCTCTGAGATGTATTATCACAGACTGCACTATACATACGTTCTCTATTATAAGTGTGTACTGAGCTCATTTGATCCATCACTCTGCCAAACTGTGCTCCACTGAGTATTGTCACAAATTGCACTCAGCGCAAGTATGATCGTTATTATCACACATTAAGTGCTCTTTACAAATGCTCTATATTAAAAGACTGTGGGCATAGAGATCAGATTAATTTGTCAGATCAAGCCAAGATTAGTAAGTGACTAATATTAAACGTTATTACATGTGGACAGCATGCAGAAAGTTAATGGCTGATGCAGTGCATGTAGTTTTTAATGGTACAGTTTTCATACGTTGGAGAGACGAGTAAATCACAGGCCTGTATTGATGCTCAAGGTGCAAGTTTTAGAAGATGTTTTCTAAGCTGCTTGAAAATCAGAGTTTTGGAATGCGACAAATGCAAAATTGTATTAATTAAGTTTTATTTCAGATACTGTAGGAAGGGCCTCTGAAATTGAGTGATTCTGCAGACCTGGCACTTTCAGCACAGTTACAAATTTACAGTATTTGACACACAATCCACCATCTGCTGCTAAAATGACACATTTCAACTCAAAAGAGAAATGTTTATAACTCAAACGGATCAAAAGTTACTAAAAAAGTGCAACATCCAATGCCAGGGAGTGGCACACAATTTGCAAAGATTAAGTAGTCACCTTTCAGTTGCTGCTTGCCTTATTCCAACGTCACAATTGAACTCAAGAGGTGAAACTTTTGCTCAGACTATAAAATGATGAAAAAACTAAAATGAGGCTGCCACAAAATGCGCCGCATTATATGACATAATTCACATCATCAAGCCGCATGCGTCATGTCCTGTAACTGTAAACACAACTAACAGTTGGGAGATGCGTATCTGATTGTGGTCCACCTCCTAATCAAACTAAAATGAATCTACATTGCATGCACTTCGACCAAGATGGCCGACAGGCAGACTCCACAGGAGAGAAACAGACTAGCTCTTCTCCAATAGCGATCAAATGACGGCAATATTTTTTGGGGGGCAGTTGTATATCGTGCACATTCAACCCGTAGGTGTTAAACGAGGGCATCAACCGCTGTCATCATGTGTCATACGATTTTGGCTACCTTCACACTTCACCAGATGAGGAGCCGAAATCACATGGTGGCAGGAAAAATGAGCTGGAAACCACTGTAGAGGGTAGCTTTCTGGCCTCATTTGGAGCCTGTAAGCAGCCTATGTCTTTTACCAGGCCCCAAGACATCGGCAACAGGCTCAGCAACCCAATGTTTTTTTTTTTCCCCATTTTTGAGGGGGGGGGGGTGGGACTGGTGGGGGAAGTACAGTGCCACTTAGATAGCTCTCACCACGAGGCTCTGCCCCCTTATCTCACATTGAACTACATTTACAGGTTGGCAGGTCTGTGAGCACCAGTTACATTACAAAAGGTCACTTTTTTTTTTTGGTATGGGGAGATTAAGTCATTTGCCCAGGGTCACAAGATGTTGAGTTGACGCCAGACTCAAACCTGGCTCCCCAGTTCCAAAGTCGGCAGCTCTGGTACTAATGCCACATCCTTGATGCTGAAAGATTACAAATAAGTTCCACGAACATTCCCAACTCAGGGGGGAAAAACGTATTTTATATAATATAATTACAACACAATCAGCATGAAAGTGCTTGAGAGTAGGAACTAGCACTTCCATCACACCATACGTTTCAAACCCCAATCAGGCATCACCCGACAAAAATCACACTCTAGAACCCTCAATATTGGTGATTTTTGGGATGCTGGCTTCGGTAAAGAAAACACTTATGTTTTTCATATTTTTTATACCCCTTTAAAATAAATAAAAATTTGTCAATGAACGGCAACACCCAGCTGCATTTTTTATACCAGCTATGGGTAAATTATTTTATGCACAACAGACTGTAACCATATGCTGAACAGAGTATAGTTATTCCTTAAGTTTTCTTTGCGCAATGTATGCGGCTTGAACTGCATGTGTTCAAATGATACTACACTCCACTCTTCTAGGAGCCTGCGCCTTTCATAATGTGCCCAAAACTGCTCTGTGCATTAGATGCCAGGCACTTCCTGTGATGCATCTAAACGGATTACTCAGGTGACAAGCCGAAAACGCAGGGTTTCTGCGGTGATCGCCTAATGGAAGGAGCCATTATCTTCTGTTTGTCACATGGATGTTGGAATCAGATGCACAGTCCATCAGATGTTTTGCCTAACTGATAGATGCTACCCGTTATGTCCTAGCCCATCTGAAAGATGTGCTAATTTGACGGGTTTTGGGTTGAATACATGTGGGCATCAGATAATGTGCCATCAGGCTTGAAACCCTTCAAATGCTGATCACATCGGATCAATGTTCCAGTCATCTCTGTGCAATTTAAGTGCATGTTGTGATCATCTCGGGCCGTATTAGACATAGTGCCCCAAGGTGCAACAGATGCGTTTGCCCACTTGTTGCACACCCCGGGCACTACTGAATTACAGAAGGGAATGCAGATGCTCATCTGGTGTCTTCTGTAATACAGATAGCGCTGGTGTACAAGTAGCACCAGCACGATCTTCAGAGTATGTTCCCTCATTTTTAGCACATAGTGTCCGCTTGCAAATGGGGGATTATTTTTCCTTTGCATCCGCTCCATATTGCAGATGCTGGCGCAGAGGCAAATACACCCTTAGGAGGCGCAGTGTCAGTGATGCCCTCGAGGGCAGCCCTCTGGAGGTGGCAAAGGGGGTGCTATGGACCCCATTGATCCCCTGAAGGTGGGTGCCCTGGGACAACGCATTCACTATAGTATAGTGCACTGTACCTGTTTGCTCCTGACGCACCTGCTTAAAGGTGCACCATAGTGCAAACAAGGACAGTATGTAATATGGGGCCCAGATTTCTATTTGCTTCATGGCCTTTGTTGGACCCACTTCTTGGGGTTGGTACTGGCAGCTTAGCATGGCCTATACCAAGAGCTGGGGTCCCCAGTCTATGACACCAGCAATATTGCTTGTGGAGGCCTCATGGCTGGTTGAGGTGATAGTGCTGCTGTCGGTCGGTGTTTAGATGCGAGGCAGCAGTCAACTGGGTGCTAGGATGGCACGAGGCAGCTGTTAGAAATAGTGCCCATGGACAAGAATTGGCTTCACTCAGTCCACAGTGTGGCACAATGGGTGCCTTCTTCGGCTCACTGTGTGGGGCTACATCAAGACAGGATGCCAATTAGACCTAAAGTGAGATTGCCCTTTGGATAGTCCTGGTCTTACGCCAACATAATTAAGTCTGCTGAGGCATGTACACCCAAACAAACTTTCAATGAGGAAATTGAAAATACAATTCCAAACATGCTTAGTGATGCCGATTGCAAAAGAAGGATGGGTTTCAAATCACACTCACTACAAAGGGTCAGTTGCAGGGTTTGTTCTTGCATGTAATATTGTTAATTTGATATCTTTCCATTGCACAATTTCTTCCCTTTCAAATTCTCGAAGAAAGGCCTCAAATAAATCAATGCTCACGTGAAGTATTGCATACCTGGGGGTGGGGTTGGGAGAATGCCCGAAGAAAATAAGTCCTAGAACAACCACTTCGTAGAAATCAGTCTGTTGCTTTTCATCCGCTAATAGTTTACACACAACCGACTACTATTACCAGCTCAAACCTTAGGCTAGTGGACGTTGATTCATGAAAAATCCCCAGTGTAGCTGTAGTGACATTAAGCAGAATCTGATCCCTGATGGCATTTTAGGATTGACTCTCTGCCCCATGTCTAGCCCCTAAAGAGACTCTTGCTGCTGAGGCGCTATGGGACGGACAAGGACAGGAAACTACAGAAACAGGGCGATTGTTACTTTCTTTTTCCTGCAGCTGCTCTCTTGATCCCCGACACCAGGTTTAGCAAGGACAGTGCCAGTTGTACCAAAGGGCAAATCAGGGTTACCAACTGCTACCTCGAATTGGCAGCCATCATTTACTTCTTTCTACGAAATCTTCACTTTGTGCAATTTAAGCAGGTGACCCTTTTATGCCAACTAGCAAACATAAGCTGCTAAAGTTGGCCTTGGTCTCACTCTTCCACCCGCCAATGGACTTACAAGTGTAAAACACCCCGTGTGGGGGCACAGATACAATAGAGCACAGTAGCGTTCCACCCCGCGCCTTCAATCCACAGAATCCCACAGGCGTGGCCTATTTCTGCTTTACTATTTGAAATCCATGTCAAAATATCACGCGTCACTTAGGCTATTGGGGTTGGGATCTATAACCAATGCAAACACACTTTCTCAAGGTTCCATGGTGGAGAGGTGCGATAGTGGAATCAATAAAGTGCAGGGACTGGTGATGACATCACACAAAACTCTGTGAAATTCGATAAGAGTGCACTGACCCCCTTTGACATCCAATATCTGGGAAAGTTACACAAAGTAAATAGTTGTTTCAAAGCTCTGTTTAATGTCAGCTCATGTTGCTGCCTTGAGTAGCCAGTGGTGGTAATGGCAGTCGCAAAGGGTGAAACAAGGGTAGCAGCTGCTACCCCTCAGCTCACACAGACAGGTAGAAGGATAACAACCAACTGCGCCTTCCTGCACAGAGGTGGTGAGTTGACAATCCTGCTCAGAACAGAAAACATTGAGATAATGCGAGTTGTCTGTAACCTCCCAATGGGTCAATTCCATCAGACTTGCAATGAGGAGAAATAGTGTACATAGAGAACATCTGGTTTCCTGGTTTCATGTCCTAAGACTTCATTTACCACTTTAGCTCATTCTGGCCCTCTTGGTTTAATTCAGCACAACCCTTTGGACTTGCTGGAGCGCGCAGAGGGAAGTACAAGTGATCATGTGTGATCTATCCAGGCAGTTTTGTCATAGAGCCTGAGGAGAGCTGTGGGGCTTCAGCCAACACCCCAGAAGAGGAGCACAGAAGAGGTGATGTAGACTGAGGGGCACCAGCCTGAGATTGGGCCCTCAGGGGGAAGGTACATGGCCATCCGTGACCACATGCTTTGTAGGCTGACAATAAGCTTGAGCCAGCAGTAAACAGCTTCCTCGGTGCCTCTTGGGTCCCGTGCCACGTCTGCAGGCTCGGACAGTGCTAGGTATGAAGAGAAGCCATTTTGAGCCTGGAGTCACCAGACTTGTTGGAGGCCGCAAGGGGCTGGCATATGTCAGATCAGTCCTGTGTGGCTTCTGACCCAGCAGGTTGATAAGGGCACCAATGACACTCTGTTTCGTCTTCTGTAGGTGGGTCCTACCGCAGACCTAGCACGCACATCCCTTTAATGGAGCTTCCCTGGACACAGGAGGGTTAGAAGTTCCCGCAACTTACATTATCTCAGTAATGTCTCGGCAATTTGCTGTCCACGTTCCTCCTGCGAGGAAGGGCGAACCCCCAGCATAACACTGCACAGACACCTTATGCCTACCTGGCAATGTATAGACAAGGACCACCAAGCACCAGATAACCAATGAACCCCGGGTAGCACAAACAATGAGCACTTTGCGCCACACAGCCAAGGATCATCTGATGCCACATAACCGAAGGGCACCTGACTGCACATAACCAAAGGGCACAAAGTGCCACAGATAATCAACACCTGGCACAGTATAACTAAAGCACATGTTACATAGTGTGGTTGATGAGCTGTTAAATAAAAATAGTAATTATCAACTGGCACACCATCACAAGGATAACAGGATTAATAATAACAAAAATAAGAACAACTCAGCATGAGTACTGTGTTAGTCAGGAAAGAGTGACAATTAAAGGATTTTCCAAATGAAACACAAGCAGAGAAAGTTCTGAGGAGTTGAGCCCCTTCAGAATCAGATTAAGAGTGAGAAAGGGGCACGGTAAAAGCTACCGCTTCCACAGCCGCTGGTACCTGAGTGATACTCAGGGGGCGTGGCCTCCTGTACCTGGCACCCCAGCCTCTTTCCAGCGCCTATGGCTGAAGCAGGGAGGTAGCTCAATGTTTCTTCTGTACAGTCCATGTCATGAGCTGTCAGACTGCTTGACAAGGCCTCCTTCCTCCCTGGGTACAGCACGCGGCCCACTTCCATGTACACATTTCTATTTGCTCAATAGCTGTGACCAAGTTCATGTACACATTCTCTGAAACAATAAAACAGCCGCACAGAATCCTAACTTGGCCAGAAGATTGTGGGTGTGGTTTGCAGAAGGAAGGTCAACAGGGCTGCGGTTTCACTGGCCCAACCCAACCCCGCGCACCTTCCACCCCTTCACAGTACAGCTATGAAAGGTCTTTTTTCCCTTTTTGTTTGCATTACTAAGGTGTGTTGCACAGTAGAAGTGGAATGTGTGACTTGCATGCAAAAAAAATGCTAACTGATGTTGAAAGAGGAACAAAGTGGGAAAGGTCACTATTGAGCTGTGCCGGTAAAGTGAACCCAACCTGAACTTATCTGACAACTCGTGTGCTCAAGGCCTGCAGTGGCACCAGGTTTTTAGAATAACCACTAACTATGTGAGTGAATCCAGCATAGGTACTCTGAGAACAATTCACAAAAGTGTTGTGCACACTTAAGTGTAGCCTAAGGGTGCAAACAAAACATTTACAACTCTAAATTATATGTCCTGATTCAGAAAATGAAGACAAGTAGAATTTTTAGCATCCTTAAGTACACTAAGTAAACATGTAGGTTTGTGGCCATTCACAACATTCAACATGGCAATGTCCAAACTGGAAAAACTCAAACAAGCTCTGGCAAAGCGAGTAGGTCTGGCTTTATCACACTGATGTATGCAAACTGAATTTTGCATGTTTGCACTTCCCATTTGTCCATGCATTGCCAGAATAGAGCAATAAATATTGTCTTTGCAAACGCTTGTTTTGTTTTAAGCGGCTGCATTGTACACCCTTATGTGTGTGCATACTTATATGTGTGACTCTGATGATAATGGTAAAGTGTATGCGTCATACATAAACTATACCTGAATAAAACATTTTTAAAAAGCCAGCTGTAGACAAAAGAAACAAAAAAGGAATTGCTTTCTGTATACTGTCCATGTAAGAGATAAAGAATTTGACCCATGATGAATCCGTTTACCTATGCTGTAAAATAGTCACTCGTGCACTCCAATGCAAGCACTCCCTGGAAGTTGGAATCACACGTCAAACAGCCAATAGTACCTGGCTAAAGCCAAAACACATTGTGTATATTTTAAAACATTGGTAACAAAAGCTCAGCTTTCAGGCCCGACCTAAAAAGGACAATGTAGTTTTGTCCCTAGTGATTGGCGACGGTGGGGTACATATCTACATTACCTTTAATGGGGATTAAAGGAAAATTGTTTCTCCAAAGATATGTCTCCCTTTTGCGGGAAATTTGAACCTGGAAATGCAGATTTCTGTCTCAACAATGTCCAAGAGCCCTCCTGGGGATACCAAAAATAACTCAAAGATGGACATGTACTCCAAAGTAGGCAGAAGCATACATAAGAAACATTTTAACTTTGTGAATAATGACATTTGCATGTAAATTTAGATCTTAGAAACCTGCTATGGTTGGATTTTGCCCAAAACAATGCCATTTTAACAAGCTAAATAAAATGCAGTGCATTCAGAAAGCCATCTCTCCTCGTGCCTGATAATAGGACTTCAAAACATGACAGGCTGAGACAGAATATGCGTCACTGCCTCCGCAGAAAGCATTTTATTGTCATTTTAAGTGCTTGAAATTGTCTTATTGCTGTAGCTACGCTAGACGTAGAAATGTACTGCTTTCATGTGGAAAGATAACCCTAGTACGTAGGCAAAAAGGAGCAATCGAGATAGAAGAGGGACTATAAAACAACATTTATTTAAAGGGAAGATGTAATGGAAAAGCATAAAAGGAGTTTTTAAACAATTACATTGTTTTGAGTAAACATTACAAACACATAGGTGTCACCCGTGTTCTGCTACTGTAAAGTGTGCAGGTCACATGCTCACAGATAGGCTTACTGTCAGTGCTTAATTTGTGAATAAAAATGTGCCAGTGCCCAAAGCCCTCCTCTTAAACACGCGGCTGCCGCAATTAAATATGAGAACACGGAATACTGAGGCGGCTTAGTCCTGAAGCCATCTCGGGCCTCTTCAATCCATATAAAGCCACTCCCTGCCCTTTGGTTCACTCTTGCAGCTTTCTGCCCTCTCCCTTTGTGACGCTTTTTCGTTTTTCTGTTCATCTGTCTTTCCCATATGAGGCTTTTGCTCGCAGCAAATGCTTTAGGCATAAGAATAAGCCCCGGCCCTCAAAAACAATTGTCGGTGCTCAGCACCGGAAACAACAAGCACAAATTCAGCACTTCTTACTGTCATCAAAATCCACAGGTGGCGGTGATGTACATGTGCGCGTGACTGAGTGGAATGTTCCATTCCGTGTCCTACTCTCCAATTCACCGAGATCCAGAAAAACCATCCTTAAGTGATTTCTCTGAAGTTTCCCATCTGGACAGGGCTTCTTCACTCCGCTCGCAGACATTTATTGATTAACACATATTTACTGTTGCGGGGACAGGGCGAGGAAGACATTTTGCCCAGATTTGCTGCACCAGGGTCCACTCCCATATCATATATGAAAAGTCCGCTCAGTTGCTTTGAGGCCAGCGGCATTAAAGAACGTAGTTGTTTATTTTATGTAATGATATAGGAGTCAAGAACGTCTGAATACCAGCCAAAGGCTCAGGATAACCACTGTGTTATTGATTTTTGATCCCTCACCTGTCTGTTTATTTTATGTGGATATCATGAAAACCTGTCATGGATCTGGCCCTTGAAGACTTGCATAGTACACAGCGGCTGTATCTGATACTTTGTAAGCAGCGCCACTGGAATCATGGGACAGGGAAGGACCAAATTATGCTCCAGGATTGGCAAAAATATGCAGCAAGCAAAAGCTAATCATGCAGCATGAAGCAGAGTTACTTTATTGTATGGCATTTTTACACTTCAACACTGTCTTGGCAAAGGGTTCACCTTCTTAGTTCTAATTTAACATTTAAATTCATCCTTAAGCAACTGAAAGGTGACCAGTCAAACTTTGCGAAGGATGTTCCATTGCTCAGCAGTCTTTGTCGCTGCAGTTTTTGTAACCTTTGATCCGCTTGAGGGACAAACATTTTTTGTTAACATCTGCAAATTATGCAGCAAATGATGGATTATCTGGTAAGTGCCACAAGCCCATAGTTAGTTATGTGGACAGTGCCACAGCCACAGAGTTGCATAATTACTGTGGGCCTGCTTATAAATGCCACGGAGATGCCTTCTCTCCATAAAACATACTCGGATAATAGGACAATGCCTACTTTTAAGCTCAACTGAGACATTCACAGAGCTCATATGTCTCCCAGGCCCATACGCAAGTAGTTTGTTAAGTCTAGTTTCTTTGCATCTGGTACATGCAGTTTTAAATTTATAGTGAGGTAGGTGGGACTACAAGTACTAAAATACACAGAAGAACACTGGGCTAATGAGCTACTCAGGCCTGCAACTAGGAAACAGAAGAGATCCCCCTTTAGTGGTTATTAGATGGCCGAGCTTCAATTAAAAAAAAAATATGCAACAGAATTATTGAAAGAAAACTGAATGCACAAAAAAGGCTAAAAGGCTCGTAGACAGTGAAAGCTGTGTTTATTGCAGATTTAAAAAGCTTGGAGTTGCTGGTCCAAAGCCACAAATGGGCCTCATGCTGGTTATTTTTCTGTCAAAGTTTATGCAATCAGCGGAGGGAGATGAGGAAAAATAACCCCAGTAAAGAATTGCTGAAAATGTTTTAAGTCATTAGATCAATATTTGAAAGGGTCTGAAGATCTTGAAGGATACTGTGACATAAAATGAATATTCCATGTCACGTCAGCTCCATCATGCGTCCCATATGCAAAAGACAGGTCTATGTATTATGATAATCTTTGCGAGGTAGATGACCGAGCGATGACTTGTCGTTCCAAGACTTATTGACTTTATCATCATCCCTATCCTGTTGGCTGCAACTCTAGGCCTTAACAAGTCCTCTTCGGTTGTATCCTTTCCTTGTAATGCCTATAGCAGATTACTATTTCGAATATGGGTCCTTTTAAGTTATAAACACAAATAATTTCATACTATTAAAATGTAGGTGAAAAAACAGTGGTGGCTCCTCCGCTATGGTGGAAGAGCACCACTCCGCCTGGAGGAACTGCTGCAAATCCTTTAACAATGAAAGGATAATAAACTACATTTATTATCCTTTCATTGTTAAAGGGGCAGGGCATTGGGGATGACAGGGACGAGGGGAGTGCACTGTGCACTCCCCTCAGTGTGCATGTATGTTTGACCGGCCTTCTCAGGCCGGCCAAACACAGATGTGCAGTAGGCTGTCTGCAGCCCGCCACTGTGCTGCTGGGCTGGAGAGAGCTGGCTGGCCGCTCCCAGGCAATCCTTACGCTGCTCTGAGCAGTATCAGGATTGGCCACAGGGCAGACTAGGAGCCTGTGCCTTTAGCCTGCTGAGGAGACGGAGGAGCAGCGGTGGAGAACGGCATGCAGGTAAGTAAAAAAAAAATGTATTCGTATTTTCCCAACCGCCACCCCCCCAGTCGCCCCTGTGCGCCGGCCCGTCCCCTGTAACACCCACGAGCTGCAACTGTGAATAAAGGTATCGAAACGTTCTTGTCCTCTGGATGTTCTCTATTATATATGAGCAGAAGGGAAGTGCCAAAATCAGGCATGATAAGGGAAGCTTAGCAAGAAATTTACAAACAAACAATGCACTTCCGGTTTTTAAGAATCCCTTGTAAAGTATAAAAATAGTTTTGCTATTTCTAATATTTCTTGCCATAATAGCATACTTCAGGCACACCCGTTCAGCTGCACACATTTTGTAGTAAATTATCATTGTGCCAAGGGTCGGACTGCACGTATTCATACGCAACACGTTATTTAATAATCTCATCTACATGAGAACTTATCTACATTGGTCTTTCACCAAGGTCAAACATTTTTCAAATAAATAAAGTAGAAATCCACAGGGAAAAAATCCTTCCAGCTCTGCAGCCTTCTGAGGTCAATTTTTAAGTCTGGCATTAGTTAAGACCGTTTGATTTTAATATATATATATATATATATATATATATATATATATATATATATACAGTATATATATATATATATACATACATACATACATACACACATATATACATATATATATATTTGATAGATAGATAGATAGATAGATAGATAGATAGATAGATAGATAGATAGATAGATAGATTTCAACCTTACAAGGGCTTTTGACCAACTCTCTACAGCCATTGGATTATTATTATGTCAGTCCTATTCACCCATTACAGCATGGGGTAATAGGTCAACGCATTTCAGCCACTGGCTAACTTCACTGCGAGTGATATCATTCTACTATCACAAGGAGCCCATCCACACAAAAAGTTGATCCCTATAATTAGACATGCTGTTGAGGGCCTGACAGGTCCCCCAAAATAAATTTTAGAAAAACCATAAGGAAACATGTAAGCATTGACAAAGCCAACAGGCTGGCAACCAGCACCAGAGCTATTGGCTTTGCCAATGTTAGTTTCTTTTTATGCTTTTCTTTTTTAGAACTTGACTCTCTATAATTTTTTTAACTGGTGAAGTTTCAGAGAGAAGGAAGTAAACTTAGATATTAGTGTGCAATGGCGCAGAAAGTAGTGGTGATGCGGCCGGGTTCTGTGTTAGCCTACAGGGGACAGATTTGCTTCTTGGCACAGGGGACTAGGACTTCGGAGGTTGATGAGGTGAGTTCCACTGACTTGAGATGCAGCAACATACAAGGCATTCCAGTTGTCAAACCTGCTGGCCATCTGCACTGACATAAATGCGGTGAGAGGAAAACAGTGACGTCAGAAGCAGGAGTAGCTGAACATAAGGTTGTGCTAAGAGAAGCCCCTTACCAGCTCACTTCCAGGGCACCTTAAGTCAGGAAGGAGTGCCCCTCGACCAGGGAACATGGTTATTCGGAAAAATGCTCGCCAACAACCTGTAGGTAGCTGGAGAAAGTAAGGCCCAGTTGAGTGTTTTGTGCATGGAAAGATGTGTTTTTCATTTTTTAAGAAGCGCCTTCACCTGACATATTCATTACTTTTGATACCTAGGCTTGTTTCAGCGATTTAGTCTGCACTAACTGAAAACTATATCTGCAAGTCTGTTTCATAAGCACCTTTAACAAGTAAAGCTCTACTTGAGATATGAAAATTTAAATGCAGAGAAACGGCCAGTTAAGGTTCTCAGATCTGATGTATGCGTCTTGGGCTTGCCTGATAACCTGCATCTTATCAAATATTATTTTCAGATGAATAATTCTACACACACGTGCACATTATGTACATATGTCTTTTCAATTGAAACTCTGACGATCGAAAGAGAGAGAGAGAGAGAGAGAGTGTGTGTGTGTGTGTGTGTGTGTGTGTGTGAGCGCGTGTTTTTCATTACCACTGCTGTGTGTGGAGAGGAGCGATGATTTATGAAAGTTAAAGCCTCACTTGGGTCATGCTGCCCTTGTGCTCCCTCAAAAGTGGTAATAAACAGCACATCACCCTCAGTGGATCTGCATGTATGGTTTACATCTTGCTATTCTTTTATGAGCCATGCTCCTCGGGAAGAGGCGGAGCACAGTCTCATTGCACAAGCTCACAGTTTAAAGAGTAGGATCCTGATCCATCGCCTCTGTACTGCAGCAATATGGGACTTCACCTTTGCACTGTATTGTCCACAACACTCTGCACTCCTCATTACACCTGCTCCGAATTAAGTGCAATTGGGCCTCACTTATTGTCTCTTGCATCGTATATATTTATAAGGAAATATAACTGTGTAATATCATCTGCATTGAATGTCACCAGAATCCCAAGTTGGCCAGATAAGACCGTAGTCCACATTTCCCATTACATGCTTGTTTTTTGGTCGATTAGCGTGAATGAAAGCTGGTTTCTTTGAAGTGTAGCTCACAGTCAATACTGACACTAATTAGAACCCTAGTTTTTTAGGGTCAAGTGCGTGCAAGTACTCTGGCCCCTGTTGTAATCTCTCTATGGGCTTGTAACCACATCCATGTCACGCCATTCAGTTTGGTTGGTTTGTGGGCTTGCCTTTTAAAATTTGCTTGATTTCATTAGTGAAAGGCATGCATACGTCATGCCTTTTCTGGTGTTTAGCCCTGCTCTACTGCAGCAGTAAACTACTGAAAACATATGAGGCTTCGTGTTTTCTGAATGGCTTCTGCACTATTTCTTTTTATTTCCTACGCAGCGTGATCTTGCTGGGCAGTAGTCAAGTTCTTTGCATGACATCGACCCTGTTACATGGATAATTCTACTTTTGCAAGTTATATGGATAATTGCACTTTTGCTGCTACGTCTTACTGCAAATTAACTTCTGTTTCCTTTTCTGTGTCTCCTTCATGCTCATGGTGACTGTCGGCTCGCATATGTGAAACTGTTTGACTTTTCATTATCAGTTTATGTGGTAAGAAAAGCCCGGTTAGGAGTTTACAACGCTAATAGCTCTAACTGGAGCAAATGTGAGATCCATTGCATTGCAAATGCTTATGTTTACTTCTTGTAAATAAATTGTTGATAAGTCAATGAACACTGAGGGCTAGTAGATTTAAGCAACTGTATACCTGCAGTGTTTACCACATACTTATGGGTTTACAAGCATTTGCTACATAATTTGATGTCGGGGAGTCAGCCTCAGAAACATCTCTCCAAGACCACCTAGAGCCAGGAGATTGTCAGCTTTCCTCATAGTAAAATGCTAGCCTTTTGTTTATGTTTTAAGCCTTTGAAAGGGCCTGAAGCTGGGACTCGGATACAAATTTGTGCAAAATTCTCGAGATTTGGTAACACTGCCCTTCTGCGTCAGTTTCTTTAATGATAAAAAAGGAGGCCTTGATGTTGCTTGTAAATACTGAACATATAGGTGCATGGGCGTAAGTTATTCAAAAAAGGCTACTACAACAGAGATCCTGATATGTTCTAAATCAAACTACAGTCAATACTAACTTTCCATAAGTATCAGATTCTGGCTTCATATTTGAAAAATATGATGGTGTTCGATCACACCATAACTTCTAAAATACACTACTTTATTGGAAGGCCGTTGCTTAGAGTGTAATAGATTTGTTTTTTAAAGTTTTCCCATTTGTAAATTGAGAAGTGGAATTCGCCACCCATCATCATCAAAGGTTTCACAAGAGATGGAGAAGGTGGGTGCTGGGATGCAAACTCTTGAGCTGCGGCAGCTTCCTTGGATTATAGGTTGAGTCACACTGTAGCCTCAGCTCTCCTGGCAATGGGTGCGTCAAAATTCAGATTTAGTGCTCATCCCTGTGAGCCTTAGGGGAGCTTGAGCTGGGATTTCCTAAGCCAGACAGGTGTTTGGATCCTTGTCAGCAAACACCCAAAGTGATCAAAGAGTATTAGTTTAGCACAAGGCAGTAATTGATGAGTTTAAGGCATGATTCTGCAGCTTCAATGTCCTTGGATGACCTTCCCCATCCCTACTGTATAGCGCATTCCTAAATATCTGAATAGCTTAAACAACCAGTACTCAACAACGTTTTATAGGTGGAGGGGAGGGGGCACCAATTGTGCTTTGTTTGACCGCTGAGGATTAGAATGAATGCAGGTCGCTCCTGAATCCCCCACCTTAAAAAGTCTCAGTTCTGATGACAATGGAGGTTTTCTAGATATAATATGTAGGAACAGAATGACAACATTAAATGAACAACGTAACTCAGGCTGGGCTAGCAACATTGACAAAACCTCCTAAGGTTTCAAGACAATTTAGTAATGGGGGCTGTTTGTTCGCCATCTACCTGCTTCCACTTGGGAGCTTTTGTGACAAATGGTGACAAGTGTAGCTTTATAAAACACACTTGTTCTTAACATTACAAAAAAGATAAGTGGAATTCAACACCCCTTAGTTTGGGAATTAAGAGGCCACCCTCCCCAAACGAAAGTCTTGATTATAATATTAATAACCTGTATGCATGTGGCACATCCTACCACATTTCTGTTGCTCCTAAGGTTGTAAACGGGTCCACACAGATTAGTGGCACATTTGCAAAATAGAGTCAAATGATGCTTTTGAAAGCACATTGAGTCAGTAACACAGCCCAGAACTTTATGAGATTAGTTCCTCCCCAAGGACATTTTCACATAACAATTCTAAAATTAAGCTTATCAAGCACATTGCACCAGTAGAGCTGGCCAAAACGCAAAAAGACTTAAAGATGTGTTTATGTGATGTTTCCACTTTCAAAGTATTTTGAAGAAACAGGGCATGCCAGTTCCCGAAAGGCTTGAAACTAGAAAGGGCAGGTCTCGCCCAGAACGCATTTGGCTAGCCTCCACTAACCAGCAGATACAACCGGCTTCAGCAAGTTCAACAGGTACAGTCAGCGTCCACACACCCAATATAGCTAGGACCTGCCTCTACATGTTCACACATTGGTAGGACAGACTTCCCATTTCCACCAACAGGCAGGACCCGCCTTCACATACCAAATAAGGGTGTTTGCCTTGAGACCCTCACAGGTGATTTGCTGCGCTTTATAAATCCTGCTTGATTGACTGAAATAAAAGGCAGCACCAGCCTTCACATACCCAATAAAGATAAGACCAGCCTCTACGAGTAGGATCTGCCTTTCTACTCCCAGCAACAGGCTGGACTAGCCTTCATATATGCCCAATAAAGGTAGAACTAACATCCAGGTGTCCCACAGGTAGTACCAGCCTCCACACAAGAAACAGTAACCATGGCAACCTCAACAACAGGTAAGACCAGCCTCCACATAACCAGAGGTAGAACCGGGCTCTGCATAACTACTGAAGGTAGGACCACGTCCTCATACTCAGCAGCAGACAGATCCAGCATCTTAAATCCCAGAAACATGCAGGACATGCCCAGCAACAGAAAAACCCATCTTCCATATTCCCAGCAAGTAATAAACCCATCCTCCTTATGACAAACAACAGGTATGACCAGACTTTAAATGTCCAGCAACGGGTACTGTCAATTACCCTATTTCCGTCAACACACCACTCCAAACCCTACATATGTTGCAACATAAATGGCCAGTCAACTGAAAGCCCACAAACACATGATGTTTCAGTATTTAGCAACATGTATGTCCACACACCAAGTAAATGGTATGGCCAGCTTTCCAATGCTGGACTTTGGCATGTGAAGGTAATGCCTCCTGCTGCACAGCAACAGGTACATTGAAAACAATAATTACAATCTCCTGTAACATGTATGACCACATTTTACATACTTCTTGACAGGTAACATTGCTATTCACATGCACAGAGACATGTATGATTAGTCTCCACATGCCCGGCGTCAGGAATGCCCAGCATCTACCTTCCCAGCAACATGTAGGGATAGCCTCCAACAGCCACCAGGCAAAACCCCTGCCTCATTCCCAGCTTGTAATTCCTGCCTCCACGTGCTCTGCATCAGATAATGCTTGGCTTTACACGCCCAATATGCAGTATGACCCGTCTCCTTCAGTGCAAACAAGGAAATCATTTTTTGCAGACACACAATGAACTATTTTAAAGGTTTATCACCCAAGCCCTAACGTCAGTATTAATACATCACTTCGGTGTTTGTTCCGGTAGATGCTCGTTGACATTCCAATCTAAAAAATAGACCAGTGTCCCAGAATAAATAGGCATTGTTCTGTCAAAACAATGCAGCCATTACCCATCTTGTACAGAAGCATGGCCTGCGCCAGTGGAGGAACAAAATGTGCTGTACAGACTCCTGGCCAAGAGGGGGTGCTCTTTATTAACATCACCGACCAGGGGCGATATATTTATGACAAACGTACTGCAACACAGCTCTTTGTTGTACACAAATGCAGAGTATGCCTTAGGCCTACAGTATATTTTAGTATTATAAGAAAAGAAGAGGTAAATTAATGGAGAAGTGAACTTCTGTAAGAGATACAGGTATCAGCTAGCTCATTTGCATACATACTCCCAGCAGGGACGGCCTCTCCACGAGAGCGAAGGAGCGTCGCTCTGCTACAACAAAAATGCACCCAGAACTGAAAAACAAAATGGTAATAAACTTTCTCTATTAGTATTTTATTTTTCAGCACCCCGAGTGTCAGGGCAGAGCAATTGCTGCTGAGTGGCAGCAGGGAGCTGTGTTTAAAGTATGCATGTCCCTTCCGCTGGTGTCTTGCAATGGCAAGCCTGACATGCGCACTTTAAACTTCTTTAACCCAGCTGTCTTAAGACAGCTGGGTTAGAGAAACCGCAGGCCTGCAGCACTCTTGTGAACCCTGAGAGAGGTCACTCCCATCATTCCTGATGCTTCATTCATGTTAGTTACCTACATGAAAGCAGCACCAGGATTGGCTTGTGCAGTTTCCTGGGTCCCGTCGTGCATTGGAGTCAGAAGAGGAGAGTAGAGGAGGACGTCCCAAGGTAAGTGCCTTTTTTATTTTATTATTATTATTGTAACCCACTCCCGCCCCACCATTGTAAATATGAGCCAGCTGCCTCTCGCTTCCAGATGCCTCTGTGTGCATCACAACACTCAGAACGCTAGTAGGCGATATACCAATAGCTTGCGGCTCATCATGCGTCAAACAGGAATTCCGATACGGAAGTTGGTACCCAAAAAGGGATTCCAAGATGTGAAGGTTTGTTGGGCCCGGGAGACCTGCATCAAACTCAAGGCAAGTCATGAACTTCAGTTAGAGGCCACTGTGTTCAGTGGTGTAAGGAAACCCGAGGTGGGGCCCCATGCAAAGAACGGTGAGGGGGGCCTTTGCAATACCCATACCCTTGAGCTGAGGGGGTCCCCCCTTTATATATGGAAGTCTGGGAACTCCCACCACTGGGGGCTGTGGGGTTTACTTAATGCCCATAACTGTTGTTTTTTTTTATGAAGGGTGCCCAGTACTGCATGAGCAAGGATGTCACCCTCTAGATACATCTTTATGAGGATGAATAAACACACGGCCCATAGGGACCTACGTTGTGTTCTGGAAATATCTTTGCAAGTATCAATCAATATCTATTTCATAGGGATCCATGATGTGTTCAAGCCTGGATATATCTTTGTGCAGATCACTATGAACTCCTGCCATGTAGAGACCGGAGTTGTGTTATGGTCTTGATATATCTGCTCAGATTAAAGAACCCCACTAGCCCCCTCCTCGCCCTTTATGGACACCAATGGGTTATTCAGGGCTGGTAATAGCTGTGGTAAGGTGCCTCACAGAGACCTCACCAGAGCGGTTTCTGGTCTGCATAGATTTACTTAGATCAGGGCAGGATACATCTTTCTTCAGATCAGAGTGCTACACTTCCTATTGACCTATGCTGGTTTGGGCCCGGATGCCCCTCTTTTCAGATCACAAGGAACACCAGCCCTTCTGGGGCCACAGTGTGTTCAGAACTGGATAAGATTATGTAAGCACTGTTTGGGTCTGGGCCAAACAAGAGTGGCGGGCCTAAAGGGAATCTTGTAAAATATAGTACAATGCTATACTAGAAGCCTGTAGAGGCTGGAACGGAGCATAATCCTTCGGGCTGAACTTTAATCCTGGCTTGCATATTCTGTTTACATTCTAGCACAATGAAGAATTGTGAGCTTTATATAGCAAGTCACTTTTCCAACTGAAGGACAAATATGTCGCTTTCCTCCAGCCAAGTACTGCGTCATAGTTTCCATCCATCACACTCTCGTTCTGATTGTTTTAGCCATTATCAACTTTGGTTTTCCAATTGTTGATTGTTCAACTTACGTTCATTGTCTTTTCCTCTTGTCGTGCCTTGATCATTTATTCATTTTTTAGATACTTACGTTGTGAACAACAAGTCCCAGAAGGCGGTAGAGTCTGCGACTGCTTCACAAAACACAGCAAGCATTGAAAAACATGAAAATGGGGCCGGTAAAAAGAGGAACCACTGTAGGGAGGCAAAAAAGAGGTTCATTCTCTCTAAGCGATGTCAGAAACCCTCAAGAGACTCTGGTTCCAGAAGTGAAGTTGGAAGAAAGCTCCCGAGTCTTGGAGTGTTAGTCATACATCTTCTCCAGTTTGCAGAAAGGGGTTCTGTAAAAATTGGGTTTGTGGTCTGGGGTGAACATTAGAGAGAATGGGCCGAGTTCACTTGTTGGCCAGTCTAGTTGTATTGTTGAAGAGAAACAAGTGGAGAGATCTGATCAGTGTGTGGAGGTGGCTTCCAGCAAAAGACAGCAGGGGTCAGGCTAGAAGGATACTCTATGTGTTGATGTCACTAGGTCTGAATGCCCACTTCTGCAGATCAGTGGGGATCAGAAGTCACAATAGCTCATCAAACTAGATGATGTGAAGCAAAGGGACCTTCTTGTATCTTCTTCATGGGTGAGACACACTCAAGAATACAGAAATGCATAGTTTTCTTTTAACTGGAAGGCCCCTTTAAATAATGCTACAAAACCTCTATGTTTACTATATTAGTGGAATCTCCACAGGGACTTAACCCACCGATTCCTACACATGGGTCGGTCAGGGAGCGAGTGTGAGGAGTTAAAGCATACACACTGTGGACTTGGCTCAAACCGCCTCTTGGCACTGTGCCTCCACTGCAGCGAAAGAGCGAGACACGATGGAGAAATACTGGTTTTTTATAATCTTTTTCAATGCCAAAAACCCTTTGTGTAGCTAAATATTTAGAAGGCTGTGGTTCCACTGTGTAGGGCCACTTGAAGTGTTTACAATGTGTGCTAGCAGTCCCAAAAAGAAAGCGGCGCTAAATTTAAGCATGAGGCAGACAGGCACTTGGCGGTTGACCACTTATTTTGAGGGCACATGTTATTGAGCTTCACCCGGCCTCCCAACAAAGCCCTACAAAGACAATGATGAGTGATTGAGACACAATCACATGCCCTCAACTTGCATCAAGGCAGGGCAGAGTGTTCTGCTACTTCTGCTGATGGTAAGAGCACCTTCAGTTGCACCGGCAAAGGAACCACTTGCATAGAGGAGCTCTTGGGGGACAATGCCTGGGACAGGAAGGAGGGTTGCAAGAAAATTGGAAAACAGAGATACTGATTCGGTTGGTGCAGGAGGAAAGGAGGGGCAGAGGTTCACGGGGACTTCCATTTCCTCCTGTTAAGCTGTAATCTTCTGCAGTCATTCAGAGTTTGGTGGCCCTCATGGCCTCGAGGAATCAGTCCTTGGAAGTGGTATGGACTATAGAATAGCACATCAGTACCATGCAATATGGGTTTTACGGACTGATCTCCATGCGCATAAACGTCACACGCTGAGCATGTCTTATTGCAAGAGAGAAGAAGTATGATGCTCACCTCTGCATTCAATGAAATACGGAAAAACTTATCAAACTTATCAGCAAACGTGCAATTATCCATGTAAATAGGGTTGTTGTCCAAGGCTGCATCAAAACCGTCCCAAGGAGAGACAAACAAAGCTTGTACCAATGATGACAAAGGATTTATGAAAGGTAAGCCCATGAACGAGTGTTAGTGAAGGGCATACTTAAAAGCCCACAGATAGATTACAACAGGTCAGAGCGCTTGCGCGCTCGACCTAAAAGTGCATGATGGGAACATCACTGACTTGAGACATTGCCTCCTGTGCGCCATTGTTTGCTCTATGAAGTGCTAAATCTTCAGCTCTTCCTTTAAATGGTGGGGGGAGGCAGGCCTCCAAGATGCAATAAATAAAGGTCTCCAGTAACACAGCAAAGAAAAACGTTGCAAGCATCGCCAGCCCCTCCAGACCCCCTCCAAATCATCACAACAGAACCGACAGTGAGGTCCCCAAACCCGCATCATCCAGGTGTACATATGTGCGGACAACTCGTAATCAGACCACATGACCAACTCATGAGATCCCCTCCACCCCTCGAGACAGTTTATAAAGCAGGGCTTACCTTCAGACAAGATTACACTAGGTCACTTTCACATGGAAAGATTTTTTTTGTTGTTGCAGAAATCAATTCAGAAATAAACTCTTCAGTGCTGTGTTGCAGCGAGAAAAACCTACAGAACCCTTTTCATGAACCAAAGCTAGTAGCATGTACCTATGTTACAGATTATACACAGGTTTTGAAGACCTTCCTGATAGCAATAACCCTCCGTGGAAGGAAGCTCTGGGCTCATAAAGGGTCATTCCTAGATTTGTAACTTTGGCCAACACTGCATGCAGAGTGTCAAAGAAAGGTGTAAGTTCAGGAATGGGACAGAGAACAGAATACTCTTTGGGGCTGCTTAGGTGATCCACACTTCAAACTGAGCTAGTGAACCCTGTAGTTTACAGACTTCACGCTCTCATGTCTTGCAATCAAGCAATGGTTGTAGAGACCACAAGATTTTTCTCTTTCCAGACGAGCCAGCCATGTCCATCTGCTGTCTTCTAAAAAGATTAAGTGATGAACTTTCCAATCAGCCCTGAAAGACCAACTGCATGTGTCAAACTCTAATCCGCGAGAGTCGTACACTTGCTACTTTTGCAGACTGCTAGATGAGATAAATTTGAATATGAAGAATACAAATTGGAATCATTTACATAATCCACGGATATTCAGTGAAGGTCCAGGAAAACCAAATCCATGCCAGATGGATAAGCATGTAAGTAATTTGCATAGTGGGTGGATCGCCTGAAAATCTGGCATGGCCCTCCTGGACCTGACTCTCCTGACATAGTCTGGGATTTTCCTGAAAACTTGAAGTGACAGAAGACCTCCAGTGCCTGATTTTGATACCCCTGTGATGAAGGCTTGAGGAGATGAAAATACAATACCTGACAAATGACAGATGATAAGGTTTGAAGCATTTCTTGCAGACTCCCACTACTAGTGGGAAGTCTGTACCAACTCGAAAACACTGTCTGGTATGTGTGGATTCTCAAAAACCCTGTCGCTTTCTTCTCCGTCCAATCAGGGAGCAGATCAATGCAATATGCCAACCTCATCTGTACAGTAGCCCAAGTCCTAGTTGTGTTGCCAAGAAACGAAGGATCCACTCAGTGCCACGGCTGTTCCAATACAACGCTTCAAAGTGCAGTCACAGTGTTTGCACAGCCTTTATCTCTTCTGTTTGACACACAATATTTACCTCGGTCTCGAAAAGTGCAAAGTGCCAGAGGCAGCAGGAGAGTCGGTAAAGGACGAGGCGCGTTTGTGCTACATGTTCAGAGAGGGGCGTACAGTGCTTTACAGTCGAGTCCAGTGCAGCCTTGACTAGGGATGTTCAATGAGGGTCATTATTTTCTACTAGTTATTGGTAAAGCACCGTATGAGGAGCATCACTTGCTACAGAGCAGCTGGGAGACCAGAAGGTACAAACACAAAGATCTGGCAAAGTGGCTGGTCACAGGTTCTTCACTGGGGATTGCACAACAAAGGACAGATGTAGCACACCACAACAAAGTCACGCATAGTCTTGATAAGTTATTTACTTTCCAGCACAAAACTTTTTTTTCTCATCAAAAAGTGACCTTTTTTCCAAATAGTGCTTTGCATCAGGGGGCATTCAATGGGTCATACATGGGCATTTCAAGGCAACCAGCCAAGGTTTAGACTCAAAGACCTATCTATTAAAAAATTTGTGAAACTGGGCTTTGCGTAGAAGAAAAAAAAACTCAGAGGCAGGTGCAAAGTTGGAGAAATGTTTTGATACAGCACACATCTAATGTATGAAATGTTTTTTAAAAAGAGTACCTAGCCATAAGATTTTGTACGGGAAGGCTAATCTTCCAGTACAAAACGTATGCTAGACAGCATACAGACATCTTTGCACCATGGCACAAACTAAGGTGTGTCCATGGTTCCAGGGGGCATAAAAGAGAGCCAGTGCAGAGGAAGAGAGCAGTAGCTGGTAATATCTAGTAAACACAGCTCTACAATGTTGTCTGCCCCTAGCTCAACACACCACAGAGGAGGGCAGTTGTGTCTTTAAAGAATTTAGATCACTTAGGAACCATAGGTGGAGCAGCTGAGGGAGGTTTTCAAAGCCCTGTAAAATCTTTGGATTCGGAGGGCATGCCAGAGACGTGGACCTTGGCCACGCAGTGCTCTGCCTCCAGACTTGTACCTGCACGGATAAAGTGGAGGGTAGGGACGTGCAAGGTGATGACCCACTGTAAGGTAGGAAATTCTTGCAAAAGTTGTGGTAGGTGCCTCCCACTGAGCTTCTAGATTACACACAGAATGCAGTCCACTCAAGGCTTGTGCTTTCATAACACGAGATAAGACAGGAGTGTTAGTTAAAACACCATCTAGGGCCGACTCCAAATTTCTGAATAAAAGTAGAGTTTGCTTTTTTTTTTTAAGAACAATTTACAGTTTGTGTTCCAGCTGGTAAGATTCTCTGTCTTGCATGATGAATGCCTCCATTTTGTTTTTGCACACTGTGCTACTTGAGATGGCCCGCCTTATGCAAGTCTACTGCCATGCACCTCACTGGAACGGATTATCATACACTTCCAGGGGTTGCCCGTTCCAACGAGAACAGGATCAACCCAGACGGGGTTTGGACTATTTGGGCCTCGTCAGAAAGGTGCAGCTTGAGTCCTGTGGCAAGTGACCCACGCCTCGGCAAACCCATCGTACCTAGGGCATTAACTGCAACAAACAATGAAAAGATAGATGGAATGCGTCTTCTGAATGCGTGGGCTGCATTCCTGTCCTTTGTTTTTTTACCCACCATTTCACCCTAGAGAGAGACCTGCCTTATGCAAAACAGTACTGACACTCCTCCTCATTGCAAAAGTCAATCCCAAATTGCCAGTTATGCCCCCACCCCACCAATTCAGGGTGTACTGTTCCAATGAGGAGTCTGTTCAATGCAGATTTGCATATATTTGCATATGGCGGCATCAGAATAGAAAGGCATGGTGGGCACAAAACGGTCTGAGATCCAATGCTGAGAAATCTTCAATAGCGGAGGTTCATTCAAGCATTCCATCAATCACCTTGTTTGTTGTAGCACTGCTCTGAGACACGGGGAGGCTTGTTCACTGATGTGTACTACAGGCCAGAAAAGTCCATCCCCATCTAGTGGAGTCTACGACACAACAACTATTTAGAGACGTTTTAACAGCCAAAGTTAATCTAACGCAGACTTTTGTCCGAGGGACCACATTGCACTCCATTCCAGGGGAGCCAATTGCAGACCATTGAATTAGAGGAGAGTCTGGGGAGAAAACTGAAGCCCAGAACCACCAACCGAAAGGTGGTACAGTCCACTGGTGTACAGGTTCAGTCCAATTCATACTAGGAGAACCAGTGCAGTCTGAAAGAGCGCACAGGGGTATAGGAGAATCCAGAGCAGTGCACTGCAGTTTAGGGAAGTCGAGTGGAGTTTAGGGGAGTGCATTGTGGTTCATGGGAGTGCACTACAGTACACTGAAGTATAGAGGAGTCTAGGGCCGTACACTGCATTATAGGCAGGAGGTGTAGCTTGGCCAGTAAGTTTTTTTTTGGGGGGGAATGGAGCCTCTGATTTCCCAACAATCATGCTGGCACATAATGTTAAAATACATTATACAACAAGCAGGGTGCACGAGAGGCTTAAGGGGCAGCGGAAAGGAAAAACAATGAGGGTTGGTAGGGTTACTAAGTGGGAGAAACCTCATAATTTTGTGAAATAACAAACATTTTTGAAGTCTTTCCAAACAAAGAGAGGGAGAGAATCTGTGTGTGTATTGTTAGTGTGTGTAAAAATTCCTGGTGAAATCCGACAAACACCACATCATACCCGACTGAAATCACCTGTACCCAACTATTTATCCCAAAATACATTTATTAGGTGGGTGTAATAACCCAAACACCCCCCCTGAAGCTACGCCCCCGAGTATAGGGGAGACCAGTGCAGTAAAGGGAAATCCAGTGTAGTCTAAAAGACTCCAATGAAATACAGGGGTTATGTTTTTTGGCTGTAACTTTAGGACAGAGAGAGACCGGTGCAGTCCTGGAGAGTCCTGTGCAGTACTGGGGCACAGAGCATACTGAAGTTCAGTGCCCACTACTGGAATCCAGTTCAGGGGAGTGCACTTCAATGAGGGGGGATCCAGTTCAGTCCAAATAATGCAGTGCAGGGGAGTGCAATGGAGTCCTACCTGCTAGAGTCCAGCCCAGTCTAGTCTAGAACATTCCATTGAGCCCAGTCAGACCAGTCTATCCAAACCATTTGGTGGTGTTGTCAGAATGTTGTGCAAGTGATGAGACTGGAACCATAAAGTGTTTTTAAAACCGGGTCAGCAACAGAGGTAGATGTTGTGCTGGGATCCACGCCGCACAACAGAAAATACTCTTCAGTTCAGGGGCATACTTGTCGATAGTGCAGCAGGTGCAGTGGCACCGCAGCCACCAAATAATAGCTGTTTTTAATAGCAAACCGCGAGACCGGGAAGCACTTTCCTTGCTTGCATTGGCACCCAAGGAACCCGAAGCCACCGCTTCACCTTCGTCTACACGACAGCGCTTAGAAGGCTTCTGCGGTTTCTTCTCGAGTGTATGAGCAGGTGATGCCTTCAAGGTGCAGGGAGGGCCTTTAGCATGGGCGAGGTGGGCCCACGCCCAAGGCGTTGACATTCCTTGGGGCGCAAGGAGCTGTCTGCACTCACCCTGTCAAATGGCTCCCGTGAGTCAGCCCAGGCTTTGATGAATCCAGCTTTTTTCTTGTGCAGGCTGCGATTGAGGCAGGATAAAAGTCGTGAAAAAAGGCTCTCCCGTTTCTCTTTGCATTCTAGTACTTGCACTTTTGTTTTTCCTCACCATAAATATAGGGCTGCAAGTGCCAGGATGCGAGGAAAACGCATATATGCTACATTGATGGCGATAATAGTTTGCTGTTTGTATGTCTCTAGTTACAGGCTACAACTAGGATGGACATCGGGGAACTGAGGGGCGCCAAATTTGGATCTGCCCAGGGCGCTAATCGTTCAACAGCCGACCATGTCCGGGTGAAATCCTATTCAGCCAGGGCAGGTGCCTGAAACCAAAGTCACCGCTAAAGGAATGAACTGTGCAACAGCCCAGCATGACATTGAAATTCTACCGAGCAACAGAAGAGGAGGTACATGAAAATCAGGGTTCTGGCGCTGCCACCTTCTGTCCGACACAGGAGAGAGAGAGGGGGGGGGGGGAGGGGGAGTGAGAGAGGGGGGAGAGGGGGGGGAGAGAGAGAGAGAGGGATCTACATCACCGCAGCTTCCGCTTCCCTTTTCAACCTCCTGGGCAGGCGCGTCAGTTTGTGTGTCATATTCATGCATGGAGGCCCAGAGCAGAAATAAAAGGTCTATAAGTGTGCCAATCACAAAAACAGACAGACCTGCCCGACCAGACCTCCCCAGGAGCAAAAGCAAGGATCTGTTAGGACAGTACACCTTGGAGCCAGGAAACTGCCCACTGGCTGCAAAATCTAGGTCTTCATGGACTGCTCAGACATCCTCGACGCTTCAGCAATGTAAACATGATCCACCTCAGCACTCAGCACACCCTTGGATCATATGCGCTCCACGAGTCTTGACAGGATCCTTCGTGGACAACCCACAGATCTGTGGGCTTTCTGTATTCAGCAGCTTAAACAAAGCCCAGCAAGAGTACCCAGCTCATCCATGGACCATGCACACTCTTTTGGTGAGAACCAAGACTGCTACAATGGTTCTTTCAGCATTCCATAGTTTCCACTCTTGGGCTCAACAATTGTTTTCCTATCTCTATTAAATTGGTCTTATTTTTGTACCCAGTTGTTAGAAATGGGGTCTCTAGTGGACAGTGGCATGCACCCTGTCTAAGTAGGGACTTCATTCTAGTTAGGTTAAGGGGTCACACAGCTAAGATAACCCCTGGTCACCCCCTTGGTAGCTTAGCTCCAGCAGTCAGGCTTATCTCAGAGGCAATGTGTAAAGTATTTGTACACAAACGCACAAACACACACACTAACACAGCGAATACACATCAAACGTACTCCACACCAGTTTGGAAAAATAGCCAATATTTATCTGAGTAAAACAAGACCAAAACAACAAAAATCCAACATACACACGTAAAGATATGAATTTTCAAAGATTCAATCTTAATAAAGCGCTTTGAAACACAATAGCTCCAAATGGTGCTATCACAGCTTCTTGACGTGGCTGTTCCCAACAGTCTGATGCCACTTGCGAGGGAGTGCAGACTGGTCATGGAGTCACACAGTCCCCAAGTACAGTACCTTGGAAAACTATGAGGAAACAAAGACTTTGCACGGATTTGGGGAGGTGAGGCGTTGCTGGAGCCAGAGCGACATCAGTTCCTTACTGCCTCCGTAGAGGCGAGGAGTCGGTTCCTTACTGCTAGGCAGGGGAGATGAGGCGTTGGTTCCTTATAGTTTCACGGGAGGTGATGCGGCGTTGCTGGCGAGGTGTCGGTTCCTTACGATAAGGCGGGGTCAATGAATCCAGCAAGTCAAGATGTGAAGCGTTGACTTTACAGTGTTGCAATCACACCACGGGGCCACAGGTGCTGCCGCAGAGTCAGAGTCGGGTAGCCTGAACGTCAGGAATACAGCATTCGGGACTAATGCTGTGGCTGTACTTTCTAAAAGTGCCATTTTAAAACTCCCAATTAAAAAACAACCTTGACAAAAGATGTATTTGTAAATGGTGAGTTCAGATACCCCAAACTTCATATCTGTATCTGCTCCCAGTGGGAAATTACACTTAATAGATATTTCAAGGTAATGCACGTTACCATATGGGAGAGGTAGTCCTTGCAATAGTGAAAAATGAATTTACCAGTTTTTAACTATCAAGACATATAAAACACACCAGCACCCGCCATACCTTTTAAATACACTGCACCATGCCCCCGAGGTTGCCCTGGGCCTACTTTAAGGGTGACTTACATCTAGCAAAATGAAGGTTTGGGCCTGGCAAGTGGGTACACTTGCCAGGTCGAAATGACCGTTTAAAACTGCATACACAGACATTGCAGTGGCAGGTCAGAGACATGTTTATAGGGCTACTCGTATGTGGCACAATCAGTGCTGCTGGCCCACTAGAAGCATTTGATTTACAGGCCCTGTGCACACATAGTACACTTTACTATGGACTTACTAGTAAATCAAATATGCCAATCGTGGATAAACCAATCACCAGTACATGTTAGACAGGTAGCACTTGCACTTTAGCACTGGTCAGCAGTGGTAAAGTGCCCATAGTACTAAAACCACCAAAAACGAAATGCAGCCCACAGTCAAAAAACAGGAGGTCACAGGCAATCTGTTTGGGGATAACCCTGCAAAAAGGGCCCATGCCAATATGGTATGTGGCATATCAAGGCACCTCCTCCTAAGGTGGTGAGTAGTTTGCCTTGCCTCACTTTTCAACATGCAGACATGCACAGACACATAGCAATATATGTATTATTATTATTTATTTGCCCCTTGGTTTTTGCTTTTTTTTCACTGGTTGTCACACTGAACAGTATCCTCAAATTACTGCACTCTCCTGAGTGGTGATAAGTCTATCAAGCACCCTGCCTTTACCTTCTGTTATGTGGTACAACTGCCTGTAGCATTCAAAGTTTCTTTACCATAAATTTATTATATTTTTCAGGACTCCCCATAATTTATACTGCCACTAATTGTGTAGTCTATTAATAAATACTTCTATTCATTGAATGAATCACACTTTCATTTTTTTTCTCCAGAGAGTAAAACTTTCTTTACCCTGCTGGATCGCATTCCATATCTGCACAAACTACACTCTTCTCCGAAAACACTTTGTTTTACCTTCTGCTCCATAGGGTTGCTACTTTAAATGTCTTCGGTAATGTCTTGATGAAGAACCCATGAAACATACATCCTTGGGATAAAACGTCCACATTCCTTGGAACTGGGTATGTCCTATTCCCCTTTGAATGAGGCACCATAAGGAGCCAATCAGTGCAAAAGTGTTTCTATCCACCTGCCAAGACCACGAAAGCCGTTGCTTAATCTAAGTGCTTACACACTTTACTTCGCCATTCTTGTACAGTTTATTCACCTGAGCACCGCATCACTCCACTAGGCACTCAAGTAGCAGTTTATTTAGAGTATGGCAGACAAGATACTCCACCGCAAACATGGCAGACTACCCTGCCCGCAAAGCTGATGGTCTGTCCACTCTATTTAGAGTTGGCCAAACTATCCTGTTTCCACTGTAGACTGAGTTTGAATCTGAAGTCTATTTACCCTAGAGCAGTGGTTTGTAACTTGTTGACTTCGGTGGACCCCCACTGTATCATTACTGGAACCCAAGGACCCCCACTAAATTATTACTGGGATCCAGTAACCCCCCACTGAGTCATTACTGAAAGCTGGGGACCTAATCTGTTAATATTATTTAATTTTGTAAGCAGTTGCTGACCCCCTGAGGAGGCCTTAATGACCCCCCAGGAGCCTCCCCGACCACTGATTGGGAACCACTGCCCTAGACCACCTGCCCAGAGCAAACGGTCCGACACTTTTTTTTCCTGTTCGGAACAGTCGGGAAAAACCTGGTACTCCCAAACAGAAAATAAAATAAAATTACTACATCACACCCTGGGGGCAAAAAACTTTTGGGGTGTCAAGCCCATAGGAATTTTTATTTTTCAAAAACAAATTACTGTTTTGGGCGATGGCTTTCGGGGAAAACATTCTGAGCGGCCATAGCAGCCATTCAGCAAACTTACGGTGTTTTGAGAGAGTCTACCGTGGAGGAGGCTTAGCAGAAGACACAGACATCTCTGAATGGCAGGGGAGTGATCCTAAATATGGCAGTCTCTCGTCCCCTGCAGTAGCAGAGCACATGCCTCATGCCTCCGCTGTCCTGGCGGAACCGAGTCGACTCCTCAAACTCTAAACGATCTCCTAACTTTTCTATGAAATTATCAAAAGGGATTTTTCTGTTACTCTGTAGATGGATCACTGCATTGCGGAATTATAGGTTCAATGTGCATATGGTTTTTAGCAGGCATGGATTTGGAATGTGATCCGTACAGTACATCCATCGAGCCATGGCTCGAGCTGGAATCACGCCATGGCAGGCCACATACACAGACCAGACGGTCAGTGTCCACTGGACTGCTGCGCGGCTGCCTCGAGCGTGTACTTTGTACAAACAGGGATTGTGGCACGTCTGGCCCAAGGGTGTGATACGAGCACATGGATGACACGCACAGAAGAAGGCCTGTCTACCTCCTGCTACACAGTGCTTCCGGTGTCACGTCTGAGCTTTTTCAGTGGGATCGGTCACAACATGTCTGATACTGTTTTCAAAGGAGCCCCAGAAATTAAATATTAAGTTTTAAAGAAAGAATTGCAAAAATAATTGCACGGAACTAAGAAGCTCTGTATTAAACGCTGCAGGGGTTCCTGGAAGGTTAGTAGTTGGAGTGTGAATTCCAAATGGAACAATTAAAATGCAGGCCTCCGCCTGCTCTTCATACCTACCCAGTGCCCTACTCAAGAAGTGGCGCCATTTCTCAATGCTTCACACACGGGCAGACATTTGTCTTGTCCAAAAAGTGACAATCCTAGACGAGTTTCACCTTTAAATGTTTTTGGTGTTCTGGTCTTCACTTAGTACCGCTTCGTGCTGTCTCGGTAAACAGCAGGAGCCCATTACAGGTCTGTTTGCAGCTCCACCTCAAGGGTAGTAGGCGCTATATAAATGTAACTACAGTTAATTGCAACTGTGACAACCGTGAATGCCCTCTTAGAGGTCGTTCTCGTCGCTGCCCTACCCTGGCACAGACGGTGCTCAGATCACAGGGAGCGCCCGTTGTGCGCAGTCCCTCCAGCAGCGTTCACTACAGGTCCGTGCACGCAGCGCCTCGCGCAGAGTAAACACGGCCAGGGATTGACACGGCCTTCCGGGAGATTTCTCTGATGTGGAAAATCTGTTTATGCTTAAAAAATGAACAGAAATGTTTCCATTCACATTTTGCCAGGCGAGTCATTAAACTCGCCAGCTTCTGAAAACAAAATGTGCCAATGGTATTGAGTGTCTTGAAGTTAGGTGCTTCAAAACACGGGTACGTGTCTTCTCCAGAAACAAGGCCTATACCAGCGGAAACTGGCACCAAGGCAGTTTCTGATAAATTCTGACCTCTGTAATGGTAGGCAAGAATGATGGAGGATGAATATTGCTCTTCCCCTGCACTCGTGGTCTCTATGCGCAGAGCCCCTGCAATTATGGGGGAGGAGAGGGTCATATTATGCGGCAGGATTGAATAAATTATACAGCGAGAAAAGGCAAACTATGCTACATAATGAGGCACATTTTGAAACAGCATTTCATTGTTATTTTGTCATTTTTAAGTCTCTTCCAGAAATGCTGTTTCTATTCTATGGATTATGGGCACGCCTCCACTGGTTTTCTTCTGCCTTTCGAAATTCCTTTGGTTTCGTTGGTGAATAGTTTATATTTGTCCCGCCTTTTGGCTGTTTTGTTAAGCCTTGGAGACTGCCCGCTACATGGATCTTTTCACTATTGGCTATATGTTTTGGTTTCAGCACACTACTTTTTAGGCCGAGTATAGAAGCGTGCGTGGTATGTGTCTGGGCTTTTAACCTCGCCCACCTCATGCCCATCACTATTACTCGTTTGTGGGCTTGCCCTTCAAAAGTCCTTTGATGACATTGGTAAATGGTTTACCTTTGTCCCCCCGGGAGGTTTTGTTACCGCCTTTGCCATCGCCCCTGTTAAATGGACAATTGCACTTTTGTGGATAAATTTGACTGCGAGCGAACTTCTTTTTCCTTTTCTGTGTCTCTTCACGCTGATGCTCTTTGCTGCCGTGGCGCTGTGAATTGGCTCGCTTATGTGAAACTATTTTACTTTTAATTTTCAATTTATGTGGCAAGAAAAATGGATTGGGAGTTTACAATGCTAATAGCTCTAACTCGAGCAAATGCGAGACCCATTGCAATGCAAATGATAGTTTCCCATGGAGGTCTGTTGATGTTTCTGGAATTGCTGCTGTTCGTGGCCAGATGCTTTTGGAATTTTCTTTCTGTCTGGAAAAGTGACAGCTGGGTTTGGGGTCAGGACAGGGCCACTCTGGCACATGCCCGGGAAGCAGGGACTCCCTGACACTCATCAACACATTAAATATTATTGGATTAACACAAACAATATACACTTAATGTCCACATAACTACAGCTAAACAGGGGGAAAAAAAAACACTTGCAAAAGGCAAGACCTATTGGCTTTGTCAATGCTTGTTAAACTTGGTAACATAGTCTTGACGTTGGTTGAACCTGATTAGTACCAATTTAGCACCCAACATGAGAAAATAGCAGCAGAAAGGTGACAGGTCCAGCGTTCCAAAGGACCTCCTACCGTGTAGCAAGATATGCCGATGCACATTTATTATCTTTTGAACTGTGTGAGCTAGAATCCATTATTTTGGTTAAAATCTGCGGATTATGCGGTAGATGATGGATTATGTGGCAAATGCACCAAATGTATAATTATATGAAAATCTCAGTGACCGCAGAATCACATTATTCCAGTGAACCTGTCTATGTGTTAACCTTTACCTGAAGCATGGCAGAACCAACACCATCTTGTGTCCGCTGCCACAAAGGAGGTGTTTGTCAAACATACAAAGGTGGTAAGTGCATGTGAAGTATAACTGTGGCCCCACCTCCTCGCTTCACACAATAAGCGCTCCTACAAGTTTAGCATGAGATGACCAAAGGACCGCCCTGGTCCACACCCAACACCAAAACTATTCCCATTTAGGCAACATAAACAACGGACACTTCCAACCAAGCACAATCAATGGAGTAACCTCATAATCTACCACAGAGAAGAGCTTCGAATCCTCGTCGGGGTATGGGGTGCTATACAGATGTCACTAGGATAGTATATCCACGTTTTTTATCTCCCACATTGATCCCTGATCACTTCCCCCTGCTTTTCTGCTGGGCCAAGGGAACACGTGTCATGCAAGGGTGCGGCGTGCAGGCTCCTGCGTGCAGTAGAGCCACAGGTGTCTACGTCAATACGACACGAGCCACGGCGCCTACACGAAGGTCATGGTCCTGCCTGTGTGCAGAGCGTTGGGAGAGACTCGAAGAATGAAGCCGGGGAGGTGTGTGGAACCTGGGGCAGGAGCAGCCCTGCCTATTTTGTGTTTAAAAAACATGATCGATTGTTGCAGAAACACAGAATTATGGACATACGTAAAATAATACCGAAAGAAATAAGGACACCTAACAGTAGATAGACCATGGTGTCATTCAGAATATATAGAATAATGTTATATAAAATGAGTAGTATATAACAAACAATAAAACAAAATTTTAGAGGGCTACTGTAATATCCGACGAGCAATACATTCGCTATAGTCTATAATTAATTACAATTTGCAACACATGGAGAATTATTAGGTGAATAAATCGACTAAGACTGGCTATCTCTCAGAAAAAGAAAAAAAATCTAATCCCACCAAGCATGCATAGATAACCAACCTATGTCCTTCCAAGCAGAGGAGATGACATCAAATAATGTCATGTCATCATTAGTGAGGGCACATACGAGACTGTGATTTACAAATAACAAACTTAAAGGAGACCTGGTTATTAAAATTGTGTTTTTAATGGTTGTCCCGGTATCAGTCAAGAAGCTGAAAGTGATAAGACACTCATACAAAATGCTTTTTCTGGAGCCTATTGAACCTTTGCAACGCCAACCATTTGAGTTATCAACTCATTTTGCTTTACACAATTTAAGTGGAAGCCATAAACAAATGTAAAGTTTGAAAAAATTAGTCTAAAGAAAGGAGGCGGGCAGATAGCGGACATAACCCTGTCTTTCTGCCGTGATTTATAGACAAGGAGGCCTCTAGAACAGACTTCCATAATTGATCAAAGTTAGTAAAATGGAGTTATCGGTAGTGCTGAACTTTTACATACTTTAGAAGCTACATGAGAACCCTGCCTTTTTACTAGGATTAACACCATCACTCCACAGGTGATGTCATGTGCACTTGAAACAGCACAAAGATCATTAGATTCATCATTCATCGCACTTGTGAGAGGCCACCTGTCTTGGGATGATCTGATCCTTTCTAAGATCCATAGAGGAAAAGTTATTCCATGCTACAATAACACTGGTTCCTTAAAATGGCTGCACTACGTGAAGAGCAGCGTCCCTTAGGATCCGGAACATTAATCCAACCATTAAGTGACGTGGCTTTCACCAACCATCTAGATAAATCCACCCACCATGTGATAGGCAGTGTCCCTTGTGTCCCAAAACGTTAATCCCACCATTGTAGGATGTGCAGTGTCCCGTCTCACTGGACACCCTAACAGCAGCAATATAATGATAAAATTAAACAAGCATTGGCAAAGTGCTCTGCAGTACAGCATGGCTAAAGACAAAAAAAAGGTGTGAAGACCATGTAAATTTGCTTGGGTGCACCTACAAAATGCTGTGGGCACTTTTGTTTTATTTACTGTGTTGGATCAGTAAATGAAAAAAAATGAATAGCGCCAAAGTGTTTTTTTAAGCATGAGTAGAGGAAGCAACAAAGAAGGCATGAGTGAGAGGAACATCACAAAGGATGCAGGTGGAGAACGCTTCACAAAGAACACAGGTGTGAAAGCATCACAGAGGATGCTGGTGGAAGAAGCATTATAGAGGACATGGATGGTGGAAAAAAAAGCAGAGGTAGTGGGACGCAACATGAAGGGCAATGGTGGGGGAGGCAACATGGAGGGCATGGGTACTGAAGCAACATGGTAGGCAGGGTGGGGGGAGAAGCAGCAGCAAAAAAGCAACACGGAGAGAAGCATACAAGGCCACGTGCAATATGGAGGAGCAAACGGGAAGCGCATAGACAACAGAGTTTTGCTGGGGTAGAGAAGGACACGAGGGAGAGGTTTAACCCAGAAGAAAAAAGTAGTTCTTAAAAATCAAGTAGAGGCGCCCATGCTCAAGGGGAGGGACTAGCACAGGAAGAGGAAGGAAAGCCCACACAGGCTAACCAATGCAAAGCAAGCAGGTGAGAGTAGCAGTAAAGCCAACCAATGCTAAGCAATGTGTATTAGGTAACCCCACTGTAAGTTGACAATAGGTTTCTTCAGCAACGGTTAGCTTGAGTGGGGGGGACCTAAAACGTACACTTTGAACCACCTTTGTCACTGAAGAACAAGATATGATACGGTTGGTGGGTGGTAATAAATCAGCAGAGCTCTCAAACTGCATTGGGAATAGCAGTGTAGACTGATTTAACTTTGCAATGGAATTCAATAAAGCACCGATTCCTGTATCCATATACTGAGAAAGGAAACTGAAGACTGAGCCAACAAGCTGGGGGCCAGAAAGAGCTAGGGAGGACAAGGTGGAATGCTTTTATATCCAAGAGCCGAAAGTAGTGTAATGGAGTTTATAAGATGGGCATTCTGCTGAGAAAACTTCTTAGAAAGTTTGTTTTTAGCACAGAATTTCAACTCATAGTTGTAGTGTGCTTTGAGTGCCTCCGGCAGGCTTTGCCTGCACGTCAGAAGCAAGGAGAGTCCAGCAAAGTGAGAGTGCAGTGAAAACACATGGACACTTTGTGATGTTACTGGCGTATGGAGACAGCAAGTGGCAAGGCACTGTATGTTCTGGACTTCCTGCCTGGCTTGACAACGCTCTGTGTGTACCTTAAAGATGCAACCACCATCACAGCCTCAAGCTGCATCCCCCCACATCCAGATCTACAAACTGCAGTCTGAGTGATACCTGCTCTTTTAAGGGCTGTAACAAACACTTACACATGCGATGTCTGAAGAGCTGAACTACCCAGGGATAGTTTGAGGTAGGTTCCCTATCCAAGGATAGCTTGAGGAAGGGTCCCTACCCAGGGATAGTTTGAGGTAGTTTATCTACCCAGGGATAGTTTGAGGTAGTTTATCTACCCAGGGATAGTTTGATGTAGAATATCTACCCATGAATATTTTGAGGTAAGATATCTACCCATGAATATTTTGAGGTAGGATATTTACCCAGGGATAGTTTGAGGTAGGATACCTACCCAGAGATAATTTGAGGTAGGATATCTACCCAGGGATAGTATGAGGTGTGTTTTCTTCCCATGGATAGCTTAAGGTAGGTTATCTTCCCATGGGTATTTTGATGCAAGATATCTACCCACTGATAGCTTGAGGTAGGTTAAATACCCAGGGACAGTTTAAGGCAGGGTACCAATCCATGTTTAGTTTGAGGTAGGTTGTCTACCCATGGATAGTCTGAGGTAGGCTATCTACCCATGGGTAGTTTGAGGTAGGATATCTATCCATGGGTAGTTTGAGGTAGGTTACCTACCTATGGGTAGTTTAAGGCAAGTTCCCTACTCAGAGATAGTTTGCAGTAGGTTGTCTACCCATGGATAGTTTGAGGTAAGTTATCTACCCAGGGACTGTTTGAGGTAGGTTATCTACCCATGGATAGTTTGAGGTACGTTGTCTACCCATGGATAGTTTGAGGTAGGTTATCTATCAGGGACAGTTTGAGGTATCCTGAATGTTTGAGTCAGCACGTCAGTGAGTATGAAGCAATAAGCAACACACCAAACAGTTATTTCCAGCAAGGATTTATAGGCGGAGACTCTTGGACATTATTTGCCCTTACAACACAAACTCTTCACTTAATGTTACACAGCTCAACAGAGCCCACACCAGAGGGTAAAACAAGAGGCAATCATCTTCTTGGTTCAGAACAATGACTATGTAATAAAACTTTGACTCACCCGGCTCCTTCAGCTGTACGAAACGCAATACTCCCTTTCAATATCTGTCCTATTTTGTAGCCACGCGCTACCTATAAGTTAGCAAACCTCAAAGGTTACCTTTTGTGGCACACCATACAGCAGAAACTGAGGTAATGTTTTTTAGAATAGCTTTTCTACAAAGGAATCGATTTACTTTTCACTGCATTTCTTTGGTAATGAAGAAGGCATGGAGTTCCCATCCAGTTCGTACCACAATGCGGCGACCTGGCAGTGCAGTAGCGCATGCAGGTGTAGTTATGGGAAGGTGGCGTTACATGTTTCCCATGTCCATTTGGGCTTTTCACGTGTCCTATTTACCCTCCCCTAATGCTGTCTTACTCATTTCCAGAATCCTGAAAAAGTGTAAGTCTGGGTCACTTCAGAGCAATACTGGGTTTCTGCCCATCGTGACTGCCAGTTTGACATCTTAAAGTCAATCTTGGCTCAGTCTGGACAGTAAACCCACACTTATTGATATTGCCGGCTACTTTGGATTCATCCACGATGACAGACTCCATCTTCAAGCTCAAAACAAATTAATGCCTAAAAGTGCATGCTTTTAATTGAGATTTCTTTGTGGGATTCGCCAGTGTATTCCAGTACAGGATTTCCAAATTCTTCTATAGTCTCTTGTGGTATCAACAATTAGTACTCCATGCAGTGGCTCTCTTCCTCACTGGAGCCAACCAACGTATACTTGTTGCTACTGTGTTTAGAATGTTGCATTGGCTTCCAGTTAAAGCCGGAACACTCTACAAGATGGCTGCCATGATCAAAAGGCCTTTACAGTCCATCCTTAGATATCTAGCCTCAAAACTGAAAGTATCAGGAAGAGTCCAATCTCTAAGCAGTATGTTATCCCTTCTCCAAAAAACCCCAGCTTCCAAAAAGGACCCTACGATGGCACAATCCATTAGTTCATTCCTAGTAGTGCCACAAGAGTCTGCAACTCTCTACCTCCCAGCCTTCGGAGCTTCACCTCATGAAATACCATAAGAAAGCGCTGAATATGCTTCTTTTCAGAAGTCACCGCCCAGTAGAATTTTCGATTTATCATCACTTTCAGACTCTGCCTCGCCCTCCTCGCCCCTAGTCCTATAGTCTGTCGGTTGAGCCCTTGCCCTCTTCCTCTCACTCACTGCTTCTGCCATCACAGCCTCTCCCTGCCTCCCGCCTCTGACAGCTATGGCTCTTCCACTGCCCCAACGTGCCCCGATGAGAATCATTCTACTCAGATACTTGGAAATCTGACTCCTTATTCAGGCTCCTTTCCAAGAAGATCAGTTTGATGTGTTTCTAGCTTGCTTTTTCACTATTAATCTGGTTATTTATTTTTTACCCATGCTTTTTAGTCCATCTCATCTTTTATGTTCTCATTTCAATGCCACTGGATTTGCCTGAGTCACCCCAATACTGTAAAGGGCTCCAGCAAGCAAGGACCAAGCGTGCACTAGAAAACGGCATATCAATAAATAAACAAACCAACAAGCATCGAGATCAGCTGGAAGAGTGGAGGTTAGATCCATTGAAGGTCTGGACCCGCTCCATGTGTTCAGCCCGTGGGTTATGCGACTGTTACACCTGCTGAAATGTGATGATGTGACCTCTGCATCAATTTACTACCAGGGGAAAGTGGCCTGTTCATGTTTCAGCCCACAGGAATGTAACTTTAACGCATGTTCTTTTGCATGGGAATGTGAGCTCCACACATTAAATCATTCCCGAATGCCAATTTCACACAGGTTCAAACTCACGGAAAAGAAACCTTCAGATGGGTTTGTTCTTATTGGCTTCAATAGTAGCTTGACCTTTAAATATGATAGACTGCAAGAGCATGCGACCTTCACACAACTCCAGTTTTTTGGGCGTGTGGTCTTCACACAACTCCAGTCCTTTGGGCGTGTGACCTCCGGACCTTTTACATTTTTGGGGCATATAACTTTTACATGAGCCGAAGTCTTTGAGCATGCAACTAGCACACATGTTGAAACACATAGGAATGGTAGTGCACATGCCAGTATAAGGAGACCGGACTCACTGGCATCTAAGGGAGGTGGGGGTTAGTGGTGCAGGTAATGGAGATCCCAGGCACAGTGATATTTTGGATTTGCATAATGGTGTCCCTGGAATAAGGTAGTCATCCTGTCAATATTTTGGGGATCCTTAGACTAATTCTGCCTATTCCTTTAAATATGGTGGCCACCACAGCCACAGTGGTGAAAAATGTGTCTATAATGGTTGCAACTTGTGGTATAATTGCGACCCCAGTGGCTGTTCTCTGCACATCATGGGCATACATTGCCTTTGGTGGCCATCCCTGAAAGAGCAGAGGTACCTCCATAAGTGACTACTCTTGGAACACTATTTCCATACCCGACACAATCATTGGCATTGTGGTGGTCATTCCAAACAAAGGACCTCATGGCACGCACTGACTTTCCTTGGAATATTTTGGACAATTTTGGCTGAGGTCATACATAGCATAGTGGTGGCTTTGTCAGGCATATGGGGTCATCCATGACTGTTCATAAGCACATCTAGCATAAGCTGGCTTTACTGACATCTGATGTATACCACGGCATAGGGTGTGAACCTTTCCACATGAGATCGCGACATGTAGGAAAATTCTATCCATGTTTGGCAGCGGGAATCAAATAGAAGTACAAAATGAAAATTATTATCTGATGTTTTAAAATATGATTAAATATCATTAGTATTATAATACTGGTATTTAAAGGTGCAAAGGTATTTTCAAGTTTCATAAAATCACCAGCTTTTGTCTGTGGGAATAGGGTTTACATAGTCTAAGTGAAACGGTAGTATTCTGCACAATGGCTGTGTTTTCAGAAAATCTCCAGGTGAGGTTTACCTATAAAAGGACCGAAATCTCGTTCCTTTCTTCTCTGATTAATCTAGCCAAAATAGAAAGAACTGGTAGTTAGCCCAATACCTCTCATTCACACTACCAGAGGAGAAAGTAAGGGCCTGTAACTTTCCGCATTACCTAGAGGGGGTTGAATGGATCCATGCCCAAGCTCCAAATGCACTACATTGGACGCACTGCTGTTTTACAACCTGCAATAAATAGTGCCGAGGATGACCTCCTTAAGTGGTACTAAGTGTAGTAAGAGCTCTACCAATGGCAGCCACCTTTACAGCTATGCAGCCACAACGTCGCCTCCTAGCAGGGATGCATTAAAAGATCCAGACTGATAAGTGGCCAGCTGTACTTGGTCTAGCCATTGGTTGTTGGGTCCTCACTTTGCTCTGAGGTAGATTAATAATGTGCTTATTTTCATAAGCAAAAGGTTCTAGATCATATAAGGCCCTTAGTAGCTCAATCCGTGTTAGACACAGTAACATGGTGTCACAGATGTATGGAAGCTTGGGAGGAAAAGAGATGGCTACGACACAAATCAGTATAAACAGAATGTTTTCAGTTAAGGCCTGGATTAATCCCCCAGTATGTAACAAGGTGCAAAGTGTCATGCCAAGAGAGTCAAGATGAGATGATGTCATTTTACATTGGTGTCAGAGGGCACTTGCTACCCTGGCGCTTATTTTGTGACTCATGCATTTTATCACGTCTAATTACGTAGCTTTTTAGGACACTGTCACCTTTATTGCTGGCTGAGAGCAAAGTCTGTAAGAATGGCGCAACTGCACGATTGTGGAGCTAACTGGGTTTGTAAAGTCTGTGCAACCCGAGCGGCAGCTCGCATGCATGAGTCCGTAAGATCTGATGACCTTGAGTGATAGCACTGCTGTAAACATCTGATACTGGGAGACCTGTGGAGCTTTTCATTTACCCACCTTTCACCTTCTGAGCAGATTCCTTCTAATGGAAGGAAGGGGAAAGTAGAAGTAAATAAGCACTGGCAAAGCCAGTAGGGCTCTCTCAGCAAACGCTATTGGCTTTGCCAAAGTGTTTTAGGCGTGTTGTACACCAGGGTGGGTGCTGTTCAACATGGCTGAAGTAAATGATTGAGAGTCACGTGGAGTGTTATAGAGTGGAATGGTAAATGTGGAGCAGAGTGTGGTAGAGTGGAGCGGCCGAGAGTGTCAGGTATTGGTGAGGCATAGTGTGGAGTCACGTAGAATGGCTTACACTGCACTGGCATAGAGTACAGTGGACTGGTGTAGAATACATTGGCATAGAGTGTTGCAGAGTACAGTGGCATACAATGCGTTACCATTAAGTGCAGTGGCATGGAATTCAGCAACATACACTGCGGCATCATAGAATGCAGTGGCGTAGATTAGAGTGGTGCATAGTAGAGTGGAGTTGTGCATAGTGGAGGTGCACAGAGTAGCATGGCAGAGTAGCATGGCACACAATGCAACGGCATAGAGTAGAGTACAGTAGAGTGGCATAGAGTGGCGCAGAATGGAGTGTCATACAGTTGAGGGATGCAGAGGGCAGTGGCGCAGAGTGGAGTCCAGTGGCATAATGATTCAGAGTAGCATAGAGCAGTGTAGCATACAGTGGCACAGAGTGCAATGGCATAAAGTGGAGTAGTGTAGAGTTGAGAAGTGCAGAAGAGAGTGCCAGTGGTGGTGATTGCAGTGTTGCACAGTAGAGTGTCAGAATACAGTGGCATAGAGGGCAGTGGCGTAGAGTACAGTGATGCAGAGGGCAGTAGCACAGAGTGCAGTGAAAGAGTGTAGTTGTGTAGAGTGCCTTGGCATATAGTGCAGTGATTAAGAGCAGAGTGGTGAAGAGTACAGAGACAGAGTGGAGTGGTGCATAGTGGAGTAGCATGGCATAAGTGCAGTGGCATAGAGTAGATTGTTTCAGAGTAGAGTGATGTGGCAAAGAGTGGAGTGGTGCAGGAGAGTGCAGTTGCATACAGTGCAATGAATAGAGCGGCGTTCAGCAGATTGGCAGAGTGCAGGGGCACAGAGTTGAGTGCTATAGAGTAAAGTGCATTCACATAGTGTATTAGTAAAGAGTGCAGAGGTGTAGAGTGCAGTTTTGCAGAGGGGTGTAGAGTATTGAGGAATAGAGTGGAGTTGTGCAGAGTAGAGTGATGTGGCTTAGACTGGAGTGGTGTAAAGCACAGTGGCAAAGATTGCAGTGGTGTGGACTAGAATGGCGAAGACTGCATTGGCATAAAGTGTTACAGAGTACAGAGGCGTAGTGTAAGTGGCATACATTGTAGTGGAGTAGAGCAGAGTGGTGCAGAGAGCAGTGGCAGGATTGGCATTAAAATGAGAAGTGGAGTGGTGCAGAGTAGAGTGCAGTGGCGTAGAGCGAGCTATGCATAATGTGGTTGACATTGATATTTGAATGCACAGCAAATGTGACAAGATAAGAACAAGATTTAAAGGCCTGCATACAGAAAGGGAGTTCATGGAAAAATATAGTACACACAGTTTAGGCAACTGGAGGGACAAACTGAACCTGGAGAGACTAAAGCAAATAAAGCCAGAAAATCGAAAGTCGGAAAATGTGAGTTTTAAGCCACAAAGCCTGTGGAAATCAACGAAAATAATGCATTCCTAGGTCAACTTTCTGAAAATCCCTGAGATGTTTTTAGCAAACCAAGGCTACAAACAAAAAAATGTGATATATTCAACTTTTTAAATAAATTGAACTGCTTGTAAAAATCAATAGGTTTTTGATGCTTTTTTATGGAAAGTGTAGTGAAAATCCACCATTTTGCTATGTTTTTCCCCATGGTTTTCCAAAGAGGGAGGGGACAGTGAACTATCAACAACTCTCAGTGTAAGAATGACACTGTTTCAGAAATCATCCTTGGGGCTGTCTAGAAAGTCTGCAGCTTTTTAGCAGTTTATGCCATATTCTACAGTAGAATGTACACTCTGGACATTTTTTTCGGTAAATGTTTTCAGGGGGAGACCCCCTAAGAGTTTCCTCAGGGGAACACATCCCCACTCCAGTGTCATTTTTTGGGTGTGGGGGCGTCTTTGCGCACCATCTTCAAAGTTTATCTGCAGACCCCGATATTGCTGGTGGGTTTCATTAGACAGCTCTGTGCGCCTGACTTCCCTTGGAGCACCCGCTGTCCTGTGACCCATCATCACAAGTCAGGGATCATATACTCATCAGGCTGAAGGAATACTACTCTGTTGCAGGATTTATTCCCACAATGTGTCCTGAAACCCAAGGCATGGTCCTCTGTTCTGTATTTAATCCCTGTTGTGGGAGCAGCACTTAATTTGTTAAAAAAAAAAAAGTGCCAGCCCTTGTCAGGAGACCACAGTGGCTTGCACAACCGATTGCCCATGCCAATGCTGTCAATGACAGTACAGACACAACTACTAGCCATCACACTCGTGCAAATGCAGCACTTCAGACTATTCCAGGCCCCCAAACCTATACGAATGGTTAGGGCGGCAGGTATTAGTCTTTTTCAATGCACAATGAATCAATAAACAGCGGTTATGCTCATCACTAAAAAAAAAAAAAAAAAAAAAAAAAAAAACAGCACCTTCATGTGGCAAACTCTCATAAGTATCTATGTTGGTAATTAAGTGCAGGTGCCGAATACTGGAAACCACCGCCTTAAATTAAGCTCTGTGTGTGACGCTTCTCTTGTTGGGGTGGGGGGGCTGCGTTATTCCTCAAGCCTGACACACTGCACTTCTCCTGTAACTATGTAACGTCTTTGTTCTTTTTCCACCTTGCTTTTGCTATATACAAATGAGCAAAACACAACAATCTACAAAAGTTTAATCTCTCATGGAAGTGACTTGTTACAGGAAGCTGTCCTAGCGTACAAACAGTGCCAAAAAGTGGAGCAGAAGCTTGAAGTGGGCATTTGTAATGTCCCGTTGCATCATAAGAGGCAAAATACCATTGGTGGTGTCACTTGACAACGACATGGGAAGGCACAGACAGGGGAAGGCACAGACAGGGGAAGATACAGACACGGGAAGGCACAGACAGGGGAAGGCACAGATGGGGAAAACGAGTACACTCGGAGAAACAGACACAGGAAGACACCGAGAGGTAGACAAGAACATTAAGAGACACAGGCACTCAGAGGGACGGGGAGACAGGAGGAGGCATAGGCAAGGTGAGACACAAACACCTGCAGACACACACAGGGGAACACAGAAAGAAACTGACACAGGGATACACGGAGAAAGGTAGACAAGGACACAAGGCGACAATCCTTTGTGTGACTTAACCTCTAGAATGTACAGCACATTCTTCGACCTGGAAATGAGGAAACCAAAGGCAATGTTAAAAACAAAACATGTTGACAACTGTATATTTTTTAGGTCTGGGTTTTGACAGCATGGCCGCCAAAAAGGCTTATTGTTCACAATATAGAGAGTGGGCCTTATGCAGGTCTCTTTTTAACATTGCCCTTCGTTGACCAGCTTGGTTTGAGACTTTGTCAATCACGACTTGGCACAGCCCAGTGCAATATTCATTGCTTACCTAATGCTAACAGCTGTTTGGGTGCATCTGTCAGTCTCTCCCATAGCGCTTGCATAGAACTGCATGAGTAACTGCTTAACAGCAATAGCATGCTTAATGCACTCCTGCCGACTCCCTCCTATGTGTCTTGCTCCAGTGTGCTAAGGCTGCTTGTGTTACCATATCAATCTAAGACCCATTTGCTTTGCCAATGCTTGTATTTTTATTGTTCTCACACTGATGAAGTCACAGTATTCTGACACAATGTGTACAGTGAAATGAAAATGAGCATTAATCATTAGTGAATGCAACATTGCTGGTTCCACAAACAGCTGGGCAAGCAAGGCCGTCTCAAAGGTATATTTTTGGGCGTGAAGTACAGGGAGTGCAGAATTATTAGGCAAGTTGTATTTTTGAGGATTAATTTTATTATTGAACAACAACCATGTTCTCAATGAACCCAAAAAACTCATTAATATCAAAGCTGAATATTTTTGGAAGTAGTTTTTAGTTTGTTTTTAGTTTTAGCTATGTTAGGGGGATATCTGTGTGTGCAGGTGACTATTACTGTGCATAATTATTAGGCAACTTAACAAAAAACAAATATATACCCATTTCAATTATTTATTATTACCAGTGAAACCAATATAACATCTCAACATTCACAAATATACATTTCTGACATTCAAAAACAAAACAAAAACAAATCAGTGACCTATATAGCCACCTTTCTTTGCAAGGACACTCAAAAGCCTGCCATCCATGGATTCTGTCAGTGTTTTGATCTGTTCACCATCAACATTGCGTGCAGCAGCAACCACAGCCTCCCAGACACTGTTCAGAGAGGTGTACTGTTTTCCCTCCTTGTAAATCTCACATTTGATGATGGACCACAGGTTCTCAATGGGGTTCAGATCAGGTGAACAAGGAGGCCATGTCATTAGATTTCCTTCTTATATACCCTTTCTTGCCAGCCACGCTGTGGAGTACTTGGACGCGTGTGATGGAGCATTGTCCTGCATGAAAATCATGTTTTTCTTGAAGGATGCAGACTTCTTCCTGTACCACTGCTTGAAGAAGGTGTCTTCCAGGAACTGGCAGTAGGACTGGGAGTTGAGCTTGACTCCATCCTCAACCCGAAAAGGCCCCACAAGCTCATCTTTGATGATACCAGCCCAAACCAGTACTCCACCTCCACCTTGCTGGCGTCTGAGTCGGACTGGAGCTCTCTGCCCTTTACCAATCCAGCCACGGGCCCATCCATCTGGCCCATCAAGACTCACTCTCATTTCATCAGTCCATAAAACCTTAGAAAAATCAGTCTTGAGATATTTCTTGGCCCAGTCTTGACGTTTCAGCTTGTGTGTCTTGTTCAGTGGTGGTCGTCTTTCAGCCTTTCTTACCTTGGCCATGTCTCTGAGTATTGCACACCTTGTGCTTTTGGGCACTCCAGTGATGTTGCAGCTCTGAAATATGGCCAAACTGGTGGCAAGTGGCATCGTGGCAGCTGCACACTTGACTTTTCTCAGTTCATGGGCAGTTATTTTGCGCCTTGGTTTTTCCACACGCTTCTTGCGACCCTGTTGACTATTTTGAATGCAACGCTTGATTGTTCGATGATCACGCTTCAGAAGCTTTGCAATTTTAAGAGTGCTGCATCCCTCTGCAAGATATCTCACTATTTTTGACTTTTCTGAGCCTGTCAAGTCCTTCTTTTGACCCATTTTGCCAAAGGAAAGGAAGTTGCCTAATAATTATGCACACCTGATATAGGGTGTTGATGTCATTAGACCACACCCCTTCTCATTACAGAGATGCACATCACCTAATATGCTTAATTGGTAGTAGGCTTTCGAGCCTATACAGCTTGGAGTAAGACAACATGCATAAAGAGGATGATGTGGTCAAAATACTAATTTGCCTAATAATTCTGCACTCCCTGTATGTGCAGCCAGCCACCATTTTGTTACACTCCACATGGCGTAATTCAAAGGCCCTCTTCCAAAGAATTTAGGGGCATTTTGAAAAAATGTTGCATGTGTAAAAATAGTAGCTCGTTAACATTGTCCAAAAACTTAGAAATTAACATTGCAGGTGAACACAGACACAGTGTGGTGGTGACGCCCTCAAAAGATGGGGCCATCAGCTTGGGGGCGTATGGTGTAGGCAAGCGTGTGAAGGAGACAGTGTGAGAGTGAGTGTGTAAGCCTGTGAGTGCATGTATACTGGTGAGAGAGTGAATGTGTATGTGAGTATAAGTGATTGTGTGAGTGAACATGTGTGAGAATGAGAGAGAGAGAGAGAGAGAGAGAGAGAGAGAGAGAGAGAGAGAGAGAGAGAGAGAGAGAGAGAGAGAGAGAGAGAGAGAGAGAGAGAGAGAGAGAGAGAGAGAGAGAGAGAGAGATAGAGATATATATGGTCAGGGCATGTATAGCTCATGCTGTGAGGAACAGATCGGTCCTCATAGCGTGGGTAAACATTTTCAGTTCCAGACACTCACACTATCCTTGGAAGGACCGATGTGTTAGGAGGACTGGTCCCCGTAGCGTGTTTCGGTAGTTTCAAGTGAATGCATCAAAAAAGTACAAGTGCAATTATATTTGCCTCAGTTTGCTTTATAACTTTCCCTACTATCAAAGCACGCGTGGAGTTAGAAGAGTAAATACACACTTCATTACGGTCAATTACTGGTACTCATATTTATAGGTATGTCATGTATGGGTGTGAATGTGTGAATGCGTGTATGTGTATGGGAGAGAATGTGTTTATGCATGTGTGTGTATGAGAGAGAGTGTGCGTCAGTCACTTATTGGCTTATGGGATGGATCCAGCCACTGACTTAACCTAATTTCTAAGGTCCTTCTATTATTAATGAAACAGGGTTGGGTCATTTGTTCATGTTACCGACTCTAGGTAGCAGGGGAGGTAGGCAGCATCTTTCAAGTAAATGTTCTCCTTCAAGAGGCCCACAGTCAGGGTCTATCATCTGTGCGCACTCTGTTCCATGTGTTTTGGAACCCAAGTTAACGGTGCCCTGGGTCACTGGACTTTGGATGCTCGGTGGCACATGCTCAGTTAATGGAGGTAAATGGAGACATGGGGCCAATGTTTGCTGTTACCAGGAAGTCTACAGTTTGTTTTTAGAGGGTGATGTTTGAAAGACCAAAACTTGTTCTGCAGTGGGCCACTGTGAATTAAAAAAAAATATATAAGGACAAAAACATGGTCTGCTCTGTTTCTCTAGAATTTGATTATGGTGGTGGATGTAGTGGTGAGTGATACTAGTGGTCACTGGTGGTTGAGGAAGAGAATGATGTGTTGTTTTTTTAGAATTATGTGGTGGTGAAGGACGTAGGGGAGATGGTAGTGGTGAGCGAGTTGTAGTGAGGGCCACATGGGTGGTGAAAGACGTGGAGGAAAAGGAAAAGAGTGAGGAGGAAGTGGCACATATCTGGTTGGTAGTCCGTGGATGTGCGCAACAGCCCACACTTGGTGTAAATGCATGGATGTCCATGCTCTGATCATGTCTCTGCACATCTATGGGGAACCTCTTAGTCATCCACACATTGGGGAAGTCTTAGTTCTTGACACTCAAGGAAAAATGATGATATGCCACACTGCTTGGAACAAGGGGAGAAAAGAGAGGTGTTTTTTCTTTTAGGATTTCATTGTTCTAGCACATTTGAGAAAATTTAACAAATGGGTGGAAAATGAAAACAATTTATCCCAGAGATCAAAATCTAGTAAATTAACCTCTCAAATTCATAACTGGCCAAACACAACTGTTAGGCAACCACATCAAGAGCAGATTTGCAGAACTGACTGCCACCTGTCATCAACTGAAGTGCATTTTGTGCGTTTTGCTCGCCACCGAACAACACCTTTATGTTCATACTGAGTGAAAATGATCCGACCAAAGACAGCCTAAAAAGAAACTAAAATCGAAATAGAAAACTCCAAATGTGTTTAAGCACCAGGTCATCAGGCAAGCAGGAAATTGTTCACCGTAACAACTGCACATCAGGAAGGAAAAGTGATGCATCAGAGGGCAAGGTTCACCCATGGGGCGGCGTCCTTCATTAGTATGCAGAAAATAGCTATAAATCCTGGACAACTAGGGAAGTCATCATACCGAAAACCCTGACAGTTTGGGCTAGACTGTTCCCATGGGGAATAGGGTCAACACTGATTTGCATATGCCTGGGTCCAAACTGGGGTGGCATGGCAAGCAAAAAAACAATGGATTAAACCCAGATCTTTGTGACTGGGGGTGAATGTTTGTATTGCTCAGTATGCCATCCATCAACTTTTCTTTTTGCATTTGTCACCCTAAGTGGAAAGGTATGCCCAGGCGTGGGTCCTGTTGTCACTGGGCCACTGGATTCAAGCTAGCCTAGCTGACGAAGGGTGATACGCTGAAGCCAGTCCCAGGATGCTTGTTTTCGGTTCAGGGAGGATCTGGCATGGCAGTTAGGGCTGGACTGTTCCCATGGGAACAGGGTCAAGACTGATTTGCATATGGCTGGGTCAAAACTGGGACGGCGTGGTGAGCCGAAAAACGATGGATTAAACTCAGACTTTGGTGACTGGGGGTGAATGTTTGCATTGTTCAGCACTCATTCCATCATCTGTTCTTTTTGCACAACATATTTGGAGCACACCTCCAAATCTCAACAAACATGCTGCACTACAAATCAAGACATTGAGTAGCTACTTCTTAGGCTAGGGCAAAGGCCATTGTTGGGACTAAGTAAGCGTTATGCAAGCGCCATTCAAATGCTGCAATCCACAGGTTAACAAGGGATCCCATGCCATCAGGGGCACCTATAACCAGGTTGCATTTTCTTCAGGCCTGGGCAAACAATGTTTTCGGCTGGTGTAGTATCACCTAATTGGCAGCATTTCTGTTAGGATTGTTAGAAGAAATACCTGAAATTTTGGCATTTCTCCACATCGCGTAAATGAGACTGGTTCAGGTAAAAATCCGATAGTGGGATCAGTGAAACAACATGAATTAACCGAACGTGAACAGTACACATGCACAATGTTGTGTTATCTTTTTAGCGCAAAACATGCCCTTGCATTAAAAGTGGTTTCAAAAAAGGATTTAGTGCTAAAAATAATAGTGCACAATGCCAAACCAGAACTTTTGCGTAATGATCTGCAATTAAATGTAATTTATTGGGACATTGCGAGTAAGTTCCACGAAGTTTCACTCGTCTAGTTTTCTTTTAGCCAACAGCAGCACCGCGTCACCCTTATAAGCTCTTACTTGTGTTGGCAAATGCAAAACTACACGATTCTGATAGCTGTCTAAAAAAATACACTGAACTGGATTAAGGGGCTGATGATGTCACGGGGTTGGCTGGCAACCACGGACTTCGCCTGACATCGATATTACGTGGCGGATCCGCGTGGACGTGAACTGGGCACGATGGCGTCACACAAATGGGATGGAACCATTGGCAGAAAGAGAGCTTCCCCATCACTCCTCGCGCTCAGTTCAGTACAGCACGACTGAGCCTCCTGCATCGTTGCCATGGCGCCGGCGGTGCGGCGCTCATCTTTTGCAAGCAGTGATCCAAAAGGCCGGCCACTTCAGATTTATTTTTAGGCCCAACTCAAGAGACTTCCAGTGAAAAACACAACCTGCAGCCATATAAGGCAGGGGAGTAATCAGAGGCGCGTGGGTAACACTCTGTGTAAAAGGAATAACGCCCTGAAGGGCCACAGGAGTGGAGCCACTTCCCGTGCAAACTTGGGCGAATGTACCCAAGAGCTCTTAATCAAACAATAAACCCGTGTGCAGTCCGGGCGACAGGGGGGCGTCTTTCCGCGTTCCCGGGGCGAGTGTTGCGCGCAGGCCGGGTGGTATGGAGCCGACGAAGCGTGTGGAATCCGCCAACTGCTGTTTACATGGCGACGGCGCACAACACACTATTTTAAGAGGGGCCCGTGGATGTGGAATGAGCCGCGGCCCGCACCTGGCCCGCCTTGCGCAACCCGTGTCCTAAAATGCTCTTCGCGGCCTACGAGGGTGCCTCGAGGCACTATCCACAGGAGCGCGGGGTATCTTTGGATGGAAGCCTCGGCATATTTGTGTTACTCTTAAAAAAAAAAAAAAAACTCAACTCAGTTGGCAAACCTCTTACACGGCGGCACGGGCAAATGCTTTCTGTCCAGAGGGCACCGGCTGGCCTTCATGGCGCTGGACTCTTCCCAGACTTACGTGTGAAAAAGTCCTGTCAAAGTGCCGCATGTGGCTAGCGTGATGCGTTCAGGGTCCCCAAACCAACTTGCTGTCTTACGAGAAGCAATCACGGGGCAGCACAGGCGTATAGCAAGTAAGAAAAGAGGGGCACATGAAAAAGAGCACCCCAAAATAACCAAAGGCATGAAAAGCAATTAACTGGGAGGACTTTAAAAGTAACACCCCAAACCAGTACCCAAGCAATGATTCAGTGCACAGAGGCACTTGTCTCCTCGCACTTGTATTTCTGCCCACGCCCGGTATGTTAAGAAGTTATCACTTTTTAGTTCTCAGCGCCAAGAAGCCACGCGGGTGCCACACGCCACAGTTTACACATCAATAAATCAGATAAAATCACATTACATTGCAAACCCATCCTTAAATACCCAGGCACATGCCAAGCAGACGAAGGCACAAGCAAAGGCCCCAAGCCAATACTAACACATGGCAAGCAATTAATGATGTACACACTACAAGAAGCCTCCCAAACACACACAGGCAAAGGACAAGCACGGAAATGACTGAACATCACACGAAAGGCCTCAAAGGAATGCAATACACCAGCTTCTGTCGAACATGAAAGGTGCCGTGCATGAAATCTCCACAACAAAAACAGAGACATCGAACAAGCAATGAAAGATGTGCTCATAAGAACACCCTAAAGGAAACACCCACACTCAAGACAAGCAATGAGAAGAATGTGCGTGTTCTTAAAAAGTGCACACGTCACATTAACACACTGGGAGAATTGAACCAAAGTAAAATACATAAACATCCCTATGAACTAGCACCATAAGACAAACAATCAATGCGTACAAAATATGAAGCACCCCAAAATAAATAGGCTGGCACATAAAAAGCACTGAAGGTGTTCACCCGCGATGGGGTCGAATCCCTACAAACACAAACGTCAAGCAATGAAAGTGATGGATAAAACAAAAGGTGTGGGATGCACTGAAAAGAATGACCAGAGAATAAGATTAATTCAAGCATTACCACCCATTAGTTTTGCTCTATGTGTAGCTATACTGTCAAAAGTGGTGCTTTACTGAGGCGCAGTTCGGCGTCTAACAAACCATGTGCGCATCTAAAGAGCTGTTCCCATAAGACGTATCTATGATGTATTTATCCCACATCACTCTCCCCAAAACAATCTCATTGATGATCTGTGGGTTTCATCAGGGTTGGACTATGTCAGTGATTCCACTTGGCCAGCCAACCATGCCCATCTGTTAAGGTGCCAACAGCACCTTCAGCTCGCTGTAGAGTCTCTACTTTTTATATTAAACACAGAGACAGCATCTCATCTCAAGAGTGTTTTACTGGCTTCATGTGTCAAACTGAGCCCTCTTCAAGCTCTCCTTCTGGCTCACACACTTTCTATGAACTAGGCCTTCGGTTTCTGACTGACCGGTTGAGCACTGGAGCCTGCCAGTTCCATGCAGATAATGGCCCTTCACTACCACAAGTATGGCCGTCAAGTTAAGGTCTACTGTACGTCAACAGATATTCAGTCATTGTTATGTCAAGTTTCCACTTAGGACTGTTTGCGTCAGGTTAGCGAGCCCAAGGAAGTTAGTTTCAACGTATTTATTTAACACTTGCTGCTTGTGATCTGTTTATCTATACTGATGAAACTTGCTTGGTGATGTTTTAAATTCTGTGTATTTCATTTAGTTTTGCTGCTTATGTTCTTAAGTTTGGTTTTAACCAAAATAAACGAATTACTGATTGATTGGGACAGCAACATACGGGTGATCTGACTGTGTTTTTGGAAGAACCATCCATCCTCTGTTAATTACCACCCACTGCTATTTGTGAAATGGAATGATAATACACATGTTTTCTATGTGTATATATAGTGCTTAATGCTGGTAGATTGCGTTAGCAAGTCTGCAAATCCTTTTTATTTTTTCTTGCTGACACACGCAACAGCAATTACATTTTTAAAAGCAATAAACAGTAAAACAAAATGCAGGCATCAAAAAAGTTGGCATTTATACGTTTGCAAACAAAACGTTAACAAAGGACGCAGTGTAATATTAAGTACAATAAACATGAAAGAAGCAGAAGTGAAAGCAGACATTGGCCCACCATCCCAGGCACTGAAATGGACCACATTTTAGGTGGATGTAAACATGTGCTCAAGCAGAGTATGGTCACTCACAGTGAAGAGAGTTGATGGATGAAGTGGGCTGACCGATTGACCTATGCAGTAGTGAATGACACTGTAAACACACCAATGAATGAAGAGGGCTGATCCAAAGCCCTCTCTCTCTCCTCCCCTCCCATGGCAGCGCTTGCCTCTCTAGTTACAGATTAGGTCTGAGTTTTCATTTATACTGCATTTTTTGTTTTTTAATACCTTTGGAACCATTCAATGAATCTGATGAGACTGTACAAAAAAACAGGACATTCACCTTAGGCTCCACCATGCGTGCATCAAATGCAATGCGTATGACCATTCAATATTTCTGCTAATAGATAGCTAAAATCAAAATGTAATTAACACGGAATGAAATGAATAAAGGATACTCCGCCCATAGTCCTCTCTCTCAAAGTGGTAATGGTAATGTGATATGTAGTCTCAGCTGTAAGGCCATTTATAGCATCTGCCATAGCACCTGTTTTTTTAAGTGAGGTAATAAGCGCTGAATGAGGTGTGCGAGTTACAGCATGGATGGCTGTGGTACGAGGTATGGATCACAGTCTTAACCATAAATTGCAAATGTTGGTGATTTTTCAGTTTTAATTCATAACCATAATGCACTTTAACTGTGTTTTTAAGTGAATCTTTAAAGTTTTTTTTTAAACCCGTTTATGTGTTATAACCAAAGTTAATCATAACTTCACTTTAACCTTTTTTCCCCCCCAGTGAACATATATTTTTGCCACAGCCGTGAAAATAAATGTGGCTTAATAACACATATAACTCAATGCAACTGTACTACTAAATGAACACGGACACATGTATTACTGCAATGCAAATGTAAAATTGCAGTTTATTGCCACAGTTAAGAGAACTTGACATTAGAAGAAGACTGTTTACTGCTCTACATTGTGAATTTAAATGATTGCACAACCGTAATCCCCTATATCCAGCTTTTGGTTAAATATGTTTTTAACACAGACATGTCAAATACCATTTCACAAACCATATATGCTGATTTAATGTGTTATGTATTACAATGTGTTATTTATTGCAATTGTTGAGTGAGGGGATCTGCATCATGACGCATTTGAAACTTCACCTCTCATGAGTAGTGCCACTTGCATGAAAGGTAATAAATAGCATTTTAAACTCCACACATCTGCAATTGTATGTGTGTTTTTATTGACTTTTTTATGGAATCATGAGAATGACACATCAGCTAAAGCTGTCTCTTGGCTAGACCTTAAAAACGTGCTCCATCACCTTCAGAAGAGGTGGCAGTAGGGTGGACTCAATGCCTGTGCTCGCAGCAAGTAAAGTACAGTCGGGTGATCAGGTGAAGAGCTATCTTCTGGGATTGGGGGGGGGCAGGGCACAGGTAGGAGCATTGAGGGAAATTGTGTAAAAAGCTTTCATCAGAAACGTGAGCTGGTCAAGAGGGGCTAAAGGTTGATGGCCTTCTTGAGCAGCGGTGATGAAGCACATCCAGGAAGCTGTTGGAATAGTGCAATTTGTTCAGGGCGAGGGTATACAGAGATACTCAGTTGACCTGACTGAAGGCGGCAGGCCATGTAGCCCACAGGGTGACTATAGAGAGGACAGGCCCTTGGAGTTTCCCCATCAGCTGGGGAAAGCAAGTATTTCTTTGGTGGCTTCCACAAGAGAAATCCCATCCAGTGTGGGAACTGCTGGCCCTAGAAACAGCCGAACGTCACAACTGGGTGCGTCCAAAAAGATTTGTGAGAGGGCTATTTAAAAGGCCTCAGCATAGAGATGAAATCTAGGATCACCGATAAGATAACCCTACCTGTGTGTCAAAAAGATTATTAAAAACTTTCGACAGTCTTTTCTCCAACCAAAACTGTAAGGTCTACTTTTGTGATGCATGTAATATCAATGATGGGGGTTGCAAAAATGAACAAGGCTTAGTGTGGAAATGCTGGGGGGGCAGATCGTTCACGTAATGAGGTGATGCAAGGCACTTTAATAAAGACTTTGATGATCTTAGCAAAGGTTGAATGGGTTAAGAGGCTAGAGAGGAATGAGACGAGAAAGGACAGTGACCTGGGAGCAGTGGACGGACAGAAGAAGGTAACCTCAGGTTTTAGTATGTTGCACATTTGACATCACATGACCTTCCAGTGGAAATCAGCCTTTTTAGATTTAAGGCAAGGCCAAACGAAGAAAAGAAAAGTAACAGTGTCATCTGCAAATAGGTGGTAGTTTACCTTAAAAGAGGAGATTATGTTTCCTATGGGAGGTCAGGAGTCAGGGACTCCTAGAGTGCCAGGATAACAATAACTTGTATATATAATGTGCTACTTATGGACTCCATGTGAAGTAAATACCAGGCATGTCATCTACCTAACTTACCAGTTCTCAGTTTACCAACCTTGGAAGGATAAAAGGCTGACTGGACATTGCTAAGACTGGCAATCAAGACCAGAGGATTACAACAGATGCTAGTGGCACGCTTTAAGTCATTGATCTATCATGAGAGTCACAAAGACATCTCAGTTGAATTATAGGGCGATAGATATGTATAAGAGGCCGCAGAGGGGAAAATGGTGCATGGGAGCAAACAGAAGGAGTTACAACATGTCGTTGGAAGCAGGGAGCAAAGTCCTCGGGGACATTTAAATTTGGGTGTTACAGCAACACCTGAAGCTTGACCTGATTCCTCTTGTCATCATCGACTCAGTCATGAGTTAGCCAAATCTCTGGGCTTCCAACTGGAAAAGAACCTCAAACTATAGACCGAAAAACAATGCAAAGGCAAAAGGTGCTTACTGTCAGGTAATCAAAGAGGTTTTCACTTTTTACAGATTTGAGCTTGTGCTCCAATCCCCTGCACCGTTGAGGCTGGATACGGAAACTCTACTTTATTGAATTCACAGATTACCTATAACTCTCTTCAGGAGTACGCATACTGATTCACAGGTATGGCAGCCTCTCAGCTATTCTGATCTACAGAAGTGGGGCACAGGAGTGAGAAACATATTTAAAGCAGCGGGCATCATGCAAAATGCCATATTTTAGGAACCCTCAACTATCTCACCCATAAAAGGACAACCTTCTTCCTGAAACATCAGAGTTTAATTTGGGAAATATCCCACAATCATTCTCTCCAAGTGACCCTAGTGTGTGGAACACCATCCCAATGGACTTTAGGACAATTGAATACTATGGCACTTTTTAAAAAAGAGCTGAGAAACCTGCCTTTACAGCATAATTTCGATCTATAAAAGACCTGGGGTGGGCAGAATGTTTCAATCTGCCTGCAGAATTGGCAGAGTTTGGCGACTCTGCATTACTCTTGTAACGCAGCGTTCCAGCCAAATTCCACCAATCACCGGATGGTTGAATTTTTTTCCCACGAGGCTCCAGAAATGTGAGCTGCCAAGCACAAGTGAGATTTATCGTCCCAGTGTGTTTTTTTTTTTTTAATGCAGGCGGTCACGATCAGAGGACTGCTTCTTAAGTAGATTTGCTGCAGCTTGAGTAGATTTTCTAATTGAGCGACAGCAAAATCAGCTTGAATGGCCCTGCGCTCTTGCATACTGCATGGTGCTGTTGGCTGTGATTTTTCAGCGCGGCTCACAATTCTGGTGCTAAATTGCAGTGCGACGTGCATATTTTGCGCCCACTGGCTAAAGTCCACAAAATCTCTGGGAGGTTTTATGCAATTCTGCAAAACAGTACAGAGTGAAACTCTGCGTGTTTCGTCCACCCCTATAAAAGAGACCCTTCTCTGATATAATTTCTGAAACACATACTGTTTCCCTTTCAAGCAGAGGATGTGTGGTGGCCAGTGTGGGGAGAAAGGTGACGAGAGTTGACTGGATGTCAATAGCAGAGAAAGAGAGAACATGAGTCTAACAGGAAAGACCGGCTATTACACAATACGTGAAGGGCATCAAGACACAGCAGGTTGTACCAGACATGACAAAAGGAAAAAAAACTAGGTGTTACAAAATAAAAGAGAGCAGAGGAGGCAAAGTTTTATGAAGACATTTGGGCAAAGGAAAGCCAGGGAATTACTAAATTACTGGAGTGACGGAAGAGACCAGAGATCACCAAAACTAGAAAGTGGCCGGAGACTCTGCATATTGGAAGATGGAGACAAGAGTGATAAATTATTTTTACATTTCAGGGTGCGCAACAGAATGTAACATGTATTTTAAGGTAAGGTGACGGATATACAAGGTAGTAAAAAGTAGACTACGGAAGAATTGAAGTGTTAAAAATAATGAGACGGAGCAGAAACTAGCTGTAACAAAACAAGGGAAGCTGAGGGCAGGAAAGAACAGGTATTGTAAGAGTAATAGCTGAAGAAATCAGATATTAAAATATAAGAGGACCTGAGACCAGGGGCCAGGTAATACATGTGTTGTGCTAGGGCAATTATCTAGCTAGGGATCCTGGAGAGATGTGAATGTGCTGTTAAGAGCTGCTGTGGAAAGGTGTTTGTGAAATGTGCTGGAGAGATCTACTGAGGAATGGCAAGATGAAATCTGCTTTGCTGATGTGGTGTCCGTGTCTTCGCCCAGGACACATTATACACATTTTCATACTGTTAGTTAGCATAATGATCACATCACTTTACACAACATCACAGGACCTCTTGATGGAGATTAGATACATGACATGGAAGCCAGATCGAAGGAAATGACCTTGTGGCTTCCGCAACAGATCACATGATGAGAAATGATATAAATGTGAGATACTTGAGCACTGTGAACAGCCTTAACTTTGGTAACATCTCGCTCTCTGGCCACTCTTCTTCACTTTGGTACTTTTGGAACTCCTGGATATTTTTCTAGTTGCACATATACAGGGAGTGCAGAATTATTAGGCAAATGAGTATTTTGACCACATCATCCTCTTTATGCATGTTGTCCTACTCCAAGCTGTATAGGCTCGAAAGCCTACTACCAATTAAGCATATTAGGTGATGTGCATCTCTGTAATGAGAAGGGGTGTGGTCTAATGACATCAACACCCTATATCAGGTGTGCATAATTATTAGGCAACTTCCTTTCCTTTGGCAAAATGGGTCAAAAGAAGGACTTGACAGGCTCAGAAAAGTAAAAAATAGTGAGATATCATGCAGAGGGATGCAGCACTCTTAAAATTGCAAAGCTTCTGAAGCGTGATCATCGAACAATCAAGCGTTTCATTCAAAATAGTCAACAGGGTCGCAAGAAGCGTGTGGAAAAACCAAGGCGCAAAATAACTGCCCATGAACTGAGAAAAGTCAAGCGTGCAGCTGCCACGATGCCACTTGCCACCAGTTTGGCCATATTTCAGAGTTGCAACATCACTGGAGTGCCCAAAAGCACAAGGTGTGCAATACTCAGAGACATGGCCAAGGTAAGAAAGGCTGAAAGACGACCACCACTGAACAAGACACACAAGCTGAAACGTCAAGACTGGGCCATGAAATATCTCAAGACGGATTTTTCTAAGGTTTTATGGACTGATGAAATGAGAGTGAGTCTTGATGGGCCAGATGGATGGGCCCGTGGCTGGATTGGTAAAGGGCAGAGAGCTCCAGTCCGACTCAGACGCCAGCAAGGTGGAGGTGGAGTACTGGTTTGGGCTGGTATCATCAAAGATGAGCTTGTGGGGCCTTTTCGGGTTGAGGATGGAGTCAAGCTCAACTCCCAGTCCTACTGCCAGTTCCTGGAAGACACCTTCTTCAAGCAGTGGTACAGGAAGAAGTCTGCATCCTTCAAGAAAAACATGATTTTCATGCAGGACAATGCTCCATCCCAAGGAGGGAAAACAGTACACCTCTCTGAACAGTGTCTGGGAGGCTGTGGTTGCTGCTGCACGCAATGTTGATGGTGAACAGATCAAAACACTGACAGAATCCATGGATGGCAGGCTTTTGAGTGTCCTTGCAAAGAAAGGTGGCTATATTGGTCACTGATTTGTTTTTGTTTTGTTTTTGAATGTCAGAAATGTATATTTGTGAATGTTGAGATGTTATATTGGTTTCACTGGTAATAATAAATAATTGAAATGGGTATATATTTTTTTTTGTTAAGTTGCCTAATAATTATGCACAGTAATAGTCACCTGCACACACAGATATCCCCCTAACATAGCTAAAACTAAAAACAAACTAAAAACTACTTCCAAAAATATTCAGCTTTGATATTAATTAGTTTTTTGGGTTCATTGAGAACATGGTTGTTCTTCAATAATAAAATTAATCCTCAAAAATACAACTTGCCTAATAATTCTGCACTCCCTGTATCTCTATTTTAAGAAGCTGCATCTCTAGCCGCAGTGCAGATCTCCCACCTCCAGCTATTCACAACACTTTCTGCATGCTCATCAAGAGCAGCTGCAGAGGACCTAACTCTGTAAGAGTCAGATGTCAAGCAGGACATCATAAGGAAAAGGCGGTGCTTTAAATCAGCAGGTGCTATCAGGTACTCAGTGCCTGTACTTCCGTAATCTGGAAGAGACAGTAATTCTCAGCACCGCTCCAATGCTTTTAATGGGAGAGTACCGTGACTTCTTGCAGCAAACAGCTGCTCTGGAAGGAGTACATTCACTTCTATATTTTAATTTCAAGCACTGGGAAAAGGCAAAACAAACCTCCACCAATACCTAGCAAGGTTTTGTGCCCCTATGCACCGTGGGATCCACCTGTTTCATGACTAGTACACAAAAACATCACGTTTGATAGAAGCACACACACTTGATTTTTCTTTTCTCCCTGGGACTTCTTCACGCGGGAAGGTTGCTCCACATGCTGTTGCAAATTTGCTTGTTGGATGGGCTTTAACATGGACAATTTTCCATTTTAAATGCAATATAGTTGCAAACTGTGGTTTGAGTCCTAGCTTTCCACCTTGACTAAACTTTATGACCCTGGACAAATCTGTTTTTATCATTGTCTCAATTCTTTTGTCTGCCAAAAGTTGGGACCGCCGACATGCCATTCAGCCTGCTTCAATTTTTTTTTTAATTAGTCATTCAGTACCTTGCAGGAAAAACGGACGTTTTTCCAGATCTATTTAAGTACTACCGTAACTAACAACAGTGCTCACATCTTAAATTTAAAAGGATAAAATGTGGAATCATCATTGCACCTAATTCAAGCGGATCTCGCAGGGATGTCTTTGATAGGTGCATTAGCCTACTGTGCTGTTTCACTTTGGAACAGAGCATATACCACTATCACAATTGCTTTTAAAACCCTGTGGTTGTACGCATTTCAATGTCCTTTATTTTTTATCACTATTTTGTCTCGACGGTGTTCTGACCAGGTCTGTAACCTGTGCTCCCTTGCGGCCCAGGACTGTCTTCACCCTTGAAACTTTGAAATTGAGTGATAAACATACATGATGGTCAGGAAAATAATTTTTACACCTGGCTTGGCATTACAACTTTCCTGTTTGGCCTAGTGATATACATTCTTTAAAATATATATATGGAATAGGCTTTGGCTCTGCCCAAAGTAGTATTCCTCTCTCACCTCGGACCATTGGCTGTACGGTGTGTCATTCCACTGCCTACAAACTGCTTGCATAGCAGCGCATGCGGGACTACAGTACAGTGAGCCATTACACGCATAATATATTGTATAGAAAAGGCATTTTTTTCACCAGGTATGGCTTTTTTGATTTTAGGAAGGACTCAAAAGGCAAGCCAATCCTATTGGTTTTGCCAATGCTTGTTGAACTTTGATTTTGGTGAAAGAAACACACTGTAATGACATCGCGCCCTGCCTAAATGAGAGACAAATGAAATTAGCTGAGCTGCAAAGGTGTGTGTGGACTCCTCTAGTTTCACAGCTTTGTTGTATGTTTCTTTCTCAGTGAGGGGTGGGCAGGAATTAACCTGTTACTTACCGGAAATCTTCATTACTCCGACAAGGGGGATCCTCCTCATTCTAGCCCTAACAACTAATGGTACGTCCCTTCCCACGACAGACATTGCACGTAAGTATTTACCTTATTTCTGTGGTGGGTGGTCTGTAATGGCCTCTGGCCTGATGAAAAGCAGAAGTATTCAAGACACAAATCGGTAGGTGGTGGAAAAAAAGGTCGCCCAATGCCCACACTGGCAGGGTTGGCACGGATATGTCCAATACATTTCCACTTGTGCACGTTAATGTCATGCACACATCAGAGCTGCCATTTATTTATTAGCATTTAGAAGTATAACTGTTTTAAATGCCCTTCCAGTCTGCACACGGAGTTCAAATGTTGGTCATTAGGGCTCTGTAATGAGTCATAAATTCCTCAGCCATGTTGTTCTTGGCATGTGTTGGGCGCAGAGTTACTGCGGCTGAAAAGCCTGTGCTTCCTCTCGGAGCAGCGGCCTCTCCATGATGGCTGCAGTTTCCAGCGCCGGGGCTGCGCCTGTCGCCTTAGCATGGGGCGGCCGAGGAGGGCGGAGAGTGGAAAGTTCCAGATGCTGCGCCCTTCCCCTCCACGCCGGCCACCTCTGCCCATTTGCAGTGGAAAATACAAAAAATACGACATGTCTGTCTCTACTTCAAGCAAGTGAAATGGTCCGTAGATGTTCTTGTCCTAAAGTACGCAGATGAGGCCATGTCAGCAGGATACTATTTTCAAATCCATGTATTTTGGGGGTTGTAGGTTTCACCTCAGTGGAACCATCAGGACTACGTTTCAAGAATGGAATACTTTGCAGGTGTTGAGACTCGACTTGAATGAGGTGTTCCTGATGACATGGAGGCATCCTGTAACCTTACCTTGTCCAAAATTTACAGGAAGCAAAAATGTCCAAAAAGATTTCATGGGCCATCGGCCGCCATAGTGTCCCAAATCTTAGAATCTTATAAACACAATAAAGAACTACAGTTTGGCCTCCCTTTTTAAGTCAGTCTTTTCCTTGGACTAAGTCTAGGGACAACCCTCTGTGATCCCACCCACCGAGGCACACATCAAGGATTCCCAAACCAATGCACCCCAGTCACAAAGAACAGAAAGGCCACGGGGCAGCATACATTTCTGCACTCCTGTATTTTAAAAACTCCTTTTAAAGGTTTTGGGTTCTTTCTTTTACTTTTCCGTCAACTCACAGGTGTTTGGCGGGTGTTTCCTACAGCACTGTCCTGTGGTTTTGTTACGCATTTTAGTTTAGTTTTCTGATTTGGAAGAAGTGTGATCTTGTTACTAAGCTGCCGACTTTAGGACCTAGGAGCCTGGGTCTGACTCCTGGCTTTGGCACCTCACTGAAAAATACCTAATTCAGGTAAAGTCATGCCATCTCTGTGTGTAACCATGTACAGAAATACAAATATTTGGATTATATATTTCAAGTATGTAAATCCACACTTGATTGTTTTATTTTATAGCTCCTTCTTGGTTTTCATAGCAGTATCTAGGCACACAAAGTGAAATGATTAATCACGGTCAGCTTCGCAGATTTGTGGCATTACAGAGCTCTCATTTTGGAAAAAAAATGGCAATACTATAAATAAAAAGAAAAGCAAAATAAATAAAAACTATAAATAACTGGTCCCGCATAGTGCCATTTAGCACAATTTCTGTTCCAGGTCATACATGCACAACATTTTTACTTGTTTGACCAACACTGTCTGTCTGAAGGAGTAGACCGTGCCGCCTCTGATGCTATCCATCCCTACATTAATACCATGTGCCTGATTCATGTACACATGCCTGTGTCTCCGTTTGACTTATCATGGTGAATGGTTACCTGACAATCCTTTCAGGGCAATCATTATTGAATCCCCGCATTAGGGCGTGTGCCTTTTCCCGCTCATTTATAAATTCCTCCCCATGTGGCGACTTCAGCACTATCCCATTTATTTACATCCTGTGTCCATAATTTTACAGCATGTGCCTTTTCGACTTGGTAAAGCACATCTGGTCTTCTTTTTGACAATATTAAAGCCAGAGCTGCATAAATCCCCACATGAGATAGAAGATCTGGAATCATTACTAAAAATCCCTCATTCTCTACACCGTATAGTACTCTGTTGTACCCCAAACAATACACACATGCGCACTAATCCTCTCACATTTAGTCCTGTTGTTTTAGCAAAACTAGCTCTACTTCATCGCTGTGAATCCTTTGGAAATCCCTCAACACCATTTTTCTCCCCCAGGGTGTTGGTGGTCCTTGCAACGGAGTCTTCCCTGGCCAGCTAGACAAGCGGACAGCGAGCTGCTTCCTCTTTGATCTTGGTTAGACCAGACTCAAAGAATGGTCTATTCTCATGTTTGTTCAGTCTGAGTCGTACTAATCTAGGTTTTTATACCTTTAATTGGACACAGTGAAAATGATATGACAAGGTGGTAACAGGCACAGGCCTTCGGAGTCACCTCGCCGTCGTGTGACTTTGTAACATTTCGTGAGATGAGAGTAACCTATCTTCCCTCATCACCCACAGCCCACGTCAAAGTGGGTGGGTTTATTTTTGTTATTAACAATAAAACTGTTTACAGTACCGCCTGTTCCTGAAGTACGGTGATTATTCTTGTGAGTCAAATGAACCGCGATGATTTCCATTACTACATCAGCAAGACTGATATTCTGGATGTTGCTCAACACGGAAAGTTTGAGCCCTTCTCATCAGGACAAGTTTAGCTGCCACCAACTTTAGAGCTTTGGCCTACTCTCGCCATATAGAGACTATCCGACCAGGCACTAGGCCCTTCTTGCGTTAGGAACCCGTTTATGAGCTCTGGATGTGCAATTTTAAGAATCCAACTCCAGCAGGTCAAGTCATACTATTAGTAATTCGAACAAGAAGGTGTGCCCTAACCAGTGCTTAATTTGTAAAATTACAGGTGCCGGGGGTCGAGGCATTCATAGGTCACCTCACACTGTAGGGATCGCTTCACCTTCTGCAGTTTTATTATTTTCTCAAGTAAATTGAGCACCTTTTCTTTTTTATGAGCTCTGTTCGGAATTAGACAGCATCATCATGTGGTGGACTATCATAAATAAGCGCCGGTGTTAGGAAATAAGTGCAGGTGCTAAGCACCGGCAGACACCGATACAAATTAAGCACTGGCACTCACTCAGCCCCACACTAAACTCCTCCGGCTCAGCCTCTCCACTCTGAGAAAGAATCACAAGACTGAGGATGGTTGTGAAACTTCAGGAAACACCACTTCATTCAGGGTTTGGCGAGTCGCATGAAGTGGAGTTTATTTTATGATACATGACACAGGGAAGAATAGGTGTGACCCACTCTGGTGTCACTTTATGATACTACAGACATAGTTCATTATTGGGGAGTGTTTACAGCAGTGCCCAGATGAACACAGTCTCTCCTTTGTCCTTAGCAGCCAAGAACCCGCTGGGTTCTCTGCTGTAGATGAGCTCGTTCTGGGTATTTGAGAACCTCTCGGAGAACGCCTCCTCCACAAGCAGTAGCAATGGGAAATCTGAAAAAGAACAGCATCATGTTGAAAATTGAATGTTTCTGATCCTCTGTCACAGATTACTGCCTGCTCTTCCTATAATGCCAGTTGTAAGGAAGAACTTGGGGAGTTTGGCATCACCATCCTCTTCAACTGATATCCAATTACACAGCAACATGTTGGCAAGTTGACCAAAATAAATGAGTGTCCAATGGAAGACTCAAGCAATTTTCCCTGCTGGATCAAATTTTGTCCGATTCTATGCAAATCACTTAATCTTGGGTCTCATTGTCCTTGTCTAGCAAAATTGGCAACGCTTGGAAACAAGATGGACGCCCATGTAATCAGTAATATTGAGTCGGGCTTCCAAGGAGACGAAGAACTCATAGCTGTCAAGTGGTTCTAAGAGTTTCAGTCCACTTTAGAATTTAGGGCCATGGAGACAGTCAGGGCAGCAAAACAGATGCTCTTTTTTAACTGTGTTCTCATTTGAGAAATGAACAGGATGCTGCAGCTGTTACATCTAAACAATCTTTCAGAAAAACATTTCAAAGGCATGATTCTGGCTCGGATTTGCTGGGCAGAGGTAGAAGCTAGTGGGCTGCATGTGATCAGCTGAAGAGTGTACGCATTATCATGCTGCTCAGACAAGGACACAAAGGGCCAGATGTATCAAAGGGTTTTACTCATTCTGTGTCTATGGGAAAATGCGTTGGTACATATGGCCTAAAGTTCTTAGTATTCTTGAAAGGCCAGACATGCTATTAGCTAGAGTAGTTAGTACCACTTCCCTTTAAAATGAATTCACCCTCTGTCCTGTCCCACAATTATTGGGCAGGGATAGCTGTTCATCTCAAAAGACCAGGAAAGTAAGCAATTATCTTGGAAGTCTGACCCCTGAAGGCTCGCAAGCACGAAGACATCCCCAAGAATCCTTTGAGTGATACCCAGTCTGTTGGCATCTATTCTCAAGAATCCTTTGAATGATACCCGGTCTAGTGTCATTTATCCTAGAGAGCCTTTTGAGGGAAACCCGGTGTGGCATTATCTATCCTCATGAATCCTTCAAAGGAAACCTGCTCTGGTGTCACCTATCCTCATGAATCTTTCAAGTGATAGCAGGGCTGTTGCGACGTCTGGGCCTAAGACATCTAGAATATTTATTGATCTCAATCCAGAGATTTTAGTGTTTGGACTGTGATTAACACTTTCCCAATCAGAATTTAATTTGCAGACATTAACCCATACTGGGCATCATAAGATCTGCAGTAAATGCTTTGTCGTTAAGTGACTCTGTCCTCTCTGATCTTCTGCTCAGTGGAGGTATGCATGCCATGGAGACGGTCCCCACAAGGACTTTAATGAATGGTCTGGGCAAAGGGGACAGTGTACCAGTGCTTAATTTGTAAATAAAAACATGCAGGTGCCCAAAGCACTCCTCTTAAACACGCGGCTGCTGCAATTAAATGTGCGAACACGGAATACTGAGGCAGCGTAATCCTGAAGCCATCTCGGGCCCCTTCAATCCATTTCAAGCCACTCCCTGCCCCTTCAGCTCACTCTTGCAGCTTTCTCCCATTGTGACGCTTTTTTGTTTTTCTCTTCCTTCGTCTTTCCCATATGTGTCTTTTGCTCTCAGCAAATGCTTGAGGTAGAAAAATAAGCACCGACCCTCAAAAATAAGTGCTGGTGCTCAGCACCGGAAACAACAAGCACAAATTAAGCACTGCAGTGTACCAACTATTTCCAGGCTACACATTTCGTGGTCAGGGATTAATCCAGCCATGTCTCGGAAACAACGCAAAGAGGAGCCTTTACTCATACCCAAATGAGCAGTCAAGACCATTTATTCATTTGAATCTCCGCTGTAATATTTCCTCTACCTCTCACTGTAATGCAGAGTAGAAGATTGGCAACTTCATAACTACAAAACATTGACCACGTTTTATGAGCGTGGAATTGTTTTTAATTTGTTTTGCCAGGCAGCTGTTCACATGCCTATATTGGCAGCATCCATAGGCTCCATGTCAGGCCAGTACAAAAGTGGCTGTCTGATGGCACGTGCCAGTGTTGTTTGTGTGGTGGCATTAGGGGTGTAATGTAGCATAGATGTGGCGATGCAACATTAGACCTGATTTACTTTTTCATTGTCACGTTAAAATAATAATTCTGTCACAGTCGGCAGACGTTTTAATGTGACCGTCCTTTAGGATAAGGCTATGCAAATGGTTTGTCTGGTGCCTCTGGCATCAATGGAAAGGGTTGGCACTTTTTCACAACGGACAGTTAGTTTGTCATCAGGTTCTCCACTGATAACTTTCTTTAATTGGTGAGAAGACCAGAGGCTCAAGGCATGAGCAGCACACTGCTAAAAACACTCCAGAAAAGGAATAAAGAACTTGGAGACCAGAAGAGGTTGTGGCACCAGAGTGAAATCAGGATCCTTTCAGGCAGGCAACAGGTTCTGAGGGTTGATCAGGATTCAATAAACAGATAGAAATGTGAGAGGAGAACCCTCCGTAGTAACAAGGGTATACTAAGCACATACAAATGTAGTGTTATTTAATAGTGAAAATGTATCTGCAAAGCAACTAAGTGTTGTATTCTGACCGAGGTAAAGAGCGAGCCAGACACATACCAGAGGAAGAAGGGTGGGGTACAGGGGGGCATGGACTTATAGATGGGTGACTCAGTTTCTTTGGAAACTAAAGAGGGGGAGGTCATAAGGGAGCATGCTGGCTCTAGATGGCTTTTTACTGATGGGGGAATATGCAAGGAAATATCTTTAGAGGGTTTTGTGCTAGTGAAAGATAAAGTGGGTAATAAAGAGCTGACCAGTGAGTCAAGAGTGGACAGATCCAGCAATGTAATGGAGAACTGGTAGGTAATGGATGGACCAGTAGGCAATGGATTACTGGTAATTTGTGGTAGTGGACGTACGCCAGGTATTGTGAGATGACTGCTATGTCTGAAGGCCCAAGCGTGGGGGATTTTAGCAGAGGTTAGAATAATTTACTTATTAGTCTGTTGTTTGGGATAGCCCATAAGAAAAAAGGCCATGCGCAAGAACTATTGTAAGCACTGTCCAGCCATTTAGACTTTCTTTTTGAGTCTGATTGTGCACTCAAGGGGTTATTGCGGTGCAGCGGTGCAACTTATGTTTCTGCTGGAACGAGCTCTCCAGCGGTTTGGATTGGCCAGGTTCCATCAGATGATTAGCTGCAGAAGGGAGAGATTCTTCTGTGGAAAACTGAACATCTGCCAACATCAGAGTTCGCCCCAGGATTACACAGCACAGGGCCTAAGGATTTAAGAGGAGTTCAAACCGGTGTATCTAAGAATCTCCGCGGCCTCTGCATTTTTGATTGGAGGTGCAGAATTGGCAAAAAAAAATTGTTTGCCTTCCCTGTCACCAATGTCAAACGCCCTCTTCATCATAAGAGACAGCTGGAGAACTGGGGGCTGTCTAGACTGGATTTTTATAACCGAGAACAGGCTTTGTTTAACAGAGTTCTCCAATTTCACAATTCGAAACTTGAGCAGCTTGTCCAATAAAATGTTTTTCATTGCATTCCTGGTGGTGATGGCCAGTTTATTCCATTTTAGAATGTAAACCAAAACCTCGACTCACTAAAAGAACCCAGAAACTGAAGCTCTCGGCAGTGTTAAACAACAAGGCTACAAAGTGGTAATAAAAGTGCTGTATTCCATAATACTAGTGAAAAACTGATGTATGCATCAGGGGTGCTTCGTTTTTAGGTCGAGCATAGCAGCACGCAAGTACTGCTTTTTTGATGTGTTGGTATGCATCTGGACTTTTAACCACACCTTACAGGCCCCTCACTATCACTCGTTTATGGGCTTGCCCTTCAAAAATCCTTTATTATCTTTGGTAGATGATTTACATTTGACCCTCTTTGGGGCGGTTTAGTTACCGCCTTGGACATCGTCCCTGTTACATGGCTAATTGCACTTTCGCTGATATGTTTTCCTGCGAGTAACTTTCTTTTTCCTTTTGTGAGCTGCTTCACACGGATGCCGTGGCTCTTTGAACCGGCTCGCTTATGTGAAACTGTATTACTTTTCATTTTCAATTTATGTGACAAAGAAAGTTCGGTTAGGAGTTTACAACGCTAAAAGCTCTAACTCGAGCAAATGCGAGACCCCTTGCATTGCAAATGCTTACTAACCTTGCCATCAAAACCAGTGGTGGAGAAAGGAGATTCACTGACCTATTAAATGCAGCAAATCAGGGACAGCGGGGTCCTGGAGTGTGATAGGTCATTGTATCCCAGCTTAGAATGTCTTGTACTTATATACTTGGGAAGAAGAGAGGCCATTCTTTAGGTGGTATCCACTAGACACTGCATGTTCTGTCTCTTACAAGACATATTGTGGGCTTACCAATAACATACAGGGGCTTGGAGTTCATCCGTTGCTTACCATTGGTTGGCTTTCCTGTGACTCATTTACCTGCTTCTTATTCACGTCCCAGGTTGTCAAACTTGTGTTTGTCTTTCCAATTGAACATTACTTCTTTACCATCACTTTTGATTAGCTGGCTTCTATGCTTTCGCTGCTTGCTTTTTTAATCACTGCCTTTTACTTTTCAGCTACGCACTCCACCAGAATGCATGCATTTTTCCAGTTGTATCCCATACCAGCAGGAAATTGGTTTGCACAGGAAATGTCTTGATGAGAGGTGTGCGCGGGGTTAAAAAAAAAAAGTGTGAGATACCAGCACACCACAATTTGTTACAAAATCGTAAGTTCACAAAGTTCACAAAGAGAAAAACATTACACTCCTATCCATGCATGTGTGCTGACAAATATACCATGGACCCAATGCAAACAAGTGGTCCCTTCATTTACAAATACATCTTTCTAGACCACTTCTAAATTGGTACAAAACAAGTACGGTTAGAGGCCCCTTATTACTTTTAATGCAGTTCCACCATCACTTCTTGATAGCACTGTTCCTGGCCCAAACCACTCTACCACAGACAAACATGGTCTGCTGCCCAAAGGAAGGCACATCAGGCAACTGTCTTACATTTGACATCTTAGCCTCTTGTGTCATGAGGTTGGCTTGTTATACCCTAGGAGAGAGTGGAACTAGACATGGCCATTTAAGGAGCATTGATAGCAAACAGCGATGGGCAAAGACAACTGCATGAGTAACAGCCTCATGCCAACTTAGATCAACTGAAGAGAAACCAAGCAATGAACAAACACAGAAGGCGTAGAGTAATATCAGGAAAGACAGGAAAAATTGATAAAATGGAAACATCAAGTGAGCTAGAGTTGTCCCACCTAGGAAACAGAATGACATTGGGCAAGCAGTGAGAAGTACTAATAGTATGAAACACCACCGAGAGCTAGACGCGTTCCAGCTAGGAAACAGAAGGACATTAAGCAAGCTGTGAGAAGTATTGATAGCATGGCACAACATCAAGAGAGCTAGACTCGTGAAATAACAGAAACATGGAAAAAGACCAAGCAAGCAACTGAAAATCAGTCAGAGTGGAGCCACAGCAAGAGAGCCAGAACTGTGGCACCTAAGAAGCACGAGTAGGAAGGAACAATATCAAGAGAGCGAGACTGGTGCTACCCAAGAAACACAGAACAAGACCCGACTAGCAGTGGGAAGTACTGCTAGTAAGGAACAATATCAAGAAAGCCCTACTCGTAGCTTCCAAGAAAGCTAAGACAAGATTATGCAAACAGCAAGAAGCTTTGCTAGCAGGGAACAGTATCAAGAGGGGCCTGATTCATGGCATCCAGGAACCACAGAACATCAAGGGAGCAAGTGAGAGGCATTGGTAGCATGGAACAATATTAAGAGGGCAGGACTAGTGCTGTCCAAGAAACACCAAATGAGACCAAGAAGGCACCACTGATAGCATTACCTTCACAAGTGGCAGATTAGTGGCACGCAGGAATATCATGGAGTGACACAACATCAGTTAAACACTTTGGAGCAAGGAATAATATCATGGACAGACTCCTACCACCCTGGAATAACATATAACATAATTATGACACATGCAAAAAGATTGACAACATGCAATGGTGCGTGGGCCCTAATGAAAGCGAGAGAATGAGCCTGCCGACTCCTAAGTATAAAGTAAAATACGGCAATAATCGTGGTTCAGTGGGCCTCTGGGCCCTGGTACGACTGCACCTGCTACACCTCCATTAGCTATGCCCATGGCATCATTAAACAATATCATAGGAGAGCAGACTTCCCATTAATCGTATGGTTGGAGAATCAGCCAGCTGAAAGACACCAACAGCATGAAACAATATCATGGGGAAGGGGACTTGTATCATCCGCAAACTGTATGGAGTGTGGTCAACAGAGCAGAGACACAAAGATCAATATTTTGGGGTGCATGCTTGTGCAAACCGGAAAACAAACAGAGCTAGACTACTCCAACTGAGAAAAATTGATGGCATGGGCAGAGATCAACAGAGGCAGGGGCTTGCCAGCAGGCATCACATGACAATAGATCGGGCCAATCAGTTAATATTGATATCATAGAAGTGGAACATTGTCGAGCAAGAGGCATTCTACTGCTATCTAGGAATGACATGGAACCGGGCCAGGCATGAACCAGAAATAGCATGAACCGATAGAGGTGGACTTTTCAGACCCATGATAATACAGAATGAAAACAGGTATCATGGGACCATAAAAAGTAAAAACGTTGGTAAATAAATGGTAGAACATACATCTAGTTGTAAATATAATCTCTATATTTTTGGGCAGATTTGTGTAGGCTGAAATGTTCCATTCCCCATGCTTAATTTGTGCCGGTGGTTTCCGGTGCAGGGCAACGCCACTTATTTTTGAGGGCTGGCACTTACTCTTCTGCCTCAAGCATTTCCTGCGAGCAAAAGGCACAAATGGGAAAGACGGAGGAAGGGAAAAACGAAAAAGTGTCATAAAGAGAGAAAATAGAAAGCTGCAAGAGTGAGCTGAAGGGGCAGGGAGTGGCTGTAAATGGATTAAAGAGGCCCAAAATGTCTTCATGTGCTCGCACATTTACTTACAGCAGCTGCTAGTTCCAGGGGAGAGAGTTGGGCACTGGCACGTTTTTATTTTCAAATTAAGCACTGGTTGCAGGTGGGGCCCTTTGGCACTCATTGTTGTGGACTGGCACTTATTTTTCCTCAAACTTTGACTCAAAGAAAGAGATAGAAAAACACAAAAAGGGAAAGGAGAGAGGGAGCAATATAGAAAAACTGGTAAAGGGAGAAAGTAGGGATGAAATAAAACCTGCAAGAGTGAGATAAGAGGGGAAGGGAGTGTTTGGTGATGGACAAAAGAGGCATGAGGTGGAGTCAATATTACTCATCCTTGGTATTTGACATCCATGGCATTTGACAGACCCAGTCGCAAGCTCCTGAACAAATTTTGGGTCCAGCACATACTCTTTTACAAATTAAACACTGTCCACATCCCCCCATAATCAACAAAACAGTTCGAGTCCTTGTCAGAGATCTAATTTTTCATGAGTGGGCATTAAAAGTGAAACCATTGTTTTAGTTAGTGCTGCAATACAAAAATAGTTAAATCAGAAACATAGCACTCCTGTTTTAGTTGATTGGGCAAATCTGCAGCACCCGCAAATTAAGGCAGGTAAAAAGGGGTCATGAAGCAGAGGTGGTGGACCGGTAGGTCAGGGAACATTTGCTGATAGGTCAAAGGAGGGCTTGCAGAGAGACATTAACCACCAACTATACTGTACAACAAATAAAAACATCCATTGGCAAAGCCAATAGGTCTCACCTTGGAGAGCTTTTGGCTTTGGCTATGTTTTATAGCCATGCTTGACAGAAGGGCAGACGCACTGCGGTGTGGCTAAAACTAATTTTAAAAAGTGCTATGATGCAGCCAGAGCTAATGCAATTCAAAATGTTTTCTAAAAGTGCATTAGCGCTGGATGCAAATAGTCTTTTTATTATTATTATTATTTTTAGTAATGCTGCAGGCCAGCCATGGTGCAATACAGCATGGCTACAAATCATTGCCAAAGTTGGCAATGCCCAAGCTGTACAGCAGGAACAAAATTAACTGCTGAGCCAATAGGCTCAAATGCAAGCCCTATGCTTGTTAGATCTCAGCACAACACACATGTGATTCTGACCAAATCAATCTCCTCATGTGTGAAAAAGAAAAAAAAACTATGGCATTTGTCAAAAAATCCTGTCACATAATTCAAGCAACTGAGTCCATGTCATAATGAAAATACATTTCGGAGAAGGTACCTTTTATCACAATTAAAGCATGTAGCTTATGTTTTGACCATAAACTTTCATTTCAAAGGAGACAATGACTTCTTTGAAGTGTGTGTGGCAAAGTAAAACATAGCTACAAATGGCAAGAGGTTCAACAAGGACAACAGAGAAAAATAAAAGTAGGTCCTCAATCGCAGCGCGATCAGCAGAGGGACAGAAGTCAAATTCAAGCAATCAGTACTCGGCCCATGCTCCAGCCCAAAGATGAGGAAACTAAGCCAGCACGTACTGGCCAATTAGAAAGCAGCATATAACAGTGAAAATGAAGCCAACGAATGTTGAGGAATGAGCGGGCTGCAAGCCCTTTCTTATATACATTATCTCTTGCAAGCGACAGCGCCTGCATTGTCGCAAGTGAGACCTAAAGATGTATTGTTCTGCGTTAAGCCAGAGTAAATATATGATTAACTCTGTATCCAAATGCAAAACCCAAACCCTGTAAATTGGTATGGTGTAGTCTGCCTCTGAATTACAGCTAATACTTGTTGTACATAAATTGCTATCTACACTGCTCATTGCTTTCTGAATATATTTTTTTTATAATACATGTCTTCGTTTCAACCTCCCAGTAATGTATATACTGCTTGACCTCCTGTGTTATATTACACAGCACACTTGTCTTGAACTTCCAATATCTCTCTTACTTAATCCTGTCTCTTCTTATCTCAATATCAACACCGTAAACACCTTTTGTTCCCTTCTATTTTATGTACACAACTATCTTGTCTCGATATTAACGAGCCTCTTTGAGAAATACAAATGTTATTGGAAAATTCAAGTCAACATACACTTGACTTCTTGGTTTGACATCCAATGTGCAGTGCTCTTCTGAAACCCATTTGGATAGTCTTTGCGCTATATAAAACGATTAATAAATAAAATTAAAACAAGCATTGACAAAGCCGACATCCATCTTCAATAATGAGTAAAATATTTTTCAAACGTCTGCTACAGTGATAAAACAAATGTTGCTTTCGGTAGAGAATACATTCATGACATAAAGAATGTAATGTGTCACGATTCAATGTGCGTTTTCAAATTAAAGTAGTCTCTTGTGCACTGCAATGCAATGCACGCTCTCTATAGGTTTTCTGTGGCACTTTCCGATCACTGTCACAGTTATCATGTGGGGTACCCCCTCTAAGATTTCACCCTTGACATACCCCTTGCAGTCTGGCCACCACTGACATGCAGGTGCCACAGATGAATCAACCAGTATGGTATCTACCTTGCATCTGCCTGTTGTTCATCCCACCAACTGATGGCATAGAGGGAACAAGACCATCCTGTGGGTATGGGATATAGGGCCAGATGTACCAAAGGATTTTACCCATTCTGTGTCTATGGGAAAAAGCTTTCGTACATATGGCCCATGGTATCGAAATGAACGATATTAAGAGAGTTTGACACCACAGAGGAGCAGGGAGATTTCATGAACTCTGGGGGTCCTGGCATCCCCTGTTCAAAAGAACTTTGGATTTATCATGCATTTTCAACTCACCCATGCTCTCTTAGCATAGTTCCAAGGCAGTGACATCTCAAGAATTATTGGGGCCCTGGGCAAAAATATATTTTGTGGACTCCTATAAGAACAATTTGCACTTAATAAGAGGTATAAATTACACATTTCCATACTGGCTCCTGGTTAATCAAGAGGGACTACAATTTACAAAAGCCATATAGGAGAGGGTCTTAAAAATCCATCAATTTAAAACCAAAAAACGGTGTTAAGGATTTGTTTAGCAAATAATGTATTTAAGATAGATGTGGGGTGTATTGCAATATATTCAGGAACATTTTACACTACCTGTACATGTTTCTTAAACTTCCAAATAGTCTACATCTTTTTTGCGACATTGCTAGTTGGGGTCGGGGCAGATGTCACAGATTCCAAATTTAGGAAACTGAGCTGTGCTGATATAATACAGAAAATATGCCTTCTAGCTTCCGTCAGAAAATCAGTTCTTCAATTACATAGATATTAATACAGATGCAGGCATCACACAAGAATGCATAACATATTCTGCAAGTTTGCCTATCCTCTATAGGCCTTGGAACAACTCCTCAGATTGCACAGTTCTTCTAAACTTAAGCCTCTAATCCATCCCTCTGGCTATAACAATTGTGCAAAATCAGATGGCAAAGAGCAAGCCTATTGCACATATTACACAGATCTCATAGACTCGAGCTCTGGCATCAGTTATATCTCTTATGCTACATCTGTCTTTCAAGTTAGATACTTGACAGCATCTGCTCTCATCAAATTACACATATATTACTCAGTCAACCCTCTAACAGCAGCTTTGTTCAAGAAGATCTTGTGATGGAGGTTTGCATATGCCATTTTATAAATATATAAATGTACTGAAATATCTGAGGAGTAATGCACAAAAACAAATATAAATATATGCACCATATACCACCCCGTTTCAAGTGTGTTTACATCTATGAGGAAATTTACTAAAGCGTGGCATAACGCAAAACAGCAACCAAAGCTACTGTGCTGCGTTGTGTCAAAGGGAGAGTGAAAAACAGCACCATATCTAGTAACGTAGTGCTATTTTTCTCTCCCACACTGCTGTGCACCAGCATGCTCACCCTTGCACTATAGAGCAAGGATGTGTCCCATGCACAATAGAGCATGGGTGTGCTGTCGAGCATACGTGTTGCACTGGAAGGCAACCCTCCCAGGACAAAAACTATGCTTTCATACTTGCTTCGTATGCATGCTGGACAATGCAGTACACATGAAGATTGAAAAGTATTGAGAAATTAAAACATTTAACCTCTATTACTCCTACCTTGAGGAGGTGTAAGGTTTTGGTGCAAATCAGTTAAACTACTGTTTGTAGATAGGGATTTCCATCAAAGCTCATGGGTGGCTGCATGCAAATGTCAATGTACCACCCATGGTACGTCACCTTGACACAAAGTACTTTGAGTCACTTTGGTTCCATCTTTCCATTGCAAATCCTGATTTGCGTTGAAAGTAAGTACCATCAAAAGCCTTTGCATTGGGTTTGCATTATCAAAGTAAATCAAACCCAGTGCAAAGTGTTTGGAAATCTAGGCCATAGCGTTCATAATAAATGTACCAAAAGGCAAAACAGTATCATTTGAGTTGTCACTATTGTGGTACAACTGAAGCTTAGCAGTGTTATTTGGAATAGTCTTTGAGGTTTCCTTCCATTACACCTGAAGGAAACATTTGTTTAGCTCTAAATAAAAAACTTAGCATGGATGGTATAAAAAGCTAAAACATTTCTCTGCAAAATGCCCATAATGAACTTCCACATCACGCTGTCTCCCCTTGCTAAAAACAGAAAAAATAGAAATTGACATTTATGCTGATTTGCAATCCAGGTTATCATGACAGGACTGTCAGAATAAGACAGCTAGTTCGGGCAAAGAGTTGAGAAGACTCTAGTAGAGGGGTCCATAAAAGACTGGGGCCTTGGGCCAGAGCCCACTTTGCCCATGCCTTGAAATGCCTCTGCAGAGGAGCAGCTCTTGTGAATTCCATATGCCCTTCAGAGCATCCTTTGTAAAATCTGCATACCAGTGTTGTAACTCAGGCCCCGACAGACCCTGTGGTGCAGGAGGGATCAAGCTCCAGGGGCCCCCTCAGCACAGTACGCTGGCCGGAGAGCTCCTGACTGAGTTCGGAGGGGGCACCTCCATGTAGTTTGCAGGGGGGCCACCCCAAGTTTCATTACAACACTACTGTACAAGTTACACAGCCAAGGGTGGCTGAAGCTTTGCTGATTGCAGACCTGGAGATAAGGGTTACAAGAATCAGAGCAGTGAAAACAGCATTGCCCACTATCAGCGAGCTGACAGCAGGCTACGCCTTCCCATGCTTTTATCTCCACCATTGAGGTTGTCCAACTCTCTGCACCTCCACTGGCACTAGTTATTCTCAAGTCCACACAATGTGTACCAGCTCCGCTATACGTCAAGCCAGAGAGAAACAAGTCCTCACCTCTCCCTCGCCCAGCTGGGCTCAACTTTCACAATCTATTTCTGAGAAACTGAACTCCGCTCTAGCCACCCTCAGCAGGACCAAGAACTAGTGCCTGAAACTTACCTGTGATCCTAAAACTCCCTTCCTAACAACGGGGGCTCTTTACGTCATGGCTATAACGTGTTCTCAATCTGAACAGAGCAGGTGGGATTGTTACTTCACTATGTCCGTGTCCTGGTCAGACACCTAGGACCAAAAGCCTCAGCAGAGAACCAGGGATTCTTACTCAACCATGTCTACATCCTGGTTAGATACTCAGGACCAGAAGGCACGACGGAGCATTCAAGATTGTTACTCCACTATATCCAGGTCTTGGTCAGACACTTAGGCCCTCGCCTGCTGCCCACCGGGCGGGAACCGCCACTTGGCCGCTCTGCGGCCAAAAGACCGCGGAGGCCATTCTGTCTTTCCCGCTGGGCCGGCGGGCGCCCGCCAAAGGAGCGCCCGCCGGCCCAGCGGGAAAGGCCCTGCAACAATGAAGCCGGCTCCGAATGGAGCCGGCGGAGTTGCAGGGGTGCGACGGGTGCAGTTGCACCCGTCACAATTTTCACTGTCTGCAATGCAGACTGTGAAAATCTTTAGGGGGCCCCTGCACTGCCCATGCCAGTGGCATGGGCAGTGCAGGGGCCCCCAGGGACCCCACGACACCCTTTCCCGCCATCCTGTTCCTGGTGGTAAAAACCGCCAGGAACAGGATGGCGGGAAGGGGGTCGGAATCCCCATGGAGCGCTGCAAGCAGCGCCGCCATGGAGGATTCCCCCAGCCGTGGGAAATCCGTCGGAAAACCGCCGGACCCGGCTGGGCGACGGCGGCTGAAGCACCGCCAGCCTGTTGGCGGTGCTTCAGCCGGCCTCCACCCTGGCGGTCATAGACCGCCAGGGTCAGAATGAGGCCCTTAGTACCAAAAGCCTCAGAAGAGAACCTGGGATTGTTACTCAACTGTCTACTTCCTTCGCAGATACTCCTGGATGAGAAACCTCTGCAATTCACGTGGGATCGAAACTGTGAGATCTGCTTCCGGGCAGACGCCTAGAACCAGAACCACAGCTGTCTACACACCTGCTGGTAACAGATTGGCTTGCCTAGTTTTCTTCCTGAAGCCCAATGCCTCTCGGGATTACTTTTCATATCCCTTTTAACTTTGTGTCTCACCAAAGTGCTGAGAAGCAGCTGGTTACAGGCACACAATTCCTTAAAAAAAGAAATATGCAGAAGAGCTGTCTATGTGCATGAAACTGATGTATGTTGTTCAGTGAGCTACGAAGTTGCACAACATCACAGGATAACCTTCCGAGTACAAGTATCCACTAATTATGACTCCCTTTCACGTTTTTATCAGGGACATGCAATGCAAGGAGGCCATTGTAATGCTATGAATGGTATCGGGACTCAAGAATTAAAGCCCTGTTATCCAACATCAAATAAATGGAGGGCATAGACCTCTCTTACCACCCAGTAACATGTGGATCCAGAATAGAAAACAATACAAGGCTCAGCAAAAGCAACCAAGCATTCATGAACCTTGTCAATCCTAAGATAAAAAGGAAAAAAAAAAAGTCACTAAGTCGTCTAAGTGGATTTATGTAGCGCCTTAGTCTAAAAATTTCCCAAGGATGCAGATCATTCACTACTCTGAAACCAGTAAAAAAAAAAAAAGTTATAGCGCATGAGCCTAAAATCTTGGGCAGTCTGAAATGGACAAGGGGTTCTTCGAGTAGATTACTTACTTAGGCTCTGATTTAGCGTTTGGTGGACAAGGTAGACCATAGCAAATGAAAGAGTAGCTTCTCCGCTAATCCCTTGGTCCGCCCACCACTATAGAGCCATGCAGACCGCAAGTATTCAGTCGACTAACCCCTGCCCGCCCCCCATTTGCTCCATCGACATAATACTGACTGTGTAGGGGACATCAGAGAAAGCACTTTAGTTAGGGTGGATGGTGAAAAGTCTTTCATGTCCATCACTGTCAGGAAAAACCTAGCGGTAAGGGACAGGAAAAAAACAAAAAAAACACCGCCCCAACACCCTCCAAGATTCCTAGGGTGTCGGAAACAGTTTTTTGTTTTTCAAAAACAAACTCCTGCTTTAGGAGTTTCTTTTTGTAAAACAAAAAAAATTGAAAAGTTTGACAGCAGACCATCATAGCTGACGCAATTGTCTGTCAAACTTTTCCTACATTGACATGAGACGCCATGAAAGATTCCTGTCACTGTACACAGTTGTCCACAAGGCCGGTGGACAAATCTATTATTGGTGGGAGGGGGTTGTTGAAGAAGTCAGATATTGCCCTTTGATGTCCCAATGGATTGCCGCCTTTCTAGCTCAGTTAAGAGCCAGTTGCAAATGATGACTGGGCCAATAGTTAATTTATGGGACAGTGGCTTTCTCACAAGTATTTTTTTTTGTACACAGCAACTGAAAACATCACGGAAAAAAACCTGAGGCCCTTACAAGCATAGGTGAACTCCACAATTCTTTTCTACGCCCATGTACCAACAAAAGTGTCATGTTCCCTGTCATGCTCTGAATAGTGGAACTGGCATGGAAAGATTCTGAAGTCCAACATGTCTTCAAACTTCCATTTGCTATCCTTTCATGACACACAAGCTAGGTTCAAGACCACACCTTCATTAACAGTAGTTAAACTTGTTCCCAGACTTTTATTCAGGGTATAAACACTGAACAATTACGAAGGCGTTCTCGTGCCAAAAGGAGGTTGCATTATGTGGTGAGAGGCCGCCAAGAATGTCTGCGAAGAGATTTAACCAGCTGAGAAAATTAGGAACGTAACAACCATTGACCAAGAGTATGAATTAGGGAGGGTGTAGAGTGAAACTGGGCGTCATCTCTCTCCTGTCCTATTAATAAAGCTATTGGGCGATTTTACTCTATTTTCAAAACCTATTTGTGGATCAAGGAGTTTTTTTCTTACTTTCCTGGTTGCTGAATAAAATGTCAACTAGACTTAGTAAGTCTGGCCCTCACAGTGGGTGGTCATGCATAGCTCCCAACTTACAGTTAGCAAGACCCAGTTACTTTTGGTGGGGGCGGGAGGGTGCAGTCTCCTCTTCCACAAAGTGAAATGCAGAAACAAAGCTAAGACTTTTAGTGTGTCAATGATGTGCTTTGACTTGTTCCAGCCCATTGGTTAGCCGCGCATCAATTGGATTTAATCCCTTCTCAGATGTTTCTACTAAATTAGCATCTAGTCGCTCTGCTTTCGGCATTAATGTGCATTCATGATATTGTGTAACTGAGACATTCGTCATCACCAACTTTAGGGTGGGGGAGGGGCGATAAAGAGAACCACTTTCCTCGAGCAGCTGGGCTAGACAGACTGCATTCCAAATACATCACCTGGCAATTCATTTATTCACAGGGGTGGTGCCCAGTGTAGTTTCAGTGTAGTTTCAGAGGAGCTGGATAAACTTAAGATTTTCTGTACAGACAACCAAGAAAAATAACATTCAATTAATCCAAGCAGGGCTCACTTACAAAGCCAGGAATTACCCAGTATCTCCGGAAAGCGTCCAGTGATCCTGAATCTAGACGGACTATCCCGGACGTAAAACAACTGGGCATTCTCACTAGACCCGGTTAGACAAACCAGAAATGTCAGTTTTGCAGAAAAGTGGAATAAATTACAATCTCAAATGCCCCAGAGGTGATCTGGAGGTTGAGATACGAACAGCATCCCTTACAGAATTGTCCTCACTGTGACGTTTGCAATACTGTTCATGTGTTAAAAACAAATAAGAGTAAGAGTAAGCAACTTTTGCACAAAATCTACTTCTACACACAGCAGGGTCTGGTATAATAGATCACAGTGCAGAGCAAGCACACATCTGATATCTAAATCTTAAATATATGCGTCCATTTGTAGAGTGAGAGCACCGCCATGTTTGAATAAATGAGGGAATCTATTTGCTGACAAATGGCTCATCTAGACCCTCACCCACACGTTCAAGGCCCTTTAAGACACTGGACCTACCTGCTAAGTCACAAACCCTCCAGATACCTACGCCCTGCCTCCCTCGTGCTGGCCCTTAGCACCCACACACAATGCGGCAGAGCACAAGGGCGCTCCTTCTTCTACCTCGCAGCCAAAGCCTGAAATGATCTCCCTCTGCAACTCAGGACCTCCCTTACTCTACAGGAGTTCTGTAGGATGCAGAAAACCTGGGTCTTAGCCCAAGACCCTGGATACCCTCACCGGTGACAAGCCGTGCTCTACAAGTTGACTTATTGTAGGAGGCAAAAAGTCAACCAAAATAGGGAGGAATAATACTTAAATGGGGTGGAGGTATTCTTACAGCCAATAGAAAAATAGTGATAAGTTATGCATTGTACACATTGATCAACCACAATAGAATGCTTCAGTGAATTTGACAATGTTTAATTGGCAACTGAAAGAGATCTTTAAGAAGGTGAGTATGTGATTTAACAGCACAGCTAAAAAGCAGCTGCTATACATTTCAATACAAAGTGCTTTAGAGGCAGTTTTCGCAAAGTCGTTTCAAGACCACTACCCTTTTTAATAACACTCCAAAACTGTCTTCCGTGAAATGACAATGAGCTCATCAAATATTTTTTATTCCATCTTCAGAAAGGCACTGAGGCTGACTGTTAAGCAAAGGTACATTTTTAGTCAGATTACTGGGTCATTGGAACATATGCTTGTTTTGGGCTGCACACATGAACAGGTCTTAGAATGTTGATCTAACTGAGTTAATGTATTTGATTTCGGGATGTTTGACAGGTACGTCGCAGACTCGATCCTAATGCATCTTCCATTCCTCCTGTGACTGAATAAGTGAGTGTCAATTAGTTGACAATATTACTGCCTGTTACTCTGTCTGAAATATGTGCTATTTTAAATCAAAATAAAATAGTAAAATGGCATCCCACTTTGAGCAGCTCTTATATAAGAGGTCAGAGCTGCATTCATTCAGGAAGCCACCAGGCCTAACAAACAGTCAAGAAAGGCAGTTGCCTTGAAACAGCCAATAACACATAGAACATATAGCTGTTGGGCAATGTCCTTCAAAGAGGTCACTTCAAACAGAAATCATGTCTGTTAATAGCATGTTATTATAACAAAAAAAGCTTCCAGTTCTGTTCTGAAACCCCCAGCACATAATATGTCAAATTCACTAAAATACCAATGGTGTTACTAAATCCTGGAGGGACAATGTGCAGAATAAAATGCAACACTTCTTAAGAATTTCTCCAAATTCCTTTCAGAAGAATGACCATATGCTGCATATTGGTTGTTCCTAAATGTCTACACTAATTATAGCAATTAGTCTGGTCTTGATAGAAAATGGGACACATTTGAAATGGGCGTAAGAGACACTAGGCAGACGACATGGTTGCCAGTTTAAAACTCTAAAACTAGGATAAGTAGTGCATGAAGGAGTGTTTTCATTGTGCAGTGCTTTTGCATTGACAATCTATTACACAAAATATCAATGTTATATTGCTTTGGACATACCCAGGCTTAGTTTGACAGCAGAAGGGGGGTATTCAAGGATTTTCTGCTAAACTGCACTAGTTATAAGGACCAGCACACAGCGATGCAGTGCCTACACCAGTAGAGCGCTAGCTTACTTCATCTGAATAGAAACCGCCTAGAGAAAAACCCACAAGCCATATATTAAAGCAAATTCTACAATCTGCCTTATAATGTACTCTGAGAAACTTATGATAGGGAAGTTTGCTTTAGGTGGAAGTGGTATGAATGTGGTTAGACATAAATTATATGTTCAGGCTTCACATTTCTGAGATATCTCAGTTTACCCACAAGTCAGGCGCCAGACATCGGAGTTATCCCTCAGTTGACAATGCTCCATTATCAAAGAACGGTGCCACAACCCATCATTTCTGCTCAATTTCTTCTACAAATTACCATTTCTTCTACAAACTAAGCATTAGGTTTAGTGTTTAGTGCCTGAGACAACCCACTAAAGAGATTCAAAAACTATATATGTAAATTCTGACTCGAGTTGCTGCTTAAAAAAGCATAATGAACGACCTCAGGCATTCAGATTCTGAACAGACAAACAACATCTGAAGTGATATAAAAATAATCATTAAAACAGATACATTTCAAGTGCTTTCCTTAAACAAAGAATAGTTCTCAAATTTGTGCAGGACAGGCCTTAGTGCATTCCAAATAGAGGAAGCAACAAAAAAGAAGGAACTTGTTGATAAGTTATGCTATCATATTCTAAACTCCTTGAAGCTTGTAAATACCCATCTAAGGAAGGGCATTCTAGCAAGCATTGGTATAGTTCAATATAGAAATACTGGTAGCATTCACAGTCCAAGCGGTCATGTTTCACAAAATAAAAAGAAGGTTTTTCTTCAAGTTCCTTATTTGGGGATGACAAGATGACCCAACTACGACAGCAGGACGAGGCAGGTAGAAATGTCATCATTGCAATTTTGCCTGAAACCATTCAGTACTGCCGCCTGGGCAGTCTCAGCAGCTAAGCCAGGTTTTAAACTCATCCAGCTACCATCTAGTAACTGGTGCTCTTCAACATGTTTGGAAAGTTGGTTAGTCAGACATTCTCACCAAGCTGAATGACTGCTGGCAAATTAAAGGTGAGCCTGTAGTTAGTTTCTGCTCTGCAGCCCAAGTGTAACTTCTTTAAAATGGGGTTGGACAACCCATTTCTTTCATCCATTAGTGACAGACAATAACAGGTGTTCAGAATGAAGATAAAAACACGTGTAACAATTTTAGAGTCCTGGCAGGACATATGCCCTCTTAGGAGGCCAACCTTAAGGAAGTAAACAAGGAATAAACCTTCTCCCATTCCTTAATCACTGGGAGAGCTGTTGTATGAGTAACTAAAAGGCAAAGGATTGCAATTATGATGCATGGCCAAGGGCAAAACTGGAAGCTAGGCAATACAATCATGAATGCCCTTGATCTTCAAATGGAAAACAAAATAGACAAAACCTGAGAGGGGGAACGGTCTATTTGATGAAGGGCAGGATGGTGAGATTGGAAACTGCCTGGAATAGGGCACTTGAGAAGTTGGAAGCCTGAGAAATAAAAACAAAATTAAACGAAAGAGGTATTATTAGCAGTAAGATACAATTTATAATGCCCGAGTTGTTGATGTTTATGTAGTCGAAGTCTGATATATGTGTGCATGCAATCAAGTTTGTGTTTGGCTAGAAGCAAAAGTGTATATGTTTTATATCCAAAAGGTTGATGGCTTGCATGCCTGTGTACCTTCCCCTGAACTCAGTTGGAGATGCCTAAACTACCCTCCAGCCTGTCCTGCTCTCTAACGAATGAGGCTTTGCGGTTCATCAGATCATATTTGGTGTTTTCTTTAGCTCTACATACCGCATACTGGCAGATTCCCATCACCAAGAGCCAAGACCGAGGTGAAGCTAAGGCCTCACGTAGAGTCTGGCGGAGTGGGAGTAGCACCATAACTCTGCGGTGTTTACACCCCACTAAACTCCCTGTCCCCACACGCTTGTAAGAGTTGGTGAAAGGACCATGTTTACACCAGTGGTGCTTCGGTTGGCTCTCCTGGTTGCCCATCACACAGGTGCTGGCCAGTCACAATGATGGTTGTCCCACCCTACATCTAGCGAGCTACGGTCACTCCTTTTCCCTACCAGAGACATGGTGCATACAGACAGGGAGCATGCAGAGTGTACCCCCAAATGTAGTGTGAATGCTCCTTGTGCATCAATCCACCTGTGTTTTGTATTCAGAAAACAAATTCCCACTTTGAAAGGGTATTTTCTCACTGCAAAGAAATTTGCACAATAGGTGCTTTAAAAATAGTGCCCATTCAGCAAGCCAGCAGTGTCTGAAGGTGGTGCCCCCACAGCATAGAAAATCCCAGCCAGGCAGTTGGGGGGGGGGGTCTCTAAATAGGCGAGGGTCCTATTCCTGAATGGCAGACGCCATGGAATCAACCGCTGTGGTAGGTCTGCTGACTGCTCATCAGGTTCTAAATGTACATTTAATCATCACATAATGAATTCTTTATCTCAAGAAAGCACTGCTTACAGAAAGTATTTTTTTAACGCAGATTTTTTTCTTTACTGTTTTAGTCATGACTTGAGATGCAAAACAGACCTTCTGGCTTTGCACCGATTGTTTTTGATGGTTTGTGAACATAAAGCACTGTGGGGCTGTGAATGTCTTCCACTCGGCATGCTTTACACTGATGCCCCCTCTTAACATCGGCCCTCTTCTGTGTCGAATTCAAGATGCTAGTTGCATGCAGCAGACAGGCCTCGCGTTGTCCTTTCATTACGTGGTTTTGGTCATGTGCTTGCTTGTACGGCACTGATGTTGAACTATCCGGTGGTCTGTATCAAATACCACGAAACTGGTAAAGTCTGCCTGCTACTATGAAACTCAAGCACACCTAAGGGGTTACAGTTAATTCGAGCTTCTGCGGTCAGGCATACAGTCTTGACTCGGTCTGGTTCGAAACACCCCAAACAACTTGCAGATTTACTTTATTTCGGTTCTTGGCAGACATTTTGGAACTGGCTCAAAAGCAGAGTCTGTGGCCAGAAAATGCAGCAGGAACGCCAGTGATAGAAGACAGCTGGAATGTGTTGGGATGCAAGAGCCAGATAGTCTTGCTGTGAAATATTGTTTCCTAATGCTTGAGGGCTCTTGTTATTGTCATGGACCGTCCGAACGTCCGCGCTGTGCTTCAGAACAGGAAGAAGGTCAACAGACCAGACCAGCAGGCTGCAAGGACGAGGCCGGCTGAAGGGCTGCCCTACAAGCGCATCACTTGAACGGACATAGAAGAGGGACAAGGGTTAGGCGGAGTGACGTCAGAGGCACGGGACTTGCTGATCCGGTCTAGTTTTCTTCGCGCAAATTTTATGGCAAGACCGGAGGCTCTTATTATGCTTCTCAATCTTGCTTTATTTTAAATAGCAGCAGTCAAGAAACTACGTTTCCCATGAGGCTGAAGTAACAGGCAGCCAATGGGAAAGAAAAACGTATCGGCATTGGAACCAATAGCAACACTTGAACATGGTATAAACATTACACTTGACTGCAACCAGCCCTCTTTCTTGCTGCTCGCAGTCAAGATAAGTGTTCCAAAATTTCTTCACCTTTTCTTATCTGCGCGTTTTTCTTAAATGTACCTATTTGCATGAACCTTTACTTTAATATTGTTCCGCTGCAACGCGGCTGTGCTGTTTCATTGAAAAGACTCGCTCCGTGCTGTTTTTTATCTGTTTCCGCCCCCCCCTCCTCGCGCCGGCCTTTCAAGGAACGCGGACGTTCCAACGGCCGTCTTTTTACTTCACAAGCGCTTCTGCCTCCTCAGACGACGCGCGCGTAGGCTGAAATACCTCGTTTCTCCAGGACGGCCTGAATCCAGCTTCTCTGCTCGACTTCAAGCTCCAGTCTGCTCCCTCTACACCGGTAACGCCCCCGTGGGCGTGTTCTACCAGGCCTTGTCCTCCACATTTTTTCTATTTAACCCTTTCACTCCTAGTTCTCAATATGAATGATAATTCTATCAATGAAGATGAGTCTTTTAACCAAGACCTTGATAATTTTATTAGTGATTCTGTGGCTAAAGGCATTAATAATTTGATGGGAAAAATAACAAAAAACCTTCAATCCTCTATACAGGATATGGTTTCCAAATCCTTACTGGCCCATTCTGCGGGGGAATGCAGAAAGAGAAAAATTAAGGATTTGTCTTCTCAAAAAACAGATGGCGCTAGCTTGACTGGTGAAACTTCTTCACCCCAGATTGAGGACAAGTCTCCTCCAAGGCCTCCTTCCAAGGAGGGGAAATCTAAATTAAAGTGTTCTGAAAAGACTAAACATATCTCTGCTACGCCACAAAAAATTACTATTTCCCATATTTCAGACACAGATGATGACATGGGTGACTTAGACGACCCAGATGACGACCCAGATATCTGGGGCTCCCAGTCTCAATCCTCCCCCCTCCCAAAGAGAACAAAATTTGACTCAACCACAAATACCTTCACAGCCAAACAAATACTGGACCCAGACGGTAATCCCATGTTTAATCCTTCTTTCCTTCACCACCCCAACTCAACTGAATGGTTACCCTCCTCTCACGTGTCTGAATATATCTCCTCCAGACTGAGACTTCCCCTAGACAAACCCACTAGGTCCAAACTAAGATCAGAATGCCCTAGACCTTCCCTTTCTTCTAATATTACCTCTACCCCGTCTATTGACCAATCCCTCCATACTTTCTTTTCCAAATTTGGCAAAGACCCCACAAAGGCGTCGATAAGGCCTGGTGCAACTGTCAAGACAAACTCTTGGACCTGGTCGGCCCTTTGGCCAGAATCTTTGACATGGCAGAATCAGCCAAATCAGAAAATACCGACATTGATCCGGCAGAATTATCCCTCTGGATCCAAAGAGCCTTCTGTCTCTTAGGCAACGCCAATTCGGCCATTATCCATGAAAGACGGAAGGGTCTCCTACTCAAATTAGACCCTAAATTAGCCAACCTAGCTTTCATCGACCCCGGTGTCAAGGCGGATGGTCTTCCTCTTCGGGGATTCATTCATAAAAGACCTCGGAAAGTTTGTCTCCACTTTCGCCTCTATAGACAAGGCACAACAATCAATCAAAAAAGTGTTTCACCAACTGGTTTTTGGCAAGGCCGGTACAGGCAGGAGCCGCTTTACCGGCCGTCCCGCCCGATCACAAGGGTCTAGAGGCTCCTTCAACGCCTACAATTCCACTTATGATTCACAATCCTACAAACCTCAATTCTATCCCCAACGTGGCAGAGGCTACCGAGGTCGTGGACATCGCGGCGCCAGATTCAATTACCAACAAGGTAAGCCCCAATTATGGCCTTCCTCCTGTAGGCGGCCGCCTTCGTCATTTCATAGAAAAATTGAAAAGTATCACCTCAGATCCATGGATACTCAACACAGTTCAAGGTTACACCATAGAACTCTATGCAGTACCACACCAACGGTCCCTTCCTCCCCCCCTTTTCTTCTCTTCAGAAATATCGTCCCTAATCTCATCAGAAATCCAATCACTTCTCCACAAACAAGCCATTCAGATATCTCGCCCGGATTCTTCCGGTTTCTTCAGTACCCTCTTCCTAGTCCAAAAGAAAAACAAAAAACCGAGACCAGTCATCAACTTAAGAAATTTCAATCGATTTGTCGTATACAGACATTTCAAAATGGAAACCATCATTCATTTAAGAGATATTCTTCTCCCTCAAGATTACATGGTCCGCTTAGATCTCCAAGACTCATATTTATCCGTTCCTGTACACATATCTCACTGAAAATTTCTCCAATTCCAATGGCAGGGACAAACTTACCATTTCTCCTCCCTCCCGTTCGGCCTCTCTTCTGCACCTTGGTGCTTTACAAAAATAATGAAACCGATCACAACCCACCTCAGGTCTCTGGGAGTCAGATTGCTTATTTACCTAGACGACATCCTGTTAATGCATCAGGATCGCCTCTCTCTCCAACGTCACCTACAAATAACTTGCTCCCTCTTATCCCAATTGGGCTTCCTAGTCAACAAAGAAAAATCTATTTCTATTCCTTCAAAAAGGATAGAGATTCCTCTGCAGCCGTCCTCCAACTTCCACAACAAAAGGTAAAATCTACAAAATCAGAAATTCTGAAACTCCTCCGGAGTTCCCAAATCTCCCTCAGATCCCTAGCCAGAGTTGTAGGTCTCCTCGCCTCCTCAATACAAGCCATCTTTCCCTGACCCCTTCATTACCGGGCACTCCAAAGACTAAAAATCCGACACCTCAGAAGCGGTCTCTCCTACTCAGAGTCCATCAATCTCGACCACGAGTCCCGTCTAGAGCTTCATTGGTGGATAGACCATTTAGACGCCTGGAACGACAAGACTATATTTCCATCAGCCCCAGATCTTGTGTTAGAATCAGATGCAAGTCTGACGGGCTGGGGCGCACGATGTGGCGCAATCTCGACTGGAGGTTTCTGGTCTTCAGAGGAGTCCAAATTGCATATCAATTATTTAGAGATGCTTGCGGGCTCCTTTGCAATCAAAAGCCTCGCAAAAAACAGAGCCCAGTGTACCATCCTCCTCCGTATGGACAATGTGTCAGCTGTCCGCTACATAAACCACTTAGGGGGCACCAGATCAAAAACCCTAGCAGATCTGGCAAAAAGTCTCTGGGAATATTGTCTCCACAACAAAATTTCCCCGTTAGCAGAATACCTCCCCGGTTCTCTCAACGATGTCGCAGACTGGCACTCTTGTTATCTCAGAGATGCCAGCGACTGGAAACTCCATCCATCAGTCTTCCAATCTCTCCTTCACAAATGGGGTCCCTTCAAAATAGACCTATTTGCGTCCCGCCTAAATACACAACTTCCTCTGTTTTTCAGTTGACGTCTGGATCCTTCAGCCCTCGCTTCGTGGACTGGTCATCCACACCCAATTATGCCTTTCCCCCATTACTAATGATTACCAGAGTGCTCGCCCAGGTCAGGCGCCAAAAAGCCTCCCTAATCCTAATAGCTCCATTTTGGCAATCACAAGTGTGGTTTCCCCCTCTCCTCGAATTAACTATCGACTTCACAGTCCTCCTTCCAGTTTTTCCTTCCCTCCTCCGGAATCCCACCGGCTTTCCTCATCCTCAACAATACCCTTTTCCTATCGGCCTGGAAGGTTTCAGGTATCCCCAACCTCCCTTTCCAATTTGGACAGAAGCTTCAGACTTCATTAACAACGCATGGGCTCCCAGCACTAGAAAGGCATTCAAATCCGCTTGGTCTCTTTGGTCAAGCTGGTGTCTGGGAAGGAATATCGATCCCATTTCAACCGATGTAAATTATATCATAAATTTCCTTGCTGCACAAGCTGGCACAGGCAAGTCTTACAGGACAATTAACCTTTATAGATCAGCTATTTCCCTTCAACACTCTCACATTAATGGAAAACCGATTGGAGAACATCCCTTGGTATGCCGCCTTCTTAAGGGAGTAACATTTTCTTTTCCTCCGTTACCCAAGTATACCAAGTTATGGGATGTCAATGTTGTCTTAAAATTATTTATTACCTGGCAAGACAATGCTGATCTTTCTCTGAAAACGATTTCAGCCAAACTAACAATGCTACTTTGTTTAGTCTCCATTAAACGTATTTCTGATGTTAAAGCACTAGATATTTCATCCAGACAATTTTCCCCCACAGGTGTTTTATTTACTATTAACAAACGTACCAAAACAAATATACGTTCAGTGTTCTACCCTTATTTCCCCAATCAACCCAAATTATGTGTAGGACAGTGTCTCAAAGTATACGAAGATCGCACAGCCAACCTCAGAACGTCCTCATCCCAACTCCTCATTTCTTTCCGCAAACCCCATAATCCTGTATCATCCGCTACTCTAGCCAGATGGGTACGTTGGGTCATGACCTTCGCAGGTATAGACACATTAGTATTTGGCGCTCATTCCTCCAGGGGTGCCATGGCCTCCATAGCATGTTGGGTAGGTTCCAGACTCGAGGACATTCTGAGATCGGCTGACTGGTCCAATGATTATGTTTTCAGAACTTTTTATTGTAAACCCATTCATACAGCAACTTCTATAATAATTAACATGCTTTAAAAAAGCATAATAAGAGCCTCCGGTCTTGCCATAAAATGTAGATTTTCCTAGTAATTTATAACGGAAAGTCTTAATTTTATTAAAGACACGGAGGCGAGTATTATCCCGCCTCAGGTTCTCTAATTTTGTCGATTCTTCCCTCCCACAGCAACAACAAACCAACCTCAGAACCCTTCCTGATCACTGGAACAAGTTCCCAACACCACCAAGCTGGACCAACCTTCTACCTCAGGACCACAACAAGCTCCGGTCATCTCACTGCTTCTTTCCGCTACTCAAATCCTGGATGAACTTTTGCCAAGAACTTTGCTCCCTCATTTTGGCAGTTGCTATAATTGTTTCTATTATCCCGTTATTTTCTCACACAGACTAGCCTCCTCGCATCAAGAAAGAGGGCTGGTCGCAGTCAAGTGTAATGTTTATACCATGTTCAAGTGTTGCTATTGGTTCCAATGCCGATACATTTTTCTTTCCCATTGGCTGCCTGTTACTTCAGCCTCATGGGAAACGTAGTTTCTTGACTGCTGCTATTTAAAATAAAGCAAGATCGAGAAGCATAATACTCGCCTCCGTGTCTTTAATAAAATTAAGACTTTCCGTTATAAATTACTAGGAAAATCTACATTACAACTCTTAGTCAAAGAAGAGTGTGTTTTAATGTCCCAAGTCTTTTGACATCTCAGCCACTACAGTTGTTTTTTTCCAACTCCTGGATTTGTCTACTATTTCATCTTGTATTAGTTTATATTTGGTCATTTGCTGTATTCAGTCACTATTTATCGTTAGGGTACTACTTTTGCTTTTTCATTTAATTCTCATTGTACAGCACTACAATGAATTAGAGGTTTTGTGGCATGTTAGAAAACTTAAATACAGAATCGCATTTTATTGCATGGGGAGATGCATAAGAAGCAAGCTCATAGTTGACTTTAAGGACTGAACCCGATTCTGTTTTGGGTCAAGGCTAAAAGCAGAGGTCACTATATGTCTTCTTTTTGTCTACAACGTAGGGGTTGTTACTTGAGTTCCAAATCACTGGTGGTCATTTCAACTCTGCAATACGAGATGGGTAACTTCAGCAAGGGAGAATCGAATCACGAGGCAGAAATTACTAAATTATGCATCAAGAAAAAGCAAATTATTCAGCTACACACAGAGGCCGTGTTTTTTTTATTTATTAATTTGTCCTTTTAGCACATTAATATTGTCTGGGCAAAGGTTAGAAGCTATTCTAACTGAAGCCCTTCCTCAAGCTGAACTGCTTGATCCAGTGCTTTTCAAGCTCTGTTATGTTGACACCTGGTGGAAAACGAAACAATATTACCAGATTAATGATGTATAGACGCATAAAAAAGCAAAATGGATTTTTTTTTCAATTGTCTGCAAATGTGAAGTAATTTAAGATTGGAGGCAAAAAACGAAGTTGTTATCCTTAGCAGGGTTTGTGAGAGCAGGTAGAGTACAACAAACAGCAGTGTGGCGACTGGTGGCCTGAACTGAAGCACTAGAATGTGCCGGCAAAACGAGAGGATGTATTGCAAAAAGATAAAGCAGTACGCTTGAGTTTAGCATATTGCTTTGTCTTTTAGAGATAAAACCAATAAAATAAAATAAAAACACATTAACATAGATTTGTGTATTTTTTGTTTGTGAATTCAAGAAAGCATTTCATAATTTGTGTATGTGTTAGATGTATATTGATTTATCTAGTTTTGTATATTATTTTTTGGTTCAGATCGTAGAAACTGACTGGGGTTCTAGTGCTTAAAGTAAATAAGTGCCAGGGTCCGCGTCAGGAGGCCATCACAGCTTGCACCACCCATTGCCACTGCTGCCAATAACGGTACTTACACAACTACCAACCACCACACTACTATAAGTGAGACAATTCAGACAGTTTGAGCCCCCAAAGCTATAAGAATGGCTTGGACGACATGTATTAGTTCTTTTAATTTTCATAAACCTGTTGTGCTGCTTATCTTTACATTACACAAAAAGTGCCAACTGGTGGCAGCTGTCATAAAATCAGTGTTGACAATTTAGTGTCAGCACCAAGCAAGTGAAACCACTGCCTCAAATTAAGCACTGCAGCGTCCCCATCTTCCAACAGCCGGGCTAATGGAGAAAAAACAGAACACTCCTTTGCCCATGGAAATGAAGACTGATTGTATGAGATAGCAGATCTTTTACAGACTTTTAATGAGAATCTTAGCCAGGCTTAGTTATGTCCAACGCTGAATTAGGGTGGTTTCATGATACCACAAGGAGTAAAGGTTTTGGCATGGCTTTGGCAGATAATTCAGCAGATAAATCAGAGGAGGGCTGGTAGACGGTCCCATCATGGATGGTTATGGAGCCGTTCCCCTCTGTATTGGTGTTGCACCGTTGACTGAACATTGGCAGCCCAGGACTACACTTGTCTCAGACCATACTGCTCATAGAGATTGCACAATTATGTCAAAAAGAAGCACCTACAGAAGTGATTATTCCACTCCCAAAGCGGTAGAAATTATTGTTTTCTTTGTATTACTGCTATTGAGCAATCTCTAGCTCACTGTATGGAATTTTAATCTTCTCAGATACTACTGTGTCCAATTGTTCCCTGGAAGGAGTCTACAAATTAGTGAGGGCCAACTCTTGTCCCTACCAGCCCATACCACTGAGTTCTTTCACATATCTTCCTGGGTTTGCCCTCCCCCTCTGCACTGCAACACTTGTACTTGTGTGATCAATAGATAAGTACTTCAGGAAATTCAACAGAGTTTATTGATGAGATAAGCTGATCACATGCAAGCATTGTCTTACAATCATGATGCCGCAAGCTAGAGGAAGCTGTGTGTTAGGGAGACATGTCGAAAATGTTGGTCTCTGGGTTCTACGGTCAGCCCCCAAAACGTACTGGAAGGCTGGTTCATATGCACAAAATGAGGCTATTACATAATGGGTTAATATGGGACCTGTGAACATGAAAAAATATATATAGTCCTATGTCCAAATATTGGTGCAGTTGTATTTTGGAAAGATTAAACAGCTGCCTCATTGTACTCCTGGCATGGGGTGGTCGTGATTGTTGTACTAACACAATGTATATACAATTATGAACAAGAAGAGCACCATAAAATAAATAACATGAACCAGAACAGCGACATGAACTAGAATACCATGATGAAATGAAATGAATGCTGGCACAAACCACCACTTGATGGACTAGAACATCACTTTTAACAAGAATAGAACAAAAATGAGGTATACAACAAAGTAGTACACTATAGCTAGCTGAAATAATACAATGAAATAAAAAGCCCTTATGTATTAGAATACCACCAGATTTTAAACTTATATACGTACCAGGCACCACTATGAACAAGAAAATATATGCCAGCTAAAATAGTGACGTATACTAAAGTGCCAAAAAGAAATGGAATTTAATAATGAAATACAACACTGCCCTGAACTTACACCACCATGACAAACTAGAACATCATCAAAAACTAAAATACAGTGAAGAATCAGAATGTTGACACAAATTATAATAATGCCTTGGACTTGAATACCACCATGAACTAGAACAATAAACTGAAGTTTAAAAAAAAGAATAAGTTAGAGAACAAACGCTCGAATACCCTTAGGGAGAAGAATAACATAATAAACTAAAATACGAGGTACCACTAGGAGCGAGAATAACTCAAAAAGGAGTAGAATTCGGCTATGAACTAGAATAGAAATACAAGCTGAGAACAGATACAAGTAGAGGACCACAACAAACAATACTGTAACAAACTAGAATCCCACGAAGAACTAGAATGTCACAACTTGTTAGTAACCACAAACATACCAAAGGTTCCCACTAATGGGGCACTAACCTGGGTTTACCTTTAGGTGTTTTTAGCATACCTGGATCCCATCTTGTCCAGTTAGTTTTGTCTAAGAACTCCCTCTTATTTATGGCTGAGTCCACCCTGGGAGTATTGTCTTACGAGGGAGGGATGAGGTCGCTGATGATGCAGCATGCCACGAGTAATGGGTGAAGCCTCCTCATCCAATATAATTGCCACCTTTTGGATTAGGATAGCCATTCCATTGAGACCTACATTGGAATACGTAGGTGTTATCCTTGGTATGGACCTAAATTGTCCTTATTCCCCAAGCCATCGCACTGGTTTGTGGTTAACTAACTGGTCACTGATTGTGGAGGGTGTGCGGTGGCGTACCTCCATCTATCCCTTGGTGTTAGGTGACAACGTATTAGTAAACCTTGATGGTGAAAATTGTTCCTTGAAGTATAATAATACAATTAACGGGAATAACAAAACATATTAGGATACCATAAAGGCAATTGAATACAGCCAGGAGCTAGAATAATAAAATGAACAAAATATAATTATGAGCTAGAATACTGCCAGGAAGTAGATTAACAAAAGCTCTAGAATACAGTTGTGAACAAGACATATAAAAGTAGAACTTAGAACATCGATATAAAAAGAACCCCAGGAAAAAAGGGGAGTACCACCACGAAAAGGAGAAAGATCATGAAATGGAGTACTGTCATGAACAAGAATACACCAAGATTGTAAAGTGACGTCAAGAACTTGAATAACATTGTAACCAAGAGGAAACAAAGAAAGCTTTGTATAGCATGAAACCTCTGTGCCTCACTAGAATCAGGAAGTACTCTCAGTATATTGTTTACTCGAAAAAATAAAGCGACTTATTTCCTCGTCTCTTCAGTGATGACTTGCCCACAAGGACATAAACAGCAAACCAGTGTGCATCATTTTCCTTGTGGAGGAAACGCGATGGGGTAGGCGAGGGATGCGAATGACCTCACTCGCAGAGCTGGAAAGCTCATTTCCTTCTGAGGAACGGGGCCAGCGCCGACGTGCATCGGGACGAAATCCAATGCAGCTGTGTTTAATGTTCTAAGTGATGCGCAGGTTTTACAGTACACAAAGCACGACTGGGGGCGTCTTTTGCACTCGAAAACCCACGCAAGGGTTAAGTACTGATGCGTCTTATATGCAAACGAACAATAGCAAAGCCAATAGGTCTGGCCTTAGTACGGGTACAGTTGTTTTTCCTACACATGTGCAATAAATTGGCAAAAATATACAAGGTGTAAAAAAATAAAAGGAGTGGCCAATGATTCTGAATTAGACTCTTCTGAGGCAGCTCTGCACAGGAGATCAGCTAACATACCATCCCTCACAGTGCAAGACAGCCAATGAATGATGTGGATCGCCTCACAGACAGTGTGTAATAATTACTCAGTGAAACAGCTCTCCGAGTTGTCACAAGGCCTCTTCGATCTGATTTTACCTTACGTAATACATTTTACCCTGGAAAACGTAGTTTTGGTTAAATACCTCTTGGTTAAAAAAAATATATACAGGAAACATACCACGGCATAAACTAAATATGCAGGCGCACAGGGCAGAATATGCTATGTATTATTGTTGAGAGGGGGTAGGACCTCCTCAACCACTCAAGGCTGCGTCTCTCATGCCCCCCCCAACAAAGACAATAAATAGCATATTATACTATGCACATCTGCATGTATACTGTGATTTTATATATATATATATATATATATATATATTTTTTTTTTTTCCACAAAAAAAAAAAAGTTTACAGGGACGTTATAGTTAGGTTGAACTTTTACCCACACAAAGCCACAGAAATTCAGCAGTTATAGGGATACTTATACTTATGTTAAGAAACTATAACTCATCGCCTAACATTACTTAATGGCACAAGATTTAGTTTCTTCAGAAAAGTACAGCTATAAGTATAACTATATTGGCTGAATTTCTGGAGTTTCAAGTGGGTAAAACATGAACCTATCTATAACGTCCCTGTAATCTTTGTTTTTGAAAGTGTACGTTTTTTTAAATTATTTTAAGTAAAGTAATATATAATCAATGTGTGTTAATACAACCTCGGGTTCTGTCCTGTATGGTGTGAAACTGTGGGGGTTCGCTAGTGTTTTGGAATTATCTAAAATAGAAAACAACTTTCTGAGGAACTTAGTCTCTCCCCCACAGAGCGGCCCACTGATCCCTCTCGTAATAGACCTGGAAATTAAAGGAGTGGCGCGTAAAGCCCGGTTGCATCATCTCCTATATTGGAGGAACCTTTGGTCTAATCCAGAGCTAGTTCACTACCTGGGAGGTCTTAGGGCTGTGTTAAAAGCTGACCGTTTTATTAGAGTACCCTGGTTCAAGTCGATCAAAAATGTATTGTACTCATTAGGCCTCCCTGAGATGTAGGATTGTCCTGAGTCTGCTATCTTTCCATCTTAGATTGAACAGAAAAAAACATTACTGTGCAATGGTTGATGCTGAAGAAGCACAAATTGCAGCTAGCTCCAAGTTGTCTTGTGACTTTACTGATTTTAAATGTGAAACTAGATGCAAGGCTTTTGAGGATCAAATTTTGATATCCAGGGATAAGAAACTTTAATTTTAGTTTTGAATAGGTGCGTTGCCAGTAAGATCATTTACTTGCAAATGGTCGAGAAGGGGAGCCACCTTCTGTTCAGCTTGTGACACTCACAATGAAGATCTATCTCATGTTTTGTTTGTCCAGCTGACGCATTGTCTCACAGGAAGTGACTAGCCCCAGCATGTAGACTTATGGATGTCTGTAATTGTTTAGTTGATCTGCCTATGTTTAGGATGGACACTCGACCAGCCCTGCTTTTTTCTGTGGCCACATTTCTTGCCGTTATGTGGGTCCTCAGAGTGAAAATCTTGCACTCTCTGGAAAAGCCTGAAAATGTGGGGTAGCTGAGTGGGAACTTTTCCAAGAAGATCGTAGTAAGTGTAATATTTACATATGTTTAATTCATGTACTTTTTTCCTTATTTTAATATTTTTATACTGCTCTATGTACTCGTTCTTTGTCATGCGTGTTTATTTTCTTGTATGTTGTTGTACTTTTATGGCCCTGGTGGCCGAAATAAACTTTTAAGAAAGAAAGTTAACACATCCACCACCGCACACAGCTTTTGGCCATGTGAGGCAGGAATTGGCCCCAGGGCCAGCAGCCAACCTCCCCCGCATGCACCCAACCCCAAGCAGTGCACTGAGTGTTTTTTTAGTTTTTTTTTTAACACGTAATGCAAAGTTAGACTAGGGGTAGCGCTGAGCATCGTGGTGGATCCACAGATCTGCAACAAAAAAGAAAAAAACACTTGGCCCAAATTTTGTCCATGAGGGGTCCCTCAGGGACCTCTCCATATGTCCTATGAGGTCAGATACCTGTATACTGACCCCTTATATGTTTTTTCACATTATTTTTCCCTCCCCAGGCCAAGCGACAATGAAAATGGTGGCCTCAACTTTCTTGTCAGGTTGCCAGCAGCCAATCAGGGACAAGCTTTTTGCCCGGATCCATGGATCCCCTGCAGGATCTGTATCCCAACATATCTATATCGTTTTCATTTAATAGCTCCGAAACTACTGAACAGATATACACCAAATTACAAAAAGGGCTCTTTCTAGATCAAGATCCAGCTTTCTGCCAGATTTGGTGTAATTCCTTTCAGCGGTTCAGGCTGCAGTCGTGTCTGAAAATTGCATAATTCCCTTAGACATTACATGGGGAAAAACATGTTTTGGCACCCCACGTTTTTCTCGACCCACACTTGACGAATAACCCCAACACTTTCTAGACAGCAGATGAACTAACCTGCGTACTAATTTTGAAAACTTTGTGAAGATTTGTCAAACTGGGCCAAACTTAGCAAAACAAAAAACACTTTGTCTACTAGTTGCTGGTGCACACAGAAGGGACGGACCTTCCCTTATTTATTTTCCCAAACAAAAACAATTGAAAACAATTGTAATTCTGTGGCACCCCAGGAGAGTTTTTCCTTTTATTTAGATATAGTACAACACCAAAACCACCACCAACGCGTTTCAACCAACAAGTCTTGCTCACAGTTTGTGAATGCATTTTCTATGTCTCACTTTTATACTTTTTCAAACACAACTATGGCAATGCATTATGGGAAATATAGTAAAACAATATTAAAAACAATTAAATCAACTAGATCTTTTCGTGCATATTCTATATGGAAACAAAGCTTATATTTCTTGTTTAACAGTGGTGCAGAAAATGTGTTAATGGTATATATAAAGTATTCTTTTTTTATTTTTATAACTGCTCATTATATAGATTTCACACCCACCCCCTATGAAGAGAGCAAGGAGTGGAAACTGGTTCACACAGTTGTGTTTATGTTCTGTTCCCGTCACTAGCTTCAAGATGCCTGGGATTCGGTTGCAAGGGCAGCTTAAGACTTACTCAAGGATAGGCCAGCTGCAATATCCTTATGACTCCCTCTCCCATACACCAAGCTACTCCAAAGTGCCATCCATGAAGTTACCACCTGCTCTTTAGGACCAAGCAATGAAAGTGCAGTCAGGGGTCACTGACTCTAACACTGCCATATTTGTGTCAGATGTTCATATTTTTGGAGGTAGGTAAACCGTGGCCAATTGTTACTGTCAGGCAATGAGACATTGGGGACGTCCGTGAGGGATTCTGGCCCTCAAGAGCTGAGATGGGCTACTGCAAAGCTTCATTTTAATGGCTCTGGACCATGTATCTGGGCGATACTGCTGAAGTCTCCGTCTAGCACTATGCACAATCTGGACAGCAGGTCTGCGGTCACTACACCCCTGGCAGACCTTCCAAGTGAGAAAACTGAGCGAGTATCCTGACTGACAGAGCCAACGCCTGCACTGCTGCTCCTGTAGGGTTGGGTCAACCTGCTGATGGAGGGGGAGGGTGGAAATCAGGATTTTCAACTTCAAAATTAAAGACAGGCATTGTGGTCTTAAATGTATATGAAACGGGGGGTGCTGTAGTGCCCCTGCATCTCCAACTCATGCCCCTCTCCTGGAGATAGTATCAACTCAAAACATCCACCCTCCACCAGGTCCCTAGTACGGGACGAGAGCCTGTCCTGCAAAAACATCATGAACCCCTTCAAAAAAGCTACAAACACACCGCTCAGTTAGCTTAAGCTCTTTAACAAATGCAATTGAATTATCAATTTCAATGCAAGGGCAATGAAAAGTAGCAAAAGCAAAGCATCAGCTTGCTCTACCTGGTTGAATTAAGATACTTGAATTGCAAATTCAGTGTCTCTACAACTCCATGTTCTAGATGTACCAACAGATTTCTAGCACAAAATCAAGACAGCACCAAGGTCACACAGACAACAATGAGTGTTTCTCCATCAGCACTAAACATGCCAAGTCCTCATACCGGAACACTCTTGTATCCTCAAATTCTGACTCAACATCGCCACCACCACTGAACAATAAAAGCACAAAAAACGTACTCTGATCCAACCAACATAGTATTGAATGCTTTACTTGGCAGCGGGCCTTTATTAATGTGAAACACATTCTGCAGAGCAAGATGCACAGTACTGAGCAAATACCATAGTAATCAAAGCTCTAAGGACAACTTCGATAATCCTATACCCAGCAACAACCATGGTCAAATCAGTAACTGACAATAAACCAGCACTGCACCAACAGCTATGAGGAGGACAGTGTTTTTTCTCTTTCCAGCTGAACGTAGCAGAGTACCTCCTACAAAACTGAATGACCTACGTACACTTCTTTAACCAATGATCGAAATATAAAAAAACAAATTTCACCACACCTGTTGGATGCCCAACCACAACTCAGAGAAAAAAAAACATAGGACCTATCAGCCCACACCGCCCTGGAATCAACAGCATGAAAAGCCATCTAGATGGCTATGTGATGCCTGCATACTGCAATAACCACAAAGAGATGTCGACACCCCGGTTCCCACACACTAGCTATAGGAATCACACACTTAATAGGTTCATGTCACTGGACTTTACATTATGTCCAAAAATCTGATTGTCAATTTCCTTAATTTAATGCATACAGGCTGATCACCCAGCATAGATCCTTGTAGGTATAAGCAAATCAGTGCACATTCACACAGGTGCTTGGTATTCTAGCAGAAGAAAACTGAACCATCAAAATGTTGAAAACAATTGCAAGTGATTAATGGAAAGTTTTAGTCAGCTTCAATTCCAACTGTAATAGGAGAGCGTGAAGAGTGGGAGATTCCATACAATGAGTGGTGTTTCACATTGTACTTATGGCACCTGCATAGGTGCCCATACCACTCTATGGGGTGAATAATACTAACCGTATGCAGGGAGAATACACCCACCTGCATTGAGTTGCCCATAAACACAGATGGAATAGGATTCCCCCCACTACTGCACTTTGTGAAGTCATTTGCTTTGTGTGTACTTTCACTGCCTAAACACTGGTCTGTCTTTCATGCAATACAATATTAGACATAAGGCTTCCAGTTTTCCGTTGTTACTGATTTTTACAGATAAATACAGGTAGAAGGCAATGTGTGTTCTGACTGTATGTATTTTTAAAATCAGAAAAATACTGAAAATTGTGCTTCTTGTGAGTGACTGTCCATGCTTTCTTCCGTGAATTCCGGGACAACAGCTGAGCAGCATGGGGGGTGGAAGAAAAATTGAGGTCTCCATCCTCAATGTTACGTAGTGCAAATGGAGGAAGATCAAAGAGGCTGCAACCCTATCTTGTAGACATACAGTTATTAGTAGAACTAATTATTTGTAGAACTCTTTCTCGTAAATCAAAACTAGGAGTGCACGAGAATCCTTATATGCATTAAAAATATCTGGGTCTCAAACGCTCTGATTAAACCTGCATTTGTGAGGCTCGGGTCCTTACAAGGTTGACTTGTAACTTTGTATTTTCTTTATTCAGAGAGATGCAGTCAAGGTATTAATCAGATGTTATGAGAAGTTTAGAAATATATTCGGATGATGCCGAGATTTTCCTCTTGTTTTGTGGTACATCGAAAATAATACCCTTCAACCGGTTTAATTTGTTTACCTTAATGTTCTTCATTTATGCTTCTGTTGTACTCTTGATTTGATGGTGAAGACCGGAAGTGTGCTTTGGTATTAGTGTAATTCATTTTAGAGAATCTTTTTTAAACTATGCAATGAAAAAGAAAAAATGCTATATTTGGATATCCCAAATGTGTTGTGGTTCGCCCTCTACCACACAGGTGTGGAAACAACATTTGTTGCCGAACATAGAACTGTTCACCCGGGAATAAACACTTGGTGAATTGAGGCCCAGATATGGCTGTTGTTGAAACTTCACAATTGCTACCTCAAGAACAGAGTGAACTTTCATTAACAATGGGTCTGATCTTGCTTTTTGAGTTCTTCCTCATGGATTGAGGCATGTGGTATGTTGTGCTTTCTGCAACCACAGATTAAATTTGTCACCCACACGAACCCACTGGGCTCTAAGCAGCACTATGGGCACGCTTTCTTGTTTCAGTTGTCCATTACCTGTGCGCCCTATTAAATATCACAGCCACAAGTGCATTTTCATTCAGTGCTACTTATCAGGTCTGGTGTGGGATCCAGACAGTCTACCTAAAGTCATTTTAGGTGGACTGAGTTAAACAAAATGGCCGTCCTCACACCGATTACTTTGCAAAGATGTCATGGGAGCATCATGACAAATTCACAGAAAGGAGACTTCTGAATTCATAGAATTGTTCTACTTCCTTAGGAAAAATTCCTACTTTCTGAATGTCAAAACAAAGCAATGTTGCTGGCAGAGAGCGGCTGTTAGTTCCGTGGGCCTTAAAATCGTCACAAAAGTGTTTTTGCTTGGTCACTACATGAGTAATTGAACATCCTCTCACCAGACAGAAATGACTGTAACATGCTGCAGTGACATTTGGTACGTTTCACTTAATCAGCAATTATTTCTATTTTAGTCAAAAACTTGTGTGGGTGGGGGATACAAATTAATTGTGAAGATCAGGTTCCAACTGACACGTTTTAGAGTTCATCAGAAGTGAAAGTGGTGGGGCTAGTCAACAAGAGGAAGTCAGCATGCATCGCCCTGTCCACGAGGCGGGGTGCCACGTGTGAGCATGGCCTCAGTTCCACCGCTACAAAAACTCACGCTTGAGCATCAATATTCCCAGACTCTAATTGTCCAATCTGGAAAGTGCACCTATTTCTCCTTACACACACACATCAAGCACCCTCCGGGTGGGAGTGCCTTCACGTACATCTCTGAATAAAATGATGAGGACATGACTTAGTTTTTATAAACACAGCATTCCGTCTTTTAGGAATAAGAAACTCAAAATCTAGACTCTAGAAGACCAGCGGCCTCTAGAAAGATCTCATGATAGAAGGAACATTACAGAGTTGACATCTTTGCAACCTTCATTCGTCCTTGAGGTGTGCTTCACAACTAAAGGGACCCTGATTCCAGCTCCAGAGGAGGCTATTAAAGAAAGAGAAGAAAAGGAACTACAGATGGATGAAGAACCCATGCAGCACACACAGGGAGGTGAAAGAAAGAAGTGCCCAACTACAAGCGATCCACCTGAAAGCGGTAACGCACCCATTTACCACCAAAGCTGCATTGGAGCACAGTGACTCACAGCCTTCGGGAGTGCACAGTGAAAAGACTTTACTGCGGCCTTCGGGATCTGCGTCTGTGCTGGCGCATCCTTCCCCATCACTCCTCTTGCATGATGCTGTTCTTCTAGGCACTACTCAGTCTGTGGGCCTTCCATTTCCCCCTCAAAAACTATGATTTTTTTTCCATTTCATCCCTCGACAGACTGTGTCTTATATTCACTCCTCCTCCAGATGCTGACACCATCATCCACACCTCGGCCTGGACCAAGGGCATCAACAGCGCTCACCATGATGAATAAATACAGCCAATGGGGCACAAAGGGGAATTAAACGCAACTTTTGCACACAGCTTCATCTGTGCACAATAAAGGACAGTCTGCTAGGAGGTCTCCATTAGAAAGCATTAAGGCATGTATGTGTGCCAGGGACAAGCACCTGCAGAAATGGAGCATCACATGAGCGTGAGGGAAAAAGGCTCTGGAGTCGAGACACGCGACATCCCTCTTAGGCATCGAACCGATTAAACTCTCAGCCAGGGCCCTCCACTGGCCACTGGACAGCTGGAAAGCACGCCAGGGCGGAATGAGGGGCGCGCTCGGCGTGTACTTTCCACTGGCCCCTGGAATTGTGTGTTTTCGCTGCCTGACATTGTTGGACGTGCCCGGAGCCGGGAACACCACGAGATGGAGATCTGTTTGTTTTTTAAGGAAATGATAGGAGCGGACGAAAGCGGTGCCAAGGGCCGGGCTGATTCAGCGGTGCCAACACCGTGTCACAGGCCTATTGTCTGCCCTGGAAATTTATCTCGACAGGCCCTGGAACAGGAACGGAGCAGTACATTGTTAGGAGCAGAGCCGACGATTAAAAAAAAACAAAAAAGCAAACATGAAACCGAGAGTGACTGGAGACTGGGCCCTTCCTACCCTGGCCGCTCTCCGCTCCCACATCTCACAGAGAGGGTTTTATGGTGGACTGAAGAAGAACAGAGGGTGCGGTGGAGTTTATGGGAGCCGGGGAGCGCCAGGAGGAATCTGGGCCGCACCTCCCAGGGATGGGACCTCAGCGGCCCGATAGGGTTTACACTCGTCAACCACGCACCACGACTTCCACTAACGTGCTGCGTCCTAATGTGACTATGTGTTAGGGGTGGGTGGAACTCAGAGCTTCACCGCATGGAATTCCGTGGAATTACGTAAAAACGCTGGAAGCTTCTACAGAGTTCCTGGAGTTCCGTCCATGGGCAGAACTATGCGCATCACAATGCACCCTGCGAATAGCAGCCCCTGACTCGACCACTTGCATCAGAAAATCCTGCTAGGGGAAGCCACATCTTGCTTTGCTGGCATTTCTGGAGTCTTCTGGGAAAAGAAAAAGAAAAAAAAAAAATCAACCACGCCGCAACTGGCAGAATTTGGCCGGAACTCCACATTACAAGAGTAACACGGAGTCACCCAATTCCACCAACTCTGGGGAGGGGAGGGGTAGAGAAATGATTAAACATTCCACTCAGCCCTAATAGTTATTTAGGGAGGTCTTGGTACTCAGAATGATCTGATGAATAAGAGAACAATGGCAGCCCAGGTGGCAACAAGGCACACACTTTAAAGAAGCCTGGGCAAAAGTGATGGTTCCAGATGGCATTTTGATCGCCGACTACAACATAAAGAACAGGATGCAGTGCAAAAAAAAAAAAAAAAAAAAAAAAAAAAAAAAACATTGCTTTCTGCATTAAATAAATACACCTATGGAAACAAAAAACGTAACAGAAAGATGTTGCGTTCTGTACTAAATAAATACATACACATATGAGATAAAGAATTTAGTAAGCGATGACTCACCATCCTTTTGGGATGTAAGACATACTTGTATGCACTACAATGCAAGCACTCCATAGCAGGCAGAAAGATGCACCAAATTGCCAATCACATGTGGTGAGAAGGTAATACGCCTTTGAGTGACGCTGAAGCGCACTCTATGCATATGTTGAAGAACTAGTACAACTTGTATTACAACAGTTGTGCTGTCCAGACCTGAAAAGGCAAAGCTGGGGTTGTATAATAATGAGTAACCTCCCCAACCAGGATATTTCTCCTCATAAGTGGTATTCTTTACTGGCCCATCTTACTGAATCTATTGGCCCTGGGTGGGTGAATGGCACCGAAACAATGCAGTGCCACAAACTGCTCTGTAACAATAACTCTCCGAAGTGATATCATAATACTCTTTGGCAGCAATGTAACTCGTAATGGCATAAACCTTAGTAAGCAATACAAGTAATGGAAATGTACCTGCACATTGACACAATATTTCTCATCGCATCTTAACTTGCCACCATAACTCTTTGCAATTACACCATAACTTTGTGCAATATGTAACGATACAACTCTTGGTAATGCTACTGCAACTAATGCTACTGTAATTTCTCCGAATACCACCACAGATGTCCATAAAGACACGTAATACCATAATGATACCAGAACTCTACATAATGAGAAAATAACTCATGTGTTTTAACTCAGGGAGAGCTGGTTCAGATGTTAATCGTCCCAAGGTTGGTAAACTGTGGAACAGTAATACATATTGGCCCTCATCCGCCCGCCAAAGTCCCGCCGTCAAAATACCGTACCGCGGTCGCAAGACCGCGGCGGGTATTTTGACTTTTCCCCTGGGCTGACGGGCGGCCGCCGAAAGGCCGCCCGCCAGCCCAGGGGAAAACGACCTTCCCACCATGAAGCCGGCTCGTAATCGAGCCGGCGGAGTGGGAAGGTGCGACGGGTGCTACTGCACCCGTCGCGTATTTCACTGTCTGCTATGCAGACAGTGAAATACTAGCGGGGCCCTCTTACGGGGGCCCCTGCAGTGCCCATGCCATTGGCATGGGCACTGCAGGGGCCCCCAGGGGCCCCGCAACCCCCCCTACCGCCATCCGGTTCCCAGCGGGAGAACCACCGGGAACTGGATGGCGGTAGGGGGGGTCGGAATCCCCTCGGCGGCGCAGCTAGCTGCGCCGCCTTGGAGGATTCCAATGGGCGGCGGTACACTGGCGGGAGACCGCCAGTGTTGCCGGTCCGACCGCGGCTTTACCGCCGCGGTCGGAATGCCCATTGGAGCACCGCCGGCTTGTCGGCGGTGCTCCCGCGGTCCACCAACCCGGCGGTCATTGACCGCCGCGGTTGGAATGAGGGCCATTGTATTCAAAGTTGAGAAATGCCAAAGCCCAAGTATTAAGTGCTATAGTCTAAACTAGATCAATTCCGTATGGATTGCTCTGCCCAGTTCCCGCTCCACTGATCCCCGCTGCAAGGCTATCCAGTCCTTAAGTAAATTTTGTACAGGCAGAAGCTCTTTGTCAGGTCAGAAGAATATATGGAACATAACTGCTGCTAGAATAAACAATGATTACTAACCACATTGAATTCCACAGCAAACAATGCGTCTCGGATATCCCATACAGTTGGTTTTTACTGAGCTCACAACCTAATTAGCACGCATTATATCGTTCACTTATCGCACTCAAGGATTGCTTCTGTAGCTAGATCTCACAACACCACCCCCTCTCTTCACACAACCATCCAACCCTTCACAAAACCTACTAAACGCAACACGGGCCCAGGATCTCACGGTTAATCTGTCAGAGGAGTAACGTTAATCCTCACGAGGACACCATTCTTGCCAGGCAGTGCACCTACCATTCTTCCCAGGTGGCTCCTTCTCGAGTTAGTAAAGCCCTCCGACCACACACACCGGACACCACTACCATCTACAGTACACTTATGACCAACGCAGACACAAGGAGCATTTGAACCGCACCAAGACTACTATTGATTTAGCTCAAACAACCTGAAGTCAAACTCCAGTCTACAATGAAATCCTTGAGGGCGAGACATGAATGTAGCCCAACTCTTGAGAGTGCTGCAAGCTCAAACAGAAGACAGCATCTGTGCATCTCTAGATTATAACATAACAAACAACATTACCACCAGTTAACTAAATGAATTAGCCAATGCTGAGTTGCAGAACATAGCCAGACACACATATAGAACGAGCGTTGCAACATTCACCGCAGAGTCTCTCATTAGAACAGACCCTGCAGAAAATCTGTTCAAATGCTCCTCAAAACAGAAAGCAGTCAGTCACAGATGCTGCACAGACGTGATTCACAGAGGGACTCACATGGTGAACTGTTCAGCTGCTTGGACCATGGTTTGAGTTTGCAATTAATGGTATCATGTGGTGAAGGTGTTCTTACGTGCAATATAGAGCGCAGGGAGGTGTCAAGGCTTTTTATGGAACAGTCCGGTGCAGCTGCCATTGCTTTGCAGAAGTGTGTGTGGCTTGATCTGAATACACAAATTAGATGCAAATGAAATTCTGTTTTCTGTGTTGGGTGACTGCAGTGTGGGCCCATGCCAGCTCTGGCTTAACTCCAGGGAAGCACCAAAGGTCTCATGGGGCTAGCCTCCTGACTCCTATACGCATAGGAACACTGGCATCAGCTTGTGAGGATGAGAACCAATGGCTACTCTCTACAGCCAAATGATACTAATGTTTCAACCTCTGGCTGCCCATATTATTGGTATAGAGACCAGTCGACCCCTTATCCTGCAGTCCTGGGCTTTCCCTTCACACATCGTTGTACACTAGCAGTTTAGGCCAAATGGCTCCATGGATTGGAATGAAGACTACAACTACCAGAACGCCTTTCATTGTTAAAAATATATACAGGTTTGGGCTTTCCGTCCATGATGACGTTGAACCATCTGGTCCCCTTATTCATGAAGGACAAGAAGGGTCAGTTGAGGTGCTTAAGACTCAAGCCTGATGAATTGATTCGCTCTCAATGCTGGTTTCTGGAGAAGTATCAACATCTAGAAAGAAGCTACACTTTCATCCGAGATGCACTCTCACCCAGCAGCAAATTGCACGGCCGGATAATCAAGGAGGTTAAAATGGGAAGAGCTCCATATCAGTTCACTTCAAAATACTTCATTTTGGCGCAAATGCCAACAACAAATTAGAATAAGCATCCTAAAATATATACATATGGATTAAAAAACCCTTTTAAAACAGCAAGTTAAGGTGTACCGGTATGTGCTGTCTCTTGGATTTGCCCGAAGGTAAAGGTTGTGCATTGGGGCAGGAGTCCTGGGAGAAAATAAAAAAAAAAATATATATATATATATATATATATATATATATACATACACACATATATATACAACATTCCTCCGATTTGAGCGGTCCGTACTTCTTCGCCGAAAAAGAAAAGAGTCTCAGTCACCAAACTGTTGCTGAAGTGAGAATATTTGTTGTGCCTTTCAAATAGACTCACTTCAGCAACAGTTTGGTGACTGAGATTCTTTTCTTACTTTTCGGCGAAGAAGTACGGACCGCTCAAATCAGAGGAATTGTTTATTCTTTATTTTGAAGGGGGTCGCTACCCCATCTCGGTCTGCAGCGATGCAAGTCAAAAGGACTTAAGCAACTATATATATATATATATATATATATATATCTATATTCATTATCCTGACAAGTACATAAGTGAGAGCCCATCGTCCTCAGAGAAGGCAAACATTGGAGTGCAGCTTTGGTTCTCTAAAAAGAAGTTCGGTTTCACTCTAGCTCTCCAGAACAACAGCAGAAATTAAGAAATTGCTAAACGCATTGTTTGACTAGTGTCGGTTTTCATAATCCAGATCTTTCTACCTGTGTGTTAGACCAGGATAAAAAATAAAAAAAAGTCACATGCTCAAGTGTTTCACTGGGCCTGCCGCAAGATGGACATGGACAGTCCTCCTGCCTTGAGCCGCGTGCCCACTGAGCAGTGTAAGAGAGAATCAGTCGCATCGCCAATGCCAGCTGTGTCCCCTCCAGAAATTGCCGGGAGAAAAGAAGTCCTTAAATGTAAGAAAAGCAGCAGTGAGCAAGCCAAAATGTCAATGAATATCTATAAAGTCATCTTAAGGATGCCAGTATTTCGACTTTATAAGTGATTCAGAAAGTGCACCGGCCCTCCCTGGGTGGCTCCAAAGACTCACACCTCATCTTAATCAATTTTACTTATTTCAGCCATAGTATGTTGCAAGAACCAGGTATGCGAAGAATGTCTTCCAGCCCCCAACAATGCAAGCATAATTCAGGGGTAGCCCATATTCTCCTCCAGTAAAGGATTGGTCTCAAACCTAGTTTATTTGAGATAGGCTTGAGGCCTAGATCTAACCTTGGAGGGAGTAGGGGTGCTAATGGGCAGCGCTGTTAGCTGGTGCATTCATTGATTTTCCGCCATTAGAAGGGTGGACACATCCGTATGCCCCCAAAGTTCTACACCATATAAAACTGTACCCAATTCCTAGAGGCTATAGATTTGAATCGCAGGGGAAATGGGGAGGTATGGATATTTTAACAATCCCCCCCCAGGTACTTGTTCCATCCGGTGCCTGCGTGGAGTTACTAGTTGTTCCGAAAGTGTGATCCCCAGGTAATCAAAAGTGCGCACAGGCTCCAGAGCATTTCCCATGAACATAGGATTAGGTCTGGTAGAGTGGCAAGGGTACAGAACCATGTAATTGGTTTTCCCAACATTGATCTCCAAATCTCTCTGCTTATACAAACATTCAGAACTATTCAGTAATCTTTAGAAGCCCATAGGTGATTTAAAAAGAAGTAAAGTATCATCCACGAACATGTGGGCCGGAACCCTTATGTTAGCTTAACTGGGGACATTGTTGTCACAAAGAGCCAGAAAATGGACCAGAACATTGATATATAGTGTGAACAAGGTTGATGTGAGTATGTCACCCTGTTGGACACCTCTATTAACCAGAATTTGGATTGTTCATTTCACCCTTTTGTCCGCATCTGACCTGCACATAGTTGTTTTCATGGAGTCTTACAATAACGTGCAGCAGGTACTTGGGGACACCCATCTCAGAAATAACTTACTATAATGAGGATCTTGGGACCAAAGCAAGAGCGACGCACAGGTCCACAAGAATAACAAAATGGCCGCCATCTAAATTGACAGTTTTCCAAAACAAAAGCAGGAGCCTGAACACCTGATCAATGGTACTCGTACATTCATGGAACCCCGCTTGCAAAGGAGTCAGGATTCCATTGGAGGACAGCCACTCCTGGTGCCTACCTAATATTATCCTGTAAAACAGTTTTTGCAAGATATCAATTAATTCTATGGGTCCGTGATTGATCAGTAGATCTCTGGAACCCTTTTTAAAGATGGGAATGATTTAAGCCCCTGTCCAAGTAGATGGAATGGGGGCCTCTCTCATTATCACGTTAAATATCACAGCAAAATAGGGACTCCAGATTTCTGCTTGGTCCAGGAACAAGTCCCCTGGGATCTTGTCTAATCCTGGGGCTTTACCTAGCACAATTCTCTTGATGGCCTGACTTACTTCTAGAATGGATATAACCTGGTTCGCGCCCGTTGCACCATCATTGAAAGATACATGCAACATTTGTCAAGGGACCAAAAGGCTAATTTACATTACTATTTCTGGAATGTCCAATGAGTGATGACCCTACATGAGCTCACCAGGGTCATCCAAACTACCTGGCCGGGATTAACAACCAGTGAAATGGGCAATCCAGGCACTTGCTTTGCTGTTGCTCTCAACAGGGTAGAAACCCTCTTTTCGTTCGGTGGCCACTTGCTACAGATGGAGCAATGGTCCTTCCTCCTGGCTGCATATAACAGCCCTTCCCACGTTCCTCTCTCCCAGTTCTTTTAAGACTTGTAACAGTTTTTCTGTAAGCCCTCCTGGTAGGTTGGATCTGAAATCTGTCCTGCTTCTTAATAGCTAAGGTCAGGTCTCTCCTAGCTACTCTACAATATTTAACAAATCACTAGAGCAGGGTGAACCTTTTCGCAGTCACTTTAGCCTCAGTGAAAGAGTCCTTAGCTTAAGGAACAAATAGTTATATGCCCTACATACCCTCTCAGAGATTCCCTTCTCAGGTCTAGGGACAATAAGCCCTCAATGCTGTTGGCTACAAGCCTATAAACCTCCCCTGCAGATTCCTTAGAATTCTTTAGGGTACACCATCAAATTCTGTGCTTATTGTTGGCCACTCTAACCCTCATATCAAAGTGCTCTAAGCAAATCTCATGTCCTTAAATAAGGCTAAGTCTTACATCAAACACAATATAATCAATAAGGCTTGTGTTTTGTATGTGATTAAAGGTATGACTACCATTTCTGTCAGAGATTGCTCTGTTATTGCATGCTCGAAGACCCTGACTGAGAATAACTGCTTTATTTGTATAGAACAATCCCATTCGCAAACGGGAAGGGGTCCCCTGGGACCCCTTCCCCTTTGTGAATGGCAACAAAAATATCTTTTCAGAGCAGGCAGTGGTACCACGGACCACTGCCTGCTCTGAAAAAATGAAAAGAAAGCTTTTCAATTTTGTTTTTGAAATGCATCTCATTTTCCTTTAAGGTAAACGGGCTGCATTTAAAAAACATTTTTTTTTAAACTGCTTTATTTAAAAGCAGTCACAGACATGATGGTCTGCTGTCTCCAGCTCGCCACCATCCCTGTGAGGGCAGCCATTCCCGTTGGGGTCGCAAATATTCATGTGGTAGGTCATTTGCGACCCTATTGGGAGTCGCAGACAGTGTAATGTACACTGTTGTACATCTGGTTTTGCAAATCGCAAATTGCGAGTCGCTGAGACTCGCAGTTCACGAGTCGCAAAACCGTATCTCTGTACATGTGTCCCTTAGTTCGAACGAGCTGTCAGTCTGATACACAGGATAACAGGGTAACCCAGCTTAACCTCCTTAAGGCCACAGGGAACAGCGGTCCTAACCCAGAATGTGACTCCCCCAGATGGTTACAGCTATTTGACTAAAATTCACAAAGTCAGAGCAAAAAAATAGGTTTAAGTGCCCAGGTGAAACTGATTGATAAAATGACACCATTCAGGATTTGACAGTTGAGTCCAAGCCAGATACATTCCACGGCAAGAGCTTAGTAGTTCGCGCTGATGTTGATGGAACAAGGGCGGCAACAACCGGCGTGATGCAGGTTATCCCAGGGAACTCTACTGAACCAGCGGTCTGTGACTGGATGCTCCCATCTCTAGATGCACTAGGGAGTGGAATATGATCTGCACAAGTACCCTCTACCATAGTTTCTACTTGGCTACTAAATTTGGTGTAAGGCTAGTAATACACCCAGGGAGCGACTGGTGAATTCCCATTACTACTAACAAAGGGCAAAAAGCCTGGGCCAGGAGTCCCCAATTTATCCAAACCTTCACTAGGAGGGGCCTAACACCTGGTCTTTTGGCCATCGGGCAACAAACTGCCAATGGGTGTTAATACTGGAGCACAAAGTGGAGGGCTGCCTTCCCTTCAGACTCACTAAGCAAGAGCCTGCAGAACCTATCCCCACTAAACTGTACAAGAGACTAGCCGAGAATCCATATCCAGTACTTCATTTTGTTTACTGAAAATGTTCTCTAAAACACTGTAGTTAAAAATACTATAGTAAGTGTAACAGACAACATCACTATCGCAATGAGGGTGAAGGTCTGGAAACAGAAGCAAACCAGAATTATTTAACAATGCAGTAAAAAGACAGGTTGCAACCAGTGGGAGAGCATTCAAAGATTAAGGCCAGGCATTACCATCATCAGCACTGTAAGCAAAAGTATATTTCTATGTTTGGGTGCTTTGGTGTTTGGGTCTCCACCTCCTCTAGAAACAGGAAGACCAACGAGAAGAGTAGAACAATTGTCCACCCAATAAAAAACAGACGAAAAGTCAGAGAGGAACTGATTTTACATACGTCGTGGAGCCGGAGTTTAAGGTACAAGCAACTGCTGAAGTGAAGTAAAGAAAATGAAAGGAGTCCAAGATGATACCAAGATATTCAAGGTGAGGGTGATGGGGCTAGGAAGACCAGGAATGAACCTCAGACACACGGGAAGGTCGGGTACAGTGGAATAGGGGAGCGAAGGTCTGGAGCATAGAAAGACCTGAGAAGTGTCCGCATAGAAATGAGGAGAGAAGCCAGGATGAGAGAACAGAAGCTAAGAGTGGCACAGATGAAGAATAGGAGCAGACCAAGGGCAGACTTTTTCTAAAGACCCTTTATAAGTTTGTGGCACATGTTTGGAAGTTCTGATGTTTAAGAGACTTGACACACTCCTTGTGTTGAGACAAACCGATATTGCTAGCTGTAACTTCAAGAACTGAAAACGCTAATTGTGTCACTCTACTTACTTTCCTCATTAAGGAAAGCTACGTTTTAAAACTTCTTGGAATATGAGAGGTACACAAACTAATATTTTCACCAATTTCATTCTGGGATGGAATATCATAGTCTTTGGTTCTAAGCAGCCTCATTAAATCACAAAAGTGTGGATTGGAATGCCTGCAAAAGTCTCAACCACTAGCAATTACTCAGGATGTATTCCAGTTAATCATTTTTCACCCATTATGACACCTCAGACAGAGACCACCTGTATGGAAATCATCTTGGTCCTGCTACAACAGCAACAGCAAGCCCAAACAGCCAAGGCAGGTCCTCTCTGAATGGAAGCAACCCAGAACAGTTCTGGACTACTTAGAATGCAGTGTGACTATGATGTACCTACTCCTTTGCTCATTCATATCCTGCAGCGAGAGAGGTTCGCTCTTAATTCAAACCAGTATCAACACCCTGGGCTTGGGCCTGGGAGACTGCCCAGACCTCTCTTTAATTTATCACATGCTTGAATACACTGTACGGCTCAACATACATTGTAAAGATACGCAAATAATGGCTGCAGAATTTTTTCTTCCAAATTAAAGTTTGATGTTCGTGATTGTTGGTTTTCACTCATAGCGTGGGTACAAAGAAAATGTTTTGTGCCAGAAATTCAGGTCAACCTCATTAAAATCAATGAAATGTCCAGTATCCATACCTCACTTCTCCCACGCATATTCTTGGACCTTTTTAGGTCGAGCGTAGCAGTGTGCAAGCACTGCTTTCCAAATTATTGTTATCTATCTGTAGAGTTTAACCACGCCCACCTCACGCCCATCACTTTCATTGGTTCGTGGGCTTGCCTTTTGAAAATCCATAGATGTTGATGGTAAATGCTTTAACTTTGTCCAGCCTTAGGGTGGTTTTGTTACCGCCTTGGGGACTGACCCTGTTACCTGGATAAATACATGATTGCTGATATATTTTAATGTGGGGAACTAATTTTTATATTTTGTCCCTCCTTTGTGTCATTCCCATGGCGGACATGTTGCTTACACGTTTCATACAGCGCAAACTTGTCTGGCACCCAAGCCCTGCAATTATCACTACAGTGCAGTAATCAAAGCAACGCTAAGCTTGATTCAATGCTTGAACGCTGTAAGGACCTAGAGAACAAAGAGCTCTGTGTGTTTTCCGTCAGGGTGCAATCCCTCGTATGTGAACAACAGTGAAACACGCACTTAGTTTACGCTCTAGTTCGGGCATCAGTGTGACACTGCTTCTGGGTTAAAAGGCAGAGCTGGGCTCAGGCGGTGTTTCAACCGGGGACATAAGGGAACTCACCAGGTGGTTCACTAGGCGTGGTCATGTATATAGGGATCAGGGATGTTCCAGGTTATGAAATAATTAAGCGTTGAAAGCCACATTTCTCATAAGGCTTTGTGATAGTCAAATATGGAATCTATGGCACTGGGGTCTGTGGTATACCCAGAAGCTTCTCCTAACTTTGCTAATTTCTGTTTACCAGACACCTCATCATTAAGGGTACTAGCACCACAATGCCATAGACAAACACACAATCTCGGTTTGCCAACTGCCCAAGTATAACTGGTCAAACTCCATCGAAATGTATAATCTGCCTTGCACATGGCAGCACCAACGCTAAGCTTTAATATTGGTTAGCGATTAGTGATATTTTCATTAAAACACTCAGTCCATTAGGGTAGGTGTGAAATACAAAGTGCGTATGAGAAGGCTGTCCAAAAAAAAAGTTGCCCCGGAAGTAGTCACACCTAATGTCTCCACCCCCTAGCTTTCCATGTTCCAATCCCATTTTTTCTACTTGTAGCCCCTCACCTCAACAGAAACTATTCAGGGTTGCATAAAAAGAACCAAGCATTTACAAGTCCACAGTGACGTCCAGTCTGGAAAAAATTAAAGTGTGCAGTTCACATTCCATTTACAATGCCAACAGCTCTATCTCAAGCAAATGCTAAACTTATTGCATTGCAACTGCTTGTTTTAAAGTCTGTCACAAGACAATTTTGGAGCATTACTAGAGATGGGGTTTGGCTTCACCGTATGTTAGGATCCAGGAGTACATATTTTGATAGAACTGAAGTTGGGTGCTTCCACAAAATACCTGCTTGCCCTCCACATAGGTGTGATCATTTTGTTTATCCAGCTGCTTGAGCTTAGACTTTCAGGGGCACACATGTGACATTGGAATGCAATTAAAGTGTCTTAGATACGTAGATAATATATGTTATTTCTCACTGGCAGCAGGACCCATAAGAGGACAGCAGTAATTAACCTACATGAATATTTAGATCTGGCTTGACAGTGCAACTGTCACATGATTTTTTAACCTACACCAATATTATTCTGAAGTTCTTTGCTTCCACACAAATACATATCCATTTCTATGCTATTTACTTGTAATGCTTCATATTACCATACAACATTCTTTTAAAGCCAGAACTATTGGCATTGCCAATTCTTGATCTTTCTGTAGTCAAAGGAAAGAGATAATTGCCTTCAAACAAGGTCGTCCAGTCCACTCCCTGGATGTCACCTTCTAACTAATGCTTCTGTACATCCTTGAGTAGGCAGGTGGGGTCTACAGCAACATCCTGGCCAGCCCATCTCCCTCTCCTTTGCAAGCAGGAAGGTGGCGGGGTCTGGATCGGTGATGCATAAATAACTGCACAACACCATGACACCAAAGGCATGGCAACGGTGCCTGCTGCCTAATGCAAAGCACAGTACTGGTCCCATTTTCTGCTGCTGCAAACAAGATTGGGGTCAATTACCAACAAGCGCAGTGTATCCCTCGCAGCTCTGAGTCTCGGTACCACAGCACATGCTGCACCAACAATACTATGGCCTCACAAGGCACACCTTCTACCTGAAGAGGGAAACTTGTTATAACTTACCCTGGAGATCGAGCAGGAGGAGCATAGATCAGTAAGGAGGAGACTGTGCAAGAGGGGCCAAAAGGACCTTTTCTGTAGGCTAGAGACTGTAAAGTGTGATGAACAATGCGCTTCATTTGGACAAAAGTGACTTATGATCTTGAGATGCGATTTGGAGCAAATTCGAAACACAATTTTTGTACGTTTTGTCAGGATGACTGTCTTTCTCAGGAGGTCATCAGGATGCTGTGTGGTACCTTGCATCCTGTAGCATGCATAGCTTTCTGCTAAAGAAATATTCTACAGGGCCTCTTAAGGATAGGTTTGCAATGCAAAGGAAATCCAAGAGCTTTATATCTGAGACCATGTTGGACTTTTTACACAGTTTCAATGCAGCTGTCAGGGTCTCGCGGCAAAGCATGTCTTAACTGTAAATTCTAGGTAGACCAAGTGTCATCACGAAGGAAGGCCTGAGGAAGGCGGTCCTGAAGTTAGAAGAGAAAATGCAACAAAACCTGGCTAAACACCAAGAACGTAAATGCTCTTCCTCCAAATGCCAAAACCAGAGGGGCCAAGAGCTCTCTCCAAGCAGAGGCTGAGGGCCAGCAATACGAAGGATCTCAGGAAGCAGCACCATCTCAACCCAAGGCAAACGCATTAACTGAGCCAAAAACAATCCTGCCAAAGCTGTATCCCTAAAGACCACCCAACATCAAATATCCAGGAGAGGCACCGCAGCCCAAAATTGTTCCAGGTCAGGTTCCAAAAGCAGCAAACCACAGAAAGTAATTCCCCAGCACGAAAAGTGACGCAGGCAGCAAAATCCACTCCACAAGGCCACACCAGCAGCTTCAATCAGCAGCAACTTTATACATTTCAAACAGAAGCGGTTCACGTGGGAGTCTCTCTATTTTTTAAGCCAAAAATGGATTCACTTTGGTTGGCTACCAAATGAAATTGCACTTGGTTCAAAATACGTCAATGGAGATAATGAAGACCCCCCAATTCTTTTCAAACCTTCCCAGTTACTTGTTCCAAACTGTTGGTGTGTATGCCACTTCTACAAGACAGAGGCAACAGTGACAAACGTCCAGGGTTGTAACAGTGGCGCAGGGTGGTCCTAAACCCTTCAGGTGGCCTCAGTTCAACCCAGGTCAATCAATCTATATGAGATATAAGAGACTAAGGGGGCCGTAATATTTAGTGTTACGTCACTGCAAACATTCACCCCTTGATCTTTCTTGGTTCTCAAGCAGTCCTGGCCTACCTGGAAGCATGTTCAAACGAGAAAGGATGTTCAGTATAGAAGCGGATATTAATGTATTGCTTCTGGGTTCAATATACAAGATCTCCAAAAATAACATCACCGACTCAATGCTGTCAGTCATAATATGAAGCCACATGCGTAACTATGCATGTGTGACCACAGAATTACGTGGCTGCGTCATCGCACCTTTTTTTGTCAATATTTAACAGCAGGGATAAAGCCAGAAGGTCCGAAAGGCCAGATTTATTGGCCTCACCAATGCTTGCTATTCCTGCTGGTGGGTGCAGGAATACAGGCTAGAATTACAAGGTATCCAAGAGAAAGCCAGAGGAAGCAGAAGTTGTCTTGGGGGACTCACTACCCTAGCCTATTGGCAACGTTCAGGGATGAAAATCTTGTGCCCAAGAAAGGTACTTTGCAGACACAGAGAACAATCTCCCACTTCTGAATCTAGGACACATTTGCTCCGAAAAAAGTGTGCTGAAGAATTTAAGGAGGTGGAGGAAAGACTTCAGGCACCCACGATGATGGACTATTGCCATAACATCTCACGTATCCCTTGGCATAGAGTTTGGAGTTACAAACAGATGTATGGAGAGAGACTGTCGTCTGAGAAAGCGGGAGCAGAGGGAGAAGTGGGAGCTTCCAAACAGGAAGAAGCAGCAGCACCTGGTATTTATCGGGCACTCCCTAGGACTGCGGCCACTGCTGCTTCTGAAGCTTTCAAATTAATTTGGGTTTGGGTTGTTGTAAAGCCACCAAGCACAATAATGGCTGATTATCCCTTTGTGTAAATCAATACATGGAAACTCTTGAGTAACAGCAAACAATAAATATGGTATTTTTTATTATTTTCATAAGATCCTGGAGCTTTGCATGTATGCTATATATATACAGGTTTAAGGTACGGCTGAAGGTCTGCACAGAGCCACTGGAATTACACAGCCATGGAGGGCCAAACTTTAAAGCAGAGTTGGCGCATTTATGCACCAGGAAAAGTCAAATTATGCGGGACAATGCGGCACAACCTGTGGCAGTTTTATTTCATTTGTTTGTCATTACCACACCTATTAATACTGTCTGGTCAAAGTTAGTACCAGTTTACCACATGAATATAGCACCTGAAAGGTCATCAAACCTTTGCAACATCACTGACATTACACAGAACCACATATTGGAGGTTTTTTAGGTTTCCCCTATGTACAGCTTTTAGCTGCCTGTCGGTGAAAATCTCTTGAGGACCACACCAAAAACTTACTGTAAACTTAGAACCCACCCACTGCTTGCCATTGTTTGCTGACTTCTTATTTGATGACTTACCTTCCTAGTCTTGTGTTTGTCCCTCTCCTGAAGCACAGATTCTTTACCATCCTTTTGCTTGGCTGACATATCCTTCAACTGCTCACTTTAAAAACTACTATTTCCTTTCACTAAGCACTCCAAGAAAGTGCATTTGCTTTCTTGCTCCCTCTCTCTCGTGTACTGCTTACCTCCCCTCAATACTTCTGCATGCATTGCTTTCCCTTCAAAACACACAGCCAACTTGCTCCTTCATTGGTACTCCCACACCTCAGTCATTTGAGAATATATATATATATATATATATATATATATATATATATATATATATATATATATATATACACACACACACACATATATATATATATATATACATACATATATATACATACCAATGGTATATATATATATAGATATATATATATATCCAGTAGAAGGCGTTCTGCCGAAACGCGTTGACATCTCACTTCAGGACTCTGTGTAACCCTTACAAGAAATAAATTCAATGAACTGAATTTGGTCTTGCCGAACATGACTTTGTTCCAATGATTGAGATCTGACTAACGGGATCGGTGCAGCCGTCAGATGGTTATCGTTCCATCTGTTGAAGATTATTATTATATATATATATATATATATATATATATATATATCCATATCCTATTGGTGATCGCCGGTAAGTAGTTATAGTTAAGACCAACTTTTCCCATAGATGAAATATTTTTTGTTTTGCTAATAACTGTGACACCGTTCTATTAATCTTCACGAAATTTTCAAAACGAGTGTACCAGTCACCTCAGCTGCTGTCTGGAACATATTGGGCTGATTCGTCAAGTGGGGCCCAAGAAAGGGGTCCCAAAATGTTTTTTTCCCCATGCAATATCTATGGGGATTTTGCAGTGTTTAGACACAACTACAGCCAGAACCGCTCACAGGAATTACACCAAATTTTGCAGAAAAGTAGATAATGTTCTAGAAAGAGCCCTTTTTGTAATTTGGTGTAGAACTGTTCAGAAGTTCTGGAGTTATTAAAGGAAAATAAATATTGATATCTAGGGACGTGGATCCTTTGCCCCTTTTTTTTTTTTTTTTTGGGCTGATCCATGGATCCACCAGAGCACGACCCTCAGCGTAAATCTATGATAGATCCACAGATTCAAAGCCCAATGGGGGAAAAAAAATAAAAAATAAAAACCTCACCCACTCACACACCATACCCCTGCTGTGCATAGCCGAAGACTTGCACATTGTAGGGTTGGATGCATGCAGAGGGGATGGCCGCAGGCCAAGAGTGGCAGTGGGCATATTAACGTACTGTAATTGTATATAACTTTACATTAAAAAAAATTAAGAAATTCACTGAAAAAATGAACGGTTACAGGGACGTTACAGTTAGGGTCATGTTTTACCCACACAAAACCATAGAAATTCAGCAGCTACAGTTATACTTCTACTTATGTGAAGAAACTATAACTCGTGCTGTTAAGTAACTTCAGGCCACAAGCTATAATTTCTTAATATAAGTAAAACTATACATATAACTATAACTGCTGAATTTCAATGTTTTTTGTGGGTAAAATGTCAGCCTAACTACAACGTCCCTGTAACCTTTGTTTTTTTCAGTGACTATATAGGTGTTTTTTTACGAGGGCCTTGTAACTGCCATTTGCTGATAAGTCATTTCATACTCTAAATGGCAAATTTGGGTGTCTCTGTTGCTCCCTCACATCCATCTGCCTACTGTCCATTGCTTACACCTCAACCCAACCCCACTGGCTCCCCCATTGCTAATTCAGCCCTGTGTTTCATTTTATTGTTTCTTTTTTTTTTTTTTTTTTGGAGGGCCAGGCAGCTGTCATTTGCTGACAAGCTGCTCCACTACCTCAAAGGAGCTTTTGTACAATATATTTTTCTTATTATTAATCTACGTCACCCTCTATCTTAGATTGGTAAATAAAAAGAAAACGGTGTCCAAGTCATTACACAACAACAGACTGCAGCAATCGCACTCAAAAGATGAGGCAGAAGATTGCCAAATACCACCCTACAAACAACAGCTTGAGTATTAAAGTCTAGGAGACACAGACGCACATGCATTGGAAACACAAGACTCACAACCAGGAGGTACCCACTTCAAAAACTGGGGCAGTAGGACATATAGACACACTCAGACAAGATCTGATCCGCAAGACCCACTAAACATGCATGCTAGACACTTGCAGTAGAAATCCAGAACCAGTGGACAACAGTCCGCATACTGAATCAGGGAGACACCAACATACAGGCAGTTACTAAACCAAAAGCCCAACTAACGTTCCTTTATGGGTTAGCGAATGGGTGCAATGTAAGATGCGCCAGCTTTGCAGCTCTCGCCATTGGAAAAGCCCTACGTACACTATGTGAAACACAGGTACCTGAAACAAAAACAAAATCACATGAGTTGGAAAGTTTCCAAACCCAACCCACCATTCAAAGCGCCTTCCACTTTCGGAGCACCACACTCTTTAGGAAAACGGCAAGCAACATTCAACAGTCTCCATTGTGAGATACCTCTTAGAGACCAAGCAATAGACAAATGTTACTCGGTACGAGTAGATCAGAAAGTACGGTCAGGGTACTGCTAGCAGTAATCTGAGCCCTAGCCCTGAGATCTTTACTTGAAAATTCCATTCTTATTTGTCTACAGTCAGCTGGAAAGTAATTGTCACTGTTGGATATTGGTAATACCTTACTGAATTGACAGGCAGTGATTATCTTAATCCTAGAAGACAATCATAGCTCACGAACTAAGCAAATCCCTCCTCTAAACTGTTATCCAATGGCAAATGAGTAAGTCTAAATACCAATGACTGATGCTCACATTCACTGACAGACGTGGTACCTTGAGATATTGTGAAGGAGATGTAAAGCCCAAGCATAATTCCCATCATTAGCCAAATAATCCTAAATCCCTAAACATGATTGTCATATTGACATTCACAAGTGTAAACCATTTCTCCAACGGCAACTCAGCAATTATGCAAGCAACCAATACTACCATGACTCCCATCATAGCACCTCAGAAAACAACCCCATAAACAACATGCAGGAGGAGCCTGCACAGCACAGGGCAGGCCTGGCACCAACATCCATTACATAACAAGACAAACTAAGAAGTGTAAAAAAAAATAAAAAAAACAGGCAATAGGCCTTTTCCGTCTATACACCCAGGAACTGGAACAACATCCTATATCCATCAGGACTGTCCTGATGATGTGCAATTTAGTAAAGAGTTGAAGACTCACTGCTTTAAAGAACTCTATATGACAATGCAATTAACAGTCCACAAACCAGCTCCCTCTCATGATGACTTTATGCTAGTGTTTGACTCTGTGCAGTGCTCCACAACCTTTTGGCTAGGTTCATACTATAGAAATACCATATTTTTACATATGTATAAACATTGTGGGCTCAAAAAAGTCATGGCAATGACAAGTTGGTGCCTTCCCATTTCTCCTACATAATAAAGAGTGTGCTATGCCGTGAGGCTAACCCACTAGGTGCAATAAGAACTTTAATATAAAATTGTAAAAAATCATCATGGCAGAAGCAATGCTCAACCAATGTGATCGACTTTCATTGAGTCTAGATCTGTGCATTAAATGGTAATTCACCTCTGATCCTTCAACAGCAAAATTTACATTCCTAGGGAACTTCAGCCTATGATTCGGCTCTCAGTCTGCCAGCCAATCCCAAGAACTAACCTCAAACACAAATGTAATAAGCTTCCACTTCCATGGTGCTAGCCCTACACATGATATAGGGCCGTCTGTTGACTTGGCCTTTCCTTATACATGGAGGGCAACCCAACCCCTTTGAAATGGCAAATATTTACAGAACTGTCAGACCAATGTTCAGCCCCCATTAAGACCGTCAACCAAAACCATCAATTGTGTCAACAAGCCTACCACTCAACCTATATTAAAGGAACAGCACAGAACTCACCAGAAAGCTCTTGCAGGCATTGAATGACATTGGAAAAAGTATCCACAGATGGGGGTGGCATTATTTAGGTGTAGCACAGCAGTGGCCACACGCAGGACTTAACTTTAAAAAGAATGAGTTCCATTGCCTGAAGGTCCTGCTCCTAAGACCTTGGCTTGTGCAGTTAAATGTGGGTGAGCCAAATACCAAGGAGGGTAGTTTCAAACCACTTCAAGACTCTTTAATCCACTACCAAACCTTTTGCCAGGTCCATGCCTTTTCATACATATGTCATCCATGGGGTAGGCCCCAGACAGCCCAGATGGTATGGTGCAATATATTTAAAAAGTAGAACATGTTCTTCAAAGTTGTGCATGTTTTGGTAGTGAAAAACGTTTAAATTCAGTTTTCACTACTGCAAGGCCTGTCTCTCCCATAGAATAACATTGGAGTTCCCTTATTACATTTTATAAGTGTAATTTCAAATGGAAAGAATTAACTGATTCATATTTGGTGTCTTTTGAATCACTATTTACATTCCTAACTTATGGTGAGGTCAGATTTTAAATTGCAATTCTGAAAATGCCACTTTTAGAAAGTTTGCATTTTCTTGCCTTAGCCATATTGGGCCAGATGTAGCAACGAATTTGCGACTCGCAAACGGCGAAAATCGCCGTTTGCGAGTCGCAAATGCGTCTATGGTATGTAGAAATGCATTTTGCGAGTCGGAACCGACTTGCAAAATGCATTTCCGAGTCGCAAATAGGAAGGGGTGTCCCCTTCCTATTTGCGAGTCGCAGTGGTATGCAATTCCATTTGCGACAGCGTAAGCGGTCGCAAATGGACTTGCAGTTACCATCCACTTGAAGTGGATGGTAACCCACTCGCATGGGACCCCTTCCCCTTTGTGACTGGACCCAAAAATATTTTTTCAGAGCAGGCAGTGGTCCAAGGGACCACTACCTGCCCTGCAAAAATCCGAAACAAAACGTTTCGTTTTTTTTTTCTAAGTGCAGCTCGTTTTCCTTTAAGGAAAACGGGCTACACTTTAAAAATAAAAAACTGCTTTATTTAAAAGCAGTCACGGACATGGAGGTCTGCTGTTCCCAGAAGGCCTCCATCCCCGTGAGTGCTCTGAGTCGCTATGGGGTCGCAAATTGCGACCCACCTCATTTATATTAATGAGGTGGGTCTTTGCGACCCCACAGCGACTCGCAGAAGGTGTCTGAGACACCTTTCTGCATAGCAAATTGCGACTTGCAATTTGCGAGTCACTCGGACTCGCAAATTGCAAGTCGCAATTTGCTTTGTACCTACATCTGGCCCTTGGTGCCTTCAGCCTATCTCTGGTCAAAGGACTGGGTGTAGTTGGTAGTTTGGCTTTGTGATTCCTCTAGACAGCCACACACATTGGGAGCTTAGATGTGACTGAATGGGCCATCACTGGCAGGACGGGAGAGGGAGCTGGACTCAGTCTTACTTACACCTGAATTGGCTGGGTCCTATCCACACACAAAAGGTATAATGACACTGCATTGTCACTCCAGCCAGCTTGGAGCCAAGTCAGGGGAGGCAGGGAATTCCTTACATGTCAAAGCCATCGTCTAGAACCAGGGAACCAGGCTATAAAAGATGGACCTAAGACACCACCACCCCAGTATAATTCTGGACTTGAGGATACTCTGCAAGGAAGAAGGGCTTCTGTGCTGCTAAAGGACTGCCACTCTGCTGGAGTCCTGCTTTTCTGTGCTGACCTGCTGCATTTTTGCCTGTGTTAGAAGGACTGGACATGCATCTCTTGAACCCAGAATGACTCCAAGTGCTAGCAGACTGGCCTCCTGGTGTGAAGCTTCAGGGACATAGCAAGCTTCCAACAACCTTGCATCTGCACCTAGACTCTGCCATCTGTGAGTCAACCCTGCCAAGTGGTGCCACCCCATTCGTCAACCCCTTGGAAGTGGGCCAAGGTGGTCAGTCAGCCTACGGATCCAGCAGTACTGACACATCACCTCTACTGCGTGACGCTATGGAGAGCAGAATCGACGCATAACCCCTGCTGCGTGGATTTAACCCATCACAAAGACCCGCATTGCCGCCGCAACCCACATTACCTTCAGTACCAACAGCCTAACAGCTCTTAGGAACCAGCGCATCGCCCTGACTGTGCGTCGTATCTCCGACACCAGACATTGCATCCCAAGGCCCCGTCGACAGGATCCTTGATTTTGAGGCAATAGGCCCTCGCAATGCAGCCTCACGGCATCTCAGAACCAAAGCATCGCCTCGGCTGCCCAATGCATCTTCCACGCGGATCCAAGTAACGCTGGATTGAAGGCACTTTTGTTCAGCGGGTCTAATTGGGCCCCTGTAGCTGGCCCATGCACCATTGCGGTCTTCGTGAACCTGTGACTTTGTCGTGGTCCAGTGAGACCAGATGTCCAAAGTTGACACTTCACGCTTTTTGGTGCTATTTGATCTAAAAACTTTAAATGTTAATATGTTCAGTTCTATTAATTTGATTTTTGGCATTCTGATCTTGTTTTATTTATTCAATTAAGATCGATGTTTCTAACTCTGTTGTGGGCTCCTCTAGTGGTGCGTTTCACTGTGTTACTGTTTGAATTGCTGCACAACTACTTTACACTTTGCTTCTAAATTAAGTCAGACTGCTCTGTGCCAAGCTACCAGGGTGTCGACCACAGGTTAATCTGAGGTTTGCTTGTGCATTACCCTGACAAGGATTATAGTTGCTGCTTGACCAGGGCTCATACCCCAGTCAACCAACAACAGAATTTCTTACAGCACAGGTTCTAGTTATAAAACGAATAAGAAAAAAAAGACAATGCAACCTCGCTATCTTTTTTAAGAAAGGTGTAGTGAAGTTTGGTTAATCAAACTTCAAAATTGGGGGGAGAAAGTACTCAGAACAACTTGTTTTTATTGCCGTTGGCTGAAAGATATTTCCTGTTCGTTGACTTCTGCTTGACTCAACCACCCTCTGCTTCTTTTCTGACCCAGTTTATACACCTGACTACACAATGCCAGGGAAGCTCGTTCCCTCTTTTCCTCAATGGTGAAATCCTACAGAGCAGGACGTGTGGAGCAGAGCACGTGTTTCAACTGCTCACTCGAAGACCAGTTCGCACGGGGCCCTAAAATAACCGCCGCCTTCCCTGAAACGTTACCAGAGCTCAGAACAAATCTCGATGACGTGTCAGTGACGCAGGAGCATTCTTTGGTTTACAAGAGGCCTCGATTTGGGAGATCAAAGGGGAAGCGGGAAAGGCTTTGCAGCTGTCAGGAGCAACTTATGAAAGAACGACATCTGCATGTGATGAGCGCTTACAGATCCCGCCAAATGGGGGGGGGGGGGGGGGGAGGGAGGGAGAGGGGCTCTTACGTCAGTACTGGGTTCGGTATTGGTCGCCAGTGCAGTAGAAAGGGGATCCGGCCACGAGCTGAGGCGCTGCTCTTCCGAGATGCAGATGAGAGTGAGCTCCATGGATGGATCGTGTTAGATGAATGCTGCCTCGACATCTGAACTTGCAATTGTGTCCGCTCTGATCACACCAGCCACACAACAAAGTCCATCCATAACCACACCACCTACTGATTAGTTTCAAGAAGATATTCACTATGCCACGTGCAGACGGAAAGCATTCTAACAGCAAAAAGTGCAATATTTGGTTCCTAAATAAGCTACAGGCTGCACTTTGAGTACATCTACATATTTGCAGTTTACAATCCTTCTAGAGCCCCCTCCTGCCACCTCAAGAAATGTAAACACTCACAGTATATTGCACACCACAGACAGTTATTATTTCATATAATTATAAATTATAGAGTGACAGAAGTCCCTCTGTGGCTGTGGTTAATTTTTTAAGTCCCCAGGAAAAGCATATTTAGTTGAGCTAATAAGATTTGCACTATTTGACAAACCTGCATGAAACTTATCCAAAATAAAAATCCACTTTTATTCGACCTCGAAACGTTTTGAGCCAACTGATGAAGCATTCAAAGGTTTTAAGAAATGGGCCCTTTTGGAACAATGTATTTAAAATTGACATGGTAATTTCTTGGGATACTGCGGGGCAAAAACAGCTAAAGAGAGCCCACAGCATTCTGTGTTACCTAGGTGTGCTTTTATTTAATAAATAACATGTAATTAGAGATAATTAGGTTGGCGGGAGCGTAAACTATGCAAGCATTGTTGATTGATTGCTGAAACTGAGCAATGTCATATTTTGCCAACAACTTATTTCGCAGACAGTTGAAAAGAGGTGTAGACCATACTACAAAAATTATTAATGCTGATCCATTTGTAGACGTGTAAAGTATACAAATATCAAACAGGACATGCAAGCAACCCCAGACGAGTAAAAATAATGTAACTCATTTGCTTTAAAAAGGGTTTGGTTTTGCTACAGGGATTCTGCGGACATTCAAACAAAAACTATCCAATAATTATCTATTGGAGAACTTAATTTGAAGTCAATTTGAAGAGTGGCTCAGAAAATTGATGTATGTACAGGAACCATATAGACGAAGTTAGGATTTAAGAATTTGTTGGAGGGGGTTAAAACTGCAATCCTGTAGTTTTCGCTGTATACATTTTGGCTGGTAAAACCTGAAATTTAATAGGTGAAAAATGCCAGTAAATTAATCGGAAGATGAGTATTTTGGTACATTAGGTACCAAAATCAGCATGTCATTCAACTTTTCGGGAATAAATTCCTAATTGGAGTTATCAATACGTTAATTTCTGACCCAAACACCAGCCTATTCCTGATGGGGGCCTAAATGTTTTACCGTAATGACATGGGCAGAGGGGCACTACATTGTACAAGTACGACCACTTTGAATCTGGACAGTCTATGCCATTTCCACATCCTTGAAATTCAGTGACAGAACTCACTGTATGGTATGGTTAAATTAAATTTGCCAGTTGTGTTTATCATCACCACCGGAGGTGGCGTTAGTTCGATTTCGAATGTGGTGTCTTAATCCTTACTTTTGGAGATGTGGCCACTTAAATTGGTTTCAATGAGATTTAGTAACTAGCAGATAGAAAATCTGTGGTTTGACTCTCTGGCGGAGGGTGAAGATATACTTCATTTTTAGGCTGAGTATAGCGGCGCGCAAGCGCTGCTTTTCTGATGTGTTGGTATGTATCTGGGCTTTTAACCACGCCCACCGCACGACCATCACTATCACTGTTCATGTGCTTGCCTTTCAAAAATGTTTTGTGTTCATGGGTGAATGCATTACGTTTGTCCTTCCTATGGGTGGTTTTGTTACCGCCTTGGGGACCAACCTTGTTACATGGTTACTGCATGTTTGCTGATAACTTTGACTAAGAGTGAACTTTTTTTTCCTTTTGTGTGTCTCCTTCTCACTCACGGCGGCGCTTTGAATCGGCTCGCTTGTGTCAACCGTTTTACTTTTTATTCTCATTTTGTGTGGCAAGGAAAGTCTAGTTAGTAATTTACAGCTCTAATAGCTCTAACTCGAGCAAACGCGAGACCCATTGCATTTCAAATGCTTGTTTAGTATTTTTCAGCCACGAAGACAGCCGATAAAAACCTCAAAAGAGGCAGGTGCATTAGTGCTCTCCTCAATATTTCGGTTATGGTGATAAATTAAAAAGGACTGCCCATTTTCAAAAGCGAAATAGTGGTCTAAAATTCCCGCGTTTAACGCAATACACATGCAGGTGTGCTAGTTACCTGCTTTTCATCTTGTATGTACATCTGCAACATAACGTGTCGCGGTAAAGGAGTGACATGCAAGCGCCAAGCGCCCATCCCTAATCACTGTAGTGTGTCAGGCAGTGAGGGGAACGAAGCCATCATTAACAATCATTAACAGCCTCACAAGGGGACTCGCTGCACTGGTTGGAGGGGGCTGAATGTAAACATTAACAGACAACGAGGACACACGGCGGGGGTGTGACTCCCGCGGCATACCGTACTCACAAGTACTGAGGATCGGAGGCATACTGTACTCCCAGGTACTGAGGACCGAAGGCATTCAGTACTCACTGGTACTGAGGACCAAAAGCTTACAGTACTCTCAGGCACCAAGGACCACAGGCATACAGGTACCGAGGACCAAAGGCATGCAGTACTCAGCAGTACTGAAGAGCAGAGGTATACAGTCCTCACAGGTACTGAGGACCAGGGGCATACAGTACTCACAGGTACTGAGGACCAACGGCATACAGTACTCACAAGTATCGAGCACCAGAGGCATACAGGTACTCACAGGTACCGAGGACCAAAGGCATACAGTACCCAGCAGTACTGAAGACCAGAGGTATACAGTCCTCACAGGTACTGAGGACCAGGGGCATACAGTACTCACAGGTACTGAGGACCAGGGGCATACAGTACTCACAGGTACTGAGGACCAACGGCATACAGTACTCACAAGTATCGAGGACCAGAGGCATACAGGTACTCACAGGTACCGAGGACCAGAGGAATGCTGTACTCACATGTACTGAGGGCCATTTGTATACTGTACTGAGGACCAGAAGCAGACTGTATTCACCTGTACTATGAACCTGAAGCATACTATAGTCACAGGTATAGAGGACCAGGGGCATACTGGACTCCCAGGTACAGGAACCTAAGGCATACTGTACTCAAAGGTACTGAGGACCAGAGGCATACTGTACTCCCTAGCACTGTGAACTTGAAGTATACTGTACTGACAGGTAGTGTGGACCAGAGGCATACTGAACTCACAGACACCGGAACCTGAGGTATACTATACTCACAGGTACTGAGAACCAGAGACATACTGTACTCACGACTGCACAGATGCCTACAGACAGAGCACACTCCCACCTGCACTGAGCACCAGTGGTATGCAACACTCATGCCAGTACTGATGGCTATAAACATATTGCGCTCACACCTTTACTGGGCATCAGAAACATATTGTTCTCCCGCTAGCAATAGGCCTCAGACATACTCACCGCTGCACTGAGCACTAGAGAAGTGCTGTACTCACTCCTGTACACAGCACTATATTGCACTCACGCTTGTACTTACCACCAGAAATGCTGTAGCTACTCTCCCTGCGCAGAGCACTAGAGATTTGCTCAAGTCAAAGCTGCAGAGAGCACCAGAGGCATTGGTGTACTGACACATACTCTCACCCCTGTACTGAGGACCCCAGACATACTGCAGACCCGCGTAACCTGTCCTGACGTCACGCATCCCGGGCGAGCATGCGGCCTTTCTTCCCTTTGATTAGGAGACTCTGCTTTACGCCCGGAACATAGAACAGGGCACGTGTCTGAAGTCAATTGCTCTTACTGTGAGGTACCTGAATGATCTCTAAATGGATTAAGGTGGAGAAGGGAAGGGGGTCTTGCAGAGGGCGAGCGCGAACATGACGGATGACAGGTCGCCAAAGCGCCAAGCCCACGTGTCACACAAGCCAGGGCGTGATGGCCCGTCCCACGAAGTGGCCAGTCGAGCGCACACACGAACCTATTCTGCACAGCTGAGCATGGAGATTGTTGAACACCAGACAAAAAGGAAGTGCGAACAGCACAGGTCTGCGCAGGAGACACCAGTGTTAAGGGAGAGCTGCAACGTCACTTCCGCCCAGGCCAGGAAAGAGGGCCGCGTGACCCGGAGAAGCGGGGGTCCCCCGAGGCGAGCCAGGGAGCGTGGCATGGACACCGGCTCTCGAAACTAAATACGTACCCACAGCTTTAGGACCTCACATTTCCAAGTATTTGCAATTCACAAGTATTTGCCACAGCAGTTTCCCAGACATACTTCATGTCTTAATTTGTGATTTGTGTACAGCTGTGTGTAGGCAATTGTTTTCCTTCCTTCCTTCCTTCATTTTTTTTTTTTTTTTTTTAATCAGAGCAGTGCTTTAAATGGAAAAATAGAAGTGCAGGTACTCTGTACCAGAGGACCTGCTTGTTTCTGAGAAGTGCCGGTACTCTCTAATTAAAAGTATTACGTTTTTCCCAAGAAGTGTAGGTAATCTCCCTCTCCAAATAAAAAAGTGCCGGTACTCAGTACCCGATAGTACCGGCCCATTTAAAGCATTGAATCAGAGTGAAAATATTTTGTCCCATGGAGAAAGCTTTTCTTTTACATTCCTTCCACATTTTTGGGTGCTCCATTCTCACTCTGGAAAGAGACTTGTTCGGCCCCTCAATAGTTGTAAATCACTTTTGCCGGGAGAGGAATGGATCAGGAAAAAGTTTGTAAATTCCCATAAATAAGTAAGATGTATGTAGAAGAGTCCAGGAACCGTGAAAGCATTCCCACTCCGAAACGCCCACGGCTGTTGACTTAGTCACTCGAACATGTTCTTGTCAAGTAATCCTTTTACAAGTGTAAAACCATCCTTTATGGCTTGCAGACGTGCTCTCACGCGTGCAAAATTGCTCTTTGTGGGTGTAAAATCAAACCCAAATGCAAATCAGGAAGAGTGAGAATCGGTGGCAACAGGGAATGTCCATGGTGAGTAAAGGTAAGAAATGAGGGGCGGGGGGGTTTCCGAGCCTGCGAAGGGACGAAGGTGAGACATCAAAGGAGGGAAGGCAACAGAGAGACCAAAGTGGTGCAAGGCTTGAGTAGTGGGTTTAGGAGGAGAGGAGTAAACAGGGTTCTAGGAATATCAAGGTGCAACACCATTCAAAAAGCAGAATAGGTGTGAGGGGAGGAAGGAGTGGAGAGAAGATGCTGGGGTTGGGTGGGCTACACGAACAAAAGGAGACAGCGAAGGGAAAGAAAAGTGTGAGGGACAAAGGAAAGGAGCAAGTGAGGAATGAGGGATGTGAGAAGTGGGCAAGAGTGGAGAACGGTGCAGGGTGAGGCAAGAGTAGGGGGAGGGATGGACAAAAAAATAAAACAAGCATTTGCAATGCAATGGGTCCCGCATTTGCTCGAGTTAGAGCTAATAAATTAGTACAAATAGTAAATTCCTAACTGGACTTTTCTAGCCACATAAATTGAAAATGAAAAGTAAAACAGTTGACATAAGCCAACCGATTCAAAGCACCATGACTGCCATGAGCGTGAAGAAGACACACAAAGAGAAAAAGAAGATAGCTCACAGTCAGACGTATTGGCAATCGTGCAATTATCCATGTAACAGTGGCAGTCTGCAAGGCGGTAAGAAAACCGCCCAATGGCGGGACAAACATAAAGCATTTACCAATGATGATAAATAATTTTTGAAAAGTCAAGCCCACAGACAAGTGATGGGCTTGTGGGAGTGGTTAAAATCCCACAATACTTACAACAGATCAAAGCGCTTTCATGTTCAACCTAGAAAGGTAAGGGAGAAGCAAAAGAGGGAGCAAGCACTACCAAAGCCAAAAACTCTCACCTTTTTGACCCATTTGCTTTGACAATTGGTCAATAAGGAGGCGCAATGATGCGACTGTTCCTGGCTAGGCGTGAATGAGCGTGATGACAAAAGTGCTAGCGTGTTTTACCACACATGCCCACAGCTAGGGACTTACACAGGAGTTGTTTGTTTTTATGAACTGATCCAAGAATGCAGTAATACACACTTCTTCTATCACTGTGTATAGAAGTTGCTGGTTATTATATATACATAGTATGGTCGTACTATTTACAGAAACAGTACACAGAAGAAAATAACTGTTTCTTATTCACTATGTATTTGGATAACAAAATAACTGCTTTTCAGACCTAATATATTTAGGTGTATAGGGTCTGCAAAAGTGCAAAATTAATCTTTTTAGATGAATATAAGCACGTCATTACAAATCCTAAGTGCAAAGAACAAGCAGGGTAGAGTTTCTAAACAGAGAACACAATCTCATCAAATATATACCTGGTTCCCTAATATTTTTTGTATATTGGAAAGATATTTAGGAGTGTTCAGTCCTAGATCCTTGAAGGTATTGCAGACAGTTTTATAAGGGCCCTTGGCTGCCAGTGGCAGACATTTGAGAGATTTTAAATCTGACACTATGGGTTCATTTTTCTTGGAGTTTCAGGAACATCTGGCAGTGGCAGCAAGTGCTGCTTTTAGGGGGAGCGAGACATCTTTCTGGAAGACAAGTGATAAGCATGTCTCATTATCTAGATGTGAAATGACCAGTGTCCACCGAGGTAGCTAAAAGGAATCCTTTGGGATAAAGAGTTTGCTGATTCGAAAACGTGAATTTCATTGCAAACAGAAATCTTCACTGATTTGATATAGGCGATCCCGATCAATCTGGTGACACCCACACCCTCCTGTTACCATGGAGGAGGAATCTCAATATGTCTTCCAGGAGAAGTATGTCTATTGAGGGGATTGGAAAGACTCACTGCAGTATTTTATTAGTGCCAGTGTTTACCAATGGCCACTACCCATGCTTTAGTCTGACGACCAGGACCCTTGCTGGTCTTTCCCTTGATGAGTGTGCCTTTCTTTGTCCGATCCCGGCGCCTTTCTAAGCACCAGAATTCAGAGGTTATTGTGGAAAACCTGTGACCTGGAATGCCTTGAAATGAGCTGCTCAGTCCATGCTCCCTGCGAAAGAAGTGAAGCCGGCAAGCACTGTTCAATCAGGAGGCAGCACGTAAGAGTAACCATGAAGCCAAATTGTAAGCAATTAGTGGGTTTTGCCAATGCTTTTCAGCCACGTTGTAGAGCACCATGGCTGATTTACAGCATAGCTAAAATTTAGAAGAAAAAAAATGCTATGACGCAACCATCACTGGCTGTGTCGTGGCACTTCTTTTCCCTTGTGGTGGACAACATGGACAACGGAAGGGAGGGAACAAGCAACACAGACAAGGGGAGGGGAAAAAGAGCTATGACAAGGGCAGTGCTGGTGCGCTGCTAATACTGCCACCAATAAGTGATGTGCCTGATGCTAATACTGTAGCCCCCAAGTAGTATATGCACTGCTAACATTACCAGCAAAGCACCCAACGCTAACACTGTATGCCCCGACCAGCATTGGCACTGCTAACACTGCCAACAATAAGTGGTGTGTCTTGTGCTAACACTGCAGGCCCTGAACACAGAGGGCGGTGTGTGCACACAGAAAAGAGAGAACAACACAGACCCTGAGGATGGGGGGAAGCATACAAGAAAGACAACTGGCAAACACCAGCACTCTCATGGAGTCCTTTAGCAATAAGAAAAAAATAGCTAGATAAAAGCAAGCAGAGGACGCATAGACGTCAGCCAATCAGAGGATAGGGGAGGGACAAACAAGACAGACACGTTGGAACAAGAAAAAACATTGAATAAGAAGGCGGAAAACGCGAGTGACAGTAAAGCTAACCAATGTTAAGCAATGGGTGGGCTGCAAGCCCTTGCACGTTTCTAAGTAAGCCCGCAGTATGTCCTTGGCAACCTGGCAGCTTGCACTGTCTAGTAGGCTTAACCTAAAATGGCAAAGACTGAGGAGATGCGGGTGTAAAACATGGTTTTAGGCAGGAGGAAGTGAAGGCAATGCGTGTGGCAGGAATGGAGGGGAGTTAAGGGGTAACATGAGTGGGGCAGTAGCAGGGCATGAGGCTGGTGAGGAAGGAACATTAGGAGTAAGAAGGGGGGGGGAGGCAGGAAGTGGGGCAAGGATGGAGGGATGCCGAGAGGTAAGATGGGTTAGTGAAGGAAAGAAGTGGGGCGGGAGCGAGAATCGGGGAGGAGAGAGGCAGGAGTACAGGGCAAAAAAAGAGTGAGCCAGAGGTGGACAGGGAGGTGTTAAGCAGAAGTGGAGGGCAGGAGAAGAGTAAGGTAGGAGTGAAGGGCAGACAAAGAGTGAGGCAGAAGTGGAGAGCACTAGTGAACCAGCAGTGTGGGGCAAGGAGGAGTGAGGCAGCAGTGGTGGATGGGGAGGGGTGGGGCAGCAGTGGTGGGTGGAGAGGGGTGGGGCAGCAGTGGTGGGTGGAGAGGGGTGGGGCAGCAGTGGTGGATGGAGAGGGGTGGGGCAGCAGTGGTGGATGGAGAGGGGTGGGGCAGCAGTAGTGGATGGAGAGGGGTGGGGCAGCAGTGGTGGATGGGGAGGGGTGGGGCAGCAGTGGTGGATGGGGAGGGGTGGGGCAGCAGTGGTGGATGGGGAGGGGTGGGGCAGCAGAGAGGGGTGGGGCAGCAGTGGTGGGTGGAGAGGGGTGGGGCAGCAGTGGTGGATGGGGAGGAGCAGCAGTGCTGGATGGGGAGGGGTGGGGAGGCAGTGGTGGGTGGGGAGGGGTGAGGCAGCAGTGGTGGGTGGAGAGGAGTGAGGCAGCAGTGGTGGGTGGAGAGGGGTGGGGCAGCAGTGGAGGGCAGGGAGAAGCGAGGCAGGAGTGAAGGGCAGGAGAGGAAGGAAGCGGGCACTGAGGGCACGGAATTACAGATGGAGGCACGAGTGTAGAAGTAAACCCAAGAGCTTTTCTAGGATTGTGGACGTGAAGCAAGCCCCAGCAATGCGCCGAGTGCAGGTCAGCCCTCTGGAATGCCCGCTGCTTAGCCCGTTTCAAAGGCATGTCAACAAGAAGCTTACTGTGCCTGGCCCGGGGAATCCTTTCTCAGAACGACTAAAGATTTTCCCAGAAGGCATTGTGACTGCTCTGTTGATGCATCTCTGAGCTCTCTCACAAGACATGCAATGCCTGCGCGTGACCGGACCTCACAACATTACAGATCAGGGGCAGTGAGCACCTCATGATAACGGGGACACCGTTTTGTGCCCCGGCCAGGCTTCGTTAGGTGACCTGGAATTCACATACATTTGTTCTTCCCAAAGCGCCAATCCTAAATAATAAGCCAACAGAACACTTCACTGTATACATATTTGTATATTTGCATAGTGTGGATATTTAGCCAAAAGGCAGCAGAGCCGTTTCCAGGGTCGAAGTCAAGCATACAGTCAGTGACTGGAAGGGAGCTGGACTCAGAGTGGAGATGGATTGTCACTTTGTTGTAAAGTAATGTTCCTTAAAGGAATGTGCCTTCATCACTTTCCTAACTTGGAGCTGGGTCTCAGCAGCACCCCATGAATATCAGGATGTTTTTCCAGATCATCAGGGCAGACTGACAATAAAGCTTGCCTTGCTTTTTTAGGTCTGCTTAGCAGACAGCACAAGTGGCCTGTTGGTGAAAAGACCCATTGTCAGCTTACAGTGGACTTAGAGGCCATCTATTGCTTGCCTTTATTGTCACTCTTATTTATTTGTTTTTTATTCGTCACCTTGTGTGGGCTTTACTTCCTCTTCTTGTGTTTGCCCTCCTTCCCCCGCCCGGAGTATAGATGCATTTCTTGTGTCCTCACACACTCAGTTTTGAATCATGTTTTTCTATTTAGTTGATAGTGCATGTGTTTTCCAGCTGTCTCCCTCATGTACTGCTCTTCCCTCTCCACGGCCAGTGTTGCTGTCTTGCGCCCATGTGCTTCTGCTCCTACATGATGTGCCCATCATTGTGTGTTTCTCCCCCACACTGCTTTCTCACTTGTGTTCTTCCTGTCAAAAGCTCTACTTCCTTTACCTAGCCTGTTTGCTTCTTCCCCCATGCTCCACATTCATTCTCTCATCCGTGTTGCTTCCCTTTAACCCTCCGAGTTTCTTCTAATCCCCAACTTCCCTGTTGGTTCTGCCCAGTGTTGCTTCACCCTCTACATTGCTCCCTTCTCCACCAGCTCATACATGTTGCTTCCCCCAGCCACATCCTTCGCGGTATTTTTTATATATTTTTTTTACCAGTCCAACTCGGATGAGTAAATAAAAGAAGCACCTGTGTCATTCTGTAGACACAAGCACGTAATTTGTATATATAAAAAAATGAGGCAGGCGAACGTGTCGTAGAACCTCTTTTGTTATTACTCTTTAGCTACGCTGCACAGCATCAGGAAGGCTGTACAGCATTACTAAAAAACATTGGCAAAGCCAATAGGTCCCACAGGAGCAACCTCTTGTCTTTGCCAATGCTTGTTTCTATTTTGTACTTCTTCGCTCCATTGTAATAGTGTTCTAGCTGGGGTGTGATAAAAGCCATCAGGAGTGGTGAGTCGGTCAGTCAGACATGGTGGGGGTTGACTTGTAATTTGTAGATGATAAAGGCATCTAAAACCGTGCACATGAGCTATAAAATCAGTAGCTATCATTGTGTACCCAAAACACTTTCCCACAAAAACACAGGAAAAACATGCAACACATCAGATAGAAAATCTCACACACTTGCAATATCGCACAAATATATATGTAACTTATAGTTGGATACTAACATGATCACAATAGCATATGCCCTATCAGATACTTAACACATCTACCGATCAAAAGATCACAGTAAAGAACTCTGTACACCTAACTAGCAAACCCTAGATAAGCCATTCACTGGATAGCATGGCTCCCACATACCACTACTAACTCCAACTAACACACTCACTTAAGATGCCAGGAAATGAATAGGCCAAACAACCTCAATAGCAACCAAACGAGTTTGGCAACAGATGCTGCCATACCCACTAAAATCCATAACCCATAAATCCTTACAACTGACAACAGCATCTAACCACAAACACATTAATGATGTTATTACTTATAAACCCAAAAGGATGTTGGTCTGTTGGCATACTCAAAATCAGGGTGTCGAACTTTGATGGACAAGAATGTGTGGCACATAAATACAGCAAGCAAAACATATGAAATGCACTTTGATGGTATCATATCAGGGACAGCTCCTTCGCTATGGCGAAGGATCATCGACCCCCTGGCTGAGCCACAGCAGAAAAATAAAACAAAAGTCTTTTTTTTTCTACAGCTGGCTCAGCCAGCAGAGCACGGAGGGGTGAGGCTTGGCCACAGGAGGTGGGAGGAGTGGTGTGCACAAAGTGCACGGGTGTTTGGCCGGCCGTCTGAGGCGGGCCTGACACACATGCACACTTGGGTTTCTCCAGCCTGACTGTGTTGAACAGCCGGGCTGGAGAAACTGCACAGACCCCAGGGTTGTGCCTGGGTGGCAGTGAGAGCCTATCAGACCAATCCTGGCACTGCTGTCATGCTAAGTTTAGCATGAAAGCTGCACCAGGACTGCATGGGGAGCCTGTGCAGGTGTCCCAGCAGTGGATGCTGGGACACCACAAGAGACGAGTGATGTGGCAGGAATGGAGGCATCGAGGTAAGTGTGTATTACTTTCTTTTTTCTTTTCACCTGGTCTCTGCCCCCCACCTCCTCACCCCACCCCTTAAGTTATGTGGCAGTGGCGGGCACTGTATAATATGCTATGTACTCACTTAGGCAGTGTTTGGTATAGTGAGTGAGACGGATGCTGCTTTTATGCACCTCACATACTGTTTTGCATAATGAAGCAACGCCAGTTCCTTCTGCTAATGTAAATGTGACACAATGTATCAGGACTTAGGATCAACATTTTTCCATGGCCAGCCCTGCTGCTTGCCCTGGGAAAACATCGCTGTCCATGATGTCACTTCCTGTGATGTCATTGTGGTTAAAGGTGTGTTATGTCACTTCCGCTACCCCTGGCATTTTGGTGTATTTGCACCCACGCTTTCATCCATGTCCATTACTAATGCCACTCACATAACATCTTAGCACTGAAAACTCGCATATTAGCAGCCACGGCAGAGATTCATCAGACACATTCATATCACACGTTCAGATCCTGGTACACAAAGTCAATCCTTTAGTTCTCTGAAGACAATGAAATAAATACAATGCAATTAGATTGACTGACAGATGCATTAAAAAAAGTTGTACGTAAAAAGTGCTTCCCAAAGAACAAGTTAAGATCATAAAGGATAGGTTTCTTCGCTTTGCATTAATCGTGCATTGCTTTTCTTCCTTAAGGTATATTTTTAATGTACGTAAATCACAAAAATGGGCCCATCAAACCCAGAAGAGAGACAATTCAAAATCTCTGACGTTACCATACAAGGATCGAAGTGAAAACGGCTTGAAGTTCCTTTTTCAGAGAATTTATATTTTTTTAAACCGGACGTATCTCAGAGGTAAATTGGAGGCAATCACCGGATTAGGCAGTGAGGGAAATGCAAAGAAAATCTGTCTGCATTCATAAAATGCCCAGAAGCGAAGCTGGACTCTAGTTAAACATAGGCTGAATGAATAAAGTGCTTAGTCAAGGAGGATGGCTGATTCAGAATTACACTTACCAAGGCAAAGAGCATGTACTTTGGGTTGAGAAAATGAAGGACATACTCCCAATTAACATTTCTGGATTTCTTTCCTCCACCACCCCTCCATTACTCCAGTCAATCTAACTAACCAACTCTCATATCCGCGGCGCGGCTCAAATTAACTCATAATAATACTAAAACTGTACTCATTATTTAACGATACTAATCCATCACTAATTCTTGTTGGGTTCCAGAGTAGCGTGCTACTCATCGAAAAGCGCTTCGACGCCTTGTCGGGGTAGTAAGCGCTATATAAATACGATTACAATACAATACAATACTGATTGAGTGCATGCTCAAGGAACGCCCTCCTGCGTCCATCATCCTGCACTGATCCAGGCATCCCACACCAGATAACCTGCTCTCTGCATCAACCAGGTATGTGAACCAACAACCCTCACACACTGAACCACACCAGGTATGCCACACACACTGCATCAAACCCGAGAACACAAATGTAGCTTGAGGAATCCCACACACTGAATTACAAGGCATGCCACACACAACACCACCAGATGTACTATAGACTTAAAAAGAAAAAATGAGAGACACTGCACCGCACCACATAGCGCGCGCAGCACCGCACACCAGATATCACACAAACAAACCTTCATTATCCGCTGATGCCCCTATTTGTATTTTTTAATAATTATTTAGTAGTTCCAATATTTTTCGGTTTCAACAAACTCAGTCTTAATTTTTTCAACATGAAGTTGGGCTTTGGGTAAATGTTACTGTCTCTAAGAATAAAATCAGAGAATCAAATGCTTAGTACATTGCACCAAGTATCCGAAATCCTGAACCACACCAGGTGTCCCCCACACTGCACTAGGTAATGCACACAATGTAATTTAAAGAAAATGGTACTGTGCACAATGAATTGAACAGGATATGCCACATGAAACATAAGAACAACTATTTCACAAAATGCTTTGAACCCAGTATCCTATATACTACACTGATTCAGGTGCCGTATATTATTGCTTATGGACAAACCATGGCCTGTGTGGTTTATATCTGGTGAGCCACGGATGACCACAGTCGAAGCCCACCTTCCGACGTGGATGTCAATGGTTTCAGCTTGTCTTCTGATCTAGGTATCCCCAAAAACGGTATGGAACAGGATATTCTATACTGCTGAGTGCCTAGAAGTCCACACATTACATCAAGCCGTGTATTTTACAACCCTCATCCAACTGGGTATGGAGCGAACATAATTGTGCGGATCCTCGTAGCATAATTATGCAACATTACAGCAAAACTACACAATAAGAGTAACAAAGTATTTAGGTCTATTTTCTTTGCACAAAATGCACCCTTGTGTCCAAACTGGATCAGAGTATGCATTTTGCACCAAGGAAATAGAACTAAATACAACAGAACATGAACTGCTTGTGGTTGCTAAGTTTGCTGCTCCTGTGGTAGGATTTTTGTGCCAAGTTACTCATTATTACACAAATGGGCGCAAGCCTGTGATTTTTAATCATTTTGCTTCAAAAGAGTAGCATGAAATTACTGAGACTATTTTGGCATGATTCATATATCACCAAGAACTTTATTCTGCAATATTCTAAACAGGTATGCCACACACCAGTCATCCTACTAACTGCAGCACACATGGTAAACGCACTGCATAGATCCAGGTATGGAGCACACTGCATTTAGCCAAGTACTCCGCACTGCATGCCACCACAATGACCTAGACATTCCACACGTTGCATCAAATCTGGAACCATTACACCAGAACAGATATGCCACACATTTAATGAAATCAGGTATTTCACAATGCATGAAGTCGGGTATCAAACACTGCATCAAACCAGGTATTTACAACAATACATCAAACTTGAACATTGCATAGGACAGAATTTCCATAGGCTGGTTTTTCACTTGGAGTCAGACCAGGTATTGCACATTCATCAAACTTGGTGTCAGACACCCATGGCAAAGTGCCATGAGTTTTACCCAATACAGAAAGCTGGCACCCTAAAACATATGTAGCACTTGGAACCCCAGACTCTGCGCGGAGCCGTACATGCTATGTAAATATAAAACCGTGCATTCCACACAAATTGTAGTACAAAGTAACCCTCACATTGCACATAAGTAGTTACTGGTCTAAGTATTGTGCACAGAACATCGCCCATAGCTAGATATTTCACATCACAGAGTATAGAGATGCGTTTGCAAATCATATCCAAAAAGTATGGGTTCCGCACACATGCCTTTCAACCAAGTATAATTCACAGAGAACATACACCACGTGTTACAAAGCACCAGGGAGTTACACAACGCATGCTACTGAGTATCACACACTGCGAGGTACACAGGAAGGAATTGCCTGTGCTTTGCCAGAAGTACACTTCGCTGGTGTTCGACAGGGGACATGAGGTTTGGAAGATCTGGTCGCAGGCCTCTTGGGCCTCCCACTTGTTGGTGAGAAGCCTGGCCCTGGATGGTTCATTTATAAACTTCTCATAGACACCGTCTTTCCTCGAACACATAACCTGCTCAGCTGTGTTTAACTTGTTCAGACTGCCCCTGGCTCAAACAAAACCAAAACACTTTATCACCGAATACAAAATGGAGAATTATTTACGAAAAAATGAAAAAAAAAATCGTTAAATTCTGAAGAAACATATTTTGAATTTCTTTGAGAAAGGGAAACTAACATGTGTTTGACTTCTCCCATGACTTATTTTGGTGAAATAATAAAGAACACTTTCTGTTGAGTGCCATTCATGGCTGTTTCTGTTTATTATACAAGAAGGAAAATGCTTTAAAGAGGAGATTTTACTGGACACATAAGAAACTGCACAAGACCTACTAGGGTGTGAAAATATGGTTATGCAATAGGTGACTTATCTCTTTAAGGAGGAAGGCTGTATGATCTCTGGCACAGCAACTTTGTCAATATATTCAAGCATCTTCAACTGTTTACCCGCTGATGGAAAACAAAACTCGGTGCAAACGGCAAGCAAGCCCGAACAGGATATGACTGCGCTCATAACAAAAGCCTTGTGGCTTTGGATGGATATTCAGAGGGGTTAAATTATTAGTAAAGACAGAACTCAGCATTCAAAAGATACGAGAAGAACAAACACCACAATCACCACACTGAGGCTCAAGAGCAAAGCTGTCTCAGTGCAGAAAGACAAGCGCTCATGAGTTAAGAAATGCATATATTATATATATATAATTTTATATTTAAAAAAAAGATTTAAAAAAGTGTAAATTGTCCTGCTCAATGGCCTTGTCCTGCTCCTTCAGTCTTCCGGTTTTAACTTGTGTTCGCTTTTTTTCACTTAGAATTCTTGCATTTTGTGAACTGCTGACAGCCTTCGAAACAGGAAGTTGCATTAGTTAGCCTATCTCACACAGTATCACAAGATGTAAAGTAAAAAAAAAATAATAATAATACATTTCCGTTTCCGTCCCGCCACGAGGTAATATAGCCTAATACTTTGTGTCCATTATTCTCTAATCGATTTAGGTGCCTTTAGACAGATTATCTTAAACAATTAAATTGCAAAAGTTTTCTCGCTCACTTCCTGTTTTCTTCTGATGCCATTTCCTGTTTCAGGGTTTGTAGGAAGTTCATGAAATGGAGGACAGCTTGAACAAGGAAGCTGCTTGCAGGAAACTTAAAGCGAAAGAGACTTTGATAGGGAAAGTTAAAACATTTGTACAAAAGATCAACATTAACATAATTTTAAAGCAAGTGAATGTGCATTGAAGTAATTCATGGGGGTGGGGGGGAACAGACCCACTTGATGCAAATTATAGATTGTGGAATGAGGCCGTGACAGACAGACTAGTTATTCACTATGGATATATTTACATTGAATACAAATAAATGGGAACCATTGACAGACAGTGAGTATCCTAAAACCTGTGCCTGGATCTGGCCTCTCGTTAGCCTAGGCGAGAGATCAGTCTCTCCTAGATAGTCCTTTGCACACCCCTCAGGAGATAGCCGACCGCTTAGGCAGGGGCCTCGTTTGAGGCAACAATTGCTAACATGGATCATTTATTCAGAACCATCTTATTGCCTTTGGGTCACTTTGAAGCACTTGCTCTAGCCATTATGAAGGAGATGCCCCCTATTTGCATTCACTGACATTCCTAAGGAGAAATTCCAGAGCAATTCTATCAGTGTTTCCAACACGGTTCTTGCAATAAGAAGTGCCCTTAATGTTTGTAGATATGATGATTCAGCCTACTGCCTGCTCTAAACTGATGTTGTAACACCACTAGGCCTGGGCGGACTTCTGCTTCGAGGAACTCCACAAAGTGCATAAAGAACTTTGCCATGCTACACGGACCTCAGCAAGTGGCGGAGTTTGGATAAGTCGCCCTGTTTGTGCTGATTTTCAGCACCAATAGTTTCTCCCGCACTGTAAAATCAGAGCAAATGGCATCACGCGGAGTGCCAGAGGGCGCTAACTTCTTTTTGCCACTCAAGTAGATTTTCTACTCGACCGGCAGCTTCCTCAACCGAACTGTAGCTTTCTCAATGAGTTCAGGAACAACCTGTTGTGACGGCCCACGTTCAGAAATCTCGCTCGCGCCCGCCAACATACAGATTTCTCTCTCTCTCGCCAGGTTAAAGTTGGCGATCCGCGCAAGAGAAAATTCTCCGCTTGACGTCACTTCGCAGAGTTTTTCGGAACCCTGGAGCGAGAAAAACTCTGCGAACTCCGCTGGTGAATTTCTTCACCCACCCCTAAAACACTGCAAAGCCTGGAGAATTAGGATATGCAGGGGGTTCTGTTTTAATTTGTGCTATATTACCACACAGTGATGTAACAAAGGCCCCCGAAGCCCCCACTGTGCGGGGGGCTGAGCTCCAGGGGGCCCCCTTGGCACAGCACCTTGCCTGAGTGAGTCTAGATGGGGGGAAGCCTCCATGTTCTTTGTATGGCATGTTGTGAAAGTGCAGACAGCACAGTGAGCAATGATACATGGTGAAAAATTATGTACAATTAAACAAAATGACACATTAACTTTCTTAAAGAAGCGTGCAGTATATATGAATCTCAAATAAAAATGTGGATGTTACGAATGTAAGTGTCACCCTTAGGAGAAGGTCACCATTAGGACAGAAAGATGAGGCAAGGCCACTTGAAGAAAGCCTCCATTATGTGGAGGACAAGAACGCTTTAGCAAATTAATATAATCCAAATGAGTTGGTGGCAAAACTGAAACTAAACAAGTAAGTAACAAGTCACTCCTTAACAATGTAACTCAAGAAAAAAGCTTTTAAGAAAAATGTTTCTATGAAAGGAATCAGAGGTAACAAAAGGGTGCTGACAGTCGCAAAACAATAACATTCAAATCAAGCCCTTCTGTTATGACACGTTTTGCTTTTTCAAATAGCAATAGCACTCTGTACATTTTATGAAGAATTTAAAAATCACATTTAAGTCTGACATGGGGGTGAAATAATGCCCATCAATATATACAAAATGGATCCTAGTACTCCAGATGTCTTATTGCTAGCCTGTGTACTTCCTGCAGTCAGTTTTGTGCATGGAAAGTAATACTGAAAGTAGAAAACTTGCAAAAACTAACATCAATATAAAGACAAAAGTCAACAGCATGGAGATAACACAACTATATCTGAGCAGGTTTGCACAATCAACCACTCAGTGCATTTGTGTTATTTTGTATACCTCTATAAAAGTTCTAATGAAAGCAATAATATTTAAATAAGTCATTATTGGAACAGAAGCACTGTGTATCAAACTATATATGTATCTGAATAGAAGTCACAGACATGCTAAGAGCAGCTGTAAGCATTCAGTTACAGACCAGGATCTAAAAATCTTTCCAAGAAGGAATGGTAAATCCATCTCAAAGTATAGTCAAAAGCTTAGGCCCCAGATGATCAAACTACCAACTCAGGTTTAGACTCAGACCTCAAAATGCAGTGGAAGTTTGGAGGCAAAAATCTGGAAATAACAGTGGAAGCTCGGATCCAGGATTCACAGAAATAGGAATAAAACAGGATAACCAGAAATCTCAAAAATTCAAACTCAGTCCCATATTTCACAATACAAAATGGAAATTAGACCCAACCCTGTCTCCTAGTTTACAAGACAGATGTTGTTAGTTGTAACAGAAAGGCATACCTTTAGAAACATCCTTGTGTATGAACAAGTTTTAAATATAATGTAGTACCCCATCTTCCATTACAAAAGTATGTTCATCCATTTCACACCACAAAAAAGCACAATACGCATTTCAAGGGGGCAATACAACGCAGAACAAGAATAGAACCCGGATGCCTCCTGTCTGCTCCAGCCCCAACATCCGCCACAAGTAAACGACAAAGTCGGACTGTCTTGCACTGGAAGAATTTTATTTACAAATGGCATTAAAAACACAGTTAATCAATTAAAATTATACCATAAAATCATATCATCGGTTCCAGGTCTCTGCCACCCATGCCGCATCCACGAAAAGGCTAAGGGTTTCTCTGGGGGGGCACTTAAATATCCCCCATTGGATGTGGCGCCCGTGGCCGGAACCGGAAATGACACTCCTGCGTGGCCCCACATTCCTGCTCTTCTGCACTCTCAGCTAGCGAGGCAAGGGGGTGGAAGTGCAAATGGCCCCCAAACGCACGACCAGTGAGCAGGGCCTGGGCCACGACGACCCCAAGTTCTAAACGCGCGCACCCCCCCCCCCCCCCCCCAATTTGGGGGGAGGGGGCACTCTGCCACACTCACATGGCATTTTGGGAAATACATATTTTCCTCACTTATTAAACTCAGAATTATTCACTCTTTTCAAACAATTTGCTAATTCCAGCAGCTGTGTTAATAATTTGCCTGCAGAATTGGAAATTGAGCAATACCTAACAATTTACATTTACAGCGAAAGGGACGCCTCTTCCCCTTTTTTATTGCTGTTTTATATAGTGCAAACTCCACCAGAATGTATTGGGGCGCCTTACATTAGGACCAGTTACTACAAGTGCCTCTTTCGGCTAGAGACCTGCAACCACACACATTCTCAGAAAGACACAATGCCGTCCCAGAAAAAAAAAAAAGAATCTGTCATACCAATTGCGAAAAAGGACTCCTTGCTCCCCCACACCCCTTTATTGATATAGATAAAATACTTTTTTTTTTTAATTTTGGGGAAATAGATTGTCTTCACTGTGACTGTGTTAACAAGTGTCTCTATTTTAATAACCTATGACACAGGGGGGCCACAATAAAACAGGAATGGTGGCCTGACACCTAAGTTAGAACTGAGATCTTTTCAGTGTGTGAAAAACAGTCATCTATAATTTAGAAACATGAGTGGTTTACAGTCTGTGAGACATAAATATTTTCAATGTGTGAAAGGGAGGCATCTATAGTGTGAACACGGAGAGGTTTACAGTGTGTGAAGCATAAGGTGTTTACAGTGTGAGAAACAACAGCTGCAGCTTGAAAACTGGAGGTATTTACAGTGTGAGAACCAGAGGTATCTACAGTGTAAAAACATGATGTTTACAGTATGTGAAACAGTCATCTATAGGTGAAGTCAGGAGATGTTTACAGTACGAGAACGACAGGCATACATAATGTAACAACAGGAAGCGTTTACAGGGGGTGAAACAGTCATCTATAGGGTGAAGTCAGGAGATGTTTACAGTACGAGAACGACAGGCATACATAATGTAACAACAGGAAGCGTTTACAGGGGGTGAAACAGAGGCATCTGTATTGTGAAACGGGGGGGGGGGCATTTATAGTATATGAAAGACACTTACAGTGTGAAGTCGCAGATGTTTACAGTGTAAGAAACAGAGAATTCTATAGTGTTAAAACAGCAGATGTCTCCATTATGTTAAACATGGGTATCTACAGTTTCAAAACAAGAGGTGTTTACAGTGTGAGAAACGGGGACCTCTATGGTGTGAATGCAACGAGGTGTTTACAGTGTGAGAAACGGGGACCTCTGAGGTGTGAATGCAACGAGGTGTTTCCAGGGTGAGAAACGGGGACCTCTATGGTGTGAATGCAACGAGGTGTTTACAGTGTGAGAAACGGGGACCTCTATGGTGTGAATGCAACGAGGTGTTTACAGTGTGAGAAACGGGGACCTCTATGGTGTGAATGCAACGAGGTCTTTACAGTGTGAGAAACGGGGACCTCTATGGTGTGACTACAAGAGGTGTTTACAGTGTGAGAAACGGGGACCTCTATGGTGTGAATGCAACGAGGTGTTTACAGTGTGAGAAACGGGGACCTCTATGGTGTGAATGCAACGAGGTGTTTACAGTGTGAGAAACGGGGACCTCTATGGTGTGAATGCAACGAGGTGTTTACAGTGTGAGAAACGGGGACCTCTATGGTGTGAATGCAACGAGGTCTTTACAGTGTGAGAAACGGGGACCTCTATGGTGTGAATGCAACGAGGTGTTTACAGTGTGAGAAACGGGGACCTCTATGGTGTGAATGCAACGAGGTGTTTACAGTGTGACAAACGGGGACCTCTATGGTGTGACTACAAGAGGTGTTTCCAGTGTGAGAAACGGGGACCTCTATAGTGTGAATGCAAGGAGGTGTTTACAGTGTGAGAAACGGGGACCTCTATGGTGTGAATGCAACGAGGTGTTTCCAGTGTGAGAAACGGGGACCTCTATGGTGTGAATGCAACGAGGTGTTTCCAGTGTGAGAAACGGGGACCTCTATGGTGTGAATGCAACGAGGTGTTTACAGTGTGACAAACAGAGGCGTCTATAGTGTGAATACAAGGGGTGATTACTGTGTGAGAAACCGGGGCGTCCATAATGTGGGTACAAGAGAAGCATACAGTGTGCGAAACAGGTGCACCTATAGTGTGAGTACAAGAGGTGCTTACAGTGTGAGAAACAGGTGCACCTATAGTGTGAGTACAAGAGGTGCTTACAGTGTGAGAAACAGGTGCACCTATAGTGTGAGTACAAGAGAAGCATACAGTGTGAGAAACGGGGACCTCTATGGTGTGAATGCAAGGAGGTGTTTACAGTGTGAGAAACGGGGACCTCTATGGTGTGAATGCAAGGAGGTGTTTACAGTGTGAGAAACGGGGACCTCTATGGTGTGAATGCAACGAGGTGTTTACAGTGTGAGAAACGGGGACCTCTATGGTGTGAATGCAACGAGGTGTTTACAGTGTGACAAACAGAGACGTCCATAGTGTGACTACAAGAGGTGTTTGCAGTGTGAGAAACGGGGACCTCTATAGTGTGAATGCAAGGATGTGTTTACAGTGTGAGAAACGGGGACCTCTATGGTGTGAATGCAACGAGGTGTTTACAGTGTGAGAAACGGGGACCTCTATGGTGTGAATGCAAGGAGGTGTTTCCAGTGTGAGAAACGGGGACCTCTATGGTGTGAATGCAACGAGGTGTTTACAGTGTGAGAAACAGGGACCTCTATGGTGTGAATGCAAGGATGTGTTTACAGTGTGACAAACAGAGGCGTCTATAGTGTGAATACAAGGGGTGATTACTGTGTGAGAAACCGGGGCGTCCATAATGTGAGTACAAGAGAAGCATACAGTGTGCAAAACAGGTGCACCTATAGTGTGAGTACAAGAGGTGCTTACAGTGTGAGAAACAGGTGCACCTATAGTGTGAGTACAAGAGAAGCATACAGTGTGAAAAACAGGTGCACCTATAGTGTGAGTACAAGAGAAACATACAGTGTGCGAAACAGGTGCACCTATAGTGTGAGTACAAGAGGTGCTTACAGTGTGAGAAACAGGTGCACCTATAGTGTGAGTACAAGAGAAGCATACAGTGTGCGAAACAGGGGCACCTATAGTGTGAGTACAAGAGAAGCATACAGTGTGAGAAACGGGGACCTCTATGGTGTGAATGCAACGAGGTGTTTACAGTGTGAGAAACAGAGACGTCCATAGTGTGACTACAAGAGGTGTTTGCAGTGTGAGAAACGGGGACCTCTATAGTGTGAATGCAAGGATGTGTTTACAGTGTGACAAACAGAGGCGTCTATAGTGTGAATACAAGGGGTGATTACTGTGTGAGAAACCGGGGCGTCCATAATGTGAGTACAAGAGAAGCATACAGTGTGCGAAACAGGTGCACCTATAGTGTGAGTACAAGAGGTGCTTACAGTGTGAGAAACAGGTGCACCTATAGTGTGAGTACAAGAGGTGCTTACAGTGTGAGAAACAGGTGCACCTATAGTGTGAGTACAAGAGAAGCATACAGTGTGAGAAACAGGTGCACCTATAGTGTGAGTACAAGAGAAGCATACAGTGTGAGAAACAGGTGCACCTATAGTGTGAGTACAAGAGAAGCATACAGTGTGAGAAACGGGGACCTCTATGGTGTGAATGCAAGGAGGTGTTTACAGTGTGACAAACAGAGACGTCCATAGTGTGACTACAAGAGGTGTTTGCAGTGTGAGAAACGGGGACCTCTATAGTGTGAATGCAAGGATGTGTTTACAGTGTGACAAACAGAGGCGTCTATAGTGTGAATACAAGGGGTGATTACTGTGTGAGAAACCGGGGCGTCCATAATGTGAGTACAAGAGAAGCATACAGTGTGCGAAACAGGTGCACCTATAGTGTGAGTACAAGAGGTGCTTACAGTGTGAGAAACAGGTGCACCTATAGTGTGAGTACAAGAGAAGCATACAGTGTGAGAAACAGGTGCACCTATAGTGTGAGTACAAGAGAAACATACAGTGTGAGAAACAGGTGCACCTATAGTGTGAGTACAAGAGAAGCATACAGTGTGAGAAACAGGTGCACCTATAGTGTGAGTACAAGAGAAGCATACAGTGTGAGAAACAGGAGCACCTATAGTGTGAGTACAAGAGGTGCTTACAGTGTGAGAAACAGGTGCACCTATAGTGTGAGTACAAGAGAAGCATACAGTGTGAGAAACAGGTGCACCTATAGTGTGAGTACAAGAGAAACATACAGTGTGAGAAACAGGTGCACCTATAGTGTGAGTACAAGAGAAGCATACAGTGTGAGAAACAGGTGCACCTATAGTGTGAGTACAAGAGGTGCTTACAGTGTGAGAAACAGGTGCACCTATAGTGCGAGTACAAGAGAAGCATACAGTGTGAGAAACAGGTGCACCTATAGTGTGAGTACAAGAGAAACATACAGTGTGAGAAACAGGTGCACCTATAGTGTGAGTACAAGAGAAGCATACAGTGTGAGAAACAGGTGCACCTAAAGTGTGAGTACAAGAGGTGCTTACAGTGTGAGAAACAGGTGCCCCTATAGTGTGAGTACAAGAGAAGCATACAGTGTGAGAAACAGGTGCACCTATAGTGTGAGTACAAGAGAAGCATACAGTGTGCGAAACAGGGGCACCTATAGTGTGAGTACAAGAGAAGTAACAGTGTGAGAAACAGGTGCACCTATAGTGTGAGTACAAGAGAAGCATACAGTGTGAGAAACAGGGGCACATATAGTGTGAGTACAAGAGGTACTTACAGTGTGAGAAACAGGGGCACATATAGTGTGAGTACAAGAGGTACTTACAGTGTGAGAAACAGGGGCAAATATAGTGTTAAGACAGGAGTTGTTTACAGTGTGAGAAAATGGGGCCTCTATAGTGTGAATACAAGGGGTGCTTACTGTGTGAGAAAAAGGGGCCTCTATAGTGTGAATACAAGAGGTGCTTACATTGTGAGAAACAGGGGCACCTATAGTGTGAGTACAAGAGGTGCTTACAGTGCGAGGAACAGGGGCGTCAATAGTGAGGAAACAGGAGATGTTTACAGTGTGAGAAACTGGCATCTATAGTGTTGAAATAGGAGTCGTTTACAGTGCACGAAACATGGGCTTCTTTATAATGAAAACAAAAGGTGGTTGTAATGTGAGACAGTAACATTTATAGTGTAAAAACAGGAAGGGTTTAGAGTGTTTAAAATAGGGGCCTCTACAAAGTGAAAAGAGGGGCTGTAAAAGGTGTGTGAAACTGGTGCATCTATTGTGTGAAAAGGAGTTTTTACAGTATGTGTGTGAAGCTGAGGCAGTCACTGTGTAAACAGAAGATGTTCGCAGTCTACGACGCAGAGGAATCTTTGTTGTGAAAACAAACGACGTTTGCAATATCAGTGAGGCAGGAATGTTTGGTGTGACAGACGTTCGCATTGTACAACACAGTGTGAAAGAGACAACAGAGAAGATTACAAGTGGAGAAGGAGGTATTTACACTGCCAACATGGACAAGGCTTTGATAGTATAAAGCAAAATGTCGCCAAGGTGAACAGTGTAAGAAGTGTTCACAGTGTGAAACTGCGGGGTTTAATGCGTCTGGGTGTGATAGGATGTATTTAAAATGAGTAAGACATCGGTGACGTGGATGTAGTCACAGTGGGAGCATGACAAGGAGTGTACAGCACGAGTGACGAATGCAGGAGGCTAGTAGTGACATGACCGGAAGTGTTTAAGTGCGAAACCGGAAGTAGTTATGACATGAGTGATACAAAGAAACTGTCAACGCAATTATGTCAGCAATTATTCATAGTCTGTGCGAGACAGAAAATATTTACAAGTGAGAACGGAAGTACTGCCCTCTAAGGCGTAAGTTCAGTGTGATTGAGAAATAAGTATGATTCATTTTGAGTAAGTTTGCAGGTATTTACAACACGAGTGCGACGGGGGCCTACCTGCAGTGAGTGAGACACATTCACAGTGTGGGAAAGGAGGATTTTACAGTATGGGTGAGTCAAAGGTTTTTGAGCGTGATGTGGGCTGGAATAGTGGTTCACTGTGTAAGGCAAAGTGTACACAGAGGGAGTGAAGCACAGCAGTGTTTCCACTGAGAGAAAAGAATGACTATCCAGTGGAGAGACTGCTTACTGCATTACTCTGCAGTGTTTGCAGGGCAGATCAGTGTGAGTAACAAAAAAAATGTTTACAGCACGAAAAAGAGACGTGGTTTTAATGTGACAGCGAGACTTCTCCGTAGAGGATGAGAGACAGGGAAGTGTTCACAGCATGAGACAGAGAAGCTTTCACAGAGATGGTAAACGAGGCCTTTCTAATGCAAGATAAGAGTCTTTCATCTGTAAGTGAGACAGTAATTGCTTCTAATGTTTGTGAAAACGGACGTGTTTACACTGAGACTCAAACAGAGAAGTGTTTCAAGTGTGGGTGAAACTGAATGTTTACAGCATGAGGCAGGGAGGAAACCTTTAGTGTGTGAGCCGCTGAAGGGAAATGTTTACATTGTGAGCACAGACGGAGAGTTTACAGTATTGCTCGATCGAATACGTGTTTACAGGGCGAGTGAGACAGAGGTGTTGCTTCAGTGTGCACAGACGTGACAGCAGCATGGGTTAGACAGGGAAATGCTTCCAGCTGACATGAACAGTTTGTACTGTGAGACATGGTGAGTGAGACAAGAAATGTTTACAGTGTGTGACAGGAGATTCGTGTAGTGTGGATGAGTGAGAGAAGTGTTTATATTGGGAGTGAGACAGGGGTGAACGAGACAATAAGTGTTTGCAGTGAGTGTCAGGGACCGTCTGTGGTGTGGATTGGTGAGTGAAGTGTTTACAGTGTGAATGAGCCAGGAGTAGTTATACACAAGAATTGTTTACAGTGTGTGACGTGAAATGTTTGGTGTGTGGATGAGTGAGAGAAGTGTTTATATTGGGAGTGAGACAGGGGTGAAAGAGACAATAAGTGTTTTTCAGTGCGCGGTTGGAACAGTTTGTAGTGTGGAGGAGGTAAATAACTATTTAGGGTGTGAGTGAGCCAGGAGGTGCCTCAGACAAGAACTATTTACATTGTGTGACGTGGAATGTTTGGAGTGTGTGTGAGTCAAAAGTGCTTACAATGTGAGCGGAACAGGAAGAACGATGGAGAGATGAAGTATTTACAGTTGTGGAAAATACAAAGCTCTGAGCACTTCATCTAGTCTCACCCTAGTGATGCTTGCACAGGGATCAGACCAGCGCGGGTAGAGGTGGCTCGGGTCGGCCACAATGATGCGTTACAGCTCCTCACTGCACACCCCAAGCTACTTCCGCTTCCTGCCACTCAATCCGTGAGCACTGATCTCTGCAGGCAGCAGCCCACGGAGACCAGGCTCAGGTGTGGTGGTCCCATCGTGGCACTAGGGCCTTGCTAAAAAGGGTAGCCTGTAACCTGCACGCTGGCTCCGCCCACAGGACCCCCATACACGCACAGTGGGACCCACCGCGAGCTCTCACAGTGTCAGATAGCACCCCCTGCCGGCAGGCTCGAGTAGTGGCCCCCATTCCTCGGGTACATAGGTCTGAAGATGACAAGGGGAGGCTGCCACAGACGGACACTGACGCACGCGGGCTATCCCAACACTCATCCACAGGTCCTCCCCCACAGCGCCCCCCGCAGGCACTCACCGTGGCAGAGAGCAGGCCCTGGGGAGCCAGGCTCAGGTGGTGGGGTTCCCATCTCCTCAGGTACTTGGAGCTCAGGATCTTGCTCAGGAAGGTGCGCGGGTGCCGGATGACACACACCTGGATGTCGCCTTCCTGCAGCAGCTTGTATCTCATGCCGCTGCCGTGCAGCAAGGTCCGTCGGCAGGGCCCGGCCCCCACCTTGGTGCCCTCCGGGAGGGCGGCGGACATGTCGGCCAGCAGGGGCCTGCTCTCCTCAGTCTGTCTGTGCTCCGGGCCCCCGGGGGCGCTGAAATCCATGGCTGTGGAGGCTCCTCCAGCCCGCGTCAACAGCAAATCACACAACCACAGGGAGGGACAGGGGGACAAAACCTGCCCCCAAAAAACATCAGAAATCAAATCCTTGGAGACCTGTATCTGCTCTCCGTGGCCCCGGGCACATCTCCGTGCTGCTCGCCGTGTTTCCGCGCTCCTCCTCGCGTCTCCCTGCTAGCGCCTATCCAGACACCCTGGCCCCTTCCTCCGCAGCCTCACCTCCGCCAGTCCATGGCTCCCCGGCCCTCTCCTCCCTCTTTACTCGATGCCCTCTGGCTCCGTTGCCCCCAGCCTCCACGGTCCCTGTCCGCCTCTCTCCTCCTGGGGTTCAGCGCTCCCCCGGATCTCCTCACGCCCGGTTCCTCCGATCCATGGCTCACAATGGCTCCGGGCGGGCGGCGCTGCAGCTGGCCGAGGTGGACCCGAGGGCTCTTCCGTGTGTGAGAGGGAGGGCTGCTGTGAGTGTGTATGTATGTGTGTGTGCGCCTGTCAGCGTGTCTACCTCTGCCTCAGTGTGCGCCTAGAAGGGGAGGGGCGTCTTGCACCGTGATTGCTTGTGGAGGGTGCCCTCACTGCGAGGTGTGTGTGTGACTACCACCGAGGGTGTGTGCGTGCATCTGTTGGAGGGCGTTATCACTGTGTCCACTTCTGGCCGAGTCTCGGAGGGGCCAGGGGCGGGGTGTTTGAGGGAAACGCCTTTTGCTGTGATTGTGGGAGGGGGCACTTGTCACTGTGAGTGTCTGCGTGTGTGTATATCTTACACTGTGCTCCCCACTGTGTGAACTTCACGGTGTCTTGCAGCCTACCCTTGTGCTTGGACGTGTACCTGTCATTACACGTCTGTCGTGTGTGCCACTCAGTGCGCTTGTCACTGCGTACGCCTGCACCAATGTACGCCAGTCACCTTACGTTTCTGTCATGCGAGTTAGTGTGTCTTTTATTGTGTGTCAGTGACTGTATGTCACTGACAGTGGTGGCCCTGTGACTACCTGTGACTCAATGTGTGTTTACTTGTCACCATGTCATTCTGTCCTATTTCTCACCCGGCCCCATCCCTAGCGAGGGCACTGTGGGATCCCACCTCTTGTCCCACTTGAACCGCCCTCGGACATGGTTTCCACAGGAGGGGGGCCAGAGAGACAGAGCTGCGCGCCCCTTCTTCTTTGCAGCTTTTCCTGTCACCGTCGGGTTGGTTTGTGTCAATGAATTTGCGTCTATCTGTTTCTGTCACTGCGCTTGTTACTGCGTGTACTCTTGTCAATGTGTGCCTTTTTGCATGGAGCTGAAACTGTATGTCACTGTGGGTGCGCGTGTGTGTCTGTGACTGCCTTTATCCTTGTCATTGCTTGTCCCTTAGTGTGCCTACTAAATGCCTGATTCGATGTTTTTTGTTTTTGTTTTACCTGGCGTGTGTGTGTTAACGTTTTTTGTGTGTGTTCATCTACGCATACATCTCTCCCCCTCCTTCACTGTGTAGTTGTCTTTGTAAGTGCCCTACACCTCTGTAATTTTTCGTGTTTGTGCGCTTCCCTGTCGCTGTGTATGTGTAACACGATCAGGGACGTGTAGATCCGCCACTGTCACTTTGTGTATGTGCCTGCCCTGGGTCGCTGTGTGGGCCTGTCACAGTGTGGGTGCCTGTATGTCCATGCACGTCCCTGTGTGCCTCGACATGCCTGCCCGAGTGCGTGTGCGCGTGTCACTGAACCCGCACACCCCTGTCACCGCGAATCTGCATCTGTCAGTGTGTGCGTGCTTGGGGAGTGCTCTCCATCCCCGCCTGCGCTGCTGTGCTCCTCCGGAGTCACGTGGCCTCTCTGCTGACGTCAATGGCGGGGGATCGAGCCCTGCCCGCTTGCTTTTGAAGGAGGTTTTATGGAATGGGCGGGCTCCTGCGCGAGGGAGAGCTAGGCCAGGGAGCTGCGGGGTAGAACTTGCGAAGCTCGCGTTACAGACCCGGAATGGATAGAAGGAGCTTATCTCACTCTGAGGGCGAACGTGCCCCTTAGAGGCGGGCTTTGATCCTCACTCATTTGTCACCCGAGAGTGCACTCACGCAGCAAGCCTGTTGAGGTGTGGAGTACAACAGGGACCCGAGAAAGAACATTTTGTTTGCCGGTTTATATAGCGCGAACTCGACCCTAAGGTACTGGAGCGCTTTGCATGAGCACCAGTTGCATTACTGAAGGGCACATTAATTTTTGGTAGACACAGGGAGATTACCTGACTTGCCCAGAATCACAGGATGTTGAACTGACACTGCGTCCTTTCCTCATCATATCACATTCACACCCCAGGTGTGGGCATCTGTGCAGCGCATGGAAACCACCTAAGGATGTGCTGCACAGCTTGGAACCCTGAGAGTGCAGTAACACAGGTGACCTCTGGCCACAGCCAAGAGTCAGAGTTTTCTGTGATGTCTGAGGCCTAGGGATTATATGGCACAAATGCTTTAAGATGTGGGTGCAGAATAAACGGGCACACATGCACATTCATTCACGACCTCAGGCTGCGCTCAGCCTTTGGAGTAGAAAGGTAGTAACAAAGACCCTGATTATGACATTGGCGGTAAGTCCCACTTACCGCCATGCCGACTGCCGCCAGCATACCGTGACCGCGGCGGTATACCGTTACCCATATTGTGACCCACCGATAGCAATCCATCACTATACAGACACACACACAAGTCCGCCAGCCCAAAGGTCAGTGATAAACTGGTGCTATCAAAACCCACACCATTGCGCCAACAGAACTATGCCCACAGCATTATGACTCATGAATCACCGCGGCGGACATTCAACCGAGGTAAACCATTGGCGGTACATACCGCCGCGCTCAAAATACACACACACACACACACACACACACATACAAAACAACACCACATTGGACAATTCAAACTACACACACCTGACACTCATACACACACCACACCCACACCACTATAAAACACGCACCCACATTACCCACAACTCTTTACGACTCAAACAAATTGACAACGGAGAGAGAGACATACCAAGAGCATCCACAGAACCAGAGTCAGAGCCACAGAACACCATCACCCATAAACCATCCACGCATACACCATCCACGCCCCTCACAGCACACACCCCAAAACATCACCTCATACACCCTCACACACTCCTCTCGCACTACACCCTTGTCACCACAAAGACACCCCAGGTTCTCTAAGGAGGAGCTAAGGGTGTTGGTGCAGGAAATCATCTGGGTAGAGCCACAGCTATTCAGATCACAGGTGCAGCAGACGTCCATTGCAAGGAAGATGGAGCTATGGCGGAGGATCGTGGACAGGGTCAACGCCGTGGGACAGCACCCCAGAACAAGGGGTGACATCAGGAAGAGGTGGAAGGACCTACAGGGGAAGGTGCGTTCCGTGGTTGCAAGACACCAGATAGCTGTACAGAGGACTGGTCGTGGACCCCCACCTCCTTCCCCACAACTAACAACATGGGAGGAGTAAGTCTTGACAATACTGCATCCTGAGGGCCTGGCAGGAGTAGCTGGAGGACTGGACTCTGGTATGTCAAATCATTACTACTTTCACCCCCCACCTGCATGCCATCACAAACCCCCACCCTCACTCCCATCAGTCCACCACCTCACATACACCCCACCATCACAACCCACTCATCCCAATGCCAAGCCCTGCATGATATACCAATGCATGGACACCACTCACAGACCTGCATGGACGACCATCACCACTGCATGCACACTAGAGACAATCACCTGGCCCACCAAATAACTCTCACTAAGGCCAATCGGCCATGGCAATATCAACCATAGAAGGCAACATACCCATGCACAAGATGACACACGCAGAAACTATACCACTGCATTTACATCGCCACAGGTCCCCCACACAACGTCACCAGAAAGGAGGTGCCAGCAACATCCAGTCCCCCCACAGAAGAGGCCCACAGTAATGACAGCAGCTCTGCATGTCTGGATCAGGATGACCTACCTGGCCCATCAGGGACCTCCAGACAGTCAGTTACCCAGCCACAGTCCCATGCCACCACAGAGCCCCCCCCTCAGGAAACACCACCACAGCACCCACCCAGCGGGCCCATACCTCTGTCCCCAGGACACTTCAATCAGCAGTGTGTCCACCACTACAGGGACCCCAGGACACCCCACAAACACAGGACGATCAGGGACCTGTGGTCAGTGGCAGTGGGCACATAGTTAAGGGGACAGAGGCACAGGACAACATGGAAGCTGGGAGGACTGCTGTGCGACAGGGGGAGGACAAGCCCAGGGAACCAACTCTCCAGGAGGCACTCACCAACATCCTGGGAGCATACCACCATTCCCAGGAGACGATGGGTCAGATACTGGCCAAGTTCCAGAAGACCCAGCAGCTGTAGGAGGGACAATACCTGGGGATCAGGGAGGACCTGAGGGACATCCACACCACCCTGGTCACCATTGCTGGGGTGCTGGCAGACATGGCCAACACCGTGAGGGAGGCAGTGGCCCACCAATGGGCCCCTGACACTAGCCACAACGATGAACAGCCCTCCACCTACGCTGCCGCTAGTGGACAGGAGGCCCCGCCACAGGAACAACAGGCCACCAGCACCCTACCCCCTGCAGAAGGAGAACCACCATGCAAACGGTCCCTGCGATCCAGGCAGAAGCCAGAGAACATTGCCAAGACCCCCGCCAGGAAATAAGACTCTCCCGATTGTCACCCTTGTGTCCCACTCTGTTACACTGTCCACCTTGAACTGCCATTGCTCCACCTACACTGCAAGTGCTGCTGTGACCTGTGTCTGGAAGCGACCATGGTTCAAGTCTCTGGGGAAAGGGTCCCAGCCTTCACATCGGAGGAGTTGGAGAGACTGGTGGATGGGGTCCTACCCCAGTACCGATTGCTAAATGGGTCTCCAGACCAACAGGTGAGTACACTGTGTGCATGATGCATGGGGCATGAATGCATGGAGTGCTGTCTGTGAAGGCCTTGTGTAAAGGGGGGGCTGGTTGAGCATTGTGACTCGTAGTGCATCGCCTAGTGCATAGGGCTGTCCTCTGTGTGTTGTGTACGCCAACAGTGGTGTTGTTGCTGGCATTGACCAAGTGTATCCTCTGTCTCTCCCCCCCCCCCTTTTTGTTTTGTCACCCTGTCCTTCTGTGCATCAGCATCATCTGGTGGAGGAGCAGAGGCACCAGCGATGGAGGGAGCTGCATCCCACCTGGGCCTGGAGGCCGAATCCACCGACCGTGAGGGCACCAGTGGGACGGAAGGCGAGGAGAGCACCACGGCGGAGTCTCGAGGGGACAGTTCTGAAAGTGATACCTCCTCCGATGGAAGCTCCCTGGGGGTGGCCCAAACCTCTGTGCCCACCCCAACTACAGGTACAACCGCCACCCCCGTACCAGCACCGCCCTCCCAGCAGCCCCTCAGCGTGTTTTCCGTGCCTGCTCACCAAGGAGGGATGGCATCTCCTTGCCCCAGGCACCTCAGGCCCTGCCCCAGTCAGCCCTGCTGCCCTGAGTGAGGAGTCTATTGACCTCCTGCGGCCCATCTCTGTTGGGCAATAAACCATTGTGAATGTCATCCGGGGTCTGGCAGGGCATTTGCAACAAACAAATGCATTCCTGGAGGGCATTCACTCTGGCGTGGCAGCCCAACAGAGATAATTCCAGGCTCTGGCCTCCTCCCTGATGGCAGCGATTGTCCCTGTCTCTAGCCTCCCCCCTTCAACTTCCTCTACCCAGTCCCATTCTCCTCAACCCCAGCTTATCCCAAGCACACCATCAGACCAGCATGCACCCAAGACAACACACAGGAGTGGCTCAGGCAAACACAAGCACCACACATCATCCCACAGGCACTCACACAAACACCATCCAGAATCAGACATGCCAACATCCACTGCCTCCATTATGTCCCCCTCCTCCACCTCGTCCACCTTCCTCCCAGTAGCATCTCCACTCACACCTGCATGCACTACATCTCCATCCACTACCTCCATCACCATCACGCCTATCACTACACACTCATCACTGGCAGTCACCAGCCCACATTCACGTACACTTCCCCTGTGTCCTCTCCCACTGTGTCTGTGCCCCCTCCTCCCAAAGTACACAAACGCAAGCACTGAGACACCCAACAGCCACCCACCTCACAACAGCATCCAGCCCATGCACCTGCACCCAAACACAGCAGACAGACACCTCCAACCACCACTCCAAACCTTCACCCTCTTCCTGCCCCAGTGTCCATAAAAAGCTTTTTCTTTCCACCCTTGACCTCTTACCTGCCCCTCCTCCCCCCCGGTACTTCATTTTGGGCCAGGGTAGGACGAATCCAGGCCAGCACCTCAGCCAACCAGTCAACGGCCACTGTAGTTTCAGCAGCTACTGCAGGTGTGAGAGGCTCCAAGGAGACACCCGTCAGCACTGGCAGTGTGCCTGCACCAGCTGGCAAGGGTAAGGAGGCACCACCAGCTGGCAAGGGCAAAGAGGCACCACCAGCTGGCAAGGGCAAGGAGGGACCACCAGCTACCAAGGGCAAGGAGGCACCACCAGCTGGCGAGGGCAAGAAGGGACCACCAGCTACCAAGGGCAAGGAGGCACCACCAGCTGGCAAGGGCAAGAAGGGACCACCAGCTGCCAAGGGCAAAGACAAAGGGCCAGCAACTGCAGGCAGGATGGATAGGGGGCCTGGTGCTGGATCTGAGCACACACCACCAACCACGGCACTTCAGCCGTCCAAGGCTGCAGGGGAAGGGCTGGAGCCTCCCCCACCACTGCCAGCACTGCCACATGCACTGCCACCTGCACCGCTGTCAGCACCATTGCCAGCAGCAGCAGCTCCAGTGGGCAGCCGTCTGAGGCTGCACGGGAAGGGCTGGAGCCTCCCCCCACCACTGCCAGCACCGCCACCAGCACTGACACTACCACCACTGTGCAGCCGTAACCGCCTGTGGATGGACTGGAGTCCTGCCTCCATGGAGTGTCATGCATCTGGCCCACTGCAAATCTCGTGGGTCTGACACCCAGGTGAGGGACTGTGACCTGGCACTCCCCAAGTGCTGCACCACTGGGCACAAAGCCCCCTCCAGAACCAGTGTAAGAATGCATCCACTCCCCCCTCCTTGCCAGAATGAAGCACACTGGGCACAAAGGCCCCTCCGAAAACCAGTGGAGAAGCTATCCACTCACCCCATCCTTTCCAGGATGAAGCACACTGGGCACAAAGCCCCCTCCAGAACCAGTGGAGAAACCACTCCAGAGACTGTGGTCTTGCAGTCCCCAAGACCAGGCCGTGGGCAAACCACCCACTTGAGAGACTGTGGCCTTGCACTCCCCAGGACCACGCAGTGGGCAAACCACCCACTAGAGAGACTGTGGCCTTGCACTCTCCAGGACCAAGCAGTGGGCATGTAGCCCCCTCCAGGAGCAGTGGCGTTGTACCATCTTCCAGCTGAGGTGCCCCCACTTCTCTGTCCCCCTGAGGTGCCTGTGTATTTTTGACCTGATGCCCCAGCAGTGGGGCCTGGGCCTATGTGATATGGCCCTGTGGCCCACGGGAATTATGGACTGGGCAGTTTCCCTCCATTTGTATATATGTATATACTGTTTTGATTTTGAATCACGTATTTATACTATTTTATCTTATTACACTCACTTTATTCAATTCCTTTTGTCCTTGCATTATTCCCGAGGGATACGGGGTGTATATGTAATGTTATTGCATCTGTTTTTGTGTATGGTGTTGGGGTGGGGGAGTTGCGTGTTGCATGTGTGTCACTCTCTTTTTCCTCCTTCCTCACCCGTGTGCTAGGTGCGGTACTCACCGTGGTCGTCTTCGCCGGCATTGGTATTCCTGGTGTAGGAGGAGGTAGACTAGCATGGGTAACACCTGTAGTTCGGGCTCCATGGCATCGTGGTTGTTCCCTGATTGTCCAGAGGTGAGTCATTTCCCTTCTGTGTACTGTTTCCGCCATGCTTTTGATGGCGTTAGTACTGCCCCGGAAAAGGTGGCGGATTGGCTTGTTGTAATAGGGTGGGCGGTACATTGTCTTCCACCTGGCTGTTGGTGGTTACCGCCGCAGTGCTTGTTGCTACTACCGTGGTGGGCGGAGTGTTAAAGTGGCTGTCGGTGTTGGCGGTTTCACCGTGGTCATTATTCCATTTTCTTTTACTGCCGGCCTGTTGGTGGTATTAGCGCCGCTTTATTACTGACCGCCAGGGTTGTAATGAGGGCCAAAGTGTGGTATAGGTTGGGTGGCACTCTATATCTCGTCCAACTTTTATTAGACTGTGGTGGGTCGTTTCACTGCCCATAATAGACACACATGATCTCTCAGACTGGGAGTGGTGTTTGGGCAGAGATCATACTCTGACTCAGGATACCTTCTTCACCTTTGCTCACTAGGTTTGGTGTATCTCAGGTTTCCACAGGTGGGGATTCAGATGACTCTTCGCTCTTGGTTGGTGTTGATCACCCGGGGGCGGACAGGCCAGGGAGCTAGATACACCTGCTGGGGTATTCGCTCTGTTTGATACTGGCATGAAAGGTCCCTCTTTGTGGGTGCCACCTGCTTCATGAAATCCCTCATCCAACTCACTGGCGGGGCCGTAGGTTTTCTTGAACCATGACATTTCGCACTGCAGTGTAGCATCCTCGCTGCATGGTGACCACAGTGCCGTTGACTTTCACAACTTGCCATGTCTCCACTTCAAAGTGAGTATGGAATTTCCACCCTGGGTGCGGTCTGTCATGATGACATTGTTTCCTATCTGGAGGGTCAGGATCATTGCTTTTCTTTCAAGACTGGATTTGTCATTGGTGGTTGTCCTTTTCTCTTGTGTCGCCAGAATCTCCAGAACAGTGGATTGCCACTCAGGACCTGCCAGGATGCTGTCTCTCGAGGGACTTTGAAAGAGGAGGTCTGCCGGGGCACAATTGGTGGTGCTGTCAGGGTCTGTCTGTAGGCTACTAGGAACTGATGCAGACAGCACTCAGCATCTTCTTCCTGATCAACGCCTATCCTTAATGCACAAATCAAAGTTCTCATGATTCTATTGACCTCCCCGCTTGCATGAAGCCGCTGAGGGAGTCACTTACCTGTGGTGGATGGCAAGAGATAATAGGTAATCCTGGAACTCCTGCCCCTGAAATGGAGGACCATTGTCCGACTTGATTTCCTTGGGCAGGCCGATCAGGGGGAATATTTTCTCCAACATAGGGTTCATTCTTGAAAACGCTGTTGACTGTGCCAGTTCCACCATGGGGAATTTGGCGTCAGAGTTTGTAAGCACTACTGTTAGATGCCCATCAAGGAAACTCCCAAAACCCATGCTCACTTACGACCAGGGGTTTAGGTTCTTCTGTTATCACTGGGGCTGGAGGTAAGTCCCCACTGGTGATGGTGCATGAATGGCAGCATCGCACTCTCTCATTCACTTGAGTGTTCACCCCTGGGAACCACACCTGTTGCGTAGGCTCACCTTTATCATGACTGCTTTGGTGGTCCTGGTGTGCTAGATCAATCACCCTGGCCCACAGACTTTGTGGCATCACTATTTGTTGGCCCCTCAGCAGCAGTCCCTCATTGCTTTCACTTAGCTCGTCCCACACTCACTATACCTGGTTCCTTGTTTTTTGCTCTGCGTGCGACAGTGACCGGGATCCATCAGGGAAATGTTTCCACTGTCTCTGGGCCTGGACCGCCTTTGCTCGGGAGACGACTTGGTTCCATCAGTCGTTTCTTGAATTTCTTGAATGGTGAGGGATTTGGGGCATGCTTCATGCAGATCATTCACTCAAAATCCTCTGCTCCTTCATTGTCTTCCATCTGCCGTTTCCTTCGGGAGCTGAAGGGTGCCTCGACAGGTAGTCAGCCGGGTTGTTGGCCTCTGGATGGTAGATGAGCTCAAAAGAGTATGGCTGTAACTGCATGGCCCACCTTTCGATCCTTAGAGGCACCAGTCGTGTTGACCTTGTGAAAAGTGGGATCAGTGGCTTATTGTCCGTGACCACCCTCAACCGCTGATCACAGTGCTACAGCTGGACATGGCGTGTCGTTCAATCTGAGTGTACCTGGTCTCCGTTTTGGAAAGTGCCCGGCTGGCATATGCAATGGGAACCCACAGTCCGTCCGCCTTCTCTTTCAGGAATGCCCTTCTAGCCCTACCAGGCTGGCATCGACCATTAGCTCTGTTCGTCTCTGCAGGTTGAAGTACACCATGGTGGCTTCATTAAGGAGGACTCCCTTCACCTTGCGGAATGATTTATCATCCTCTCGGCCCCACTCCCAATGGGTGTTCGTCTTTCTCAATGTCATTAGTGGCTCCAACAGGATGGCCAGGTTCAGGATGAACCTCCCGCAATATGTTGCTGTAACTAGGAAGCTCCTTACTTCTTTTGGATTCTGGGGTATGGATGCATTCTTGATGGCATCTGCTTTCTTTGGGTCCACCCTTAAGTCATCTTGTGAGAATATATAGCCGAAGAACTCTATGAAGCCTTGATACAAAGTACATTTTCTGTTGATGCAGTGTCAGGCTGCAATCCGCCAGCCATTGCAGGGTGGCTCTTAGTTTCATGGGGTGTTCTTTGAGATTGTCTGAGAAAATCAAGATGTCGTCACATATGTTGATCACCCATATCAGCTCAAGGAGGGTTTCCTTGATTGTGTTTTGGAATACCTCTGCAGTGGACGAGATGCCAAAGTTTAGCCTTCGATACAGCCTAAAGCCCCCATGCGTGTAAACTGTCATGATGTAGCGGCTGGCCGGTTCAAGCTCTATCCCAGCGTTTAGGTCTAGTTTCAAGAACCATTTTGCACCATTCAGATCCTCCACAATGTCATCCATTGTTGGCGTGAAGAGCCGCTCCCTCCAGATGGCCTGGTTTGGGAACAGGGCACAGCCTGATCGCTCCCAGCTGGTTCAGCTTGAGTGTGTTATGTTGTCTGAACTTATAAAGCACACGTTCACCAATCACGAGTGGGTGAAATAATTAACAGGGATAACCACAGTGTGAGGCCGGTCACCTTCTTGATGACCTCCTTCCGTTCTACGCTCCGTAATTCCTGTTCCACTTGCGGCCACAATTGAAAGGAGACCCTCCTATGTTCTAATGCTATCAGCCTTATAAAGTTGTCGATGTGTAATCGGATCTGCGTCACCTTCAGTTTTCCAAGTCCGGCGAACAACTTGGGAAACTCGGCTAGCATTGCATTGGCGTTTGACTCGTGCACCTGTTTAGTGAAGAACACTAACACTAGGTCTTCAGCCATATGGCACCGCAGCAGCATGCCTTTGTTGCCTTTGGTGATGTGGAACTTTGCCCCGGTCAAATGGACTTACCTCACAACATCTACTTCCATCATCCCTTTGAAAGGCAGGGGCTTGGTGTTGCGATATGTACATATTTGAGGTTTGCTTGTTGATAATGCCAGGCATGGTTTGGCTCGACTGAATTGCACCAAATCTGTCGCATTGACAGATGCTCTTGTGTCAATTAGTGCAGCGATGGTGGTGCCTCCAATCTCAACTGTACACAAGGGAGGTGGCCTTTTCCTGTTGCCTTCCCTCACAGAAAATGATACTAAAAACACGTCATCTTCTTCAACTTCCCATCGGGTTTGGCGCTTCTTTGTCTGCCTGCTTGTCGAGGGATAGCTGTCACAGGGCCTCGGCTGTCTTCTTTGGGTACACTGCATTGAATCCTTGCTTTCTGCTTCTACACACCTGTGCAAAGTGGTTTGTTTTTCCACATTTGGAGCAGGTACACCCTCTTGCTGCGCAGATGTTTGGGGTCCCGTTTACTAGTCTGTAGTTGCCACATCCCCCCCCCCCCACCCCCAGACTGCTGCAGGGCACCTGCTGGATGGGAAGGTGGTGGTTGCTCTTGAAATGCCATAACACATTCCTCTTTTACGTTCATGCTTTTGGGGTCTGCCCCCGACCGCACCTTTGCATAAAGCTGCTTCCATATCTTCAGCTCTGCTGTTCGATAGCTCGTGAGGTCAGGCTACAATGAATAGCTTGTCCAAAGAGATCCTGGCTGCCTCAGGATTAGACGTCAGAGCACCGCTGGCTTGCATCCTTGTATTCTCTGGTCACGGATCTCCTCTGGTTGGTTGATATTCATGCATGTGCTTGCCAGCTTTCTCAGGCATGCATAGAACATGTCGACTGCATCTGCCTGCTTGGCTAGGTGTAATTTGAAGCACTCATAATCACAATTGGGCAGGGAGTCGAAATGCTGGTTCAGGGCCGTTACGGCATCGTTGAAGTCTGCATCCCCACCTGTGTTTAGCAGGGTCTCAAACAGTAGAGTAGAACTCTGCACCTCTAAAGTGCATTATCAGTGTCTCTTAACGGCACCATTGGTCTCACGGCTGGCACAGAGATAGTGTTGTAGGTGTCCGATCCAGGAACGCCACCACGGGTTGGGTCAGATAGCTCGCTAAACAGTGTTACTGAGGCGTGCACATATGGAGCAGGAGGCTGGCACGCTGGTTGTTGTTGGCTATTCATTCTCCCCCTTTCTTATTTTTTTCTTCTTGATGTGTACACTGCTTTTTTTCTTTTTTTTCCGCACTACTTCTCACAATTCAATTTATTATTCTTGTTACCTGTTTCTCTATCTACATTTGTTGTGCCTTTGTATTTGTTTTCGGGAAACACCCGGAAGAACGAGTCCGGAACCACGAAGTTGTGAAAAACGAAAGCAAAACAGCGCTTTCGTTTTCCAAGACTTCCTGGTTTTGGTACCTTAACCATGCATGTCTGAACAACGTACATACGTGGTTAAGGTACAGAAGAAGGGAGTCAGAGTGGGCGAGGTGAAGGAGGAGGTAAGTTGGACTGGGGCTGTTTTTTGGGGGGGTGAGGGAGGGTGGGGAGCTCGGAGTGATTAGGGTTTGGGGGGCAGGGTTTAGGTTTAAGGGGTGGGTTGGGGGTTGGGGTGTTTAGGTTTTAGGGGTGGGGTGGGGACTCAGGGTATTTTTAATTTTTGGGGTCGGGTGGGGTGGGGAGCTGGGGGTGATAAGGGTTTAGGGGGGTCAGGGTTTAGGTTTAAGGGGTGGGGTGGGGGGCTGGGGTGGTTTAGGTTTTAGGGGGGGTTGGGGTTCTGGTAATTTGGGGGGTTGGGGTTGTTGCGGGGATGGGGGGGGTGGCAGTAATTTTTGGGGGTGGGGTCTATGGAAGCATGCTGGATTGTGCATGCTGATTGCTAATGCCTTTACCAGGAATGCGTTTACAACGGTAAAATCTCTGTAAATGCATTTGTGGTAAAAGCATTAGTGGTTAGACCGAGGTTGTTGTTCCGTCCTCGTTGTTGTGCCTCGGGTGGTCTAGGCACCTGTGGTTCCGACAAATAACCTTTTGTTTTAGTATTTTTTTTTCCCCATGATGTCTCCAATGTTCCCAGAGTATTTAAATCAAGGCCACCACACGTGGCCCACTCCACTGCCTGTATGATTGGCAAAATCTTTAGGATGCCCCCAGACATGCACGTGTCTCAGTTTCAAGCCGTTCCAGCCATTGGTACACGGTGTTGCCACTCACACACTTGCTTCAGGTCTCCTCACAGTATTGCTGTGGCCCAGGGTGCGGTGAGCGTGTTGGCTACTAGGTGGTGCTGTGACCACAAGTAACATGTACTGTGGAGCACACCACTCACAGGCAAGGGCCTGGCATACAGCGACGGCGAGTGTGGTCTCTAATGGGGACGAGAGCTGTAGCAGATCCAAAGGGGGGAATACTCACTGGCTATGATGCATTTGGTTCCATCGCCGGCCAAATTGCTGGGGAGCTTTGCAGACTTCACTGCCAGGTAACACGCTTTGGTGCACACCGTCCAGAGTGATCGTGGGGTGCGGGCACGCTGCACGCATGGTGTAGTCATCAGCCTCATCACCAGTGTGATGTCTGAGGCCTAGGGGTCATATGGCAGAAATGCTTTAGGATGAGGGTGCAGAGTAAATGGACACACACACACACACACACACACACACACTGGGTAACAGTGGCAGCAGTGGCTCAAACAACCACTTGCTCATTTATTTATAACCTCTGGGCACACCCGGCCCTTGGAGTGGAAAGGTGGTGACAAATTATGGTAGAGGCTGGATGGCACTTTACACTTGCAGCACAGGGCCCTAATAGTTAAGTGCTGCCTCACAGTATGGTGCACATCGACCAACATAGAAACTATGCATCACAGCTGAAAGCTTGAGACAACACTTCACCCATTGATCTGAGCGTGTGCAGCACGGCAAGTGACCCATGGGTGCTGCTGATTCTACAGCATGCCAGGGGAGCAGAAGTGACATTATGACTTTTGAACCTGAATCCCAGAAAGTGACACAATATGAACCATATCCGGTTAACATCAAACCATTTTTTAGTCACCAAAGCCTAGGGTATTGTTCGAAGAGAAAACAATAGATTAATCACTAGGAGATTCATAAAAAGCAGATTACAAAAAAACAGTAGTGGTCATGTCATCCTGTATTAATCAATATAGACCATATACTGAATATGAACTACCTTACTGGCTTAATTTGCTGATTACCATTCGTTAACCAGTTTTGATTTATCGTCACTTGTAAGGACCTATCACACTCAGGAAATGTATAGGACTATTTTATTTTTTTAAATACATCATTAAGTGTGGCCTTGAGAGTGCTGTAGTAGTTCCCCATCATCATATAGTGAAAAAAATAATTATTTATACAATCATAGATGGCCTTTGAATCAGCTTGCTCCACCCATCAGTCTGCTCAACAGTCATTAACATTTTGCTTCCTCATACTGCAATAACAACAAAGTGATGGATGGAATGAATGCTTGAATTAATCTCAATCACTCTGGCTGCACTCCAGTCCATCGTTTTTCACCCATCATGCTACCTCAAGTTGAACCCAGTTAAATACTAATCTGCCTTGACCCTGTCCCATTAGGAGAAGTCCAGCCCAAACGGCCAGGCCAGGCTCTCCATGAACACCCAAGGCAGATTTATTGCCCTGATTGTGACTCTACACTCAGGTGTAGCTTGAGTCTAGTGGCACAGTGAGCACAGGATCCACATCTGGGCACTCATTGCATTTAGGGTGGAAACTGCAACAACAGAGTGATGATGAATTCATCTCAAGCACGTTTCAATTGCTCGGGCAACACTCCGGTCTTTCGTTTTTCTCCCACCATGCCACTTGAGTTTGCACCCAGCCATATGGAAATCAGCCTTGCCCCAGTTCCAATGGCAACAGTCCAACTCAAACTGCTAGACCAGGTCCTCCCTGAACCAGAACAGAAAGTGTAATGTCCCGTAGGGAGCTGCGTAAAGTAACCTGCTTATCAGGACACTGCTTACCTTTTTGTTATTCACTCTGCGTTTGTCATCTCTGAGACCAGGGGATACAAAGGCAGTGTTAGGAGTCACAAGGGCAAACTAGGGTCACGGTTGTGACCTCTGCCAATCCTAAATTATATCCATGAAATGACCTGAAACTCCACAGTGCAAGACAATTACCTAGGCACATGCAATGCAGGTAGAAACCAAAAATGTGCAGCAGAGCTAGTGCTCTTGGCTTGTATCACAGCCAGGAAGTAGAGGCTGCAGCATATGGGCCTGAGTTCAGTAAAACCTGGGACCTTGCACGGCCTGCAGCATGAGGCTATGCAGACTTGGACCTGCAGTTCATGCATGGACTAGAAGCCATGCAACACCCAGAGTCTGTTCTTCTGCCTCAGTGATTTAGTGGATCTTTTTTGTCCCTTCGTCACAGACTCAGTCTTTCATCTTCTCCAGATGAAAAAATGAGAGACACTGATTTTGGTAAGACATCAGTTATTCAGGGCAAAGAAATCCAAGGATGAGTGTGTGCAATAATTATACAAGTTATGCTATGTCTGAGGAAGACATTGGAAGAATGGCAGTGGGAGAGAGTCGCACCATGCCTGTTCTTGGCTGCCACGAAGCCCTGAAGCCTTGGCTCACCTTTCAACAGCAAAAAACAGTCACTTAAGAAAAAGAAAGTATAAACCAAGGTTTATGGAGAAGTCAAACCATCTTATTATAAGTGGTTCACTAATAATGAGCTTAGCAATACTCCGGTATCCTACAGATACCATTTACCCACAGTCTTGAGATTACTTTTTTTGCCAGATTATCCCTCTTGGGGCCTGATCCTGAGTGGCTTGTTAAATTCTGTCCGTGCTTAAATCCCTGTTTACTCACAGTTTGGAATTACAAGCTTGGTTTTACTCAACACAGCTGATAATTATTGAATGCATTGAATAACCCGACATTCATTACATTTCGGCAGGTCAAATCATCTGAATTGAGCAGGGTAAAACATACAGTATTTACCATATCATGTGGATTTTGGTGCATTAAAGACCAAACTTCACGTTATTCACCATAAACTTACATTAGCTGTTATTTATTGCGCCCAGTACATAATGTACACTATGGTATTGTTATTTATCAGGGGCGATAAATAACACCTCAACTTGTAATTAGGCCCTTGATGTGCATACTGAGATAACATACTACAAGAATTGGCAAAGCCAATAGGTTTCACCTATGAAAAAACTATTGGCTTTGTCAGTGGTTTTTATATGTTGCACAGCAGCATGGACTGCTGTGCAAAATGGCTTAAAAAAAAAAGAAAAGCACTATGACGTGACCCGCACTGACCCCCCATTGCACTTTAAAAAAAACTTTAAGACATGTTGCACAGCAGCCTGCGCTGCAGTGCAACATGTAAGAGCAAGTGAGAGATAGCCATTTGTAAGTAATGTTAAGTAATGGGCAGCCTTATGAAGAGGTAAATGTCCTGTAGTGCATACCCCTTGGTGCTCCTACATACGTGTGTAACGGCACCAAGGGGTATGTACAGCTCAGTGCAGCTCATATGACTCATTGCGCTGAAGTTTGTAAGAGCACTGTGGGTTATGCACTGCACTGGAGTGGATACCCCTCGTTGTCCTTGCATATTTATGTAAGGGCACCAAGTGGTATGTACTTCACAGCAGGGCAGTGCATACCCCTCAGTGCCCATACATAAGTAAGTAAAGACGCTGAGTGGTATACACCGGAGTGGATGCCCCTCACCGCCCTTGTATACTTATGCAAGGGCACTGAGGAGTATGCTTTGCGCATTGCAATGCCCACTCTGCCCCTTGGTGGAATTCTACAGACTCTCAGAATTTCAATGTAATTCCGCTGAATGAAACTCTGCCACTTCTTTCCACCTCTACTGTAAGTCCTTTTAAGATTATTTTTTTTCAAATAGAAAGGATTTCGCAAGAGCTGTACAGGTGAAACCTAAAAATGGGGTTTGCAGCCATTTTTGTGGAAGGAGTTGTGGGCTAACAGCTAGAGCTGCGGATTTTGGAAAAGGGAAACCATGTTAGGTTACCTGGCATTCACTCGATATGCTGTGATTCTGGGCAAATCACTTAATCCACTGTGCTTTAAAGGAATAAGTTTTGTAATGTGCTTGGGTGCATACCTCGATTTTTTACTGTCTAGTAATATACGTGTTTACTGTTTTTTCTTTTTACCATTTGAGCAGCATAATCAAATATTTGTGTCCCCAGTTGAACTATTTTTTATAAAATGATAATAGCTGCTTGGGAGACATTTGACAAGGGAAGGTCTGTCCTTAATGTTATTTTGGGCTGTTGGTACAGCCCAGGGAAACGTAAGCAAAGTTGCGCTAGGCTACTAGGGTGAGGTGGCAGCGAGAGAGTAAATAGTGGAATTTTGGACTACCAGCCACATTTTAGGAAAAAGGTGACATGGTGGCTGGTAGTATACTAGGCCGGTCATTTGTTTATGGTGATCCATGTGTGGCAGAGGCAATGTGCTTGTTTAGGGAAGCAGGCCGAAAAAACCTGCTTTCCGACAACATGGAGGTGGGCATGTTCAGCAGGGGAACGACGAGGCCGATGAGGAGGGCCTCCGAGGGGGTGGCATACTCAACCCCAATCTAAAACATCAAAGGGAAGAGGTCTGGAGGGGGGCATGGTAGGGGTGATGCTGATGGGCAGCAGCAAGAGGAGCCCAAGTGAGGAGGGCACAGGCTTTGCAAAGGGGAGAGATGTGGGTAGAGAAGAGGGGTGGCAAGCAGCTCCAGAATAGGTTTAGCAGATAATGACCAGGAACAGGTTTCGGAAATAGGAGGGTGGGAAATGTCCATACTGGACATAGGGACACGTGGAGGCAGACACAAAGGGAGGATATGTATGTCATACTGGCGCTGGACGCCGGGAGGGCCGCGTCTCTGCCTGATTCCTCCAGGGATTCTCTGAGGAAGTTGCAGAGAGCAGGGTGGATACACTATGAGTAATGCAAAGACACAGAGCACAGTCGCCAGGGGCATTGGGGCAAAATAGACACAGATGGAGCAGCCATAAGGGAAATTAGTGGGGCCTCCATCAGCAATAGTACAGGTGATGCTGGATTGAAGCAAGGAGGTGAGTTCAGACAAGAAGGCTGAGGAGACTGTAGAAGTGTAGTATAATTTGGATGAGCTGTTTTGCACCAAGGGAGATGAATGCAAAACCTTCTAAGGTGTATACTAAGAAACATAAGGGCCATGTAGCTGCCGTGGAGGGGGAGCACTCAGCAAGGTTAGTGGGTACAATGAACAACAAGAAGGCAAGGACACAAGAAGTGGATGGGAGGAAAAACAATGGGGGAGATTAGGAGGTATATAGGGGAATAGAGGAGAGTGGGGCAAACAGATTGTGGTTGCAGTGGGGAGGCACCAGTGGTTAGGGGTGTGGTTATCAGGGGCGGAGCCTGAGAAGTTGTTACCAGCACATCAGGCCTTATTGATGGGTCAGTCGTAGGGTGGTGAGTGGCAGCAAACCCAGAACAGCTTGTCTGGCTCCACTACCCCTGGAGGAAGTGAAGGTGTGGTCTTGAGTGGGTGGATCTGAGGTCAGAGGCTGCAGACTGTAGAAGGATACCAGAATGGAAGGCTTCAGTGTGGGTGCCAACCCTGAAACCAGGTAAGCAGGCCAGTGAACTAGTGTGACTTGTCATGGTGTCTAAAGGCGTGAAACAGGGGGAGATGGAGTCTGGGCATGGCTTAATTACAAAGAAGGACAAGTGTGGCTAACATGGGAATTGGTATGGAAGAAGAAAGGGCAACATCAGAGACAAAAAGGGAAGGACAGTCTGCACAGGCTGTAAAGGATGGAGGCAATGGGGCACAAGATGGGGCTAGCAATGAGACAGTCAAGGAAAAAAGGGGCCTCAGGATGGGGAGGAAACAAAGGAGACGGGGAAGAAAGAGAGCAAAGAGCTTAAGGTGACGAAATTGCTGTATATGAGTATAATCAAACCATTGGGGGCACATTTGATGGCTTCCAAAAGGAGATGATTTGGAGAGGAGAATAAATCGAGGTGAGGGCAAAAGAACGATCAGAAGAAAATGACCTAGCGAAACATCCAAATATACCAGCTACTATTGAGAATTGGACAGCAGCATTTCTCATACATGCCAGAATGTATTGTGAGAAATTCCCTGAGAGTTGTGTGGCTTTAAGTATATGGATGTTGTAAGGAAAGCACACACAACATTCAGGGTGCGAAATGTGCAACACTTAGTGGCTTAACACGATGGGGCTGGCATGTTTGGCACCAATAGTTTTTACAGGCAGTGGTTTGCCAATAGTATATTGTCACCTTTGAGGGTGTCCCACCAAGGGGCGGGTGGGAGAGAGGGACAGACAGAAGGATTAGATGCCTGCTGGGCTTTTAACAGTGGTTTCCACAGTTGGGGATGTTGTAAATCCTGGCACAAATGCTCTCAGTGTGCATCCAGGCATCTTCTCATAAACTGTGGAGCGCAAGGAGGAGGATCACAAGGTTTTGCGGGAGGACAGTGTCAACAGCAGTAGAGAGTGGGACAGGGGTGCACAAGGGTCTGCAGGAAGCTGCTCATACTCCAGTTAAACTGCACCGCTTAGCACACTGGTCACAATGGTATAAAGAGGGACAGGACTTTATTGTTAAATGATTTCAGGATTGGTTTTCATTTAGGTCATATGGGGTCTTGGTGTCGGAGATAGGCAGAGAGTTTAAAATCAGTGAAGTAGCACCCACAGGTGGTACAGAAAAAAATGAATAAGAAGGTTCATGAATGAAGGATGATGGGTTCATTTAATAAAAGGCAAATGGATAACTTTATTGTGTCCTCAATTGGGATGGCACCTAAAGAGGAAAAAGATCAAGGCCTCATACAGCATTTATCCTGATTGGAACGGCAGACAGTGAACAACTTCATTTCAGAAGTTCTGACTGCAGTTTTATGTTCCTCTGTTAACGTGGCCATCAAGTTGGTAAACAAGGTGGGGCCCGGGGCGCTTATGTCTAAGAGCGACATTAACTCTGCCATCCACCTGCTACCTGTTTATCCACATGACTTCAAACTGCTCAGGATTTAGTCTGAAGGACAGAGGTATGTAGGTAGGTCTCTGTCTGTCTGGTGCTCCATTTCTTGTGCCTCCTTTAAACAATTCAGCTAATTTCTGCAATGTCTGTTCACATTTAGGACATGTTTCACACCAGTGACTCATTATGTTGATGGCTTCTTCTTTGTAGGACAATCAGGCTCCTGGATCTGTCATTGAATGCTGGCAAGTTTTCAGGAGCTCATGGAGGATGTGGGAGTTATTTTGGCAGAGGAAAAGACGGGAGTGTCAAGTACTGTTCTGCTGTTTTTGAGGACCAAGATTGATGTGGCACGGATGGAGGCGCTGTTGAGCGGGACAAGAAACAGGCTATAGGTGGCTTGATTGACACAATGTTACACAAGAAAAAAATTATGGTACAGGAGATGCAGGTGCTGCTTCAGCATTTGAATGTTGCATGCCGAATGATGAGGGGATGTAGGACTTTTTACAGGCGTTTGGGCCTAACGTTGCCAGATTCAGCCTGCCACATGACAGAGTGTGGCTTAAGGCGGGAGAGATGGAGGACTTAAGAATGTAGCATGGGTTTTCAGAGCTTTTTAATGGTTCTCCTGGACAAGTTTGGGCAAGAAATAGGAGTGGGGGATTCCGATTTTTGCAGATACAGCAGGCGCTTTGAGGTTTGGCCTATAATGGCAAGGACACTGGTGTTCAGAGTGATGGACAGTAGAATGGTGGCACGAGGGGGAGAAATATTTTTGGGGGGAGTTTTCCCACTGGTGGTGGCAAATCACGTAAAGGGTGATGAACTTGCTAACAAAAAAAATTCTATTCCCTGTTGACAAAATGGCCGTGGTACACATTGTGAACATACAATCAGCGGAAGATATGGAGGTACTGCAATTGTAGAGGGTTTTTGTTCTAGTCTGTCTTTTTAGAGCATGACATGTACCTGGGATCAATAATGACATAGTGGAAATGTCTTATTCTTAGTGGTCGAGGTTCGATTGTCTACATTCGGGAGCAGATAAAGACAAGACTCAGATGCCAGACAAGCTGTGGCAGAATGGACAAAAAGGATGCTGCAGTTAGTAGCCAGGTCCCTGGCAGTGTCGACAAGGAGGGCATATGGGCAGTCATGAAGGGAATTTTTGAAATCAGGAACAAGGACTAGAAACTGTGAGAATGAGGAGTGGTTGAGAAAGGAGGATGTGGTGCATTTCATAATGGAATGATTGAGGAAGGATAGTCTAAGGAAGTGGTTTTCAAACTTGTTAATGCCACGCCCTCCCAGTGGGAAAAAAATAAATCATCGGGACCCCCCTCAGAATTTCTCATAACTATTCTTTTAAGTTGGCAATGTTCAAGTAAGTCCTCGCTTATTTAAACATTGCAGTTAAGTTCAGTTACTTTTTTACAAATGTAATAAACATTTTTCTGCTTAAAACAAGGCACTATTATCTACATAATCCTTCTTTTGTCCAAAGCCTGCGCCCCCCCCTGAGATCACTTGAGCCTACCCCTATAGGGGGGCCCTACCCAGTTTGAAGACCCCAGGTAAGGTGATAATAGCAGGAAATAATTTGGTACTGAATTTGTAGGTAAGTGATTGTGGAGTTATTTGACCTTGGTAGGTGAGTTAGGGATGAGGTTGCTGGAAGGTTGTTCACCGGAGAAAGGCAAAAGTGGGTAGACATGGAAGCTGCTGAGATGGTCAGTTTTAGTCAGGTGTTCGGAATATTGCTTGGGTGTGCAGTGATGACGAATGTATTTTATTTACTTGTCTGAAGAGTTGCATGTTATTTGGGGCATTGTGGGTGTCATAATTGTTAAGTAAGAGGATGGAAAGAGGTCTCCTTTGGGCAGAAATGAACATAGAAGGTAACTGCAGATGCGTTGTGATGGTCGCAAACAGATCAGAGAGGACGGGAAGGTACAGTGAGTTTAGGAGCTTTCCATGGCAGCACAGTTTGGCTGGATTCCTGGTATAGGAGGCTGAGGACACAAATGAGACATAGGGGGAATATTTTCTGCACTATGATGGGTCTAAAGTGACTGCCTTGCAGCTATTATCAGTGCTGTGTAAGGCTTTGAGTGGTGTGAACCTGCTGACCAAGCAGTACCAGATGCACTAATTTAGAGTACGGATGCCGATGGAGGCAAGCAGGTGGGGATGGGCTGTAAGTAAAATAATGTGACTGAGTAGGTGGTTGTCAGATGACTATAAGTGATTTGTGCAGCAAGGGCACAGTGATTATTAACTAATTATTCTATTCTCTCACCGTATGTTCTGTGCAGGGCCCGGCGTCCAAGGAGATGATGGTTTGGATTGTGGAACACTCTTTTGCAAAATGAATGGAGAAAAGACATGAGAGAAATTTGGGCTTGGGGGCGCACGGAGTGGCAGTGTATTGGTAAGGGTGAGGGGAAATGTTATGGCACACATTGCTACCCGAGCTGAGCAGCATGTTGGGAGCATAGGGCTGTCCAGATATATTGGTGCTGCACATGGGTGAAAATGACCATTGAAAAAGAGGTGTTGGTGTCGATAAAAGCAATGAAGCCAGATTTGAAGGAGATCATTCAGTTGTGGGCAGTTACACATTTGATATGGAGAGAGTTCAGTCCTAGGAGGGAGTAGAAAGGAGCAGAAAGGGGAGCAGCTATTGAAATGGTAAGGAGGAAGGTGAATGGGGAAATGTGAAAATTCTGTAGGGCAGAAAAATGTAGTAGGTTCGTGCACCTAGAACTGAGATTCAAAGCATCCCAGTCTTTCTGGGGAGATGGAGTGCACTTGTACTTTTTGGGGATGAATGTCATGGATCAATGCAACCAACTACAAGTGATTATATAGGGTCTTGTAGGAGCGAGTTGAGAACCCAGAAGCCAAATTCCTGTGCCTCCCAAGCTCTGTTATCACTGGAAGAATATGCCACTATTCAAGTTACAACAGCACCCAGGGGAAAGGGGAAATGGAGGGAAAAAAAAGACATATGATAATACAGAGTGCTCAGAGGATGCCCACTTGAGACCTGCATAGGTAATGGGACCTCCTAAATGTCAGTAGGTCTGGAGAAACAGAAAATATAAACACTGTTACTCTATCTCAGTCTTTCTTGCTGCTAGACGTTGACAAAATATGCACTGAATACAAAACAACTATGCACTCTTACCCAGAATTCCCCATTAAAAGAAGCCAAGTTTACTTAAGGAGAGTAATTCCTGGGGAGTGGCCAAGATGGCAGCCGCGACGGAAGCCTAGTATGTAGGCTCTGTCTCGGGCCCCACCAGAAATCCTGTTCGGCGCCTCAAGAGATGCCGGTAGAGAGCAAGCACGGCCTGCTGGTGTGCAGGGGATCCGGTGGCGCACCATTGAAGTCGCGTCAAGAGGCGCGCGGCTCCCGGTGGACAGGGAGACGTGCTCGGCCCCAGCGCGGCGAGTTCTTCACCTCTCGCATAGCGAGAGACAAAGGAAGGCGGGGCTACCTAACCGGCCCCCCTCACCTGGACTTCTGCTTCCCCCTCTCCTCCCATTCCCCCCCGCTGCCCCGACGCCACGCGAAGCACTAGGAGGAGCTGCACGGCAAAATAAAGGACTCTGCCCGATGTGAAAGGGCCTTGGAGCCCATTTTATGGACACTGCAGCGCTGGGGCCGGCCGAGTGCACCAAGGAGGCCCCCCATGCGCATACGCCCATACAACCACATAAGTCACTGAAATAAGAGGCTGGCCCTGGCCTGGTTTGAAGGCCAGCGCGTGAAGGAAGATTATTGGGGCCCAGGACACATATAGAAAGCTCACACTGTGCTTGAAAAATCCCCCCCCCCTTATGGAAGTGCAGAATATGGTGGAAGCACAGCGGAGAACATAAGGGGATGGAGGCTCTTTATTCAACTCACCTTTAAGTAAAAAGCACTGAACTGGGGGCAGAGGGTCAAGGAGGAGCGAGGGAGCACGCAAGACTGTTGGTGGGGCCTTGTTAAGTACTGTCGCAATCACACAAGTAAATAACCTGACAAAGATATTGGCCTCCACCCCAGCGGCTTTTTCTGCGTGGGGCGAACAAAGTGAGGACAGTACGGTCTAGCTGGAGTAATGCTGTAGCAGGAACTATCCAAATTGCTGCAATTCTTCTCGTAGGGCCCTCCGGAACTCCACGCAGGGAGCGTCCCTAAGGTGACTTAAAGGAACAGATCCCCTTTGGAAGTTAAGGCGCATCACTCATAGTAAATCCCTTTATTAACACAGTGGCGCATCACCAAACAACAATCATGGCGGGGAAATCTAAAGCGTCCAGAACCCAAGAGAGGTCCACGCCCGGGATAACATCAGGGGAACAGCAAACAACACCCAGCCTGGTGACCCTGGAGACCACACTGCAAAATCATTCAACTCAATTTGAGAAAATCCTACAGGCGATAATGGATACCAAAGCCTCATTGGAGAATAGAATTGATAGAGTGTCCCAGGATCTAAACCTGTTAAGAGTGGATCATCGTAATCTGATGGATAGAGTGGGTACAGTGGAAGATACACTGAGCGGACTCAACCCATTAGCACTAGAAAAACAAAAACAGATTTGCCACCTGGAATCCGAGGTGAAGATCCTCTGGCGTAGGACGGAGGAGGGGCAGGTCCTGATGAAATAATGTTTGCTTCTTGGGGTTTCCCGAAAGATCAGAAGGTCAGAACTCTGAACTATTGTGGAACAATGGCTAATTAAGTAATGCAGGGCAACCCGTCAAAGTTTTTTTCAGTGGAAAGAGCGCATTGAGTACCGGGGAGACAACCGGCACCGGGGGTGCAGCCTAGGCCACTAATAGCCAGATTCCTGAATTACAGGGACAGAGACGCAATACTACAACACTTTCATAATAAAGGCCCCATTCAGCACAAGGGCTCATTTGTCACTGCTTACCCGGATTTCACTCAAGAAGTACAGAGACAACGTAACTCCTTTCTGAAAATCAAACAACGACTTCGGGAACACAACATAAAGTCACCTTAATGTTCCCTGCTAAACTACGAGTGATAGCAGAGGATAAAACTAATTTTTTCCCCAAACCGGAAGATGCGTGGACATGGTTACACGCCAAAGGACTGGCACAGCCCTGGGAGAGCACGGGTGATGGCGAGGAATGGATTACGCCACCAAATCGAAAGAAAACCAGGAAACGCTCTAAAACGCAACCCTCTGTAAAGCAAGCGGCGGCAGAGAGGGCAAAGGTAGTGCAGGAGACGTCCTTGCACACACAGAACTCCTTCAGCGCACTACGTGTTGATGGAAGGGATCACACAGACTCAGACTCAGTGAGCTCCGACTCGACGAAACTGGAGGCGCTAAGAGGTCCGAAAGTAATGCCCAGATCAGCTGATACACTGTGATCGCAGCAAAGGACAGGGGAAAAGAGTCCTTGGGCCTCAATGGTCATAAAGGGGCTGACTTGGAGCAGTGATTCGGAAGCTCAAGACAGCGCAGGTGGGACATGACCTCTGCACACACGGAACAATGGGCTACCTCGCTCAATGGATAATTGAGGATGATACATCACTGCATGCGAGGAGTCGCTGGGGCCGGTAAGCACCAGAGGCGCCGTCATCAGTAATCCTTTTGTTCATTTTTTTGTTTTTTTTTTGGTCAGAGGTGGGGACCCCTTAAAAGGGTCACCTCCAATTGCTAATATGCCTCCCCAGAAGGTATCCGTATGGATACAACTTTTTTCTATTAGAAGTGTGATGTGTATTTTGTTTAATCAAGTTCAGCATTGCTGTAGGGGACTAGTTGGGGTGGGTGGGGAAGGGGATAACAATTACTTATGTTTTCTAGGTCTTATCAAACAGCGAAACAGGGTGGCACAACTGGCAATTAATGTCACCAATACGGAACGAGGGGAAAAAATGGACGGTGCATGGGTGGCTCAGGTCGGGGCACATGAGTGTAGGTGGAGCAAAAGCACACAGGGCAGATCTCAAATAGGGTCATGCATGAATACAACATAATCACGTGGAACGTGCGAGGGATGGCGACACAGGGTAAAAGACATCGGGTGCATGCCTGCCTTAAGCATCAGGGGATACACATTGCCATCCTACAGGAAACCCATCCGCTAGAGGCCGATTTGAAAGCATTAAGGGGGAGTTGGGGAAGACAGATTATAGGCACATCATACTCGGCCTCTGCCAGGGGGGTACTTGTGTAGATAGCCCAAGGGGTTCCGTATGTTCAACACACACACAGAATAGATCAAGGGGGCAGATACGTGATATTGAAGGGGCAGCTGGATGGCAGACAAATTACGATAATAGGTATTTATGCCCCTAACAATGCATTGCCTGAATTCCTGAGCACCCTTTCACCGGCCTTACTAGTCAACACAGAAGCCCCAGCGATATGGGGAGGTGATTTCAATAGAACCCCCCCCCCACCGAGAGGATTACCACACAGAAATGTTACTGGTCCGCTGTTGTCATGGACGAGGGACCTGAGACTACATGATATCTGGTGCACGTGCCACCCAACACAACGAGAATACTCGTTCTATTCTATACCCCACAAAGTGCACACTAGGATAGACATTATGTGGGGCACCCACGAAATATGCTCACTAATCAAAGATGTACAATACCTAGCTAAAACGTTATCTGGTCATTTTCTGCTGCGTTTAACACTGCAGTGGGGTAGGAGAAGATCTGCGATTCCTATTTGGTGCTTGCAAGGGGAAGCTCTCCTAGATCAGGCTTTCAGGGAAGAACTAAACACAACAATAAGAAATTACTGGGAAATCAACAAGGGCTCCACAGATACAAGAGCAACGGAGTGGGATGCGCATAAAGTCATTGTTCGAGGGCACTGTCTGTCTGCCAGCTGGGGGGTACGGCGCGCACTTCACGTCGAAGTCAACACATTAGAAAAGGAGTTGAGAAAGCTGGAAATCGCAGTAGCACAAAATGGGGCTTTGCAGGTAGAATTAGGGAACACACGCTTAAAATATAAAATAGCAGATTTGAGACTGTGCCGCCATGACTACAATTATTACTTAATGCGATTACAGTCAGAAGGAGATAGATCTGGGAGACTGCTGGCATGGCTACTTCGAGAGGATGACCAGCAAGCCCCTATAGGGGCTATACGACAGGCAGATGGAATTATGGCCACTAGTCAGGAAGCAATAAACAAAGCGTTTGAGAAGTATTATACAGATTTACATAAAGGGCGGGCGACATGCACTGTCCAACAACTCGAGACCTTTTTAAGGGGGGAGAATTTAACACTGTTATCACAAGTGGATAAAGAGACATTGGAGGCTCCCCTGTCATTGGTAGAGCTTGAAGCGGCCATAGTACAATTGTCTAGAAATAAAGCGCCCGGAATAGATGGCTTGCCAATAGAATATTATGCTATTTACTTCAAATACTTGAAGCCACAGTTGCTGGAGGTGTTCGAAGAAGCATGGTCTCACAAACTACTCCTGTGCTCGCAGCGCGAAGCATTAATAGTGGTCTTACCTAAACAGGGCCCGGGAGCCTACAGATGTTAAATCAAACAGGCCACTCTCGCTGCTAAACATAGATTGCAAAATACTAGGCAAAATCCTGGCAAACAGATTAGCTCCCATAATACACATATTAGTCCATGAAGATCAGAACGGTTTTATCCCAAAACGCAACACATTCTTGAATATTCGCAGACTGTTGAGTATAATATGGGACACTCCAACTGAAGAGTACGATAAGGTGGCTATGTCATTGGACATTGAGAAAGCAATCGACACCTTGGGGTGGGAATACTTATTCGCAATAATGCAAAATATGGGGTTTGGACCTAACTATATAGGTTGGGTGCAGACATTATACGCAGAACCCAGAGCTAGAGTGAAGACAGGAGGTATCAGACAGTTTCCCTATTGAAAGGGGCACCAGGCAGTGTTGTCCACTATCTCCTCTATTGTTTGCCATAGCGATGGAACCACTGGCAACTAGATTACACGTGGAAGGAGACCGTTGGGGAGTGCTCAGTGCAGGAATTCGTCACATAATCTCGCTATATGCGGATGATGCCCTGATATATGTGAGAAGGGGATATGAAACCATACCGTTGGTGATATCCCTAGTAGAGGAATTTGGGAGGATATCGGGACTGAAGTTGAATTGGGATAAGTCGTGTGTGTTCCCACTGACAAAATGCCCTACTGAGAACAGGGAGTTAGTACAAGAAGGGCGCTTGAAATGGTGCTACGACACCTTCAAATACCTGGGAGTTCACATATACCATACACCTGATGACTTGAGAGATGGTAACCTGGGGCGTGCGTTGAATTCCATGAAGGGTTCTCTACGATTCTGGTGTGCACTACCACTCTCGCCACTAGGTAGAGTGGCGCTAGCGAATATGTTACTACTCCCCCGACTGTTATACTTCTTTGCGGCACTGCCGATAATGGTGCCTAAAAGTTTTTTCAGAGAGTTAAACAGAGTTCTACTGAGACTTATATGGGGGGGGGAGGCAGAACTCGAGTGGCACTTGCCACATTGCAGCGCCCACTGAGTGAGGGCGGACTGGGAGCCCCAAACTTTGAATTATAGTTTGCCTCTGCACAGCTGCAGTGGATCCTAAATTGGATACACAGACCCGAATCAGCTGAAACTATATTGATTATGAAGCAGCTACACGGCCAACCACTGCTTACATGGTTGGCAAATATTGTGTCAAAAGGGTCAGCTGGGAATTTGTTAATGATAGCAGCACACGAATGCTGGACAAGGTACATCCAAAGGGGTCGAAAAGAGATTCCATATTCTCCACTCATCCCGCTGGGTCAAATCCCAGGAAAGGGGAATGCAGCCGTCTTGTTCTCGGTTGCAACCTGGGCAGAGGCGGGCATACTAACGGTGGGAGACTGCTTAGAGGAAGGGAAGTTAATGTCATTTGAATCTATGAGAGACCTTACCGCAGTGGGAGCTGGCCAATTTTTAGCATATTATTCTATTTGCCACTTAGTCAAGAAAGCGTGGAAATCAGGGGACCAGGAACCCAGTACTTCCCCAGCGCTGCACCATAGGCTGTCATATGACAACCAAAACAAAGATATAACAAACACGTACAAAGTCCTAAACACGTTCCCTGTGAACGGATTAGAAAACGTCAGAACACATTGGAACACTGTGCTACTGCACCATTTAACAACTGAAGAATGGTCCCAGGCTTTAAGCCATACCCGCAGCGTGTCAAGAAACCCCAGGTTCAGATATACACAATTCAATTATGTGCATCAAACATACCTCGCACCTGTGCGATTGAAGCGTATGTTTCCAGGTGCGGACTGCCGGTGTCCTCGATGTAACTCCCCATCAGTTAATTTTCATCATATGGTGTGGGAGTGCAGACATCTGGAATTGGAATGGTGTGGGGTGGTGGCAGATATATCAGATATTACAGACCTTACATTTAGATTGGATCACGGCTCCTGTTTATTGGGAGTTAGGAAAAGGGATAAAAAGCATAAATATATACATAGGTTTGCGGACCTAGCCTTTATAATGTACAAAAGGTTGATTGCTATGAACTAGAAAGCCCCCCAAAGTACCGGATCTGAAAATGTGGCGTGCATTAACACTATGGAGAAGTGTGGCTGAATGGTTAGATCGGCAGACCCTGATGCAGAAATCTGGCCCGGGACCCGGGTTCAATTCCCGCCTTGGTGGGTCTCGGGCTCAATTTCCTCTGACCTGATAATTCTCGCATCGGTGCCTAATCTAATTCATGGGTCCCACTCTGTAACTCTGGGCAATAGCTTGCTTAATCTCCACAACAGCCCCAACAGCGCTGGGATGCCTGGCTTCACCTTGGAGGTTGACCAGGAGTGGGCACCTCACAGGGAAAAGCCAGGAGGGGTTCCACAGCGGTATGTGTACAGCGCCTTGAGACCCTAACGGTGAGTAGTGCGCTATACAAGTACGAAGTTTACAGTTTTACGATGGGCACGCACAGAATATCAGGTGCTACGTAAGCTACTAGACGAAGGTCAAAAACACACTTGTTGTGATGCTTGGGAAACTTTTGTTGCTAAACTGGAGGCAAAAAATGATGAGCGCCCACCATGAAACCTGGTAGCAAATCGGACAGATAGCCAATGAAAAGTCCGCACATACCCCACACTTAAAGTGGATGCCCCACATGGGAATCTCATACATAACTGGAGCATACACACAAAAATTGTCGGCACCCAGAACAAGACCCCGATTCACCTGCTAATAGTGTGCAAAATAAAGGATGGTTTACGCCAGTTACCAAGCTGGATATTAGATATGACATGCATGCTAGCTACGAGTTGTAAACATGTACATTGGAATGTGATTAGACCTGAATTGTTGTTGTTATTATTATTATATACGTTTTATGTAATATTGGATTAACGACATTCTACTAGGACAAATTGCAAATGCTGTCGTTTGATGTGCAGAAAACAATAAAAAGATGTTTAAAAAAAAAAAAGGAGAGTAATTCCTAAAATATATGTATATATAATTGTAATGCACATATAGCTTTGGAAACCACCAGTCCTTCGGGTGCCCATCCCTTACAATAATCAGTACCATATGAAACTCTTGCGCAGTGAAATTACTTTCTTCCCAAAGGCTAAATAACAAGATAAATGAGAAACTGATTTCCACAAAAAAGTAATACCTGAAAAGAGTCAAAAGTTCAGAAAAAAACAGAATTAGAAGGTACAATTTCTCAAAAAGTATTTTGCAATACGTTTGTAATCAAAAAGAAGTCTTTTGTAAATATGTAAATTCTCTTCCTTTTCGTTTCTTCTTGCCCTGTTTTCCACAGCAGATCCTAGAAGATCCAAAGCTGAAGATTTGTAAGAAAAAACAAATTCCATGATGGGACCAAGGAAAGTATGGTAAGTAAATTCTTGATTTTATGTAGAAGAATGCGTCTTGCCCAAATAGTGAGGTAATGAATTGCTGTTGTTGAAATCTCCCTATTACTTATGTTTTGTTGGAAATAATGGCTAGAAAACTCTGACCTGAGGGAGAAGCGTCCCAAAAAGTCCAGGAAACAAAGGATGACTTACACCAACTGTGGAGGACGAGGAGTACGGAAGATGAGCCGGAATTTAGGTAAGTATTACGTCTTTTTAACTCCCAAAATTCTCTAATTGCAGGCAATGGTGCACTCCCCAGTACGAAGTTCGCACTCGGGAGCTTGTGGGGTGTTCAGCGCAACTTCCAGCGGGTGGGGCCGACACGGATGACAAGAGAACATCTAGACCTCATCCTCTACGTCATCCCGCCCCACTCTGGGGGCCATGCTGACTGCACAGTGTGCCTGAAATTGGGGCGTGCAGCAGCAGTCATGACAATGTATCTCTATTTAATGCCGTTAATGTCGGTGGCATTAGTGGTGAAGTTGTTGTAGTAGCTAGAGGCAGAAGTGGCATTGGGTGCCGCCCCAACATGGATGGGTCTTGCGGTGGTTTCCAGGGAGTGGAGGAGGAGTGGCTGGGCAGAAAAACTCAGGAATTGGGTTGCGGTTGAATGAGAGGTTTTGCATGGTTGGAAGCAGTTTTATTGTTGTAGCGGAAGGTCAGGAAGTTTTAGAGGGGAGTGGGAGTAGGTGGATGAAGCAGAAGGCAGGAAGTTAAAAGGTTTACAGTTTTAGGAATTAAGTTAGCTCAGGATGTAGAGTAGAGTTATGGGGCAGTCAGTTGAGTGGTGAGGTTTAGGGTTAGGGAATATTAGGGGTAGCCCAATGTGGTAGACACTGAGCAATGTGTATTGGTGTTCATAGTTTTGTAAGGCAGTTTCTCAGGAATGTACATGGTGTGTGATGTGCACTTGTTTCATTAACACAGCCTTTTCCACACCTACAAAGTGTCAGTGGTCTGTGCTGTTTCCTATAGCCCAAAGTACAGTTCTATTCTGTTGTGTCTGGTGTTGACATATTTTTAAGTGGTAAATAATTAAAACACTTACAGCATTGTTCTACCACTCACATTTGTTGGGACGCTCGTGCACGTCTAGAGAGTACCAGCTCCGTCACAGGTGTCTTTCCTCTCTGATGGTATTTCTACTGTAGAGCGCTGTAAGGAGTTCTCTCTTGGGTACCTGGCGTTTGTGGGGTTGAATACTTTTATGCAAGATGGCAGTTACCTGTAGATAGTAGCTTACAGGTTTTCTTTATACATCGATTCCTCTTTTTTCAGTATTGCTTTTGAATCACCTAAATTCATTCCAGTGTTGTTTAATATTTCAGCATTTATTGAGAAAAGAAGAACCACTTATGTCTTTCCATATTTTATTTCTAAAATGCAAAAAAGTACTCTACACAATGCAGATCTCGAGATAAAACAATGTAATTATTTACATGATATTGTGAATCTATATACATTTAATTTTCTTACATTTTACAATATTCATATGTGACACATCTACCCTAAAAAAATTTAAGAGTAAGACACTGTCTCGGGCATCCCGTTTCATTCACACTAACTAACTCTTTATACAAATCCTGTGAGATGAGGAAACAACGCTGTTGAAGCTTTCTTCCTTGATCAATTAATAATCTTATTAATATTTTCATTAGAGTCAAGATGGCTTAATGAATTGAAATCTTCATCCTTCCTCTTCAACAGGGTTCTCCTATTCAGCCACGGAAGCACCTGACAGCGCAGGTCTTCCTATTGAGCAGCACTGGTGGTCCGTTTCCAGCGATCGGAGCTGCTCTTGCTTGGCGGATAAAAAAGGTAAGTTGCGCTTCCCTAGAAAAAAGGTAGGGGGTGGGGGAGTCCTTTGACTGACGACTGGACCTACAGAAGGTGTGAGATTCTCAGCATTGTCCTGTGACCCTCAGGGAAACAGTTGAGTGCAGTTGGCGAGTAAGAGCGCAGGTCACTGCAAAAATCCTTTTTCCCGGGCCATGGCCTGAACAGTTGGCTTCAGTTCTCTTGTAACAGCTGGCCACAGGATGTCAGGGAAGGGCAGGCAAAATATTCCTTTTGCTCAGGTGGGAGCAGTGGCCAAAGCAATCCTTCTTTCAGACTGCATGAAGCACTTTAAGAACTTGCCTGACACATTGAGAATAACACAGAACTTTATTTTCGGTTCCACTAGAAGTTAGGTTGGTCTGTATCCATAGAGTTAGACTCTGAAATGTCATTGGCTGACAAATATATGTTTAATATTCCTTGAAGCATCATACAAGTCCACTTACAACAGATGCTTCGATGCATGGACACCAGAAGTGCCTAACCAACAGTTACATGGACAGTTGTAGTTCGGATCAGAGCAGTAATACAAACATGATATAAGACAAAGCCCCTTTCTAGACCTTCTTCTTTAGTAGAACCAAATCAGATCTACATTTACACTTTCTTGGCATATGACATTAATGCGGGAGCACATTTGCTCTATTAAAATGAATTATTCAGAATAAGAACCAGACAATTAAACTATTACAGTCGGACAGCAATGACGTAGTGAGAATTGCCTCTCCTTAAAAGGTATTGAAATTAATTGTCCCTAAGGAAAAAATATATATGTCATTTTGATCTCTGTCTCCATTTCCAAGTGGTTACAGAGCCTTCCCTAATTTCCTTCCATCAGCATTGTTTCAAGAAATTTGGGCCCCCACGGCAAGACGTATTTGGGGGCTCTTGTGGGAACAAGTTTGAATTTTATTACCCATTATTTGCTAATTAAAGTCTGCATGATACCAAGGAAACTTGCAAAAACTGGGTCACTCAAAAGCATTTGAAATATGCCTGGCTCATACAAGGGTGAAAAGTCTTATTACCAATCAGTTAAAACCAATAAAAAAAGTGTTTATAAAATCAAAAATAAATATTCCTTGACCAAGGTCCCTAAAATCTTTAAGATAATAATGGGCAAAGACAGAGCAGCGATGCATAGTAAGAAAAAGTCCACTTCTAGGCCTTCTCCTTTAGTGAAACCATATCATATTTACATATACCTGTGCTTGGCGTATGACATTAATGTGGGAGCACATTTTTCCTCCGATCACATGGAGGGGGCAGAGAGGCATGAAAGGAAAGGAATGGGCTTTCCTCTATTTTCATGTCTCTCTCAGCATTGCGATCGGGCAGCAGAAATGCCACTAGACACCAGGGATTTTTTCTTTTTTTTATGTATGTGGGGAGCGATCCCTTAGGCAAGAGTCGCTGCCTTGGGAGAAATTATACTTTTAGGCTATTTCTGCCCGCCTTGGGGGCAGATAGGCCTATTTTTATTAGGCCAATCTGCCCCCAAGGGGGATAGATCCCACTAGACACTAGGGATTTTTTTTTTTATACTTACACCTAAGGGGAGCGGCGCCTTGGGCAAGAGCTGCTCTCCAGGGGGGCAATTTATTTATAGGCCATTTCTGCCCCCTAGGGGCAGATTGGCCTATTATAATTAGGCCGATCTGTCCCACGTGGGGGGGGGGGGCAGAAACCCCTAGACACCAGGGATATATATTTTTTTATATTTACTTCTTTTTTTTACATATATGGGCAGAGACCCCTTAGGCAAGGGTCACTTCCCTGGGGGTAAATTGTCTTTAGGCCACTTCGGCCGCCCCAGATCGGCCTATTTTGGTTAGGCCAATCTACCCTCAAGTGGGACAGAAACCACTAGACACCAGGGTTTTTGTTTTTTTTTGCGTCAATTTCACGCAAGTTGGGCTGACCCCTTAGGCAAGGGTCGTTCCCCTGGGGGGCAAATTTAATTTAGGCTATTTCTGCACCCCTTGGGGGCGGATCGGCCTATTTTGATTAGGGCGATCGGGGGCAGAAACCACTAGGCACTAGGGATTTTTTTTTGCGCCAATTTCACGCAAGGGAGCAACCCCTTAGGCAAGGGTCGCTCCCCTGGGGGGGGCAAATTTATTTTAAGTCATTTATGCTCCCCTTGGGGGCAGATTGGCCTATTTCTATTAGGCCAATCTGCCCCAAGGGGGGCAGAAACCACTTAGGCACCAGGGATTGGTGTGTGTATGTGTGTGTTTTGTTTGGGGGGGCAGCCCCTTGGGCAAGGCTCACTCCCCAGGGGGGGGCACATTACTGTTGGCCATGTCTGCCCCACCCCGGGGGCTGATCAGCCTATTTTTGTAAGGCCCATCTTCCCCCAAGGGGGGCAGAAAGCCCACCAGAGACCAGGAAGGATGTTTTTTCCAAAATAAATGGGGCCAAAGTAGTTCTGCACTCCGATGGGCAGATGGGGCAATTACCCAGGATCCACTCCACAGGGGAGGGGGGGGGGCAGAAAGCATACTAGATGTGAGGGAATTAAAAAAATATATAAAATTGTGGGGTGGTGGCTACCAACCAGTATGGTCCTGATTATGCCCCCCACCCCAACTGAAGGAAGTAACAGTCTTTCAGCTCTCCCTCCGCACACTAAAACATCTTATCCCATGGCAAGTAAGAAAGTAAGAGTAAATGTGATTATTTTGGGTTTTGGTTTTACATTTGAGCCATGAGAGCTTGGCTAACTGTAAAAATCGTCCCACTTGGAGCGGTGAGGGCTGGACTTTTTGGACTTTGGGACACTGCCATGTAGAAAAATCTACAAGACCTAGACACATCTGAAAACTAAACATCTGGGTGATTCCAGGGTGGTGTGCTTCACATGCACTCCGCACCATTTTCTTACCCACAATGCACTCCATACCTCCAACGTTGCTGGAAATCATACATTTTCCCCACATTTTTGTGATGGAACCTTCCGGAATCTGCAGGAATCCACAAAATTCCTACCACCCAGCATTGTCTCATCCATACCAATAAAAATTCTGCAGCAATTGTCAGCCTAAATTGTTTTTTTCCAAGATGCCCTTTTGGACCCACTTTGGTTCCCCCCTCAATTTCAACATGTTTTTGGCTCTTCCCTGTCACAGGCACTTGGCCCACCTACACAAGTGAGGTATCATTTTTACCAGGAGACTGAGGGGAACGTTGGGTGGTAGGAAATTTGTTTCAGTGAGGTGGTCCCACACAGGAATGTGGGAAACATTTGATTTTTTAGCTAAATTTGAGGTTTGCTGAGGATTCTGGGTAAGAAAACATTGGGGGATCCACGCAAGTCACACCTCCCTAGACTCCCTCGAATGTGTAGTTTTCAGAAATGTCTGGGTTTGGTAGGTTTCCCTAGATCGCTGCTGAGCCCAGGACCAAAAACGCAGGCCCCCTCCCCGCAAAAACAGGTAGTTTTGTATTTGATAATTTTGATGTGTCCACATGGTGTTTTGGGGCATTTCCTTTCGCAGGCACTAGGTCTACCCACACAAGTGAGGTACCATTTTATCAGGAGACTTGGGGGAATGCTGGGTGGAAGTACATTTGTGGCTCCTCTCAGATTACAGAACTTTGTGTCACCGAAATGTGATGAAAAAATGTTGTTTTAGCCCAATTTTGAGAACCCCACAAGTCACCCCATCCTGGATTCCCCTAGGTGTCTAGTTTTCAAAAATGCACAGGTTTGGAATGTTTCCCTAGGTGCCCGCTGAGCTAGAAGCCAAAATCTACAGCTAGGGACTTTGCAAAAAAACATGTCAGATTTCAATGTAAAAATGTGATATGTCCATGTTGTGTTTCCTGTGGCGAGCATTAGGCCTACCCACATAAGTGAGGTACCATTTTTGTCGGGAGACTTGGGGGAACACAGATAGCAAAACAAGTGTTATTGCCCCTTGTATTTCTCTACATGTTTTCCTTCCAAATGTAAGACAGTGTGTACAAAAGACGTCTATTCGAGAAATACCTTGTAATTCACATGCTAGTATGGGCACCCCGGAATTCAGGGATGTGCAAATAACCACTGCTTCTCAACACCTTATCTTGTGTCCATTTTGGAAATACAAGTTTTCTTGATACCTATTTTTCACTCTTTATATTTTAGCAAATTAATTGCTGTCTACCCGGTATAGAATGAAAACCCATTGCAAGGTGCAGCTCATTTATTGGCTCTGGGTGCCTAGATTTCTTGATGAACCTACAAGCCCTATATATCCCCGCAAACCAGAAAAGTCCAGCAGACGTAACGGTATATTGTTTTAAAAAATTTGACATCGCAGGAAAAAATTACAGAGTAAAACGTGGAGAAAAATGGCAGTTTTGTTCACCTCAATTTCAATATTTTGTTATTTCAGCTGTTATTGTCTGTAGGAAACCCTTGTAGTATCTACACAAATTACCCCTGCTGAATTCAGAATTTTGTCTACTTTTCAGAAAGGTTTAGCTTTTGGGGATCCAGCATTGTTTTCACACCCATTTCTGTCACTAACTGGAAGGAGGCTGAAAGCAAAAAAAATAGTAAAAATGGGGTATGTCCCAGTAAAATGCCAAAATTGTGTTGAAAAATGGGTTTTCTGATTCAAGTCTGCCTGTTCCTGAAAGCTGGGAAGCTGGTGATTTTAGCACCGCAAACCCTTTGTTGATGCCGTTTTCAGGATAAAAACACAAGCCTTCTTCTGCAGCCCTTTTCCCCCATTTGTTTTTAAAAAAATCGAATTTTTCACTGTATTTTGGCTAGTTTTTGTATCTCCTTCAGGGGAACCCACAAAGTCTGGGTACCTCTAGAATCCCTAGGATGTTGGGAAAAAAGGACGCAGATTTGGTGTGGGTAGCTTATGTGGACCAAAAGTTATGAAGGCCTAAGCGCAAACTGCCCCAAATAGCCCATAAAAGGCCTGCCACCTAAGGGGGAAAAGGCCTGGCAGTGAAGGGGTTAACCAGTACCAAATGGCATTTCAATTGGGCTGGTGCGCCATATAGTAATGACAGGTGCAGAACCAATCCAGATGAAATCACATTCATGCTAGGTACAGGGTGTGTTTTTTTCACCAAATTGTTACCTGCAAACAATGAAAAGAGGAATAACGTGCATTTGGGAACTGCCTTTACACCGGCTTACACTTGCAGTTACCATGAGATAGTAATGACATTTACTTACACAAAAGGGAGCACAGTTTGCACTCAATCCCCAATTGTCACTGCCCGTTTGCCACTAGAGCTTTGGTCTAAATGACTCTAATAATGTTTCCCACTAGTGTAGGAAACCTCTCAAGACCATGCAGTTGTGTTGACGTTTCCAGGAAAGTTAACTTCTGCACAGTCAATTGTTTTTATACCATATTTGTAGGAAAATAGTTCTTGGTGCATGATAAATATTGAAAATGTTTCCTTGCTGGGAAATATGCAATTTACTTACGCATTTGCAGTATTGGCTACATCAGTTGTGTATTAACCTAAACAAAAGCATTACTGTCTACCTTCAGATTGAAATATTGCATGCATGGCTGGACATCCAGTCCTAAGAAGTGTCACTACTTAAAAGACATCTTTACGTGCTGGGATGCTTCTGCGTTGAACAGTGGCTGGAGTGTTATGTGCACTCACTTCACTTCTGTCTTTCTTTGAAATCTTTGGATTGTAGAAATTCCATATTTCCATAATTCCTCCAAGGATATCATCAGGTTTGTTTTGCTTAGTGTGATTTTTGCCTACTACCAGACATTCATCATTCGACTGTTACAACGAAATTCAAGAATCCAACCACTCTGACCATTACAACCTGCAAAAGTCCAAGAAAGAAAAGCATGCGTCAGCTAACTGAAAGTAGACAGAAGCAGAAGGTTTGATTCAGGTGATTCTAAGATTTTAAAGATGTCATTGCAGAAACACCTATATTAGAGCCCACACGGCTCCACTAATCATGATTCAAGGTGGCCCGTGGTACAGGTTTAAGAGATATTCGATTACAAAAGATCTAATGAACAGCTGTACCTCCTGATGCCTCTGAAAAGGCCTCGCCGTGAGAAACACGCGTGTGAGACAAGCCCAGACTTGAAAATTATTTCTCAATAAACTAAAGAGGAAGTTGGGCTATAGTGAAGATAGAGAACATGATACCCGAGACATTTGGTGTCATTTCAGGACTGCAGGAAGAGATGTGGTCATTTCTAAACCTATGTACTTTGATAAGGTAATATCTGATAGGAAATCTGAAGCTTGGTTGTAGGATACATTTCCCTGATGTGCATAGAAAACTCCGTCTACAGAGGTTTGAGAAAATAAAGCCTATTTACGTTTCAGTCATACTCCAGAGAGACTTCTCCCTGAAAGATCTTAGTTATGTGAGCTTTTGTGTAGTTTTAGCTAAGAAACAGAATTTACTTCAAACTACATTACCCATGAACCTCCACTTCACTGCATACAAACAGTGACAATTTTTGCATCCTTTGTCCGTCAGTAGCTAAAGCGATTGACAGTCGGGGGAGATCGTAGTTAGAGTGAGTTCTGGTTTGAAAATCTAAGGATTCAACTCAGAGTTTTTGTTAGTGTAAACTCCGAGGGAACTGAAAGGGATGGTCTATCGGTTTGAAAAATAGGACAGTTTGCTCTTTTTGGTGAGGAGATTGTCACCCCGTATGGGGGATCGCGTTGCTTGGCCTACTGCGCGAAGCATTCACTGCCTATTCCCTTGACGTGAACATGAATACTCTAAATGTGATTTGTGTTTTAATCTTGTTTCACGGATAAACTAACAATTCTACGTTAGCAGCCGATAAACACTATTTTCTTTGTAACACTTTCTCGACTGGCAACATCAAACTGTGATTGAAAGAAAAGCTGCAACCGTTCAGCGCAGGACTAAGAAACTGAAATTGGAAACGAAATATTTGAAATGTTTGGGTACAAAAGTAACAAACTCGGATTGAAACAATGTTTCAGTTCGCTGCAGCAGACCCTCTAAACCGGATTTACAAACCGACCTTATTCGCTGCTCCTCTCCCAGACAAGCTGAAGACGAACTGATGAACTATGTTCATATGTGGGCGTTTCCACGTAAAGGGATAACTTTTGTTGATATTATGTGTACCAGAGCTGCAGACGTCAGATATTTCCTAATTCCCCTTTACCATCCGAACACTATGTGCTAGTATACAAAAGTGCTGCCCGTTCAAAAGCCTGCAATTCCTAAAAATCACAGGTTTTGCAACTGCAAAGCACAGAATTGCGAGGGTGGAAAGAGCATGAAAGAAGCATCTCTCCCTCGTTTCCAAAGTGGGCAGCCTCTGTGATGTGAACGCCAGATGTGTGCATAGGAGGGGGCAAACAGCGGTCCAATGAAGTACCACTTCCTCCATCCCAAGTCTCTTCACATCATGCGATATCCTGGGTTTGAATGAAGCCGCTCCTTCGGGGGCATCAAGGGAAACATGGCCCTTTGAGATTGTGAATGTGTAGGTGGAGGTTTGCAGTCTCTTGTACGGTGGTATTTCACCCAACTACAGTCCGCAGCGTCTTTAAAATGTTCTACTCTGGCCCACATGGTTGTTACAGTGGGGAAAGGGTCCAGTGTTCTATGAAGTCGCATAGTTTTATGCATGTGGACTACATGTGATTCATGCGAGAACTAGAGGCGTTATGGGTAGTACTCTTAAACATTGTCCTTGCTCAAAAATCTGCAGCCCTGGGCATTTTTGCTTGCAAAGTTTGGTTGTTTTTCATTGTCGGACATGACACAGAAATAACACAATTTGCCATTAAAAAACCTGGCGGGAAAAAAGGTTGCACGCACAACAGAAGTATCACTCTGCAAGAAAAACATATGCCAAAATAAGCGAGACAAACAGCATACACCCAAAAAATTATCACCCGTGTATGTGAAGTAAATGGAACAATTCTGCATACTACATGTAAACCCCACTCACGTAAAAGAAACTATGGAGAGCCTAGTTAGGTCTAGGTTACCTCCATAAAAAGCCTAATTTACAAAGGCCCAAGAGAAGTGGTCAGAACTTCAGTCCACCATCATTAACCCTACATCTTAAATGACCAGAGCTCTCACTAGTAAAGGGCCAATTGGAACATAATGCTAAAATATATAAAATTTAGGACACATTATAAAGGGTTTCTCTCAATACATGTCTTTGGAACCTAATCATGTGACAGAAACATTTCTTTCAGAAAAAACTATCTAATGAGCAGGTGGCATGTTCTTCTTCTGGAGGAAGTGCAAGGCACCCTTCAAGAGAAGCTGTCATTCATAAACACCGAAGTGAGCTCATTATTCTATCAAAATCCCACTTCCAGTTGCCAGTACTGGAAACAAGGTTACACTTTGGAGAAATGTGCACATGTGTTAACCTAAACAAAATGGCTTCCGGACTTACTTAAGCCATGAAATCTAGCAAGTTTATTTGAGGATACTTAAAATCAAAAAATAAACAATGTCCATATTTGAATAAAAAACTATACCTCTACACACTTCGGCACATATATATATATAGCTATCTATATATATATATATATATATATATATATACATATATATATAGTTAGAACCATGTTTCAGTAGAAAAAGTGTGTTTTGACTTGCCTATATGTTTGGCAGCATTTGAAGAATCTTTACGAAACATTGCAAAAACAGTGGCTGGGAGATTCTTGGTGCACATGGAAAGTTTCCGAGTGATCCGTCAAGCAGAGGCTGAGAAAAAGGGGTCTCAAAAAAGTTGTGTTTCCCTTGTTAATTCCCATAGGATCTGTCAACATGTCTACAGCCCGAACCACTGGACGGAATTACACCAAATTTGGCAGAAAGCTAGCTGTCAGTATGCAGAATGCGCTTTTTGGTAATTGGTGTAAATCTATTCAGTAGTTTTGGAGACATTTAGGGAACTTCAAATTTGTATATCTCTGGCCACAAAGAATTTGTGAGCAAAGCCAAGCTTGTGCAGGGAAGTGAACAGCTCTGATTGACTGCTAACACTTCAAATCAGGAAGTGTTAGCAGCCATTTTGGGACTAGGCTTGAGCCGAGTCCCAGAAAAAAAAAAATAAGAAAAGGGGCCAGGGTAGAGACACCTTGACCTCTTAGCACTGGGTGGGGGGGGGGGGGGGGGGGGGGGGGGAGGGGAGGGAGAGGGGTCTCAAAGGGACCCATCAGAGCAAAAAAACATTTTTTCATATTTTTTTGCTGCAAAATCACAATATTTACAAATTAGCAGCAACAAAAAAAAAAAAACAAGCACAGGATCTCAAGCTTGTGTTGTGTTTTCTATAGGCCCCCGGGTGGGTCAAGTCTCAGGGGTATTAACATTTTTTTGTGGGCAGGGCCAGGCAGCCTCATGGACCACCACCACCCCAGAGCTTTCATTTTTTTTTTATATGTGAGAAGCCTGGTGAATTTCTATGATTGTGTACGAGTAAATTCAGAACATAACTATAACGTCCCTGTAACCTTTGTTTTTTCAGTGAAAAAAAATAAAATATATATATATATATATATATATATATCTCAGTAATACTTCATTACATAGTACTTTTATAGCTCCCCAATCTTTTTTCTGAGTGGGAAGATTCCCTACAGCAATTCAATAGAAAAAAGCCTCATCACTTCCTTTTTTTACACTTTCACTCTCATTTTCATTATCATCCACAGAAACAACACGTGTAAAAGTAATGGCAGTGCCTTTAGTTTTCCAGGAGCACTGAATGATTCACATATTGGCCTTATTGCAATATATAGGACAACCAAAATTTAAAATATTCTTAAGAAATTGGAGTATTAGTTGAAGAAATAAGAACCCACTTATAATAATTAATGATCACACTCCTTGTCAGGGTGAACCACTGAAGTCACTAAATAAAGCTGTGTTCAAGACTCTGATAGCACGGCACAGAGCAGAAACAATGTGTTTCATATTTATGCAACACTAAAACAGTAATAACGTGAAAAAACAGCAGAAGACAAATCCTAAACCCATGTGGAAAAATAGAGAATACTGTAATAAATAAATGGCACCAAAATGACAAAAATCCAGTTAGTAGAACCAGAGATGTGAATTATTTAAAGTTTGAACTAAAAATAGCACCAAAAAGCACACATTACCAGCCATGGGAATTTGGTTGTGCTAGACTGGGTCTAAGTCAAAAGTTAAGGCCAACCACAAAGGATTGCTGGTTGGATACAGGGACTAGGTTCATCCACATGAAAAGTTTACCTTCTGACTTTGAAACTTTTCTGAAGAAAAAGTGGTCATTTATGAGTCTCCAGTGGGTGGGAGAAGGGGGCAAGCTGCAAGCTGGATTGAAAGCGCCACTCAACAATTGCAGGCTGCTGAGGAAGCGGGACGTGTTATGGTCGTTGATGAAGGCCTGAAAGTTCCAAGTGGCGCAGTCTGAAGTTCGTGCCCAGGAAGACCTCACCGTTGATCGGATGCTGCTTGGCATCAGTCCTGGTGAATGCCTAGCTTCGAATTGAAATACTGACTTGTGCTTTGCTGGACATTCCAGGCAAAGAAAGTTTATATCACTTCTTAAAAGACACATTTTATTTGCTGGAATGCCTCCATTTGTGTGGTTTAGAATCTTCTGAGGTCCGTATGAGGCGGATTACAATCATTTGGTTAGTGTTCAGTGCATACACCTTCTTAGAGGAACTTCAGTGTGCTTTTATTATAATGTTTGTTCATTTTCTTCTCAATGTGGTAATCATTTTTGTGACACCATGTGGATGAATCTTTTCTGTCTTTGGTCTACCGACCCCAATTATACAGCTGGAAAGACTTAAGCCCTCATCATGAGTGTGGCAGGCTTAACATCGCCACACTCGCGGTGGTGGTCTTACCCCTGCGGTCCTGGCAGTAAAGACCGCTGCTTTATGAGTTTGGTGGTTTGGCCGAAGCCAAACCTCCACAACGCCGCCAGTCCCGCTGGTGCAGTAAGCACCTCCGGGTCACCGGCATACCAAAGACCACCGGCTGTTTTACGAGGTAGCAAACCACCAGGCTTTTTGCGGCAGCCGCCGCACCACGAAAACCCTGGTGGTAACGCACCTGGCGTCAGGAATCCCCATTCCTATCGCTGGCACACGCACCCCCGCATGTCTACACACTTGCAGACACACACCTCCACCCGACTGCATGCATACATATAAACACCCCCACTCGCTTGCACACAGACACGCACCCCCACTAGCTCGCACACGCACCCCCATTCGCTTGCACACAAACAGACATGCACCCCCACTTGCTCGCATGCATATGCACCCTCTCCGCATTCATGCACACAGACACACCATCACATACATACACACCCCCATCCTCCACATATATGCACATACACCCACCCACCCTCCATACACGCATACAGTTACACACACCCCCTCCACGCGCACATACATGCACACACCCCACCTCCACGCACACATAAATGCACACACGCACACCTTCCATGCACGCTGTCACACACCCCCCCTCCACGCACGCATACATGCACACACACCCCCTCCATGCACAGATACATGCACACCCCCATGCATGCCTACAGTCACACTCACACCCCTCCACACACACATATGCACACACACACACCCTCCATGCATGCATACATGCACACACACACCCTTCACGCATGCATGCAGTCACACATACACACACACCCATTCCAACACACACCCACAAATGCTCACACACATACACGCACACACCTCACACATGCACCTACCGCACACGCACACACACACACACCCCTTCCAGTCAGTCCGCCTACCGGTCTGGGCCACACAGAAGCCCATGTCGAGGTAGTCGTCCGGGAGGGGGTGGATGTTGGCGGTTCCAATGCCACACCGCTGTGCAAGGACTGCTGTGTCATATTACTGCTCGTAATATGATGGGCGGAATCCTTGTGGTGTGGCGGTGCTGGCAATGGAACCGTCTCTCACCCGTCATCAGTCAGGCCGACTGTGTCGGATTTATGCCTGCTTATGGGTGGAAATCCGTAAATGGCTCGTAATACGGTAGTCTTCTGGTGCCAGCTTCGGCGGCGGTCTTTACAAAAGACCTCCGAAGTCGAAATGAGCACCTCAGTGAAAACCTTAATCTCTTGAACAATTTTCAGAGTGTTATGTGTATACTGTTCATTTCCGTCTATATTTGAAAACTTTGGATTGGGGAAATTGCATGTTTTTTCCATTGGTATCATTAAGTTTGTTTTGCTCACTATGATTTTTGCCTACTACCTGACATTTATTGTGAGATGGCCACTAGGAAATTCAGGAATTCATACATTCTGACCATTGCAGTCTGCAAAAGTCCCAGAAAAAAACATACAAAACATAATTTGACTAAAAGCAACCAGAATCATTAGGGTGCTAAGCAGGCGAAAGTAGTGGCCCTTCACAAATATTATCTTTCTATCAGGCAATTAAGACTATTTCCAAGATTTTAAAGATGTGTCATTGCTGAAACAGGCATTCATCCATATTAGAGCTCATTAGATTTCACCAATCATGAATCAGAAAGGACCACAGTATATAACAAAGAGATACTGGATTCCAAAAGATCTAGTGGGAAACTGTGCGTCCTGGTACATTGGAAAAGGCCGTATCCTAAAGAACACTCTTGTGAGACTTCTTCATTTCATAAGCTCAGACTTGAAAAGTCTTTCTAAATAAACTAAGGAAGAAGGAAGGCTATAATGAAGATAAAAAGTATGATACCAGAGATCTTTAGTGTCATTTCAGGCCTGCAGGAAGAGCTGCCATTATTTCTAAACGTGTTATGTTCTTTGATAAGGTAATAGCTCATAGGAAATCTGTGAATCTTTGCTGTAAAGTACATTCCCCGGTGTGCGAAGGAAACTGTTTCCTTTACAGATGTTTGAAAAAATAAGTCTAGATACTTTTTAGTCATACTCCAGAGTAAAGACTTAATGGTAGCTTTTTAAAAAAAAAAATTATGTGAACTTTCACGTAGTTTCAGCTGATGAAAATAACTTTGGTACAAGCTACATTGCTCATGTACCTTCACTTCATTGTATATGAATAGTGATCTTTTTGAACACTTTCAGTATGTCAGTCGGGAGGAGATTACAGTTTAAACTCTTGTTTGAAAACCTAGACAGCAAACTCTAAGGGTTCCTATTAGGGACCCTAATCCTGAGGGAACCAGCAGAGATGACCTATTGGTTTGAGCAACGGGACAAGATTTGCTTTTTCTGGTGATGGGGGTAACACAATTGTGGGGATTGAGTTGGTTACAGTAATGTATGAATCATTCGTTGCCTTTTCCCATGACCTGAGCATTTATAATCTGAATGTGATTTGTGTTTTAATCTTGTTTCACGGATAAACTAACTTAATTCTACCCTAACAGTTGAGAAACACTGTTTTCATTGTAACGACTTCTGTATTGGCAACATGACCCTGCGATTGAAAGGAAAGCTGCAACACTTTAAAGTAGGTTTAATAATCTAAAGGAATTAAAAAAACAGTAAACATTTTGTGGATACAAAAAAACTAACTCGGATTGTGACAATGTTTCACTTACTTCTCAGCAGGGGAACCCTAATTAGATTTACAAGCCGGTGTTATTATTAGTCTGCTTCCCTGTCAGATACATTGAAGAGAAACAAATGAACCAGGTTTATATTCTGGGCGTTTCCAACAGGGTCAGACTAGGACAGAGTAGGCAATGGCACCAAAAATAAAGTGTGGCCAACTAGCGAATCAAATAGCTGAAAGAGTGGCCCACATTTCTAAATCAAGGTCGTTTTTAACTCCTAAAGACACACCATACAGGGGTTTTGTTGGGTATGGGAGACTGCATGCATTTGTGTTTGCTGCCTGCACTGTTTGTGGTAACAAAAAAATCGGTTGTAAAAACCGGACCACCAGACCATAGAGCAGGCCTATAAACTGACAAAATTCAGCCCATACTCTGCCCTGTGAGACCAGTCCTTCAGGCACTGCCTGATTGCCCTATAGGCCAGTAAAACCCTGGTTTTCAAAGGGAGAACTTGTATTGTTTTAATATTATGTGTCCCGAGCTGAAAACGTCTGATATTTCCTTTTCCCCATTCCCACAAGAATACTATAGGGGTCATTTTGACCCTGGCGGTACATGACCACCAGGGCTAAAATGACGGAAGCACCGCCAACAGGCTGGCGGTGCTTCCTGGGTCATTACGACCGCGGTGGAAGCGCCGCAGTCGCACCGTCGGGGCCGGCGGTTTTCCGCCACAATGGCCCCGACGGTAGTAATCCGCCAGGGCAGCGCTGCTAGCAGCGCTGCCCAGGGGATTACGAGTCCCCGACCGCCATCCTTTTCCTGGCGGTTTTAACCGCCAGGAAAAGGCTGGCAGTACGGGGAGACGCGGGGCCCCTGGGGGCCCCATGCGGCTTTTCACTGTCTGCTATGCAGACAGTGAAAAGCGCGACGGCCGCAACGGCACCCGTCGCACGGCCGCAACACTGCCGGCTTCATTTGGAGCCGGCTCCCATGTTGCGGTCCACATCCCGCCGGCCCAGCGGGGATGTCGAAATGGCCACCGCGGGAGTGCAGCGCATTGGCGGCCGCATGGCGGTTACAACTTGGCGGGTGGCGCTTGTCGCCCGCCAATGTTGTAATGAGGCCCTATGTGTTTTTATACAAAAGTGTTTTCCATTCAAAAACCTTCTTTTCCTAAAAATCATAAGCATTGGAACTGCAAAAGACATAATTGCAATGTAGAAAGGTTACTTTGTGAGTTGAAAATGTCTTGCAACCCTTGCTAATCTGAGGGTGGAAAGGGCATGAAAGAGACATCTTTTCTCACCCCACCAAGCCACAATGAAATCTAGCAGGGGTTTGTGACTGCCCCTGTGGTCACAAATCATTGATAGAACTGATAAGGCAATGCAAATGCAACTATTTGCAAAGTGGATAGCTGTGGGCATAGGTGAGCAGACAGTGGTCCAATGAACCACAGCCTGCTTCCAAGGTCGGACTGTCCTACAGGGCCATGAGGCAGTGTCAAAGTCTGACATATTAGTGTATGGGCTGTTTTTTAGCTCGCTGTGGGACGGTTGTATGGTCTGGTAGGCGGTTATTATATTGCTTTATCTTTTATTGCCACAAGCATTGCCTGCAGCAGGCACAAATGCATAGTAGTGTCCATATCTTACAATACACCTAAACATGTTTTCTTTTTACATTTACAATTGCCCTGACTTGCAAGGGCGAGCAACTATTTTATCTATCTGAAACACTACAAGGGGTCTCTTTTCATTTGGTGCCCATGCCTATTTTCTGTCCCAGTCCCATCCTGCCTGCCTCCACCAAAGTCCCCACACATCATGCACTACCCTGTGTTCTGAATGCAGCTAATCCTTTGGGGACATTGAGGACCAAAGTAACCTCTTGACATTGTGAATGTATGGGTGGAGGTTTGCTGTCCCTCGCAGGCTTCATAATCTCTAACCCATGTACAGCAGGGGCAGCTCCTCCACTAGGGCAGAGGAGCATCCACCCCACCCCCGCTAGCAGCAGAAGCTGCAAAACATTCACAATGAGAGGATAATCAACAATGTTTCTTATCCCCTCGTTGTGAAAGGGGCGGAGCATCTGGGATGAGATGCAGTGAGGGGGAGTGGTCAGCACTCCCCCTCACTGCGAATGTATGTTTGGCTGGCCGTCACGGGCCAGCCAAACACATGTGTGGTAGGCTCTCTCCAGCCCAGCAGCGTCAGGTTTGGCCTCAGGGCAGGCTGGGAGCCTGTGCCTGCCAGTGCTTAATTTGTTCTTCTTGTTTCTGGTGCTGAGCACCGGCACTTATTTTTGAGGGCCGGGGCTTATTCTTCTGCCTCAGGCATTTTCTGCAAGCAAAAGACACATATGGAAAAGGCAGAGGAAGGGAAAAACAAAAGAGCGTCACAAAGGGAGAAAGTAGAAAGTTGCTAGGCTAGAGTGAGCTGAAGGGGCAGAGGGAGGCTTTATATTGATTGAAGAGGCCCGAAATGGCTTCAGGATTATGCCGCCTCAGTATTCCGTGCTCTCACATTTAAATGCAGCAGCCGCCTGTATAAGAGGAGGGCTTTGGGCACCAGCACGTTTTTATTGACAAATTAAGCACTGGTGTCTGCATGCAGCCAGCAGAGAAGTGGAGCGCGGCGAGGGACGGTGTCGAAAAGGTAAGTATTTATTTTTTAAATTTAATTTAATTCAATTTTAGATCCCCCTCCCACCCCGTGCTCCCTGCACCCACCCCGCTCCTTTTGAGCAAAGCGAGCCGCAACTGGTGTACAGTCAGCAGCTTCTTGAAGTTGTTTTACTCTGCCCTACATAGCTGTTACAGAGGTGGGGAGTTGAGTTTAGTGCTTTGAGAAGCTGCATGGTTTTATTTATGTGGAGTACATGCAATGTATGCAGAACCATGTGCATTATGTGTATTTCACTTAAATGTTGTCCTTGCTCAAAAATCTTCAGTCCATGGCATTTTAGGTTGAAAAGTTTGTTTTCTGACCATCTGTACATGACAAAAAATGAAACAATTTACCATAAAATATCAAAACCTGGAGGATGAAAATGCTGCAAGCACAACACGAATATAACAACTCTAATCAGTCACACAAAGTATGCAACTTTGCAAGTGGAGTTTATGGAATAACCGTTCAAACTAAATGTAAACCTTGCAAAATATTCTACACGATTAAATTCACGTAATAAGAAATCTAAGAGCCCCAGTTGGGTCTAGACTACCTCATTAAAAGAAGAGCCACTCATTTGTAGGGGTTGTGGGCCAATTAAGGCCCCAATTTGCAACAGCCCAAAAAAGTGATCAGAATTGTACTCACTCCCATATGCTTCCATGCTTATGTGTACATTTGCAGTACATTTCTAACTTTTTGGGAATTCAAATGGACTTTCCGGAGTGCTCCTGATATCTATGCAAGCTGTAGATTTCGAGGAGTGTTCCTCAAACGCACAACAGTTAACACATTTGGAAATGTAACTCGTAATCCTGGAGAAAGGTAACATAAAAGTCTGTAACTTTTCTCATATGGGAAATTTTAATTTACACTTGCCTCGAAACACTCTAGCGTTTCTTGCATAACCCCTCCTTGAAAACACAAGTACTAGCATTTATTGACATTTTCCTAATGGAACACTACCTGCAAGATGGAAAATACGCACACATGTTTGAGTTTGTTGCTTTTTACTGACTTTCACAGGTGAATTCACTCACAATATTCAAAAATTGAACACAAATATGGACTCATTTGCCAATGAGCTGGCTGAAAACCTATATAAACCAGCAGATCAATCTCCTTAGCTACCCTATAATGACTAACGTTTTTCTGATTTTCTTACTCTTTGGTTTATTTTGCAACCCTCAAGGTTACCTTTAGATTGTTCAAACCTTGTCTAATTGTATTTACCGATATTCCACTAGAACCAGGATTTTTAACTTTGATTCATGTCAGATTTTTCTAAATGGAAACCCTTGTGATAGTCAGCGGTTCTAGAAACTTCCCTGACTCATGCTTTGAGCTGGCGAGTACTGCACAGTGAGTATGCCATTTCTATATCCTGTGTCCATCCTACCCCATGTACCTATTTTTTCTTTGGGCCTTCTTCCCTGTAAGCATTTTATTTTGGTGTTCCCAGAGGACAGCATCTCCTGAGTGCTTCACTGGGACAGCCCATGAAATACAATTGAATCTGTTTCTAAAGCCCACCTCCAATGTCTGTTTCTTTTTTTTTTTTACTGGGGGTGCACCTTTTTTATCTTTTTTGTTAGGGCATACCTCTCCATTCCATCCTCTTTTAGTTTCTCTGTCTGTTGCAGCTGTCTTATGACATCCTGGGAATTGTCCAGCTCTGTGAAGAATGCGCTCTAGACACTGCATGCCAACGTCAATGGGAATCCTAAAGATTTGGCATAAATACACTCTCAGGATTCAATGTTGGACAATTGTGTCCAAGAGGATCTTAGTGACCACAGTTACAAGCCTATTTGGTTGGAGATACATCATTGCTTGTTACCCTCATTTTCAATGGATTGCTCATGAACAGAACTTAAATGATTCTTGTTGGACCTGGCCCTCTCTGTGCGGTCACCCCCAATTTTATTCCCTTCATCCCTCCTGTTTCCTGATTTTATTTTGGCATTAGGAGTCATGCACTTTCCTACTGCCAACAAGTGCTAAAGTGCTTGGGCTCGCGCCTTAAAACATAGTGCAATTGGGTAACACATGAATGGTCTATTTAATCTACTTACAAGTCCCTAGTATACAGTACTACATGTGCCCAGGGCGTGTCAGTTACATGTTACAATTGGTCTGTAGCACTCATTGTGCCATGCACTTAAATAGTATTTTAAAACATGTCTCAGGCCTGCCATTGCAGCCTGTAGTGCAGTTTTAAAACAGCCAATTCGACCTGGTAAAATAAAGCTTTTGCCAGGCCTAAGCCTTCCTTTTAAAACATAGTTCACCCCTATAGTAGGCTCTAACCAGCCCGTAGCGCAAGGTGCATTGTATTAAAAAAGTAGGACGTGTTTTTAAATTTTATATGTTCTTGTAGTGAAAAACTCCTAGATTCGTTTTTTCTACTGTAAAGTCTATGTCACCCATTGGGTAACATTGGATTGCCTTATTACATTGAATAAGTGCCATGTTTTGTTTGGGAACATGTAGGGATGTCAAGTTGGGACTCAAATGATTTGCAATTTCAAATCCTCTTTAATGGTAAATTTGGATTTTAAGTCACAATTCATAAAATGCCACTTTTGTGAAGTAGGTATTTCCTAGTCCTGACAATTTGGTGCCTGCTGCTTATGTCCTGGGTCACATGACTGTGAGTAGCTTGGCAGTTGGCCTGTGTGTATTGCTCCCAGGTAGTGAGACAAAGGGGGGAGGGCTAGGTGTTGGCAGTAATGGCCATTTCTTCAAGATGGGTGGGGCGGAGCTGTTCTCTGCCCCACTTACATTTCAAACGGCTGCCTCCAGCACTCTTTCTAAGGAATCTGACATCAGTATTTTGTCATCCCAGAATGCTTGGAGCCTTGGCAGGAGAAGGGAAGAACCGTCCAGAACCAAATGTGGGAGTTGCCAGGATGTTACCCCGCTTCAAAGGCTGGCACCAGGTATAAAAATTGAACTCCAGAGTCACTCTTCAGTAAACTCCAGACCAGTGAAGGCTACAGAGGAAGGACTGCCTTGTTCTCCAGAGTAATACTGTTTGCTTGACACAACAAGCTCCAGAAGCCACCCTGCAACTGACTTGCTGCAACTGGACCTGCCTGGCCTGCAATTGGATCTGCCTGATCCCTGTTGTCCTCTGTGTGTCTCTGAACCCTAAAAGGAGCCTCCATAGGTTTTAGACCCTTTACTGGAATCAGAGGGCATGCTTGCGTCCAGTGTGCAATCCTGAACTTTTGGGCTCTTCATGACCTTGAACAGGCCTGTTGGCACAGAGGCTCTTCTGCCTGCAACAACCACCAATTGGAACCTCCAGTGAACTCAATTCTTCTCGATGCAGTAACCACAAGCGATGACCAGCAATGTGAGATCTGCACTTCGCGCTACAGCAACAACAGCCAAAGTAACTGCCAAATTGTATCTCCAGCAACGAACATCTGCGATTCCCAATCATACGTTTGCACCACAGTGATGACCGCCCACAACTTCAGGGCTGTGCGTTATGCTACAGTGACGATCATTTGCAACACCTTTTTTGCTCCTTGTGGCCTCCTTCGTGCCAGACCTTGAGAAGATAACATATGGGCTCGACTAACCTGACCCCTGTATCCAGCCTGCGCTCCATTGTGGTCAGCCTTTATTCACGACTTTCCTCCAGCTTAGAATGACCACATGACCACAAGTGGTGCTTTGTGCTTTTGTGCACTATATCAAGCTGAAACCAGGAAACTGCATATCTCCTGGTCTACTGATTAGTTTGAACTTGTTTTGTGTCATTTTTTTTTTTTTAATGTACTCTCTTTTTCTAAATTGGTTTAGGATTTTTCTTGTGTTGCGTTTTCACTTTATTACTCTCTGTGTGCTGCATAAATACTTTACAGTTTGCCTCTAAGTTAAGACAGACTGCTTTTGTTCCAAACTAGTAGAGGGTTAAACACAGGTTAATTTAGTGAATATTGTGGTTCACCCCGACAGAGATTATGCTTGTTGCTTGAGAAGGTTTTACACCACGCTCAATCAAGAACCCAATTTCTTGCAATTCGCATATAACAGAAGTGTTGGAAATATAACAACACATCAGGAGGTTCGAAGTCTAACCTCTGTCTAATGCAAAATAACAAGCAGTACACCAAATAAATAAGAGACAATTGTCATGTCAAATGACCAGAGTTTTTGCTAGTAAAAGGTCATTTTGAGGATAATGCTAAAATACATAAAATTTAGGACACATTACATAGGTTTTCTCTTAACACAGGTCTGTGGAACCTAATCACATAACAGAAACTTGTTATTTTCAGCAACATCGAATCTAACGAGCAGGTGGCAGGATCTTCTCACATAAGAAAACATCCTTGAGAAGAAGATATTGTTTATGAACACAACACTGAGCTCATTATTCTTCCAAAATCCCATTTGTACCAGTTGTCAATGCTGGAAACTTTCAAGAAATGTGCAAATGTATCAATCGGAATAAAATGGCTTCAGGGCCCCCTATAGTGATGAAATTTAGCAGTCATATTTGTCACCTATTGATACTTGGAATCAATAAGAAATGACCTTCATATCTGATTATAAAATATATCACTATACTTGTGGTGGCTGCCGCAAATCTCAAAGGGGAGGGGTGGGCAGTGGGGAAGAAGACGGGGAGGGGGATAAAATATTCATTAAAAAAACTTACTGTTGTTGCTGCTGCCGCTGTCGCCTCGATCGCCATCCACCTCGTTCCTCTTCCCTCGATGGTGTTGGTGTTCCAGTAGTCCCTAGGATACCAGCAGAGCCTCCCCACACACTCCTGGCACTGCCCTCGTGCTATACCTAGCATGAGAGCAGCATCAGGATTGGTCTGAGCTGCTTGGCTTTCCACTCAGACAGTGAATGGGAGTCTGTGCAGTTTCTCCTAAGACGGCTGGCCAAACTAACATGCGCACGTAGGTGCACCCCACTCCCATGCCCTTCTCCCCCCCTCCCATAGCCCAGCTCCATCCCTCCCTGCACATGCTGGCTGAGGAAGCAGTTGAAAAATAAAACAATAGTAAAATATTGTTTTATTTTTCAGCTGCTGGCTCTGGCAGTGGGGCGACAATCCTTTGCCATTGCGAAGGAGCCACTCCTGCACTATACACTTCATCGTGCACATATATTTAAAACAATAACACAACAGTACATAGGAATATCTGATTATGTCAGAACATTTTTATTATATAAGAACAGGTGCCCCTCCTTATTTTATTTTTTAGAAAAAAAGTCAATTGACAGTCTGAGATTTAAATATTCTTTAAATATTGCTATTTCCCCTTTCACTCTATAAGTCACCGTTTCTGACGATTTTCCGATTCTCCACTTTACAAAACGTTTTAACACCATATGAACTATAATGTGTTATTTTCAACATCGTTGTATTAGTTATTTTGTCTCCCCGGCCTCTTGCCTTCCACCAAAGGCTTTTAAGTATAGACGCTGAGATGTCAACTACGAGTCCGTCTTATTGATGCCAGTGGCGTAGGGAAGCACCAATTTAGGCTGCATAAGCGGGGGCTGCCACCAGGCCTCCTGGGCTAGAAAGTCCATGAAAGAGGGTTTTAGGCTGTGAACTGCCATGCACAGGGAAGGAAACAGAAAGAAAAATAGATAAAATAAGGCAAAAATAAAGAGAGAAGGATGAATAGAGTAAAAGTGCGTGAGAGAGAAGGGTAAGAAAGAAAAAGTAAGGACGAGAGAAAATCGGTGGGGCTAGAAAAGGCAAAGGAAAGGAGGAAAGAGGAAGGGATGCAGGAAGGAAGGAAAAATGAAAGAAAAGAATGAAAAAGGGTGAAAGGTTGGGTGGTGGGGAAGAATGAATAGATGGAAGGGTTAATGGATAGAGAGATAGGTGAAATGGGTAGAAAAAAGAAAGGTTCAACAGAAGAAAGGGCAAATGGACAGATGGAGGAAGCTGAATGGTTGTATGGGTTAAAGGACAGATGGATGGACACATGAATATATCAATAGGTGGGTGGGTTAAAGGATGGATAATAGATGAATAGATCGAAGGGTGAAAGATGCATGATTAGAAGAAGGGTGGATGGATAGATTGATAACAGAAGGAGATGAAAGGGTGTAAAGAGTTCTCATAAGGAGGGTTGGGTTTGCCCGGTTCGCATGCACAGAGTGTATAGAGGCATGTTTCAAGTCGAAGATATTTTCTTTTTCTGGCTACTTCTTTGACTGATGCATTATTTATCACACCCGATAAATAATGACAGCCTGGGATATTGGATAGAATAAATAATGTCAAATAACACCAATTATGAGCTACCCCATAAAAAATGGCATAACGTAGATTTTAAGATTTATTGCAACAAAGTTCAAATAATACAGTATTATTAGTTTTTTTTTCAGCCATGAAATTGTAACAGTTTTGACCTGATGAAATTTATTGTGGGGGAAAACTCTGTCTCTTGCATTTTACAACAGGCTTATAATTCCAACACCAGTACAATCGGGGGTCTGCACTGAAGTCACACTTTAACGAGGCACGCATAATTTAGGACTAATTCTCAACTATAAGATATCCACACCATTGGCATCCAATTTCAACATTCTATCAAAAAGTATTGTTAGTATTTCTGTGAGTTCACTAATGAATTAACAAGTAATTGGCAAAGCCAATAGGCCTTGACTAGGGGTTGGTGAAAATTCCACTAAGCCAGCAGAGTTCATGGAGTTTTGCCCACTCCGAGTGCCATTTGGAGCACAGAGTTCCAACAAAAGTCTGCCAACCACCACATGGTGGAGATTTTTCTTGTGTGAGGCTCACCAACATTAAGTTGGCCAGCAAGAATTTGCATGCCGTAGCAAGATTTTCGGGTGCTAGAACACCTCATTTTGAGATTCCTATACACCGGCAGTCGTGGCAGGTTGCAACTGTTCGGGTTGAGAAAGCTGCTGCTCGAGCAGAAAATCTACTCAAGTGGCAGAAAGAAGCAGTACACTCTGGTGTGTCGCATAGTGCAGTTCGCACTGATTTTACAGTGTGGAACAAGCTCCCAGTGCAAAAAAATCAGCATGAGCAGCATGACTTGCCCAAATTCCGCCTGCTCACAGATCTCTGTGGAATCTTACAGAGTTTTTATGTAACTCTCCAGAATTGGAAGGAGTGAAACTCTGTGAGTTTCGCCCTGACCTAGTCTCGACATGGCTTCCGGGAGGGATGGGAGCAGGAATACTTATATAAACCAGCAGAACGGGGAGTGGCAGGAAAGCAACCAACGAGCTGCAGGGAAGCATATTTAGAGTGAGGGACAACTGCACACATGGCAGAGTGTCAAGTGTTGGCCTTGTAAAGAGAATTTTAGTTACAATGTGCTCTTTTCACCTTCCACCATGAATTCTTTGGCATCCAAAGATTCTTCAAAAAGAGGATGGAAAAGACAAGGGTTGGATTACCAATCCTCTACAGGAAAAACCTGGAATCAAGTAGGAAACACCTGTAGGATAGCTGGAGAAAAACAGAAGTAAGGAACTAACAGCTTTGCCAAACTTCTGAGTAAAATCAAGATGCAGTCTGGAGTCTGTTGAAGTCTGGATGAAATAGCAGGAGACAACAACAAACAGCAAAGAAACCTTAGTGAGCACCACCATAAGAATCAGGAGAAGTTGTAATATACCACAATCTCTAAAGTTACCCTTTTTAAAATATCCAAAAGATTTGACCTAAAAGAAGCAGGCAGGAAAAGAGTCACAGGAAGTAAAAGATCACCATGTCAGAATAGGAAGTAAAGTAGCAAAATAAAATATAATATATCAGTAAACCTCATGCCACCAATAATAAGCCAAAATGGATTTTAAATAAAAAACGATTTAAATGAAAAGATCTCAAATCTAGACAGCAAATATTTAGAAAACATCTGATAAGAAAATGGTGAGGAGGTTTAGCCACCACCGACCAAGAACCGCAGCAAAGGCATTGGTCTTCAGCAACCAGCTGAATCATGCCAGCTGAACCTAAGGTGCTTCAACACAACAGACTCAACTCAGAAGTGCTCACAGAAAGAGTACAAAAACACTTCCTGAGGCAACCCGGACATCAAATAACTATAATGTCTGCAATTGTGTGGCCACCTGAGTAAATCTTTGCAAAGGTGCAAGATATTCTAGCAGAAGTCAGAATGACTCAATTAAAGGACATTTTCATCCTCGTATTTTTCTGAGACTTGATTTTCATGACACTATACTTCTGTTTAGGACCTGCTTTTCTAAGATGAAGTCAATAAAGACTCATTTATATTTTTCAGTGCACTACCATTAACTGTTGAAAGGATTACAGAGGTTCCAGACAATCAAATTTGAGACTGTTTGAGTAAAGAGAATCACAGGTTTCTTGCAATTTAAATTCAAAATCACCAATTTTTCCTGTATTAGGTCTTATAAACAATTTCTGAAATGAGAACACTTACTATATGAATTGAATAGAGAATTATGAAAAAAAACAGGATGAGTCCACCATATAATAGGTAGAAGTAAACACACTGTCATTGGGTTGATGATTGTAGTAACTTTAAATGGACCAAATATATTGGTCAGAGCTTGGAGTTCTTGCTATAAAAGGACAAACATAGCGTATTTTTTGTTGTTTTTTTCTAAATTGTGTTGTAAAAGATCTTTAGTTCCAAGTATGACTGTAAGAATGTTGTTAACTGCAGGAAACATCTAAGTTGTTAAAATCCTATCTCAGTATGACACAATGATGGAACCAATAATTTGCATAGAAAGATGAAATTGGAGTAAAGGAATGAATAGCATCAATATAACCACACTGTTTTTTGGGTAATAAAGCCTTTCAATTACTCTGAGCTGCCATGGTGAAGTAATGGAGATATTTTTCTAAAATGTAATTCAACCTTTCAGTCTACCTATTAGTTTGAGGGTGAAAAAACAGAAGTAAGAGCTCTTTGAACCTGGATACTTATTTGGGACGTTTATTACAGAACGTTTGAAGGTAATCTATGTAATTTAAATTTGTTGCCCTATTTACGTAGCATCATGCTTCCTTTCTTGATCCACTTCTCACTTCAACTCCAGGACGCTGCACCCAGGTGTCTTTGGACTACTCCTGGGTAGAGAATTGTTCATAACAGAATAATCTTGCAGATTGTAAATTGGAAAACCAAGAAAATGTATCTTGCTCCTTTTTTAAGATGGCGCAATAAGAGGTTACTTTGTATCTGGAATAATTCCCCAGATTAATTTATTTGTTCATTCTTTGGCACACAAATGTCTTTCTAGACACAGCACATATAGTTAATTAAAGCATACAGCACTGATGTCCCAGAACTGGTTCATAGATGTAATATTACTCATTCTATTATGGGCATCGTTATTTAATTATTTATGTTTTTTTTTTAAACTTTAGAATACAATTTGTAAATACATAGCAATTCATTTAATATACCATAAAAATAAAAAAAAGGGTAATTAAGTGACAGTTAATTATTTGTTTGAATCAATAAAAATGTTCTCTTTAGTGAGGATTCTTTAGATCCTTTGTCCATCTCTCTTATATGTATGAAAATTCTTCTTCAAGAAGGAAATGCGATTCAGCTAGATATAGAGTAAGGGCCTGATTTATATACTGGTGGACAGCCCGTTGTTCTGCCAGGTTGATGGAGTAAATTACTCTGTCACCCTGGTGGAGGTACCATTGGTTTCTGTCAATGTTTATAACAGTTTGATGCAAGGCTCCAACAACATGATTGAGCATTGCATCAAACTGTTTTCTTTGATATTTCCAAAAAGAACATGCCAAATCAGCATTTTCTTTTTGAAAAAAAAAATATATATCCCCTCGCCATGGCAGCCCTCTTCCAATGCGAGGGGGGTGTTATTTATTTTTACTGCCCCTCACCGCAAGGATTTGCCTGGAGGTAGGGGACAGTTAAAACATGGTTACATGTTAGACTCTGGTGATTGGGTTGCTGCTCCCCCTGATTTATTTGTCATTTACTTGTTATCTGCATCTCCTGTAGGTCTATTAATTTATGACATGTGGCACAGTTATATGTTGTATCTGATATTTTTTTGCCTTTGTTGTTTTTCCACCTTTTTATCTATTGCTGTATGTGGTTATTTCTTGACTACACTACTCTGAATAAACAGATATATGAAGAAAAAAAAACATGGTTACAGGTCTGCACATCCTAATTGGGTAAACGGACATACAGTCAATTCTCTGACAGCCCTTACTCTGTTTTGGCTGTCTGAGAAGTTTGGCTACAATGGAGAAAGACAAACTTAAGGTCCAACTCTCCACCAACATACGAATCAAGGCCTAAATGATCATTCTTGAGATTCCCAAATCCTGTGAAATTTAGACGTATACCCCCAGGCCTTTGTAAAATAGCTTTTTATATACCATTACTTATTAAGTCTGGGCTTTGACAGTATCGCTTTCAAACACAGCTGTTGCTTACAGTATGCACAGAATGCGTTTTGGGCCCACTTAGTTCAACCACTGGCTTACAATATACACAAAATGCATTTTGGGCCTGCTCAGTTCAACCACTGGCTTTATTTCCAGCCTATTATATACATTGGCCTGAAACTTTTTCAATTGTGTATTGGCTCCACCAAGTGGAGTATTCATCTCTCACTTAATGCTATTGGCTATTTGCATGAATCCTTCCACCTTTACTGAAATGTTTGCAATATATTGCATGAGATACTCTTTACAACTATAGATCTCTATGTTTCTGCTTCAGCTAGCTCCCCCTGCCCTGCATGTGTCACTCTGTTCTGTTCGTTCTCTTTGTTCCCTTCCAACCATGTGCGCTACTCATTCCCCCTCTTCCTTTCACTGTGTACTCAGTTTCCCCTGCCCACCAATCTTTTGTTTCACCTTCCTGACACTTCCTTCCCTGTGCGCTTCTTCTTCCCTGACTGACCCACCCTCCCAGTGGCTTCTCATAAGTGCCACCAGGATAAGGTATTTGTTTTTTGTTTAGGAAAAAACAAAGGTGGGCTGTACCAAAATTACTTCTTGCCGTTAGTACAGTCTCTTTTTAATTCTATACCAAAAGAATGCAAGTTGAAAAATGAATCCTTCATGATAGTATTTCCTTTTTTCCCCATGGCATAGATAAACACAGGAACTGTAATGAAGATTTCCTTGCCGCCTGACCTTTATTTAAAACAGAAAATAAAAAAGGGGCCTTTCTTTTCTTGTATGGCTTTAATGTGCTTATACTCCATGTGTTAGCACATTCAACCCAGACCTCTTGGCAGTGCCAATGCTTGTTTAACCTTTTATATTTAATCATCCCTGAAGAGTGAAGGGTGATGTATGTGATCTCCACTTTTTAGCAATTAATGCCTAGTCCACTGAAGAACCAAAAAAACAAATTCATACTAAACCAATGTTTCTCCTCCTCGCCAAAAGGTTCACACATGGGTCCAACCCTAATTCTATTTCCAAGGAATGTAAACCCTTATAAATCCAAACACTGATTTTCTCATTCTGGCCATTCCCAGTGCATTACATGCATCCATGTGTATGTAATGCATTGTACTGTACTATTTATGTACAACTTGACAACCCTATGCGGTGTGCCAAAGTTTATTTTCGTACAGGACCACGCCACACTGTGAAGTAGAGCATGGATTCAGGAGTGTTGTTTTTGTTGTGATCATATGTGGGAACTGCTTTAGTGTCATGCATGAGTGGCCAGATAAGTATGTATGTATGTATATATGTATCTATGTATGTATGTATATGTTATTCCCAAAGGGTGAACCTAGCCATAAGGCAGTGGAGCGCTGAACAAGATCAAAGACATGCTCCCTGAAGCCTGGAGAGTCAATGGACTCAAATTATCATCTAATTGCACTTCTTGATGTGGAGGCTAACAATTATGCCTGTGTCCTGTTGGGGCAGCTAGAGGTGTGGGTCTGAGAGCAAGAAATGTTACAGTTTTTTCAATCCAGCTTCAACGCCGGGGCATCAACTGTGGATAAGATCCTTGCATTATCCTTTTTGAGGTATCAAACCACCCAAATCAACAGCCTACCTCTCTTTTGTTGCATCACTGATCACTGTGGGGCATTTAATAGGGTTGATAGGGGAATCCTGTGGAGGAAGGTAGACGCATGGGATATACCCCCAATGTTGTCTTAGAGCCATAATCTCACTGTACTCAGGGACATGGGTCCATGTGAAATCTGGGCCATGTACGGTTACCTGTAAAATTGGTAAAAAATCGCGGACTAAAGCAGGGCTGTGACTTGGCCCCCCCTTCTGTTTATTCTGTACACTGCTAATTTAGGGAAAACCTTGGAGTCTGGCTGCTTGGCCCCTCCCGAGCTAGGAAATGCCAAACTGCAAATAATTTAATATGCAGACGACATAGTGATCATGGATCACACCGAACCTAGTCTACAACGGGCACTGAATGCTCTGAACACATTCAACCTGGCCAACCCATTTCTAGGTAAACCAGGATAAAACAAAAGTCCAAATATTTAGGAGGTATAGGAGTATAAAGAATATCTCCTGGTTCCTGGGCAACAACACAATCAGCATAGCAAGGAAGAACAATTACCTAGGTTTGTGGTTCAGCGAAAACAGCACATCAGTGGCACACGCAAATGCTAATAAAAAAAGGTGCTTCCCTCATGTATGGGATCGGACAACTGAACCGGTTACTAAGCAGTGCCTCCACAGCCCCAGTATTAAGGGTAATGAAGGGAAAACTTCTACCAGCCTTAAAGTATGGCCACCATGCTTACTAAGGTGCCCTAGATTCAGCTTTGGAACAAAGCCACTGCACATCATACAGAAAATTCTTCCAACAACTGCAATATGCTCTTTGCTCCAGGTTAAGGCTCGAACTGGGACTTGTGATTCAAACACTAGTTTGTCAGCCTGTATGCTGAAACACTATATCAGGACCAGGAAGGCCCAGAAAAAAATCACTAAAGGGCCATCTAAAATTCATCATTGAAACCCCAGGTATCGCTTGTTTCAATCAAGTAAGGAATGCCACGAAGACTCTCCAGATGGAAGAAACAGCCCTCCAAACTGTGGGCGTCCCATACACTACCTGGAAAAAAAAATTAATCAGCAATTAAAGGCGACCTCACAAGAACAAGACCTATTATCAGTAGATAACTTGCCACAGGTACAGTCCCTGAATGACACTTACCATGTAGGAAAACTGAAACCGTACTTCCTGGAATACATAAATGCAGAAACCTGCCTGCAGATACTTCACATGTGACTGTTAGCACTGCTAATAAGAGATTTCTAATCCTGGCGGACTGCCAAGACAGAAAGGCCTGCATGTTATGTACTTACCTACATGAATCATGGTTATATCTGCTATGTAGCTGACCCTCTATTGGCCATCAGAGGAGATTATTGATCAGACAGATTTTCCTGGCCCTAAGGGTGCAAACGTGCCAGAAACCTTGTCAACCTGTTTTAGGGACATTGCTCCTTGGGCACTGTGTAAGATGTGCCAAATTCATCAATACGCTCAGGCAGCAGCTCTCTCCACCCACACTGGGTGATCACATGCAAGGGCAAAAAATTAGCAATAAAATATGCTGCCCGAGTAGTGCCGGATAAGTGTTAACCAGAGACCATAAGGATGTAAGGCTCTTCAACTAGCTCTGTACGCTATGTAGGAAAGCAGAGCAGGGCCTACTGCCTGACACTGGTACTAGGAGGCTGGCCCCCTAAGCACTCAGCACTTATCTGTTCTGTAATACACTAGCTGCTCACATTATTTGCACACAGCCTTATTGCACAATGCTTTTACAATTTTTTAATAGACTGTATTGGATTTTATCTGATTTTAATGGTTTGTATTAACAAAACAATAAAGTTTACAACTATTGTATCTTGTTTTTTGTTCTTGGCAAATAACAGGATATCTGTCTTGGTTGGGGTGAGCTTCAGGTAGGTGCTGGACATCCAGGTCTGGATAATGAGCAGGGGAGACTTTCAAGCATATGTATATCATAATCATATCGTTGAACCTTAATGCTGTTATCTGTGAGTAAAGCACCAACCGGCTCCATGTAAAGGTTGAAGATGACATGAGACAGTATAGAACCCTGAGGGACTCCACATTTCTGTGACGTGGAGGTTCCCACGTGAACAAAAAGTTTTTGTTTGTAAAGGTACATTGAGATCCAGTGAAGGGCATTGCTGGTGAAACCCATTCACGACTTGAGGATTGAGTGGGGACTGTGAGGTCCAATAATATCAGGAGACAGGGGTTATCTTCAGTGGGTTATCTTCAGCTGTGATGTGGTCTTATCCTGGGTTACAGAACCTTGCTGTGTGACGGAGGAGGATGTGTAAGAGATAGGTGCACCATGTATTATTATTGTTAGCACTAAGAATATAGGCAGGTACACAGCACTAGTCTAGCCAGAGGGGTAGTGGGTGCTATATGCATGGATTCCCACATGAGGCTCATCAATCTGTGTGGGGACATGCAAAAGGCAGACATGCTATTAAATTAGTAAAATAATAGCAAATGAGCAACAATAGAATTGCTGACATGAGAATAGCAATGCATGTCTTTTAAAGGGGGAGAAACTGCCTACAGCCAACTGAGCAAAAACCCTACAATCTTTAGAAGGCCCAGATTTCACCTGCTCCTACTAGTCTTAAAGATGGCACTGTTTTAAGCATGTGTTCACATCCCAATACCATCTCATGCTCTAGAAGGCTCCCAAAGGCAGACACCCACGAAGCAGGCAAGACTTACTCTGGCCATGGCTCAGATCCTAGCCAGACCAGCACCCTCCATATGCATGTATGAAAGATGAAGCGCGTGGTAGGTTGCTGCCCAAACAACTCAAGAATGAATCAGAGTGCCCTTCTGTCTTCACTTCTTCATGTGAACCAAATACTTTTTCTTAGTTCCTAGAAACCCTTGCTCTTTTTTGGTTTATATGTTACGTAAAAGAGGAAGGAGCAATTGCTCTGATAGAGTTTCTTCCCAGAAAATTTCAAGTTTCGTTATTAATTTGGAGTGATATTTCAGGGTAAAGAAGAGGCAAACTGGTTAAAGGAAACTTACCCTTCTTCCATTGTTTCTGCTAGGACAGCAGCATGAGAAGCAAACTGCTCCTATGTCTTCAAGTGACCTCAAGGTCAGCAGAGGAACATGGACAATTTTTGTACTGAAAGCCAGAAGCTAAAGAAAGGTGAGTTCAGTTCTGCAGTTTACTGTGAACCTGGCATTGCAATAATTCTGTTCAAAAGACATATTCTAAGAGCTTCACAATTCTTATTGGATTGCTATGCATGCATCAAACGATGCTCACATTGATGGACTCAGGCTACAATCCATTCCTTCTAGAGTGGTGACTACCTCCTTAGCCATGACATTGGGTTAAATGTCCACAGGATTATAAACGTTATCATCAGTGACCCCCCACAAAGATGCTATGCCTTGGGTTTTCTTCTCTTTTGGCAAACATACAAGTTATAAATTGCCGGGAGCCAAATGTCAAATTCTTCTTCATCATTTGGCATACTTTCCCACAACTTCTTGTTCTTTGATCCTACACTGTGTGAGTGGAGTGGAGTGGAGTGGTAGAGCTCCTCGGCCTCATGTGTTAACTCAGGCTTGATGTTATTCCCTTATTTTGCTCTGAGTTAACTCATCTGGGATGCACTCTGTGAACTTGCTGGGTCTCATCACTGAGGTGCAAATTAGGTTCTAAAGCACAGTGAGCACAAGCCCTACACCTGGTCATGCTCCGAGGAAAACAATGAATGATGGAATGCTTGAATTAATCTTAGACACCCTTAGCTTAAGGAAAGCTTGATCTGATATAAAAAGGAACACAAACAATAGGGGAATTTATGTAGGATTGTGTGGTCTGGTTTTGGATGCATGAGGATAAAGTTTTAAATACCAAAGTTAATGTTCCTACTGAGAGATGGACGAGCTGCTGCCAAATGAGTCAGTCAATACTTTAAAGTGAAAACAACACTCTGTGTGGTATGCACCTGTGGATCAGAAATGGCAGAAAAATACATAAAATGGCACATCAAATAGATATACTGTGTATGGAATAAACAGGTTTTATTGTGTCCAACTGTGAAGGAAGGCAAAGATTTTTGCAACGGTGTAGGTAAAGTATGCCCAAGCCCACAGCCACTCAGATTCCTCTCCAGGAGTGCTATCATATTTCCAGTGTCTGGAATTGTTAGTGATCACAGTTTTGACCCTTTTTTAGAACAATATAGTGACTCCGAGATATGACATTGATCAGTAGTAAATGCACGGTTTTGAACCACAATGGTGGACTCTTATAGCAGGGATTCAAGACTTAACATGAATACAAGAGCAGATTTGCTGGCACCATGACCCTCCAAGAATGGTCTTTGTGTTCGGTGGAGTCAGAAACTGTGACAAAGGAGAGATAATGTGACCCAGGCAGTGGCGGCCCGTCCTTTAGGGCGGAGGGGCCACGCCCCCCCCCACCTTTTGCCCCTCATGAAGAGTGTCTGTCTGGCTGAACAATGGTCAGCCTGACAGACGCTCTCCATGTTCAGCTCAGGCAGCCAGGAGCAGAAATGTGCGATCTGCGCAGACTCCTGGCTGCCTGAGCTGAACTTTGCTGGGCTGAGGAGGTCACAGCTCCTATGGGTGTGACCTCCTCGGCTAAGCAAAGGTGCCTCGAGGCCCTCTCCTGGGTGACGAGGAAAGCGTCACCAATTGACACTCTCCCTGGGTGCTTCAGGTTTAAGCCCTGAAGTGCCCAGGGCGAGTGTCAATCAGTGGCACTTCGTCACAGAGTGGGGTGGGGTCAGCAGTCTCACTGACCCCATCCCACTCTGTGACGAGGCTGGGACTGCTGCCTTCCCTCATTGGCTGACCAAAGGTCAGCCAATGAGGGAAGGCAGCAGTCCCAACCCTCCTGGGACCTGGAAGCTGAAGGTAAGTGTGTGTGTGTATGTGATGTTTTAAATTGAATGTTTGGTGCGCCCGTGCATGTTTGAGTGTTATGAGTGTTGTTAATGAATGTGCGTGCGTGCGTGCGTGTGTGTGTGTGTGAAAGAATGAGTGTGTGCGATCTTTTAAAAGGAATGTTTGGTGCGTGCGTGCATCTTTGAATGGTATGAATGTTGTTAATGGATGTGCGTGCGTGTGAAAGAATGAGTGTGTGCGATCTTTTAAAATGAATGTTTGGTGCGTGTGTGCATGTTTGAATGGTATGAGTGTTGTTAATGGATGTGCGTGCGTGCATGCGTGTCTGTGTGGGAAAGAATGAGTGTGTCTGTGTGTGTGTGTGCGCGTCCCGCCCACCCCCCTCCCTCCTAAAGCTGCCAGCCGCCACTGGACCCAGGAGTACTGAGGTAAAGTCTGAACGCCTCAGTACCCCTGACTACATCACTAGGACACTATGCTGCCAACCAGCCCCACTTCCTAATAGCTTGTACGAAAACCCCTCACTAGTATTTCAGTAGACCTGTGTCCTAACACACACACAACGAATGACACTCTGCAGCTCCTTTTCACACAGGACAACATACATTACAGGACATGTCCATGCACACTGCCAAAGTACAATAACAACACTGATGACACATCACTGATTCTTTCTGTATCTGACACCACAGAATGATTACTACAACTCATTCCAATTAGTATCACAGTATCTGACCCACAAACCCAATAACCAGGGCATATTTCTAAACTAAAGTTAGCACCTTTTGTCCTGTGCTTCTTTATCACTCCAGGGTAGACTGTAGCCAACCAGTAGGGGCAGCTTTACTAATATTTCACGCAAGGCAAGTCAGCAAGGAAACTTACTGCATTGTGTTGCATAAAAGAAAGAGAGCAGGAGTGTGCCATGTCTACTAAGGTATAGCGCGCATCTGCACTGTGTGCTGCCTAGAGCCAAGGCAGGCACACTTGTACCATGCTGCAAGGATGCCAGTGTTATTGGCGGGATTGTTTTTCTACAAAAGGGATACAATCCTGCACAAAAGTAATCTTAAGAAGAAATGTAATCTTTCTATGTGTGATGCAAAATGCAGCACACGTAGAGAGAGGATGTACCAGGAGAAATAAAGATATTTGTCCTACTTATGCCTCTGTCGGATAGGCACACCATTTTAGCACAAACCCAGGTTTACAAGTCTTGGTAAATCTGGGTTTGTGGCAAAATACACGGGTGGATGCAGGGCAATGTCCATGCTCCACAAATGTAGCGACTACACGGCGGAAAGTATCACAAGGCAGCACTGTACGCTGTGTTGCATATTCCTGGATTTACTAAAACATGCTAAGCCATGTAATTCGACTTTCTGTGGTTTAGTAAATGGCAAAATGAATTTTGTATGAGGCTGCACCACAAAAGTGAACCAACCACAACCCAAAACCGAAGTAAATGTGGGCCCCTGTTCTTGCCCTAGACTCGATTCCCTCATAGGGACAATACTGCAATCATCTAGGAGAGGCAAAAGACAAACTCTCTTCCTACAATGGCCCTCAAATTGTCAGACAATGAAAACTCTGGAACAATCCCAGAAAAATTACAGACATTCTTTATGTTCCTGCACTGACCACATATCCCCGCATGGAGACCACAATGCAGAGTTTGAGCGTAACCTTCACTGATATCCTCCCTCCTGCACTAGGCCATGTACTTTTACACAGGCTCAACTCAGCAAACCTATGACAAGTCAGACATATTGTGGCACAGTGACAACAATGAAACAGCAGAGCAGCAGACTACACTGCTTAAGCATCTGCTACTATTGTCTTTTTGAAAATCACAGTCCAGAATTTATAGATATATAATTAGTACACTACACGCACAAATGGCAAAGCTGTTCTATGTAAACCACATAGCCCAAACAGCATAATGATCTTTTGTTATGCCTGTAAAATATTAGCTCCACCAAGTGAATGTGGAACATCAAAGAAAAATAACAAAACATTATAGTCTCGCACATAACTTGGTGTCCCTGCCTTTTCACCACTTGTCGTACATCCAATTAAATGTATTCGGACTGTCCACTTACAACTGCAAAACATTTTTTTTATAGGTATAGTGTAATTCAAGACCTGTTGTGTTTTAAAATTATGTAATTCATGGAATTCTGCAATCTCTGTACAATAACCTGCCTCTAATTTCTTTATAATCAGTGACTTGTGATGCACCCAGTCGCTGATTATAATTAAATGAGGTCAGAACTCAAATGCCATAACTTAATACAGTTGTGGTCTGATGTCACAATGCCTGCTGTCAGAGTTAGCAGCCAAGGGGAAAGGCAGGTCAGGCCACTGAGCAAAATTAAAGCAACTGTTTAAATAACGAAACATTATTTCTAGGTGTACATTACCAAGAAATAAATATTTATGGCAACATATTTATTTTTTGCTCTTTGTGGGTAATTATAGAAAAGTTAGAATCTATCTAGATGATTCTTCTGCACCCTTAAAAAAATAACTTGTATTACACAGTTTCTAGTATCTTTTTGCAACAAATATTTAACAGCTTTTTTTATGTACTATTTTGCATTAGAGATTCTATTTTTATTATTTGCAAATGTATTGTAGTCTGTGTTTCATATGAAAGAGCTGCTCACCCAGGATTTGTGGGAATGGTGATGGTGTGACCATGCAATAAAAGGAATAAAGTACTCCCTGCTGTACATGATAAGGCTATTGCAAATTTCCTAGGAGTTTCATAACCTTAAAAAGGAACTTGGATTTCCACCTCATTCCTCTTTATGGCCATGGAACTCCTCTGTGAATTGGAGTATCCTTATAATGTACAGCAGGGGGTACTTTATCCCAGCTATAATATGCACTTGGAGTGGGTTATGGGTCAGCCTCCAAAATTCATTAGGTTGTGTGGTTCAGGACCCTCCAGCCACTGGACTGAGACATTGTCAATCATATCGTGGATGAGCCCACAGATGTATTTTTGTCTTAATGTACATCTTCTGGCTGTATCGTTCCACCTCAATTCGGGCGTTTGAGGGACTATTTCACATTTGGAAAGATGGAAAGTCAGTCAGAATTCAATCATTTTTAAAGTAGAATTACTAATTACTTTATTGCAGCATTTCCCAGTCGCTGGTACACTGATTCATTTCTGTGCATCCAGCATCTGTGTTTTAATTCCCACCTAGAAGCTCAGCGAATGCACCAGGTAGTTCTTCTCCACTGTTGCGAGAGAGAGAGAGGGAAAGGGAAGGGGGACGGGGAGGGGAAGGGGAAGAGGGCTAGAGAGAGAGGGGGAGAGAGAGGGAAAGGGAAGGGGGACGGGAAGGGGAAGAGGGCTAGAGAGAGAGGGAGAGATAGAAGCTCTTTCGCATTGCTGGTGGGATGCTACTTAGACAGTGAGCATGGCTTGTGGCCCTTCTGCCCGTAATGCCCGTTTGCTGCTGCTGTTAAGCACCTGGCGGATTCCTCCAGTTGCACACAAATCTTGCGAAAGCCAGTAGCTGTGGCTTGTAAATCTCATTGTGAACCAGACCTATTCAGTTTGTCCGTGCCCGATTTCTCAGTTGTGTGCCTTATCATTACATATCCCCAAACATGCAGTGCTTACTTTTCCCTTCAAAGCACCTGCAGACCTCGAATAAAATCAGTCCAGTTGTCTACAGCTGTAATTTTTTTCGGCCTTACAGGAAAGGAAGCTGGTGACACTATGCATAGTAACATTAGAAGGAACAGGGTCTGATTTAAAGGATGGCACTAAGGGGACATCTAAAACAAATTGGCAGATCCTGACTGCTCTAATCTTGATTCTGCCTTCCTCCTTCAAAGGTTGGTGAAGCCTGTTTTTCTAAATCGCAGAGCCACCACAGGTTCTGTGATGAAATCTATTGTGGGTACTTGACCCAATTTGCATTGGCACCCAGTCTGTCCTAGTCTGCCAAGTTAACCATGGCATCCACAGACCAAAAACACCTTGAAATGTCCCATGCATTCTGAGAAAAATCTTCCTTTCCATGGGGACATTAGTCATATGTTTTCCAAAGATGGACACCTGTTTTGGTGTTGTTCTTGGGTAAAAACGTAAGAGACATGAAGGGATAGGATGCCTCAAGTAAAATGTCACGTGAGATTTAGAAATTTAGCAGGCTGTCTGGGATTGGTGGAGATGTTCCCAATCCTGTTCGAGCTGTGGAGTGGCTGATCCACCAAACTAGGGGACATATTCATTAAAGTTTTGCATTCCCAGATTTACCATGAGTGGTAGACCTGGGAATGTGTCAAAATGCTACGCTTTGCACTCATGTTTTCTTTTGTTTTTGCTTGTTGGATCTGTTCTAAAAAGATGAGGATTATCTTGTTCTAAATGTTGCAAAGCAACATTGTTTATTAATTATGTGTAATTTCGGAAATTATGCTCTAATACATAATCATGCAGTAGATCCCAATCCACCCCACTCCAATCCGTCCCACTTCATTCCACCCCACCTCACCCCACACCAATTCACCCCACCCCTGTCCAATCCACTCAAACCCATGCCACTCCAATCCTCCCAACCCACCCCAGTCTAATCTGCCCCACTCCAGTTCGCCCCACTCCAATCCACTAAAATCTACACCAGTCCAAAGCAATCTGCCCCATTCCAATCCAAAACAATTTGCCCAACTCCAATTATACAAAACAATATGTCCCACTGCAATCTGCTGCACTCCAGTCCAAAACAATCTGCCCCATTGCAATTTGCTGCACTCCAATCCAAAACAATCTGCCCCATAGCAAGCCGAAAGCAATCTTCTCCACTCTGATCTACCTCACTCCAATCTACCCCCCTTTAATCCAAAACAGTCTGCCCAATCCAATCTGACCCATTCCAATTCAAAACAATCTGTCCCACTCGAATCTGCCCCACTCCAATATAAAACAATCTGCCCTATTCCAGTCTGTGCCACTCCACTCTGCCCCACCGCAATTCAAAACAATCTGTCCCACTCCAATCCACCCACACCAATCTGCCCCACTATAATCCAAAGCAATGTGCCCCACTCCAATCCATTCCTCCTCAGCCCAATCCAATCCATTCCATCCGAATTCATCCAACTCCAATCTGCCCCACTTGCATCCAATCCACTCCACTCCCATTCAATCCACCCAACACCAGCCCAATCCAGTCCACCCCACTCCACTCTAATACACTCTGTCCCACTCCAATCTACCCCACTCCAATCTGCCCCACTCCGATACAAAACAATCTGCCCCATTCTAGTCTGCACCACACCAATCAAAAAGAATCTGTTCCACTCCAAACTACCCCACTCTAATCTGCCCAACTTCAAATCCATTTCAATCTGCCCACTCCAATCTGCCTCACTTTAATCCAAAACAATCTGCCCCACTCCAACCTACCCCATCCCAATCTCAAACAACCCACTCCAGTCCCAAAAAAATTGTCCCACTCTATTCACCCCACCACAATCCCGTCCACCCCACAGCAATCCAATCCACTCCAATTTAGCCCAGTCTAATCTACCCCACTCCAATCCACCACACCTCAATCCAGTCCAATCCACACACCTCAATCCACTCCAGTCTAATCCACCCTGCTCCAGTCCGATCCACCCCACTCCAATCCAACCCATTCAAATCCAACCCACCCCACTCCAATCCAACCCACTGCACTTCAGTCCAACCCAATCAAATCAACCCACCCCACTCACTTCAATCCATCTCACCCCACTCCAATCCAACCTACCCTACTCCAACACAACCCACCCCACTCCAATCTAACCAATCCACCCCACTCCAATCCAATCCACCCACACCACCCCAATCCATCCCACTCTAATACAATCCACTTTAATCCACCCCACTCCAGTCCAATCCAGTTCACATTAATCCACCATACTCCAGTCCAATCCACCCCACTCCAAACCACCTTAATCTACCCCACTTCAATCCTGTCCACCTCACTCAAATTATTCCACCCAACACCAATGCAATGCACGCCACCCCACTCCAATCTAATCCACTCCAATCCACCCCACTCCAATCTAATCCACAGCACTCCACTCCAATCCACCCTACCCCAATCCATCTCACCCCGTCCAGTCCACCCCGCTCCAATCCACCCAAATCTCATCCAATCCAACACACCCCACACCAATCCAATCCACCCTACCCCACCCCACTGCAGTCCCATCCATCCCACTGCTGGCTGCCACGGCCCAATCCAGTCTACCCCACCCCACCCCATATCAGACCACCTCACTCCACCCCACCCCACTCACTCCAATCCACCACACTCTACTGCAATCCACCCCTATCTATCCCAATCCAATCCACTCCACCCCACACCAATTCAGTCCAGCCAACTCCAATCCAATCCACACAACCCACCCCACTCCAATCCAATCCAATCCACCCCACCCAGCCCAGTGCAATCCAGTCCATTCCACTGCAGCCCACCACACCCCAATCCACCCCACCTCACCCATTTCAATCCACCCTACTCCACCCCACCCCACTCCAATCCATCCCATTCACTCCAATCCACCACACTTTGTCCAAACCACTCCACTCTATCCCAATCCAATCCACTAAACCCCACCCCAGTTCAGTCCACCCCACTCCATTCCAATCCGTACAGCCCACCCCACTCCAATCAATCCACCCTACTCAACTCCAGTCCAATCCTCCCCACTTCAATCCAATCCACCCACTTTAATCCATCCACTCCACTTTAAGCAATCCAGTCTAATCCACCCACTCCAGTCCATTCTAATCCACCCCACTCTACCCCATGCCAATCCAATCTACCCCACCTCAGTCCAAGCCACCCTGCCATAGACACAGTACTTTAATCCAAATCACTCACCCCAATCCAATATAATCCACCCGCCCCATTTCAATCTAACCCACACCAATCCACCCACTCAATCAACTCCATTCTACCCCAGTCCAGTCCACCACACTCTATCCATTCTAGTACCTCAATCCACTCTAATCCAAATACACCCCACACCAATCCGATCCACCCAACACCAATCCAATCCACTCCAATACAGCCCAGTCTAATCTACTCCAATCCAATACACCTCACCCCAATCCAACCCTCCCCAGTCCACTCCAGTCTAATCCATCCCACTCCAGTCCGATCCACACTAATTCCAATCCTCCTACTCCAATCACCCCACTCCAATCCAACCAAATCCCCCTACTCCACTTCAGCCCTCCCCAATCCACTCCACTCCAATCCACCTCAATTCACCCCACTCTAATCCACCCCATCTCACTGCAATCCACCACACTTCACTCCACCCTGCTCCAATCCACCCGAATCCAATCCACGTCACTCCAATCCAACACACCCCATTCTGATCCAATCCACCTCACCCCACTGCAATCCAATCCACCACAACCCCACCCATTACATTCCACCCCACTCCATCCCACCCCATTCCAATCCACGCCACCCCACTCCAATCCACCACACTGTACTCCAATCCAGTCCATTCTATCCCAATCCACCCCACCCCATCCCAGTTCAGTCTACCCCACTCCAGTCCAATCCATACAGCCCACCTCACTCCAATCCATTCCACCCCCACCCCAGTGCAATCCATCCCACTGCAGCCCACCACACCCAATCAACCAGTAGTAGCTGCCATATATATAAAATGAAGGGGCGGCAATAACATAATAAAAAAAGAGCATTTACCTTATTTACTTGCCATAATGTCCTTCTCGCTTCGGTGTTTTCTGTCTTTGAAGCTCCAAACCCAGGAAACTGCACTAACCAATCCTGGCACTGTCTCATGCTGTTAAACGGCATAAGAGAAGCGTCATGGTTCTTTCAGTGCCCTTAAGAGTGCTGGAGGCCTGTGCTTCCTCTGACCAAGCTGTTTTGAGACATCTGGGTTAAAGAACTTCAAAGTGAGCATGTCAGGGTGGCCATCCCAAGACGACCAGCCAAAGGGACATGCCTACTTTAAACATAGTGCACAGCTCCCTGCTGCCACTCAGCAGCAATTGCCCCAGCCCATCCTGACACTCGGTTCAGGACGGGTTGCTGAAAAATAAAATGGTAATAAAAAAACGTTATTACAATATTTTGTTTCAGCTGCTCTGGGGCATTTTTCTCAGCAGATCAATGTTTTCATGGAGGAGCTGCCCCTGCAATCCACCCCAGCCCATTTCAATCCACCCAACTCCACTCCCCCACTCCATCCACCCTACTCCAATTCACCTCCACTCATTCCAGTCCCCCCCCACTCTACTCCAATCCACTCCATCCCATCCTATCCCAGTTCAGTCCACCCCAATCCAATCCATACAGCCAACCCCACTCCAATCCCATCCAATCAAATCCACCCACTATAATCCAATCCATCTAGTTCACCCCACTCCACTCAAGTGAATGCAGTCCACCGCACTCAAATCCAATCCACCCCACACCCCACTCTAGTCTAATCTAATCCACTCCACTCCAATTCAATCCACTCCAATCCAATCAACCCCACCCCTATCACTCCAATCCAAACCAACCACTCCAATCTAATCAACCCCACTCAAATCCACGCCACCCCATTTCAAACTACCCCACACCAATCCGCCTCACTCCACCCAATCCACCCAACTCTACCCAAATCCAATACAACCCATTCTACTCCAATCCAATCCACCCTACTACCTCAATCCACTCAATCCACCCCTTCCCAACCCACTCCAGTCTATTCCAGCCCACTCCAGCCCAATCCTCCCCTCCCCACTCCAATCTAACCCACCCAGTCCAATCTAACCCACTGTAATCCAACCCACCCTACTAACACCAACCCACACCACGCCAATCCAACCCACCCTACTCCAGTCAAGTCTACTGCTACCCAATCCACCTCACTCAAATCCAATACACCCACACCACACCGATGCATTCCACTCCAATGAAATCCACTTTAATTCATCCCACTCCAGTCCAATCCAGTCCACATTAATCCACCCTACTCCTGTCAAATCCAGCCCATTCTGAACCACCTCAATCTGCCTGACTCTAATCCATCCCACTCTCTCTAATTAATCCACCCCACACCAATCCACCCCACTCCAATCCAATCCAGCCCATTACAATCCAACCCAATCCACCCCACTCCACTTCAGTCCACCCCAATCCACCCCACTTCACTGCAATGCACTGCACTCCAATCCACCCGGCTCCAATCCACCCGACCCCAATCCACCCCATTAAATGCACTGCACCACATTCCAATTCATCCCACCCCACCCAATTTCAATCTACCCACTACACCCCACCCAACTCCAATCCACCCCACTCACCCCAGTCCACCACACTGTACTCCAATCCACCCCACCCCATCCCAATCCAATCCACCTCACTCCACCCCAACACAGTTTAGTCCACCCCACTCAAATCCAATGCATACAGCCTACCCCATTCCAGTCCAATCAAATTCACCCCACCCCACTGCAATCCAGTCCATCTCACTGTAGCCCACCACACCCCAATGCAATCCACTCCACCTCATTTCAATCCACCCCAGTCCACCCCAGCAAACTTTTTGGTTAGGTGTACATACACTGAACTTGTTTTGTATATTTTTCTCTTATGAAAAGTACAAAATGACAAAGTGGTAAGTAGCTGCAAGTACTTATCCCACCGCTGCACAACCAATGTAGGAGGCTGGCCTGGCTTGTAGTGGGTACCAAGGGGTACTTACACATTGTACCAGGTCCAGTTATCCCTTATTAGTGTAGAAGAGGTGTCTAGCAGCTTAGGGTGATAGAAAAGGTAGCTTAGCAGATTAGGCTGAACTAGGAGACGTGTAAAGCTCCTACTATACCACTGGTGTCATATGCACAATATCATAAGAAAACACAATACACAGATATACTAAAAATAAAGGTACTTTATTTTTATGACAATATGCCAAAGTATCTCAGTGAGTACCCTCAGTATGAGGATAGCAAATATACACAAGATATATGTACACAATACCAAAATAGGCAGTAATAGCAATAGAAAACAGTGCAAACAATGTATAGTCACAATAGAATGCAATGGGAGCACATAGGGATAGGGGCAACACAAACCATATACTCTAGAAGTGGAATGCGAACCACGAATGGACCCCAAACCTATGTGACCTTGTAGAGGGTCACTGGGACTGTAAGAAAACAGTGAGGGTTAGAAAAATAGCCCACCCCAAGACCCTGAAAAGTGGGTGCAAAGTGCACCTAAGTTCCCCAGAGAGCACAGAAGTCGTGATAGGGGAATTCTGCAAGAAAGACCAACACCAGCAATGCAACAACGATGGATTTCCAGATGAGAGTACCTGTGGAACAAGGGGACCAAGTCCAAGAGTAACGATCAAGTCGGGAGTGGGCACATGCCCAGGAAATGCCAGCTGTGGGTGCAAAGAAGCTGCCACCGGATGGTAGAAGCTGTGGATTCTGCAAGAACGAAGAGGGATAGAAACTTCCCCTATGGAGGATGGATGTCCCACGTCGTGAAGAAGCTTGCAGAGGTATTTTTGTGCAGAAAGACCACAAACAAGCCTTGCTAGCTGCAAGGGTCGCAGTTAGGGTTTTTGGATGCTGCTGTGGCCCAGGAGGGACCAGGATGTCGCCAATTGCGTGAGGAGACAGAGGGGGCGTCCAGCAAGACAAAGAGCCCACTCAGAAGCAAGCAGCACCCGCAGAAGTGCCGGAACAGGCACTACAAAGAAGAGTGAACTGGAGCCACAAAAGAAGGTCCCACGACGCCGGAGGACAACTCAGGAGGTCGTGCACTGCAGGTTAGAGTGTCAGGGACCCAGGCTTGGCTGTGCACAAAGGAAATCCTGGAAGAGTGCACAGGAGCCGGAGCAGCTGCAAATCACGCGGTACCCAACAATGCAGTCTAGCGTGGGGAGGCAAGGACTTACCTCCACCAAACTTGGACTGAAGAGTCACTGGACTGTGGGAGTCACTTGGACAGAGTTGCTGAATTCAAGGGACCTTGCTCGTCGTGCTGAGAGGAGACCCAGAGGACCGGTGAAGCAGTTCTTTGGTGCCTGCGGTTGCAGGGGGAAGATTCCGTCGACCCACAGGAGATTTCTTCTGAGCTTCTAGTGCAGAGAGGAGGCAGACTACCCCCACAGCATGCACCACCAGGAAAACAGTCGAGAAGGCGGCAGGATCAGCGTTACAAGGTCACAGTAGTGGTCTTCGCTACTTTGTTGCAGTTTTGCAGGCTTCCAGCGCGGTCAGCAGTTGATTCCTTGGCAGAAGGTGAAGAGAGAGATGCAGAGGAACTCTGATGAGCTCTTGCATTCGTTATCTAAAGAATTCCCCAAAGCAGAGACCCTAAATAGCCAGAAAAGGAGGTTTGGCTACTTAGGAGAGAGGATAGGCTAGCAACACCTGGAGGAGCCTATCAGAAGGAGTCTCTGACCTCACCTGCTGGCCCTGGCCACTCAGAGCAGTCCAGTGTGCCAGCAACACCTCTGTTTCCAAGATGGCAGAGGTCTGGAGCACACTGGAGGAGTTCTGGGCACCTCCCAGGGGAGGTGCAGGTCAGGGGAGTGGTCACTCCCCTTTCCTTTGTCCAGTTTCGCGCCAGAGCAGGGCTGGGGGATCCCTGAACCGGTGTAGACTGGCTTATGCAGAGATGGGCACCATCTGTGCCCATCAAAGCATTTCCAGAGGCTGGGGGAGGCTACTCCTCCCCAGCCCTGACACCTTTTTCCAAAGGGAGAGGGTGTAACACCCTCTCTCTGAGGAATTCCTTTGTTCTGCCTTCCTGGGCCAAGCCTGGCTGGACCCCAGGAGGGCAGAAACCTGTCTGAGGGGTTGGCAGCAGCAGCAGCTGCAGTGAAACCCCAGGAAAGTCAGTTTGGCAGTACCCGGGTCTGTGCTAGAGACCCGGGGAATCATGGGATTGTCTCCCCAATACCAGGATGGAATGGGGGGGGGGGGCAATTCCATGATCTTAGACATGTTACATGGCCATGTTCGGAGTTACCATTGTGAAGCTATACATAGGTAGTGACCTATGTATAGTACACGTGTGTAATGGTGTCCCCGCACTCACAAAGTCCGGGGAATTTGCCCTGAACAATGTGGGGGCACCTTGGCTAGTGCCAGGGTGCTCACACACTAAGTAACTTAGCACCCAACCTTTACCAGGTAAAGGTTAGACATATAGGTGACTTATAAGTTACTTAAGTGCAGTGGTAAATGGCTGTGAAATAACGTGGACGTTATTTCACTCAGGCTGCAGTGGCAGGCCTGTGTAAGAATTGTCAGAGCTCCCTATGGGTGGCAAAAGAAATGCTGCAGCCCATAGGGATCTCCTGGAACCCCAATACCCTGGGTACCTCAGTACCATATACTAGGGAATTATAAGGGTGTTCGAGTATGCCAATGTAAATTGGTAAAATTGGTCACTAGCCTGTTAGTGACAATTTGGAAAGAAATGAGAGAGCATAACCACTGAGGTTCTGGTTAGCAGAGCCTCAGTGAGACAGTTAGGCATCACACAGGGAACACATACATATAGGTCACAAACTTATGAGCACTGGGGTCCTGACTAGCAGGGTCCCAGTGACACATAACAAACATACTGAAAACATAGGGTTTTCACTATGAGCACTGGGCCCTGGCTAGCAGGATCCCAGTGAGACAGTGAAAACACCTGACATATACTCACAAACAGGCCACAAATGGGGGTAACAAGGCTAGAAAGAGGCTACTTTCTCACACCCACTCACACCCATTCATGCACACACGCATTCCACATACCCGCATGCACACACACACACAGACACATACACCCCCCACCCCTTTCCCCTGTCAGAGCAGCCGACTTACCTGCTTGCAGGGGGTCCTCCGGCAGGAGACGGACGTGACGCTGTTGCCAGCAGCAGCATCCGCCAGCAGAACTCCTCCAGGATGTATCATGGATCATGATACTGTCTGCGGCGGTCTACTGGCGTCCTTACCGCTGTCCGCCGCCATGACCGTAGCCGGAATTCTGCCAGTCTTCTGGCGCAATTCCGGCTACGGTCATAATATGGCAGACAGTAGGTAGCCACAGCTACGGTGTTTTGGCAGCTGTCGCCGCGGAGGGAGGGCCTATGTCCTCGACCACAGGTAGGGTGTTAAAAATCATTACGCGTTGGCCGTGTTGGTATGTCCTGTTACCACACAGACCGGAAATCCAGGTATCATGGTCATTACCGCACCCCCTGCAATTTTCCCTGGCTAAATTTCTACAGGTTGAGCATTCCGAAATTTACTCTTTGAAAATGCCGGGTAAAAACTGATAAATGCAGAACTCAGGTTGATACGCACCAAATGTTTCCTGTTGTCCCTGCCACAAAAAAAAAAAAAAAATAATAATAATAATTCTTAGTGAAAATTCAAAGGATGAGGTATTTACCTCACACCATGATTTTAGTATTTGCCTTGTTTCGATGAAATACCACATCCCCATCCGCCCTATTTATGAATATAACTGGATGTTTTAAAACGAACAACAAATGTTATCAAAGTAACCGATCAGGGCATGAATGGCTTGAGGTAGAAATCTCATTTACATCGTAAACTTCATCTCTCGAGCAATGGATTGCTCACGTGCTCCTAGACAGGTTACCAGGGCAACCTCTCTGCCCTTCGCCTTAATGACCTCCAACTGACCAGCACGAACCCGAGGCTTCGGTTACATGGCAGCAGCTCTGCCTAACCCAAACGAGGGTCGTGCCCAGGAAGTGGTAAACAGTGGGCAGTCTCTCAAAACCACAGCAGTGCATGTTGAAACGCCAAGAGCCGCCTCACGACCGGATGTATTCTACGAGAAGGTGCCTGAAGAGCGAACACGAGAGACACTAGCTTTACCCACACGCACAACCACCACCAACCACAGCCAGTACTGACATGGATAACGAACAGCAAGACGGCACACAGAAGAATGTGCACCCCCGCCCCCTAGCAGATCCTTTACAATGACAGCCATTCCGTTTTTTTCTTTTCTGCACGGCACACCCTTGTGCCAGGTGGCATAAAAAAACACAACTGTGCAAGCTACTATGCCCATGGTGCTAGTGCGACAAGGCTCATTGCAACAAAAGGCCAAATTAAGAATACGCTGCCTCTCTGCTCAGCGGCAAACCTCTACCAGCCTATGTGGTCACAATGACACCTAGGACCGCAGGAGGTGGCTGATCTCCTTCCCACCCACCACTATGCTGCTGTTTAGGAAGCCACATGACTAAATTGGACACTGGAACACCACAAGACTTTCACTCCACTTAATGTACATCTCAGTGCAATGTCCCATGTGCTGCACTTTCCAAGTCCTGCTTGCACTTCTTGGCATTTTTTCTGGAATGGAGCTTTTCAGCTAGAACAGACTCCCCCAGGACAGGGGGTTTATATGCTCTGTGCTGTGGAAGTATTGGCCCCCATGGTCTCATAAGATGCTTGCTCTCTTGAGACAATGGTGGGACATACTGAGTTCTTTATAAGCCCCTTTTTCCGGCGACCTGCTCTCTCATTGCTTCAGTCTATCCTTTCTTCACTGGTGACCACTGTTGTTTCTGAAGTCAGACGTGAAGATGCATCAGGGGCAAGTACAACTTAGAAGCCCCTTAGTGCCATTATTCCTCTTACAAAATAGAACGCATCTTCTTGCTCACCACCACCAGGAGCACGGTCATCTCCAACCTCAGCATCTCTGCTACATCACCACTCTCAGCATCTCTGCTACATCCCCACCCGACCACCATCAGCATCTCTGCTACATCACCACTCTCAGCATCTCTGCTACATTTCCACCCGACCACCATCAGCATCTCTGCTACATCACCACTCTCAGCATCTCTGCTACATCTCCACCGGACCACCATCAGCATCTCTGCTACATCACCACCCTAAGCATCTCTGCTACATCACCACCCTCAGCATCTCTGCTACATCACCACCCTCAGCATCTCTGCTACATCACCACTCTCAGCATCTCTGCTACATCTCCACCCGACCACCATCAGCATCTCTGCCACATCACCACCCTAAGCATCTCTGCTACATCACCACCCTCAGCATCTCTGCTACATCACCACCCTCAGCATCTCTGCTACATCACCACTCTCAGCATCTCTGCTACATCTCCACCCGACCACCATCAGCATCTCTGCCACATCACCACACTCAGCATCTCTGCTACATCATCACCCTCAGCATCTCTGCTACATCTCCACCCTCAGCAGGAAGCCTCAAAGTCATAGCACCCGACATAACATGGAAGTGCAAAGCACAGGATACCTTAGGTGCCAAGTAAGCATTATTGCCCATGAGATCCCTATGCAAGTGACATCTATACGTTTGAAGAAGTTATTGGTGATAGAGACAAAAAAGAGTGTACCTGAAACCATTAAAAGAACATCTTTCCTCCTTGCAAAATGGGCATCCAATCAGGAGCACCGGAAGCTGCTCGAGTGTCACTCTGACACTACTCCCCAAGCACGTGCTGTTCGAGTTCTGCCAGTGGGAGCAGCTGTTCAGAGTGGCCACCTGGTCTGCGTGGAAGGTTTCTGGGGATGTTAAGATGTAGAAGGACTTGGAATGGGTTTCTGGGAGATGGAAAGGGGACACACTTTTGGACCCTCTTGATCAATCCATATCAGCCGGTTCCATGGTCTCCGTCAGTCTTGCAGTTTCAGAGTGGCACTTCAAAGGGCGCATGAGGGAGAACACTGGGAAACCTTTAGCCGAAAATAATCTTATTCACATTGGAAATACCCGGGAGATAAAATTAAAGCTTCAGGGGCTGGCACCAGCCTAGTAGCCTTTGTTAACAACCATCAAGGCAAATCTTGCAACAGAAAACAAGATACCATGAGTAAAACATATGGACCCGGGGCAAGCATCGTAAACTATAATTTAAAAGACAGGAAGGGGTGTCAGTCGTGGAGTAATGCTACAAACTATAAATATTGCCGTTTCGTTTTTTTACTAGCACGAATCTGGCCTTAGAGCATTTTACCATTTTAATTTACTCATTTTTTTTCTGTCTCGGACAATGGGAAATTAAGTGTTTTGTCTTGAATCGCAGGATGTTGAACCGAAACCAGGATTCGAACCTGGTCTCGTGTGAGCCAAAAGCAGCACCTGTAAGCACATCTCCTCCCTCTATGGAACTTCTCCATTCAGATGTATATTCAGAAATGCTGTTTACTAGTCGGGTCAGGAGAACCAATCTCACATCATCAACATAGCTGCCAAGTTTCCCAGGACCATGCGTGATGTGCTTCTTCAGTCCAGGTTTTTTTCCTTTGAATCCTGGGACTTGTAGTCCTGATGTGCAACGACATAAACAAGACTACAAGTCCCATAATTCAAAGAAAAACCTGTACTGGGCAGCACATCAGGAACGGAAATAGAAAACTTGGCAGGGCTGCATCAATGTGTGAGTAATCAGTGTCATGTACCCTGAAAGAGATGTCTGGGTCATTTAAACCAGACTGACGTGGTGGACAGGGTGTAACTACCTTTGTTCGCCCATGATAAAACTGCCTTCATTAGCTGAACAAAAATCGCGTTCAATCTGCTTTTCGCATCTGCATTTACCACCTGATTCTTGCTGGTGGTAATTAGCGATGCATAACAGTGCGCAACTGATAACATCAGGTATAAAAAAACATTTGGTCAAGCTATCTATCCCCCATACCTTCAACATCAGAGGCAGATGAGTGCTGACGCACAGTGATTGCGTCACCATGAATGCACTGTGATGTCACCGGGCTCTGTTGGCATGAAACCAAAGAAGCCCACAGATGGAAATCCTGTGCTACAGCACATTACAATGAAAGCCTCTGTTTAGGTTTTATGTCACAGAGAACGGTTCATTTTTGCAACTTTATAACTCTGTCTGTTTCAGTAACTCACTATCAACGCCCTCTCGACAAACTGGGTTTCTTCCAGTCCAGTTTTTTTTCTCCTTTGAATCCTGGGATTTGTAGTCCTGATTTATAACGGCATAAACAAGACTACAAGTCCCATAATTCAAATAAAGAAAACTGTACTGGGACAGCACATTAGAAATGGAACTGGGAAACTTGGCAGAGATGACCTAAGCCCTGCTCCCCTCTTCAACTTGGAAGCAGTGGTATCACCTACACGACTGTGATGCTATGATGACACTTGGGAAGGCATTCATTGTGACGTGTCTGTCGTATATAAACCGGGTCACTTGGAAGATTCAGGACTGGAGAGCAGGACCACTGGTGGAGGCTGTGCTGGAAAATCCAGAGACTGACCAGACCTCTGAAGTGAAGAGGGCATGGGTGAGGGGGACAGGGGGCAGAGGTGAGTGAATACACTAAATGAAACAAAATAGAAATACTGAACTGAAAATAAAACGGGAAACTACATTGAGACTCCCCTTAACCCCTCCCTGGAAATCCCGTCTTCCATTACCCCTTCCAACCTCTAATCCGTCCACCTGCTTCCTACTCCATCATACTCCAGCTTCCGTGCCCATATTCACCCTCCGATAGCTCTCCCTCAACATCCTCGACCTTCCATCCCGGCTCCTTCAAGACCTTACAGGATACTCTCCAATGTCTCTTTTCCATCTCTATTTCCCGGTTGCACACCTTTCGCCCTTGGCACCCGTGATCCCAATCCACCCATCGCCTCTACCTCAGATCAGCCCCTCTCTTTCCTTTCACCCCCCCCCCCCGTCTTAATCTCCCTACCTTTCTCTAATCCATAAACCTCTCGCCAAGCTTCGGCTTCTCTCTTTCCAGCTCTCCCACATTGACTTCCTCCCTCCCTGTGTCCCTCATCTTCTATCCTTTCACCAACTTCGGCCTTTCTACCCCTCCTTTTCTTCACCCTTCACCTCACCTTTCGCCTTTTTTTCTTCCACTCCCTTTGCCCTCGCTTCTCCTTCACTTTCCTCTCCCTCCCCCCATCCCTCCTCCCCATCGCTACCTGCCTCCTTCATCCTCACTTTGCTACCTCCACTTCTTCCTTCTTTTTCCATCCGTTCATAAAGTCCCTCACCCAACCATTTACCAACATAGCCCCTCCTCCCCTCAGACCCTTCTATTCGCTCCCCTCACCTGGCTTCTCCCTTAGCCTGCCTCTGATCTCCTCGCCTTCCTCCCATATCTCCTGCTTGTCTCTCCCTCGAACTTCCCACTCACCTCTTTATTCCTGCCACGCCAGTCCCTGAGCCATCTCTCCACTCTCAGCTTCAACCTCTCTCCCCATCACATCTCACTCCTCTCCCCTCGACTCCTTCCCTCCTGTACCTTCAGCTCTCCCTTCCTCACCACGCCTTTCAGATCCCCGCATCCTATCCATGCTCCCCCAAGCCCTCCCCTTCTCCCTCTCCCTTGCATTCTTCCTCTTCCCTTCACCGCACCTCCTTTATTGTGTTTAATGTTCTCCCTCTTAATCCCCTTGTCTCGCTTCCCTTGCCTCCTTCCTTCCCTCTGCTTCCTTCTCTCCCCTTCCATCCCATACCTTCCCTCAACTTCACATTCACTGTTTTTCAACATTACCCCCTCAACTCCTACTCTATTATTACCCTCATATTCCTCATCCCATCCATCTTTCTTTCCCTGCTCCATTCCCTTCTTCCCTTTCTCTCTTTGACCTCCTTTCTGCGTCACCTTATTCTCTCCCTCTTGTTCCCTTTCTCTTCCCCTACATTCTATTTTTGCACTGCCCGGCTCCCTCCCAGCTGCCCCTTCCATTCTCTCCCCAGTTTCATATCAGCATCTCCGTGCGATCCCTCCCCCCAATTCCCGAATTCCCATTCCTCTGCTCCCTACACACATTTTCTTTCCTTCCCCTTGTTTCTCCCTTTCCCATATATTCTCTTTCCCCCCAAGCCACTTTCTTCATCTTTTACTCTCTGTAAACACTTCCTCTCTCCTCTGCACCCTGTCTTAGGCTACGTTGCTCTCCTTTTGAATGGCACCTCAAACCCCTCCTTACTCACCCTTAACCTCTGACACTGGTCCCCTCTCTTGCAAACCCATTATTTTCCCTTCCCCTACCATGCGTCCTCACTTGCTCCCCACCCACTGTCCTCCATCCTTTCCCTGCTTCCTCTTCCCGCCCGTTTGACTTCACTTTCACACTATTTCCATCTCACCTTACTCCCCTCTCCCCTACCCCCACTTTCTCCTCTCCCTTTCATCACCTCCTTGTACAGCCTCCCCACTCACCCACCAGCCCCGCTTCCACCCTCTCTATGTTACACTGGAGGCTCCTGCATCCTAACTACACCATCAGCACTCTCTCCAGTCTGTTTCCTCCATGCAGTTCCTTGACCTCTACCCCCTATTCACCCCTTCCCTCAAACCACGTGTTCTTTCTTTTTTCAATCTCCTTTAATCCCTTCCCTTTCCATTCTATTCATATTGTCTCTTCACTCCCACCCTTTCCATCACAGATCCTGTCCCAACACCTACAGCTTCCAATCTTTCAGCTGCATTGTTCCTTTAATCCTGTCCCGCCCTCTTTGCCCTCCTCATCTACCCTTTCCTTTGCCTTCCTTCCTGCTCCATTCTCCTCTCCCCACTCTCCTCCCACCTTATCCTCAATCCCTCTGTCTCTGTAAACTTCCTTCCTCTCCCCAACTTCTCCTAATCCTATTAACCTGTCTTCACCGCTTTCCACCTCCGTAAATATCCATCACTTCACCTCCCAGCCCATTCCTTCCCTCCCTTCTCATCTCTTGCCTTCTTGCCTGTTTCCTTACCTCAACTCTCCCTCCCTCTACATCCCTTTTCCAAACTCCTCCTTCCTTTAACCTATCTCTCTCGTCCCTCCACTGTTACCTCCCCACGCGATCAGTTCTATTTCCTATGCATATGTCCTCCCAAGCCCACCTTCTCCCTTCCTCTCAAAGCCATCACACTCTTCCTTCCACCTCGTTTACCCTCTAATCTCTTCTGTGTACCGCCTTCTTTTCACGCTCACTTCATGACCGTGCCGTAATCCTTCCAGTCTTTCCCTCACTCCCCTTCCTTCAACTTTCCCTACCCTTCATTTCATCTTCCCCCTTATCCTCTAGCCTGTCATTACACCCTCACACGACCTTCACATTTCTTCCCTTCCCTCACATCTCCTGTTAAGCCTTCATTCTTTTCTTGTCCCTTCACTTCCACTCACTCCATTTCTCCTTTTTACCTTCCTTTCTCTCCCCTTCTCTCTTCCCTCCATGCTTGTGCCACCCCTCTCATTCTTTCTTCTTTTTCCCTTGCTTTGTCTCTCTTCCTCCCTTTGACAGCCATTCCCTCCTCTTCCTTCTCTCTCACCCTTCTGGCCCCTTTTCCATCCCTCACCTAACTTCCCCTCTAGAAATCACTCACGCTTTCCCCGCCTGCGTTCTGCTGCTTCATTTGCTGCCCTTACCTGCCTCATTTTCCAAACCCTTCTCATGCTTCCCTTTCCCTTCAGTCCCTACTTCTTCCCTCTGCTTCACCTTAACTTCTCCCTCCTACTTAAACCTGCCTCTCCTTCCTTTATCTCCAAGTCTATATCGTCTCCTCCAGCTTCCTTTCATCACTTTCTTCTACTCCTTTATCTCTATCCTTTCCCATCTCCTCCTCGCCAGTCCATCCCCTTTTCTCTCACTCCATTTCATTCCCACCATTCCTTCTCCTTCCCTGGCATCCATCCCCTGGGCTTTCTTTGGCCCTATCATTCCTCACACCCTGCCATTCTTTTACCTTCACCCCTTTCTTCTACTCTTCCACTCAAGCCTCAGTTTCATCTATCTTAACTGTCCTTCAACTCCCGGCATCCCTTATGTTTCAACCATGTCTGTGCTCCCTTCTCAACTCATCTTAGGCCTTCCTCTTTTTGTCTTTAACTCCCCCCTCACTTCTCGCCCTCTGTTATTCCCTCTCTTCCTCCATACATCTTTCTCCCCTCTCTAAACCCTCGCCCTTTCCCTTTTGTGCCTCTCTTCTTTCATCTTTTTGTCCTCCAGCAGTATTGTTGCCTTCCCTAACTCTTCTATTCCTCCAGTCCTTTTCCTTGTCCTTACTACATCCCTTCTCCCTCCACTCCTTCATCCTCATCTTCTCAATAATTGTTTCTCTCCTCCCCCTGCACCTCACAACCCTTCAGATCCCCCTCACTTCCCCTCTCCCTTACACACTCTTCTTTCCTCTTAACTCTCTCCCTGTCTATTTCCTTTCATTCTATTTTCTTCCTCTTCTCCTAATTCGTCCTTTGCACCTTCATCATTTGTCAATATATCATCTCCCACCCCGTCCCTCCTTTTCCCTTCAGCTCTCTTTTCCCTTTTTGTAGCCCTTACTGTCCTCTTTGCCCCACTCCACTCCTCACCATTTTTACCTTCATTCCCTTCTCAAACAGTCTCCTGCCTTCCCCACCCTCTAACTCACCTTTCTGTCTCATCCTTTGCCACTATCCTCCTACCACACCTCCTCATCCTTCCTCATTCCTCCCCTTTGTCCCCTTCTCCTCATCTGCATTTTTACCTTGTTCTCCAAACCACTTCACCTAACTCTCCCATCCATTCCCACTATTCCATTCTCTTCCCTTCCTTTATCTTCTTAACTTTTATCTACCTTATCTCCTTTCCTTTCTTTCTTCCATGCCTATCTCTGCTACACTTCTTTCACCTCCATTTCTTCCCATCCTTTCCTTGCCCTCTTCTCCATTTAGATTCACTCTCGATCTCCCATTCCCCTATTGTCACCTCACACTTTGCATCTTGCCACATTCCCTCTCCTACACTAACCTCCTTCACCCTCTTTCCCTTCACCAATCAATAAAAGCCATACTCCTTGTTTATCCATTTAGTCCACTTCTCCAGCACAGTCTTCTACCATCACTTCTTCTCTTTTGTTACTCCCCTCTATTTCTCTTGTCCACCAACCAGGTTTCCCTTGCCCTCCATGCCCCAAAAGCAATTGCATCATGGAGCCTGTAAGAATTTGGATATTGCTTGGTGTAGGTGAATACTCACCACAAAGAATAATTAAAATTTTGACCACTTAATCCTTTCTCTGCTATGCCTTTGTTCCTCACAACTATGCCTTTTATTTGGCTATTTGGGGTAGTTTGTGCTTAGGCTTCCATAACATATTATCCATATGTATACTATCCAAGACAAATTTGCGCCTCCCCACCCCCCCCCCCAAAAAAAAATAATCCTAGAGATTCTTAAGGTACCCATGGTTTGTGGATTCTCCTGGAGGGGACTGAGAAAATGGCCAAAATATAGTATGTGTTTAAAAAAAAAAAAAAAAAGGGAAAAGAGCTCTGGATAAAACTGTTTTTTCATAAAAATGGCATCAATAAACGGTTTGGTGCGCTAAAGCCACCAGCTTCCTAGCTTTCAGGAACATGCAGAGCTGAATCAAAAATCCAAATTTTTCACCACCATTTTAGTATTTTTAAAAAAGGTAGCATTTTTCCTAATTTTGTGCTTTCAACCTACTTTCAGTTTGTGTTGCAAATCAGTGTAAAACCCATGAGTGATCCAGGAAAGCTATACATTTCTGAAAAATAGACAGAATTCTGAATTCAGGAAGGGGTTATGTGTAGATCCCTCAAGGATTTCCTAAAGAAATTAGCTGTTGAAATAAATAAATATTGAAAACGTAGGAAAAAAATGACATTTGTGACGTTTTCATCTGTAACTTTTTGTAGCAATGGCCAATTAGAAAAGCAATGTTCCATTGCATTTGCTAGACCCTCTTGGTTGAGGGTATATAAAAAGAATTTGTAGGTTCTGCAAAAACCCAAGGTACCCAGAACCAACAACTGAGCTGCAACATACAATGGCTTTTCTTTGTGTACTGAGTATAAACCAATTCATATGGTGGAATATGCACAATGAAAAATAGGTATCAAGGTAATTTATGTAATTCTGGAATGGGCACAAGATATGGAGTGCAGGACCAGTGATTGCATTTACATCTCTAAATTTGTGGCTACCCCTACGAGCATGTGATTTAGAGCACATTTTTTAAAACCTCTTCTTTCTTACACACTAACTTACATTTGGGATACACAAATGCAGTTAAATCCAATAAGTAATAATGAATATCCCACTATTCTATGCTTCCACATGTCTTCTGATAAAAATGGTGCCTCACATGTGCGAGTGGGCCTAATGCTTGTGAAAGAAAACGGCCCAAAAAGCAACATGGATACATCACATTTTTCCATTCAAATTGGAAAGATTGGAGTTAGACCCCCCTTAGCTTCCCCCTCGGGGAGGGGGCAGAAAGACTGTTGCAGGTCATTTGATGGGTGGGGCTGGCCCAGTGCCTAGGCAGGACATGCATACCCATTTCTCAACAAAAAAGCATCCTTGGTGTCTAGTGGACCTTCTGGCCTGCTGGGGGCAGATTAAGGTAATAACCTCCAATGTGCCCCTGAGGGGGCAGAAAGACATTTCAGCCTGAGGGGAGACTTAGTTCAGTGCCAGGGGGGCACTCCCTCTTCCAAATATAAACCCTGGTGGTCAAGTGGGCTTTATGAGCCCTGCCGATGGCAGATTGGAGGAAAACACCTACTATCTGCCCCCTACAAGGAGTAGAAAGACTGCTGGGGGGTATTTGGGTATTTGGGTAGATGACAGCTAGGCCCGATGACTGGGCAGTCTGCCCCCAACTACATTTCATAAATAAAACCCACCCTGGTGTCTAGTTGGCTCTCTGCCCACCCATCCCCCTCCGGGTAGATTGGAAGTGATTACTGTAGTGAATCCTATCTTGTTTTAATGGGAAACAGGAGTTAGCTTAGCCTTCGGCTTGCAGACTCGTGCCCCTGTCACCCAGTGACTTTTACCCTACTTAGTTTGTTCTGTTTTAGCGCATTTATTTAATTATATATTTTAAGATGGCTGCCTTGGTTCTAGTTAGACCAATGTTTTAGTTTCACGTTATCAGTGCCACTGCGCTAAGGTGTCAATATCAAGTGACAAAGATAAACAAACGGTAGGTGTTCACATTAGGTACTTTCCCTCTTCACGCCTTCGAGGGAATTGTTTACATAAATTGCCGTCCCAGGCTTGTCTTGTTATCTATTGTTTGGGAACTGACCTACGTCATGGGTCCGAGCAGATCAGTATAAATGCACCTCACTTAGGCAGATAGTCAGAGGGTTTCTGACCAGATGCCATCACTGCTATCAATGCTGCATGTCACCTTGACGCTGACCCAGTCTTTGTGTCCCTACCGAGTCTGAGCTAGAGACCTCATTCCAAGGTAACACAGGTTGGGTGGCTCTTCTCATGGACATGGCATTGGCAGATTAGGTTTAACATACCTAGCTGTCTTTAAGGTTAGGGGTTACGTTCACCTTATTAGGGTATTAGGACATATTTCACATCTCATGTCATCACATGTCATTGCAAGACGGTGGGGGTCTTTATATTAATGACTCTTGTCTTTACAATTCTGTTTCTTGCATTATTCATTATCCTAATCTTTGCTGCCCATGCAACATATCGTAGATTGCAGTTTTGTTAAATAAAACCTATTGAAACCTTACTGCATCTTCTTTATTGCCTGTGTTTGAATGAGACATGTTCATGTGAGAAAGGGGTAATCTCCGTTAAACCACAACACTCCCTGAGAGGTCACACTCTTGAGTCCATGTGTAAAGGCTGCCACAAATCACCTTTTACTGTTTTGGTTTTTGGTGGTTGCTGCTTGTGAGCCAGGAGGGTTGGGACTACAGTTGCGACTTGATGTAGGACAGGCATAGTCGCCTACAAACATAAGTACTGTCATTCTTGAATCAGCAGTCTTGCCTAGGGCAAGAGTCAAACTACAACATGGCCCCATCAACAATGGTGTTTAGGCACTAATTTACTGATACCCTGACTATCACTGTCTCACATACTACAGGTACCCTAAGAACCATTATACGGAAATGTACGTGGTCCTGGGGAAGATCCTCCTCAGCTGAACAGTGAGCACCTAATTAGGGTTTAGGATGTTCGAGCTTGAACCATTAAAAGGACTTTTCTCCCCATTTGGTGTTCCATCTATTTGCACATTATACAATATGGCTAACGCCATAGACATTCCAGAGAATACTAGACAAGCATTAACTCTAACCTAGTAGCGCATGGCTTAAAAGACGAGGGAGGGGATATTACATTCATAGTGGAAGCTAGTGAAGCTTATCAAACAGAACCATTTTACTCTTGGGTCACCTTTCCCGAGGAAGACCAAAGATGATTCACATTCCACACATAGAATTGCAGATGTACCAGTATCTCAAAATACCGATTGCTTATCAAGAACATCAGAACTGGTTTAATGGCACCCTACCACACGTAATTCAACCCATTAGATTAGGTCCCGTAGGAAATGATGGACCAACATGGGCTATGTTTGCCACATACACACCTCACCCAGGTAGACAAAACATGCAGGCAGCTGATCTGCGCAATCTATACATTGAGCTAGTAACGCTATATAGCCTACTTGTTCAGTTTGTAATGCAAACTCTAAACACTACACCAGAACATCTAGCACCACCAGGACCTGCTGGATACCAATTGGCTACAGGAATGAATCCACAAACAGTACATACTATCGTGGGTAAGGTACCCATGGAATGAGAGAAAATCCAGTCCTTGATAGCACAGAAAACAAATCAGCTGGAAGCTGTGTTTACCCATACGGGATACCAGGAAAAACATAGAATTCTCATGATGTGCTTGCCTTCCGGGATGGTTCCCTCAGTGGATGACTGTGCCACATGGGGTACAGTTTTCGCTGGTACACGGACACTTGCCAATTTACTGGAAGTGTTAAAAGAAATTCAGAATGAGCACGGGGCTGCACCAGCCCTAGATTTGGGGATGAAATGAATGCGTAACTTCCACGCAGTCTCCTCAGTCATACTCAGTAACATTAAATGGGAAGCGGTAGCATTGGCTATACGACAGTGCCACCAAGAGATTCCACACTTGGACCAGGAGAAGCAGCTACCGAAAATGATTTCCGACACCTATACCAGTATAGGACTGGATTGTTTGGGAGCCAAGCCGAAGAAGCTTGAAATACAGAGTACCACCCCTAAGGAGGGTATTAAACAAGCACAGGAGGATTCTAAGAAGTGCTGGGATAAACAAAAATAATTTAAAGATACATGAAATCCGAGAGAAGATTCTCCACACCCGGAGGACTCTGACAGGAGAGATACTCTCAGAAATAGAAAAAATTTAAAAGCTCCTGACAGATATACTGATTCATGTCCCTCTCATTCCTTTCAGGATGCACTGGATAGACATAGCGAGAGAGGGGGCTGTCCTGATTGACATCCTGAATACGTGAAACAGAAGAAAGACTCAACACAGTCTTCAGACAAAAAAGAAGATAAGTCCCCACAACAAAAGCCACAGTTTAAAAAGAAAAAGATGGCAGCACTGTCAGTTAAAAATGCCAGTAATCTTGAGAACATTGCTGAAGAACAAGATGTGGGCAGTGACACTGTTAGACAGCGCAGCAGAGGTCATGATATGTTGCCAGAGTCTGAAATCGCATCTGGATGTGACAGCAACTAACAATTTTTATTGCAGTTGAGACTGCGATGGGTGCGTCCTCCCACCCGACAGGGTTTATGATTTAAATATCCAAATTGAGGGAGACATAAAGCGCACCATTGGTGTGATATTTTGGGATTAATTAGTTGTAATATCCTACTGGCTGAAAGGGACTGGCCTCCCGAGCACACCGTAAGCTCCCACATGGTGAAGATGTAATTTTGCCTTCTTTCTCTGACCTTATTCCAGAAGCGGTAAAACAAGCCTACGCTGTCAACTAGGCTTTAGTGAAGGCCCCTGTGTTGTACCGCAATCATGTAGGTTGGGACAAGGATTCTTCTTGCCATGTAATACCTATCAGGTCTACACCCCAGCCTCAGCCACAATATCTTGTTAAATATGAAGCAAAAGCTCCAGTGAGGGAGATCCTCACTCAGCTCGAGTACCAGGGAATAATTAAGCCATGTGCCTCTGCAATGAATAACAACTTATTCCCTGTTGCAAAGCCAGACCATTCATATAGAATAGTCTTAGATCACAGACACATAAACAGTCATACATGTACATACGCTATACAAAATTCACATAGTACAGCACAAATTAATAACACAGTGTACAAAAAAATATAAAACAACCTTGGATATTTCCAATGGTTTTTTTCTGCCAAAACTTAGCACATGAAAGTTGGGACCTGAGTACATTCTAATTTGGCTCACTGAAACGTTTGTCGTTTGCCCCAAGGCTACAAGAACAGCCCAGGGCTGTTCTCAGCCTGTGTAACGTCAATATTACATGATATTGATCCAGAGGCGTTGTCTTATGTCTACCTGGTAACATCTATCTCACAAATGACGACCTCAACATTCATTTTGCCAGGGTCGATCGGATCGTTTTAGGATTCACAGCCCTTGGCTATAAATTTAATTTTCGGAAGACTAAAATAGCCTTTCTCAGCATATTGTTCCTGGGATACGAGCTATCAAACGAGGGGAAGAGCTTGGCCCGCACTTTCTAGAAAAATATGCTCCACTACACCCATTTAACACTCTCAAGAAACTAGTCTTTACTTGGTTTCTTTAATTTTGGCAGAACATACAATCCTGACTATGCACAACGTATCAAGCCACTTTATGACTTAATATGCCCTGATTTTTCTAGCAGACACTGGACAGTTGAACACACATGCATCCTTAGGGAATTGCAAAAGGACATGCTAGAAGCAAAACACTTTTGCATACCTGTGATAACAAAACAAATTTGCTCATCAGAATAATTGCAGTTTGCTATTGGGTTCACTTATGTCACCTTTAACAAGGGCGACCCGGTGCCCATAGCATATAAATCACTTTCATACTCAAATGAAAACTCACAGAAAAAATTCTGACTGCAGTTCAGATGGCTGTCATTAAGGAGAGGCCTCTTGCCCAAATACAAGGCATCATTGTCGTTACCCTGGTGCCAGCCTTAGAGGCTGTCACCAAAGCAAGCAATCCTAACACTAAAGCATTACATCCACGCTGGATTCAGTGGGCAACCTCCCTGACTGCCACCGATGTTGATTATATCTTTGATCCAAAAGTTCAGATACAAGAATTCCTCCAATACGAACAGGAGTACCCCGCTCCTCTAGATATTTTGCCACTTGACAGATACCATACTGTCATTTACACAGATGGTTCAGCACAACCAGCTGTAGGTACCAAGCATCAATATTCAGGCGCAGCTGTGAGTGGAGTGATGGAGGATGGAGTCTTCCACCCTCACAATACCTACATGTAGACCTTAGGGGACTGAACAGCTCAGTTAGCTGAACTCCAAGCCCTTATTTTAGAGCTAGAACACACAGAGCCAGGACTACTGACTTTGATTGTCTGTGACTCATACTACTGTGTCCAGTCCTACAATGATTACCTCAATCATTGGAAGCTGAGCGGGGACAGAGATTCCAAAGGGAACACCATAAAACACAGAACTCTGTGGGGAAGGGTGGCTGATCTCAAGGATAAGCTACCTTGTGTCCATGTAGTACATACATTGGGCCACTAGCGTGTAGGAGTACACATTATCGGCAACACTTTGGCTGATGAAGCATCCAAATCTGCAGTAGCTATGGCTTCTGTGGGTGCAGTGACTCGTTCTCAGATGAGATTGGATAATGACATTTTGACTGCCTTGAAAGCTTCGGCTGAAGGCAAGTCTCTCCCAAAAGCATACCCAATAAAATATTCGTACCACACCAGTGCACAGAATGTTGCCTACGCAGCAATTCCTGGGTTTGGAAATCAAGTGATTCCCCAACCAGGACCAGATATTAGACCTCATTAAAGCAGCGTATGAGTGTGTCGCATCAGCTCATGCTGGTATTTCGGCCACAGTAACACTCTTACAGAAACGCTTCTGGTAGCCAGGTCTATAATAACAGACAAAATAGTACGTCCTTTGTTGTGACATTTGCCAACAAATTAAGGGCTCTAACATCAAACGCCCACCATAGACATCCTTTTTTAGTGTCTAATGGGCCACTACAATGTGTGTACCTGGACCACTGTGGTCCCCTCCAACCTGATGTTGCATACAAATACATCTTAGTCTCTGTAGATTCTTGTTCTAGATTCCTGTGGGTATGGCCTCAGCGGTTGGCTGATGCCTGAACTGTTATAAGAGACTTTCTGATATTTATTGGTACATAGGTGGTTGCAGCATTCTATTCGGACCAGGGCCCTGCCTTTGCCTCTATGGCATTCAGGGACACCATGGGGACAATTGGTGTTGAACTCCATTACTCCTCACTGTACCATCCTGAGGGAAATTCAGTCGTGGAGAGAAGGAATCGTGATCTAAAGCAGTACTTAACAGCTAGAGTATTAGGTTCTGGCCGAAGAAGGCTTCATCACCTATATGGTGGGGTCCAGAGAGCACTGAATAATCTGCCAAGACGGTCCTTGGGGGGACGCACTCCCTATGAGGTACTGTTTGAGATACGTATGTATGTCCCAGATCTTGATGGCCCTGGCTTGGTGGCAGCAAACATACCTTTTGACATAAATGAACGTTTCCCTGTTTAACAGGAGCTTCAGCAATTTCGTGATGATAAATCAATCGCCAGTGCTGCCACCTTAGGAATAAGGGATTTACCAACAACTTCCACTGGCTGGATTCCTAAAGTTGGGGATCTGGTTTGTGAAGATCATTGTGAAGAAGGAATTTGGTCCATCCTACAGAGCACTTTGTCCCAGTCCTGGGAGTACAAGTTACCAGAACTGTCCTCTTCCACCGTTGCCTGGTTCCAAAGCAAACTGATTCATTTTTATTGACATCAAACTTCACCATGTGGCCGATCCTGCACAGTAGACTCAGAGGCCCCTTGGGTAGTTCCCGGTCCCCTCTCACTACCCAACAAGACATACCTCTTCAAAGTAAAAATAAAATTACTTCTGACTACACAAGTATGTCTAACGATGCAACAAATACCTCCTCGACTGTGGGGAGGGTGGAAAATGAGCTCTTGCTGATTCTAGTTATCACTTCAACAACAGCACCTGTTCAAGATTTAGCTGTTTTCTACACCAACACAACACAAACTGATGACATCGTCCACTATGAGCCTCCACGCAAAGTGGATCCATCCAATGGTAATGCTCCTGAGTTTGCAGAGACTGCTTCTAGTTATTTCATTAACATTGATGACTTTTCTTCAGACTCATCCACTACTGTGAGTGAAAATGTTTCAAAGACACGTAAGCTGTATTTATGGCTCAAAAATAACTATTTAATACACCCATGGAACTATTTATGGTTCCGTTTGACATGTTGCATTGTTTCTATGGATTGGTTTTGTGACAGTTTTCTTTTTACTTATAAATGGTCATTACCTTCCTGAACGCTCCTCTGTTGAGCATGTGGTTGAAGTCTTAACTCCATATCATTCTTCACATATGGTCCGCAGAGACGTGTCCCTTGTGAACATTTCAGCTGTACCTATTCCAGTTGGGATTGTATGGGACAACGTTCCATTTGATATATATGGGCCTAGTGAGGTAATTCAGATTCCATATGTCTTCAAAATGTCTATGACTGATGTAATTACACCTGGTGTTGTATCTGATGATTGGGATGTCCAGACAGTTGATTCTATGTTAAATGAAGGAGTATTCAGTACTTAAAAGTGATGATGTATACACAAATACAAAGAATTATGGGGAAATGTTCTACTATAACAACTGGGGACATTACTAACTGCACCGTGCTACTAGACATGGACCAGTACTTAATTACACACAGTGGGAACACTGTTCATCACCAAATGTGGGGAGCCCCAAAACGTTATTCAGATAAATTTACTTATTTTTCTGGGCATGACAAAAAACATTCAGAGTCATATTACTTCAAATTGCCATCGTCAAAAATTAGGAAAATTTTGCTAACTGACACCAAACTAATTTATTCAGATTCCTTTATTTCCCATCGTGCAGTTGAAGGTTACAAATACTGGAGGAACACTATTGATTTAAAGTGTATGGGGGACACAAGATTGGCAAATACTGGGTAGGAAAGCTTTATTTAGAGCATGTCTGATTCCTGAGCAAATTTATCTTTTTAAATGATACCATTCAACAGACTTTGGCCCTCATTACAACCCTGGCGGTCGGTGTTAAAGCAGTGGTAAGACCGCCAACAGGCCGGCGGGAAAAAAAAAAAAAAAGGAATCACGACCATGGCGGAAACCACCAACATAGACAGCCACTTTAACACTCAGACCACCATGACGGTCCAAACAAACAGCATGGCGGTCACCGCCAACAGACAGGCGAAAGACAATGTACCGCCCACACTATTATGAGAGGCCAATTCGCCACCTTTTCCAGGGCGGATTCAATGCGAACAAAAACACGGTGGAAACAGGACTTGGAAGGGGAAACACTCACCTCTACATAACCCACGAGGAACCAGGATGCCATGGAGCCAGAACTCCAACTCTTCCCTGCGATAGTTTTCCTGCTCCTCTACCAGGAGCACGAACAACGGCGGCGAAGACCACGGTGAGTACTGCACCTACAACACAGGGGAGGGGGGAGGGAAAAGAGAGTGACACACACACGCAACACACCCACCCACAACAACACACACACCAATACATGCTGCAACAATAGATTTACACCCCCCAAACTCCTCCCCCGGAAGAACGCAATGACCAAAGGAAATTATGGTAACAATTGTAATAAATAAAAATCCATTAGTCAAAACTTTAAATACAGTATTAACAATTATGTACACCAACTATACAAGTCCGGATAGTGCACCATTCAAAGTCCGTGGACCACTGGGCCCAAAATGCATGGGCGAGGCCCACACTCGATACCAGACTGCAAACGGAGAGAACACTGCTGGGGCATCAGATCGAAATGAAACCGGCACCTCAGGGGGAAGGGAAGGGGGAGCACCTCAGCCAGATGAGTGCATGACACCAGCTCCACGAGGGGGCTCCATGCCCATTGATGTATCCTGGGGAGTGCAAAGCCACAGTCTCAAGTCTTTTCAGTGGGTAGTTTGCCCACTGCTTTATCCTGGTGAGTGCAAAGCCACAGCCTCTCAAGTAGATAACAGTCTCCACTGGTTCTGGAGGGCCCTTTGTGCCCAGAGTGCTTCAACCTGCCAAGGACTGAGGTAGTGGATACCTTACTGACCTAGTTCTGGAGGGGGCTTTGTGCCCAGAGTGCTTCAACCTGCCAAGAACTGAGGTAGTGGATGTGATACTCCACTGACGGTGGTGCAACATGCAAGCTGGCAAGGCTCCTGGAACTGACCACCAGCCTCATACGATTGACCACTGGGTATGGCAGCCATGTCTGCGCTGGTGCCACTGGCTCAGGATGTCGTGGGGCCACTGGCGGTGCTGGCGGCGGTCTCTGTGGCATCGGTGCTGGCGGCGGTCTCTGTGGCATCGGTGCTGGCGGCGGGCTCACTTACTGTGGTGCTGGCGGCGGGCTCACTTACTGTGGTGCTGGCGGCGGGCTCACTTACTGTGGTGCTGGCGGCGGGCTCACTTACTGCGGTGCTGGCGGCGGGCTCACTGACTGCGGTGCTGGCGGCGGGCTCACTGACTGCGGTGCTGGCGGCGGGCTCACTGACTGCGGTGCTGGCGGCGGGCTCACTGACTGCGGTGCTGGCGGCGGGCTCACTGACTGCGGTGCTGGCGGCGGGCTCACTGACTGCGGTGCTGGCGGCGGGCTCACTGACTGCGGTGCTGGCGGCGGGCTCACTGACTGCGGTGCTGGCGGCGGGCTCACTGACTGCGGTGCTGGCGGCGGGCTCACTGACTGCGGTGCTGGCGGCGGGCTCACTGACTGCGGTGCTGGCGGCGGGCTCACTGACTGCGATGCTGGCAGCGGTGTCAGTAGCGGCGGTGCAGGTGAAGGGCTCAGTGTCTGTGGTGCAGGTGAAGGGCTCAGTGTCTGCGGTGCTGGTGAAGGGCTCAGTGTCTGCGGTGCTGGCGGCGGTGTCTGTGGCGGTGGTGCAGGTGCAGGTGGCGGTGCCGGTCTTGTCCGCCGCGCAGGTTGGCGTTGACGTGGACCTGCCTTTGATTTTTTTGGCTCTTCCCCACCTTGGATTGTGGCACAGCTGTCTTCCCACTTTCCACTTTTGTTTTGCCTGAGCCCTTGGTGGCAGGTGTTTTCACCTTCTTCCTCCGGGATGTGGGCAACTTTTTCTGTTTTGGAGGTGGGGGAATGTCCTTGCCCTCGCTCCTTGGGACACGGGCAGCCCTGTTGCTTGGTGCACTCCAAAATCCAGCTATTGCTGGCACCACTGTGCCTGGTGATGTGGTGGCTGAGGTGCTCGGTTGGGACCTAAAAATAAGGGCCCCAGGGGACGGACGGGGGGAGGTGTAGGTAAGAGGTCAAAATTTGATAGGAAAAGCTTTTTAGACACACTGGGACGGGTAGATGGAGGGGGTTTGGGAGTGGAGGAAGAGGCAGTGGATGTAGAAAGTGTACGTTTGCTGACTTTGGGTGAAGGTGCATGGTCTGGAGGCTGTTGTGAGGTGGATGGCTGGTGGGTGTGTGACTGCGTTTGTGTACTTTGGGAGTAGGGCTCACAGACACACTGGGAGAGGACACAGGGGATGTGTGAATGGTAGTGGGGGTGGTGAGTACACGTGAGCGGTGTGTGGTGATGGGCGTGCTGGTGATGGAGGTAGTGGCTGAAGATGTAGTGCATGCAGGTGTGAGTGGAGATGAGATTGGGAGGGAGGAGGGAGACGTGGAGGAGGGGGCCACAGTGGAGGCAGTGGATGTTGGTATATCTGCATGGTTATGGTGCTTGTGTCAGTGCCTGTGGGATGTGTGGTGCTTATGTTTGCCTGAGCCACCCTTGTGTGTTGAGGTGTGTGCATGATGGTCTGATGGTGTGCTTGGGATTGTAATGCCGCGCTCTGATGCGGTGTCTCTTTCTGTCCTCGCGGGTGGAATGCACTACCGATATTCGGAGTGCTGTTCCCCCACGTTTTTTGACTTTGCCTTCTGGGAAGCATATATTTCGCTCCCAGTCGCGCTACACTTACTTGTAGCCCTTTTTTGTTTTCTTTTGTTGTTGGTGGTGGGTTTTTGTTGGTCCTTTTGCCTGTCTCTATCCATGTTGTGTCCATCTTGTCGTCTTAGTGTTTTTGTCCCAGCATGCTCTGTTTTTCTTTTATACTACTTTCTTTTTCCTATACTGGTCTATGGGCTTTTCCCAATCCAAGATGGTGTTACTTCCTTTTCCTGTGATGTCACTTTCCTTTTCTCAGTATATAAGTCAGTCAGTCTTGTTCCTCCTTGTGTTGCAAACACTTCCTTCTGGTTGTGCTGTTCGCGCCTGTTCTTTGTTCCTGCTTTTTTGCCTTGGGAGATTTTTGCCTGTCCTTTGTGCCTGCTTTTGCCTTGGGAGATTTTTGCCTGTTCTTTGTTCCTGCTTTTGCCTTGGGAGATTTTTGCCTGTTCCTTTTTTCCTGCCTCCTACCCTGGATATTGCCTATTTTTGTTTCCTGTTGTCAAGTCCTGTTTTTTTCTTGTTTTCCTTCAGGAGTTCCTGTTAGAGGTTTTTTCCCTCTGGGACTCCTTCTGGAGGGTCGGTCTGCTTTGGTGTAGCCTGTCAAGTGGCACCGTGGCTACTAGAAAGGGTCGCCCTTATCTGGGAGTATCCAGGACCTGTAGAAGACTTGGCATATTCGCCAATCCGAAATCCAGAGGTGAGAAGTCCAGCGCAGTACGTAAGAGGGATAGGCTGAGGTACAGGGGATTGGGTCTGGGTGAAGGAGGTTGGAGGGGGAGGCTGGACACCGGGACAATGGCTGCCATCAGTGCTGAGGCCAGAGCCTGAAATGCTAGCTGTTGGGCTGCCTGGCCAGAATGAATGCCCTCCAGGTATGCATTTGTTTGTTGCAACTGCCTCTTTACATCCTGGATGGCATTCAGAATGGTAGACTGCCCAACAGTGAGGGATCTCAGGAGGTCAATAGCCTCCTCACTGAGGGCAGCAAGGCTGACTGGGGCAAGGCCTGAGGTGCCTGGGGCAAAGGAGATGCCCACCCTCCTGGGTGAGCGGCCACGGGACACATGCTGAGGGGCTTCTGGGAGGGCAGTGCTGGTAGGGGGGGTGGCGATTGTACCTGTTGATGCGGTGGGCACAGAGGGGCCCGCCACCTCAAGGGAGCTCTCATCAGAGGAGGAGTCGTGTCGCTGGTCTCTGCTCCTGTCCCCACCGTGGAGTTCCCCTCACCCTCCGTCCCACTGGTGACTTCAGACTCCATTGTCTCGCCCTCCAGGGCCATGTGGGATACAGCTCCCTCCTGCTCCGGTGGCACTGCTCCTCCGCCTGATGATGCCAATGCACACAAGAACAGGGAGACCATAAAAAGAGGGACGGGGGAAGAAAGAAGAAAGACATGTTCAGTGCATGCAATACCGCTACCGTTAGCGGACCCAACAGACACAGCAGCCCTCTGCACTACGCCATGCACTTAAAGTTCCCTAATTAATCACAGGTACATGGGGTACAAGGCCCATGCCCGATTGCTGCACACATGGAAGTCACAGGAGACTGACTAGGTGTAGATGGCTCTTACCACTGGTGGGGTTGGGGTGCCACATAGCCTGCCTCACAAAGGGTCCTTGCCTACAAAGCTCACCCTAGCCTAGGGTAACCCGCTGACCACCTCACCCACCCAGACACCTCATAATGTGCGCAGAGTCAGATGGATGTGATGGTACTCACCCCCTTGTGGCTGCTGTGATGCCCTCAAGCGCCCATCCAACTCCGGATACGCCACCGCCAGGATCCGGAACATCAGGGGGGTCATGGTGCGACGGGCACCCCTCCCACGTTGGGAGGCCATCCTCAGCTGGGCCTCTGACATCTTCTTGCTCCAGCGGTGAATGTCCTCCCATCTTTTCCGGCAGTGGGTGCTCCGTCTGTGGTGGAACCCCAGGGTCCGGACGTCCTTGGTGATGGCACACTAGATATGCTTCTTTTGGTGGGCACTGACCTAGAGGAATAGTACAGGGGAAAAGGGTGATCTTTAACCGTCCGGAGCATCACAGTCATTGGCCCATGTTCCCACCCTTGCCCTGATGCACATACACTCACCGTCCGCTCATGCAGGCCTCTGTCCTCCCCCCCTGTATCTTCCATCCACACCACTCCAAACAGGCATTGCCCATACAGCATGCTTACAGTGTACACACCTGTTTGTCTGGAGGACTGTAGAGTAGAGTGTACTGGGGGTGGACCCCGTCCGCTAACTTCTCCAACTCCTCCGAAGTGAAGGCAGGGGCCCTTTCCCCAGACACATGAGCCATCGTCGCTTCCAGACTAAGGTCACAGCAGCACTTGCAGTGTAGGTCCTCTCCTGTCAAAGGTCAGGTATCAAGTGAGTGAACAGAGAGAAAATGGCGGTCACCGCCAGCGTACATCGTCATTGGCTCCTGGGACACACAGGGCCCAATGTTAACCAATGCAGGATTGCGCCACAGTCTTCGACCGCCTACCGCAATGGTGTACAACGCCAACGCAGTTACCTCATATCCCCTTGTCCCACATTACAGGTCAGGCAGCCGCCATTTCAGGTGGCCACATGGCATTATTTTTAAATGCGTCACACATATCTAGGCATTGCATACACACAGTGACAGGCACATAGCGGATTGACAAATGTGTGCAATAAATTCTTTTTTTACTACCTGGGTGTTGGCTGACTCTGTGCTCGCTGTTCTCGTCCATAGGGCACGTCCGCTGGGGCAGATGAGCAGATGGCGGCATCCTCCGGTGTACAGATTGCTGGTGGACCTGTCGACAATGGAAGACAGACACATCATTATCACTTACAGACTTGATCGTGCCACAATCCAGGAACTGTGTGCCCAGTTGGAGCCAGACCTGATTTCAGCTATCTGCCATCCAACAGGAATCCCCACTCTAGTGCAGGTCCTGTCAGTACTCCATTTCCTGGAAAGTGGGTCTTTTCAAACAACCGTGGCCATTGCATCAGGGATGTCCCAGCCTATGTTCTCAAACCTGTTGTCTGCCCTGCTGAAACACATGCGCAGCTACATCGTTTTCCCTCAGGTGGAGGATTTGCTCTCAGTGAAAGGTGACTTCTATGCCCTGGGACATATCCCCAACATCATAGGTGCCATTGATGGGACACATGTGGCCTTGGTACCCCCCTGCAGGAGTGAACAGGTGTACAGAAACAGGAAGAGCTACCATTCAATGAATGTGCAGATGGTGTGTTTGGCCGACCAGTACATCTCCCATGTGAACGCCAAGTTTCTAGGCTCAGTGCATCACGCTTACATTTTGAGGAATAGCAGCATCCCTTATGTGATGGGGCAACTTCAGAGGCACCATGTGTGGCTAATAGGTGAGGACAAAGACCCTATACCCTGTGAATAGTTGTCTGGGTCTGGGGTTGTCCCTAAGGGTTAGTGTGTGTCTAGTGTGAGTCTAACAGTTGTCCCTTGACATTTGCAGGTGACTCTGGGTACCCCAACCTGTCATGGCTACTGACCCCAGTGAAAAATCCCAGGACAAGGGCAGAGGAACGCTACAATGAGGCTCATGGGTGAACTAGGAGAGTGATCGAGAGGACCTTTGGACTCCTGGCCAGGTTCTGGTGCCTTCATATGACAGGTGGTTCTCTCTACTACTCACCAAAAAAGGTGTGCCAGATCATCGTGGCCTGTATGCTGCACAACCTGGCTTTGTGATGACAGGTGCCTTTTCTGCAGGAGGATGGTCCAGAAGGAGGTCTTGTGGCAGCTGTGGAGCCTGTGGACAGTGAAGAAGAGGAGGCAGAAGAAGAGTATATCGACAACAGAAACAACGTGATCCAGCAATACTTCCAGTGAGACACAGGTAAGAAGACATCACTGCCTCCTACATCTCATACTATTGTTAGACCTATCATATGTCTGTCACTTTCACCCAGTGTATGGACCCTGACCTGTCACTTTGCCTTTCCATTTCACAGATGTGGTTCCCACTGTGTGACCTCTGCTATGTTACCCATGGACTAGAGCTGTGTGACATAGATGTGTTGACAATACAATGGACATTGCTATTTTCGTTAGTTATAGCAAATACACATTTGTGAAAGCACAGATTGACTCCAGATTGTTTTGTGATTCAAGGGTGTTTATTTAAGTGAATATTAGTGGAGGGGGTTGGAAAATGGTCAGGGGTGATGGTGGAGGAATGTCCATGGCAGAGTCCAGTTATTTGTCTCACAGGTGCATTGTCCAAAGGGGCATAGGAAGTGGGGCTAGGGCAGTTTAAGGATGGACAGGGTGATGAAGTGGGACAGAAGGATGACATTCAGGGTGGTCTCATTTCTTGGCGGGGGTCTTGGCATTGTTCTCTGTCTTTGTCCTGGATCTCAGGGACCGTTTGCGGGGTGGTTCTCCATCTGCAGGGGGTGGGGTGCTGGTGTTGTCGTCCTGTGGCGGTGCCTCCTGTCCGGCAGTTCATCATCCAGGCTAGTGTCAGGGGCCCCTTGTCGTGCCACAGTGTCGCTCCTGGTGTTCACAAGGTCCTTCAGCACCCCTACAATGGTGACCAGGGTGGTGTTGATGGACTTGAGTTCCTCCCTGATCCCCAAATACTGTTCCTCCTGCAGCCGCTGGGTCTCCTGAAACTTGGCCAGTATCATTGCCATCGTCTCCTGGGAATGATGGTACGCTCCCATGATGTTGGAGAGGTCCTCCTGGACAGCGGGTTCCTTGGGCCTGTCCTCCCAGTTCCCCTGTTTTCCTGTTCCTCTGTCCCCTAAACCGTGTGCCCACTGCTCCCACGTCCCTGATGTTCTTGGGTTTGTGGGTTTGCCTGGGTTCCCTGTAGTGGTGGACACACTGCTGCTTGACGTGTCCTGGGGACAGAGGTATGGGCCCGCTGGGTGGGTGCTGTGCTGGTGTTTCCAGAGGGGGGAGGCTCTGTGGTGGCACCAACTGTCCCGAGGTCCCAGATGGGCCGGGCTGGTCATCTAGATCCAGTTGGACAGAGCTGCTGTCATCACTGTGGGCCTCTTCTGTGGTGGGGGGTGGACATGTCTGGAACCTCCTGTCCGGTGATGTTGGGTAGGGGTCCTGCAGGGCTGTAAAGGCATGATTATTACATCTGTGTGTGCCATTGTGTGCAATGGGTGGGTGACCCTGTACCCCAGTACTTACATTCTTGTCTAGGACCTTGTGTGATATTTGGTTTGGGGATCTGTGTGGGTATCTGTAGTGGACATGCTTTGGTGATGGGTATCCATGCTTTGGTGTTGCATGCAGGGCTTGGTGTTGGGGTGGGTGGTTTGTGATAATGGGACATATGTGAGGTGTTGGAGTGATGGGGTGAGGGTGGGGGTATGTGATAGCATACAGGTAGGGTGGGGGATGTCATAGTTAAGATTTTACTTACCAGAGTCCATTCCTCCTGCTACTCCTGTGAGGCCCTCAGGATGCAGTATAGCCAAGACCTCCTCCTCCCATGTTGTTAGTTGTGGGGGAGAAGGTGTGGGCCCGCCGCCAGTCCTCTGAACTGCAATCTGGTGTCTTGGAACCACGGAACGCACCTTCCCTCGTAGGTCATTCCACCTCTTCCTGATGTCATCCCGTGTTCTTGGGTGCTGTCCCACTGCGTTGACCCGGTCTACGATTCCGCGCCACAACTCCATCTTCCTAGCTATGGAGGTGTGCTGCACCTGTGATCCGAATAGCTGTGGCTCTACCTGGATGATTTCCTCCACCATGACCCTGACCTCCTCCTCCGAGAACCTGGGGTGTCTTTGCGGTGCCATGGTGTGGTGTGGGTGATGTGTGAGGTGGTGTGTGTTGTGATGTCTTTGTGTGTGTTGTGTGAGGTGCATGGATGTTGTATGAGTGATGGTGTTGTGTGCCTGTGGATGCTAGTTTTTTGATGGGGGTGTAGGAAAGTACCATCTTGCCTGGCATGTTACCCCCATATTTCACTGTATATATGTTGTTTTAGTTGTATGTGTCACTGGGACGCTGCCAGCCAGGGCCCCAGTGCTCATAAGTGTGCCCTGTATGTGTTACCTGTGTTATGACTAACTGTCTCACGGAGGCTCTGCTAATCAGAACCTCAGTGGTTATGCTCTCATTTCTTTCAAATTGTCACTAACAGGCTAGTGACCAATTTTACCAATTTACATTGGCATACTGGAACACCCTTATAATTCCCTAGTATATGGTACTTAGGTACCCAGGGTATTGGGGTTCCAGGAGATCCCTATGGGCTGCAGCATTTCTTTTGCCACCCATAGGGAGCTCTGACAATTCTTACACAGGCCTGCCACTGCAGCCTGAGTGAAATAACGTCCACGTTATTTCACAGCCATTTACCACTGCACTTAAGTAACTTATAAGTCACCTATATGTCTAACCTTTACCTGGTAAAGGTTGGGTGCTAAGTTACTTAGTGTGTGGGCACCCTGGCACTAGCCAAGATGCCCCCACATTGTTCAGGGCGAATTCCCCGGACTTTGTGAGTGCGGGGACACCATTACACGCGTGCACTACACATAGGTCACTACCTATGTGTAGCTTCACAATGGTAACTCCGAACATGGCCATGTAGCATGTCTAGGATCATGGAATTGCCCCCCCAATGCCATCCTGGTATTGGGGAGACAATCCCATGATTCCCCGGGTCTCTAGCACAGACCCGGGTACTGCCAAACTGCCTTTCCTGGGGTTTCACTACAGCTGCTGCTGCTGCCAACCCCTCAGACAGGTTTCTGCCCTCCTGGGGTCCGCTCAGACAGGTTTCTGCCCTCCTGGGGTCCAGCCAGGCTTGGCCCAGGAGGGCAGAACAAAGGACTTCCTCAGAGAGGGGGTGTTACACCCTCTCCCTTTAGAAAAAGGTGTTAAGGCAGGGGAGGAGTAGCCTCCCCCAGCCTCTGGAAATGCTTTGATGGGCACAGATGGTGCCCATTTCTGCATAAGCCAGTCTACACCGGTTCAGGGATCCCCCAGCCCTGCTCTGGCGCGAAACTGGACAAAGGAAAGGGGAGTGACCACTCCCCTGGGAGGTGTCCAGAGCTCCTCCAGTGTGCTCCAGACCTCTGCCATCTTGGAAACAGAGGTGCTGCTGGCACACTGGACTGCTCTGATAGGCTCTTACCTGTGTTGCTAGCCTATCCTCTCACCTAGGTAGCCAAACCTCCTTTTCTGGCTATTTAGGGTCTCTGCCTTGGGGAATTCTTTAGATAACGAATGCAAGAGCTCATCAGAGTTCCTCTGCATCTCTCTCTTCACCTTCTGCCAAGGAATCGACCGCTGACTGCTCTGGACGCCTGCAAAACCGCAACAAAGTAGCAAAGACGACTACTGCAACCTTGTATTGCTGTTCCTGCGGCCTTCTCGACTGTTTTCCTGGTGGTGCATGCTGTGGGGGTAGTCTGCCTCCTCTCTGCACTAGAAGCTCAGAAGAAATCTCCCGTGGGTCGACGGAATCTTCCCCCTGCAACCGCAGGCACCAAAAGACTGCATCACCGGTCCTCTGGGTCCCCTCTCAGCATGACGAGCGTGGTCCCTGGAACTCAGCAACTCTGTCCAAGTGACTCCCACAGTCCAGTGACTCTTTAGTCCAAGTTTGGTGGAGGTAAGTCCTTGCCTCCCCACGCTAGACTGCATTGCTGTGTACCGCGTGATTTGCAGCTGCTCCGGCTCCTGTGCACTCTTCCAGGATTTCCTTTGTGCACAGCCAAGCCTGGGTCCCCAACACTCTAACCTGCAGTGCACGACCTCCTGAGTTGTCCTCCGGCGTCGTGGGACATTCTTTTGTGACTTCGGGTGAGCTCCAGTTCACTCTTCTTTGTAGTGCCTGTTCCAGCACTTCTGCAGGTGCTGCTTGCTTCTGAATGGGCTTCTTGTCTTGCTGGGCGCCCTCTCTGTCTCTTCACGCAATTGGCGACATCCTGGTCCTTCCTGGGCCACAGCAGCATCCAAAAACCCTAACCGCGACCCTTGCAGCTAGCAAGGCTTGTTTGTGGTCTTTCTGCGTGGGAACACCTCTGCAAGCTTCTTCACGAAGTGGGACATCCACCCTCCAAAGGGGAAGTTCCTAGTCCTCTTCGTTCTTGCAGAATCCACAGCTTCTACTATCCGGTGGCAGCTTCTTTGCACCCTCAGCTGTCATTTCCTGGGCATCTGCCCACTCACGACTTGAGTGTGACTCTTGGACTTGGTCCCCTTGTTCCACAGGTACCTTCGTCTGGAAATCCATCATTGTTGCATTGCTGGTGTTGGTCTTCCTTGCAGAATTCCCCTATCACAACTTCTGTGCTCTCTGGGGAACTTAGGTGCACTTTACACCTACTTTTCAGGGTCTTGGGGTGGGCTATTTTTCGAACCCTCACTGTTTTCTTACAGTCCCAGCGACCCTCTACAAGCTCACATAGGTTTGGGGTCCATACGTTATTTGCATTCCACTTTTGGAGTATATGGTTTGTGTTGCCCCACACCTATGTGCTCTCGTTGCAATCTATTGTGACTGTACATTGCTTGCATTGCTTTCTATTGCTATTACTGCATATTTTTGGTATTGTGTACATATATCTTGTGTATATTTGCTATCCGCATACTGAGGGTGCTCACTGAGATACTTTTGGCATATTGTCATAAAAATAACGTACCTTTATTTTTAATATATCTGTGTATTGTGTTTTCTTATGATATTGTGCATATGACACCAGTGGTATAGTAGGAGCTTTCAACGTCTCCTAGTTCAGCCTAAGCTGCTCTGCTAAGCTACCTTTTCTATCAGCCAAAGCTGCTAGACACCTCTTCTACACTAATAAGGGATAACTGGACCTGGTGCAGAGTGTAAGTACCCCTTGGTACCACTACAAACCAGGCCAGCCTCCTACAGGTGGTGTCTCTCTCTGTGCTTCAATTTTTGTTGTAGGGGTTTGTGGGTGTATGTTTTATATTGTATTGAGTGTGTGGGTGTGGTGTGTGCATGTGTATCAGGTGTGTGTATTTCGATTTGTCCAATGTGGTTGTGTTTTGTAAATGTGTGTGTATTTTGAGCGCGGCGGTGTGTATCGCCAATGGAATACCGCGGTTGAAAGTCCGCCACGTGGATTCGTGGGTCGTGATAGTGTGGGCGTATTCCTGTTGGCGTGACGGTGGAGGTTTTGTTATCGCCAGTTTATCACTGACCTTTGGTGTGGCGGACTTGTGTGCGTGTCTAGATTTTGGCGGATTCCGGCCTGTGGGTCGTAATAGCTGTAACAGATTTCCGCGGCCGCAGTGGTGTGTTAGCGGCCTTCTGCACGGCTGTAAGCGGCATTTACTGCCAATGTTGTAATGAGGGCCTTTGTGTCTGGGGTAAACAAAAATAAAAGAAATAAACACGCCCAGTATCCCCACACCGGCAAAGTTTAATAATTGGCAATCCTTCCTGAATGTCACCGAGGAAGAACTAGATGCAAAGGTTCAGGCCGGCACATATAAGTCATCACTTTCCAATCCTGGCGGTGGTTGTTTTGGCCAACAGACACCAATAGATGTCAGGCACGTTTTGTGAATTCCTCCGGGGGTTTCAAGATTAGCCAGCCAGACCCTTGCTTTGTCTCACATGTTCTCAGGACACCCCCGTGCCGCACAGCCACCAGCTGTGTGTGTGCCCCCCCCTCGCTACTGCCCTCGTTGTACCTGCCTCGCTGATCTCGCCGTATTTGCGTGTGCCTTAATATTTTGTTCTGTTTCCTTTCTGTTTGATAAATTGCCTGTATAATCGTGACTGTTGTTCCCTTGCACGTTGGTGTTTTGAAGTGTTTTTTGTCCTCCAGTCCCCCTGTGCCTGCCCGCCCCGCTCCCCGCCGCCGCCCTAACAGACACGCCCCCTTTTCGTTCTGTGCCCTCCCGCTCCCGCCTCCCAGCTGCTCCTCCCTCCCACTTCGCCATAAATGGCGACCGCGCGTACGCGCAGCGGGCACGCCGATGGTGCGCCGAAGGCAAGCCCGTCCGCGCCTGGACCGTGCCCAGCGCCAGGACCCCTGGCCCCCACCAACGCAAGACGAACCGAAGGACCTACGACGCCACCGCCCTCAGCGCACTCAACGCTGGCCGGAACCCCGCCTGCTGCCGAGCCGCCCCCAAACCCTTCCACGGACCCTTCACCTGCACTAGCTGCAAGTTCACCTGCCTCCGAACCTGCACCGCACCCGCCAAGCCAAGAACCAGCAACTATCAACTCAAGTGCATCCTGCTCAACACCCGCTCCGTCCACAGACACGCCGTCGAACTCTGGAACCTGCTCGACACAACATCACCAGACGTCGCGTTCCTCACTGAAACTTGGATGAATGCCTCCTCAGCCCCCGACATCGCCATCGCCATCCCGGATGGATACAAGATCATCAGGAGGGACCGCGTCAACCAGACCGGAGGAGGCATCGCCATCATCCACAAGAACACCATCCGCATCACGACTGCCGACGAACACCTCCACTTCCAGATCCACACCGACCCAAAGACGACCCTCAGAGGCACCCTCATCTACAGACCCCCGGGACCACGCACACAATTCAGCGAAGACATCATGGACTTCATCAGCCCACACGCCCTCCCCTCCGCCGACTACATCCTCCTAGGGGACCTCAACTTCCACCTGGAAAACAACATGGACCGCAACACCATCGCCCTGCTGGACAACCTCGCCAACCTCGGACTCAAGCAACTGGTCAACACCCCCACCCACTACGCCGGCCACACGCTTGACCCCGTCTTCTCATCCAGCAAGCACATCGCCTTCAACCACTCCAACGGACTTCACTGGACCGACCACAGCTGCGTCCACTTCAGCTTCAGGAAAACCACTACCCACCACCACCCGCAACAGGCTCCCCACAGAAGCTGGAGCAGGATCACCGCCGACCAGCTCACCACCTCCCTCAGCCAGAACCCACCTGACAGCACACCGGACCCCAACGAAGCTGCCCGCAACTTCACGCAATGGCTGACAGCCTGCGCCGATGACCTCACACCACTGAAGAACCCTCCCAGCAAACCCAGAGGCACGAAGGCCCCCTGGTTCACCGACGAACTCAAGGACTCCAAAAAGACCTGCCGCACCCTCGAGAAAGCCTGGCTACACGACCGGACCACTGACAACATGACCGCCCTCAAACACGCGACCCGCAAGCACCACCAGCTCATCCGCACCACCAAGAAGAAATCACTGAAGGAGCGACTGGACAACAACGCCCACGACAGCAAGGAACTCTTCAGCATCGTCAAGGAGTTCTTCAACCCCAGCACCGGCAACAACATCACCCCCTCACAAGACCTCTGCGACTCCCTCGCCTCGTTCTTCCACCGCAAGATTGCCGATATCCATAACAGCTTCGGCACACCATCCTTGCACCCAACCGTCAAACCAACGCACCCCACCACGACCCTCCGCACCTGGACCGCAGTGACCACCGAAGACACAGCCCGCACGATGAACACCATCCACTCCGGTTCTCCGACTGACCCCTGCCCCCACCACGTCTTCAACAAGGCCGACTCCACCATCGCACCCCAACTCCGAGACGTCATCAACACCTCCTTCGACACCGCCACCTTCCCGGAGAGCTGGAAGCATGCCGAGCTCAGCGCCCTACTGAAGAAACCAACAGCGGACCCCACCGACCTCAAAAACTTCCGCCCCGTCTCGCTCCTCCCTTTTCCTGCCAAAGTCATCGAGAAGATTGGCAACAGACAGCTTGCCGCCTTCCTCGAGACGAATGGATCCCTCGACCCCTCGCTGTCCGGTTTCAGAGCCAACCACAGCACCGAGACCGCCCTCCATCGCAGCCACCGACGACATCCGAGCCCTTCTCGACAACGGGGAAACAGCAGCACTCCTCCTCCTGGACATCTCCGCCGCGTTCGACACTGTCTGCCACCGCACCCTAGTCCAACGCCTCAGCAACACCGGCATCCAAGAGAAGGCATTGAAGTGGATCATCTCGTTCCTCGCTGGAAGAACACAGAGAGTTCGCCTCCCCCGGTTTCGCTCCGAAGCCACCAAAGTCATCTGCGGCGTCCCGCAAGGATCATCCCTCAGCCCCACCCTCTTCAACGTCTACATGAGACCTCTTGCTGCCATCGCACGCCAACACAACCTCAACATCATCTCCTATGCCGACGACACCCTGCTGATCCTCTCCCTCACCAGAGACCCCGACACCGCCAGAACCAGCCTCCACGAAGGGATGAAAGACGTCGCCGAGTGGATGAAGAACAGCTGCTTGAAACTGAACTCAGACAAGACGGAAGTCCTCATCCTTGGACCATCACCCTCCGCATGGGACGACTCCTGGTGGCCCCCAGCCCTGGGCACCGCCCCCAAGCCAACAGACCACGCACGCAACCTGGGCTTCATCCTGGACTCCTCCCTCTCGATGACTAGACAAGTCAACGCCGTCTCCTCTTCATGCTTTCACATGCTCCGCAAGATCTTCCGATGAATCCCGATTGAAACCAGGAAGACGGTCACCCAGGCCCTCGTCACCAGCCGGCTGGACTACGGCAACACCCTCTACGCCGGAACCACAGCCAAGCTACAGAAAAGACTACAACGAATCCAAAACGCCTCCGCCCGACTCATCCTGGACATCCCTCGACGCAGCCACATCTCCAGCCACCTGAGGAACCTGCACTGGCTCCCCGTCAACAAGAGAATCACGTTCAGACTCCTCACCCACGCACACAAGTCTCTCCACAACCTGGGCCCCAAGTACCTCAACGACCGACTGACCTTCCACATGCCTGCCCGCCAGCTACGATCCGCTAGCCTCGCCCTCGCCGCCGTACCACGCATCCGAAGAGCCAACGCCGGAGGCAGATCCTTCTCCTACCTGGCGGCCAAGACATGGAACTCCCTCCCCATCCACCTTCGGGGGACCCAGGACCACCTCGCCTTCAGGAGACAACTCAAGACCTGGCTGTTCGAGCAGTAGCGGCCCCCCCTCCAAGCGCCTTGAGACCCTTCCGGGTGAGTAGCGCGCTATACAAGTGCTCTGATTGATTGATTGAACACACACGTATAGTTACAACATACAGTGTGGGTAAACTGTGCCAACAGTGGGTACAGACTAAGATGTTAGCCGCAGTTAAGGAACATCTTAACACTCTTTCTGAAGATATAGACTTGCACGACTTCATATTAGGTCCTAGAAAGCCACACTCTAAAAGATTCATCTATGCCATATGTAATGAGATCTGGAAGCTTTCACAGATAGAAGCTTCTGCGCGTTTAAGGCAGATAGACAAATTTTAGAAAAGGCTTCATCTGTTGTCGACAACGACATGAACACTCTATTCAACAGGATTTATTCCCTAAAAAATATAGTGTCGTCTGCGATAGATAGCATTCAGACTGACATGCCCCTTTCATATCATGGGCAAAGTCAGCTGTGTTCCATCACGCAGTTAGGTTGGACATTACAGACTTTGAAAAATGACAGCGTTCGATGGAAGTACATTAATGGTAGTGAATTACTCACTGCATTTAAATTATCCAAGAAACAACAGACGATGGCTAAAAGAGAAGCGAGTTTCACCATGCTTCACATAGAGAAGTTGTCTTTCATAGTTGCAGAGTCCTTCAACAGTATGGATCCTACATGGCATTATAAATCTGCCCATTTCCACTTTTTCATTTTCAAAATGCCGAAAACGTCTTGCCGTGAGCAGGTAGGAGTGGCTAGGCAATAGCTATATTGAAGAAGAGTGGGAGTTTCCCTTTAAATATAAATGTCTGAATGGTGAAACAGAGGTCTTTCTCAGCATAAGTGAATGCAAGACTACTGTTAGTCATTCAATGATCTGCAAGCAAGTGTCCCTTCACGGTCTTTGCAATGCGGGGGTCGCGAACTTGGCCTGTTTTCGAAAGGCTACTCCTGTCCCTTTTGATTTGACGAGCATTTAATTTACTTTCAAATGGAAGTTATGTGGTGCTGAGCGACCAAAGCTGTTGCAGTATTCGACCACCAATTGCCTTCGCAGTTTCAGTCTCTAAGATCGTTACGTGTTGTGGACAAGTTTTATTCCCCCCCACAGGAGAGATAAAAGTATCAGAAATGTGGCCTCACATTTATACTGCTCATGAAAATTATGACAAGCTGAGCAGGGTAAAGGTGCTGCTGTTCCAAAAACAAGTCGCTTTGACATCAACTAGAGAGACGTATGCTCTCCACATAGCAAGATCATCAGTCCAATACATCAGATACAATCCCTATAAAATACCAACTTCCCCAAGCACTTTGGAGAGCTCCTATCCAGAATTGTCAACGCTTCAGGCACCACGGGAATTGTCTATTTCTTTAAGGCCGTTGTGTCCATCTTCCAGACTGTCTTCGGAGTCATTCCATCGGCCATCCACTCACTCTTTTCAAGTGTGTTTTCCTATAATTTTGGCATAAATAGGCAGAATACTGCTGCTATTTCTTCTGATTCGCAGTGGTTGTATCTTTCCAGCTACTCAAAGCAATGGAGTCACTGTCACCAGCTCAACTGGGCCGTGAAAGCATGGTTCAGGTCTTTAATGCTCCATTGCTGGAAGAGTTGGAGCGTGATTGGTCATTGTCATTCCGACCAGTCCCATGGTGCGTGAAAACAGTCTTTTGCTGCATGTGGTGTCTCTTTGAAAATTTGCCTACAGTGTGTCTTGCTGTTACACCACTGCCTCCTGTGGACCTAGCACTGCTGACGTCCCCAATGAGGGTTCATTCACGGTCGTGCCCCTTGAGACTAAGGCTGATTCGCGAACGCCAACCATGAGCCGCCCTTGGTGAACAAACTGGCTCTTTTTGGCACTGTGGAGAGTGCCACTCCTGCAGGTGGACCTGCACAAGAGACTCCTAAGCATTACTGCTCTGTGGATTCATCTGCCTATCTGGTCATCGATTTAACATCTGACGATGTCGCCTCTTTCCTGAGGTCCTTTCCATTCAATGGCATCAAAGATGCTCTTCAAGATCATGACTACTGTTAGAAAGATTTGTTGATTGGCTTACTATACCAACTTCAAAGTTTGCCCTTACTTTGGCCTGCTCTGCTTGTCATGGTCGAATTATATATCTTTGTATGTTTTTAGCTATTGATTTTTAACATGTTTTTATATGTGATCTTTTTATTTTTTTTTAGCTAGATTTGAGCTTTTAGTCCAGAGCATTTTTAACATTGGATTCATTCACCTTCGGTGGTGTCATCCTATGGCGTCATACTTGTTACGGCAATGGGGAGGGTGTAGTGAATCCTATCTTATTTTAATGGGAAACAGGAGTTAGCTTAGCCTTTTGCTTGCAGAATTGTGCCCTCGTCACCCAGGGACTTTTACCCTACTTAACTTGCTCTGTTTTAGTGCATTTATTTAATTATATATTTTAAGATGGCTGCCTTGTTTCTAGTTAGGCCAGTGTTTTAGTTTCACGTTATCAGTGCCACCTCGCTAAGGCGTCAATATCAAGCAACGAAGATAAACAAATTGTAGGTGTTCACATTAGGTACTATCCCTCTTCATGCCTTCCAGGGAATTGTTTACATAAATTGCCGTCCCAAGCATGTCTTCTTATCTATTGTTTGGGAACAGACCCATGTCAGGCATCTGAGCAGATCTGTATAAATGCACCTCACTTAGACAGATAGTCAGAGGGATTCTGACCAGATGCCATCATTGCCATCAATGCTGCACGTTGCCTTGCCGTTGACCCAGTCTTCGTGTCCCTACGGAGTCTGAGCTAGAGACCTCATTCCGAGGTAACGAGGGTTGGGGGGCTCTTCTCATGGACATGGCATTGGCAGATTAGGTTTAACATACCTAGCTCTCTTGTAGGTTATGTTAATCTTATTAGGGTATTAGGACATATTTCACATCTCATGTCATCATATGTCATTGTGATGGTGAGGGGCTTTGTATTGATGACTCTTGTCTTTACAGTTCTCATTCTTGCATTATTCATTATCCTAATCATTGCGGCCCATGCAATTTATCGTAGATTACAGTTTTGTTAAACAAAGCCTATTGAAATCTTACTACATCTCCTTTATTGCCTGTGTTTGATTCTCACATGTTCATGTGAGAAAGGGGTAATCTTCGTTTAAGCATGACACTCCCTGGGAGGTCACACTCTTGAGTCCATGTGTAAAGGCTGCCACAAATCACCTTTTACTGTATGGGTTTTTGGTGAGGTGCTGCTTATGAGCCAGGAGGTTTGGGATGACAGTTGTGACTTGTTGTAGGACTGGCGTAGTTGCCTACAAACATAAGTACTGTGATCCTTAAACCAGAAGTCTTGCCTAGATCAAGAATCAAACTACGACATTACCTGCAATCTGCCCCTGGGCAGGCAGAACGATTTTTAGGTCTAAGGGAGGGGGCATAAGCCCATTACCAGGGAAGGTTTCCCCCCCCAGTACATTCCCTAGGGGATCTAGTTTTCTTTATGCCCCCTGCCGGAGGCAGATTCGAAGAAAACACCACCTATCCGTGTCCAACGGGGAGCAGAAAGACTGCTGGGACTGATTTTGTGGGGTGGGGCCTAGGCCTATGGCCAGGTATGCTGCCCCACCCATTGTTGTCTAAAATGAATAAATCCTGGTATCTAGTGGGCTTTGTGCCCCCCGCCCCCCATGGGTAGATTGGAGGTAATTGCCTCTAATCTGTCCCCAGGAGACAGAAAGATGTTTGGGGCTGGGTGGAGAATTTGCCAATTGCCAGGGGACTGCTCCCCCTTAAAACTATTCCCTGAGGGTCAAGTGGGTGAATCCCTGCTTAGGGATCACCCTTCTGCGGTGATCGCCAAGCAGAGAGATCTACTAAGGAAAGGTACCATTGGCAAAAGGAGTCTCCCCTTTCCAATGATACCCCTCCCATCCAAAGTGCTTGAGGGGCTGAGATATGCCAGTGAGCACTGATGTAATGAGCAGATTGGCTTATTTTACTTTCACATTCTATGTAATGATGTCAGCAGACTGTGCACGCTGATCATCTTGGCACAGAAAATAAAAAAACAGCCCTGGTTGCCGGGGAAGCTTTTCCCCAGCAGCTGAGGTTAACAAACGAAAAAAGAAATCCTTCTGATGCTTGCACCAGACAGATATCCTGCCTTGTGTGAAAGGACAGCCTGGAGCCATCTTCCACACTGAAGGGGTTAAAGTCACTAAATTAACATGATCTTATTATTCTGGTAGCTATGGCACAGAGCAGACAGGCATAACTTAGGGTAATGTGTGAAGTATTTATGCAGTACCGAAAACAATAATTTTTTTTAGAGAAATTGTGTAAGATTTAATAAACATAATGACACCAAAATGACAAAAAATCAATAAGGGACCAAGATATTAATTTTTAAAGAATTAAGTAGAAACAACGCCAAAAAGCACAAAGCACCATTGAAAATCAATGGTCACAGTAGACCGGGACCTGGGCACAATTAGAAGCTGGCTGTGATGGAGCATGAGTTGGATGCACTAACCACATTTTGTCGTGGTCAAAGATTTTGCATTCTGACTTGGGGCCTGATTTAGAGTTGGGGTTACTCATCACAAATGTGTTGGATATCCAGTGCTCTATATTACAACTGCATTATATTCAATGGCACTTGCAATATGCAGACGAGATATCTGTCACACCTCTAAATCTGACCATAAGTTCTTTAACTCCCAATCTATCACAGGAGTACACTTCTAAAGCCCCCCCAGGATCTCATGGGAGGCACTTAGAGAGTTACAGGGTGTTGGGCAAAGGCTAACAGCAGGGTTCAGTCAAGGTCCAGTTTCCACTGGTCAGCTGGGTACTTAAAGGATAGAACTCTTGTAGTATGTAGTATTCCCATAGCTTGAACAGTGGTCAGCTTTATGACTCTTTGAAGTCCACTTCTTCATTCAAGGCGCAAGAAGTAACAGATCCAGTCCTTCAGAGCTACTTTCGAGTCAGACAGCAGGTCCAGTTCTCTTATTTCTTTCCTCAATTACAGAAAGTGTTCTCAAGAGGGTGCTTGGATGTGCCATATTTATTCCTAGCACTTGGTAGTGGGTGGGAATGGCTCCTGAGCACGCCCTAACTAAGCCTTGGCAAATATAATTTACATATGCATAATTCACTTTATTTCAGGAATTTCAAGTTATGCTTGTAGTGCAAAATTCCTTAAATTACACCATTAATAGCAAGAATGTGCTAATCACAATACAAATTTACTACAAATGGTGCAATTCATGGTAAATCGTAGTACAATTTTATCATAAATGCATGGAATAGAATTTGAATGGCTGTTGTTTAGGGGTGTGTGTTTCCTAGTGTCCTCCCACAGCTCATAGAAAAATCCCAGGGATCCACAATTATTCTCTTGGAATCCTGTTCTCTCCCCTTTCAAGTGTGCCCCAAATGTTATACATGAATTCAGCAGAAATTGACACTGTAGCCGAAAAGGATTCCCACAACCCCCACCGTTCTGAGCCCAAAGGAGTCGTCCCTTTCCATTCAGTGTCAATCACAGTGACCTATTGTGTAGATCCTGGGAGGACTTTGGCACCTCATTCATACCTATTGAAGCTAATTAATGGCTGGAGAGCTACTGCAAATTAGCCTTTGGACAGTTCAGGCAGGTAAATGGTAACTTTTGGAAAATGTACATTTTCCTGTTACAAATCTGACTTCACCATTTAATTAGATTTTTAATAACTGATACATTAGTAGTTTATTTCTGAGATTCATCATTAATACTTAATATTTATTTCAAGTGTCTCTGTGGGCCATCCAGCCTTTCTACAGTGAAAATAGCTTTAGGTGGGTGAATCACTGTAAGGACATACTAACTTTAAAATTCTACTTATCCTACTTTTAAATATCAAGCTTTCTGCCTTGGACTACAGGGCTTAAATGTGGCTGACTTAGTAATATTTAAAAGGAAGGATTTCACAGATGAAAAGGGATTTATTTTAATAGGTAACAGTGTATGTTTTGCACTGTTACAGTCCGGTAACAGTGGTAGGCTTGAAGCCATGCTTGCACTGCCATGGCACAATAGGTGTTGCACTCCTCTAGTGACATTTAACTTCAAGGTCTCGGGTACACCTTGTACGATATGCCCGGGAATTAAAGTTAAATATACCAATTAGGAGTATTGCAATATAACTATGTTAAAAAGGGGGAGCACAGGCACTTTTCTACTGGTTAGCAGAGATAAAGTGCACGGAGTTCTAAAAGTAGAAAAATCCAGAATGGACACCCAGAAAAGGCAGACTTCCTACACAGCCTTTTTTCTTCTTTTTATTGATAATACGTGCAGCATTTCGCTGTCAACATTTTGTTTTTGCCTATGTGGCACAACAATATGACAAAAGGGTGAGCCCTACTGGCTTTGCCAACTCTTGTTTCCCCCAAGGCTACTATATCCTCAGGCCCGATAGAGGAGTTCTACATTGTTCTTATTACTATTAGATTCTGCTGTAGTGGTGGTATACCCAAGGTATACCCCTCGCTGGGTTATGCATGGTGGATGGTTAGTGCCAAAAAATTCAATGGCACAGGGCCCTTTGAAATTTAAATTGGGCTTGCTTGAAAGGGTGGGTGTTAGAAATGGGATTTTTGGTTGGCAGTCAGGTTGCCCTCTGTCCAAGCAAGAACCCTCACTCTAGTCAGGGTAAGTCACACACAATCCAAAATCAGCCTGTGCCCACCCTCTGGTAGCTTGGCACGAGCAGTCAGGCTTAACTTAGAAGGCAATGTGTAAAGCATTTGTGCAATAAATCATACAATACCATAATATAACACCACAAAAATACACTGCGCAGTGTTTAGAAAAATATATAATATTTATCTGGGTATTTGCAGGTCAAAAACGATCAAAGATGCAATATGAATTTGTAAAGATATCACTGAAAAGTGATATAAAGTGTCTTAAGTCTTTAAAAAGCAAACAAAGTCTCTTTCAAGCACAAAGTACCTGGTTTCTGGTGTAAAATCTCCGCAAAGGGCCACAGAAGAAGAGATACGTGGAAAAATGGTGTGTGCGTCGATTTACTCCCCAGCACACACGGACTTGCGTCGCTATTTTTCACGCGGGGAAGTCGTGCGTTGTTTTCCGGCGTGCGAACAGTCTCTTTCTATGGGTCACGAGGATTATCAGATGTCTCGGGTCTGTGCGTGGATTCTCCTGCTTGTTTTCTGGCTGCGCGTCGTTCCGCGGGGCTGTGCGTCGAAGTTTCGATCTCACGGTGGGCATCGGGTTTATTTCTCCTCTGGAAGTCGGGCGGCGTTGTGCTTGTGAGGCCATGCGTCGAAGTTCCGGTCGCCCCGAAGGCGTAGCGTCGGTGTGCGGCATTTTTCTCGCTGCGGAACAAGCAGTGCGTCAAATTTCGGTGCACGAAGCGTCCAAGTGAAAAAGAGAAGTCTTTTTGATCCTGAGACTTCAGGGAACAGGAGGCAAGCTCTATCCAAGCCCTTGGAGAGCACTTTCACAGCCAGACAAGAGTTCAGCAAGGCAGCAGGCTAACAGCAAGGCAGCAGTCCTTTGTAGAAAGCAGACAGGTGAGTCCTTTGAGCAGCCAGGCAGTTCTTCTTGGCAGGATGTAGTTTCTGGTTCAGGTTTCTTCTCCAGCAAGTGTCTGATGAGGTAGGGCAGAGGCCCTGTTTTATACTAAGTTGTGCCTTTGAAGTGGGGGTGACTTCAAAGAGTGTCTAAGAAATGCACCAGGCCCCCTTTCAGTTCAATCCTGTCTGTCAGAGTCCCAGTAGGGGGTGTGGCAGTCCTTTGTGTGAGGGCAGGCCCTCCACCCTTCCAGCCCAGGAAGGCCCATTCAAAATGCAGATGTATGCAAGTGAGGCTGAGTACCCTGTGTTTGGGGTGTGTCTGAGTGAATGCACAAGGAGCTGTCAACTAAACCTAGCCAGACGTGGATTGAAGGGCACAGAAAGATTTAAGTGCAAAGAAATACTCACTTTCTAAAAGTGGCATTTCTAGAATAGTAATAAATCCAACTTCACCAGTCAGCAGGATTTTGTATTACCATTCTGGCCATACTAAATATGACCTTCCTGCTCCTATCAGATCAGCAGCTGCCACTTCCACAATGTATAAGGGCAGCCCCAATGTTAGCCTACGAAGGGAGCAGGCCTCACAGTAGTGTGAAAACGAATTTAGGAGTTTTACACTACCAGGACATATAGCTACACAGGTACATGTCCTGCCTTTTACCCACATAGCACCCGGCTCTAGGGGTTACCTAGGGCACACATTAGGGGTGACTTATATGTAGAAAAAGGGGAGTTCTATGCTTGGCAAGTACTTTTAAATGCCAAGTCGAAGTGGCAGTGAAACTGCACACACCGGCCTTGCAATGGCAGGCCTGAGACAAGGTTAAGGGGCTACTGAAGTGGGTGGCACAACCAGTGCTGCAGGCCCACTAGCAGCATTTAATCTACAGGCCCTAGGCACATATAGTGCACTCTACTAGGGGCTTATAAGTAAATTAAATAGCCAACCATGGATAAACCAATCAATAGTACAATTTACACAGAGAGCATATTCACTTTAGCACTGGTTAGCAGTGATAAAGTGCCCAGAGGTCAAAAGCCAACAACAACAGGTCAGAAAAAATAGGAGGAAGGAGGCAAAACGTTTGGGGATGTCCCTGTCAAAAAGCCCGGTCCAACATTCGGGCTCTTAGAGTACACACTTATACTTGTTTTTTGGCTGGATTGGCCTTCCAAGTGAAACATCACTGGTGAAGTTGTCACCAAAATGTGACTTCAAAGCTGACAAGCTAATTGGTGGATGCCTTAGAACTAGGCAAAACCTGCAGGTCAGGTGCCAACCTGTCCCAGGCAGGCAGGCTGGGTCACGTTATCTGATTAGTGAAGCCCAGGCCTGTGGGACCAGGACTCCTAGGAGAAAGCCATGACTTCACCCACCTCTCACTTGGGGTTAATGGAACTGTTCAGCTCAGAGCAGCCTGAGACTCCTTCCTGGTACCACCCTGCTCCAGGCAGGGTAGGTGGTTCAGGGACTGGGCCTCCTAGGCAAAAGGCATGGCTTCACCCACTTCCCACTGGGGGCTATTAATACTGTTCAGCTTGGAGGAGCCCCTGACTAGGCTAAATCAGTCTACCTGGTGGCTGAAGCTGCATCCAGGGGGGAACCACACCTGGAGTCATGCACTGGCTTGCAATCTATCAGTGAACGGTGCTGGCTAGACCATCCCTGAGCAGGCTGCCTTTCATTGGATATGATAAGTCTGCATCCCTGCCAGTTATCTAGGAAGGCAGACTCAGAGGAAAGACCCTTCGTATAGGCTTAAAAGGCAGATGTGGACACACCCCTGAGGCCATGGACCAGGCCAGCATGGGCCCTTGTGGCAGCTGAGGAAAACAACTGGATGACAAATGGGTCTCTAGTAACTTGCCCCTACTGATCCGGACAAAGGCCACCTTCCTTTCTTGTAATCTGTGCACACCAAGTGACAGAGGGCTGTCTGAGTACATACATCTGACCTCCTGGAGCCCTGGCTGGGACCCACTCAGAACTTCTTACTCAGCCGAACAGGAGAGACCTCCCAAGAACTCTTGGACCGCAATATGTGTGCAATCACCTCCCCTTATCCCCCCACCCGCTTTCAGGACAGCCAAAGGGCAGACTTGGAGCCAGTTCAGAGCTTCTAAACCCAGCCAAGCAGGAAAGCCCTGCTCAAGCCTGGAGAACCCCATCCCAGGCTCTAAGTGACAGGGTGGGCCAGAGAATGGAGCCCAAGGCCAGGGGCTTCCATCCCTACACCAGAGGGAGCTCTCATCCATGGCCCAGTCAGAATCTGTAAGGTTAGCCAAGCAGAAAAGCCCTCCTGGTGCCTGCATTACCCTACCCTAGGCAAGCTGTAAAATGGGGTGGAGAATGCTGCCAGGGCCAGCTGAAGCTCTGACCTGGCAGCTCAATGAGAGCTGTTTATCCCAGCGAAGCAGTAAAAGACTAAGTGGGACAGCAGGACCCCATCCTGAGCACTTTTCAACACAGTGGGCCAGAGAATGACCCCATAGCTGGGGCTTCCACCCTGCGGTTCAACTGAAGCTCTAACGTGGGGCCTAGCCAGAGTGTTTACACCTGGCCTATCACATGATATCTCCCCATGTTTGAAATACCCTCCCCAGGCACTTTAAGCAAAGTGGGCCGAAGTATTGAGCCCAGGGTTAGGTGGCTTCCACCCCAGGGCCAGCCATGGCTTTCATATGGGGCCTATTCAGAGTCTCTTCATCCGGCCAAGCAGGGGAGAGCTCCCTGGCTTGTGGGACCCCACCTATAACACATTCCAGTATGGAGGACTAGAGAATGGAGCCCAGGGCCAGTTACGTTCGCCACCCTGATCCACATGGAGCTTTGACTCTGGTCTGATTAGAGCTTCTAAACCTAGGAAAGCAGGGCATACCCACTACAGGCTTCCAGGACCATGTACCTTTCTATAAGTAACAGGGTATGCCACAGAATGGAGCCAAGGGCCATGGGCCTCCATCCCTGCTGCAACTGAAACTATGACCCTGGCCTCAGTCAGAGCTTCGTAGCCTGACTAAGCATAGTAGGCTATCTGGTGCTTGTCATGGCCACATTGCAACATGACTGGGCAGAGAACAGTGCTCTGACCCAGGACCTGGTGGGAGTCTTGTAACCTGGTGAAGGAGGGGAGTCCTTTCTGGGCCTTCAGAACTCCATGCCAGGCTCTAGGTGAAATGGTGGGCATGAGAATGGAGCTCAGGGCCAGGAGCTTCCATCCAGACAGAGCTCCTACACATGGCCTTGTCAGAGTTTGTAAACCCAGCCAAGCAGAGGAGTCCTCTTGTTGACTTCATTATCCCATCCTAGGCAAGTTGCAACAGAGCAGGAAGAGAATGTGGCCAGGGCAGCTGAAGCTCTGACCTGGTGGCCCAGTGAGTGCTTCTTAACCCAGAGAAGCAAAATAACCCCAAGTGGACCTGTGGGACCCCATCCCAGGCACTCTGCAAAATAGCAGGCCAGAGAAAGGAGCCCAGGGCTGGGGGTTCCACCCTGAGTGTCAGCTTAAGCTCTGATGTGGGGCCTAGCCAGACCTTCTTTACATGGACAATCGAGGGAGCTCTGCCCGAGCCTGCAGGACCCCGTCCCAGGCACTTTACAACATTATGGGTTGAAGAATGGAGCCCAAGGCCATGTGGCTTTCACCACAAGTCCAGCCAGGGCTCTTATATGGGGCCCTGTCAGAGCCTTTTCACCTGGCCAAGCAATGGAGACTCCCCTGTCCCCACCCTCCCCCGGGCTTGCAGGACTTTCCCTCGGGGATATTGGAAAATGGAGGGCCAGAGAATGCATCTACCCCTCGGGCCAGATGGACCTTTGATTTTGGCCCAATTAGAGCTTCTAAACCCAGTGAAGCAGGGGATTTCCACTATAGGCCTCTGGGACCCTGTTCCAGTCTCTAAGAGACAGAGTGGGCCAAAGAATGGAGCCTGGGTGCAGGTGCCTCCACTTCTGTGACAATGAAGCTCTGACACTGGACTCAGTTTCGTTTCCCAACCAGCAATAAAGCCATCCCAGTGCCTGAGGAACCCATCCTGGGCACATTAGGGAAGAAAAAGGGAATAGAGCCTAGGCTGGGGCTTGCACTCCTGGACCAGCCCGAGCTATGACCCAGGACCCAGTCAGAGCTTATTATTCTGGAGAAGTAGTCCTCCCTATCCTGCAGAATACCATCCTGGGCTCATTGCTGTATGGCAAGCCAGATAATGGAGCCTAGGCCGTGACTAGCACTCCTGGGGCAGCTGGAGCTCTGATTCGAGGCCCGGACAGAGCTTCTTAAGCTAGTGAAGCAGAAGAGCCATCTTGGGGATTGCTCGACCCCCTTCCTTCCTGGGTGTGTTGTGACGTGGCAGGCTGGAGAATGGTGCCCAAGGCCTGGGGCTTTCAGCTTGGAGCCAGGCAGAAATCTGACTTGGGCCAAGTTAGAGTGTCTTATCACACGAAAGAAGGGGAGCCCTCACTAGTGGCTGTGGAAGCCCATCCTGGACCCTCTGAGACGTAGAGGGCTGGCTCACAGACCCCAGGTCTCATGGGCCCTCATCCTGGCCTTTCAGAGCTCTGACCTATGGCTTTATCAGTTCTCTTCAACCCAGCAAAGCATAAGAGCAATCTCTAGGCTCTCTGCAACATGAAGTTCCAGCAAATGGATCCCAAGAGAAACCCTGGCCTTGAATCTTTCTCTGTTTTTTACACCCCACTGCAAGCGGAGACTGGCAATATGGATGCTTGTATGGGGGTTCCAAACCAAGACCCTTGCACCATTGAGAGAGCAACCAGATGTACTGCAGGCCACCCACACTCTTGCCCTTCTAATACGTAGAAAGTCATCTAGCCATTTTTGTAATCCGGGCACACTGAGTGACAGAGGACAGTCAAACAAATTTATCTGACTTCCTAGAGCCCTGACTGGACTTGAAGCTTCAAATGTGCCCTCGCAGGAACTTCCAGTGCAGCATGGAATTCTAAACATTGTGTCATATCTGGAAGTAACGTGTTTTCTTGAATTCATTTGAAGTGCAAACCTTCACCATTGACATTGGCATAGCATATTTTGCACCACCCGCGTGGACAAGGAAATGTCTCATAGGTGTAATTTTGGATACCTTAAATTGTAATTTCACACACCCATAGGTACATGTGCAATGAACATTAGTGTCCTCTATTAGGACATGACTGGTTTCCCTACAGCAAGATAAAGACCTACCTAGATTCTTTCATTCTTAAGAAAGCTCCTAGTACATGTTTCCTTCGACATACTTATTGGAGACCTTCTACCAGCTATACTCACATTTAGTTTCTTGGTTGAAATTTATGTCCATATCATGATCTGCCCTCATAGTGGTGAAGCAAGAGTGCACATGTTCTAATTAAAGCAGGGAAATTGGGGATTTTTACCCCTGGTTAGGCAGTAAAAATAGGCAATTAGTGCGCAGTGGGCTCTCACAAGCCTGGGCTCTGATGCCACTGGATCTGCTCCACCATCGCTGGCTACACCCTTCTGTCCAGTAACAGCATCTCAGTACAATTGTCTCTGTGTACCTGCTCCGCTTGGGAAGATTCTGGCTACCATTTGGCTGTCTGGTTTTAGTCTATAAATCCATTCCCACTGTCCATCTCCTGTTTCTTCCTCTTTTTAGAATAGAAGCCCACAAAAAGGTTGAAAAGCAAGCTTCCAGTCCTGGTTATTGTGGAGTTTGATTTTGGAAGATGAGTATATGCTTGGTTTTACTGATAGCGTTAGCATATGTAGAAAATGGCTGGCACCCAAGGCAAGTACTTTATATTCATTTTGGTCTTTGAGAAGGATCTCTGTAGCATTGCCGTAGAGAGAAGGACATGCCAGGAGCAGCTCTTTGCTGTTACTTTGTCGGCAGTGGGCTTATTCCCAGAGGGCAGCTTCAAGACTGCTGTCCCCTAAATGGGAGACGAGGGGTTGTGCTGCCCCTAGAAGAGTGGTGCTGCCCTAATCAAGAAAGACATTTAAAAAACGTCTACACAAAAAGTGTTAGTTTGACCATGTTATGTATCAACACCCCACACCAGGTATATAGGGCATAGATTTGGGAATAACTTTGTGTTGTGCAGGTTGGCTGACAAGCTCTATCCATAGACTATTCTCAGTCCTCTTATCCCCAAAGGTGATTTTATACACATGAAATGACAGTACCAAGTACCAGCTACCTCAGATCTCAATTTTAGGTGGACTTGTGCAGAACGTTTCTCTGAGTCATGAAATTTTGCAGCCCAGCTGACCTGATTAAACTTCCAAAAAAAAGCGGAGCAACAGCATCACAAGTGTTTTGATTGCAGAGGAGCCACAGGATCTCTTGGATCTGCTGCCCTTTGTAGAAATCCTTGTTGTGCCTCCTGTCCTAGAGATGAGTACTGTGCACGTTCACATGTTGGCCCATTATACAGGAGTATGATCTGGAGAGTTCAGTTCAACACCTTTTGACTTCTCTGGCTACTTGGATTTTCAGTTTTGTGGACTTGAGAAAACCACTAGCATTTGTCCCCGTGCAAACAAACACGCTATCACATAGGTCTGTTGTCCCTGTTTAAACCAACATCCTGTGACCTACAATTCCCTAGTTTTACTTCCGGTGTCACAGTAACCATAAACCAGGGTGCACCCATTGCTTGTGACTTGCACCTTGTCTGGTGGGTCCTGCGGATGCTTAAGCACCTCAACAATGGAATATCGTGACCATAATCACTGAACCATTCCTACCACACCATTTCTAGCATTTCTTGCACTCTAAACCTTCACTGTGATCAATTTGTGTCAAATGGTTAATATTCTTCAAGAATTCTGGGTGCGACCTACGTCAACGGACTCTGATTAACTGGAAATCCACCCTACAATCGTCTGTTTTGGGATTCAGGTACTAGTTGAAGGTGTTTCTCCCCAGGCAGATAATAAATCTTATTCCACAACTGCTAGACACATATATGGTAACTAGAATCTCACTATGTCAATAGTCTTTTCTGAGCAGATTGACTCTAAAGTTTGCCAAATATTTCCAAAAGTTATATATTAATAGCGACAGTGTATTTCTCTCTAGAAATGGCTATTTCTTTAACAAAGGTGACAGTATATATGTGCTCTCTAATATATATTATATTTTAGAAACATCTTGAATATATTTTTATTTTGCTGCCACTAACAGCAGCCATACGTGGGTCACACACAGAGACTAGTATCTTAGGGCAAGATGTACGAAAATGCAATTTTGCATTTCTTAAATAGTGACTCCATAGAAATCGCTATTTAAAAAATGCAAAATGCTACGTACAAAGATACGTAGCACATTTTTGTACGTAGCATTTAGCATATTTGACAAAAGTAGGATTCGCCATTACGAAATGGGTATTAAAAAATCCCATTGCATTTAAGTCAATGGGCCAGTTTTGGGTTTCCTAAACAGTGATTTCTTATTAAGAAATCGCTATTTAGGAAATGCAAAACTAGGGATGGCAAAGGGAAAAAGGCCCCCCTTTGTGCACCCCAAAAATCGGGGTGCCCCCGTAGAGCACACATATGCCTAAGGGGCATGTGTGTGCTCTATTGCAACTTAAACAAGCATTTGCAATGCAACGAGTCTCTCATTACATCGAGTTAGAGCTATTAGCATTGTAAACTCCTAACTGGACTTTTCTTGCCACATTAAATGAAAAAATAAAACGAGCGCGATAGCGCTGTGTTTTACACAGCACGATCACTCTGCGAAATAAAGAGAAAAAGTAGTCCAGAAACCATACGGAAAACACAGCCTGTTATGTTTCCAGTAGTTGATCGGTGTGCCCGAAGGGCTAAACACCGGAAAAGGCATGACGTATGCATGCATTTCACAAATGAATGCAAGTGGACTTTAAAAGGCAAGCCCACGAGACAATGAAAGTGACTGACGTAACATGGGCGTGGTTAAAATCCCCCTAAAGAGATTAGAAGAGGGACGGAGCGCTTTGCACTCACCCCTAAAAAAATAAATAAAAGCACCTTGGGGAAATACCGATTCGGACCGTTAAGAAATGCAAATAGGCTTCGTACATCTGGCCCAATATGCAGTGACAATTTTACGATCTGAGCAAATGAAATGCATATTCTGTTTAAAATCACTCACTATTTAAACTTCGAGAGGTAAACACATACCATTGCATAAATATCATATCTCAAATAACTACAACTATGATAAAATTAAAAACTTCAACAGAAAACCTGCTCACAAAAGGGCCAATAGTAGTATCTAGCCATCTTTATTAAGAGACCCAGCAGACTATTCACATCCAGTAATGATAAAGATGGGGAAGAAAACAAAGGAGAAGATCAAATGATATTTGTCAAAAACTTTCCCCATATCTTATGAAAGGTGTGGTGAAAAATCACTTCCAAATGATGACATACAACTTAAAATCACAATAGAATGAACTTCAAACTGGTGAGTCACAGTAAAGACAATTATCAGAACTAAAAAAAGTTTAATGCAACATCCAGCTGCAACACTTTTTCATTCAGTGGAAGCTTTCCTCCATCAGTGCTGCTGATCCTCTCTTTAGGTATTCTCAGGAAAGATGCAAAGGGATCACCAATTTCTTTCTACCAAAAATAAAATGGTTTAGGGGTGGGGGGCAGTGGAACCCCCTTTGCCTTAGTTTAGATTTGTCTCTAAGGAGGAGGTGAAAGGGAAACCTTCTGACAGAAGTAGAATATGAACGGTCCTATGAATGACTTTTGGGACAATTTGCTAATTGCTTTGCTTCAATAATTAGCAAGAGTTTTAAGTCTTCACTTAAGAGCCGGATCTTATCCCAGATTTTGAAACACACTCAGCTGTTATCCCAATTTGAAAAAAAGTAAAGCTGAATTCCGATGGCCCTGCGAATTTTCCGCTAATGGCAGAGCTTACGATCATCAATATTATTAAAAAGTCAGTAATTCCTTTTATGTTACCATGTAAATAACAACTAGATTCTGAATATCCAACACTAAACATTTAGGTCAAGTCACAGCTCTGTGTCAGGCCTGCTGCAAGTGATGGATGAATTGTTGTAAATCTGGGACAGAGGAGAAGGCAGGGTACTGAATTTACTAGACCACGTGACTACATATGATATGGTGGAATCATTAGTTACTAGTCCACTGCATGCAACTAGTGGCCAGGGGCAGGGCACGAGTCTGAAATGATCCACTTTGGTTTAGAGTAAGAGAGCCCACTGTGCAAGCTGGAACCAAATCATACTTCTGCAATAGGTTTCCGGGGTGTGCCAAATGGCTCCCCATAGAGGAGGTTCCTCGAGTTCCTCGACTTGTGAGAATGGAAGGACACATGGGATGATGAGACTTTACATGCAGGTGGGATAAAAGTGGAATCCTAGATGAATTCATTCTGGTTAAAGCTCAAAGAGGCAAAGCAGAGGTAATCATAGTGGGCTTAAAATGAAGCTGATATCCTTGAAGTCAGTTCAGTCTAGGGAACACGTGTGTGAGAAACTTTAAACAAACTGTGAATCCTACACTACTTGTACTGAATCGGGGTTTATAATGGTTGGAACTCTCCATTCTTGTTACAGCACGTCAATACTGTGCAAAAAAACATGCTTGGTTCATATAGGAAATTATTGTTCTGCTTGCCATAAAAGTTGCAGGCGCTCCATAAGCGGTAGAGGGTAGTTTTTCGTCTAATCCCTCTGGAATACTCTGTCAAATGAACTTTGGAAGCACTCTAACACTGAGACAATTCAAAACCAAATTGAAATCTTTCCGCTTTTAACATCTTTTCAAAGAAAGCTGGTGGTCTTTGGCTGATCACCACCTATTTACTACTTATAATTCCAAATGTTTCTAAAACTATATTGTGTAGTTTTAGAGTGCCCATATATGTCAGTTATGCTGCAGAAGTACCCCTTTCTAGAGGAATGATTGGCTACCAGTTGTATGCAGAGGACATACGTGTTTTCTTAGGGCACCTTTCTGTTTAAGCCAACCTACCAAGTGTGAGCCTAGGCATTCCGTACAGAAACCAGGTTAATTTTGAGTTGGCCTTGGAGGAGCTCAGACCACGTCATAGCTCACATCATGGCTATGACCTCACACCCCCATAATGTAACTTTCCAGTTCTCTATATCTCAGCATTTCAGGATTCTACAACCTTCTGGTCTTCATGCACAATCATTTTAATGACCTACATGTCTACTGTGAATAAAGATATAGGGGGTCATTCTGACCCTGGCGGTCTAAGACCGCCAGGGCCACGAATGACGGAAGCACTGCCAACAGGCTGGCGGTGCTTCCAAGCCCATTCTGACCGCGGCAGTAAAGCCGCGGTCAGAAAACCGGGGCCGGCGGTTTCCCGCCGTTTTTGCCCCGGCTGGGCGAATCCGCCAGGGCAGCGCTGCAAGCAGCGCTGCTCTGGGGATTCTGACCCCCTTACCGCCAGCCTGTTTCTGGCGGTTTTCACCGCCAGGAAGAGGCTGGCAGTAAGGGGTGTCCTGGGGCCCCTGGGGGCCCCTGCTCTGCCCATGCCACTGGCATGGGCAGTGCAGGGGCCCCCTAACAGGGCCCCATGAAGCTTTTCACTGTCTGCCTAGCAGACAGTGAAAAGCGCGACAGGTGCAACTGCACCCGTCGCACTGCCGCAACACCGCCGGCTCCTGTGTTGCGGCCCCCATTCCGCTGGGCTGGCCGGCGCTAACTTGGTTAGCGCCCGCCGGCCCAGCGGGAATGTCGGAATGCGGGAAGCGGTATTTTGGCCGCATGGCGGCCAAATGCCGGTTCCCGCCTGACGGGCAGCTACCGCCGCCCGCCAGAGTCTGAATGAGGGCCATAGTGTTTTAAGCAGTCTTCGCTCTTACGTTTGTATATGATTGCTGTGTTATACTGTGCCTGAGTTCCAAACCAAAATCTTGAGTAACCTTTTATAGCTCAACTCTCCAAAACATGGGGAGAGACCTGACTAATCCAATTGAAGTGCAACAGTATCAATGTCCAAAGTCCTGGGACACTAGTAGTGAAAGATGATACCTAGCAAGGATGCTACCTAGTGATGAGGCCTGCCTCTAATACAAGACAAAGTCCAAGTTTTGCTTTGGAAGGCCATTTAAGAGGTTGAGAACCAGCCCTTTGAGAAGTTATTCTTGAAAGCTAGGTGCTTTAACATGTTTTGGATAGAATATAGGCTAAGTGGCTTCAAGTACCATGATGCTGCTAAAGCAGTTTTATTAGATGATGCTTTGTGATGGCAGACAGGCCCCTGGGGCCAAAGATGATAATATCATCTCATAGGAAACAGGGGCACAAAGTCTGCATGGTTGGCTGAAGGGAGCGAAAGGAAGGAGGCAACGTCCAGTGATTGTTAAACCTTTTGGTAGTGGAGCAGCATTTCAACACTTGTCCAAGAGAGCTATTGCAACATTCTGGTCACTTCCAGAAAGCAGGTTATAGGCAGCAGGCAGTAAGGTAGCAAAAGGTGGGTCAAAAGGGGCTAGCACCACAGCAACTCACGGAGGCTGGAGAACCACCTTCAGAATCCTCAAATGTGAATCATAATTCCAAGGACTCTACTAGCTAGAAAAGAACCCCTTTGGGAATGTTTCATTTCAACAGGGCAACAAGTTAAGGATGACTAGAGTATGACCACCAAGATTCACTTTAACTGTGAAGACCACATCACCTCAGGTGCCATGGCTGGCATTCCCTTAACCTGCCCTGAATGCAAAATGAAACCCACCATGGGTTCCAAAGAAAAAAAGCACAACCTGGCTACTCATGTTATTGGCTCCTCCACCTCCCCAGAGTACAACCTGATAACCCATAACAGCTACACAGCAGTGAAGTCAAATCCAAATATGCCATCCATTCTGGCACTTCAACCTGCTCATGCTTCTCTTTCCCTGATTTCCCACATAATGGCAATGGAAATGGAATTTGGTAGTGCGAGGCCACTCAATTTTCCACAAGAGTATGGAAGTCCTGTGGGAAATTCCACAGCATCTAATGGGAGCCAGCTGCCATCATCAGCTTAGCTGCCCTTTTATGCCATGCCCTTAACTGATAGTGGAGCTTGGATTCAGTGGTTCAGCAGAAGCAGCCATGATATGGATAATTATCCACTCAGTTTTCTACAGTATCATTTGACCCATTTTTTGCCACTACAGCATCATCAACCTGTGCATGATATTTGTCCAGCCTGTGCTTGCACCTGCATAAGAAAAGTCAACCAAGAGTTAGGTGAGCATGCAACCTGTACATAAAAAACAAATGCATTAGTGCAGTATGGAGAATATTCAGTATTCAGACAAGTATTTGATCAGTCTCACTGAGTCAAGAACTCAGGAGCTTTATAATGCAAAGTGGACACAAGCACATTGCACATTCATAGCACACCTCTCTGAATCGGCTATCGATTGGCTCCTTGACTTATAAAGTATATAAAAGGTGTATAAAGGGTGTGATGTAATGTAATAGTATAAACTATTGATACCCTAAAAAAATAACATCGACGTTTTTACCATGTATTTTTACAGGTACCCATTTATGTAATTGTCTCTAGTAATCTAAGAAGTTGCTGGGGCTATGTGTGGAAGTCCAATCTGGACAATGATAGGTTGGCCATTGTCCCCAGGTGCAGGATCACCGGACCAGATTTTCCCTTCTGGAAATTCCAGATGGTAAAATCACCACGGGGAATGTGCTGCAGGGCAGCCCCCCGCAATCTCTGGTCCTCGTCTGGCTTATACCATAGAACAGGCCAGACAACACTCTGCCCCACCTATCCACAACCTCCTTACCACCTCTCCTGCCACAGGTCAAAAATAGGAATCCTTGCAGATATTTACTACCTACTCACAGCAGGGGACACATTTATGCATTAAACCCACAGACATCTGTGATCATACGGATTTTTCTGCATAGATAAAGATATGCAGTTTTTAGGCTTCCCAAACACATGTGGGAAATCATCAACGGACCTCAAAGCCTGGGGTTAAAACTCTCTGAATATCTGGGTCATTGTTTTTTTTTTTAATTTGTTTCTAAATATACAAAAATATACTGATGAAAGCTCTAAGTCGGTGTTAGCAGAAGCACTTTTATCTGAACTGTTCAGCTGCTACGGTGGTTAGCTTTCCATATAGTGTGTGGTCAGCTGCCAGGTGGGTGGAGATGGGGGCCTCCTCCAACCTGATGGCCTAGGAAGATGCCAGACAGGATCTAAAAGACATTCTTGGGTTTCACAGATACCACAGTAAGGTCTGAACATTATCGTAATTTCTTTACCAGGTTTGAGAGGAGGAAATGACAGACAGGCTTAGATACATTTTTGCTCCTGCCTGACCTTTGACTGAGTGACTGTGGTTTCCCCTTCCTGAAGAGTAAGGCCTGCATTGACGTGTTCTAGGGCAGGTGCACCGCCCGTCAAAGCAAAAAAGGAAACGGCTGCTTTACACAGGGGGGAAGAAGATGCACCAAATATAGATGTTGCTCTATGGCTTTTTTTGGTCTCTGATAAACTCTTTAGTAAGTCCAGGAATCTCGAGCAGCTAGTTGAATGGTAGCAACCGTAAGGTCAACAGACTTCAAAATTCGGGCTACACAGCCACTCTGCTCTCTAGAAGTGTCCATTGCAAGCAGGGACTTTTCTCCTAGCACGTCCAGGACACCTGTATGGCAATGTTGATGACGACAAAGTTAGCTGTAGACTGGTGACCATAATTCTGCCTTCATTTTTCACACCGTGAAGACTGTCGAGCGATGCGCCTGATGGCTCAGCCAGTGCAGGCGCTACCACCGGGGCCCTCACCACACACCTGCTCTCAATATAAGAGCAGAACACTGAGTATGAAGGGTCTTCTCATGTTTTGGCAGTGCTGCCCCAATTGGAAGTTAGGACTTAAAGTTAAATTAGTAACTTATGTCTTGTGCTTCTGGTCTTTTGAGTTTTTTTTCCCCTTGTATTTAGTATACTTCCGTTGTTAATTGTTTTTTAATCTCTTCAACAAAAAGACCCATCATAGAGTAATAGTGTTGTTAACATCAGTTGCACTGATGTGCTGTCTTATCTCCCCCAAGGAAACCTCTACTGTTCTGCCTTTTATCTTTTCATTGAATGAGGCTGATTGGTTTGAAACCTGACCCACTGAAAAAATTGTCCTGTGTTGTTCAGCAACCTACAATTCTTCAGATACAGCAGTCTGAAAGTTTAGTTGTTCCTAGTTCTAAGCCAAGATGATGCACTACCCTAGCAGGTGCAGTGGGTGGCTCATGATTTGTTGGTGCCGCTTCCACCACAAATAGAAAATTCTGATTGCAACCTACCATTTCTAAGATGCAGTCCCCAGGGGTTTGTAGAGCTACTGTGTTCTAACTGTGAGGCTCTAATCTATCTCTTTGCACCATCAAGCACTCTGAATATGAAGAGACCAATTGATAGTGACTATGATCCTTTGAATGGCATCACGTAACCCTGGTTACCAGTACCAGCGCTTAGTGGTCCCAGGACACTGGACAGCACTATGACTTGAGACCTTGCCCAGCCTGTCTCTCACTTGTATTTGAGCATTTCAGTGTGATGACTTCTCAGCTCATGTACCAGTGGTGGAATATTGTATTATTGGTGCCAACCCTGCATCACTCACTCAGACCCATTAGCTTCTTTGCAATTTATACATCCAACAGTAACTCTAAATGGCTAATCTTGTAAGGGGCATCGCTGATCACAATCACTGCAATGATACAAGCTCCGATGTATTTGGGTGCATATTTTGACCCCCCACTTGTTTTCTGGGTTGTCTTATTTATTTGCCCATCCTGTGTTATATCTTATTGTAATTATCTTACTTTTCTCACGTGTGAACATTGATTCAATTTTACGTGATTACTGTGTCAGTTAATCACTAGAGTCTACCTTGACTGCTCACCCAGTCATCCATTGGAAAGTGGGGCGGTACAAAGGGAAAACTTATTTTTTCAAAAGAATTGCAGTGGTATCTAAAGTCCGAGGACTCCATTTGTAAATGAGAGGGCCCACTGGAGATAGAGCCCAGAACCATTTGTAAATGAGAGGGCCCTCTGGAGATAGAGCCCAGAACCGATTGATTTAGCCAGATCCTAGAGAAAAGGCCTCACATGCACAAGTAAGATGTAATCTTTTAAATACATTAATATTGGACTTGAACTGTTTCCTGGTTTTTTAAAAGGTCTGGGAAGGTTTCAAGTAAACCCCATTTATTATTTTTATTATGTGTGTTCTGAATAATTATTAGGAATTGGATTTCTACATTTAGCTTTGGAAATGTTCCCTACAGACGATCAATAACTAGCAAGACACACCTACCACAAGCTCAAAAGCCATACATTGGTTTTGTGTATTGTGTGTGCACTCGTGAATCACCTTAAAGAGACTAGAGATTTAGAAGCGCTATGTTACTTTTGGTGGCTCTTCCACTGGCTCGGCCAGCAGTGACCCCTGACCCAGCAGTCATCCAACACAGGACTGCTGGCTCACCATGAAAGTCATTCCTCCCGACAGAGGACAGAACTACTGTAACGTCTAGATTACTTACCAGTAATCTTCATTACTTCAATCCTTCCTTCCTCGTCCCAGTAATTACTAATTGAGGATTTATCCTCCACCCCCTAAACGGTCACCACTTCCTATGATCTTTTTTATTTCCATGGAAGACACAAGTCATTCTCCTGTAAACTCCACTGCCTTTGAATGCATATCCTTTTTTACAAAGCCCTCTATCAGACTGTTTATAACGGCTCTCAGGCAGGGAGGGTTGTAAGTACTGGGAAGATTAAGGAAGAATGAGAGTAATGAAGATTACCGGTTAGTAACTCCTCATTGCCTTCCTCGTCCCATTCCTTCCTCATTGAGAATGTACTAAAGCAGTATACCTTCATCACAATCTGATAAAACAACTCTCCAGATATACTACCAAGACAATCACTAACCTGGGTGCAGAAAATCGCAATACTATATTTTCTACAACTTCGTGAAATAAAGGATGCCAATGATAAGGTCTGATGATTTAGAAAACGGCTGAATTAGAAGACAATCCTAACTCCAAAACATAAATGGATTCCCTAAACCATTTTGTTTGCAAAACTAAGGAAGAAGAGCAGCTTATGTGGTAGCCTACAGAGTTCTAAAAAAAAAAAAACAGAATCACTCCTATATTGAATCAAATATTTCCCCTATAGAAAACAAAGATGCTCAGAGGATCTTTGTCCAAACGCTACGGAAACACAAAAGTGTGAGAATGTGCATGTACACTCGCTCATAATGGAAACAAAGGGCATACAGACTATCTTACCTGTCCCAAGCATTGGTACATTTGAGACCACTTGTGATTGAATATTCCCAGTGGATCCAATAAAAAAGGCCCTAGGGTCTCTAAAGGGGGAATTGCAGCACTTTATTCTGAAAAGACATTGATATTTTGGAGAAGGTTATTCCTTAACCTCCAGCAACTTGTGAAATAGCTCCTTGAAAATAACTGTCAACAAAAAAAACAAATCTTCCTCAATATGAATTTAAATTAGATGACAACAGAGAAGGTCCCCTTGATGTTGAGAATCTTACCAAGAAGAAATTATTTATAAATGGGAATCTCTGTGAGCCTTCTTAAGAAGGCAACCCTGAAAACGTAAAAAGCCAGTAAAACCAGTAGCAGAACCCAGAACAGTTATAAAACCATAGACGTTTCTCCTTAAGTAACTACAAATTTTAAAGGCAAAATAACTGCACTGCAGATCAAATGAAGTCTTAAGACGGCCATTTAAACACATATTGTACAAATGTTCTCTTGCAGGAGTATGTATTCGAGCAACCCAAAGACTTTCTTTCATCATCACCAACTTTAACCAGTTTAAAAAACACCCGACCCACCCAATTGATAAACCTGAATTTCTCTTGGACGGACTAAATGCCCCAGGACAACTATCCTAAAGTACTCATTGATCTGAGTAGGAGATCTTCGAGGTCAAACCTCTTGGATGACAGAGTGCAAAAACAAACCCTTAATCCAGATAGCAAGGGATAAATTACTAGGCTAAGCATTTATGAATACTGTGTGTGACTGAAAATAATGTCTCATCTAATTATGACAAAGGATTATGTGAACTTTGTTTAGATGAACACTTGTCCAAGGATTAAAAGGCAGATCAGCTGCTTACCCCTGCTAATATTCTTGACTTCAAAATCATTAGATCTGGACGTCTTCTCCACTTTTCTCCTCAAGCCACGGGAGGGAAAATTAAAGGAAACCTTTTCTAGGCACAATACCATGTTGTGACCTACCTGCAACAATTTTGGGAAGATAGAGAAACTCTCCTCATGTAATAAAATAAAAATAAAAGAATTGTTGTCCTGAAATAACCCAAACATATACCTTCGAAGAAGTCGAATAACATGAAGGGCACTGAATCTGGAGGATGACCAAGAAGCACGAAATTAATCATTAAAATAAATGTTTCTTGAGTGAAGAATATTGGCATATTCTCAAAACAAAACAGAATACCCAAATTGATAGAGAAACAACACATAGGAACTTATTAAGAATTTTTCCAAACTGATCCTACAGAGAAACATCATAGTGAGTGGTTATCATCAAGAAATCCATCTATAATTGTAGATTCACCTGGTGGAGAGCAGGATTGCCTTGAATTTGACAACCAGAAACAACCTCCACCAACTAGCATGGTGCTTTACTATAGCACCATAAAAACCTTGGCATTCCTGTCTAACCACCTCTCTTGAAGAGCAACTCCAGGAACTTTTTACTCATAATGAAGGAAAAAACACCATTCCATGTGGTTTATCTCTGAAACCTTTTCAGTCACGTGAGGCACATCATAATATGTGTACCTATAAAATGCATGTCTGACCTATTGGCACATCCTGGTGCTGAACAGCAGGGGGTTAATAACTACTCAACCCAACAGCACCCATTCCATTGTCCGCAGAGGACGAAAAAACAAGAAGATCCACTAGGGCTCAAACCAGTGAAATGAGGTCAAATGGAAGCCCCTGAAGATATGCAGCATTCCACTGAACCACCAACCCCAGCCACCATCTATCTGAAGAAAGCCATGTCTGAAAATTAGAAATAGTAGCGACACGCAGTTCTGCCACAAGCTTTAACTAAATGCCAAATTGGTATAATTAGAGGCTCCCATGTGATAAATGGAAATATGGGAGGTTAGCATTCTACATTATTTTTATTTACTACCTCCAAGCTTCAGAGTCTTCAGATTTCCAAAACCAGACTACTACATGACACAAAGTACAACAGAATGCTCAGTCCATAAAACCCCTCAACATTCCATACTCGCCCTCTTTTGTTTGCTGATATTATACTTATAATTTTTTTTCTTCTTCTTTGTATATGTTTGGTTGAGGTGAAAATTGGAGAGAGTTAACAGAACCCAATTTATGAGTAAAAGTATGAGCATTAGTCAGATTGGTTTTCCTTCTTGTCTGTACCAGAGACTTAAGAGTTCGAGTACACTCGCTTGTCAATTTGTTTTTAAAAATGAATGTTTGAACTGTAGTTAGGAATATCAGTTTTTTTTTTTTTTTTTGAAAAAAAAATAAAATATATAATTTATTGAAGTATTTTTGTTATCTCTTTTGCAAGGAATAGTTGGACATTGTTGTATTCCGTTAGGAGGATTTCTAATAGCCATTCGGATGAGTAAAGTTTAAAAGAGACACGCTCATGCACAAAATCGTTCAGATATGGGAAGAGCTTATTTAAGTTAGGCTTAATTTGGTGTATTTCGTGTAGGCAGCCATTGTTGAAATGGGCATGCATTACATTTAGTATGTTTTTTACGAATGGTAGACTTTGTACCATAATGTTCCCATTACTTCATACACAATAGGCTATGTTTTAACAACCAATGACTCATTTTCTAGAGTGAGTTGGCATATTCTGGAAACAAGTGAGTTTCCCCGGGAAGATGTGATAGGAGAGGTGTCATGCTCTGGCTGCTGAGCCAATTATGGGTTCTGGCGCATTGTGAACAGAAAGAAGTTCCTTTACTTGAATGATTCAGTTAGTGATAAACTGAGGAGCAACCAGTAGGAAAGGGTGAGAGACATTATAAGGAGAGAATTTAAAGACACTGTTCAAGAAACTGTTACGTCTTTACTAACAGACAGCCGAAAGAGAAAGGTGAATTATTGTACAGATGATGAATTCTGGTCATTGACAAGGGATGAAGTTGTCTCCAACAAAAGTCCTGGGGGTAAATGTCTCAGGAAACAGAAGCAATCATCAGTGGAAAAGGTGTCTTGTTCTTCAAGATTGTGAGTCCTAAGCGACTTGCAGGAGAGAGATTCCAAAAGTGACATTAGATAGAGGCAGGATGTTCCTTTAAATGATTCAGTATTAGGACATTGTTAGAAATGGAGTCTCTAGTTGGCAGTCGGTTTGCACCCTGTCCAAGTAGGGGCCCTCACTCTAGTCAGGATAAGGGAGATACCCAGCTCAGATAACTCCTGCTCAACCCCTTGGTAGCTTGGCACGAGCAGTCAGGCTTACCTCAGAAACAATGTGTAAAGCATTCGCACATAACACACAGTAATACAGTGAAAACACTACAAAAGGACACCACACCAGTTTTAGAGAAATAGCCAATATTTATTGGGGTAAAACAAGACTACAATTCGAAAAATCCTACATACAGTAATAAAGATATGGTATGAATTTTGCAAGAATTACTTAAAAATACAGTTCCTTGAAGTCAATAGCTCCGTCTGGGGCTATCATGGCATTGTGAACAACAAAGCTAACAGTTCAGGCTGGCTGTGGTATTGCGGGCCTGCTATGGTATGGGGAATACCTGCAAACAGTACTTTGGAAATGCAGGGTTTTGTGATCCTTGCGATGAGATCTGGAGTAGGGTGTCGCTGGTGTCAGTGGATGTTGTTTCTGGAGGTTGGTGTAGGGGTCACTGGGCCCTTAAAGTCACACGTGTTGCAAATTGAACTCTGAGTTGATGACTGTCAGCAGTGCTGGCGTTTATGGCATGAGGACTGCGGTGCGAAGCGGGATGATGTGATGTGCGGTGCCCCCAGGTCACGGCACTGGCAGTGGCTCGGTGGCAGCATCCTGCAGCATCAGTAATACCAGGGCTGCGATGTGGGGTGGGATGGTGCGACATGCGGTGTCTACAGGTCTCTGTGCAGGCAGAGGCGTAGTTGTTGCTGAAGTGCTGTCGTTGATAGGCCCAAGGCAGCGGTACAATGCAGGGTGGGCTCTGTGCGGTGCACCCCTGGTTGTGGTGCAGACAGGGGTGATTGTTGACAGTGCTGGAGTCGATGGCATTGGTGGACTGGGGCTGCGGTGTGGGACAGGTGCTTCGTGTACCTCATGAGCTGTGTCCTCAGGCCACGGTGCACGCAGCAGCATTGGTGTCGGGGATACCAGGCTGCAATGTGGAGTGCGGTGCCCACAGGTCATGCCGCAAGCAGCGGCTAGGTGGCGGCATTGATGAGACCAGTGTTGCAGTGTGCAGCGGGGCAGATCTCAGTGCAACGGCGTTGTGGTGGTTTTTTCTTCTGTTGCAGCACAAAACACACAGTTCCCAGTGCTGTAGGCAGAGGAATCTGAAGTATTTGATATCCCTGAGACTTTCAACAGGAGGCAAACCCTACTTCAAGCCCTTGGAGAAACTTAAAAAGCAGGACACACTGCAAAGTCCAGTCTTTACCCTCTTTAAGGCAGAAGCAGCAAATGCAGGCCAACCCATCAAAGCACACACTGCAAAGGGCCAGTACTCCTTCTCCAGCTCTTCAGCTCTTCTCCTTGCCAGAGGTTCCTCTTGATCAGAAATATTCTAAAAGTCTGGGGTTTTGGGTCCACTACTTATACTTATTTCTGCTAAAATACTGTATAGGCAATATCCCAACAGAAGGTAAGTAAATATACTATGTACACATTACAAGTCCATGAATAGCATAAAAGGCAATAGAAAACAGTGAAACTATTAGCAAGTACTGAAGGCCCTGGGGGGACCAATCCTTATACTAAGTAAGTGGAATGCGAATGTCTGGCCCTCACACAAGTAAGTTGAATTGTTAGAGGGGAGCTGGAGGAACTAGGAACCCCAAAAGGTAAGTCCCAGAGTGCCCTCCAGCAACTAGGAGAAAAGAGGTAAGTAACTGGTCCTTCCCAAACCTGCCAAAAGGACTTCAGAAGAGGAATTTGCAATGCCCAGACAAGACTGCAAGAAATGAAAGGTGGATCCCGGTAGAGGAAGACCTGTAAAAGAAGGGGACCAAGTCCAGTTCACATTGGACTGTCCAGTTGTGGCAGGACCCACTACCCATCCATCTGTGGATGCAGGACCAGATTGGCGGTGGTTGAAGACGGTCAGCAGTGCCACACTGGAGCAGCAGAAGAGTTCCTGAAGTGATGCAGTCAATGTCCCACGTCAGAAGGAGAGTTGCAGTCGGTAAGTGAGGTGGAAAAACCACCAGCAAGCCTTGGCAAGAGTCATGGATGGAGAGAGGCAGGTATGACAGGGAACCAGCAAGGTCCAGGGGGACTCATCCCATGTAGGGGAGTCTCGAGTGACCCTCAGCAGCTGAGTCACAGGAAGAGGAGGCAGCCCCCACAGGTGACCAACAGGCAACAAGCACAGGAGTCGCAGTGAGGCCCACGCAGCACACCTAGAAAGGAGTTCCACGCCGCTCGACAAGCATGCTGAGGGCTGTGCATCACAGGGAAGAGTGCTGGGCACTGGGGCTACACAGAGCCTGAAGATCTCTTGGAGATGCCAACAAGCCTTGGTAGCTGGAAGAGACATGGTGCACAGGGGTTCTGTCCTGCATGGAGAGACACAGGCTTACTACTCCCAGGTTGGACAGCTGGCAAAGAGGGAAGTAAGTGGACCACTCCAGACCACCATCCGTGATCCAAGATTCACACAGCACTGAAGGAGAGAAGATCCACATAGCTGGTCGTCGTTGCAGCTAGTGCCTGCGGATGTAGGGGAGTGACTCCTTCACTCCAAGGGAGATTCCTTCTTGCTTCTTGTGCAGACTGAAGCCTTGTCACCCTCAGAGGATGTACAACCAGGGGAATGTCACAGTTGCTGGAAGAAGCCAGAGAAACAATGTTGCAGAGCCAAGTCATTGCTGTAGTTGCAGATTGTCGGTTCCTGGAGGGTCCAGTTGTAATTCCAGTTGCCAAAAGGTGAAGTAAGCAATGCAGAGGAGCCCTGCTGGAACCTTGCATGTCACATCTGAGGACCCACCAAAGAGGGAAACCCTAAATAGCCCAGGAAGGGGGATTGGTCACCAGCAGGGTGACCACCTATCAGGAGGGGGCTGTGACATAACCTTCCTGGCCTGGCCACTCAGATGCTCCCAGGGGCCTCTGCCCACCTTGGATTCAAGATGGCAGAATCAAGTGGCCACCTGGAGGAGCTCTGGGCACCACCCCTGGGGTGGTGATGGACAAGGGTGCGGGCACTCTTCTTTGCATGTCCAGTTTCGCACCAGGGCAGGAACTGGGGTGTCACTGGACTGGTGCAAACCAGTTTTTGCAAGGTGGGCACCAAATGTGCGCTTCAACGCATACTGGTGGCTTGGGGAGGCTACCCGTCCCAAGTCTTGTAACACCTATTTCCAAAGTGAGAGAGTGTTGCCGTCAACTCCCAAAGGAAATCCTTTGCTTAGCGTTCCTGGGCTTGAGCTGGTCAAGCAGCAGGATGGTAGAAACCTGTCTGTAGGATGGCAGCAGCACGAGATGCCCAGAAAAACCCTGCAAACTGGTTGAAGTAAAGCTGGGGGTCCTCTATGAAACCCCTACAGTGTATGGAATCATACAACCAATAATGGCAACAGTATTGGGGTATGATTCTGACATGTTTGATACCAAACATGCCCAGGTTCAGAGTTCACCTTTATGTAGCTGGACACAGGCAGTGTCACACAGACCTGTTTCCAGTACACTGGTAAAATGGCTTCCCACACTTACGAAGTCCAGGAAAATGGAGCTAGAGTTCGTAGGGGCAACTCTGCTCATGTAGGGGTGCCCTCAGACACAGGTACTTCCATCCTGCCCTCTGGGCTAGGAGGGCCTGCCACAGGGGGGACTTACAGTGACCTGGTGCAGTGACCTGTAGTGGAAGGGTGCATGCACCTTTTCACGCAGGCGGCAATGGCAGGCCTGCAGACACATTTTGCATGGGCTCCTATGGTTGGCATAATACATAATACTGCAGCCCGTGGGGAACCCCTGGTCCCCAATGCCCTGGGTACCTAGGTACCATATACTAGGGACTTATATGGGGCCCCAGTATGCCAAATGTGGGGTGTACAAAGTCAGGAACAACCAAATTTAGAGGGAGAGAGGACAGTCACTGGGGTCCTGGTTAGCAGGATCCCATTGAACACAATCAAAACACACTGACATCAGGCAAAAAAGTGGGGGTAACCAAAAAGAGGATACTTTCCTACAGAAACTGCACTTACAATTTAAAGGCCATACCCATTTTAACCTATAGGAGAGATATGCCTTGCAATAGTGAAAAACGAATATGCCAGTATTTCACTATCAGGACATGTAAAACACACCAGTACATGTCCTACCTTTTAAATACACTGCACCCTGCCTATGGGGCTACCTAAGGCCTAGGGAAGGTTTGGGCCTGGCAAGTGGGTACACTTGCCAGGTTGAATTGGCAGTGCAAGACTGCACACACAGATACCGCAGTGACAGGTCTGAGCCATGTTTACAGGGCTACTCGTGGGTGGCACAATCAGTGCTGCAGGCCCACTAGTAGCATTTGATTTACAGGCCCTGGCCACTTCCAGTGCACTTTGCTTGGGACTTACTAGTGAATCAAATATGGTAATCATGGATAAACCAATCACCAATACAATTTAGACAGAGAGTATATGCACTTTGGCATTAGTTAGCAGTGGTAAAGTGCCCACAGTCCCAAAGCCAACACAAACAGGTCAGACCAAATAGGAGGAAGGAGTCAAACCGTTTGGTGATGACCCAGCAAAAAGGGTCAGGTCCAACCCAACCCCCCATCTGCCTAAATTCAGGGGAGACCAATCAATACCTTGATGGACTTCCCTGATTGGGGCGATAGAACATAGACCCTAGAGTGCAACAGCAGGGGCATTTTCCAGTTCTACGCCTTCCTGAAACCAGTTGTATCCCTCTGTCCAGACTCTCAAGACCACTAAGCTTACCAATGGGGGGCCCCTCTCCTCAACTACAGATACCATCTGTGCAGCACCCAACCTTACTTCACTCACAGATGTATCCCAGTGGGCAGACAGTACCACAATGACCAACACAGTGGTGTGGCCCACTCCGCCCCCAGGGTGTGACTTCTGTTTCCCTCCCCCTTGGGGGCAACTCTGTTCACCAGGACAGCAAGCCACAGTGGCCACTGACAGCTATTAGAGACCAGAGCCAGGCCCCATGCCTTTCAGAGATCTCTAACCACTGTGACTTTGGAAAGTGGGAGGTGGTAGCCCCAGGTACCTGGCACCCTTTGTCCATTTCCCTTCCACCAGGTCTTGGATGGCAACCTGACCTGGTCATCCCCTCCCCTCCCCCCCCCCCCCCCCCAAGAGCTCTGTACCCTCCCTCCAGGAGTGGCATACCAGAGTCCAGAATTGTCATGGCTCTTGTGGAAGCAGTCCTTCACAATTCTCCCTTCAGTGCAGGGATGTTAACCTGCAACTGATCTTCCCCTCTTGGGCTCTGTACCCTCCCCCAGAAGCGGCACCCCCAGAGTACAGAATTGTCCTTGTGGGTGCTTGTGGAAGCAGTCCTGCATAATTTGTCCTCCAGTGCAGGGATGTTAACCTGCAAATGGTCTTCAAACCTAGGGTCTGTACCCTGAGGCTGGACCAGGGTCAGAGGTGAGTCTCTCCTTCCCATGTCCCCACTTCAGGGTTCCGCACCTCCCCACCTTGGAAAGTCACCCTAGAAGTCACACTGGGGGGAATGATGGGGCAGAAAGCCCACCAGCCCCCCCCCCCCCCTGTCAGGCCAGACTTTACCCCCTGAACCTGACCATCAAGCCTAGGGTCTGTACCCTTAGACTTGACCACTGCCTGGCAAGCCAGGACTTCCGGGGGAGTAACCATTCTACCCCCCCCAGGAAAACACATTCCCCATGTGGTTGGTAAGAGTCTGCCTGGCGCAGGTCTCCAGCCTCCTGTCCATCTAACAGTGCATGAAAGCCCCTCAGACCTGAGGTGATATAACCAGGTTCAATCCAGAGGAGCTCTGACCTCAGAGCAGACACGTGACACTTCAATTTCTTCACCCGGGACTGCCTTCCCCTCTCAACCCTCTGCCTAGTCTCCTTCACCCTCCCTTCTGGAGTGATACTGCAAGACACCAGGACTGATGGGATGCCGGTGACAGCCGCCTCCCCCCACCCAAGTCCTCTTGACACTATGAGGGTCCTCTTCAGTAGATGGCCTCCCGGTACAGGCTAGGTTTCCCCCCTCTCATGCAACTCCCCAGGCTCTGGGCCTGGGTCTCAGGCCTTAGCCCACCCCATTCCCTCTCCTCTGAGACTGGACATTGGACCCCTCACCCATCCCACTACGCTGGGACCTACCTGGGTCACTGCAAACCTCCCCCATCTCCCTTGGTTGTGCCAGGATCCACAGACATACTTTGAAGGGGATAAGAGAAAGGAACTAGATGAATACATTTTCGAACTGGATAATGATGATTGCTCAGGGTATTAAGTTGGAAATAGTAAATAGAGTAGAATTGTTTCTGGAAAGTCAGTAAAGGATCTTTTGTGCCAGAAAATATTTGATCATAAGGATGTGAGATTTCCTAGAAGTTCAAGTTCAAATTAGTGGCCTTTTATCCATGCTGCTGAGTACATAAAACAGAGAATTAGGAAGCTCTTGGAAAAAGAAATGAGAAGTGTCACGAGAGTGTAATATTCCCGAATAATTGTTACTGAGAAAGAACCTATGATGCCAAATTTAGACTTGGAACTTATAACTTATTTGTTTAAGGTAGGAAGAGATCCAAGGAAGGGGTTGGAATGGTCACTGAAACAATGTGAAGATAAATTATTGGATGTTTTAGGCCCACTGGCCAGAATTTTTGATCTGGTGGAAGATGCTAATGTTAAAGGAAGTGGCATTGACAATGGTCTGTTACAAGGTTATTGCTAAAGAGCAATCTTCTTTCTTGGTAATGCAAATGCTGGCCTAATAGCCGAAATAAAGAGTGCAATATTGCTGCGCATAAGCTTTAAATTGGGAGATTTAGCGAATAAGGATTCAACTGAGGAAGCAAAGGGTTTGTTATTTGGTGAAGGGATGGTTAAACTTTTCAGGAAGTATGGATCTACTTTGCCTACATTAGACAAGGCTCATAATTCAATGCAGGTGTTTGGTGGAAACATGTTATGCAGTAAGGCTGGAAGGAAAGGGCAACCATCTGGATGAGGATATTTTAAATCACAATTTGGTCAAGGAAGAGGTGCTTATAGGGGAGGTCAGTGATCAACGTGTTTCTTTCCCCAGAGAGGAATAGAGCATCGAGAGAGGTCAGCAATCCTCTTCTAGACAAGGTGAGCATGAGGACTATTTCTGGTTCTTTTCACAGAAAGGTGGGAGGCAAGATCATTGAGTTATTTCAACTGTATGAGGTTATACAATAGAGTTTGAGTAGGTTCCATTTCAGAAAAAAGAACAAAGGTAGTTGGTCTTCTAACAGGATCAAAGAAACATTGTAACAAACAAACTACAACAGATGTTGGAGAATGATGCTATAATAAACAGACAATGGAGAGAGACAGTTTGTGAGTACCTTATTTCTAGTGAAGTAGAAGGACAGGGGTTGGAGACCAGTGATACATATATAGTAATTAAGTCATTTTGTAGCATACTGCCATTTCAAGATGGAAGGTGTGCCTATGGTGAGAGATATTTTACAGGAATAGGATTGGATGGTGAAGCTGGTTCCAAAGGATGCATACTTTACAATTCCAGTAGATGTGGAGAGTCAGGGGTTGCTTCATTTCAGGTGGGAAGGACAGTTGTTTCAGTTTCAAGGTCTGGTCTTTTGACTTTCTGCAGCCCCATGGTGTTTTACTGAAGTACTAAAGCCAGTAGTAGGGTTGCAGGGTTTGATAATTATTATTTATATGGGTGATATTCTTATCATGGGTCAAGAAGGGGAGGTTTTGAAAGCGCATTTAATAATATTAAAGGACTTGTTGCAAAGGTTAGCTTTCATTGTAAATCAGGAAAATTTAATATTTCAGCTGTCACACAGAATGGAATTTTTGAGGTTAATAATATACACAGAGAAAGTTCAGCTTCAGTTATCAGAGAGGAAACTAAAGTTGATAAAAAGAGAAGTACATCATATGGCAGGAAGATAGGAGGTGACTTTGAGGGAATTAGCATGTCCTGACCTCATCAATTCAGGCTGTATTTTCAGGACCCTTACATTCCAGAGCTCTTCAGCATTTGAAGACCTTAGGTCTGTCAATTCATCTTTGGTATGCGGAGAAGATTAAAGTAACGGAGGAGGTGAAGAAAGAATTAATCTGGTGGTTAGAGAACTTGGATGCTTAGAATGGTTGAGCTGTCTTTGGGACAGTTCCAAATTTTATGTTAGATTTGGATGTGAGAAGCTTCGGCTGGGGTATGACCTTTTTGGAACAATAGACTGGAGGGAGATGGAATCTGGAGGAGAAGCAAGAGCAAATACATTATTTAGAGATGACTGTGGATCGTTTGGAGGGCTGTTCAGTTTTGCTAAAGACGGACAATATAGCAGAAGGAATTTACATAAGCAGATTTAGGGAAGCAGGTCAAAGAAGTTATCAGATTGGGAAAGAGTTGTGGAAATTTTGTCAGGAATATGAAATAGGTTTTGAAAGGACAATGTGGTAGCAGATTGAAATTGTCACAATCTCCGGGATTACAGCAACTTGAAATTGAGAAGGGATAGATCTTAGAAGATAGAGTTGAATCTGGGTCCTCTGGAGGTGGATATAGTTGCTTCCCATTTAACGTTTCAGAAGAGGAGGTATTTCAATTGGCATCCAGATCCAGGCACCATGGCAGTGGATGGGTTCACTCAGAATTGTCATGGACTAAACAGATATGCATTTCCTTCATTATCAGTGATTTAGAGGGCTAAGGACCATGTATAGAGACACAGGTGTCAGGTAGCTCCTTTTTGGACAGCTCAGATTTGGTTTCCATCAGTGATGAAGTTGAAGAAATGTTGGTAGTATAGAAGGGAACAAACATCCTTTAGTGGAGTGAGGTATTAACAATGTTCTAGTTTGGAAACTATCAGGAGTTCAGGAAGATTCAAGGGACTTTCAGGAGAGGTTTCAGAGCTTCCCAAGGAATTATGAGCACCCGAAACAAGGAAGAGACATAGATGTGCTCGAATGTTTGGCTTCCTTTGAGCTCGGCAACGGATTTGTATTTGGAAACAGATGAGACAGAGGTTGGTAATTTCTTGGTGGATTTGCATGGTAGAGGTTTTTCTTATAGGACAGTAAATTATTGTAGATCAGAGGTTGCAGCAGGTCATTCCCTTTTGGAGGGCTTGTTAATAAGTAGAACTCCTTTCATATGTAGAGTAATGAAAGGAATTATTTGAAAATGCCTGAGTCTACATATGAGAGTATTTGGGATGTTAATTTAGTTTTTACATTGTTTGAAAACTGGAAAATTAATAGGTTTTTAACTTTAAGAGTTGTCATGAAAGTTGGCAACATTACTTTGATATTATTCAGAAGAGGGTCCGGTGTAAAAGCTTTGTATTTGGGAAGTAGATTTTATCAGACAGCTAGAGTCAGTTTTTGTTTTTTTATCCCCTATTTGAGAAATTTCCAAAATTTTGTATGGTGAGTTGTATGAAAGAACATGAGTCAAGGGAGCACAAGAGTTGGTGTGAATCGGATGTTGATTTAATATGTCAAGCCTTATAGAGCAGTTTCAGTAGCTATTATTGAAAGATAGCTTAAAGCAATTATGAAAGAGGAAATTATGAAAGTCCCATTCTATGAGGGACAAGATGGCCTCAAGGGTTATTTGTGCTGGAGCACGACTGGAAGTGATTATGAAAGCAGCTGATTGGTCGAAGGCCAAAGTTTTCAGGAAGTTTTATTTTAAACCAGTCAAGCGTGTTTCGGGTTTTGCATTGAAGGGCTTTGCACATGCTTAATGCTAGCCTCCTATCTTGCTTTAAAATGCTGATTCTCAAAACTATTGTATATAGAGAATCTTGAGTTTATTAAAGACCAGGAGGCTAGCATTATCCTACCCTCCCTACCCCTGTAAAAATAAATAATAACAAATGGAGGGGAGAAAGCATTTTTATAGTTTGTATGGCATTTTTGTACAGAAGATATCGGAAGAAGGTAAAATTCAAGTGCTTGTTACTTACTATACAAAGTAGATTCTTTTGTTTTGATTGGTTAGTTTGTTACCATGGAGTTTTAAAGATGTTTTTTATTTTGTAGATAACCAATAGAAGATGTTGGAGGAGGCAAAGTAGAGAACAAGTGGTATGAGCGAAAAGCAGTGCCAAAAGAGGGCGAAGATGGAATGTTGAGAGGTTTTATGGACTGCGTGTTCTGTTTTACAGTGTGTCATGCAGTGTTCTGTTTTTGGAACTCTGACGTTTGTGCTGCTTGCAGGTAGTGAATAAACGTTAATGCATATTGCTAGCCTTGTCTGTAACTAAATCACAGTAGCTTTGAGAATCATAATTTTTCTACCCTCAGAAATATAGCAAGAGACTCTTGTTCTCAACAACCATATGCAAAGCAATATATGTTAAAAAGACAGTCATATTTTCAACGCTTCATTTCGCCTTTGTATTGATTATCTCAGAACATACATCTGTAACTGAAAAGTTGAGCTTGCAGAACAACAAAAAGATTAGTCCCAATGACCAGTCTTTCTTGGTGCTCTTTTCGGCCATCCATTAAAAACAGCTGATTTGTGGCCTCTAATGCAGCATCTGCAGTAATTCCTGAACATTTTTGCTAAAAAGGCTGCATACAGTTCACCCCTTTTGAATATCAGAAAAACCGGCTGAAATGCATATTTAACTAAGGAGTGAGAAACATAGGGCCTGATTACAACTATTCGGAGGGGGTTAATCCATCCCAAATGTGACGGATATCCCACCCACCGTATTACGAGTTCCATAGGATATAATAGACTCGTAATACGGCGGGCGGGATATCCGTCACATTTGGGATGGATTAACCCCCTCTGCCAAAGTTGTAATCAGGCCCATAGTCTAATCTCAACCTAAATGCACTTACCAAGGGTCCGTTTGCTGTACCACTCTACACGGTCATATAATTATGTTTTGTTGTTACCAACCCCTAGGCACCCTTCTCACATTTTAACGTAATACCTGTGTCTGTACAGTGGATCCCCAGGGAATATTACCCCTAACAAAACAGACGATTGTCCTTGTCCCCAAAACAAACATTTAAAATAAGAGCTGAAAGAACCCTCCAGCCCCCCTATGCTTTCCAAACAATTAATCAATCTTTTACATATAATGATCAATACTGGGATTTATTTCTAAGAAGACAGACCATCGAGGAAACACGTTACTATGGAGAACAAACATGAACCTTAACCTTTGGAATAATGGTCTCATACTCAAATTATGTAAGACCCCAAGAAACAGATGGTACAATGTGCACACCTCCCACTGCTAGTTCATTAGCTTCCTTCTCAACTCCAGGTACGGGATGTTAACCCACAGTAGGTAGGAACTCGTAGAACGAGGCTTCCTACTCTTCTGTTTCTGAGGCACCCGGTTGCCATTACGCTTCAGCTTGGCCACTTAAAAGAAAACAGCAGTCCTTAAAAAAGCAGCTGAAGAACGCAAAAAAAAATAATGCAACCTCTGAACGTTCACTGAGCTTCTTAACATGTCATTGAATACCCAGAGAGGTTGGGAAGGATAATTCCGTCATGAACCATGGACCACTAGATTGCACAGGAGCCCACTTACCACACCACTGTCCCTGGTGCTTGGGGGAGATTATAGAAGTGGAACTAGGATGCTTGAGGCATTAGACACACAGGGCACTGTCTGTGGCCGATGCAGGAGTCAGGCGCTGATGGTATCTAGAGGGAGCATGCACCCTGACTGAGAAGGGCTGGGGCGACCAGTCAGACAGCAAATTAAGTCAATCTTACAGTGAAACTGTACACCCTCTTCTACAGAGGACCCAAATTAACGGTGACTGGCCATTTAGGTAAGCAATTCAAAAATAAAAACCTAAAAGAAAACAATGCAACCCCTTGCACTTTAGTGGTCTTTTTTTTAATCATGTATATGGATTTGTCCTCCACCTGATCACTGTATCGTGTTGCGGAACGTCGGTGCAGCATGCACGCACGTGGCATAAATAAGCACACAACTCCAGGCCTTTAGTTAACCCTCAATCAGATGGGGTTAAGTGCTTACAGCCGTATTGCTTTTCCACTGACCCCCCCCCCCCCCCCCCACTGACCTATCTTTATTTAAGTGCTTGCCCCTTGTGACCAACAGGGTCATCCCATGGGGCTTACGCATGAGGGGAGTCAGGTGGACCTCCCCTCCAGCCAAGCATCACATAATGGTAGTGTCCGCAACCAATTATGTCACTGGCGTGACACTACACACTGCACCACCATTCTTCGATTTGGGCACTCAGCCTAGTGTAACACAAGAACTGTGAAGGCTCCTGCACTGCTACTGTGAAAACAACAAAGTATGTTTCTCTCCGCTTAAGCATGAGAACACAGGAGTGCTCCACAAAAAACACTAAATTAGAATGCTGCGAACTCCGTTTGTTAAGACAGCCCTTGAACTGCCATATTCACAGAGATAAAAGAGCCCTCAACTCCTCTTGCTTGAAGACAAGTAGGCTTTGCACTGCATCCTGTTCCCCAAGCAATTCTAGCCTTTCCGAGGCCAGCCTCCCAAAAGAGGAATCTTCAGAAAACCTCCAGAATGGCAGTAAACTGTCCACCATATTTAAAGATCTCTGTTTAGCCTTAATACCTCTGCTCCATAGATACCCGCCGCCTTCCGAGGCAGCGGAGTCTATAGGAGGATGACTGACATCGATGGAAATAAAAAAGAGCTTAGGATGTGGTGACCATTTAGCGGGTGGAGGATAAATCCTCAATGAGTATGGAATGGGATGGGGAAGGAGAGGAGTCTGAAACACATTTTACCTTCTCGTGTCTGCCATGAGATGTATGAGAAACAAAAGAAGGCAAACCGTTAAATGGTCCCCACGTTCCGGGAACAAAATCCCTGTATTTGGAGGCCATTTACTTTTTGTTCAGAGAAAACAAACTCCTGCTTTGAGAGTTTTATATTCTCTGGCCAACAAAGGTTGCTGAGTGGGCGCTTTAAACATGGTGCCTGTATTGCAAACCTCAAAGCCTTATAGGCAGTGGGTCTCTACGCAGCAGAGGTATTGAGGCTAAACAGAGATCTTTAAATATGGTGGATAGTCCTCTGCCATGATAGAGGAGGTCATGACTTCTACTATCCTGATGGGAAGGCAGGACACTGCCAAGACCTAATTAAGCTCCTTAGTTTTGTTTGTAAAGACAACCTGTGATTCTGAAAATATGGCAATTTGGGCAATGAGTCAGAATAAAATATTGCAATATGTCAATTATGTTCAGTGCAGTTTCACTGACTGTTTCATAGCACTATAGCATAAAGATAGGCCTGATTTATAGCTGTGTGGTAATGGAAAATCTTCAGGATTTTTGGAGCCAATGCTAATTCCTCCATCCGATTTCTTCTAAAATGGAGAATCCACCTGCAGATTTATCTCCACCATACTATGCCAGAAGCTGACTCAATTTCTGTACCATAGGAGATTCCTCCAACGGATGAATTTGAAGTTCCACAATAAATTGGAGGATTTTTCATTGCAACCCAGTCGGGCCCTTTGTACATAAATTATATGGCTAAACCAATGAGTTTCTATGACCCATGAGGAGGGTAAACTGTAGTATATAGCTCTTCCTTAATGTCTAAAAAAAACTTTAATGATGGATTAGCCATAAATCAATGTTTCTGCACATTTCAGATGTTCAGACCTGCCTCTCAGTCCAATAGGGACTTTATTAAACGTCTGTGCATCAACTCTAAAGGTGATGCTTCCTGACCAGGAATTTTCAACCAGAACCTCGTAAAATCATCAAGGGCATGTATCGGCTGATAGCTAAAGAACTTGAATTTCCCTCTTCTGAAGTGGCAGTGGATGTAGTGACCAATTATTGGTGATATGTGCTCAAACCCATCCAGTTTAAAGAGAAACCATGCAGGTGCAGCTAAAAACATTATAGTCCTAGCCCACAATGATAATCCATCTGCCAAAGTCCAAAGTGGAAGATAAAAACACATTTATCATTGAGGAGTGAAAGAAAAGGTAGAATACATCAAAGCTGCCAATGTTGAGAACACAATATTTAATTACACCACCAAAGCGACTAACACATAAAGATGAAGGCCACAATATAAGAAGTCATTTATCAGATGCAAACCCTGTGATTGGCTAAATCACAAGGTTTGCAACCAGTAAAAGGCTTTTTGAAATGTACTAAGGACATTTTGTGATTCAGTAACAGGTTTTCAAATCGAAAAAATGTTTTAAAAGGGCATAACAAATTACTATTTGATGAGGCATGTTTATGGCATCTCTTCCAAATAGTGGTTTGTTATGGTATATAGCAATGTTTTACAACTGCAATGGAGTCTCAAAACACTGAAATGTTATCCACTGCTTGGTAAGCCATTCCTAAAAGGGAAGGGGTCCAATTGTGATAGTTAAAAAAAACTATTTTGTGGAGTAAGCAGTGGTTATTTCAATTTTACAAATATATATGTATCCATATGTAAAAAACATAGTAGTAATCGCCAATAGATATTTATAATTAGATCTGCTTAGAGCATTTTTTGGCTTGCTCATAACTTTGTGTCTCGTTGATGAATCTTCACAAAACTTTCCAAAACAAAAAGTTCATCCACCTCAGCTCATTTGGGGGTGACCTGTCAAGTGGGGGTAAAGAAAAAAAGGTGGGGGATCCGAAAACATAAAATCTTCATGCATTTTCCAGAGTCTTATGAAGGCAGAGCTACAGCGAAAATTGCTGAACAGAATTACACAAAATTTAGAAGGAAGCTTGCTCTTGGTTTGCAGATAATGCTTTTTGTGATTGGACATACATCTGTTCAGCAGTTATTGAGCCATTTAGGGTAAACAATAATTGTATATTTTGGCAGCTTGGGTCACAAAATTTGCAGGTGGAACATTTTGTGGCCCAGGGAGCTTTATTTCACTTGGGCCATCTTGCTCCTGTGGGAGTGAGACTCCTGCGAGGTGCTGTGATTAGCTGCCAGCAACAAGAGAAAAATGATGCTGGCAGCCATTACAAGACCTGGGGAGTTAATCCCCTGCACTGACCTTCTGCAAAAAAGAAGATATGTGAGGGCAGGGTAGGGATACCCTGTCCCCCTAGGTCCAATGGGAGGGACCCAGAGGGACCACCCCAGGGCCAAATACAAAAAAGGCAAAAATTGCTATAATCCCATAAGACTCTTGCGTGATGGAAAAAATGGTGGCTGGGCTGCATTTGTTTTTAATTTAAGCCCCAAGGAACCTACCCCCAGGCCAAAGACAATTTTTATGGGGAGGAGGGACATGCGCCTCTCCACCCAAACCTCCACAGGCCCTGGGGAGCCCACCCCATGACTAAAAAGGCAGGAAATTGGGGGGCGGGGGGGCACACAGCCTCCCTCTCCAAGCCTGAAAAGGCCTCGGGGATCCCACCCTTGGGCCATCTCAGGAGCTGTGTCTCAGGGTGCCCACCTTCAGGACATAGTGGCTTCCTTACCTGCAGCAGTGAGGGCAGGGAAACCTGTGTTTGCTTTTGCTTGGTGGAAACATTTTAAAATTGAATACCAAGTAAAACACCAAGGCCCTCATTACAACCACCGAGCGGCCGCATTACAACATCCCCGCTGGCCCAGCAGGGATGTCGGCCGTAACATTGGAGCCAGCTCCTAATGGAGCCGGCGGTGTTGCGGCCGTGCGACGGGTGCAGCTGCACCCGTCCCGCTTTTCACTGTGTGCTGTGCAGACAGTGAAAAGCCGGGTGGGGCTGTGCCTGGGCATGCTAATATACTGTATTATACTTGACTCCACACTATGTTTTGCAACTCAACTGAACTGTTCGCCACTGTACCCCACTGTATGAGACTTTACCTCACTGTATGCCACTATTCATTAATTCATTAATTCTATGCAGCTCCACTGTGCAATACACTTCTGTATTTTATACACTTACACAACACCTTTTTCACTCTATGCCCCTTGTTTCTCATATACTGAATTCCACTATACAATATCCCACTCAACAACACTCAACTGTACAACACTCCCCTTCAATTTTCTGTACGACATTCCAATAAACAAGACTTTAATAAAAAAAACACTCAATACTATGAATCGGAACACAGTTTCACTAAAAACATAAACATTGAATTTCCATGAAAAAACAAAGGTTAGAGGTAAATTATAATTAGGATATCTTTATTCCTTCCATAAACTATATTTAAACTACACAAACATTAGAAATTGTTACCCTAAATGAAGAATTTACACACTGCCTTATAATTACTTTCTCACACACCTACGTACACAATTTTTACTTATAACTTATCTTTTAACCTAACACACTACCTTCAAATTACAACAAGTCACACACCTCCGTACACAGTGTTCTCACAATGTACTCACCTCACTCACCATACATACTACATTAACTCTAACTCACGCCTTCTAAATGTACTGGTTATTCCCTTGTATATAACAAATCATAGCTTTCATAACAACACTTATGACATCTCACTGAGAAGGTTTTCAGAACACAGTGCATAGTAGAGGTACTAGTTATAGGTAATGTAGTAGGGCATCATTTGTAACTTTGATATTCAAAAAATATATATTTTAATCATAACTTTTCCTAGTGTCTCATGGGACTCTGGATTACTGGGCCTGAACTGTAGCAACTGAACTCATTTATTATTGGTCTCCTGGCCCAAAATACTGTTGAAGTCCCAGTTGACTGACCGAGTGCTCTCCTCCCCAGCAATTGACTCTCTCATGGTAGCAAGGTAGAGCAGTCGAATGCTTATTGTAGGATTTAGTGTTTTACTTTAAAAAAGGAAATGTCCTACATAGAGCTAAATGCTACACATAAATTTAAAGATAAGAGAAACAAGAACTTTTTAGCACCTTCTGAGAAAGAGTTACGATGCCAAACATTGTCAAAGTGTGTTTTAACCCTACATTCTACGACTAAAGTTACAGTGGAGGTCTATGGCCACTCTTAACTTATGGTCTTCATCTGCAATCTGGACAGTGGTGCTCGAAGTTCAGTCCACATAACATGGCAGTCACCACTGACCCTGGCTACTGGAAATACAGTGTATAATCCTAGCACTGCACTGATACAAGGTATACAGCCATCAGCCAGCACACCAGTCAGGCTGCTACACTTACAACAGTAAGGATTCAATGGATTTATCTAATTGAAGTTGCATGATTGTTTAAAGTCTATGAAAGTTTGGTGAGGGGAATCTGCCATGAACTTTCTCTGGTGCATACTTAATGGCTTTCAAATTTCTTTGCAAATATGTGTCTCCGAGTTCACTCATAAGCCTGGAAGCAAAATAAAATCACTAACAAGAGGGTGAGGAAGGAGTGCAGACCAACTTAAAGGGGCAAAGTCGACAAGAGTCCACAAAATGCAGAGGGTGGTTAGGGATGAAGTTGACTTGACAGCTCTTAACTTCAGTCCCTGGGTAATGCAGGTGGATGACTCCACACTCTTCCTTGTATGGAAGTTTTCTTCAATATATTTGATTCAGATTAATTCAGATATGCTCTTGTTTATATTTTTATAATGACTTTGTGTGTACTCAGCTGACATGAGCCAAGGTTTTGGGGAATTCTTGAACTCTTCCAATTGGACATATTGGAATTGTTGTATCTTGCTTTGTGTGTGGGATATATGATTCTCATAGGCTAATCCTGGATTTTAAACCTTGCATGGAGAAAGGTAATTTTGATAGCAAAATGACACCGCCATCATATTAGGTATTGGACACTCTCTATGATGGATATATTCAATGTTATAATTACTCTCAGTAATCAGCACCATCAAACTTGTGCATCTTTGGAGAATGTCATCTTTATCAGCAAACATATCCAGACCCCCATATGTACTGTGGCAAATTTGGGATTGCTGTATGCACTAGAACTCTCTTTCGTTCACACAGGTCGGTGTTCTTTCTAGCTCTATATTTCCAACTTAGGAATTTGGGAAAACTCTTCATTGGTGTTACTATAGACTTTTGATTAGTCTATGGTAATCAGCTGTATCCCAGGCTCCTAGCATATTATTAGAGCAGTCTCTACATGAGACTCGCAGCATATCTCCCAAAGAGACTCCAGTGCACACAAAATGAAGTTGTGAGCCTACTGACCAGCACGAGGTGAAAGCAGGATACAAGCCCTCACTGACTGCACTCCAGTGATAGATAAGCCAAGACATCTGGTTTTGGCTGCCAATTATTGCCTCTTCCAAAGTTTGTGAATGGTTTCTGTAAAACCTTTCAAGTGAATTGCTTTTAAAAAATTAAAAAATAAAAATTAAGAAATTTTATTGGGTTTTGACAAAATGCCAGGGCAGTATATTCTAGCAGATACATTCAGGATGACAGTCAGGTGACTCAAAGGTAACACGGAAATAGTAGAAAACAAAAGAAACATACACTCTGACCCCCTCCAGTCTCCCTCCCACACAGGACAGCAAGTCATTTCTTCCACAAAGATTTGGTCTCCAGGCATTTGTCGCCACCCTCCTCCCTTATACATTTGAAGTTCCTCTTCCAGACATGAGTGTGTAGGGTGTCCATGATCCAAGACAATTCCCCAGTAGTCTGCTCATTTTTGCCTGATTTTGGGGTGTTTCTGGGGGGGCATCCCCTCACCCGATACACTGCAATCTCCAGTCCTATACAGTGATCCACCCCCTTTTTCCGCACTGCAAAGGATGGGGGGGGGAATCTCGGCCTGAGCTATGTCTCTTTTTGCTAGGGTAAGGCCCAGAAACAAGAGCACTCTTTTATTTTTGTTCCCTCCAAGCCTATCCATGATATGCACTAGGATCAGGTGCAGGTCTAGTGTGATAGTCCAGGCGGGAACCTACCTCTTCCAGGCAAGATGTTACACTGTGCCAGAAGTGATCAAGCACTGTACAACTCCACCCTGTGTGTATTAACGTACCCTCCCCCACACAGAAAATGGAGACAGGCTGATTGAGGCTATCACTCCCATACACCACAAACGGTGTCTCACGTATAATGCCTTGTGGAGGTACTTAAGTTGTACAAGCTGGAGAGAAGCCAAATTGACCACCTCTTGGGATGTCCCCAATGCTTCTGTCCAATCATCATTGTCGAGTGTGCCAAAATCTGTTTCCCATACCGCTCTAAGGGCTTGTAGCGTAACTGAGCAATTCAAGATGAGCGACTGATGTATTTTCACTACTTTATGATTTCCCAGGAGGGATTTGCCCTCCAGTGGGTTGAATTCAGGGACAGCTGTGAGGTTAATAGTATATGAAGTAAGTGCATGACCGAGCTGCAAGTATCAATGAAATTAGCTGCAGTGTTGATATTCGGTTTCCAGCTCCTGGAATGATTTCAGGACTATGCCACACATCACATCTCACAAAGTAGAAATTCCAATAATGTCCCACTTTCGAAAGCCCTCCATATAGGCCACCTTCTGAAGCATGCACTCCTGCCACAGCGTGTCTATGCAGTCAGTTTCCCCCACCACCCTATACAATGCAGGGAGCGCTTCCATACATTTAGGACTAATTGGGTTGCCGGAGGGATGGATCCCAATCGGCCTCCACCACACAAGTAATGGAGCAAGATAGTATCCCCAATCACCGACTTCTTGGTTGCATACGCCAGGTCTCCTTCAATGCTGTATCACCATTCATTGATAATCAGCAGGTGAGATGCCAAATAATAAGAGTATACATCGGCCACCACTATGTCCTTGCAATAAGTGGATTGAAAACCTTTATTAAGGGCAATACAGGAGGCCCCTCTCTCCCACCAGAGAAACCCACTGAGTACCCCATTGATGTTCTGAAACCAGGCTGGGGGGATGGCATAGAGATAGTTTTGTAGTTGGTAGAGCAGTCAGGGCAGGGAGCCCATCTTGAATATGGCTGACCTGCCTTTCAATGACAGTGGCAGGAGCGACCAAATCTTCACTTCTTCCTTAACTCTGGCCATGGCTGGTGTCAAGTTCTGGGACCATGACAATGACGCTTCTGGAGATATATAATCCCCTTGTTATCTGAATCCTCCTTCGGCCAGTGTCAATCCAGATGCCCAAGTCGTGGCTCATGCCAAGTCCCTTACAAGGAATCCCAGGGATTCTGAGGCATTCACATGTAGGCCCGAAGTTTTGCTGAAAAAGTGCCTGATCTCCATAATCCATGGCCCTGATGTCTCGGCACGGTAAGAAAGAATGGAATCGTCCGCATGGAGGGCAGTTCTATCAGAGAGCCCCGCATTCCATTCAAAGTGGCTCACCTGAGTGTACATCCTGACAGATACTGCCAGGGACTCATTGCCAGTACAAACAATAGAGGGGGCATCCCTCACATGTCCCCCACTGGATTGGGAAGGAATCTGGTTTGTGACATTTGCAATCCAAACCGCTGCCGACAGGCCTGTGTATAGCAGCCTGATATAGGAGAGAAATCTGGGGGCAAAATTCAGCCAACTGAGCAGAATGAACAGGTATTCCCAGCTGACCAAAACAAAGGCATTGTCAATGTCTGCCAGGAGTACAGCTGTGGGCTCTCCAAAGCGGTCCGCCAGGGCTAAAGCATTGTAAACCTATTGTATGTTATGACGTGTGTCCCAGCCGGGTATGAAGCCCATCTGGTCTGCATGGACCAAGTCTGGGATATAACACGCCAGCCTATTTGCCAGAGTTTTGGCCAACAGCTTTGCTTCTATATTCAGGAGTGAGATCGGATGATAAGAAGAGGGGACTTCCAGCAGGCGACCCAGCTTTGGGAAGACCACGATTTTGGGATGACCCCAGTCTGGCAGTAGTGTTGTCCCATCAATCACAGAATGGATCACCACCAGCAGATGTTTTCCAAGCAGGGGCATAAACAATTTGAAGAATTTGCATGGAAATGCATTAGGGCCTAGAACCTTACCCAATCACAGTCCCAACAGGGCCAATGAAAGTTTCTACCCTATAATCACTTCATCTAAGTGAACCCGGGCATCCCACACAAGAGTCTGCAGAGGAAGAGAGTCCACAAGCTCAACTATCTGCTCCCGGGTCAGTACCTCCCTCGGAGCGTATACAGCCCGGAAGTGAGCGCTGAAGTTTTGGGCTACCTACTGGTGATGGACCAACAGTTCACCCTCTGAAACATGGGCTAAAGGAATGGGTGGGGGGGTATTAAATGGCTTTGCACAACCTAATAAGTCTTTTACTTGATTTGTGCCCCCCATTGATATATTCGGCTCTGGGCCGCCTATCAGGTGTGTTTGGCCTCTTCCAGAAGCAACTGCCCGAACTGATGCCGTGCTGCCAGGCCATGGGTCTGATGGCAACTCTCCTCCAGCCTCTGTGACTCAAGCTGTTCTAGACCCTGAGCCCTATGCCGTCGCCCTCCTACACAGTAGCTGTTATCTGTCCCGCGCAGCGTTGGCTTAAAGGACAATGTTTCTGTTGATGACACTGTGCTGGCACTGAGGGGAAAGGCGCTAGCGGAAGGCTAGCCTCCAAGGCCCAACATGCAGCCCAATGGCTATCAGGGAATGGTAAGATAACCCCCTCACTACGATAGTAACATCAGATATTCTATGTAGGTAAATGGTTGAGGTTAAGAAGTAGTCCAGTCGAGATAGGGACCTGTGTACTGTAGAGAGGCAAGTGTAGCCTTCCCCGGAGGGGTGGTGTGTCCTCCAAACATCTGTTAGTCCCAGTGCAGATTTCATGGAGGTGAGTATGGAACTACCCATTGCTGTAGCGGACCTTAGGTGCGCCACCTATCTCTGTCTGCTGAGGGGTCCATCACATCATTCCAGTCACCCCTCAAAATTGACATGCCTCGAGGAAGTTCCCCCCCCCCCCAAAAAAAGATGCACTACTAGATCTGCCCCAGTGGAGGGGGGCATTTATGCAGCAGAGCATGAAGGATTCACCATATAGGATGCCTGTGACTATCCTGTACTCACGCTTGCGATCCAGCCAGGTCTAGATTGGAAGGAAGGGGACTCTGCGCTGAATCAGTATACATGTGCCTCTGTACCCCCTTTGGGAACCAGGAATGAAATATCTGAGCATAGCCATATCTGGCCAAGTAGGGAGCTCTGGCGCAAAGCAGGTGTGTCTCTTGCAGCATTAATATATTGGAGCCTACCTTCTTACCTTGTTTTAAGACCGCCCCTTGTTTGATCTTGTCTAGGATGCCATGGACATTTCATGACACAATGCGGGTTGAGCCAGAGTAATCGTCTGGTGTTGTGGCATCCATTAGATGTCTGTGCGGAGGGTTAGCGCAGCTGTGCATTTCCTGGGAGCTGGACATGCTATGCGTATGTGCATCTTAACATGCATACAACAAACAACTTTCCCTAAACTACCCACCCTCATACTTCACCAAGCAAGAAGTACCTACCACAGCATGTGTCAATGCAGAGCCCCAACAGTGGGGTACCACATGGCCACACTGAAGGGATCCCCATTCCCTACTAGTTCAAAACTCTAGAAACAATTAAAAAACCTGTCTGTAGGGTGTAAGGTCATCACAACTAAACTGCATCAGAGAAGCAAGCAGTACCAAGAACATGTTACAGATCTAATCACATTGAGTGAGAGTTCCAGGGCCGGGTGGTGTTAGGCCTAAGTCTCTGTGACGTTCACTCCTGCCTCTTTGTGACGAATCAGAATCCAAGCGCTGTAGTGTGTGGGATTTCAGCATCATCTTCTCGACTGGACAACAGAAGACCTCTTCCAGAGAGTCAAAAAAGGTGGTTTGTGGGTTGAATTCAACCCTCAGGAGAGCCAGGTACAGTAACCTATATTGCAGCTTCAGGTCCCCTAGATGTTGCTTGGTAACCGTGAAAAACTGATGTTGCTCTTGTACCATTTTAGGATAGTCAGTGAAAATCATGATGTGATTGATAAATGTTCTTGTCCTGAAGCTGTGTGTATTCGAGCATTGCGTCTCTGTCCATGGAATTCAGGATCTGTGCTATCACTGGCTGCCGCTGTGCCCTGGGGTGGGGTTGGGGAGGCTTCTTTACCAAGCCTCCACCCTGGAGACCCTATTCCCAGCCTCCATGATCGATTCCACAGTCCTTCTGAGGTTCTGATGGATCAAGGTGGCATCTGAGCCAACCGATCCAAACTTTGTGTCCAACATGTCGCACGACTGGGTTATGGCTGCCAGGAGCATTGCGTTGTTCAAGGTGGCTCCTGCCTGACCACTTTCCTTTGGGGCTGATGCAGACCCCTCCCTATTGGGCATATTTGTCCATTGTACTTTGCTTAGTGGCAGAGGGCATCTTGTCTTTTGTCATGGTGTTCTACAATGAGTGTGATGCCCTAGAGGCTGCACGCCCATCCTGGGAAGTACACCCAACCCTCCAGACCCCTATATCTGGGCGTAAGAGGCAGCACTAGCAGTTGGCATCTGATGAGGCTGTTCCTGACCCTGTCCAGCAGGAGAGGCAAAGTCGACATACAAGTTAATGTGTTCCCAAAAATGTATTGGGGGGTGTATCATCACAAGCCACACAAGGACTTAGCCTGGCCTCTTCCCTGGCAGAAGCATGGCACACTAAAGGAATTCAAAGCTGGTTGTCTCTTGGGTCTGGGTCGCACTGCAAATCTCTGTGTCGAAGTGTGGGATAGATCAAAAGTAAGAGTCCATCAATGGTGCCAACATCCAACTGGGTGTCTTCTATGCCAGTCAGCCACTCTCCTTTAAGATGACTGTATGGTCACACTGCCACTTCACACCATATCTATGTTTAGTCCCAGTTCCCACAGCAGGCAGTCTACAGCTGTACCGCAATGTACTACCGGTGGTTTATAGCATCAGTGTTCAATACAAAAGGATATTAGGTGCCTCCTCAGTACAATGCCACAATGTACAGTCTCACCTGGAACTTGCTATGTGGTTGCAGTCTGCACCTCTGATGCAGTAAAGTCGCTTCTGGAATTTGCTTCGCCTCACCCCGCTCTGGGCAATAAAGGAAGGCCCTCAATGCATCTCCCCTAGGGTGTCTTGGCTATGTATCACCACCCCTGTGGCCTGGCGATGGCCCCCATGCTGTCGGCAGGCCCACTTTGCCCTGGGCCAAGAGCCTTCTGCTTTGATTGTTGGGTGCTGCAGTACCACCACCAGGGTTCTTGCATCGTGGCTCACCACTGTGACCCAGTAAGTTGCCTTCGGGGTACTCTGCCTGTCAGGTGTGCCCCTCTGGGGCCAGGAGTGCACAGCTCAACTCCTCCTCCATAGGCCCTCAGGAGCACTGCCATACACAAGTCCAGGGTACGCTCCTAGTGTGGCTGGCCACAGTCATGACCCTCCCTAGGTGCAGGCGGGACAGAGGCAGAGGATCCCCACACGTGAATCTGCTGTGGTATTCTTGGAGCCAGGGTCTCCGGACACACCTACAAGTTGCAGTAGTGTCCCTGCCTCCAGGGACCATGCGGCTGCGCAGCCCCCATAGCCACATCTCTGGCTGATACTTTATGAAGAAATGTTCTGCCATTAAACGCAGCCTCTCACTGCGTGAGGGGTTTCAAATGTAGCCGGATTGCGATGTTTGAGTGTGGTGTGGTGCAGGATCATGTTGGATGATGTGGTGACGTTCGGCAGCTGTTTTAAGATGCAGTGACCATCAATCGCTGCTCGCAGGGATTCCTGGGGGTGGGGCGGCACGCGGGCGGAGGAAGGGCACAGAGGAATTCATAATAAAATGAGCCGCTCCTCTCCCTGCCTTCCTCCGGATGCTGCAGGCACAGGCTCCCAGCCTGCCCTGCGGCCAATCCTGATGCTACTCAAAGCAGCATCAGGATTGGCTGGGAGCGCCCAGCCAGGGTGCTCCCAGGTAGACTGGGAGCCTGTGCAGGCTCTCTCAAGCCCGGCAACTGTGTTGCCGGACTTGAAAGTGCCTACTGCGCATGTGTGTTTTGGCTGGCAGGAGACGGCCGGCCAAACATACATGCGCAGTGAGGGTGAGTGCTGAGCACTCCCCCCTCAGTGCACATCACTCCTGTGTCCCCACCCCTTTCAAAGAAAAGGATAATAAACAATGTTTATTATCCTTTTCTTTGAAAGGTTTTGCCGCTGCTGGCAGGGGTGGCGATGCTCCTCCGCCCTTATGGAGGAGCCTCCCCTAGCCACCATATTAGACAGTCAAGCCATGTCCAAGCGGATTACATTTTGGATGTAGGTGGACATTGAGCAAGATCAAAATTCTGTCACATATAGAGAGGTAAACCACAGGCTGAAGTGGTTGGGGCTGAGCCTCATGCTGTAAGCTGGGATAGGTAGAATAAAAATGTGAATGGCACTTCGACAGACCGATGTATAGAGACCTGGCTGATCACCCTTATAAGTAAGTACATCATTTATGTAATTGTATATAATTTTATTAAACCCAAAAGGTCTTGGTTAACAGCAGACCTAAATGCAGAGATAAAATGTTAACCTCGATATGGAGCGCATAAAACTGCCTATTATTAGACTATACAAAGACACATTACTCTGATTTCTTTCCAGAGAACCATGAGTTCTCTCAGCAAATAGAAATGGTTATTCCTGCAGCTCGCAGATCCCTTTGCAAAGGGTCAGATCCTTTAGCAGACTGTGAAATACTTTCCCACAAATCATGAGTAATACAGATGGTCATTTCTTCTTCCGCAGAGCAATCAAGACATGGATATGTTCCATTTAATGTGATTATTGCCCTTTTATTGACCTTTAACTGTGCATTTGATTCACAGTGCCAGAAACCCACCACAGTGACAGATATGTGCATAATAAATCAAACAATATAATACCACAAAAGAAAATGTACAGGCTGCAGGCAAAACACTTAAACTTTGATGTCTGGAGATGGCTTGTCTATAAAGACCACGGCTGCAATTTCAGTCAGTAGCCGGTAAGCTTTCTCCAGTTACCATCCCAATACTACATTTATTGAGAAATTCATATTCTTTGTTACTTAGATTGTGGAGTCCTTTGCTGTGTGTTAAAATACGCACATTTGCTTATTATTTGTCGGTCTGATTTTCTCAGTCATTCCTTTGATTAAACAATGTCAATGCAGTCACATGGGCATCTGTGCATGCTTTCACAAAGTTGTGTTGTTAAGCCTGGTTCAAGGACTACCAAAGCCAGAACCATTTATTTGCATGTATATACATATAAATAAATGTGCAGCTGCCCACCTCCTTGTCGTGAGAACGCTAAGTCTAAACTGTGACAACATGTAGAAACCATATGGAGAGATGAGCGAAGAAGTCCCCAACCATTTTTAAGCATAGACACAATACAGAATAGAATTTTGTGCTCACTATTTTCTCCTACAGTAGTGCCATTACCTGCTTGTCCCATGGCTGTTGTAACATCTTATGGGAAGCCATTTAAGTATTTTAAAAGGCCCATGGGGATCCTGGGAAATATAAGACACAGCCTTTTCGGGTTTACCTGACTATAGGCTATATAATCCATTTTGAAACAACTAAGTTTAATGAAGAATGTATATGTGCTCTAATAAAGTGGGCGGATTGTGCCCTGGACATTTGTTGGCATTCAACCTGGACAAGTGGTGGCTTTTATGTTCTCTGACCTTGAACAAGTTGTTCTCATGGTTGGGAATGGACCAATTGCCAAAAATCTGTTTAGTGTGACATATGTCACCCAGAAAAGTGCCCTCCATCCACTATGTTGAACTGACATGTTCATTAGCAAAGGCAAAAGTAAAAATGTACTTTTTTTCCTTTGCTTGTATTTCAATAAGCGCCTTTAAAAAGGGGGTGGGCCTGTGTAGTAGCCCCGAAATTTTAAGGTAAGGTCTTGATTGAGGTCAAAATTCAAAGTCGCATCTGTGCATGCCAGGCTGCACTTCCATGCTGCTAATATTACTTTTGTGTCAGCTACAAATCAGGACCATGGAGGGAATGACTGGCACATGGACACTGTCGGGGATGGGTATAGAGGCGTTAATGAATGCACACAACATGTCCTTTTACCACGTCTACCTGCAGATTGTTAAATTTGGAATGGGATGTGAGAGGAAGGGCTTGTGAGACTGGCTACCCAATCCATCCTAGCTTTTCTAAACCTATTCCCTTCAATCCCAGACATAACCCCAAATGAGGTGAGTTGGAAGCAAGACATGGAAGGACCATCTCAGCAGCCACAATCAACCCCCATGGAAACTCTTGACGCAAAAATTCAGTCTGAGAGTGTTGTTGGCGTTTCCAACAGAGATACCTCATCAATCAAATCAATTAGTACTTGTTAAGTGCGCTAATCACCCCGAGGGGTATCCAGGTGCAGGTGGAGCTACTCAAACAGCCAGGTCTTGAGTCCACTCCTGAAATCGCAAGGTGGTGGGGGTTCGGAGGAGGAGGTCGTTCTAGGCTTTGGCTGTGAAGTGGGAGAAAGAGAGTCCTCCGGCTCAGGTACGATGGATGCGGGAGATGGAGGACAGGGCCAGGGAGGAAGACTGGAGGTGTCTGGCAGAAGGTCAGGTGGTTGTTCAGTTATTTGGTCCCGTGTTGTGGAGGGCTTTGTAGGCATGCTTGAACAGCTAGAAGTGACATCTCTTTTTGACAGGGAGCCAGTGCAGGCTGTGGAGATGTGGGAGATGTGGGGTCGTCTGGTCAGGTCCAGGATGATTCTGGGTGCTCTGTTCTGGATTGTTTGGAGGAGTCTAAGGAGGGGGGTGGTCGTTCAGGTGTAAAGGGCATTCCAGTAGTCCAGTTGACTGGTGATGGGGGGCTATGTGATGGTTCTTCTGGTGTCGGTTGGGATCCATCTGAAGGCTTACGGAGTATTCTGAGGATGTTGACACAGCTGGAGGCAACCAAGTTGACCTGACGTTTCATGGAGAGCTTGCAGTCGAGGATGATTCTGAGGTTGCAGGCATGCAGGCCTGGGTGGTGGAGGAGGATTCTGGTCCGAGGGTAGAGGACCACAAGGAATCGTCCCATGGTGATGGGGGAAGGGTCTTCCGAAGAGGAGGACTTTGGTTTTGTCGGTGTTGAGTTTGAGGAAGTTGGCTCTTATCCAGTCAGCAACGTTGGTCATGGTATTCTGGAAATTCACTCTGGTGGTGTTGGTGTCTTCGTTGAGGGAGAGTATGAGCTGGGTGTCGTCGGCTTAGGAGATGATGTTGAGACCATGGTGGCGAGCGATGGGTGCCAGTGGAGCCATGTAAACATTGATCAGTGTGGGGCTTAGTGAGGAGCCCTGAGGTACACCACAGATGATGCTCTTGGGGTGGGGGGTGTATGGTGGGAAACAGATTCTGAGTGTGTCTGTTGAGAAAAGAGGATAGTAGCTTGAGGGCAGAGTTCAGTTTGTCAGGGTGTAGGGCAGGAGATTGGTGGTAGGAATGGGGAGGTCAGGCTGCAGCAGCTGGGGTTCTTAGTTTTTGTAGATGTTTGGGATCTTGGTGTGGAAGTATTCAGCAAGTGAGTTGCTGACGGCCTGGGAGGGCTAGATGGTGTTTTCGATGACGTCTGGAGCGGAGAATTCACTGATGATGTGAAATAGTTCCTTGGTGCGGTTGGTGGACTGGAGGCGGGTGGCGAATGCTGCTTTCTTTGCATCTCTGATGGCGTGGTGGAGGGATTTGAGGGCCCTCTTGAAAGCTATGTGGTCGCTTGGGTCTCTGCTGGAGCGCCAGTATCTCTCTAGAGGTTTGCATTTTTCTGCTTTGAACTCTGGGGTGAACCAGTTGGCATGCCTGTTGGTTCTTCTGTTGCTGAGAGTTTGGAGGGGTACGATGGAGTCTGGGCTAGTGGTGATCCATTCTGATAGGTGGGCAGCGGCTCGATTGATGTCGTCGGAGGTGTGGAAGGTGTTGGTTTTAAGAGTGGTCGTCCATTGGGATTCGGTAATGGTGTTCCAGCTTCAGCAGGTGGTGGGGGTTGGGGGGTCACAGTGGCCTGTCGGGTGACAGCGATGGTAAAATCGATGATGCTGTGGTCTGTCCAGGTGAGCGTGGTTGTGTGGCTGAACTGGATCTTGTCACTGGACGTGAAGATGGGATCAAGGATGTGGCCGGCAATGTCTGTGGGGTTGGTGACGATCTGTTTGAGGCCCAGGTTGTCCAACGAGTCTAGCAGGGTGGCCGAGTTGCTCTCTGAGGAGTCTTCAAGATGGAAGTTAAGGTCGCTGAGGAAAAGGTAATGTCTGGATTCCAAGGCGAGGGGGGTTGATTTTCGGGAATGGTGTTTCAGAAGGGAGGTCAGGGTCCAGGTGGTCTGTAGGAGAGGATACCTCTGATGGGTGAGTTGGTGCTGGCGTGGAGGTGGAAGTTGAAGTGTTCCATGTGGGGAGAGGGGGTCATCGGAGGTAGTGAGACGAATGGTGTCCTTGTGGATGATGGCAATTCCGCCTCTGGGTCTGCCTGGCGGTCCTTATGGGTCATTTTGTAGCTGGTTGGGGTGGTGGTGGCGGCTAGGTCAGGGGCTGAGGAGCCATTGAACGAAGTCTGAGGAACACAACATACGGTCTGGTAGTGGTGATGGTGTTCCAGAGTTTGATGGCTTCCTTGGTCAGGAAGCCGATGTTGAGTAGCAAGCATTGTAGTTTGGGCTGGTGGTCGGTGGTCTCAGTAGGGGTGTGTGGTTCCATGGGGTTGCAGTGGAGGCAGGCGAAAGCTCCTTTGGTGTCCTTGGCTGAGCGGGTGCAGTAGAGTGGGCCGCTGCGACCAGGCTCCATGCCTTGGAGAGCAGACGTAGCGCAGTGGTGGACAGTCTGAGGGCCAGGACACTGGGTGCAGTCAGGGAGCGGACGGGCACAGACAGGCTTGCCTTTGGGGCACCTTTTGCATGGTCGCACAGCAGCTGGCGTTAAGTAGCCTGAGGGGGGTGCGGGTCAGTGGGGTGGGGCCTGTGACATGTCATGTGCCAAGAGGAATGGCTACTGGCCAGTTGCCTAGTAACCAGTCGCACGGGGCAGTTAGCTGAGGCAGGGATCAGGGGTGCTGATCAGGTGGAGTCTCTTGTACCTGATGAGGCTTCAAGAAGGCTCAAAGTCACACAGGAGAGCCGGGTTAGAGGTGACACAGACTTGCTAATGCCGCACAGCAGCCGACATTAAGAAGCCTGGGGGTTTGGGGGGGATGCAAGGCCTGCGATGTGCTAGAGTTGTAGACCAAGAGGAATGGCACCGGCCGGTTGCATAGCACCAATGGCACTGGACAGGTGGAGTCCCTTGTCCCATATGAGGCTTCAAGGGGGCTCAAAGGCGCGCAGGAGAGCAGGGTAGGGGGCCCTCAAAATTCACTGACATAATTGTAGGGTAAGATTTTATACTAGTTTCATACATTCATAAGATCATAAAAAAATAGAATATTTTATTTCTTGTAGATTAGAAAACCATCTTCAGTTTCATGTTTGTTATAACTTTTTAATACATTATGGGAGTTGTAAAAATATTACATTATATTTTGTATGTTTAGAAACATGCATTCGTTTAGCTTAAAACATTCACATTCAAAGTACTCAGTGAGAGAATTAAATTTTATAAAAAACAATTAATTAATTTTCTTACTAAACAAAAGCAGTTTAGTAATGTACATCTAGGTATTTCTCACAGATGTATTGCAATAGGTAGGGCATGACAGTGCCACTACTGAAAGTCCTTGTGATATGGGACAATACACAGACATACCTACCACACAATCAGATCAAGTAGAAGATCCAGAAGAAAAGCTAAAGTTTCGCCAATCCCAGAATCCACACACGTTGCAAATGAATGAACAACAGCCAGGAAACCACCCCAACATCTTTGAGAGGCCGGCAGATGGGTTGCAGGTTTTTGCAGCATCATAGTAATGCCACCACTTATCATAATGCTAGTCTCCTTGCTATAGATCATGGTTCTCACACATTTCAGTTGTTTGGGGGTTTAGAGGCTTCATTGCTGTCTGTGCAGTGCCTGTAAGCAAAAAACATAAAAACTGTAAATTAACAACTAATGTGTATGAATTGTACAATGTCACAGTTGATTGATGGTCATGAAAGTTTCAGAAAAACAGTTGAGGAAAGTAAATTATGATGAATGAAAACTTTGATAATCTCACTGACTCTGTAGGTAAACCTGTGACAACAATGCAGCATGGACGCACAACACAGACGTAGGCATCACCAACACGTTACAGATTGATATATGGAACAGGTACATCTGGATCAGGCTACTACCAATTTCTCTGGGGGTGCTGTAAAAATACAAACTGAAGTGGCCCACTGCTGTTGTGATGTCGTACGTGGCTTAGTGCAGGTTACATCTGTCTTAGAAAAAAAAAAGATAGCCAATATTTATCTGAGTTAAACAAGACCAAAATGACAAAAGTCCAACATACACAAGTCAAGATATCTCTTTTTAAAAGTTTTAAACAAGTCTTAATCCACAGAAATTAATGGATGTATCTCTTTAGCACAAAGTACCTGGAATGCATCAAAAACACAAACTATGTGGGCCACAGGGGCGGTGTGGCGCCGGAAAAGCAAACCAAAGCATCAGATGATGCACCAATTCTTTCCTTGCAGGTGAGACAATGCATTGGTTCCTTGCTGGCAGGGGTGGTGATGCCTTGATTCTTTCCTTGCAGGAAAGTGATGCATTGATTTCCAGACACACAGCCTCGGTTCCTTAGTGCGGTGCAGGGCTGATGACAAATTGATTCCCAGACATGCTGTGATGATGGAGCCATGGTGAAACAGTCTCTGCCTCGATTCTGCAGGTGCTGCATCAATTTTTAAGCCGTAAGAAAGGTACTGGGTTGATTCTGCAAGTGTTGCGTCACTTTCTCAGCTGTGGGACAGGCGCTGTGTTGATTCTGCAAACGTAGCATTGATTTTCTGCTTCAAATTACCACCTTGCACTTCCAAGGGCCCAGGGACTGTAGATGGCACCACTTGGCAAGTCAGGACTCTCAGTAGAAGATTCCAGGCACTGTCAGATGAAGTCTTTGATGTCCCTGAAACTTCTTAACATGAGGGAAGCTCAGTTCAAGCCCTTGGAGAACCTTGGAAAGCAGGAAGTAGAAAGCAAAGTCCAGTCCTTTCACTCCCAGGACACAAGCAGCAAGCAGCAGGCCAGCACAACAAAGCAACAGGCAGAGTGGCAGTCCCTCCTACAACATCCAACTCTTCTTCCTGGCAGAATTTCCTCAGTCCAGATGGATTATAACATTGTTGGGTCAGAAGTGCAGTACTTATACCCATAGGCAATGTCAGGAAATGCAAGCTATTACCTTTTTGCAGGAGTGAAATGGGCATGAAGTAGAACCTAACTTCAATGTGTAAGAAGCAGACCATGAAATGGTCAAGACTGACCCACCGTAAAGACAAAGCTTGGTTAAGGTGGACACCACCCACCCACTGCACAACGTCTGAATGGTTTTACAGCTTCTGAAAAATAAATAACGTGGCTTAGGAATATGCACAAACAAAGTTGTTATAGTAATGTGATCCACTCCCACATACCTACTGTCCCTTCCTCCTTCTATAAATAGGTGGTTTCTTTGGCTAAATCCATTATTACTATAACTAGGAAACAGAACTCAGAATCTTAAATCATAGAACTCATACAAGGAAACATACTCCACATATAGATATGAGTAGGGATCATGAGCTGCCTTAACAATAATTCCTCACAGGATCATACTTTTGTAGTAACACCATTCATTGTTTTCCATTAATGTGCATATCCTGAGAGATATATATATATATATCAGTTCATTAAACCTTGAGTAACAATAATAACAAGTATTTCCTGTCCTTTTTTGATTAGGAAAATAACAAGACGGTTGAAATCACCATGTAGGAAGCTAGCCTAGAGTGTGGCGGGTATCTATGGTGCTTACACCTTATACCAGGTTCAGGTATCCTCTCTCAGTGAAGTGTAGGCAGTGTCTAGAAGCCAGGCTCCCTAGAGGTAGCTGTGGATGAGCAGCCAAGGCTTATCTAGGAGACATGCAAAGCTCATGCAATACCACTACAGTCACACAGTATGTACGCACAAAAAAGAAAATACTTGGTTGTACAAACCTAAAGGTACTTATTTTTTGGAACACAGTATCAGAAAATACTAGAGAGGCAACCCTCCAATAGGAGGTAAGTAAATACACTTATATATATATACACACACACACACACTAATAAACAGTAAGAGGCATAGAAAGGGTAGAAAACTGTGTAAAATAGGAATAACCAATAGTAGACCTAGGGGGAGCCCAAACCATATACTGAGAAAGTAGAATTCAAACTCAGAGCCCCCACCTAGGTAATTAAATTGTGTAGAGGGGAGCTGGGTGTACTAGGAAACCACACATGTAAGTAATGCAGTACCCCCCAGTGACCGGGAATGCAGGATTAAAACACTGGATTTCCCCCCAAACCACACCAAAGGATGAAAGGAAGACACCCAGAACAGCCTGCAAGAAATCAGCAATGGATTACCAAAGATGGAGACCTGTGGAGAAAGGGGACCAAGTCCAAAAGCATCTGTGGAGTCCGGGGAGGTGGAGGGAGGAGATACTATCTATCCACAGGTACCTTTTAGAGTTGGTCGGCGAAGAAGCAAGACAGGTCAGCACTGCAGCACAGAAGCTCGATTAGAGTTCCTGAGGCATGCAAAAGGTGTCCCACGTTGGAAGCTGGATTGCAGATGGGTGTTGGTGAAGAATTTCTACCAACAAACCTTGGCAAAGGCAAATTCATGATTGGAAGAAAAGAGGTGCTGCCAGGAACCAGCATGGCCAGGAGGACTCTATCCAGAAGGGGGAGTCACAGGGGACCCTCTGCATGGCAGAAGGCCTACAGGAGAAGAGGCAGAACCCACATGTGTCCCACAGGACAGGGACACAAAAGTCGCTGAAGCAGCCCACGCAGCACCACAGAGGTTGCTCCCACGTCGCTGGAGGACCACACAGAGGTCCAGGAGTTTAAGGAGGGAGTGCTGGGGGCTGGAGCTACATGTTGCCTGAAGTTCCCCATGGAGGTGAAGCAAACGAGCCTTGGCACCACCACCCGTGATGCAGGATCTATGCCACTCAGGATGAGGGGAGATCCACGCAGCCAGTAGTCGAGGCAGCCAGATATCTGCGGATGCAGGGGAGTGAAGCCTTCACCCCAAGGGAGATTCCTTCTTCTTCTTGTGCAGGCTGAAGATTCGCAGTCTTCAGAAGACGCACAGCCAGGGAAATGTTGCAAAGCTGGCAGAATTCTGGATATCAATGTTGCAGCTTGTAGGTTCCTGGAAGTTCCAGTCGTGTTTCTGGAGGCCAGAAGTCGAAGCAGAGGTTGCAGAGGAGTCCTGGTAGAATATTGCAAGCTGAATCTGACGACCCACCCAGGAGAGAGACCCTAAATAGCCCTGATAGGGGGATTGGTCACCTAACCAGGTAAGCACCTATCAGGAGGGGGCTCTGATATCATCTGCCTGGCCTAGCCACTTAGGTGCTCCCAGAGTTCCCTGCCAACCTTGGAATCAAGATGGCAGAACTCAGAGACCCTCTGAAGGAGCTCTGAGCACCACCCCTGGGGTCACTGGTGGTCACTCCCCTTTCCATTGTCCAGTTTCCCACCATAGCAGAGTGCTGAAGTGGTGTAGACTTTTTCATGCAAGGAGGGCACCAAACGTGCCCTTCAAAGCATTTCCAGTGGCTTGGGGTGGCTACCCCTCCCAAGCCTGTAACATGTATTTGCAAAGGGAGAGGGTGTAACACCCCTCTCCCAAAGAACATCTTTTGTTCTGCCTTCCTGGGCTTGAGCTTCTCAAGCAACTGGAGGGCAGAAACCTGTCTGGTGGTGGTGGCAGCAGGTGGGCTGCCCGGAAAACCCTGTAAGACTGGTGGTAGCAATGCTGGGGGTCATCTAAGGAGCTCCCAGAGTGCATGGAATCATACTTCCAATACTTGCAACAGTATTGGGGTATGATTCCGACATGTTTGATACCACACATGCCCAGGTTCTGAGACACCATTATGTAGCTGGGCATAGGTAGTGACCGACGTCCTGTGCACATATAAAATGGCATCCCGCACTCACGAAGTCCAGTGAAATGGGGCTGGAGTTCATGGGGGCACCTTTGTTAGTGCAGGGGTTCCCTCACACCCAGGTACCTGCACCCTGCCCTCTGGGCTGAGAGGGCCTACCATAGGGGTGACTTACAGTGACCTTTAGTGAAAACTGGTGCATGCACCCATTTCACACAGGCTGCAATGGCGGGCCTGCAGAACCCTTTGCATGGGCTTCCTATGGGTGACAGAATAACTGCTGCAGACCAGAGGGATCGCCTGGAACCATAATGCCCTTGGTACTTAGGTACCATATACTAGAAACTTACATGGGGGACCAGTATGCCAATTGTGGGAAGAAAAATATACAATTTAGAGGAGAGAGCAAAACTACTGGGGTCCTGGTTAGCAGGAACCCAGTAGACACTGTCAAACATAGTCAAACATACTGACAACGAGTGTAAAATGGGGATAACCATGCCAAGAAAGAGGGCACTTTCCAACACTCCAATTCACCAATTCATCAAAAAATAAAAAGCAGTCAGATAAGTCTCTGTAAAGCCCTTATCCCAGGTTGGAATGCTGTTACCTAAATCGACAAGATTGCTTCATTAATGATGTTTATTGTTTGTTATGCCTTGCAGGTCGCCTAGAGGTCAGCAGCGAGAATCCGGAGGAAACGGGAAGCCCGATGCCAGAAGATGATCCAGCAGAATCCAGCAGGAGTAGAGAATGTCGAGCACACGAGCAAGAGGGAAGTGGAAGGCTGAAGGCATGCCGACACAGCAGCAAGACTCCGACACCTACATCGACAGGTAAGAACAGATGAGTACGGGCAAGAACGCATAATAACAAGCGTGCATCCCAGTGCATCACACAGTCTTAAAGGCTATGCGCTTCAGCACTAAAGGGACTGTGCAACCTGATGCGCCTCACAGCCTTCACAGCGCATCCAACGGTCCTCACCAAGACCATCCCCACAGGTTTAGGTTTATCAAGATACGACGATGAAAGAGGTGAATAAGGCAGAGGGCATGTATGTGACAATCAGGCACCCAAGTACTATCCTCAGGTCCATACCCTTTCCAATTAATTAAATAAAACAGTCTGTGATGAACACGTATGGCTTCTACTTTGAATTCTGGTTCATTATCCACCATAATAACTGGAGGTATTTTAGGAAGTACAGTTCCAAGGGCAACTGTTTTTAACAATTATACATAAAAAACTGGATGTACTTGTATTTGAAGAGGTAAGCCCAGTTTCATAATGACATTATTCATCCTCTTGATAATCAGATAAGGGCCTATGTAACGTGATTGGAATTTTCGTGGCCCCTTCAAATTGAGGTGTCATGACGTGTTGAGGGCCACACTTGGTCTCCAACTTGATAGTCAGAACTCGCTCTTCGATGCTGATCTGCATTTTCTTTATATGTCAGCTTTGCTTGCTCCAAATTGGTCTGTGCTGTGTGTTGGAGAAACATGATTTTCTCTACAAAATTCTGGACTGCTCGAACCTAAGTAGTATAAGTGGATGAAAGCAACAGAAAATGAGGTTGCAGATCATAATTACATTAAAATGGGGTTACCTTGGTAGAGCTATGTTGAGCATTATTACAGGCAAATTCTGCAGTCCACAGTAATTTGTCCCAATCTGTAGTATCACTCAATACTTGGCACCTACCATATTGCTCTAAAAATTGACCATGTAAATGTACTATGGATTGCAAAAAATATGTCTGAGTGTCTTAGAAGTAGCAAACCTGATAATGGTGTAAAATGAGCCATTTAGAAAACATGACCATAAGCGTGGTATAGCCATGGTCTGTTTTGGGTAGTTACACTATAATATATAGTTAGAGTGTATGCCATGGGTGTGGAGGAGTGGAAAAGGGGTGTAATAGGCCAGCAGGTACTTGATGTGAATTTTTATTCTGGGCACAAATAGCACATCTTTGTGCAAACTGTTTTGTAATATTCACAAGTTTAGGCCATCAAAAATGAAGCCTAACCAATTCTAGCATCATCTTTTTTCAGGATGCCCTGCCAGTATAATGCTTGTTGCTGTAAGACTGTAGTGGGAACAAACAGACGATTCTGTACATAAGACATATTGTTTATAACCTTATTATCTTATTTATGTAGGATATCTTGTGCTTCTCTGCTTTGCTGTGCAATAGCTACATCTGCCAAAAAATACTTTTCCGTTTTTATAGCCCCTAAGATACGGTCAGCGGGTGTAATTGGACAACTTTCAGATTCTTGTTCTCCTACTTCATGTCCTAAACGTGACAATGGATTTGCTTTCCCATGTTGTCTGCTGGCTTGAAATAGGATTACAAAATCATAAGCAGCAAACAATTGGGTCTAGCATAACTGTGTCACAGATGGCACCTTGGCAGACTTCAGGTATTTGAGATTTTGGTGGTCAATGATGACAGTGACAGTATGCAAAGCACACATCAAATAATGCCGCTATTCCTCAAAGGCCTTCTTAATGGCGAGGAGCTCCTAGTCAACTACAGAATAATTCACTTCAGCTGGACTAAGTTTGTGATAAATGTAAGCTAGTGGGTAAGGTTGATCCATTTCCTTGATTCTCTGTGATGAGACCCGCCCAACAGCCACCTGAAATCTTCTGCCTCCACAATAAAAGGTTGTGAAGTGTCTGGATGTTGTAGAATATGTGTGTTAATTAAAGCCATTTTTAAATGCTGGAAGCATGTTTTGCTGCCTCAGTCCACCGAAAGACTACTCCTTTTTTTAACAATTGTGTTATAGGGGATACCAAGGTGGAAAATGATCAATAAATAGCCAGTCAAAGTTAGCAAACCAAAGAAAACTTTGCACTTCTTTCACTGTTTAGGGGTTTTCCATTGTACTTTAGCTGTAACTTTGTAAAGGTCCATACTAACCCCTTGTGAAGAGAGAACAAACCCCAAAAAGCACACTTCAGAAGTATGAAACTCAAATTTCCCTAATTTCACAAAGAGCTTATTGTCTTGTAACCGTTGCAACACTGCTCTGACATGTTTCTCGTGTTCTGTCATGGAAGGGGAGTATATTAATATGTCATCAAGATAAGCCACCACACACACATCCAGAAAATCCCTTAACACTTCATGTATGAAAAACTGAAAGGCAGCAGGGGCATTACACAAACTAAATGGCATCACAAGGTATTCATCAAGCCAAACTTAGTATGAAATGCCATTTTTCACTAATCCCCCTCCCCACTCTCACTAGAGGATAGGCCCCTTTCAAGTCTATCTTGGTAAAATCCTGAGAATCCTTTACTTGATCTAATAGACTAGAAATAGTAGGCAGAGGATAACGGTTCTTCACAGTAAAATCATTGAGCGCTCTGTAATCTCTGCAGGCATGTACCTCACCCCCTTATTCAGGTACAAAGAGAAAGAGGCTGGGGAACGGGATGGCCTGATAAATCCTATCCTTAACATTTCATCTAGAAATTCCCTGAGATGGATGTTTTCTTTTTCTGTTAGTGCATAGATCCTACTACATGGAATGCGGTCCCCAGGGATCAGATCGATCTGGCAATCATACAGGTGATGTGGAGGGAGAGTAGTAGCCTTTTGATAATCAAACACATCTGCCAGATCTTGATAACATGGGGGAATCTGAGGACCAGCTACAACTAGAGATAATGCTGCTATTTTCTGGATGTACACTTGAAGTCTGTTGGAAACAATGTTCACTACCGTAGGAAGAACAAAAGGTAAGCTGATGACTTTTCCGATCAATGACTGGATTATGGGTCTCCAGCCATGGAATTCCCAAGATAGCCTGAAAGCTTGAAGCTTCTATTAGCTCAATGTTTATCGTCTTTGTATAAGTTCTATGAATGTCAAGTCTTAAGGCAGTAGTTGCATCAGTTCTTTAAACCTTGGTTAACAATAATAACATATATCTCTTGTCCTTTTTTGATTAGGAAAAAAACAAGACGGTTGAAATCACCAATCCATCAATAAATAAAAAACAATCTGATAAGTCTCTGTAAAACCCTTGTCCCAGGCTGATATTCTGTTACCTAAATCTGAAAGATTGCTGCTTTAATTATGTTTCTTGTTTGTTATGCCTTGCAGGTTGCTGAGAAGTCAGGAGCAAGAATCCATGAGGAAGCCCGATGAACCGGATGCCAGAAGATTAACCTGCTGAATCCATCAGGAGCAGAGGATGTCGGGAGTACAGACGAGAAGGAAGTGGAAGACTAAAGGAATGCCAACTACTTGCAAGACCCCGACACCAACAGATAAGAGCAGGTGAGTACAGGGAAGGACACACAACAACAAGTGAGAGTCCCCGTGCAGTCTTAAAGAGCATGTGCTCCACTCCCGAAACGGACTGCACAGCCAGACGCACCGCACAGCCTTCACAGGGCGCCAGACAGACATACTTGAAAGAAGTCTTTGTAGTGCACAGTACCCTGTTCTGGACCAAAACACACTCCAGGGGGTTGAAGACTGCTTTGTGTGAGGATAGGCACAGCCCTATTAAGGTACAAGTGTCAGCTCCTCCCACCACCCTTGCTCAGGAAGACCCATGAGCCTGGTGATGGGCCTTCAGGATATGCAGGGCACACCTCCGCTCACCTGGTGTGACAATCTAGATTGAATGCATAAACAGCCCAACTGTCATCCTGACCCAGACATGTATTAGCAGACAGGCAGAGGCACCAAATGATTAAGCAAGAAAATATTCACTTTCTAAAAGTGGCATTTTCAAACTTACAATTCAAAAACCAACTTCAACAAAAATGTATTTTAAATTGGGAGTTCACAAACCCCACACTCCACATCTCTGTCTGCTCCCAATGGGAAATTGCACATAAAACATATTACAAGGCAACCTCCATGTTACCCTACAGGAAAGATAGGCCTTGCAATAGTAAAAGACTACTTTGGCATTATTTCACTATTAGGACATGTAAAACACACCAGTACGTGTCCTACCTTTTTAAATACATTGCACCTTGGCCATGGGGCTGCCTTGGGTTTACCTTAGGGGTGACTTGGGGGGTAATAAAAGGGAGGGTTTGGGCCTGTCAAGTGAGTGCACTCAACAGGTCACAAAGGCAGTTTAACTCTCTCTCTCTCTCTAGCTTTCTTTCTTTCTCTCTCTCTCCAATGGCAGGACTGAGACATGTTTGCAGTGCTACTCATGCGGGTGTAACAATTGCTGAAGGCCCACTAGCACCATTTGATTTACAGGCCCTGGGTACACATGGTGCACTATACCTGGGACTTACTAGTAAATCAAATAGGCCAATCATGGAGCAACCAATCACCAATACATTTTAGACAGAGAGCATTTGAACTTCAGCACTGGTTGACCGTGGGAAAGTGGCTAAAGTCCTAAAGCCAACAAAAACAGGTCTAAACAAATTGGATGATGAACGCAAAATGTTTGGAGATAACCTTACAAAAAGGACCTGGTCGAACAGTTTGGTTTAAGAAATGGAAAACAATATTGTACTTCGTTGTTCTAGATAAATATGTTTTGTTCTTACAACACAAAATGATTATGGTTCCTGAATATAAGATTATTTTATTTAAAAGCTTTAATAAACATGTAGTCTTGAACTAGTTTTGCATATTTGCTTTTGACTTACCTAAAAATAGTTAGTAGTTATCTCTGTATGAGATGCTCTACCCTCAGCAGCGCAAGGGGCATCTTGTTTGTGATGTTTTTATGGTATTCCTTCCTCAGGATTAGATTTTGAATCGACCTCCATATTGTGAAGTCCCCTCCTCATACCAAGATCAGAAATTGTTACCCTAACCCTAAAATTACTCTCCTGTCTTTCTCTGCATGCCAGCCAAACTTCTCATCCTCCTCATCACAACATATAATGCCGCCATTGTGAAAGGGCCTTAAGTATCTTGGACTAGTTTTTATAGTTTGCACCTGATTTACACTTGAATCGAATTGATGGGAACTGCATTTCCTTAAACTGATTTTTCTGACTAGTCATAATTAGGAAATGCTTTGTACATACAATTTGAGATTCTTTATTTGGAATCGCAAAAATAGTTACCATCAAAAGAAACACATTGCAAATAATAACTACCAAATGGCCTTTTACACATAAGGAAAGGGATTATGACCTCACAAACATCCACAAATAGCGATTTCCACCATTTGCGAATGCAAACATCTTTTGTACATCTGGCCCTTGATGGCTTCCATCACTCTTTCTTCCCCCATTCCCCCACCCTAATAATTAATATGAGTATCCTAGGAAGGAGAAGTAATGGGAAGGACTGGGACCTGAAATCATAAATCTCAGACCTTTTTCAGCACCGTCTCAAATATGTTGCATGCTCCACCAGTAGCATCAACCAACTATTAAAGAGGGGAGAGCAGCCAAACCTAGACACCCAGGTGCACTCTTGATAAGATTAAAAGAGGTCAGGAGAGGAGTGTGTTAAGGATTTTTAGCCACACCAGTGGGTGGGCTCAGCCAGACCTAACCTCCAAAATTCAGTTTCTTCCATTTTGGATTTTTAAAGAAGGTTGCTTCCTGGGATTGATTTTAGCCACACTTCCCAGGAAGTGGCAATCCAAGAAGGTAGAGGCATGCCTGTGATTGGGCAGTTGCCCCCCCTGCTCTCCACCCCAGGAGAAAGGATAAATGTGGCAGAGCTGCACCCACACCTCAGAACCCTACAAGGAACAACATCAGAAGAAGAAAAACAGCCCTGCTGGACCACTGACCTGCACCTGGACTGCATTCTGAAGGACTGCACTAGCAGCACACGTGGGCTGCACCACTAAAATGACTTTGCCTGGCTTCAACTGTTTCAAGAAGGGTATCCCTGCTTGCTATGGGTGTAAAATAGCTAACTGAGTCCCCTGCATGAAAACCTGAAGGAACTGACCAGCTGACCGGTGGCTAGTGGTGATTTTTGGATTTGAATCAGGTGCATTCTGGGAGTTGGAGTCCTAACCCTCAAGGAGCATCTCAGAGGTTCAGGAACCCTGAGGTGAGCTGTGGACTCCTAAAAGGCCTTATGGAAGAAGATCCAGAAGTTTGGAGAAGTATTTTGGAAAAAAGCTCCATAGAGGGACAACCTGCCGTGGTGAGTCGAGCCGGCTTACCTCAACTGTGACCTGGCCTGACTTGCAGGCTCGTCCCGCTAAAAAGCTTTGGAGGCCCAGCTTACAGGATTTCTCTAGGGGTTCCTAGAAAGGTGATCCGACAACCCTGCATCGATGAACTTGATGTGTAATGATTGAGAACTGGCAAGAAATGTATCTACTGCATAATGGCAATTGTGTGCAATTACTAATAAAAAGTAGCAATGATGTGTGCTTAAGCAGGCCTATCAATTAGGATTGTGTTTCCTGAAAACTAGCAACTGTGAGAGAGCTTCCTTTGAGCTGACAACGGTTTGTGCCAATGGGAAGGTGGGAGAGATGTGGGCGTAACTATGTTGAGAATGAGGGATGGAGGGGAGAGGTAATTATGAAGAGGAAGTAATGGAGTGGGGATGTAAAAAGCAGATAGGTACACATTAGGAAGAGGGGGTGAAATGTACAGGGTAGTGACATCAAACTGTCAATAAGAAACATCAAGCAAAGAGGGGAAGATGATCAGTCCCAGAGATGAAGGACAGCAAAGGTGCAGGGGGAATAAAAGGAAAAAGCACAGATGAGATATAGTTATATCAAAGTTTATTGGATCAGATGAAATAGAAACCATGATGGCATTGCAATACACGCCTATTTTACATTTAAGTCCTAATCTTTAGCATTAAGAGCCCATCACAATTACAGGTGTATTTAAATGAAGATTTGTAAAACAAATTTCAGCATTGACATTGAATATAATAAATTAAAGAAAAAGGACGTGGGACGATTAAGGGTAAAGGAGTACCCACAAACAATGCAGCAACATTAAACTTTTCTGTAACCACAAATTCACATTATGTCAAATAGAGTCCTTGTGATTAACTCTAATGTGCATCAGCAAAATACAAGTGGTACATTGCTCATATGAGTGGTTTATGCAACTAGCAAATAGCAGTGTAAAAATCACTTAGGTATCTTTCAAGTTATTCCATAACATCAATAAGATCAACAAACGTAATTTAATCCAAATAGCCCCTTATGCAAGGGCCCTAACAAATAGTTACAAAATGCATCTCTTGTAAAAAAGCGAAAGCCCCTGTTGTGAAATATCAGTTCTACTGACACAGAATGTGACAGTCAATAAATTCCTCCTTCTCAGACCAACTAAAGCGGACAATTAAAAGCACTGACGCACGTTTCGGTGAAGTTCATCTGGGGTAGGATCCACCTTCTTCAGGTCGATCGGATAATGATCCATAGAGTGAGACGGAATCATAATTCCCTCGAAGTGACAATGGGGACTAACCAAAAAATAAAGAAAAGAAAACATGCAATAAGAGTGTCAACTGAATACTGCAACCCCCCAAGGAGATGACAAATAGCAACCGAATGGAGAATATTAAATTAATAGTAATCAAGAACACATTGCTTGCAACCTTTCAACACATATCGGTGAAGGCGTGATTGTTTATATGGTCATGTGATACATAGCATGCATATTTAAGGCAAACACTTAAAAAATATCTATTTGTATGATAGCACGAAATGTTAAAACATCCCTCCCTTTCTAAGTTCATCATAGAAGGAAGGAAGTATTTCATGCGACATCATAGATTGTAGTGACCTAAACTTCCATTATTCTCTTAGTATATTTTATAATACTGCATCATGGATATTGATTTAAGGGATCAAACAAACCCTCCGTTAGTCATCAAGATGTTATGTGATGCTGCACATCATTATCAAACATAAATCAGGACATTAAACAGCAATGTGTACTCTAACTGGATTGCATGGTTTACCTAAATTATACCAGCAGTGCTAGTAAATTCACTATGTAGAATGGCAACTCAACCATTAGATGGCCATAGACTGTAAACAAAATTCAGAAAATAGATGAGCAGAGAACTCAGTGGAAAACTAGTGCACCTCTCAATCTGAACAAAAAGCATGGGTTGACAACCTTGCTTGATAGGGATCGATGTATCAGTGACAAAGTACCGTGGTAGCATGTAACAAGGACATGGTAACAAGAGAAGTGGACAAAAATGAAATTGGAGATCACCTTCTCTGCAAAAACAATAGAAAAAAAATCAGTGGATGCAAAGCTTAAACAAATACAGTCTACTGGGGAACGTGTTTAAAATGTAATTGTTCAAAAATGACAAAATTTCAACGATTGCAGAGCAAAAAACTAATGACAGAGGAGTTTGAAAATCCATAAATAATTGTCAAAGATTAAAAAACTGAAAACATTAATGGATTGTGCTTTACAGAGAGAAGCCTGCCTGTAAGGACTTCATCAGGCTAGCTGCCTGAGGACCTTTGGGAGTTATCATGAGGTCTGTGTCACCAGATGACAAGAGGCCACCTAACTGTTGTACAGAAAAAAGTGTACTAGCAAATTCACTGTCACCTACAGCATCTTTAGTTGGTCCCCCTTTGTCCATGACCCCACCAGTGCATATTTGTTCCCCTAGTGGGCCCCAGAAGATATAGAGGGCAAGCATAGACTCATCCTGGTCTAGAAACAGGGAGAGAGGTAGCTAGGTGAAGTCCCTCACAATTCAGCATTCTAAAAGTAAGTATATTCAATGCAAATGTTCAGAGATATGAGCATTTGAATCATTGGTCCTTAAACTGTCTTTCACCCACTGCCACCAGTGCCCATGTCCATGGATCTGTGGATACTCCCAGAAAAACAAAAATTCAAAAACAACTGGCAGTTTCAAAGACATAGTGCTTTTATGATAAATCACCACAAGCATGGCGATCCCAGTGTGAGGCACCAGGACCACCTTTAGACCTCCCAGACTGTTGGCTCCGGTGGATTGTGATCCACACTGGATGTTGCCCCATTGTGTCTTGATCAGCATTGCTGATTGTGGGTGGCCACTTCTGCTCACTTTGAAAGATTAGTTTCCTTTGGCCTTGACCACTTTCTGTACCCCTGTATGGAAACTGGGTAACATCATGCAGCCTTATGATATGGGGCCTGTTTAGTGAAACATACTGATGCATCTCCCTTTGAAGAACTGTGACTGGTGTATGGCAGCTCAGCTGTATTGGGGTTGTAGACTGAGGGTGCAGTGTCCAAATGCACATAGCTTGTTAGATTGCTTACCCATTGCATCCTTGAAACGTAATTTATTTCAAGCATTCCTCCTTAAATCTCGGATAAATTATCTTATGGCTGCAATAAGACTTTTATCTACCAAGTTTTAGCTGTGATCAGTGCTCTGGGAAGATTTGTAATGTGTACAAATAATCTGGAGGTTTTATATTGATTTTATCAAATCAGTGTTTGAGTGTCGTGATTTTGGGTAGTAGTCCCTGGTCTTAAATAAAAGTATTTTATTGCTGGTAAAGTAACATGAGAGCAGTGTGCTAAGAAGTACTTGTTAATAAGCTGTGGGTTCAACAGTACAGTGAGCCCAGGACACCCATGGGAAAGACTCCAGTTGCAGCAACTGAAGCACAGCCAGTAACCTCGCTAGCTCTGGGATCCCCCGAACCAGGTCTCACAGAAAGCGATGGAAGTGACAAGAAGGTGGAAGGAAGGGGAGAGAAAACAAGAAGCATGGTTGGTGATCTGGAAATGGAGAAAAGAGAGGAGAATGGAAGGAGCAGGGCAAAGGAGGGATGGGAGATGTGGGTCCAAAACTGGAGTTAAAGGAAAGCAGGGAGACCAGGGTGAGGAGGAAGTGAGGGTCAGAAGGGGAGATTCGAAGAAGAAGAGGAGAGAAGGGAAGATGGAGGAAGAGAATGCAAGGTGCGAGAGGAAAGAAGCATCAAAGGAGTACAAAGATAAATAGGATGAGTGAGGGGCATGTGAATGAGGCAGGGAGGGTAAATAGAAGGGAAGAGTGGAGAGGTGAATGGATATCAAGGAAGAAGAGAGGGAACTGGAGATGGGGCAAGGAAAAATTAGGGAAATTGGGAGGATTGGAACGTCTGAGAGGTCCAAGGGGAAGAAAAAAATAAGGGAGCAAAAAGGGGATTATAGGAAAAGACGGGGTCAGAAGGGAACCAAACTGGAAGAATTACAAGCGATGCATTCAAGGGAGAAACAAGAGCGGGCAGGGAAAGAACATGGAAGCAGCATAGAAAGGTGGCAGAAAGAAGAGGGACGCAGTGGAAGAAGGGTAAGAGACGGAAAGGTGGAGTTAACAGGAAAAATGGGAAATGGGAATGGAAAGGGATGTAACAGTGGATTCATGGATGGACTGGTGGGTATAGAAAGGGAAAGAATGAATGGACAGAAGGGACAGGTATTGGAAAAGGGAAAGAAATCTGGAACGAAAGCGTAGAAGAAGACAAGGTGGGGGGTTGTAAGGGATTGAAAAGGTGGAGTGGAGATTGGCGGGGAAATCAAGGAGGGGAGAAGGGCTACGAGGTAGGAGTTGGGGGATGATTAAAAGAGGGAAATCAATGCAAGGTAAAAGGCAGAAGGGAAAGGGATTCAGTAGGCGGAAGGAAATGAGGGCATGAAAGACTGAAAGGAAGGAGGATGAAGAGGTGAATATGGGAACGGGGGTCGGAAATCGCAGGGAATGTATGAAGAGAGCAATAAAGGGAATGGTGGAATGGGAAGGGGAAGCTAGGGAAAGAAGAGAAATTAAGTGGTGCAGGAATGAGTAAGTGTGGAGAGAAAAAGAGAAGGGAGGACACAACAGGAATGTAGGAGAGGGAGGTGAGATAATAGGAGTGGGAAGTAAGAGGGCAGAGAGGGAGTAAAGGTGCAGTATGTAAAGTGAATTTATGTTGGCTGATATTATGTCTTGATTTCCAGACAGCGCGCAGGGTTTGCCTCTTTCTGTTTTAGGACTTTTCTGTCTAAAGTATTGCGCTCATTCAGAGAAATATCAGGTTAAATGAATTCACATTACACACTGCCAGTGCATAAAAACAAGCACCCAGCCCTGTGCTGAACTAGTGGAGCCCATCATGACATGGCTCCCAAACCTTTGGAAATCCATGACACAAGAAGTGAAGCAGAGGGTGGCATGTGGTAGTCATTCTGAAGTTGCTTCTGCATGGAGAATGTGCATACCAGTGCTTAATTTGTAAATAAAAACATGCCGGTGCTCAGAGTCCTCCTCTTAAACAAGCGGCTGCTGCAATTAAATGTGTGAACACGGAACACTGAGGCGGCGTAATCCTGAAGCCATCTCGGGCCTCTTCAATCCATATAAAGCCACTCCCTGCCCCTCCATCTCACTCTTGCAACTTTCTACTTTTTCCCTTCGTGACGCTTTTTTGTTTTTCCCTTCCTCCGCCTTTCCCATATGTGTCTTTTGCTCGCAGCAAATGCTTGAGGCAGAAGAATAAGCTCCGGCTCTCAAGAATAAGTTCAGGTGCTCAGCACAGGAAACAACAAGCACAAATTAAGCACTGGTGCATACTACAAATGATGGTCCAAGTGGATTAAGAGACCAGCACACCAAGACAGCACATTGCCCTCTCTGTCCTCTTCTTTGTTCTCCACGTTCATTTACAAGCCAGGGGATGCCTGAGTTCCCAGTGTTGAATTTGATGCTGACAACACCATCTGGAATTCTCTTTTAGCCAGCCTAGCACCAACAGAAATGGTGTTCCTTTTGTCTGGGGCTGCCAGTGCAACCACAGCAGCCCTAGACAGAACAATCCCTGAAACATCTTCCATATACTGGGATATTCCTGCAAATAGACTCCCCCTGACTCAGAAGTAACATAAATGCAGTGCTTAATTTGAGCCAGTGGTTGTAGGGGGTGCCACCATCATTCATTCATGGGGACTAACACTTAACTTTTCATCATCAAACTTTGACCCAGAGCAATACGAAAGGGGAAAAGCAGGATGGAGGAGGATGAAGAGAAATCTAATTTAATTTAATCTGATTTGTAAAGTGCATGGCTGTCCAGGAGGCAAAATACATCAGGCAACGAACACTAAAAAAAATCATGTTTTCAGAAGTTTCTTGAAAATTTCGAACGTGAGGCACAATTGCAGCATAAATGGAAAAGAGTTCCATAGCTTAGGTCCTAGAAATGCCCCCTTGTCTTGGTAATTTCAAAGACAGAAAAACAGTGTCAAAGGGAAAAGAAAGGAACAAAAAGAACCTGCTAGAGCGCAATATATCGGCAGGAAGTGTAAGGTGGTGGAAGCAAGAGGCATAATCAAGACTTGATGTTAGATACCCAGATATTTGTAGGCACCAGCCATGGGCTTCTCATAAAAACTTTGGGGACCGGCACATATTCATTTACAAATTGAGCACTGCATAAATCACAACAGCCTAGTAAGGATCCGTTTTTCCAACTGCGTCGGCTTGTACTATTTAAGCGAAACCATTTCAGAATATAATGCAACTGGAGTGCTATATGTACTTAGTTTTATCAGATCATGGCATAATGAAACTACAGGTACCTTAAATCCAGGCAATTTATCGACTGACTTTTCTTAAAAATGTGTCACCAAAGATTGGATACCCAATGTAAAAAATTATTGGCTAAACTACTACCATTGCAACTGACAAATATAATCTTGCTCCAAAAGACATCAGACTAAATTAGTTACCAGACAGAGAAGGACATAGTTGGAGTCACAATGAGAAATTATACAGTTTTTTTAATAGCCTGCTTTCCTTTAACTCTCTGATATTGCAGCTTAAAAACGAATTGAATGATTCCCTGTGACTAAATTACAAAATATGAAACCAGAGAACAAAATAAGAAACTAGGGCCTCATTTGCAAAGCCATTCATTGCACCAGCGGTGTGTCTTTTTTTTTTTCTATGCCACAGCGGTGCAAGCAGTGCTCTACACTGCTCCACATTTACAAACTGATGCATCGGGCCTAATGCGTCAGTCTGTAAAACTTTGTGTCACATTATACCAGCACCACGTATTATGTATGCAAGATAGGCATTCCCACAGGAAAAGCCATGCAGAACTGACACAGTAACATTTACAACATTTCACTGCATCTGAATTTTACTGCCTGCTCAGAGCAGGTGTAAAACTGACGCAGTGCTTTTCTCAATGGGGGCCTCCTGGCACTGCTGGAGTAGCATAATTTTTTTTACGCTAGTCCAGCAATGCATGAGTTTAGAGCCACAGATGTATCAGAATTTCTGACGCATCTATGAAAACATGTGCCATGAACTCTGTATTGTAAAATACAGCGCATCCATGGCGTTGTTAGGGGGTCATAGGGCAGCACAAGAAATCTGACTCAGCTGAGCAGATGCATCAGATTCTTGTAAATGAGGCCCCCAGTTTGCTTGCCAGCACAATGCACTGAATGAGTATCCTTTGAGCACTGGTGTGAGTGTGAACAGGGAGTGTGTGTATACTGGACATGCCGAACGTTCTATCACCACTGCTGTTTCTTTGTCTGTACTCGATAAAACAATTTGGAATAGTCTTAGTTGAAAGAATATATCTATAATTATAGTACTGGCAGCATGTGAACCAATGCCACTGTAGAAATTGAGGAAGGATGCGCTTTTGCATTGTTTGGGGACAGAGTGCTAGTGCAGTTTAAACCCTTGGGTAGTGTGAAATCTTTTTCCCCGAAACAAACCCTACAAATGAAAAACCTGGAGCGTTGGGAAAAACCATAAACATTGAAGGAAAAAAGTGAGAATCAAAAAGTAGGTATCAGTGTAAAAGTTGCATTACAACTTAGGTTTAAGCTGCCATGCTTGTGGTAAATGATATGATGAGGAGAAGGATGGGGCAGAGGAATAGAACATGTGTAAGAGAGTGACTGATGTATGGTCTTGTGCTGCTGTGAGAAACAGGCGAAGAAAAGGATGGCAAATAGATTCACAGTGAATGAGAAGATTAGCAGAAAGGTTAGTTTTAGGTCGAAGGAAAGAGGAAGGATGAGGTTATGGATAGATTGAATATGAGCCTCTCTCCACTCTGCCCCCGACCTCCCCAAAAAAAATGAAAACCATTAATCCGAGATGAATAAAAAAAAATAATAATAATATGAGAGAAATCTATATGTCATTACTAAGCTATAACTAATGTCTAGTGATTCTTTTTTCCCTATAATAGTTATGTCACCTCTGTCACATTTACGAGGGGGGTTTTCCAAAATTTGTGAAGAGTTCATCAGATTCCAAAGTTCAGATGAGAAGGTTGCTGGAAAGGGGGTTTAATTAAATTATCTAGAGGAGCGTAGAAAGGAATTTGGAGTCACCCCAGAGTGGTAGCAAGGTAATTCACTCACCTACATTGAGGTTGGTGCTCAATAATATTTAGGAAGGTATTCTGGCACGGAAACAAAGCTATCCTTAGCCAGCGGAGAGGTGGCTTTAGAGGTCTTTTTAATTAAGGTCTACAAAGGTGAAAATGTGATGCTGTATACGGTCATTGGGACAGAGACTCTGGAGGTCAGTTGAGCAATGTATGCCTTTTGCTTATTCCTCTGTTTTCCGAACAGAAACACACCACAAACCCTTAAGGTTGTGGTTATATGCAGGGTATTGGCAGAATTGTATCAAAGGCCTGTAAGTGGGTAATGTTATTGCAAGATCATACATTACATTTGAAGTGGGTTCTGCTGCGTGGAGGAGATGCGTCTAAGGGCACACGTTAGTTCTGCCATGTGTCTGCTGGAAAAGGCCCATTCAGCCACCTCATGAACACCTTCTTGAAATACTGAGCATGAAACACATTTTGATACTTCTTGTGATACAGGGCAATGAAAATGTCAGTTACAAAATGCTGTTAAAATGACAAGCTATATAAGGTGACAACTCCATAGACAATGTCTTGCATGAGGGTTGAACCTGATATAATTGGTAGACTGAATGTTTCAAGATTCAGAGTTTATTAGGAGTGGAGTGTTAAGCAACCAGAAACTGAAATGTCCCCCTCTTCCCAACCAATAAAAAGCAGAGTCAAATGTTTCAGTATATTGAAGTAAAACCAGACCAAGATAGCTCAGCTAACGCAGTTGGTCTTCTTTCAACAAGCACGGTTATGTTATGTTAATGAAATTTGTAGAGCAATGGGACATACCAGAGCTACCCACTGAACAAGTTTACCTCGCCAAGAGAGCAGAAGAAGGGGAAACAGGGCCTCTAATAGATGAAAAGCCAGGTTTTGAGCTTTTTCCTGAAATCAAAATAGTTCTGGGTATTTATAAACTCAAGCGGAAGACTGTTCCAGAGAGCTGGAGCTAAAACTCAAAAGAAGCAGCCTCCTGCTCTTTTTCTCTGGAACTGTGGAGTTGTAGCCAAATTTAGCTCAGCCAAGTGGAGTTCTCTGTTTGGAAGATGAAGCTGCATTTGATCAGACAGGATAGGAGCACCAAGTACATTCATAATTCTAAGCGCCGTACTAAGGTCTTTAAATTGAATTTGCCTCTCTATCGGCAGCCAACAGAGGTTGTGAAGAAGTGGAGCAAAACTTAGGGAGGGAAAACAGCAATCTGGCCACCGTGTATTGGCCCGACTGTAACCTCTTTATGATCGATTTCTTGCAACGTAGGTAGAGAATATTGCAGTAGTCTAGGCGAGATAGAATGAGCGATTGGATAATCATCTAATGAATGTGTGGTTGAAATAGGTCAACAATGGGTTGCAGTCTTCTCAGAAGACCAAAACAAGTGCCGACCAGTATAGTTACTTGTTTCTTGTGACTGAAGGAGGCATCCAGCCAGGCACCCAGGTTTTTCAAAGATGATTTATGTGAAGCAGGGGGGCCCATGCTGTTCAACCAACAAAGATCTCCCCGTGAATTAGTGTATTATTGGGTGTGGAATTTAAAAAAAATTCTACTTGTCCATGGGCCTTATTGCTTCTTAAAAATAATTGTTCCGTATTGGAGCATTGTAGTGCGGCAACAAATTATGGCAGCAATCTCATTATGTAAGAGCTCTGATAATACCCTCTATGATCTACACACTGGGGCCTGAGGAAGCAGTGAGCAATAGCTCCATGGCTGGAATGCCTTTGAGTCTGCAAACTTACTAGCTTTCATGTTTTAAGGCATTTCACCAGCTCTGCTCTAATCTTTTCCCATACAGTGAAAGGTTGGAAATGTACTCCTGATAAGGGCAGAAGAAGAGGTTTTTCCAGGTTTGAGAAAAAAGTGGTTGGAGGGAAAGTGAACTTGTAAACACTCAATAGATTTTCATATGAGCAAATCTACACATGCATATTTGCTTGTGCTAAAATACAGTTCACAAATATTTTCTAGGAGTACGATTTCCTGGTCTATTTTTGTAAGTTCTTGTGAATTCATGAAAGCCACTAATTGAAAGACATATATCATGGGTGCACTTTTGTGACTTTCTTTAAGAATTGGGTCCCTAATTAAGCCTGCGTTAACAGACATTTTTTTTTTTTTTAACTTCTATTTCATTCTCTATCTATCAGCTGTCTTTACTGTGAGTGATCACATTCTGCTGTTCCACAAGGAGTATATTGGCACACAAATTAGGTTTGTTCAGTGCCAGGAACTACTGTGGTAATAAGTGGTGTAATAAAACTGGAGGGGGCCGCCTGCAAAGAACATGGAGGGGTGCCCACTCCAGACTCACTCAGGATAGGTGCTGTGCTGAGGGGGGGCCCTGGAGAGGGCTCTGGGGCCGATATTACGCCACTGGTGGCAATGTGTGCTTTTTGAGACCAAAAACCTTTTTTTGTTTTTGCCAGCGTTTGTTACAATAGTGAGGGCCTGGCAGCTCCCACAACAATAAAGTGTTACAAAAGCCATGGCAAAACAAGACACGTGTTGACGAAACCAAAGGACTCACAAAAAAAGGTTGGGTTGATTAGCTATGCCAGTGCTTGTTTATGTTCATGCTTCCCATAATCTTGTTGAAAATGGTTACACTGATTTTCCATTAGGTATAATTTTGGGAAATACTAGCAAGCATCAACACATTTTACTAAATGACGCTTCAAAGAAATAGCACAGTTTTTTTTCCCCTCTTAACATTTTATTTTGAAAGCAAAGAATCATCATTCTTGCTTACAAACTTTGCAAACATCTGCATCTAATCAGAGCACATTCTGGGAGCATTATTCTTAGCCTCAGATTGTTAAACTTTTCAAACGTGTGTACATTTTTTTTTTTCTTTTTTTTACTGGAACCACTGTCAATAGTGCAGTATGACCTTAAAATGTTTACTTCCAGCACTCATTCTAATAATGAATGCTTTTCATTAATGAACCGTATATACAAGTTCGAACAGCATTAACATATGGGCAGACATATTACCTAAATTGCAGACAGTTCCCTTCTCTGTAAACTGGCAGCCAAAGGGTTTGTGCTGCAGGGGTTTGGGCCTACTTTTCCCAAGCACAAAATAAACATGAAAACGTGTTGCCCTTGACCCCAAACAATATGTCTTGGGTGATAGAAATTCCACATCCCTGGTATTTACCGAACAGTAGGTTTTACTGGAATTTAGTTTTAAACAATTGTTTTCCATCCAACAGGCCACTGACAGTATGCAACTCTGGAAATTAGTAATGTCCTTAGAACAGTCAGCTGAGAAGTAAAAGATAAGTTGGGTATCATCTGCATAAGAGAAAATGGAGACCTCAAAGTGTTTCACTATCTCTGCCAAAGATCTGACCTATACATTGAATAGAGTAGAATTTAGGTGACCACGAGACACATTTTCAATATCTAGTTCCCATTCTACTCTTGGTGTTTTTAATATAATAACCCACACACCAGTTTTGGACAGTATGTGACAGATTTTGATTGCAGGATACACATAGTAGACAATGTGAGGAAGTTCATCATTTTAGAATGTTCACCGTGTTTTTCTTTCATTCAGGATATATATTTTTGTTTTTACTTCTGTTGTGACTGCATCCTATTGTTTAGTCCAAGCACACATGCTAAGTTTATTTATATATATATATATATATATATATACACACACATATATATATATATACACATATATATATATATATATATACACATATATATATATATATATACACATATATATGTTCTAAATCACAAAAATCTTACTCTAGTAAGATGGTTTCCTGTGTGTAGATAGATGGATAAATACTTTATTGGGTCATCGAAGAACATCAAAGTGCCAATAACATACATTACATTTAAGACAATTTCAGAAGTATAAGCTTAAAAACCATGCTTAAAAAGTAGGGTTCCTTTGAAAGTGAGGGTCCCTCTGATACAGTCTCTTGATTGTTTCAGACCTAATAATGCACCAAACCCTCAATGCCCTTAGCGGAGTGTGGTTTTCACAATTACCAAAGATCCAGCAAAAGATGCAGTCAATTGTGCTATAAAATCATCTTAATATCAAATAAATAAAACACAATTTTCCAGTTAAATATTAATCTTCCTAAACTAAAAACTTTTGACGCCTGCACCAAAATGACAGCACAAATCTGCTTACCGAGAATACAATTGCCTCTGTTGTATCATATTTTTAAATTCTTAAAGCTTGCAGGTGGTATATGGTCCCGAGATGCAAGCAACTTGAGCGAATCCATCTCCTGTGCAATTCGTTGTACTCTGGGTATGCAAATAGGACATGGGCTTCAGGGGTCACCTCAGCTCAGGACACCTTAGAGGCTGTCCTGACTGGTGGGTGACTTCTCCTTGTTTTTATAATTATCTCCTCCGGACTTGCTGCCAAAAGTGGGGGCTGTGTCTGGGGGGCGGGCATCTCCACTAGCTGGAGCGCCCTGGGGCATTGTAACATGAAGCCTGAGCCTTTGAGGCTCACTGCTAGGTGTTACAGTTCCTGCAGTGGGGAGGTGTGCAGGCTTTGTTTCTGGCCTCAGAGAGCATAAAGGCTCTCACCCCATGGGGTCAGAAACTCTGACAGCACTGAACAACTGGGTAAAAATACAGGGGGCATCTTGAAGATGCCCTCTGTGTGCATTTTGTAATAAATTCAGCACTGGCATCAGTGTGGGTTTATTATTCTGAGAAGGTTGATACCAAACTTCCCAGTATTCAGTGTAGCCATTAAGGAGCTGTGGAGTTTGTTTTGACAAATCCCCAGACACTTAATATGGCCACACTGTAATTACAATGTCTAAGAATGGACTTAGACACTGTAGGGGCATATTGTTCATGCAGCTAGGCCCTCACCTGTGGTGTAGTACACCCTGCCCTAGGGCTTTAAGGCCTGCTAGAGGGGTGACTTACCTATGCCATAGGCAGTATTTTGGGAGCACACTTCTCAGTCAAGTCAGCATCAATATCAGGCAAAAAGTGGGGGGTAACTGCAACAGGGAGCCATTTTCCTACAGTGTCCTCCTAAGAGCCCTCATTAAGTTTAGGCACCTGGGTTAAGTAAATCAGATTTTAGCAACACAAAAGGATGATGGACGGAGTGCTGAACAATGCAAACACTCACCCCCAGTCACAGATCTGGGTTTAATCCATTGTTCTTTTGCTCACCATGCCACCCCAGTTTGGACCCAGCCATATGCAAATCAGTCTTGACCCTGTTCCTCATGGGAACAGTCCAGCCCGAACTGCCGAGCCAGGCCCTCACTGGACCAGAAACAAGCATCCTGGGACCGGTTTCAGGGTTTCACTATTCATCAGCCAGGCTAGCTTGAATCCAGTGGCACAGTGAGCAAGGGACCCACGTCTGGGCATACCCTTCCCACTTAGGGCAACTTTAGCAACACAATAGGTTGATGGACGGAGTGCTGAACAATGTAAACACTCACCCCCAGTCACAGTGGGAAGGGTATGCCCAGATCAGATCCCTACAATCTGTAAGGTCATTAGCTGGCCTTTGATGATGTCTACTGGCAGAAACAAAGTGTTCTTCTGTGTGATACTTTCCTAGGTCAGGATTATGTTTTAGACTTGAGCAGTCTACGGGATTTGTTTTCTTCGGATGTCCATGGGTGCCAGAGATGTCACAAGATTTAGTGCTGGCTTTGGTCCTCCCCGCTGGATGCGAGTTTAACTTCATGACAAGCGAGTTGTTTGTCACTTCACAGGCCATCCCTGAATTATAGCTGGTGCCTGGATGGGGGGGCTCCCAAATTCTCCTCGGGGCTGGCACATTACTAATGGAGTCAACGCAGCTACCCAGAGATGAGCAGCAGCACTCTTTCAGTTTTGCTGTCAGGTTGTCCATCCTGCTCACCAGTATAGCAACCAGTGTTTTCAGTTCATTTATTTCGTGACATAGGGGGTTCACAGTCAATAATATGCTCTTTTACTGTTTTATATGGCTTGTCTCTATCGCTAATGGGCAAGGAAGTGCTGTCAGTTGTGACCAAAGGGGAGAACCGATTGGAACAGTGTATAATCTTGTCAATTGTTACAGTTTGTGAAAGAGGAATGCTTGACGGGCTGTATTGGCATTAGGAACCCAACCCAGCCTCTGCAGGGCAAAGACCGGCGTGGTCTTTGTCTGGGCACACTCCCGGTCTTCGCCTGGGCGCATCCCGCACTGCGGGTGTGTGCCTGTTTGCTGTTTATAGCGTCTCCTGATGCTCTTGGAGGCAGCATGCCCCTCCTGCTACTCTGCCTGCTGGGAAATGCAGGCGGGTTCAGGCTCCCCCTGGGAGTTTGTAGTCAAGAGTGTCCCGCACCGCGGGTATGTGCCTGCTGTTTCCCCCCGGGAGTTCGTAGTCAGCAGAGAAGTCCTGTGTGTACTTCTCCTGTGTTGCTGACCAGAGTAGATATATGGGGAATACATAGTAGGGAAAAGCATTATAATCCTGAAATGCTTCTAAAACTGAAACATTTGGCTTTAGGCCTCCTTCTAGGATGCAAAAAGTGAGATTGCTGGGCCAATGTCATTTCTTTTTTAATATATTTGAACTGTAAACACAACCATAATCAAATGTGTGGTGTACAGGCAACATAGTCCGAAAAGATCATTGGTGGGAAGTAAAATAATATCTGTCTAGAATCCGCATTTAGAGATAACAGTGGTGTACACAATTTGTCTGGGATCCCAAATACTTTACATATACTAATCACTGTGCACCTCATATACATTTGACTCGTGCACTAAGCAAAATAGACCAAAGAGGGGCCCCCTCCGGCCAGCTAGGGGATCAACTGCATCTCAACAGGGATGTGCAATCCTGTGAGGCCTGGACCAAGTGCAAGCATGGGCAGTAGTCTCCCTTATTAGGTCTCGCCTGAGACAGAACATGCACTGTCACTTGTGAATCTATTGTTTTACCAAGAAAAATCTAAAAAGGGCTTAGAGTCCACCCATTACTTACCAATGATGGGCTTCCTCGTCATTCTCACTTCTCTTGCTTTCATTGGTTAGTGTCGGCTGGTTTCATTTTGGCAGTCGCTCCAGAGGGCTTTAGGAGGATTTTCTTTTCACCTCGTTAGATTCGACACTTGTTTATTCGACCCAAAGGTATTGGAATGCTTTACATGAGCACCAGTTACATTACATCAGGTCTCATTGCTATTTTTTTAGGCGCTAGGAGAATAAGTGATTGGCTCAAGATCACGGGATGATGATCCGACACCGAGACTCGAGCCTGCCAGCCGTGTGCGCCCCTCGGCCCTGCCAGGTTTCCCAGGTCCGTGAGTGATGTGCTGCTCCAGTCCAGATTTTTTCCTATGAATTCTGGATCTTGTAGTCCTGTATTGCAATGGAATAAACAAGACTACAAGTCCCAGAAATCAGAGGAAAACCTGGACTTGAGCAGTGCATTACGCATGGACCTGGGAAATGTGGCAGAGGGTGTAACTGAAGTGAGGAGAATGAGAGGTAGGCGCCCGCTGCAGCGAACAGTGCGAGAGGCAGAGGAAAGGGTAATTCGTAAAACTCACAATTCCTCGTTATGTTTCACTTTACACGGCCTTCTTTACACGCCTGCACGCGCCCAATCCGGTCTATACATCACACACCGTCCTGCACCCTGTCACATAGAGGTGCACAAGTCCCTTCTCCCTTGCTCACTTCCCAGTTCTGCAGGCAGCCAGCCACAAATGTTATTGAACAGTGATTTAACGTAACAGTTTTCTTTCCAACGACGAGGGCCCACCATATATTAAGCAGAAGGAACACAAAGTCACAAGCAACAGCATGTGATCATGTGCCATTTACCGTATGCAAAGATACATTTGTAAAGCGCGTTAACACGCTGAGCTGCCTCCTGAGACTGGAAGCTGGGACATGCCTACTGAATCGATTACCCGAGCTTTGCCAGTCGCTCCGACCCTCTGGCGTGTTGTCATCTTTCTGTGCTTCAGGGCTGGGACACAGGTCCCTGCAACTCCCGTGGCGCAAGGAGGGGCCCTAATCCTTCAGTGGACCCCCATTCACCCAGAGTATATGAATATTTGTGAGATATTGGCTGCTCGGGGGGCCATGTATCACAATCTTCACGGGGGGCGGGGCCATCATTTTACGTTCCGCCACTGCTGTGTTTGCAGACAAATCCGTTTTTAGAGAGGCAGTTCTAAAGAATAGTTGCACTTATCAATGATGACTTAAAAAATATTTAGTCACTATTATAAGGGTGAGTTCGATCCTCTCCAGAAGCATTCACTCCTTCTATTTGTGTATTTTAATGAATGGACTGGTTCTAATGGCTGCTTCTGCTCACTACGCTTTCACAATGCCTCTGTGTTCACATTGGCCTTGTGAGTTAATTTATCACTAGACGAGCTTGTGGTCATTGACTCCAATTGCAGCAGCCTCATTGAGCCCCATAAAGTGAACACACAGAATCAGTTATCACTCCAACTTACCCAATGTGCAATAACACAGTCTGACTTTTCAAGCAACCAGCAGCGTGCATTGTGGGATGCGTAGTTTCACTGTTTCCACTTGTCAGACTACAAGTAACTATTTGATTGATTGACAAGTAACTATCGGGACACAGTCAGTGACACAGTGTTCTTAAAGTGTAAACTGCCATTTATTTAGGACAGGATTTCCTCATATGCAATAACATTGTACAACTAAACTTTAACCAAGTTCAACCCCCCCCCCCACCTCTTTAAAACCTCTCCCCAGTCCTCTTTTCACTCATCCCCTCCAACAGCCTCCGTTCATCCATCTTCCGCTTCAATTGACCCACACATCCCCCTTTTCCTTTCACCCCCTGCTTGCTTCGGGCATCCGCTACGCTATCATCCTTCACCTGTTTTGTTCTTCCATTGGAAGGGTGGCCAAGCCCGCATCTGACTCTCCACCCTCCCCCATCTACTGCTACACACCTCCTGTCAGCAAACCTGCCCTAACTGGCGTCAACACAACCCAGCACTGAACCCACGAAAAAAAAAAAACCCTCACACTTATATCTATTGTAGGGCGGGTGGGTGGCCAAACTTTCAACCGTGCGAACGGCTAGCGCAGAAGGGGCCAGTCCCCACACCCTTCACCCCTATATAGCCCTCCCATATCCCACCTCCACGTCCCTTCCGACCAATCCTGCCCTCCCTCCGTCACTTCCCTCCCGAAAGCTCCCGTGGAGAGACTAGACTACGTCTGCTCTCCACGGGGCCCTCCATTCAGCAAGTGTTATTGGCTGTTTTATCATGAATCACTTGGAAGCTTTTTTTTCGGCCATGTGCTCAGAATTTCAAGGTTCTGTTCTCGCCAGTCCAGTTACTTTTTCCTCCCCCTTCATGGAGTCATTGGGCGGGCGCTCCTCATTCATGGTTCATCACACTTAAGCAAACCGTGAGCCACAGCCGACTGTACAGGTGAAAGGCTCGAGCAGCCACACACTGGTTGAATTACCATTGTCCAAACCACACTGGACAACACAGATTGCAACAAAAGTGGTTACATGAAGATGGAGATGTATACATCTATGTGACAGCGCATACAATTCCATACAGTGACAGCCCATACGTACCATACTATACAATCACAGACATGACATACCATACCATATATATTTTACCATACTGTGACAGGCCATACTATACTCTACAATGACAGACCATACTATACCATAACATAACATAACATATAATATGTACCATACCGTGAAAGGCCATACTATACAGTAACAGGCCATACCATACCATAAGCTACCATACCATATCATAACATAAGATAACATAACATACCATACTATACAATGATAGGCCACAGCATAACATACCATGCCATACTATAGCATTACAGGCGATACCATATCATATCATACTATAGAATAACAGGCCATAACATAGCATACTATATATTGGCAGGCCAAACCATGCCATACCATGGCAGACCATGCAACCTTGTTCTATATAATGACGGGTCATACCATGTTATACTACACAACATAATTTTAAAAAAATGACAAAGCCAATATATCTCCCATAGGCAAGCCCTACTACCATACCGGCCAGACCAGTGCTTGTAATTTGAGCTGGCTGAACGTTTGGGTTATAGGTGAGCTAGCAAGTCAGAAAGGTTTCCAGCTGGCAAGCTCAGGATCCTGCCATCATGGGAGTTTGGAGGAAGAGTCTCTGGGAAATATTTTGTGGCACTGGCAAGCTACCAGAGCTGAAAATGTGTTACACTATCATAAAAGCAAGAGTGTAAAGCTTGGGAGATATATTGTGATCTATTTAGAGATCACTACTAATACCAAAGTAGATTCACCCTTTCAAAACGCATGTTTATGTCACTGCACAGAGATCCCTTGCAGGGTTGATGAATGTATAAGCCTTCCTTCCCTTGTTGGAGAATAAGAAAGATTCTTATCAGCCTCCTAGAGTGCTGGAAAGATGCAGTGAACAATTCTACAAGGACGTCATTTGGGAGTCGCAGCTGCGACCCCTGGCTTGCCCATTGCGACCCCTGGCACTGCCTTTGCGACTCCTGGCCGCAGAGGTGGCACATTCAGTGCCAGGAACACTGCAGTAGCTCTTCCTTATGGACGTCAGCTGGGGTCCGCTCTCTTTGTTGTCTGTCAATTTTTTTATCACATGAATAGTGAATAATAGTATATATTTTTCACAATTAGTCTAATAAAAATGGAGTACAATTAGCTGGAATATTCCCTTCCAAGGCCGCTGGGGTAAGTGAAAATGCTTCTAAATGTTTGTTGTGTGCGTGCTTGCGGGTGAGTGTGTTTATGTGAGAGAGAAGATGTAAGTGTGAATTTGTGTGTATGTGTAAGTGTGCGCGTGTGAATGCAAGTGTAGGTCATAGGGCGTGTGATGTCAGGTCTGCTTCCCCTGGGATTTTGGTGAATTGAGGTTCGTGCAGTTCTGTCAGCAAAGTTTGGCTCCAGCACATTTCTCCAGAAAGAGGAGAGCCAGTTTCCTGCTTCGGGACCTCTACTGACCCTGCCTTTTGGAGGATGTTGCTCCAGGGCACTTTTGTACTATCAAGAAGGCCCAGGCGAAATTGTGTTTATGCCAAAGTAATCTTGCATAATTTCCAGCATTTCACATTACACTTGTTATACCAATTGCGTGCGATTACATCATGACACCATGTTGAGTAATTGAGGTTCAGGTAAAAATCCTATTGTGGGGGCGCAGGAAGAATGAGAAATAACACAATGCTACTGCCTGTTCCTCACACACGCAATTGTGTGCTAAAAAATAGGCTGCATTTCGTCCTAACAAATAGTGCACAATGGCAGGCTGGCATTTTGCACAATAACACATAACTGCATGTTTTGGGACATTTTGCTTAATATCTGTAAAGGAAATTAGTTTAATTTATCCCAGGCTTTCTATGAAGCTAATAAGTGCCTTGATTCTGCCGTAGTCTGGCTTTTGGAGGAGCTTGTGCTGTGAAGCCCGAATTATGTGGCACTAAAGAGGGGCTAAGGACAGAGAGAGACATTGCTAAGAGAGAATGAAGAGTGATAGATTCAGGGGGACTAACTTTGAACAAATCTACATACTGCACAGTTGTTTTGCAACTTTTCCTTGTAATTTGAAAATTTGAATTGGTAAGTAAGGCCCTTCACAGTTGAGAGAGTTTGCATCATGTCTATTGAACTAGGATTGACCCAGCACTCAAAATGTAAACTACATCTGGTCGTGCATCACCGACAAGATTGGACAAGGGGACAAGGCAGTAGCTCGCGGGACCTGGAGACAGGTGCAGGCCGGATCGGACCGGTCAGGGGCAGTGCGGCTAACGGTGGCCCTAGTTTGAATTTGGGCGGTCACCCAGGGTCAGCAGCCATTTGTTGCTAGGTGATTGGCAGGGGCGCCTGGGCGGGCATCAGGGCCAGCCACACCAATAAAATAATGAGCAGGGCTACCTGATCGCCCTCTTTTTCACTCCTTGCTGCCCTGGTGACTGCGGACGCGACCCCTCCCCTTTTTCAGACCAGATTTCTTTTCCCACCCTCCCATCCCTGTATTAAGTCCACTGGGGGAGGTGGAAGGGGTCATGTTTGGCCACAAAAAACAGGTAGACAACCTTGGCATCAAGGATATAAGTGCAGGTGAATTCAGGATGGAATCAGTTTTTAAGCCTTTAAGTGAAGCTGGGGCATGGTTACTGTGGTCTTTATTGAAAGGCTGAGGACGTCCGCTACGGCGATTGTCCATAGCTGGACAGGGTACTCCATTACTCGGCCCTAGGGATACTGGGGGATGGGGGGCTGCGCCAGGGGACCCGAGGTATGGCCCGGTTGACAAGGCCCATCTCCCAATGGGTGCCAGTGGGAGCCCCATGAATTGGGTTGCTCTGGCATGGTTGTTTGGGGGACCAGCTGTCATACTGGCCTAAGCGCCCTCTGTCTTGAGGGGACAAGTGAGTTTGCCTTGTAAAGGGCAGCTTATTAAGGGACCAGCATGGTTTCATCCTGGGTCCAAGTCCATGCAATCAGTCAATGCCACAAGGGGCCGGTGGAGTGGTCAACCATGACTCCTCATGTATTTGGTATTTGCTGGAAATTGTTAATATATTAGTATTGAATATTTGCTAGGAATTTCATGTATTAGTTATGTACGTGATAATTACGATGCTATTCTGTACATATTGTAACAACATGAGAAATAAAATTTGTCATGTTTATGAGATGTAATAAATACGGCCGGAGAATGTTTTATTCTCTAACTCAATGATGGCATCTTGTAATGTGTCCTTGCAGAATCAGTCATGTATGTGCTGAAGTATAATGTTTGAGTGGTTGAGATCTGACCGGTCTCGCTGCGGTCCCTCACCTGTAACCTGGAGTCTTCAGTGTTCCAGCCACCCAATTCAAGATTTGAACTAGAAGTGGGGGAAATCACATTTTAGGTTTTTTTGCAAAACTTTGTGAAAATTACATATAGTTGCAATGTGCATGCCAGTACACAGAATACAAAACTGAGCACAAGAGATTAGCTCATGCCAAAAAAGTATTTTGAGACTGGTGTGGTTTCAGGGAAAACAAATGTCTTAATGCTGAGGTTATACTGGTCAAGTGTGACACACTGCTGGAAACCAGTTTCATAATGGTGAAAAACTTAGGAACTGTATGCATGTGAAAGTTCAAAAGAAAATGTGCGAAGCCCACGTAATGTGAAATTGACAATTATAACCTGTGTAAAAAGAAAACACATTTCCCACCCTCCTTTGAGTGGTTCAACACTGTTGCATGGATTAAGACAGCACGTTTTGATCCGCCAAATCAGATGTTCATCTGCACTCATTGAATGACTCAGGATTATTTTAGCAGATTAGGTTTTTGGTGACCTATTACAATTTTATCATTTAGCTCTCAGAACAGTTTTACACAATTCCCCCGAGTGCGGCGACTCTTATTTTATTAAATGTGTGCCTTTTAACTAAGGCACTCAACTCTATTGTTGTTAAATTAGGCCTTTTACAAATACTGCAGGCACTTTCCCTGAGGATGCTTTGCTGCTTAGACCAAGTTACCAAGGCAAAAAAACACAGGTTAACTCAGTCAGTCGGATTGTTTAGGCTTTATGGGAACACAATTTACTTCCATAGTTTGGGCTCTTTTCTCCTAATGAGTTCCATTCTCAAAATAGAACATTAGGAGTATGTTTTAATTTTAAATTTGATGGACAGTACTCCATCCATTAGGGTGGCTGAGGACATTACCTCCACCAACCTGGTGGACCACTGCCTATCAGATTGAAAGATGACCGCCAGACCAGTAGTCTTCTCTGTACATTGAAAGGAACCACCTTCACACCAGTTTTTTTTATGTACAAAACGTTTGGTGGGTGGCCACCACTAGTTTTGACGACTATTCATCAAACATAACTTTTTTTTTGTTTTTCAGAAACAAACTCACAAAGTGGGGCGTTTGCTTTAAAAACAAAAACAAATGATGCCAACGCCGTGGACGTTTACACCCAGGGTGTGGGGGATTTTTTTTTTTTTTCGTGTCTGGGAAAACAAATAAACATTAGGTCGATCTCCCAACATACGCTACGCAGTGTATTGTCCATACTTTGATGCTGAACTCTCTGTCCATTGAAGAAAGTCTTCCATCGACAGAAAACTTAATCCTCACTGTGATTCCATAGCAGAAAATTATGGCCATGACAGTGTTTAAAGCACACAATAGTGTTTTTGTACATTTTATTGAATGTTCAAGCATGTATGTCAGACAATCTATCACATAACAATTACATGGTAGTATTTTTACCAAACCTTTATTGTTTAAAAGTTATTGAACGTGTTCTTCACTAAACCAACAGCCTGAACACAGTGGAAAAGTGCTTCCTCAGATTTCTGAGGTTTTCCCAAAGTTTGTAATTCTAATTGTAAATGCCTGACCATAGCCCTTCAAGCCATTTGCGATGTGCTGAGGCACATTATCAGATGGGCAGCATGTTACATGGTGGGGGAACACTTGGTTAGAAGAGTGTTGCCCTCACAGGAGGAAGGGTTTAGCTGCCATGCGTAAGTGTCCAGAGTGGTGGCGAGCTGAGTTAGCGATAGGGCGCCTGCAGTTTACAGTTGTACTTTGCTATGGATTCCTTTTCAAGGCCCATATATTTTTAAAACTTCAGCTTATGTTCTGTGTTGGAAACAGCAGTTAAAACACCTAAACTCAGAGGGCTAGATTTAAGAACCTGTCACACAACGCAGCCAAGCACCTGAAGTTGTTGCTCTTTGTTGCGTGAGAAGGAGAGAGCAGGATAGTTCTGTATTTACAGAGATGTAGCACCGTCCTTCCCTTTCTAGCAGTGGTGCACAATCATGTTGCCAAGCGCCTTACACACACTTGCACCATAGTGAAAAGATGTCTGAATGAGTCTAGTATAGGCTTTGTCCTGGAAAGATATCCTTCCAACACAAAATACTACACCTAACTAACTTTAAAACTTTTCCTTCTTTGTATGTGTGCTGTATAGTGCAGCACACATGGGAAGTTAGAAAAGTTAGGAGAAGTAAAAGCATTTCTTCTTTTTAATGTATGCTTTCAACTGGTGTTAATTGTTGGCACAAAACCCGTTGCCCTATTGTTAGGAGATAGTGTTTTTCCTTAAAAGCCATGGGTGGTTACACAGGAACGCCCAAGTACCACCCTTGCAACACCCACTTGACACAGAATAACACAAAGCAGTGCCTCGTGCTGGTGTGCGCTCCTTTTACTTGCAGACCAATACAAATACCACTTTCCGTTGGTCAGTAAGTCCTGAAAAGGATTTTGCGTTGGGTCTGCATTATAAAAGTAATACAAACCGGATGCAAAACCTTTGTAAATCTGTACATAAGTGTTGCAGGGACTCGGGAAGAAACAAATCTGACTTGGTATTTTGCAGGGACATTATTAGTGTGAGATATGCTTGCAGGGTTGCACTGAGATTGACTGAAAATAGGTCCATAGACCATAGAAAATAGATCCATAACAGTGGCCCACACTAGTGAATTGGATAGCTAAAATCTATTTCCCTAAGGGGTTCTTCCAGGCTCTACTAGTGGAGGTACGGGAAAGTACTTCTACTTACCCCTCAGTGCTGGTGGCACTTTGGAACCCATCACCCAGCATTCCTCCTGAGTGGGCAGGGCCATTTATGCGCATATAGTGCTGCTGTCTTCCCGCTGCGCAGGATTCTTCCTGACTCTGACGGAGGCAGTGCAGGTTTCGCCAAGGACTCTACTTTGGTACTTTGGACCACATTGCCTATCATTTCTCCAGAGTGGGCGGGGCCACTATCATGCATATAGTGCTGCCATCTTCCCCTCTTGTGAGGAACTCTTCCTGTCTCTGCCGGTGGCAGTGCAGGTGCTGCCAAGGACTTCTACTTATCCCACTGTCTTGGTTGCGCTTTGGACCACAGCGTCCAGCATTCCTACCGAGTGGGTTAGACTACTACTACATATATAGTGCTGGGGTCTTCCCTGCTGTGTGGGACAGAGGCCACCTGGATTGGTCCAGGTGAAGGCTGGGCCAAGAGAGGGCCAATCAGGGCCCATCCATGTTTGGATGAGGCTGGGCTGGGTCCCCTCTCTTGGCCCAGCGATAAAAGCATCAAGGGACCATATCAACAGGAACTCTAAGGTATTGTGTCAGCCTCTGATTCATTTCATTTTCTCCCTGTTATACGAAGGGAGGAGGAAAGTATCTTTATCCCTGAGAGAAAGGGAAACGTAGGTACTGTTAATAAGTCAATCACCAATTATCTGACCTTGGTGAAAGGGGCTATTAGCACTGAGTTGATCCCTCTAGAGGATAGGATAGATGCTGTCAGGAAACAGTCTATCATCCCGGAGGTTGAGTCTGCACACCAAGCCCAAAGTGCGGAAGGTATGGGGGCCTCAATAGAAAATGTCAGCACCACCAGTAATGTTTGACCTAGCACAGGAGAGTGTCAGATAAACATTTAGGGGCTCATTATGAACCCTGGTGGTTCAGACCGCCATGCCGCCAGCGGCGGAAAAGACCGCCGTCTGCACTGCGGTCTGAACCGACATATAATGATCACAGGGAGGGCCGCCTGTGGTGGCCTTCCTCCGCCGCCAGGCTACCACCGACAGGCAGCCTGACGATGGAGGAAATCATTATCCGACAGATAATGATCCCTTTTCCTCCAGCCTTTTACTGGCGGGTTCCCCTGCCAGAGAAAGGCTGGGGGAAGGGGTGCTCCGGGGCCCCCCTGGGGCTCTTGCACTGCCCATGCACTTGGCAGCACCCGACACCCACCAACTGTGGCGGCGGCTCCATTTGGAGCGACTGTCAATGTTACGGCCCTTTTTCCCGCTGGGCCGGCGGGCGGAAACACTGTTTCCACCTGCCGGCCAAGGAGGGAAAACATTATACAGTCGGCGGGGGGTCCAGCGCTGATCTCAACAGTTTTTACCACCGAGATCATAGTGATGACCATGATTTGGCCAAAATGGAAACCCATGTGTCATCTTGGACTCCAACGTGGACTCTTTAACAGTGATCTCTACTTTGCCTAGTTCACACCCACCAAAAAGAAAGAGAATTCATCAATGTGTAACACCACACAGCTAACAAACTCCAACTTAGCCAACTCTTTGACACATGCATCTGCCTTTTACTATTGTCTATGAGCTAGTTCAAACAACAATTGTTCTGGTCAAGGGCACATTAGCCCTGAGCACTGCCAGCTACCCTCACAAGACCTTACAACCCAGCCAGGCTTAGACAGAACTTCCACTGGCAGTCCAGCAACCCAGGAAATCTCTGAGAACAGAGCCTAGCAGAATCCCTCCTCTCTCACCTCCATGGAGTGGGAAGCCTTGATAGCAATGTATGGCGACGGGGAGCAGAATTACACTAATTCTACCCCGCGCTCACCCGAGGTAGTGTCTATGAACACCGTGGAGGGGGCCGATAGGCCTTCCAATGGTCCTACAGAGTCAAATTTAGCGGAGGTTTTGGGAGCCTTATTAAACACCTTCAATTGACTGTTGAAGCCCTTAATTATCAGTCCACAAAAATGGACACTCAAATGAAGCTATTAAAAATGCTGGCAGTCTTTACATCTGGGATCAACACAAAAATTGCTAACCTCAACGATTTAATAATCAGAGCCCAAAAGATGGCCAAAGCCTGGATGCCAACAGGCCCTTATGCCTGCCCAACAATTTTGGATAAGCTAGAGACTCTTCCAGAATTAAGTAACATCCTCAAGGATTTAAAAAGCACTTTGACGCAGCACAATTTGGCAAGCACCAATGCCACTGAAGCTTCCAGTTGTATGCATCTTTTGGCATCTCGAGCTGAGCCCTCCCCTTCCACGAGCTCTCAAGGAGCATGCCAGGGGCTTTCCAGGCAGGTATCTCAAGCAACGCAGTGGCCAGTCTGCAATTGGCAGCCCAGTTAAGCAGTGCCGCAGCTTTATTGCCCCCAGGATACTCAGCACTCATCCCCTGATGTCGACTCCAATGACAATTCCCCAGGCCCACAGCCAAGGTGCATCCGCCGGGAGAGCTATCGAATTAAAACTGGCAGTAAGGGCAAAAACATAGGGTGAAGGCCACAGGGAGGAAAAACATTTACTCCTTTCTTAGCTGACAAATGGACCGCCCCAAATCGATATCTAGATTCAATGCAGTGGAGCAGGAGGGAGATCCAGAGGGGCTGGACAACATCTACCAGAGTCCTTCTCAGGTCCACTCAAGCAGCAGCCTTACGCAGCCCAAGGAGACCACATTAGCATGCCCTCAAAAACAGGCAATCACAGCTCTCCAAAGTGGGTCATCGGACTTTGCAGGGCCCATCACCCAGCTAAGCACAGGCCTTCTGACAAACAAGTCTTTTCAACAGCAGGGAGATCCCGCTGTCAGTTCTCCCAAAGCTGGTGGGGACACATCACTTGTGGTCACTAGCTACACAAGAAAAACCCACACAGTCAAGGTGGCCCAGGACTTGCTTCTCACTAGAGCCGTCAGCTTGGAGCCCCAGGTCTCCAGGAGCTTTTCACGACCAACATTAGTGACTCAAGTTTCCACCCACCCCAACCATCTACCGACGACACAAAGTCCCAGGCTCCGGTCTTACCTCCATTACAACCATCAGCATTCTCCGATGGTTGCACCAGCGCAATTCAAATGTATCCTGAATACAAGTGAAGGGGACCATTTAACCTGCTTAACTGAGGTAACATTTTTCGTTTGTTGAGCCAAATACCCGACACTGTGAACTTCACTACTGCCAACATAGTTTGGTGGGATTTTCACCACCATGCTCAACTCAAATAAATTAAACTACCAAGGTCACTTTGACCTCTAGCGATTTCGCCAACCTGCTTTTGGGGGCAGTAGGGCATTTTAGGAACTGGGGTATTCAGGTTACTCCTGCCATCAAACCGGCATACCCACATGTTGTACTTTTAAGAACAGGTAACTGGGGTTTCATGTTTCCAACAAAAGCACCCGGTGCAATCCTAAGGAGCACACAAAGCAAATCGCCATTGCCCCCCTCTTCACAAGGCACTTAACTATCGCCACAACTTTTCCAAGACCCTGCTCATTGTCATGAGTGGGGTAGGCTCCCTGGCACCCTGATCTCAACAGCAAGGCAATCATGAATAAGCAGATTGGCTTCCAGTGCCTTAGAGTCAAAAGAAGAACTCAGTATATGCTTCTGGAAGATTAATGGCCTACTTGATAAACTAGGTGACAAAGAGCCATTGAACTATTTAACCTCCATTCAAATAGTCACGCTGCAAGAGACTTGGGCTGAAATCACCCTGGAGATCCCAGGATACGTGAAGAACTATGCTATGGCCGCCCAAGTAGTTTTAGCTATTTACATCTATTCTGTTGTACAAGGGAGCCACCTCATGCACCTGACTAACTGTAAAAGTTTACAAATTGTTCTACTCTTTCTGGTTCAAGGCTCCCTAAACCTTAATCTAGCTCTTTTGAATATCTATATCTTCCAGAGAAAGGATAATAAATTGGTGGCTAAAGCGTACCTGGTCAGGGAAATAGACAGAGCTGCAGGACAGTTCCTCCCGCCTTGAGCTAATCCTCTCAGGAGACTTTAATATGAACCTACTGAGCATGGAACGCTCTGTGGAAGCTATTGTGGCTCAAAAGGATTTTTGGCAGGTCCCCAAACAAGCTTCAAGTAGCATCTTTAAGGCTGACAAACTGGGAAGGTCCTTAATAAATGATCTGGAACTTGTGAACCAATGAGCCGCCAATGATCGCTTTAACACAGACCAGCCACCCTCCTTTACTTTTTACAATCCGAAGACAGGCACGTAAGTCGACTCTACAATTCTTTCATCATCCTTGTCTCATCAAGTATCCAAGTTCTAGACCACATCAAAAAGTGAAAGCGATCACCTACCACAAGAACTGTTCCTTACCACCACCACGAACCAACAGATGCATTGCAGCGCATAACACACACAACAAACTGTAAAAAGCTCAAATTGTCATCAGACACCATTTTTGGTCAGAAGAGGCCAAACAAAAGTGGATAAAAATATCCAACTATGCAACTTCTGTACAAATAGCCTGGGATCAGTTTGCTGAAGTGTTTGTGGCTTCCTGCCAGCACAAACCAGGACTTTCCAGTCACCATAATTGCATCAATGATCCACCATCAAGCCAGGATTCCAGAACACTAAAACGAAATTTAGACGTAGCCTTACCCCTTTGTCAACAAAATCCCAGAGTTGTAGCCTCAAAGACGCTTGTGCCCAAATCTAGATGTGACTAAAGGAAACACCTGTGGAAATGTCAAAGGGACGCAGCATCAAGCATAGCGACCACGCTGTTGCATGATCTCAAGACAAACAGGCATGCAAAATTCCGGAAGCAGGTGCACAGCCTGAATAGTACAATGTAACCCAAAGTCACAACAAATATTTCTGAAGCCAACTGGCATCAGTATCTTTCCCAGCCCTTTGGCCCTTCAAATCAAAAACTAAACCAGGAGCAAGATATAGCTGGCCCGACATCTACGGCCCTGCAAACGGATGCACAAAAGCTAAGCTGTTTACTTATCCAACTAGGAGCAGTTGAGCAGCAAATAGTTAAAAGCTGAAGTGAGGGGACTCCAGACCCCAGTGGAATTCCTGATTCACTTTTCAAAGAAGATCAATTATTTTGGGCAACTCACCTGTCAGTACTTTACAAAAGCATAACCTCCTCTAAATCCATCCAGGATTCATAGAGGGGCTCAATAATCTCCCCAATGTTTAAAGGGGGCTCAGCTAATGATCCAGAAAGATATTGGCTAATAACACTTTTGGACATTGAACCAAATTCTTTGCGAGTTGCCTCCTGGAAGAACTAGGACCCTGGGCATTGGATAAGGATTTAACCCCGTTCTATCAAACAGGTTTTTCCAAAACAACAGCCAACCTTATGGCAGTATCATTACTGTTTGATCAAAGCAGATGTGCCAAATTAACTCTTTACCTATCATTTATAGACTACAAGGCCGCCTTTGACCAGATAGACAGAGGCAAATTATAGACCAAACTTGCAAATTGAAACATTCCGAACCCTCTGCTAAGAGCGATAATTCTTCTTCATACAAACACCTGGGTGAGAATTAAACTGGGGGACAGGGCACATCTTTCTAAAGAAAAACCAACTTCTCAGGGTTTACAACAGGGGTGTGTGCTAGCTCCTCTTCTTTTTAATCTTTTTTGGCCAAATTAGGGCAAGTCAACTCTCATCCCCTAAAGCAAGGGAAAACCGCCCTGTCATGCCTGATGTACGCCGATGATCTGATTCTTCTCAGTTGCACCAGATTGTCACAACTGAGTACTCCAATGAAAATGCCCTGATCATCAACTTGAAAAAATCTAAAACAATGTGCTTTAGGACAACTCAGCGGCACTCGCACCAGTGGTATCTGGGCATCAGCAGAGTTGAAGTGGTGCAGGAATACCCCTAGATAACAATACGTCTTTCAAGCCCCAAATGGAAGTTTTAAGGCAGAAATCCTTTTCCTCAAGTCCTCATTCAAACGCATCAAAATCGTCACAGGCAGCTCAACGTATCTACCTCTGCTAAAAGTGATCCAGGCTAAATTGGTGCCCACTATAGCTCATGGCAGTGGAACCTTGAGAGGAAGAGACAAGTTTTTCCTTGAAAAACTGTCATCAGACGTCTTAAATCTATATTCTATCTACCGAGTTACATGTCACCCGCACAGCTGTGCCTTGAGTTTGGCCTGGTGAGCCAGTCATTAGCGAGGAACGGTGCATATGTTAAGCTGTGCTATAAACTCAAGGCAGCAAGCCCTGCCACACTTAGCTCCCTGCTGTGGGTGGAAATTAATGGACAGTCCAACTCTTTAGCCAGGCTTTACCTACACACCTCCTTGGAATCACTAGGTCTAACTGCCCAATGGGAACATTTTAGTTTGTATCACCAAGCCAAGCTGCTAATTAACAAAACTATCAAGGTGTACTTATTCGTAGCAGATCAAGAGGCATTTGCTATGGAAAGCATGCTTGGCTTACTCTGTCATCATACACCATACTTGCCCCACAGTCGTATTTGGGAACAGCTATCAAACCTCGAGTCAAAGCAGCCTTCATGAAGTGCTGTATGGCAATATATATACACATCTCCCTCCATGGAAACAAAGAGGCATGACAGGGCTTTGTCGGCTTTGTAGGCTAGCTCTAGAGACACTTGTCCACCAGATATGCATTTGCAAAGGTAGTATGGATGATCGGAGAGCAATCCTTCGGCCAATCCAGCTTCAGAGAGGTCTGTATAGATGCAGATCCGCTTTTCTGGACGGTTTTAAAGGGGAGGACACACAGCTCAGCTGCAGGTTGGTGAGATACTTGCTTGAAAGTAAGCTCTTAAATCTTTAAAGTACAGACTAACTTCCAAGAATGCCCTTGCCCCTGGACTCAGTCCTGTTTCTTGAAGTGCTCCCTACAAAACTCAATCAAGCAATTTTCTACTGCAGCCCTGCTCACTTCAGTTTAGGCACTGAACCCCTCTTTACTGTTCTTTCTGCACTTTGAATTGCATGTTATGATTTTTAACTAAACATCTGATTAACTATGCGCCAGATTAATTTACATTGTAAACTCCTACAGTTTAACATTGTTTTTATGGTTACAGGGCCAACGGTTTTAAATAACCATGCATTTTGGAAATAAACTAAACAAACTAAAGAGTGGGGGAAGGGAAGTGAAATCTCTGGTGCTGTAAAGGTGGACGCTACATGCAGTCGCAAGAAACAAGATAGCAATCCTGGAAAATCATCTTGAGGGATTTAAAGGATCTGTCAACACTGGAGACTATTTTTAAGGACTAATTCTCCAAAAGCTTTAACATGCTGAAGGGCCTGATTATGGACCTTTGCACAGTAGTGCTACAGAAGTTAAGAGAAATGTCCGTCAAACTGAATTAATTAAAAGTTCATTTCCACTGTACTAATAATTGCCAAGTAGCCAGACTCAGTCAACGACCGCGGAATACAAACCAAGCTTCTCTAGAGTAGCTTCCAAGGGGGTCACAGCAAGAGTTACCTAGTCTTAAAAGGTCTTTTCAGGGGAACACCTGGCCATTACAGCCAGGGCCTGTTCCACACTAGCCCACCACCGTTAGCCCCCTGCATCAAATAGGGAGGAATGTCCCCATCCAAACCCGAGCAGTGTATATCCCCAACCACCCATCAAATGCACACCACACATTACAGTCTTGAAGGATGTCCCGAGGATACCGCCAACAAAGCAGGAGGTCTCTTCTGCATTAAAAAACAAAATTACAATTTTCTGCCTTAAATCAAACTCCAGATGGGCAAATTACTTATTGGCCAAAATTATTGAAATCAGAAGAACCCCTGGGATTGACAGCCATAGAAAGGAATCTCTCGGGACTGTGTGATTATAAATGTTTGTAATATATACACTGTGAGATTTCTCCTCAAATATCTTCAGCCATTGGCCTTCTCACCTGACTCCATAAAAGCTCTGCCATAAAGATATTTTTGCGGACCAAGTACATCGTCCCCACCCATCGATTTTTTTTATTTTTTGTTTTTATTGTTTTTTTTCTTCCTTGTGGCTGTCACTACAATAACGCCAAAAGCCCAACTTATATATAATGTTGAAACAAGGAACAGTGGTATAGCACTAGCAAGCACGGAATACCCGAACTGACTTACTATAAATGAAGTCATGTAGCCCCCACAACAGAATTATTTGTTGGAGGTTTTAGGCAAGGGCTTACCAGAACAACTGCTTCTAGAGACTCCTGTAAGCGCAGCACTCACCTATATCCCGGTACCTAGTTATTGTGTTATAATGCTCTCTTGGAATGTGGCAAGAATTCACTCAAAGCTAAAGAATACGGCCTAGTTATTTGTAGTGCAAGATTACAACGTAATTTGTTGTAAAATAACATGAGCATTAGACAATTTTAATTTAAATGTTTTTTATTCTTTGTGTAGTTCAGCGAGCCCATCAAACACAGCAAGAGCGAAAGGAGGTCTGGTAACCTTAATCTCAGTTAAGTTGGCAACATTAGTAGTAAATGAAATTCAATCCACCCCTTTTTCCCAATTGTTGTTACTTAGAGTTCCAAAAACCTTTAATTTATTTTTGATTACATTTTTTTTTTACATTAGCTCGACCAAGGTAATAAATGATCTCGAGGACTATATCACTACCTTCCTACATGGGTACAAAAAATAGGTTCTCATTCTTTGGGTAGGAGATTTTAATATCCACGTATGTAACCTAAGCCATAGTGTGCCTTGTGGCCTAGTAGATATAGAAGGGTTAACGTTAAAACATTTTAAGTATGTCCCTTACGCGGAAGCCCTAAATAAGATATTAGCATCAAGGAATTTAGGGGGTCATTCCGACCCCGGCGGGCGGAAACCGCCCAGACACCGCCCCGCGGTCAAATGACCGCGGGGACCATTCCAACTTTCCCACTGGGCCGGCGGGAAAGCCCCAGCAAAGATGAAGCCGGCTCCGAATGGAGCCGGCGGATTTGCTGGGGTGCGACAGGTGCAACTGCACCCGTCGCGATTTTCAGTGTCTGCCAAGCAGACACTGAAAATCTTAATGGGGCCCTGTTAGGGGGCCCCTGCACTGCCCATGCCAGTGGCATGGGCAGTGCAGGGGCCCCCAGGGGCCCCACGACACCCGTTCCTGCCAGCCTCTTCCTGGCGGTGTAAACCGCCAGGAACAGGCTGGCGGGAAGGGGGTCGGAATCCCCATGGCGGCACTGCTTGCAGCGCCGCCATGGAGGATTCCCCCAGCCGGGGGAAATCCGGCGGGAAACCGCCGGACCCGGCTGGGCGACCGCGGCTGTCCCTGATGTAGCACCGCCAGCCTGTTGGCGGTGCGACCTCCGGCCTCCACCCTGGCGGTCTATGACCGCCAGGGTCGTAATGAGGCCCTTAGTCTCCTCCCATGACTACAGGACTTCTGATTATTTTTCCCCAAAACTTTCAAAAGGGGGGGGTTGCAATATCAACATCATGACCATATCCTCCGACTTGACACCCTTGTTGCTGCAGAGCAGGGTCTTAGCTAGCTCTACCAGCGACCACAACCTGCTTGCTGCCTCCTATGGTCTTGGTCTTGTTGATGCTGGTACTCATGTGGAGAGCCAGGAGAAAACTTATGTGCAAAACAAAGAGGTTAGGATTAAGTGAGGAAATATTGACATGGATCATTTTATGGGTGAGCTTATAACAGGAAATCAGCATGCCATATCTGTAACTACCACTTTTGACAAAGACCTCAGTAATATTTTAGATGCTTTTAAATCCATGACTTCCATCTCTGTGAACCTGCGTGTATCTAAATTGTCCAAATATAAACCTCAGCAGGACTGGTTTTATCAAGAAAGCATAGCAGCCCAGAAACATCTTAAAGCAGCACTCAGTAAACACCCACACATAAAGGAAGAAATGTCGCCATTAGGTGGGATAATAAAGACATATTAGAAAGAAGACGAATAAAACTTAGAATGAAAGCCTGGGAATATCTAGAGTAAGCCGGGAAATCAAAGAAGGCAAAGCTTTATGGAAAGTCATCAACCACTCTTTCTTCACTCAATATTAAAAACCCATTATAGAATCTTTTATTTCAGTTAAGAGCTGGGTGGAACACTTTTGACCCAGCTAGAATAGATTTAAATTCAACAAACTGAAGAAGTATAATATGACCACGATGCTGCTTTAGATCTTAGTCAGTACATCAAAGTTAAGAACGTTATGAGGACAATTACCTTGAGTCCATCTGGGAAAGCTCTGGGTCCGGATGGGGTCCCTGTCAAGTCCATTGGCCCATTTTGGGCACAATTACTCACAAATGTAATAAAAGCACCATTAATAGGTCCCTCCTAGAAGGAAGTAGCTGTGGTCCATATCTTTAAAAATGGGGACAGAAACCACCAAAGCTGCTCTCACCCAATTTCTTTAGAAGACAGTACATTCATAATAGTGGGTGGAGTGGTAATTGTAAAATTGGAGGCTTGGTGGGATGGGAATCTGGTCATGAGCAAAGTGCAGTATGGTTTCCACCCCGGGATGGACATGGTCAAGCTATGTCTTAACATTGAGTTTGTAATAGGAAAACACATCAAGGCAAGGCAAGGGGCTTCATTTAGCATTTATGTGTCCCTCCTGTGCCTGCACATGGTAAACTGGTCCAAACGTTGGGTGACAAAGGAAGGAACGGATTTTGACAAAACTCTGATTGACCTGTTTCACAAATGCACTGGAATAAAGTGCCAAAATTCAATATGAACCTAATTGCAAAGTCTGTACGAAAATTAGAACTACCCTGGCAGTCCACCCGCAGTGTGTGATGGTCCCTTTGCTTTTATTAATCTACATAAATGGCCTGGAAAGTTATCTGTGTTTGGCAGAGAAAGACATGAAACAGACGGGAAATTGCCAAGACCCGATTTTGCTATATGCAAACAATGCTTTTCTAATATCTAGAACAGTGGTTCCCAACCTGTGGTCCGTGGACCCCGGGGGGTCCGCAAAGCCTTCTCAGGGGGTCCGCGAGAGCCTAGAAAATTGAAAAATATGAACAAATATTGACAAATTAGGTCCCCAGCTTCCAGTAATAACTCAGGTAGGGGTCCCTGGATTTCCATGATGATTCAGTGGGGGTCCCTGGGTTCAATTAATGTTAAAGTGGGGGTCCACAGACATCAAAAGTTTGGGAACCACTGATCTAGAACCACAAATTGGTTCCAAATATTACTAGATGCTTTTAGCAACTTCATCAATGGTCTTAGCATAAAAAACAACAGAACCAAATCATTCATCATGAAACTTGGAACCAGAAACGCTAAAACAAATATTTTCCAATTTAGAGGGGTCTAGATTATAAAACGGCAACATTTTACATATCTACGCGTCCCCTTTGGCACCAGCATGAACTAGGATCAGTTACTCAAATCTGGGGCACACCAACTTTAAAGGTCGATTGAGTCGTTTTCAGCCTAGCAAATAAACTGGGCCATAGACCAGTGAGGAAGATTACCTGTATATATAATTGAGTGTGTTGCAATGGGGAACTATGGTGCTCGGGTCCAGGGATAAACCCAAGTCGCTTAGCTAATTTAATGTAGATTGTTGGCAGTTCCACATTCCTATTCTACCTTTATGTGTAACTCAGATGTAGGCTTGGGTTATCTGGAAGACACAATCAACCTTGATCTGTTGCTTTTGTGGCTGAAGGTATGGAATATCGCAGAAGCTAGCTTTTCATGAGAAAGTTTAGCAGATTGTCTATCACTCGAAAATGCATCTACTATCCCATGGCTAGGGCACGTTAAATACGTTTTGAATACAGTAGGGATCCCAGAGTTTTTTTTACTAATCCAGAAAGCATAAGCAGCCTGCTCTATAAGTTTGGTCAAAAAAGTGTTTCTTAACCATCAACTCAAAGTCTGTACAAGGGAATTTCAGAATGTGAAATTATGTAGTCATTATGGTCTTATCAGATCACAAACAGGCCCTGAGCTTTATTTAATGTTTTTGTTTTAACAGTGAGTATTGATTTTATCTCGCTCATTTGCATTTTAACACTATCCATTTCTTAGGGGCGTTTCCAATGCAGGGATCTCTGTATCCAAATCTTTCCATTTGCCCATATAACAATGTCTCACCACAAAGCACAATTCACTTTATGCTTTTTTGCACTTTATACACGTCTCATTGAAAACACTTTCTGGTTCCAATGTTGTGTTGTGCAAATATCAGACAGTATAAGATAGCCCTAGCATTCCTGCAACAACAGGGCTCCTTGTGCACGTCATGCTGTACTAAATAATATTAGATGTTCACTGTCCACAGGGAAGAGGTAGGGGCCACCTGCATGGCCATACATGACAAGATCTATATGTGGATCACATTGGAGTAACTCCACGTTAAGCTGGATGTTCTTTATTTCTATCTGCACTGTATCATTGTATCGTAAATGCTCTCGGCACTGTAAGGTTTATTCATATGAAATACGATTTCGTCAAGGTATTTTAAGAAGGTGTAATCCCATATATGACTCAGGATCTGTGTGTGGTTTACAACAGGGTAAGCACAATGTCAAGCTAGATGCTTTTGTTATCTGTCTGTATTGTTTTACTGTATTTTAAATTCCATTTGCACTTTAACCTTTACACATATCAACTAAGATTTCCTTATAGCTCTGTAACAAGGAGTATTTTTTATTTTAAGCTAGCAGATTTATTGTTTGTCTGTACTGTATTTATACTGTCCCAAAAGCTATTTATACTTTTATGGCTTTATTATAAGCCGAATGAAGATGATTATTGACTTTGACTGCTGGGCAGCTTTAAACTTGTAAACACACACTGCATTAGTGTTTTGAAACATATGGGAGACTGCATGGATTTGAGCTTGCCGCAGTCAGCGTTTGTTTAATTAAAGGGGAACACAATAGTTAAAATCGGCCCAGCAGACTGTAAAACATGCCCACAAACAGCCAGAACACCGGCCCACACGCTGACCTGTCGGGCCGGCCCATGCTGCACCTCCTGATCTCCTTCTAGGACAGGCTGACCTTGTATGCATGTTCTTTAGAAATCCTTACAAAAAGTGCGTCACTGCTAATTTGCCACATGAGTAATACATACGTTGTCCTCCTGTTTGGCATCCACGGCTCTTTTCAGGACAGATGATTATTATAGGCTACTTTATGGGCGGCTACAATGCCTTAGTCTTTGTTTGGTGCCAGGGCGAGGGTAAACTGTGTAGCCAAGCCCGTGATTCACCAATTAACTTGGGCACCGAGTGTCACGTCCAGATGAGGCGGCGTCACCTGACGTAAGGGGCGGACGTTAATTGCAGCCAACTTTGCATCAGCACTTAAAACAAGTTTCCTACTGCTGTGCCCACATACCCCGGTATGTGCCCGGCGTCCAAGGAACCGGCTGCGTCAGCTGGCGAGCCCGCTGTGTGTGCTTCAAGTAGGCGCGTCCTCCCTACTTTACGATCACACTTTCACAATAAAGTGATGACCTCAATCATATAACTCATTAAATGGGCGAGTCATTTTATGTTCAAATCAGACGCCCAGGCGACTCGGGAGTAGTGTCCATTGGGGCAGCAGGTGCAGTGGCACCTGGGCCCAGAGTTCTGAGGGGCCCACGGAACCCTTTTTATTGCTGTATCTCACCGTTCAAACGGCGGTCGGGGGTTCCATTTCCTCCCTTGCACAAGGGCCAGGGACACATGGCTTTGTGTTTGTGGGTACAGTTAATGTAAATTTATAGTCAATGTTGTGTGCGGATGTGGTGGTTAGAGTAAATGACTAGCTAATACCACCGCATGTGTTTGCCCTGCTGCCATTGTCTTGGGCTACAGTTTTAAAGACAACAGGACTTTGGCCATCTGCCAGTGTCTAGCACCTTCATGTTTCATGAGAATGAGACCTTGACCTTTTGCTTGTGTCTGGCACCTTCATTTTACATGACCATGGGACTTTTACCTGCTTCCTGCATCTTGAGATTTCGGCTTTCTGCCAGTGCCTAAGACCTTCATGATTTTTATGGCAAAATGACTTTGACCTACTGCCAGTTCCTTGGACCTTCAGTTTTAATAAAGAAGAACGTTGATCAATCATGGAATAAGCATGGCTATTCACCCATAGGGTTTCAAGGCGCTGAATGGAGGCGTGCTGCTCAGTCGAAGAGCCAAGTCTTGAGGCCCTTCCTGAACCGCTTCAGTGTAGCCGTCTGCCTGAGCTTGAGGGGTAATGTGTTCCATGTCTGGGCTGGTAGGTAGGAGAAGGGTCTTCCTCCTGCTGTACTCTTCTGGATCTTGGGGACGGCTACAAGGGTGAGCCGGGAGGAATCAAGACATCTGCTGGGTACGTAGAAGGTGAGGCGGTGGTTGAGGTATGCCGGTCCCATGTTGTGCAGTGCCTTGAAAGTGTGGATCAGGAGTTTATATGTGATGCGCTTGTTGACTGGGAGCTAGTGTAGGTCTCTGAGGTGGGAGGAGATTCGTCTGTGTCCGGGGATGTCCAGGATGAGTCTGGCTGCTGCATTCATGACTCTTTGTAGTCTTGATTGAAGTTTCTTGGTAACCCGGCATAGAGTGTGTTGATGTAGTCCAGTTTGCTGGTGATACGTGCTTGGGTGACTGTCTTCCTCATGTCCGGGGGAATCCATTTGAAAATCTTCCCCAGGAGACGGAGGGTGTGGAAGCTTGATGAGGAGGCGGTGTTAACTTGGCGGGTCATCTATAGAGAAAAGTCAAGGATGATGCCCAGGTTGTGCGCCTGGTCAGTGGGGGCTGTGCGTTACCCAGAGCGATGGGCCACCAGGAGCCATTCCAGGCAGAAGGGGTGGAGCGGATCACATGGATCTCTGTCTTGTCCGAGTTGAGCATGAGGCAGCTGACCTCCATCCAGGTGGCGACTGCTCTCATCCCCTTGTGGAAATTCCTCTTGGCTTGCGCAGAGTCCTCAGTGTTTTTTGGTGATCTTAGTGAGCGGGACCACGTAGACGTTGATGGGCTGATTTCGGCGTGTTTCCAGTCTGAGGGGAATGTGGCGGTCCTAAAGGATGGGCTGATGGTTTGGCTGATCTGTTGTCAGTGTCCATGATCTTCATCATTGATTGATTTTGACCTTCTGCCTGTGTCTGGGGGATTTGGTCTTAAATACAATGGGACTTTGACCTTCTGCCGCTATCTGAGACCTTCAATTTTATGATAGTTGGTTTCTGAGCTTCTGCTAGTGACTGGGGCCTTCAATTTTAAAGACAATGGGGTGTTGGACTTCTAGTTTCATTTTTATGAGTATGGTTGATGTAGATCTATAGGCAATGCAGCAGGTTGATGTAGTGGTTAATATCCTCTGCCACTGACTTTGGCATGCACTTGATAGCCTAAACGTCCAGCAGTCATTGTTAAGGCTCTTAATGTCAGCATGATAGAAATTGTGTTCGGGTCCGATGGGGTCCAAAAGGAGAGTTGACAGAGCCTTTACTTGCAAATGAGAGGGCTGTACTTTGACCCCCTACACTTGTTTCTTTTATATAATACCCAGTTTGTGGAGTTTCTTGTCAACCCTTCGATGATGCACGAAGGTTAGAAGGTATCAAGATTGCAACTCTTCATTTTGCAGATGATACGCTGCTGTCGCACATGCCAGAACGCCTACCAGTGCTGGCTAAATACATTCTCAAATTGATACAGGCTGAATATGACAAGGTCAAATGCCTATTTGCACCACCAATGCCTTTTTGGTGATGCCATCATAGCCAAGTATCAGACTTTGACTACCTGGGGATAAGACTAAGCTGTGATGGAAAGGAGACAAAGCAAATGTGCAAGAGTAACAAGGTGCTGGCCCGCATGTAGGGTCCACTATGCATTTCACAAAGAGATTGATGGGTGCTTAGTATCTCATTAACAGTTGATGTATATAAGATGTGAGCATTATATGCTGCTCTTCTCACTACAGAGCTATGGGGGTTCACAAAAAAATCTCTAATCACTCGTGAAAATTATTTCTTACAAAAAAATGCTAAGGTTGTCCCACAGGCCCCTTACATCCATGCTTTGGGTGAAAGAAAATGCTGAGACCACTCAATATTGGGCCAGATTCTGCAGCACACCCGCATTAAAATTCTATAAGAAACCATGTGTGAGGTGTTGCTTCAGAAAGATGGAAATAACCTATGCTTGTGTAATGATGTATATGGTTCCTATGGGGCTTCTGGCCTTGCAGAGTTGTGTGTGGCACAAGAAGCGATCAAGCTTGGATCCCTTAACTATGAAATCCATGTATTGGAGCTGGGTTAATTCATTCAAGAAGAGAAACCCTGACATGGACAGGAACATTGAGCATTTATTGATGTTTAAATGTTTGGCTGTGTTTGGAAAGTATTTAGATTGCATAAAACTCCGAGTGGAAAAAACTCTTTCTTATATTTTCATTTTAGGGCACTCCCATTAGCATTATCCACCCAGTCATAGGGACAAACCTTTAACAACCTGTCTTCAATCAGAAATTTATTGCATTTTTTCAAGTCCTTCATAAGATATGTCCAAGAAAAAATACGACTGAGAGAATGTGGTGAAAGCAGTAATGAGAGCGTGCTGAGAATATGTATTTTGACCCATCCACTCTGATTTCCTTCGACATTTTCCTCTATTTATTTACTACCCGGAGGATTTGCTGCCACTCACCTAAATCTGTAGTTTAAAAGTATCGAATCTTGGCAATGTGGCTATAAGGGAATTTTAGAAGCTCATGTTTTTGTGCAATGTGTTGCGATTTACTATGTTTCTATGTTTCTGTATGTTATAGAAACACTATCTGATTTGATCATATTTGACCGACTAGACCTCCTCTGATGCAGCCAAAGGGTTTTTCCCATCCAGAGTCAAGGCTGCCTACTGCTTCCTCCTTCCAGTTTGCATAACCCTTGTTGTTCTAGTGCAGCCTCACAGGCATCTGAACCGTTATCCTGGTTGGGAGGCAAAATGTCAGCTCCCTCCCCTGTAAAATTGATCTGGTACTCCGGTACTCCATGCTTCACTCACCACCTGTTTTTGTGTACTGTGTATGGCAGAGACTCTGTCTTCAGGGCGAAGAAGGCCCTGTAAAGGACACAATGACCTCTGCAAAAAATAGCAGTCCCTCTTCAAGTTACCTTTCTTGCTCTTATGAGATCCCTGTTCCGTTACTCAATAGAATGCACAGATATCTGGTGCGGTGAAACCAAAATTCATCCACATTCTTTCATCCAAATTAGTACAGCTGCTCTACAACAATATCTTAGCTCCCCTCCATCTGACTGTTATGTTGGACACCCCCAACCAAAAGGACGTCTCCCTGTTCAGGGCGTCTGAGGCAAGAATCCCAGAGAGCATTGACTTAATATTTGGTACCTGCCTCTAAACCTCACTTGAAAAAACCCAGGAAGGACCTCTTCGAAGATGCACTCATCTAGGGTTGGCTGCCACATGGAACCTTGAAGAAACCTTAGATTTTGGTTGGCCCTGGTTTGCAGCCCGTCACCCCAAAGCTAGTGCCTTTGAGAAAATTTCTTGCACCTCATCTGACCTTTGAAACCGAGCCCATTTCACCAACCTAGCAGGAGCATAGCCCTTTGTATTATAGTTTCTGTTAAGGTCAGAATCAGGCCTAAGAAGCGGGTGCAACCTGCTACTTGAAGAAGAGGAAGCTGTAATGCCTGGCGTAGAAAGGAGCAGTTCCCTAGCAGGAAGCACAAAAATAGGGCCCTGAGATTGAAGTCTGCAGAGAGCTATCAAGCTAGCTGTCCAGGAGTTGAGCAGGAGCCGTGAAGGCTTTACAACCAGCTGGTTAGAAGTGAACTGAAGGACATCCTTGTGGGCCAGACGGATAGAGAACCTGCAGCAAGCATTAAGGTCTGCCAGTGTGTTGAGTCTGCTTAATCCCTCATCTGCCTTACACTCTCCATGACTTTATGGGATTCTGTAACAGACTCATTTGATATGAGATGGACACTGAGGTACTTCATACTAGAGCATACAGTAGTGTCTCCAAGCTAGACCCAATCCCCAAAGAGTTTTAGGTCTGCTGTTAACCATTGCCTTTTGATTTTACTAAATTTATATGTGCAATATACCTACATACAAGGGCCCTCAGCCGGTTCTCTTCATAATTTGTCAGTTATTGTGTCATTTACAGTTTTCTCTATCCACTATAGCATACAGCATGGGACAGTGGTTTCCACCCATTTCAGCCATTTGGAATCTTTATTGAGTATATCCACACACAAAGTATTTCTCTACATTGCTAAAGACTACTGTGGCAATGTGTACTTTTTGAGACCCAAAAACATTTTTGCTTTTAGCCAAAATGTGTTTTCAGATTGACAATGACCCAGCAATCTTCCCCAGCAATAAAGCTTCACAAAACTGTGACAAAACAAAACAAGCATTGTCAAAGAGAAAAGGCTGGCAACCAAAGCCATGCCTATTGGCTTTGTCAATGATTGTTGGGATTGCTGCAAGACGTTTTTGAGGTTTCAAAATAATTTGGAGAATATTATCCTAAAGAGCAATATGTCTCTTGTATCTAATCTCTGAGGTGAGCACTGTAGGGACAAAACTCTATGCTGTGCCACTTGCAAATGATCAGCTTATTTATATCCGGCCCTATTTCTTTCTGTAGTCCTTTGACTATTTTGCGACAGTGCTTCATATGTTTGCTGATGTTCACTAGCTGAACACAGGACTTTGCTGGCAAGAGGTTGCCTATATTGTACAATAATGTTTAGTTAAGACTACTTACTTTCACAACATACAATGCTACAGCAGGACTAACAGCTGGTGACCCCTCGTTCTGACATGACCCTTTCACCTGTTCGCCTGTCCTTTCACTGTGGAAGCTGCTGTCTAAGCACTAACTCAAGTCTTTGCTTCTCCTAGTGTGTGAATTCTTTTATTGCATGTATGTGGCATGTCCTACATATTGCGAAAGTGTGTGCAGTATGAATGGTGTCCTAAAAAGGACAAACCAAGGTTGCACCAAGCAGCGGTTCAAACAAAGGTTGTCTAATTGAGCCACTAACTTACCCTCCATCTTAAAGACAGAGATAGAGCTCTGTCCAGAAGCACAGGTAAGTTATTTGCCAAGAACAGAATCCTGCAAGTGGTTGTTTCCATCATGACCAAGACTATGCGTAGGACTCTGGAAGAAGAGTGACCTGCTGTGGAACAAGAAGGAGCTGCACCAGTGTCGACAAGAGCAGGGTAGAAAGAAAGACCCATCTGACTGAAGCCTGTGTAGAGGTCATCTTAAGCTTTGAGCTCATAAGTAGGCACAATACATTTGCAGCGCTTTTGGTTGAAACTGGACCGAAGGCCATCATTGGGATCATTGAGAGTTGAGAACCTGAAGAAAGTATTGGAGGACTGTGAGTATAGTCAGGGTGCATTTATCCTTGTCTTGCCTCATAACAGCCTGAACCTTGTGGAGCATCATATCTGTACCTAATGGCAGGAGAGTGGCTCAGAGGTGTGTTCTCTTCAGCCAATGTCTTGGAGTCATAGCATATTGCCTCAGCCCTACCTCTCCCAGGTCTAGGTGAACCATTTATGTAGTCCATACAGTTCAGTGCCATACCGTGCACACTGTCTCAACTTGCAGCACTCCAAATTTGACTGCCATCTCTAAAGTGAACTGAACCATGGTGCACTTTTGTCCTGGAAGTATTGTTGTGGTTCCACTGGAACTACTGGAAAACATCGCAAGATGATGGTTGCGTAGCTATCCCGTGAAAACAATTGGTCCATAAAGTTCTCTGCCAGCCTTCACAGTTTTGCCACAAAGGAGCTAGTTCCCGTTTTCCTGATGTTACTTTTATCCATATCCATGTGTTCTCAGGACGCCCACAAACAGTCCTCCCTGCTTCTCAGCTATCCCCATATTAGAATTAGGATATTAGAATTAGGAACATGCGTCTGAACTGCAGCAATTTCCAAATAAATGTTCTTCTTAGCACCATGAGTAGTCTGCTGAGTATTCCTCAACCGGTGGTTATTATTTCAGTTCCCTGCTCACCAAAAACATATTCTTTTTCTGGCTTCACGCCTCTGGTGCAGTGCTTAATTTGAGCTGGTGATTTTTAGTGCTCGACACCAGCACTTAATTCTCAACACTGGCACTAATGACTCTAATTTTGAGATGATCACAACAACAGAGTTGAATAATTTCATATACATTAACCATGAATAATGCCTGCCACTCTCCCCATTTGTATAGCTTTGGGCGGCCTAGAATAGTCCGAACTGTCACACTTGTAGGTGTGCAATAAATAGAAGTTGTGTTGGTACAGTCATTGGCAGCGCTGAGAGGTGCAATGGTGGTACAAGCTGGAGTGGCCTCTTGGTACGAACTTTACTAATTTCACTCAAAAACTAATATGATTAAGTTCGCCTGATCTTTTTGAGAAAACTAATTACACTACTGAGAAAATGAATCCCTGTTTCTGCAAAGATGTGTTTTTGTAAGCTCTATAAGAGTAGTACCAGGGTGAGCAATATTTGTTCTCTTTCTTTATCTTTTCCCTTTGAATCCTTTTCTTAATTCGAAGCAGTCATTAAGGAGATATAGTAGAGGAATCAGGACCATAAGGAGATTCTTCTTTTCTTTCTGTATCAAAAACCAATTCCCCTTCGTCCCTGCTTTTGTGATGACAATTGCTATGATTTTGAGATCTCAGAAGAGATGAGATTTGTGGATCATTCTGCTCTTTCTGCAAGGGCAGCTCAACTTCAGAGAGTACAAGATTACTGCTAATCCTATATTCTACCTCCGATTCTGTCATTTTTAGAGATATTGAAAGTGGACTATGTCCCTATGTACCACTTCCACAGTATCATCCGTTCTGGTGATCTGGTAGATCTAGTGGCTTCAGTTGTCCCACAGGTATCTCTCTCTCTCTCTCTCTCTGACAGTCCTGACTGCAACCTGGCAGTTTTGGGATATGGGCTGGAAAAGCTTGGTGCCCCAAAGCGTGGACAATAGACCAGCTCAAGCCCCAGTAACCTCATGGAACTGAGTATTGACTATAAACCAATTTGGCCAATAAGCTGACTATCTGCTGTACTGTGCCCAGGGACTTATACAGTGGTCATTGGAATTCCTGTGTCCCCCCCCACATCCCCCCCTTACATGAGAAGCTGGGACTTTTGGCACCATACATTCCTTTCTATGACTTTGGAGGAAACCTCTATTTATTTTGTGTTATGTTGTTGAGGGACTAGATAGTTGAACATTTTTGACATGAGATCTAAGAGTTCCTGAACTTAGGTGAGGATATGAAGAAAAAAGGAGGGACTGGGAGATTAACTGGTCCAGTGCACGTTCTCCCAATATACTATGTGAATATCAATAGGTGTACTGTTCCAGACAACGGGTAGAATATTCAAACCCTCTCATAGGCACACACTCTCAGAATCAATGGCCCTCATACATCATCATCGGGCTCTGCTCCACACCAGGCTGGCACTGCAATGCCTGACGGGGTCCTACATGGGACCATCAAGCCATTGAGGGTCTCTTTGTATCTCAGTACCAACATTTTAAGGTTACTGAGAAAAGAGCTGTAACGAAAAAGAATTAAAATTGGGTAGCAAAAGCAATTTTTACTCACTGCAGTTCTGTGTATACTAGCACAAAACTAGTGGTAACCATTGTCAGAAGAAGAAATATCTCTGATGGAACTTATGGTAGAAATCAATCAGGATATTCGTGCACCATCATAATCACCCGCTAAACCGTGTATCCCGTCCGCGTTCTCAAAACTAGGAGACGTGTGCTAGTATACACAGAACTGCAGTGAGTAAAAATTGCTTTTGCTTCCCTTTTTTTGTATGAACAGGATTGTTTTCATATATGTGATGTTCTGGAAAAGGATCTTTGTTCTAGTCCTGATGAAGTGCTGTGAGATCCTGTTGGACAAGTCTTAGGCGCGAAACATGTTGACTTTTTGTTAAGGTTGCAGTCATTGTGCTTTACCCGTTAAATGTAAAGAGTGTGGGATCATTATTTCCATGTCATTTTTACTGTGTTTTTAACCTTGACCAGGTCCTCGCTTTTTTATTAACTATTCTCTCACATTGAGGAGGTACCCGACCCAATTTTAATTATTTTTCTCTCCAGCTGTTTTCTCAGTAACCTTAAAATGTTGGTACTGAGATACAAAAGGCTCTCAATGGCTTGATGGTCCCATGTAGGACCCCGTCAGGCATTGCAGTGCCAGTCTGGCGTGGAGCAGAGCCCCATGATGATGCATGAGGGCAATTGCTTCTGAAAGTGTGTGCCTATGAGAGGTGTTGAATATTCCCCCCCGTTGTCTGGAACAGTGCACCTATTGATATTCACTTAGCTGAGGATAGGCAGACCCATCTCTAAAGAATGTCATTGTTCCTAGGACTCTATTTTATTTGTATTGTAGCTTGTTAACGTACAGGCAGTAGAACTATTATTTGGGTTACATTTTGGTCACAGCAGGTGCTAGATATTTATGTTTTTTGTGTTATTCCTATTTGTAAATGCCCTACTTCCCTAGGGGACAGGCTATGTTAGAGTGCAATTGTACATTAACTCATCAAGGTTTGCAGCCCTACTTAGGCCGCGTGACCAACACTTACCATTGCTTTCTCTTGACCAGCTTTTGATTCAACATAACTTATCTGTGGTGGCCTTTTAGGCCCATGACCATTAGATGTTACATCTTCCAGTCTGCCCATGTGATGATTTGTCTGAGCAGAGTACCCTACATCTAATGTTTTTCTGTCGTTTTTATCACCCCCTCAGAAGACATTTTATAGTTCCGTACTAAAAGATTTGAACTTTGTACAGTGTAGACCCGCCATGCCAACTTTTTAATTCAGGTGTTAAAATAGAGGAAAAATTTGCCCAATGAGATCCTTAAGTAACATAAATACATTAAAGCTGTCCATCTTTAAATGGGTCTCTTTATTTATTTAAAGTTGTATTATTGGATCATTCTGTTTCTAAACTGTATGCATAATATTTGTGCACTTAATGCTGTGAAGAGGTACACATGGGTGCGTAGATCATTTATAAGTCCTCAGACTTCAAGTTCTAACCAAAGTTTTATTATATAGATCCGACTAGGAGACCTCCGGAATCATCAGTGGGACGCTACAGACCAATTTTGAGGTTTTTGCTATAGAGCGGGACTGAGGTAGTACCTATCTCTAGTCACTGGATTATGGCTTTTTTGTGCCTGAGCAATATAGGATTGGATTTCCTCTTAACAAGAAATTGAGGCAAAACTTCTCTATTATGCACTTTATATGGTCAGTCATATTTAGACTCATATTGATATTGGAAATGATATATAATTGATTTGTTTTTAGCTATAATTATGTGTTAATTGTTGCATTTTTAAATGTTTTTAATCATTTGTATCAAATTTTAATTGTAGCAAGGTGCTTGTTTGCGGTTTTTGGGATTTGGAAGTTTGTTTTATTTATGTGCTTTTAAGGTCAGAGGAAAGATAAAATAAAGTATCTTGATAGATGGATGGATATATAAGAGGCCTGCTATGTTTTGCAACAGATATCTCTGGCTTGAATTTGAACTTACTGAGTGTAATTACTTGTGCTATTCAGTATCTGAGAACCATTCCCTCTACCATCTCATCAAATAACTCATTATACCTTTCCTTCATCACCTTTCAATGGTCAAGTGCGCAATTTGTTTTCATATTTATCCAATTTGGAGATCTGTAGTACCTTCTTTATTTAGGTTATAACACCTAAACAAGAGTCAGGGCCAGAATTAAGTTCCACAGGCATTTCCCGCATAAACATGAAATTGCCATACTTTCCACATTATTCATCACTTGCTCATAATTTTAAAATGTTAACAAAAATGGTGGTTCTAGCTTAAACAGATCAAACAAACTGGTCAATTTCAGCAGTTTATTGCTCTGATTGCCTTTATAGATGTTGCGGAGATAGTGTAAACATCCCCATTGGATGGACTGTGAAGGGCTTTTGTCTGCAGGAAAAAATACACAATGTAAATACTTAAGTCAAATAAGATGAGTAGAATGATTCACTCTTTGTCATATGTGTGTTTTTTATTTAACAATTAACACAAGTTCGTAGTCGTATGACAGACACTTCTCAGAGGTGCAGTTAGATCAAGTTAAAACAACCACGTGTATGTAGCCTCACTTTTAAGACCGCAGGCCTTAATTCATAAAGTAACACCTAGTGAGACACGTACTTAATGACTCATACTTAACGAAATATGGTGTACTGTTCTGCCGCACTGTTTTTAATACAAATCCATGCCTCATAATTGCTGCACAGTTTGTATTTGCTTGCTCTATAATTTAGTCGACCTTGCCAAATAATTTGGAGTTCCTCTGCCACCCATTGATTATAATATATAAATACATTAGTATTGAAAATAAAATCCGATCTCGAACAATAAATACACATAACATATTTGCTAATAAAAATTATATTAAAAAAATAAAATCCTGAAACAATTGAAAACAAACTACTTAAACGAATGAATAAAATCCATTCAACAAATAGAAATGAGAAATATCATCATACATACTGCCACTTCATGAAAGGAAAGAACAGCATAGTTCAATTCAGTGCCTGCGTACATGGACAACAAACACGTTTTTTTAATGCGAAAACAGTACACATATAAAGGCAAACTGAAAACAATTTCTGTCAAGAAACAATAAACATTTAACACAGACACTCAAGCAAGTCTTGAAAAAGCTTTGCAATCATTTAGATTATCTGCTTTGAAAATGTGGAGAAGCTCCTCATCCCCACTCATGTTTATTTTTTGTACAAATACAAAAACAGTGGTTCATAGTGGACTCTTTATTACTAATTTGTTCAATTGCTGGATAATCGATTTGACCAGTTATGCATTGAATGCTATATCACACCAACCACATAGGCAATAGAACCTTTTGAGAATAGTCCAGAAAACTGATTTATAATGACATTCATATAAATCTGTGAATGCAAATGTATTTTGTGCTCGAAGAGTGATCACATTGTGTGCAAGTAACAAAGTAAGAAATGGGGGTCTAAACAATTTAAAAACATCTGACGCAGAGGGTAGCGGGACTTGCCAAGATTGACTAATTCCCAGCAAGGTTTGTGCACACCAGTAAGGGGTCCGAATATCTGGATGCTTAGGAGTCATCACTGTTTTGACATTAGTCATCATCAGGACTGGCAAAGATGAGGACACAACAGGGCTGGACTGGAGATAAGAGAAACAGGCACTACAACCAGCCTTTGCAAAACCCCAATTAAATGAGGAAACCAAAGAACAACTTGCTGTGAGCCAATGGGTTTCAGAGGGCGACACTTCAGGATTAAAACATGCATTGGCAAAACCATTACGTCTCACTTCTCACTTATGCAGGAGCTATTGGCTTATGCTAATGTCATTTAGCCTCGTTGTAGAGCAGTGCGGCTGCTGTGCAACATAGCTAAACCTTATTAAAAAAAGCCATAAAAATGATAAAAAGTGCTAACATTTGAGTTGTCCACATTAGGATTGAAATATATGACCTTCAAGCTTCTCAGCAGGCACTTAGCTTATTAAACTATGTTATGGTCTAACAACCCACTGGTTACCTTACTGGCTATTTTACTTTAATGTTATCCAGTTGAGTGGATACTCAGCCCTGGGCATGTCTGGAGCACTTAAAGGAGATTGTGGGAAGCTTCGTCATGACCGCTCTTGTAATAAGTTAATATCTGTCAAGCTTTTTCTCCAAACGTGGCAACCATATAGACTGATTCCAAGATGAGTGACATAGTGCAGAGACGCTGGGATCCTAAAAGACTGATCTAATTTCTGATGTTTGCAAAGTATGACTGACATTTGGAAAGGAATGTGAAAACACATAGCATAGTGAGTTCGAACTAGGGCAATGAATGCGGACAAAACATGAGCGCATGAAATGTTATGGTACAGCTCCTAGATCAGCAAAGTGCACAAGGATAATACCTGTTCATAAACACCAAATAAATGCTTTATTTTGTAAATACCGATATACTGTGCCCTGAACTCAGCGGATCAGGATTTGTGGAAGTAAATTACTGCTGGGGCAGACGTTTTCGTGGGCATGCGTCCTGATCAAAAGAGAGCAAGGTTTATATAGCTCTTTTATTTCAAGCATCATGTGGTTCATAAAGGGTGGAACTTCAGAGTTGACAATGCTAGTGTGAAAACACCATGGCTGAAGCTTGGGAAAGAGTCCGCCATTGGAGAGTCCGCCATTGGAGAGTCCGCCATTGGAGAGTCCGCCATTGGAGAGTCCGCCATTGGAGAGTCCGCCATTGGAGAGACCGCCATTGGAGAGACCGCCATTGGAGAGACCGCCATTGGAGAGACCTCCATTGGAGAGACCGCCATTGGAGAGACCGCCATTGGAGACTCTGCCATTGGAGAGACCTCCATTAGAGAGACCGCCATTGGAGAGACCGCCATTGGAGAGTCTGCCATTGGAGAAGAGTAGCCATTCAATTTCTCTGCAATCGAAACTGGTGTCAAAAACAGTAAATTCTATCCTGCTTCTTTGAATATGGACTAAATATGGACTACCGGCATATGCTGCAGTACACAATTATGTCTTGAAGCTCTGAAATAAGCTATGGTTTATATTTCAAATTGAGTGATGCCTCCATCCAGCCATGCTAAGTTGTATTCTTATGTGGCTTTCTCAGTATCTGATATGTCATTATTTTATGGATTTTAATGTCTTAATGGTTTTATTATTTTTAACTCACTGTTATATTCGCTTTTATGGCAATAGCCGAAATAAAGTCTAATTAAAGAAAAAAGTAATTGGAGAGGATGCCACACACCTGGCATGTTTATAATTAAACAGACTTTTCTAATGCAGACTATTTACAGTTCGCAGGCATAAAAAGATAAATTAATAACTCTATGCAGGTGGTATGTAGCACTGATTAATTCAATAAGTAATGTAGTGCAAGCACATTCTATTTAAAGGTGTGCTCGGCTCGACTGCGGAACACAACTATTTTGTAGATCAACTTGTCCTGCACATTTAGTTTTCATAATAGAGTGCTAACAGCATTGCTACATTCTGTTCGTATTTGATGTACATCAGATGAAGACAATGAAGGCAACTTCCAATTTTAGTTCCATTAGGCTTAATGAATTAGGCGTGATGGCCATCTTAATATTCACTGGTTTGTTGTAGTACCGATAATAATCATAATAAATTAATTTTACGCTCTGAAAGGTGTAGCGGGAAACTCAAATTGCCCCTGTTCAAAATGCTCACCAGGTTAGTAGCGCTACGAGTCAGGAAGGTGCTAGTTGCTGTGACCGGTTTAGCATCTTATCTACTTCATTGTTAACTGTTTGTATTTAGATGCATAGACCTCATGCCAAGAAAGCGTGCTTGCCTAGAAACACTTAGGACCATATTAATACTTTTTTAGCTCCGCATTTGGGCCACTTTTTGTAAAATTTGTAAATTGTATTTTGTAAGTTTGCGCTGCTTTTGCGTCAAAAAGCTGCACAAATGTGGCGCTAAAAAGTATAAATATGGGCCTTAAAACTCCTTTTAGAAGGAGCTTATTGGCAAGAGGAGAGAGATGAAACCGGTGTCAGGCACGAGGAGGATGACATGACAGGGGGAGTGATAGTGGCGTAATAAAGGCTCCAACAGCCTTGCAGTGCGGGTGGTCTCCCGAGCTCCAGGAGGCCCCCCCTCAGCACAGTACCCTAGACTGAGACTAGACTGAGAGCTCCGGAGTGAGTCGTTGCTGGGACCCTCCAAGTAATTTTCAGGGGGGCCCTCAAGTTTCATTATGCCAGTGGGGAGTGGGGGCAGCGTTGGAGAAGTAACACACAGGCCTGAAAACACAAGCACCCGTGTGGAGTGCTTAAAACCAAAAAAAAAGTAGCTTAAAAACTGAGAACAGTGGGAGGACACAAGTACTTGGCCCTTGCTCCAGGGGAGGGACAAACAAAGATCTCAGGAGACGGCAGAACGCACACATGCCATGACAAATACAAAAGAATCAAATGAGAGCAACCCTGCAACCTACCAACGGCAAGCTATGGGGAGGCTGTAGCCCACTAAAGTGTAAACAAAATATCTCAAAGACAAAGCATGCCCTATCTATGCGAGAACTAAAAAGGAAGAAGGCACTTAATGTAATTACCCATGTTTCTTAGATGGTGTATTGGGTGGTCCTCCTTATAGTTAAACCTATTTATTATTGCATAGCGCACACTGCATAGCCAAAGGGAGGTTGCCAGAACAGAGAATCTCCATTCTTGTCTGTGGATATTGGTATGAACAGCATGTTTTCATTCATGAAGCAGAGAAAGCAGGGTGGCTGGAGTGTCTTTGAGCATGTCTTGTCGGATTAACGGAGCGGGTCCTCAAAGCATTAGGAACGTGAGGGTATTTTGAAAAGTGAGGGGTGTCCGGGAGCATGTTGTGTATTTAGCAGTCTTTAATAGTGGTAATATGGTGTGTTACATCAGTCATGTCTGGTGTTCCCCTGTGCACCTACATCTCTATGGTGCTATTCTATGGTAAAGAATGATATTGTTTTTGCAGTTCTAGGTGTCTCACCACTCTTAAGTAATCTAAAAAAAAAGTATATCTTGCCAAAATTATTATTAAATACAGAAAGGGACTTTGGGTCTTCCTTTTTATTTAGTTATTGGTTTGTTTGAGTGTCAGTGTAATGTTGAGAAAACATACCTACATTGTTTGAATGGATCAGCTCTCTATTGCTGTTGGCTACGTCAGGATTGTCAGTCTTTTCTTGTATAAGCACACAGTACAAGAATTTGTTAACTACACTATAACTTTGGTGATTTGTGGCAATGTGCCAGTGAACAAAAGTCAATGTTTTGTTTGAGCAGCGAGTGTACCAGTGCCTCAGTATTGACTTTCTTTGTTCAACCTTTGTTGTGGTAAAGTTGAAAAACACGCTATTGTGCAAGCTTTTGCTCCTGGAAGAAGTCACATGTAATTGTGGGAACTGGACTTCTCTGCAAACAAATTAGTGGTAAGTGTTAAACTGTTACATTCCTAGTTTGTTTTGCTTTTCATTATCTTGCTTTGAGTAAGTTTGCATTTTTATTTTTAATTACAATATGCTTTTAATATAGACTTAACTTTGGCCTTGCATATGTTATAAGTAGCTGGAACGCATTTGTGCTCTAATGATGCAAAACGTCATTGTGCTTCCTTAATAAGAAATAGATGAACCGAATTAATTGTTAGCATCAATGATGTTGCATTTTAAATGTAAACCATAAACAGCATGATAATGAGTTACTCTTTGGTGAAATGCTGTAAACAGTCAAGGCCGGTCTCTTGCCTTTGGAGTAGTTTTAGTTGAAATAATCTGGCTTTAGTTACTGCTCCATTCTGTTATTTAAGGCAGATGTCTTCTTCAAGATCTCTCCAATGTTTCTTAGTTTTGATTTGATGGAATGATTCGAGCAAAGAATGCAGGAGGGCAGGTAGGGAAAAAGTCTTGCAGAAGAAATTGCACGATGAGATGTTGAAGTGAAGGACAAGGACTTCTGTTGAAACATTCACTTTGTAATACTGTGGCTTATCCAGGTTTCGATAACCTGAAGCCTGTTCGATATTGTTACCCATCAGTTGGGTGTGCCAGGCACCTTGAGGTAGACTTCAGTGTTGTCAGCAAAGGAATGATAGGAGAAGTGATGGTATTGAAGGATTTTCATTAGGGATTTAATGTATTTATTGAATAAAATAGTGGTGTGGGAAGAGTTGAGCAGTCAGCACAGCTAGCTGTTGAGGAGAGATTTCCAAGTTTACCTTTTTCGCTGTTACACAGAAAGAATACATACAAATTGAGAGCTCCGCCTTAGACAAAAGTAACATTTTGGTGTCTGTGTAGAAGGCTTGAATGGTCTACAGTATTGAATGGGGCCAACAAGTTGAGAAGAATGAGGAGGTTCAAAGCATTCTGGTCAGCTGCTTCAATGATGCCTTCACAAACTGTGAGTAATGCAGACCGTCTTCCGTGTTTAGGCTGAAATTCTGTTTGGTGAGCATCCAAGAAACCACTGCTCTCTACATGGACCCATATTAGGGACTGTGCCCACCTTTTCCAGTAGCTCGGCTGCCTACAGCCAATAAAAAATCACTGCCTTGCTTTTAAAGAAAGAACAAAGTTTCTGTATGAGAATATAAATCAAATAACTTCTGTGACATAAGATGGATGTCAAAAATATTGTGATACAAACATTTGTGGCAAAAATATGTGGTCCAAAAAATGTACATGCTTACAATGTAAACTACAAAAATATTGTCTACAAATAATTGTGGTTCAAATATTGATATTACACAGTTAAGTATATATATTTATATGCATTTAAAATTACACTAATTTTTTAAAAATATTACATATAAAAACATAAACACACAGATATATAATATAAAAAATGTAAAACTACAGATAATATATTTAATATAATACTTAAAATAAGCTTAAAAATAACTTTATATTAAAGAATATATAAATAAATAAACAAAATTATTGCAGACATTAATGTTTGCTAAAACGGTTTAAAAATTCAACATATATAGATTCTTAATAAAAAAGAATAAATTTTGAAATTCCACAATATACTTTTTGAAGCAGTAACATTCCATTTTAAATTATGTTAGTAAAATTCATATTACTCAAGTTACAAAATAAAATAAAAATTTCAATAAAAATATGCTATAGAAAAGGACATATATTTATATATATATATATATATATATATATATATATATATATATATGTATATATATATTTATAAATATATGAAAAAACAAAGGTTAAAGTAGAGTTGTAGTTAGGTCTGATAAAAAAAGATTGTTTTTTGTTTTAAAAAAGACTTAGAAATTCACTGACAAAAACAGGTTAAAGTATATGATGGTGAGTTGAATATGTCAGTGACATAGTTAGGTGACAAGCTTAACGTTGTGAACTAAAAAAAAACAATAACTTGTGCCCCACCATGCACTGCTTATGACCTCACATATTACATCATTCATTACATGTTCTATGACATCATTTATGACATCACTGATGACATTTCATATGGCAACATTTATGGCATCACTGATGACATTCTTCAATGAGTGTACTAGTCAATTTTGTAGCTTACATAGTGCTGGGTAACTACCATACTGCTTCTGTACCTAACTTTGTACTGCCTGTGTCCAGCTAATGAGAGTTTACAAAACACAGGTACTGTTAATGCATCATAGGTGTGTAGAAGTAATGAACACATTATAAATCTTTGTATTGAAGAGCAACTCTGTGTGCAGATGACAGTTGGTGACTTGTGCCCAGCATGTTCCACACATGTTTTTGGTAGTGCAGAAAAAAGTTTACAACAGGGCAAATATTCTAGGTACTACATACTAAGGGCCTGATTACGACCTTGGCGGAGGTGATTATTACGCCCCAAAAGTGACGGATATCCTGTCCGCCTTATATACAAGTTTCATTATATTGTATGGAACTTGTAAAACGGCAGGCTGGATATCTGTCACGTTTGGGACAGAGTAATCCCATTCGCGAAGGTCGTAATCAGGAACTTCATATTATTAGCAGCCCTGAGCTATTTCGACAGAATTGTCATAGCACAATAGGGAGAGTGCTGGACTTTGGGGGTGGGTGGGAGATGTTCTGTTACCATTTCAACCAGAACAACAGTAGGGAAAACGCTGGACTTTGGTAGGATCAGAGTTACTGGTCCCACTGCAACTAATCTACGGTAGGGAAAGTGGTGGACTTTGGGAGAGGGGTCAAACATACTATTAACAATCTATCCTAAACAACAATAGAGAAAGCAGTGGACATTATTGGGGTCAGATTTACTATTCCTACTCCAACCTAGGCAACAGTAGGAAAAGGGGTGGAAAAACCATATAACAATTATTATAAAATGTTGTTAAAAAATTAAAAGCATACAAATTGTATAAGAAAATCTATTTAAAATGCATTAAAAAAACATTTTAAAAAATTAAGTTATATAAACAACCATATACTCTTCAAATGTAAAATAAATCTAAAAATTTACTGATTAAAATAACTAATCTAAACATAACACAAATTGAAATAATACTAAACAATGGCATCAAATCAAATACAATGAATTACAAAGATACTAAGGGGGTCATTCTGACTCCCGCCGGCGGCGGTAACCGCACGCCTGGCGGGAGCCGCCGAATGACCGCACCGCGGTCAAATGACCGCGGCGGTCATTCTGAGTTTCCCGCTGGGCTTGCGGTCGACCGCCCAGCGGGAAACCCCCTTCCACGAGGATGCCGGCTCCGAATGGAGCCTGCGGAGTGGAAAGGGTGTGACTGAAAATCTTTGTGGGGCCCTGTTCGGGAGCCCCTGCAGTGCCCATGCCACTGGCATGGGCACTGCAGGGGCCCCCAGGGGCCCCACGACACCCGTTCCCGCCAGCAAGGTTCTGGCGGTCAGAACCGCCAGAACCAGGCTGGCGGGAAGGGGGTCGGAATCCCCATGGCGGCGCTGCTTGCAGCGCCGCCATGGAGGATTCCTCAGGCCAGGGGAAAACCGGCGGGAAACTGCCGGTTTCCCTTTTCTGACCGCGGCTTTACCGCCACGGTCAGAATTGGCCTGGATGCACCGCCAGCCTGTTGGCGGTGCATCCGCGGTCCCCGGCCCTGGCGGTCTATGACCGCCAGGGTCGGAATGACCACCTAAATCTTTAAAAAACACATTAAAATAAAAAAATCAATTAATTAAAACACTCAAATAATTTACATATTTAATAATGGAATTATCCAGTGAAGGATGCTGAGAGAAACTCTTAGTCTGGAGAGAGTGTTTATGGATACCAGAGCTGAGGAACATGCTGAGAGACAAGCTACTGACTTTGAGGCTGGAGTTGCCCAGAGTGAGTCAGTCATGAGTGTAAAAAGTAGCCCCAAACAAAAGACGGAATGGCATACAGCGATGTCGACATGCAAAGAGAAGTTGTGTTTCAAATGTGGATATGCGTTTCCACACGAAAGAAGGGGCCTGCCATTGATCAGCTATGCAACGTTTGTGGTAAAAAGAACCATTTTGTGACAATGTGTAAAGCTAAGGAAAAAGTAATTGCTTCACGGTGTGAAGACAACGTGGGCACCAGAATGTTCCAGAAGCAACGCTCTATGCGAGCCCACAAGGCCAAGCGGTGACATCAGTTGAGCCACATACATACTAAATGAAGTTGATCATCATTTAAATCATCGTCAAACAGTGGAATTGAAGAAAGTGATTGCGCTACGTCAATGTTTGCCTGAGAAAAACATGTCAGTTGCATGTGAAGATAAATGTAAGTCAAAGAAAAGTTGACATGCCAAAGCAACAAAATCATACAAACTCTGTCCAAAGATTACATTGAAAATAATTGGCTGTTCCATGCCTTTCATTATCAATAGTGGGGCATTGATAAATATACTGCCTGATGAGAAGTGCAATGAGCTGTCTCTGTTACCGCTGCTTACACCGTCAAAGACCAAAGTGTATACTTGGGCTGCATCAATGCCCATGAAGAGTCGAGATTCATTTATAGTGACAGTAAAACACAAGAAAATGAAGGTACAAGTACTGATCCATGTGCTTCAACATACAGTGGCAAGTACCTGCTTGCTCAGTTTTAACCTGGCTGCTGACATGATACTGATTTCAATGAATTACGACATGAATGCTCATCATGAAATAGTAAGCAAATTCCCTTCATTGTTTATGGATTAGGAAAGTTAAAGACTATGAAAGTCATACTGTATATAAATGAAGAAGTCCAGCCTGTTGGCCAGAGACTTAGGTGAGTGGCGTTTCATTTGCAAGAAGCTGTTAAAAAAGAACTTGAATCATTACTTAAACATGACATTTTTTAACGTTCCACCGTCCGAAGCCATGGGTTTCTACAATAGTAAAAGTGTCGAAGAAGGACAGTGAAGGAGCTGTGTGCACATGTATTGACATTCGCCAGGCGAACAAAGCAACTGAACGAGACCAACATCCAGGTCCACACATTGCTGAAATGATAACACAATTAAATGGTGCTGAGGTCCTTTCTCGACTTGATTTGAATAAAAGTTATCATCAGTTGGAACTTGAAGAAAGGACCTGATTTTGAGTTTGGCAGAGAAGTTACGCCATCACAAACGTGACAGGTATAGACATAATGTTTCTTTTCTATGGTCACAAGAATGTGAGAAAAGTTTTAAGAGAAACAAACATGCCAGTGAAAATGCTACTGAAATGGCATACTTCAATCCAACACTTCAGACAGAGTGTGGCTGACGCCAGCCCTGTTGGGTTAAGCGCTATACTTGCACAGCATAGTGGACTCCCAGATGCTAGACAGCATATTGTGGTCTATGCTAGTAGAAGATTGAAAGCCTTTTAAGCTGGTGACTGATCATCAAGCTTTGCTGACCATCTTTGGCAATCCAAAGGCCAAGATGCCTCATTTAATTGAACGATGGGGACAACGATTTTAAGAGTACGATTATACAATTGAGCATCGACTGGGAAAGGAGCAAAATCCTGCTGACTACTTTTCAAAAGTGCCTATAGAAGGTCACAGTACTCCAACCAAGACATCTGAGGCCTACATCAGTTTCATTGTCAAGTACACCTGCTGCCAGATCATTAGCCCAGATTGTCACTGACATGAGTCATGATAGTGACCAGCTGAAGCCAAACAGCATAATTACACACCAGTCGTAGAATAAACACATTCAACCTCTCAGTAATGATGGTGAATATCAAAAATACAAAAATGTAAAAAATTAATTGTCCATAAGTCAGTAAGGAGTTATATTGCGAGGATCGGGAATCCTGATTCTGGAGAGTTTACAACAAAAAGTGTTTGAAATGGCTCATGAAGGACATTGTGGTATTGTTTCCACAAAGAGAGATCTCCAAGACAGAGGGGGTTATTACAACTTTGGAGGAGGTGTTAATCCGTCCCAAAAGTGACGGTAAAGTGACGGATATACCACCAGCCGTATTGCGAGTCCATTATATCCTATGGAACTCGTAATACGGCTGATGGTATATCCGTCACATTTGGGATGGATTAACACCTCCTCCAAAGTTGTAATAGCCCCCAGAGTGTGGTACTTAGATGAAAGAGTTGAAAAGAAACTCAAAGCCTGTCACCTATGCAATTGCCTAGCAACCAAAGGTACTTGACATACTCTAAACATGTCAGAACTGCCTAAACATGCATGGGAGAGAATACCTATCAATTTTTTGGGCCCACTTGATAATGGACATCATTTAATGGTGATTGTAGATGAATATTATTGTTTTCCTTTGGTCAAAGATCTCTTAACCACAACACATGAGCAAGTAATCGAAAACCGGATGGCATCTTTGCAACATGGGACATACTAGTTATTGTGAAGTCCAATAATGGTCCACCCTTCAACAGTAAAGAATTTAAATAATTTATGGAGCATCTAAACATAAAGCATCAAAAGATCACACCTTAGTTGCCACAGGCCAATGGACTTGCTGAGCGTCCTATGAGTACACTAAAGAAGGCAATACAGCATGCAACTCTTGAGAAGCGCAATTTGAAAACAGTATTGAATTCTATCTTACAAACGTATTGTTCAATACCCCACTCAAACACAGGTGAAAGTCCTACGACTTTAATGTTCAGGAGAGGAATAGCAAGCAAGTTACCTCAATGGATGACCGAAAGAGAAAAAAGTTAAAACATTATTCGTGCATGGAACTAGGTTCACAAACAGAAAATGAAAGTTTATGCAGACAAGAAGCGACATGCAAAAGACCTCTCATTCAGAAAAGGGATTTTGCTGATCGCTCAACAGATATGCAAAAGAATACCTGATACGCCTTACAATGCTGAACCTTTCCAAGTAGTGTCTATCAACAGTCACATGGTGACTGCCCAGTGCCCTTGGTAGCCTATTACCAGAGACTCTTCTCACTTCAGGCCTGTGTTTCATTGGTCTTCAACTTGAGATGATGACAGAAAGACTGATTCATAAAGCTCAGTGACTGTTGTTGATTCCCTACCATCGTTAATAATATCTAACATTGAAGATGACAAAGTACAGCTTCTTGTAACTAGATTGGGTCGATTGATCCAAGCGCCAAGAAGATTAATTGAAGAGATATAGTTGTACATGTTTCTATTTATAGATATTTGTGTATGTCAAATGATTTTCTAAAAATTTAAATTTTTTATTTAAGAGAGGGTGAAATGTAGTGTCTTGCATAATTCAGAACAGAACCTTTCTGGCACCCAGAGGACTTCATATCAGTGTGTTGTAATCACTAGAATAGGTTGTAATGAAAACTTGGTTTAGAATGTTGGATTTCACAGGCAGAGGAATAAAGACATATGATTTATAATGAGTACCAATGTTGGTAAGACAGTACAACAGTGACCGCTCCAGATCATTGATGGACCAGTCATAGGAACAATGCAGACTTCAAATCTCCAGCTCTTGGGCTGGAGGTGAGAGGATGTGATTCACCCACACTGAGGCTTGCACTAATAAAGGGGCACTCAAACCCACAGGAAGGCACTGAAGCATGAACACTGTAACACCCAGGGCAGTACATGGCAAGGAGGAGAACAAAGAGAATGAGTGGCTGCTGTCACTTTACCCATTCCAAAGGGCATTGAACCCTGGAACTAGCAAGGTACTCAAAACATCACTATATGTTGTGTTTTCACCCTTGGAATGCAACATGAGGCTTTTGCCATTAAGATGAACTTGCTTCAGGGTGACCTTAGTATGAATCCAAGGAGATTGGGATTGGAGGAAAAAGGACCTGACACAGATCCTGGAAGATATGTGGCTGCTCAAGTAATTCTTGAGTAAACTGATGTCTGACTCTTAACTACTGGTACACAAAGTAGAAGAGGCAAAGCTGTTCATGATGCAACAAAATAGAGATAGTAGGTTTGCTAGAAGCAGCCAATGTTCAAAATAAGATGTTGTTCATTAACAATTGAAACATTGAGCTACTCAAAATGAAAGAACATTCTTCATTCTTCTTAGTGGAATTTACACACAGAGCTCCGATCCCTCCTACTGAGCACAATTCCAACTCTAGCAAGAATGCTGAACTGCAGAGAGAGGCATGCTGTCCTGCAAATGATAATGGTGAGAGGTCCGATCTCATGTGTAAATGCATGACACCCTTGTAAGCTGATTTAATAGAAGCAGTTAAAATGTAAAGGAAAACTTCTGATGCCATCAAAAAAGTACCCATAGGCATGTGGTGCCCTTTCCTGACAGACTAGGAATTATTGTAGAAGGTAAGACCCGGCTCTTCTCTCACTGGAATATGTGTGGAATGATCTTCTTGGATTTCAAATGCCAGGACACATGAAGCTTGAGGTGAAACACAAACATTCCGATCATAAATGTTGAGGCTACTGGTGCTCCAGCTACCTCCTCTGATGGCAGTGGGGGAAAGCCCATGATGGAGGCAGTGACCCATTTCACTACACAACTTTCATCTGGCCCAACAGGTTAGGTTGAGGGCCACACAAATACTTTCATCTGATCAGGATCCTGCTGAAAAAACAGATAATGTGCAAGCTTGCTGTCTTTCACAGATAATGTGCTATGGCAAGCCACCAAAATTACAGTTAAGGAGTTTAGGTTTTGTTATAATGGAGTACCACTAAGAGGCACACATACCCTTCCCAGTGTAAGTGTAAGTATCTGAATATACATCTAGGCAAGGTGATTTAGTCCATGGACCTGTTCCCTTTCGTTTCTTCCCCATATAAATCCATGGGTGATGGGGATGTCAATGATGGTGTTGGTGGTGCCCTAATTTCACCCAATGCAGCTGGTAATGCTGTATCTAACTTTCTATTTACTCAATTTAGCCATGTTGGTTCGACAGGAACATTCTTGCATTTATGTGGTAGTGCCCACTCTATGGAGGTGTAGGGTGTGGCCTAGATGATATTGTTACTGAGGTGGGTATACTAATTGATGTAATGATCATGAAACAATCTCCTAGGAGCCTAATGTCTACACTCAGTTGCTGTGCTGTGTTTAAGCTTCACCCGCTATAATCATGATGCAGCAATTACAATATTTGATGTGGAATGCGTAACCAAATGGGTTATTAGCTGGACTATTATAGAACACATACAGCCTCAGCAAACCAATACTGACTTGAGCAAACTATTTCTAGAAAAAGAACAACAGTGGATATATAGGTTGGCACACATATCCACAGTCTGAGTGACGTGATTCTGTGAAACGAACACACATGGGTTTCTATGTGAGGAGTCACTATATGATCCACCTGTGGATCACATCATGACATACTTATAGATACTGATTCACAGTGTTCACGCACAGAGTGCTAAGGGGACATTTTGGAGACACATGGACATTCCATTGGCACATGAGCTCACATTCTCTACTTTAGATGACAAGAGAATATTGTTAATCTTCTAAATGATTACTATGCTGCTTCCAAAAATTAAAGATATTGCACTGAGCAGTATTAGATGCCCTCTGAGAATTTCAAGATGGTTGACACGTTCCCACGTTTCAGGGCAGATTAGTTATAACAGCACTCCAGTCTGACACGCGCCTATGCAGGTCTTCAGAGAATTTCATGATGGCCACTGCATTGCCACTCATTAGAGTGGACCAGCAACTTCAGTGGATTAGCCTTGACACACACCTTCTTGCTTACTTATATGCTTATGACTTTCTCCTCTGTATTTTATGAGTCTGTATAAGTGATTCCGTCTCTGGGCCAAGATTGGAAGGATCGGGCAATGAATTTTATCTATCAGTAGCAATTAATACAGTGCCTGGATGTAGGAATAGGGATAGAAACATGAGTATATTTAGCAGTTAAACATATTGTTGACGGGACGCTGTGATCCTCACCAGATGGGAGCCATTTTTCTCAAAAGACTCCAGGTGTAACTGATCACAACAGCACTGTTTGCACTAATTCAGGACTAGCTTGAGCTGCCTCTCTGCCACATTTGCGAGAACCAGTCCACGGAACTAGGTTGAGAAGTCCCCGCTGAGGTGCCGTAAGTAATACCCTAAACCCATAGGTAATTTTATTGGTATATTTGTTCTTCATTGCTAGTAATGTATGTTTATCTATCCCATGTTTTAACAGTGTGTGACCTTTGATCCCAGGAAGCCCCCACATCTGCTCCCAAGATGCCTGGATAATCCCAGTTGCTGTGTATGCCCCTCATCTCAAACACTAGGAGCCTGATGGCTTACACTCATGTATTACTCTCTTCTTTGTGTGTGGATATGTGATGCACTATGTGAGTACTCTTGGATAGTGAGATGACTGCATGATATTCTGAACACTACCTGTTACAGGTACTTTAAATCAACTATGTCACTTACCTTGGCTTACAGATGATGGTGTCTCTAAGGTTAGAGGCCTCATCGTTTTAGAGTGTGTAGTGCAGTGCACAGGTTTAATTGTTTAAACTACCCCTATGGGGACGCGTGGTACCAGAACTGTGGAGCAGCGACTTCGAGTCCCAGAAAGGAGCGGAGGAGGCAGGGGGCGGAGCCTTACCTGACATGCACTATTAAGCGCTGTTTATTACATCGCCAAGCGGTATGCGCCCGGGTGAAGCCCTGGCCCGTCTTTCACCCGCCATCGACTGAAAGAGGCCGGGCTGGGCCACCCCTCTTAATCCTGCTCGGCGGGTGAGTGTTTTGACATTATCTTGCTATTTAAAGACATCTGCCCCAAACCTTTATTGTTTCATGCTTCCCTCTCCAGTAAGCAATCATTATCCTATTGTTTAATTGTGTCTGCAGCTGACCTGCTGCCTCATAGATAAATATCCCTGACAGACTGTGAGGATAGGCAGGAGAAGGGCCCTACAAACTGGGGACCAGAATGGAGGAGGGAAGGGAAGCACAAACACAACTCTGGACTCTTTTCTAGCCAGAGCTGTCAGGGTAGTCACCAAAGAGATTGACATGGCGGAGAGGAGGCTTTCTCTGAAAATGAGTGACTGGCGCCAAATCACTGACAGTGAGGCTCTGGGGCTGCTGGATGATCAGGTTGGTCCCTCACGGAGAGCGCAATAAGCTGTGTCTGAAAACATGCTGCCTGAACAGACGGGGGCAAATGGTTTGACTGGGACCTTAAGGAAAAGTAAGAGGCTCTTGATGGTGTCCCCTCCGGCTCCCCCCCTGGACAGTAGTAGTGCCCCGCTGAAAAAGAAAAAGGCACCGAAGAAAGCTGGGATTAAACTCAAGCTGCCTCCGTCAGCAATTCTGAGTACTATGAGCTTGATGGATGGCACTGGTTTGGGCCAGTCTCCGGGATGGGATGCAAATAGTTTATTGATGAAGTTTAAGGAGATGGTCGAGGCTAGCCTGGCCCCGGTCTTGGAAAAACTGCTGGTGCTCGAGAAAGCAGTTTCTTGAATGTGTGGGCAGGAGAGGCCTAGCCCAGTCATTATTGAGGGTGGCCCGGACTCTAGACATCAAAATCAATCACCTGAGGGGGCATTCCCATGTGAGGGCTATCCCAGGAAACTGGATGGAGCCATAGGACAAGCTGCCAATTTTGTAAATTCAGGGGCTCGGGGCATTTCTGTGGAGGCTGCCCCGGTTTCGATTTCCTTAGCCGATTTATCAAGAGGTGCAGGAGGGAAAAATAGGCTATGAGCTGGAAAGCCATCTGGCAGTGGGCCTGTGGTAATTGGGAGGGAGCGCTCACAAAGTGGTGGAGCATGAGGTTTGCATTTGGAGAAAAATCCCCCACTTGTTTGTTTGGAGCTCCCTCCATCATGTGCCCCCAGTATAGTGGTGATGTTCCGGTTCTTGCTCCGGGTTTTAGTGAATCCACGGACCAACTAAAAAATAAGACTGGCCATTGGCTGAGTAAAAACTGTGATTTTGCTTGCGAGGACTTTAGGGATATCCTATTTGTTAGAAGAATTTATTTGGTTGGGCCGCGGGTGAAAGTGGGAAATGGGAATCGTATTATTATAAATTGCAGATACCCTGGTCTGGCCCAGCGACTCCTTTCTACACAAAGCTTGGCTTCACAGAGAAAGGGCAATACTGGTATGGTCCCTTTGGGTTTCTTTTATAATCATACACGGCAGCCTGCTGAGTCTGGTGAGATCCCGTTTGGGAATCTTGGAAATCTACAACAAGGACAGGGTGGCTCACAGAAAACCAGTCTGAGGAATGATATTACCAGCACTCCGGACCTGGAGGGGGTGGATTGACGTTATGCAGGGAGACACACTGAGGTCTTGGTAGAACCCTCAAATGCTATTATGACCATCGATGCCCAAGGTGGAAAGTCTACAGAGTGCTGTCTTATTTCTTGGAATGGAGCTGGGTACGATACTAAGTTATTAGATCATGAATGGACTAGGTGCCTGGCTCAGTATGATTTTATATTACTTCAAGAAACCTGGTCGGATGGGCAAGCTTACATGCATACCCACATCCGCCCATGCATGCACACATACATACCCACACACTGCAACACACACCAACATACTTTGCCGCACACATGCATTCACAACGCACAACATACACGTACACTCACAATCAGGCATTCACGCACTCATTCAACGTGACTCACACCCGCATGCACGCAGTCATCAACAGACACCCCCCCACACACAACACCCCCACACACACAACACCCCCCAACCCCATCTCCTGTCAGAGCACCTGACGTACCTGTGTACAGTTGGTCCTCCGGCTGGAGACGGGACGCGGCGCTGCTGTCAGCAGCAGCGTCCGCCAGCTAAACACCGCCAGGTCGTATCATTGCTCATGATACAGTAGGTCGTGATTTGCTGGCACAGCGCTGCTGCTGACAGCAGCGCCACCTTACCGCCGTCTGCTGTCTTCTGGCGGAATTCCGTCGAGGGTCATAATGCGGGTGGGCCGCTGGTAGCCACTCGGCGGTATGTTGGCGGCTGTCGCCGTGGCGGTAGGCGGCAGTTACGGCCAATGTCTTAATGAGGGCCTGTATCTTTGTTTCCCCATCTTTAGAGAATTTAGTTAGGCATGGGAAGGTGGTTGAGATGTATTTTAGTTACCATAACCCTCTTACGGTCCATTTCAATTTCCCAGAGATTTTATACAAACCAGGATGGGGAGGGCCAGTTTTGGTGAGGACAAAAGATCAGGGTAGGAGACTTGGTTGGAGACAGGTAAATATCCAGCAAGTAGTAGAAAGGGTGGTGGGTGACAACCTAAATCTGATCACGGGTACACTCTGGCAGAAACTCCCAGCCCAGGGGAAGGTATGGATGCTATGCTTAGAGTGAATAAAGCTTTTAAAGATTGTTTGACTGTAGCCGCTCAGTCCTCCCATAAGTATAAGGGTGGTTGGTTCAGTAAGCCCTGTTATGAGACTAAGAAATCTCTGAGGAAGGCCTTAAAAGAGTACCCTAGAGATAAGGCCCAAGTCAGAGAAGCGAGGGCTCAGTATAAATCTGTCTTGAGGGTTAAGGAAGCTAAAGCTTAAGAAGCTAGCCTGGGAGAGACTGGAATGTGCAGTAGTTTGTAAGAACCCTGGCCTGTTCTGGAAGGTTGTTAATAGGGGTTTTATTGAATCAGAAATATCTGAGGGTCTGGGCTGTAATATCGCCCTTGAGGCTTGGGTCAGCCATTTCTGTACAATCTTTCAAAGGAGTCCTTTAGGAGCTAATGGGGGGAGAAAATATGAAGATCACCCTAATTTAACTATCAGGTTTATACTCCAAGAGGTAAAGGAGGCGTTGCATGATAGCGCTAATAACAAAGCTCCAGGTCCAGACTCAATCCCAATGGATCTTTATAAATCTTGCCCCCAGTTAAGGGCACCCATTCTGCTAAATGTCCTTAATGCTGCAGTTAGTGTGGGTATCACAGATACCTGGAGATTGGCTTGTATTATTCGTGTGTACAAAAAGGGGGACCGGAATGATCCCAAGTCGTATCGCCCAATTTCTCTTCTTGATTCTTCAGCCGAAATGTTGGGCCGGATTATCTTAAGGAGTATTGAGGCTTGGATTTCTGAAAATGCAATTCTGAGCCAGGTACAATATGGTTTTAGGGAAGGGCTTGGTACCCAGGAACAGTGCCTACATTTGCTGATGGTGATTGGTAAATATACTCAAGCTAGGAACGGCACTCTATATCTCACAGTTATGGATCTTACTTGTGCCTTTAAGGTCAATCGGTCTAAGCTATGGGAGAAGCTTACCCGGCTGGGAATGGACCCCTTAATTGTGGAGCTGCTTCGGTACCTCCACCAAGGAACTTATGCAAACATGAGGGTTGGGATAAATGGGGAATGCTCGCATGCTTTTGAGCTCAGCAGGGGTGTGTGCCAGGGATGTGTCTTGGCTCCTACCCTTTTTCTTCTGTATACTAATGGGCTGTCTGATTTTTTTAATGGAATGCTGTAAGGATGCTCCTAAAATAATGGTAAGATCGTCCCGGTTTTGTTTTATGCAGATGACGCAGTGCTTATGGCACACACTATGAATGGCCTTCGAGAGGCGGTTAGAGCTTATAAAATGTTTATGTCAGCTCTTGACCTAGAGGTAAATTGCAATAAATCACACTTTATGGTGTATGGGAAACCACTCAACAGGGTGGTGGGGGGCTGATGATTAACGAGCAAGTAATCCGTAAGGTTCAGGAATTCCCCTATTTAGGTGTAAATTTTGATGACAAGGGTTCCAGGAAATCTTGTATTTCCAGGAGAGGGGCGCTTTTCAATGCAACAGTTGGTGCCACTTTTGAGTTTGCTGCCAGGGTGGGTAATAAACCTGTTAAGGCCCTGCTCGAAGTATATAGGCGAAAGTGTCTCTCAGTCTTGCTGTACGGGGCTCCATTGTGGGGGCATACAGAAAACAGGGCCCCTGCTATAGAGGAAAATTGCTTCTGCAGGAGGTTGTTAGGAGTTGGCCGAAATATCTCCAGTTTCTGTTTGCATGCTGAATTGGCCTTAGACTTTATAGAAGATACCATCAAAGATTGCTCCACTTATGTTATGGATTTCTATTTGGACTAGCGAGTTTGCTGCCTTCAATAGAGAGATTTTGCAGGATTGCATGGCAAGTGAGCGTGCAAAGGATATTCCCTGGCTGATGTATATTAGAAAAGTAGCCTATGTACTGGGGCGGCCGAATATGTAGGAGGCTCCAGGGAGTCTAACCAGCTCTGACAAACACTGGGCAAAAGAGAATTTCTCAAAAATTCTAGGGGTTAAGAGGGAGGAGGAGGAATTAAGGAAAAAAGCAGTAATGTTAAAGATGGTGGTGGGTCCTGAGGCTTATCTTTTGGAGATAAAAAATGTGAGGGAAAGGACTCTTATCTCGCGATTCCATTTAGGGGTTATTAGAAGCAATCTGTGTTTTCCGCTAGGCCAGTTTGATGAAAAATCTATAAAACCATGTCCTTGTGATGGAGTGTCTCTACAGACCTTAATTCATTTTACTTTGTTCTGTGGCTTTTATTCCCCCTTTAGGCGTCGCTATTTACTCCCCATACTGAGGTCTAGGAGTTTTGTGCAATACCGCCCAGCCTTCCTGTGACTGCGTATGGCCTCGGATGTGCTAGTGCAGCGAGGGGTGGGGTCTTTTCTAAAGGGAACTATAACCTGGTGGAACAATATAGAGGCTTTTTAAATGAGTCTTAATCTGTAATCTTATCGAAATATTATATTTTCTAATGAAATTTGGAACGTAATTTTAATATGTGTAAAATGGCTAGTAGGATATAAAATTGGTTTAATGAATTTTTCTTAATCTTTGTTTTAAGTATTTATTGGATAGGATAGGTGTAGGAATGTATTTTTGATGATTTTGAGAGTGCTATGTATTGTGTTGCTAATTTATTTGTATGGTTGATAATTTTCATACGGAATAAAGTATTTAAGTAGTCTACCCCTATTCTAATTCAGATGTATATTCATTTTCTATGTTAGTTCTCCTTTTTTAGGATACTTGAAGTGAAAAAACTCCAATTTTCAATCAACTCACCCTCTATAAAAGGGTTGGATAACTATCTCTTGATCTTACATGTAATGTGTTAGACCTGGCAGCTTTTTGGCTGTCTCCTCTGTCTTTTTGCCATCTTACCTCCTGTTTTATGGTATACTAGACCTTGTTTTTGCTGGTTTATTGTCTCTGCAAACTTTACCACTTCTGATCAGTGATAAAGTGCAAGTGCTCCCTATAGAAATTGTACTGTTGATTGGTTTATCCATGATTGGCCTTTTTGATTTACTGGTAAGTCCCTTGTAAAGTGCACTATAGGTGCCTAGGGCCTGTAAATCAAATGCTACTAGAGGACCTGCAGCACTGATTTTGCCACCCACATAAGTAGCCCTGTAAATTTGTCTCAGACCTGCTACTGCAGTGTCTGTGAGTGCAGTCTTGCACGGCCAATTCGACCTGGCAAGTGTACCCACTTAGCAGGCCCCAACCTTACCTTTTACTACATGTAAGGCACCCCTAAGGTAGGCCGTAGGTAGCCCCGAGGGCAGGGTGCACTGTATTTTAAAGGTGGGGCATGCCCTGGTGTGTTTTACATGTCCTAAAAGTGACATACTGCCAAATGTGTTTTTCACTGTTGCAAAGCCTCTCTCTCTCATAGGTTAACATGGGGGTGCCTTTAATTATCCTTAAAGTGCAGTTTCCCTTTGAAAGCAGATAGAGATGTGGAGTTGGGGTTCTCTGAACCCACAATTTAAAAATACATCTTGTGGTAAAGGTGGTTTTTAAATTGTTCGTTTGAAAATGCCACTTTTAGAAAGTGGGCATTTTCTTGCTTAAACCATTTTGTGCCTCAGTCTGCTTGTGTATTCCACGTCTAGGTCAGACTGACAGTTGGGCTATTGTGAATTCCCTCTAGACAGTGATACAAAGGGAGCAGGGGTGTAGCCTGCATATCCTGATGGGCCATCTGGGATAGAGTGGAGCCTGCCCTCACACAATGCAGTCTCCAACCCCTTGGAGTGTGTCTGGGGCCAGGCCTGAGCAAGGCAGGATCTTGTGAACAACAGAGACTTTCCTTTGAAGTCTGTCTACTTCAAAGGCAGAAAGGGGTATAAGTACTGGACCCAAAAACCTGGACTTTTAGAATCTTTCTGGATCAAGAGGAACCTCTGCCAAGCTGAAGAGCTGGAGGAGGAGTACTGACCCTTTTCTGTGTTGCTTTGTTGGGATGGTCTACAGTTGCTGCTTCTGCCTTAAAAGAGAGCAAAGGGTGAACTTTGCAGTGTATCCTGCTTGAGAGAGTTCTCCAAGGGCTTGGAGTAGAGCTTTCCTCCTGTTGGAAGTCTCAGGGACACCAAAGACTTCAGTTTCATGTGCCTACAGCACTGGGAACTGTGTGTTTTCTACTGTTCAGGACAAAAAAAAAACACAACGCCATCGACGACGCAGCTGGCCTGCACCGTGACCTGCTAACGCTGCACAGAGCCTGATCGCCCTGCTTCACACCGCAACCCTGGTCTCACTGACACCGAGCCACTGCCTGCACCGTGACCTGTGGGCCCCCCACACTTCAGCCCCGGTCCACCGACACCAGTGCCTTGACGCCGGTGTCGTCACCAGGCATCCCTGTCTGCACCGCAACCCATGGACACTGCACAGAGCCCGGCCCACACCTCCAACTCGGGCCTACCAACGACAGCGCTTCCGCAACGACGGTGCCGCTGCCTGCACTGTGACCTGGTGACACTGCACGTCACACTGCCCTGCTTCACACCATAGCCCTGGTCTCACCGACGCCGCTGGATGCCGGCACCGAGCCGCTGTCTGCACTGTGACCTGTGGGCACTGAACTTCGCATCATCCCGCTTCGCACAACAGTCTGATGCCATACACACCAGTGCTCCTGACTTCATCAGCCCAGAGTTCGATCTGCAACGCTTGGGTCTTTCAAGGGCACGACAACACCCGCACCGGCTTCGAGAACTGATGCCTTTGACACCAGCAACGCTGACCTCCGGATCTCATCCGAGGATCACAACGCCCTATATTTCCAAGGTACTATTTGCTGGTCTTCCCGACACCGTAGCCAGCCAGCGACGCCGCGGACGGCCTGAACTGTTAGTTTTGTTGATCACGATGCCCTGATAGCCCAAGGTGGAGCTATTGACTTCAAGGAACTGTATTGTTAAGTAATTCTTGCAAAATTCATATCCTTTTTACTGTATGTTGGATTTTTCTCATTTGGGTCTTGTTTTATACAGATACATATTGGCTATTTTTCTAAAACTGGTGTGGTGTCCTTTTGTAGTGTTCTCACTGTGTTACTGTGTGTTATGGTCAAATGCTTTACACATTGCTTCTGTGATAAGCCTGACTGCTCGTGCCAAGCTACCAAGGGGGTGAGCAGGGGCTGTCTGAGCAGGTATCTCCCTTATCCTGACTAGAGTGAGGGTCCCTACTTGGACAGGGTGCAAATCGACTGCCAACTAGTGACCCCATTTCTAACCAAATGCATACGGATGCATAACTCCTGCTTAGTATAGGTCAGGAGTACAAGGGTCTTAGAGGTTCTGATGAAATCTGGACGTCTTGTGAAGCAGATGAAATATGTCAACCTAGAACAGACACACTGGTTCAGTAAATGTTTCTATGTGTCTGTTATGTTTTTAGTCATACCACAGGGCTTTCTTAATAAATAATTGGATTAGGGTTCCCTGGAGATTTTTTTAAGGTGTTCTGTACTAAGATTCCAATAAAAATATAGAGAGTATCAAAGTGCTTCCTCCCATTGTGAGGTTGAGCCCACCTGGTGATGAGTCCCTCAACAGGTGAGGACCCGATGATGAAGCATGCCACTTGATTAGCATGTGGGTGAGGGTTCTAAGAACACATGCACAGTGCCTGGTGAGCACTAAGGAGCAAAGCGTAGTGACTGCTTGTTTTGGGAGACACTTTCCACTTTTAGTTTAAGTATATCAGTTCAGGGAAACCGAGGGCCTTTCCCACATGACAGTTTTCCTCCCCTCTCATTGGTTTTGAGCAAGTATTTAGCAACATTAAAACAGTTAAAAAGTCATAACACAACGGACTAAAAATCCCACAACCAATTAATAAAAATTAAGAATAATTGAATGAGAAAAATTACAATAAAAGGCAGAAATCTAATAGGTGAAAAGGAGATATGATGCATGGCAAAAAATGCCAAGAAGAAGTAACTGCCAACCAGAAATCACTGTTCGTGGTTGACCAGGACCAAGGTGCGATTTCAGGCTGACTGCGATATAGCACAAGTCAGAAACACCAAGCAGGTCAATCCAGTCAAAATTTTTACCTTCTAACTTAGTCTTTTTATTGTAAGTCATTATCTTCCAGCAGGCAAGGTTGGAGGATGTATCCACCGAAGTCCTCTTGAATCAAGATAGCTGCTGGACGAGGTCCAGTTGAAGTCATTGGTTTTGGCAGGAAAAGCTCACAGCAAGAGAAATTCGAATTTTATGGACATCTAAGTCCTCATGTTGGGCTGATACTGTTTGCTCCCTCGCTTAGTCAGAATTTCTACCTTCTGACTTATTCTTTTTTATGCAGCTTAAAATCCTCCGGCGGGGCAGGCCTCAAGCTATGTCCAGTGAAGTTGCATCAAAATCAGACAACTTTGCCACAAGGTCCTGTTGAGACTGTGGAGGTCATGGAAGTTCAAAATCTTTTTAAGTCCCAACTTTTCAGACTTTCCTGGGCAGCTCCACTTAGCCACTTCTAAGGCTCCTCAAGGGCAGCACTTAGGGACCAGGCCACACTCCAGCAGAGGCCACCAGTAAGGTCCAGTTTAAGTCCAGTTGTAACTGGTCCACAGAACGCTCCAGGAAAATAGCCTTGTGCAGCTTGTTATGTCCTGCTACCACACAGGAGGTCAGCCAATTGATCTAGGTGTCTACTGCTCAGGCCTGGGTACAAGTGCATTGCGCCACTTTGTCAAACAAATGTCAAACAAATGATGCAAATGTGGCACTCTGCCCTCTTAAATTTGGGCCAATATTTTGTAAAATTACTACTATTTTTTACTTTAAAAACTGAGAGGAAGTGAGTGTGTGCGTTTTTGTCTGAATGTATGTAAAAATTCCTGGTGAAATGCGGCAGACATCTCACCATACCCAACTGAAAGCATCTGTACCCAACTATTTATCAGAAAATTTATTTATATGGGCGGTGTAGCACACCACCACCCCCCCCGATGCTACGCCCTAGGTTAGTCATGTTCCCACTTAAAGAATGGGCACCAGCACCATGATGTCACTGCCCCTTTCAAATAACAAAGTAAGAGTTTCAATATTTGTTGGTTGTGATTTCAAGACATAAGCCTAGCTTTCAAAAGAATAACTTAAGCAGGGGCGACTCCTTCGCAATGGCGAAGGAGCATTGCCCACTGGCTGAGCCAGCACCTAAACAATAAAACAATATTTTACTATTGTTTTCTTTTTCAGCTCAGCTGCAGGCCCCAGCAACATGTGCAGGGTGGGGCTGGGCCATGGGAGGGGTGAGGAGAGAAGAAGTGGAGTGCACCTAAATGCACATGTTAGTTTGGCTGGCCGTCTTAGGCTGGCTAAACTAACATGCACACTTAGGTTTCTTCAACCTAGCTGTCTTATCTGCCTGGTTGGAGAAATTGCACAGACTCCCATTTACTGTCTGAACGGCAGACGAACCCACTCAGACCAATCCTAACACTGCTCTCATGCTAGGTATAGTATAAGAGCAGCACCAAGATTACGTGGGGAGCCTGTGCTGGTATCCGAGAGACTGCTGGCACACCAACACCATTGAGGGAAGAGGAGGGAGGCAGCAGCAGCAAAGGTACGTTTATTTTATTATTATTTTATTCCCCTCGCCTCCCCCTCTCCCATCCACCCGCCTCTCTACTTGAGATTTACAACAGCTGTCACTACAACAGATGCCAAAAAAGAAGCTCCCACCATTCCACCTTGGTAGAGCAACGCTGTTTAAAATTATCAGTTCAAAATGATCACACTCCCCAAAATTCTGTACGCTGAACAAAATACTTAATTTTGGACACCGGATCGTTTTTACAGAAGGGTAGAAGTGACCCTTTGAGCTCTGTTAAACGAAGGTGATTAGTCCACGTTTTCCTGAGACACACTGCTGAAGCGTATATGAGGGGACATTGTCACCCTCAGGTTCATAAATACATCCGGGCTTTGGGGTTGGTTATAAATATTGACTGGGCAGTTGTGATGCAGTAGGAGCCTTCACGTATGATCAACAGATATGCAATAGGAGATAAAGGGCATCATCATGCTATATTTTATGAAGGGCTTGCACTGGCCTGCCTGACACCACCAGGATGGTGCTTAGTGCTTGGAAGCTGGCTACTTCCACGACTTGTCAGAGGAACCTAGTAACTAAGGGGGCTCTTCTATGGACCAGTAAGACAATTAATGATCTACAGTGATTGTAATGGGTCACTGGATGGGATTTTATAGGAGTGTCTAAAGTCAGAACTTTTTGGGGACCTAGTAAGCATGAAACCATTTCACCAGTTCTGTACACACCAGGGCCTAAAACCAAGAAGATTTATCATATATTTGTAATTAAGACACACAATCTTAAAAAAATATATTGATATATATGAACCTGTCCAAGATGAATTGACATTAGGGAACAAACAAGGTCCTGTCTAAACCTCTGATGAAAAAAGCAATATGTTGGAAAAATAGGACACTGGCGAAAGAGACCCCAAATACATTAGGAAGACTGGATTGAGGTGGAAGCAAGATAAAAAGACTTGGACAGGGCGCCCAAATGGTACCCATCGTCTGCACTTTCTGCTTCTTGGCACTATTTTTACTTAAACCTTTAAAATTGCATATCTCCAGTTCTACTGATTGGATTTTTGTTGTTTTGATCTTATTAATTACACTTTACTCTATTTTTTTCTAAATCAGTTTTGCGATTTTCTTGTGGTGTGCTTTCACTTTATTACTGTTTATGTGCTGCACTTAACACCATGCCTCTACGTTAAGTCTGTGTGCCAAGTTACCAGATGGTCAAGAACAGGTTAATTTAATGACTTTTTGGGTTCCCACTAACAATGATTGTGGTTGTTTTGCTTTAGACGGGTTTTAATCCCTGGTGTTATTGGGTCATAACTAAATACTATTGCAAAGTATATTCCTTTGGTTTTGTGTAACTAAACTCTTTACTCAATATAATGTTTTAAAAGATAAAAGTATATATATATATATATATATATATATATATATATATATATATATAAAAACAAACTGGTCCTGCTTCTGGCGCGCTCTTTCATGTTGGTGCAGGTGTGAGGAATGGACCATTTCCTCTCATGAATCCAAAAACAAACAGTTGCGAGCAACTTCACCACCGCACTCCAGGAGGAAATTATTTATTTTTATTGCAATCAGGATTAAATCACCATCCTTCACCACTGACGCGTTTCGACCTACTGGTCTTGATTACAGATCATATATATATATATATATATATTTATTGAAGGATATTAACAGACCTCTAACTGATAACCAAGCACAGCCCTAAATGATGTTCAATTACTAGCCAAGCCCTCTTAGATTTGTAGACATGCACAGCTAATTCCATTTCAGCTTTTGAGGCACCTGAGCATAATTTTTCATTCATCAAATAAGAACAAAATAACAGGTACTCACATCTCAGCCCTAACCTCCTTTAAGCTTGGGGGCATTGGTGTAACACTAAATGATGGGGTAACCCTGTAGAATGTGATGAGGGCCCCCAAATGTCTCTTATGTAACACATATTCCTTGGCCTTGGGCAGAATGGGGTTGGGGGGCCCCTGCACTACAGCGGCTGCAAGGGCCTACCTTATGCCCTGTCACCGTTTGCAGAAATGAGGTACTGGAACCGCTGATTTAAATGCAGAATGCTTTATTTTCCTTTTATGTAAAGGTTACATTTTTATAGTTTTTCTTTCTTCCTTTTAACAAAAGTCTTTATTCCTCTTTCTTGTTTCTTATAGGTCTTCGGGAACTCCCGTCCGCCGGTACTCTCGACAAAGAGGGGACGTCAGGTAAGTGACTGTACTGTCTCACTTTTTACACCTGTTGAGGTTAGCATTATTGTGTTTATTTTAATAACCTGTCTTGAGGGTTGTATTATTCGTTCTTTAAAAAAATATATATAGAGAGAAAATGAAAACAAGTGCACCCAGGTCGTGCGTCATCAAATGACATTGGGTGAAGACATCCGTCCTCGTTTTTCTTCAGAGCAGGGTCCCTTTTTCCAAGTGCCACTTCCAAAGAAACAAAAAAAAACTAGTGAAGAAAGAACGAACATAAAAATATCAAGGACTACGTTTTTTTCATGTGTCAGTTTTTAGCCCATCTCTTGTTCGTTTACTCTGTTTGTGTGCCGGGTTCGGCGTGCACCTCCCGCCTCCCTCCCTGTTTCAGGAACTGGTTACTCATCTGACGTAGCCACGGTCCTCCTGGAGAGTGTTCTCCTCTGTCTCGAGTTCGCTCAGCAGGCACCTCAATCACGCTCCGCACACGCAACGCTCCTTCCAGGTCCTCCTCGGCAATCTCTTTCCCAGTTCCTTCGTTCTCGCAAATCCACTCATGTTCAGTAATGTTCTAGTCTCCTCAGAGTTTGCTTGACCTCCTGTTTTTGAATATGTCCAATTCTGCAACACAAGAAGGGCGACTTTTCGGTCACTATGGACCCTGGGGAAAGATTGAGTAAGTCCTCATCCTCCTTATCATGTCTCGCCTTTACTTGAGCCCCCCCCCCACCCCCCATATTGGAACTTGTTGCACCAACCCCGTTTTGCACTAACACAGCTTAGTGAATGAATCCAAACAAATCTAAATGAAGTCTGAGGTAGAAAGTGAGGTTTGTCTCACAAGTAGATTTTAAAAAGATGGAACAAACATTTGCATTTTATGAGGGCAGAATTGAATAATCTGCCAAAAATGCAGATTTCTTATCCCCACCTTTTGGTGGTATAATTTACCTATATTCAAGTACTGGACCTGGCCTTCTCTGCAGGGTCACCTCCAAACCTTTTGCCTTCACTCCTTCTATTTTTGATGAATTAATTTTTGTTGGGCTTAGGACTCTGTGCACTTTACCACGTTGGCTTACACCCAATTCACCTATTTAATTTACTCATAAGTATCTAGTGAAGTGGCACTACATGTGTCCAGGGCCTGTAAATTAAATGCTACTAGTGGGTCTGCATCACTGATTGTGGCACTCAATTAAGTAGCCCTTTAAAACATGTCTCAGACGTGCCATTACAGCTTGTGTGTGCAGCTTTTAACTGCCATGTCGACCAGGCAAAATAAACTTTTTGCAAGGCTGAAACCTTCACTTATAATACATATAAGTTTCTTGCAGGGTACGCCCTAGAGCGGCCAGAGGGCCAGGTTCAGTGTATTTAAAAGGTAGGACACATACTTTTAAGTTTTACATGTCCTAGTAGTAAAAATCATTTTTCACTACTGCAAGACCTACCTCTCCCTTAGGATAACATTGGAATTACCTTATTGCTTTTTATAAGTGTAATTTTCAAATGGGAACGGTAAACAGCCCATGTTTGGTGTTTCTGGAATCCTAATTTAAAAACCTAACTTATGGTAAAGTAGGATTTCAAATTGCAATTTAGAGAATGACACTTTTAGAATGTTCCTGCCTTAGCCATTTTGGGCCTAATTATGAGTTTGGCTGACTGTTTTGAGCTTCCAACAGGGAGGTTGCTGCCATTGTGGTTATCTCCCCGCCGGGCCCTTTACAAGTTTCTCCCTAGGTGAGTGGGAGGAAACCTGAGTGTCTGCCAGCTGGCCTAGTGGGAAACACCCTACAGCATTTTCTCTGGCTCATAATCGCCCGGTGGCAATGCTGTAGGATGCAGGGTGTACAGACAGACAGTGAACATTGCTACGGAGCTGGCCAGGCGGGCCTCTGCACTGCCCATGCCACTGTCCTTTTCATGGCGGTGTTACTGCCATGAAACCATTAGCAGAGAACAAAGTCGTAATCCCCAGGGCAGCGCTGCCCTGGCAGATTAGGACTGCCACAACCACCAGACCGACGGGACAACTAATCCTGGTGGTGCTGGCAGGCCGGCCGCAGCACGACCGTGGTGGTCATAATGTGGCGCTCAGACTGCCGCATTGGCAGCAGTCCAAATGCCACCATGAGTCTGGCAGTCAGTAGCCTGCCAGACTCATAGTGACCTCCTTAGTGTCTGTAGCCTGTCTCTGATCACATGACTGGGTGTAGCTGACAGTTAAACTCTGTGTATTTCTCCTAGATAGCCACACACAATAAAGGAGCTTAGGTGTGCCTGGATGAGCTATCACTGGCAGGATGGAAAAGCGGAGCAAGGCAAGGCCCACTTACACCTGAATAGGCTGTGTCCTGCTTCCGCACAAAGGGCTGCATACCCTCTGTGGTTAGTCTGGAGCCAGGAAGGCAGGGAAGGCAGAATGCCTGAGGACTTCAAAGGGAAACCTCTAGAAGCTTCTCCGTACAATACAAAGGCACAACTGGCGGTAAATACTGGACCTCAGACACCAGCTCTTTAGTACACTTCTGGATGTCTGGATACACTGCCAGGAAGAACTGCTGTGCTGCTACAAGCACTGCCTATCTGCTAGACTGCTGCTCTAAGGGAGTTGCTGCCATCTTGCCTAGAGAAGAAGAACTGGGCTTGCAACTTCATCTTAAACCCAGGACCCCAGAGTGACTCGAAGGGCTAGTTTGCTGGTCTCCTGATCTGAACCTCAGGGCTATAAAAGGCTCCCCAACCAGCCCCTAGACCCAGATGCAGTGAGTTTCTGACCCCAAAGTGGGGGCTTTCAGGTCCTGGACCCTTGGTGTGGCTCACAAGCTCTTAAATCAAGGTTTTGGGCTCTTCGCAAATAGACACATTTGCACAGATACTGTGCCGCTTGCACCGAAATACAGCACAAGCTGCCACAAGCCTGTCTCTTCACACAGCAGCATCGACCACCTGTGGAGGACCATCTACACAAAGCATTAGCCCACCCATCTGCGATTCCTGGCCTGCTCTTTGAACCACGTCGACAACCACCTGTGACGTTCTCCTTGCTCACCGTGACCCTCTCTAACACAAATAGGACTATTGGCACAAAACTTTAGATGGGAAAACTTTGGCAGGACTGATCTGGGACTGCATCCAACCCAAGGTCTATCATGGTCAGCCTGAGCTTTTGACTTTGGACCGGTCCACCGCCACCAGATAGCCACTGTTGGTGATTTACACTTTTTGGTGCTATTTTAGATTAAATTATTAAAAAATCCATATCTCCAGTTCTACTGATTGGAATTTTGCTGTTTTGATCTTGTTTAGTTATTAAACTAAGCTCTATTTCGAATCTGGCATGGGTTCTTTTTGTGTGGCATTTTCACTGTTTTACTGTATGAAGTAATCCACACATATTTTACACATTTGCTCTAAGTTAAGCCTGACTGCTTTGTGCCATGCTACTAGGGGGCTGAGCACAAGTTGATTTGGGGTTTGCTTGTGCCTTACCCTGAAAAGGACTGTGGTTGCTGCTTGACCAGGGCTCACATCCCAGTCAACCAGTGAGCCAATTTCTTGCAACATTCCTCTAGCTGGCAAACATATCCCCAGTAGAGACACTTTGCATATACTGTTATGTTATCTCTATCTAGTTCAGGGTTTGACTCCATCACACAAAGTCAAGTGCTCCAATCTAGCCTAACTTGTCTGTCAGCATGTTTGGACGTTACCACCAACAAAGTCTGGCTTAAAAGTTGTAGTAGGCTATAAGGAAAAGGTAAGTGTGATGTCCTTAACATGCTGGGATACACCCCCCAGGTTTCTAGGGAGGCTTTTGTGTAGCTATTGACCCCATACCCTCACTATTTGGCATGTAGCCCATGCCCCACTTTGATGGTGGAATTGTCGACAGCATTTTAGAGCATAGAAGGACACTGAGGTACATTGGTGCATTGGTATATTATTCAACAAAATATGTCTTTATCAACAAGGCTACTCCCCTGGTTTGCACAGCTGCTGTGGTAGAGAATCCTCCAGCCCCTCCTTTCAGCCCTCAGTTTGGCCGAATTTCAACTAACTCCTCACCAGAGGTAGTAAGTGTGCCAACATGGGGGATGCAAGATTTGTTTACCAAACATACTGGGCTCATTTCAGGCTCGTGTCCTTCTCTGATGCAATGCAAAAAGCTGCGCTCTTTTGAAAGCTAATATATTTGTGTTTCTGCATGGAATTTCCACACACTTTTTTTAAAGCCTGTGCATAGTTTTAAAGAGGCAGGCTTGCGTTTTCTAATCTCAATTGTGCATGTAACACTGCAAAAAACTCAAACAAATGATTGAAATGTATGTATTGTTTTGTACAATTACTGGATTCTGTATCCATTGTTTTATGAGATCGTACACCTTATGTAAAATGGTGTTTTAGTGGTCACATCTATAAACTATGTGAATGCTACTTTTTGTCTGAGCATGATGAAAAGCAACACATACATAGGCCCCACACCCGGAAGTGAATTGTTGCCTGATATGCTACATGCCTTTATTTTTAACAAAACGAAGGTATATTTACGTCACGTTAAAAGTAACAATATTGTCAACACCAGCTGCTGATGGGCTACTGGTGCCTGAATTTGTCTTACTACTACAAAAGTTGCGTGGTAGCTTGGGGTGGTGAAACACTACTAGCACATAGATGGGCTCCCTCTAGGCCTGTGTTTGATGCTGCTCTAAGCTTGTACCTCCTTCTGCATCACATGTTTCCCTTTTAGGTATGGTATTAGCCAAGACCTTTTGTATTCATGTCCTACACATACATGGGATTTTAGTCATCCCTCTTCATCTGTGGGTCTGCTATGATATCCTTCACATTTTGTTTCCACTCACAACAGCAAATCGCATGGGGCGGAAGGTTAGTTCTCATCATCCATGAGCTTTCCTGAGTGTGAGTGGCGACATCATGCTCTTGCGCAATGTGCCCATCTGCATAATAAATAGTCCCATTCGCTGCCAGGAACTACTGGTGCAATGTGTACTGCGACATAAAAACAATACGCGTTTTGGCTTTTCAACAATGTTTGTTTTCATACAAAAATATAATATACAAAATAAACATGGGCAAAGCCAAAAGGCAGCAGCCAATCCCAGACAAAGGTTTTGAAAATGCTTGCTATGCCAAAGTGTCTGTGTGTCTCTCTACTACCAAGGCTTTTTTGAGTTTCAAATTGATTTTATTAGCAAACAAAGACCAGTGGTACATCCGCATAGTGTTTGAATACAATATCATAGTAGGTGGAGCTCATTCTCACAACAACTGTTTAACCACAGGCCAGTCATCAATCCTGCACAAGTGTTTCCGACAACAGGAAAGTCCTCACACCAACTATCAAGCTGGTGGGAATAAGTACGAAAGGTACCGGGGAAATAGACCCATAAGACGCTGACACTGGAGCAGGATACACTACTGTGGGCTCGAAAACAGATTACCATGTACTCCGCACTGTGGTGGGGTGTGGGACCAGAGTCGGATTGGGTTCACAGTTAGGACCAGGCACTCCCTAAACAAAATGGCCCACATTCAGGAATCGTTATTATTTTTTGTCCTTTATATAGTGTGACATCGGTCGAAAGGCACTGAAACAATTTACATGCAAACCAGTTACATTGCACAAAATCAAATTCATTCTTAGGTTGAGCATAGCAGTGCGCAAGCGCTGCTCTTCTCAACATGTTGTAATCTATTCTGTGGGATTTAACCACGCCCATCTCAGGCCCATCACTTTCATTTGTTCCTGTGCCTTCCTTTCAAAAACCCCTTGATGTCGTAGGTAAACGCTTTACGTTTGTCCTGCCTTCAGGCTGCTTTGTTACCACTTTGGAGACTGACCCTGTTACATGGATTATTGCACAATTGGCCATGTAACTAGAGTGGCACACTATTTTTCTCTTTGGCCTCACCACTTCACACTGCATGGCCATAGGTTGTTTTTGTCTATTCCTTATTTTCGGGCTTCTTGCTGTTTCTATGCGATGTCTGCAGGGTATGTTTTATTTTATTTCTTTTGCAGTTTTCTGTAGCGCGACACAAATGTACCTTATCACTTTATTTATTTTGCAGTTTTATGTAGTGCGAACTCAATGCAACGGTATTACAGAGCTTTACATGAGCAACAATTACATTACACAAGACCGCATTCATTCTTGGTAGCACGGGGAGATTAAGGGCCATATTTATACTTTTTGACGCACAACTGCGCCAACGCAGTTGTGCGTCAAAAATGTTAACGCCATTTCAAAGCGCCATGCGGGCGCCTTATTTATGGAATGACGTTAGTCGGCAGAGCTGACTGGTGTGCGTAAAAAAAAATGACCCACACCAGGCAGCGCCGGCGTAGGGGAAAATGGAGCTTGGGCATCAAAAAATGGGGCAAGTCGGTCTGAGGCAAAAAATCTGCCTCAACCCGAGTTGCGCCATTTTTTTTGACCCCCACCCTCCATTGACATGACTCCTGTCTTAGCAAAGACAGGAGTCATGCCCCCTTGCCCAATGGCCATGCCCAGGGGACTTCTGTCCCCTGGGCATGGTCATTGGGCATAGTGGCATGTAGGGGGCACAAATCAGGCCCCCCTATGCCACAATAATTTTTTTTTAAAAACACTTACCTGAACTTACCTTAAGTTCCCTGGGATGGGTCCCTCCATACTTGGGTGTCCTCCTGGGGTGGGCAAGGGTGGCAGGGGGTGTCCCTGGGGGCATGGGAGGGCACCTCTGGGCTCCTTCCGAGCCCACAGGTCCCTTAACGCCTGCCCTGACCAGGCGTTAAGAAATGACCCAAAAGCAGCTGGATGTCATTTTGTTTTGACCCGCCGACTCCCATGCGCCATTTTTGCACGGGAGTTTAAATAAGGCGCACATGCCTTGGAGTCATTTTTTAGACGGGAACGTCTACCTTGCATATCATTAACGCAAGGTAGGTGTCCACGCTAAAAAATGACGCAAACTCCAAGATATTTGGCGCTAGACGGGTCTAACGCCAAAGTATAAATAGGGAGTTAGCTTTGTGTCGGATTTGCGTAAAAACAAAACGACGCAATTCCAGCGCAAACAGAGTATAAATATGCCCCTAAGTGATTTGCCCTCAATCCCAGGATGTTGAGCCAGCGCAGAGACTCAAACCGTATTCCCGGGCTCCAAAGTTGGCAGCTCTGGCCCTTACACCACACCCTCTTCCTTAGGGTTCTTTGTCAGGTGCGTGTTGGGACAGTCTGAGAATAACTCAGTATTTTTTTACATAGCGCTTGGTAATACAGGGTCTGCCATTTCCTAGCACTGCAAGGCAGGTGCCATTCTTAAAAAAATTGGTATAATTTATTTGCATCAACCTTGCAAAAATGAAGATGTGAAAAAGCTATGTCAGGATTGTAATCTGTGACATTCTCGTTCTGTTAAGACCTCTGCAGTGGGTGCATTAACCAACTGACATGAGTAGACCTTAACGCTAGGCGATAGCAAGTGCCCTTGATAACCTCTGGAGGGTCACCAACCAAGGACATAGGTTAGTTCTGGGCAAGAAGATGGCGAAAGGTGTTGTCTCCAAAATGGTGGAAAAGTAGTTGTGACTCCAGACCCAAGCACTTCACGGCCTCAAGCTTCATAGCATAAAAAACCTAGCCTTTGGATTAAATTGAGCCTCTTCAAATAGAGTTCAGTTATCTCAAACTCAATACAAAGGTATTACAGCACTTTACATGAGCACTGGTTACATTACGTAAGAACACATTCATTTTTGGTAGCAAGGGGAGGTTAATTGATTTGGGCAGAATCACAGGATGGTGAGCCAGCACGAGACTCAAACCGTGTTCACTAGCTCCAAGGTCAGCAGCTCTTGCCCGTAGGACACATCCTCTCCCCTAGGGTTCTTTGTCTGGTGAGTGTTGGGGCAGTATGGGAATAATTTGATTTTTTTCTGTAGAACTTGGTAGTACAGGTTTTGCCATTTCATAGCGCTGCACAGCAGGTCCCATTCTTAACAAAATCACTATATTTCATTTGCATCGACCTTGCAGAGATGAAGAGGTGAAAAACTATGTCAGGATTGTAATCTGTGATATTCTCATTCTGTCAAGACCTCTGCAGTGGGTGCATTAACCAACTGACTTGAGTAGAGCTTAATGCTAGGTGATAGCACATGCTCTTGATAACCTCCGGAGGGTCATCAACCAGCATATAGGTTTGTTTTGGACAAGAAGATGGTGAAAGGTGTTTTCTCCAAAATAGTAGAAAAGGAGTTGTGACTCCAGACCCAAGCACTTCACAGCCTCAAGTTTCATAGCAAAAAATATCTAACCTTTGAATGTAAATTGGGCCTCTTCAAATAGAGTTCAGTTAGCAGAGGCAGCCATTTTTCTAACCCTGTAGCACAAAGAAGCTAACACAAGGGTGCCACAGTGAGAGAAGAAGCGTATGATAGGGCACAAAAGTGTAGCACACTCCATCACTTCCTCCTCTCAGAATTCACTGGTGTCATGGCTTTCATAGTCCCTTCACAGCTACTGTGACCTTGCAGATGCCACTCACTGAAGTATTATCTAAAACAGTGCTCGAATAGCACTGCTTCCTGTTGGGAGAGGCCCCACCTTGAATACCCACTACAATTGCTGGCACAGGTGGAGAGTGCTTCCCCATCACCCTATGGACTCCTGTGTATAATGTCACAGCCAGTATATAGGAATGTGTAAAAAAAAAAAACCTCCCAAGATGCCGGCCTTGTTGTGTCCTGTCTCCTGCAGCCACAGGCCTGGGAGGGTTGCTGTGGCACCTGGCATACATCAACTACACTCCAAGCCACAACACGTAGGCAAAACACTATGGCCCCCATAACGAGTTTGGCAGGTGGCGCATGCCGCCTGCCAAACCTGTACTGCCATCAGGCCGCCTGTGCGACCTGAACACCGCCGGCCCTATTATGAGTTCATCACAAGGCCGATGGGTGGAAATAGCGTTTCCGCCTGCCAGCCCTCCGTTGAACAGGGCTTTAACATTGATGCTAGCTTGCAATCGAGCTGGCACCAATGTGACGGTGCGATGGATGCAGCAGCACCCTTCGCACTTTCCACTGCCCGTAATTCGGGCAGTGGAAAGCACTACGGGACTGTCCATGGGGGTCCCTACACTGCCCATGCCAAATGCATGGTCAGTTCAGGAGCCCCCATGGGGGCCCCAAGCAACCCCTTTCTGCCAGCCTTTCCCCAGGGCAGTGCTGCAAGCAGATTACAACCGCCGAGACCACCAGGCTTTCGCCAAGGTCGTAATATCGTGGTCGGACCATGGCCAAAGTTATGGTCCGACTGTGACCCTGGCAGTCTGGTGACCACCAGGGTCATAACTAGGCCCATTGTCATTTACAACGCCAATACCTCTAACTCTCACAAATGTGAGGCCTATTGCATTGCAAATGCTTGTTATTTTAGGATTGGAGATTGAGTGATTTGACAACAATCACAGGATGTTGAGCTGACACCGGAACTCAAAACTATTTCCCCCAGTTTCAACATCGGCACCTCTGACCAGAACTCTAAATCCTATGTGTTTTTCCTCTGGGAAAGGAGGCCTCAGAGGGAGGCCTATGCAAACACTCACCGGCTCCTCATCCAAGGCCTAAAAGACACTGGGACTGAGGTGACAACACCTGCCCGCCAGTGAGACCACTTCTCTTACTCACTCCCCTCCACAGCCCACTATAGCCTTAGGGTGGGGTGGTGAGAAAAGCACACAGCTGCTGCTGTTGCAGGGAGATTAGGTGAGAATGCCCCACCCTGTGAAGTCCCACCCTCCCCACATCCACCATGGCCTGAAAGTAATGGCGTGGGATGGCACTGCTTCTGGGGCAGGCCAGCCACAGGAGGCAGGGGGCCAAGATGAGAATGCCCTAAGGGCCAGAACAACACCACAGCCTCAGTTTGACAGCATGGCAGGGAAGCATCCATGATACTGGCACCACATTACAGTTGTCTGGCTTGGCTGGGATTGGGGAAGCCAGTAAGTCTCTACAGAGGCCCTAAAACACTGCCCATCAGGTGACCCTGAGACACCGGCCCATCGATCAGTGCCCAACTGCCCGCCTTCCCAATCGAACCCTGGTGGGACCAAAGAAACTGGAGGGGGCTATGTGGGGAGTGAGAAAAGAGGGGAGCCAAGTAGGTGAGCCATGGGGCGATTGGAGGGGAATAAGGAGGGAAGGTAGGTCCAGGCTCAAGGTTAGGGAGGTGTGGGTGTGCGGTGACGTTCAGCGCCCTGGCTTGTTACTCACTGTATAGAGAGAGGGTGGGGACAGAGAGGGGTCAGGAGATGGCAGAATGCAGGAAGGTATCATTGGCAAAGCTAAATCTGAAGTGGGAAGGGGGAAAATAGCGTATCGATCCAGACATACCTCTTAAGATCAATGCAGATTAAGATAAGGGGAGGTCTCGTGCATTGGTCTCATGGTTCAGAAAGGGGGACCAAATAGCATCAAGTAGGTCTGCCTTGTCTTGTAATCGATAGAGTATGCATTAATACAATGCTACTTTAAACATTTCAGAGAGCCATTCCTCATGTGTGGGGAGGTGTTGTGAGTGCCAGAGACGCAAGACACAAAGTTTGACTGTTGTTAACGCTGTGGACAAGAATCTCAGAGTGTGCATGATAAGATCAGGTAAGTCCACAGTGTCATGTAGTATAACCATGGACTGTGGGAGCAGTGAAAGCAGAGGAAATACAAGACTTAGGATATCGCCTGTGTGGGACCACAATGAGAGATTGCTGGACAATTGTATAATATGTGTATTTTATAGCAGTTGGGTTGTGAGCAGTGCCAGCTTTGCAAATGGGGTAGGAGACCCAATGTCCTAAGTTGATGTGGGTTTAAGTACCAGTTCTGGATCATTTTGAGAGACATAATTCAATTATAGCCTCATGCATCCCACTGCTCAGGACTGTGACCAGTTCCTTCAGGTCTTCTGCCAATTACTGGATGCCAAGAACATTTTACCAAGGTGTGTGGAGAAAGGACAGAAGTGGGAGTGATTGAAGGTGTTGGGCCAGCAGGCTGTAGAACTTGGACTCCTTTATAGGTTTCCCCTGGTATCCAGATATTGGCAGATGGGAGAGGCTAAGATGTACATGGTTTGGCCCCAAGGGCACCGTGGAGGCAGTGTCAGAGTAAGGAGTATTGCCAAAGCTGTGAGGGAGGAATATGGAACTCCTCCTGCAATTCGGCAAATGATTTTAGTTCAGCATTGTGACCTATATCACCTATGGGTCTTATCCAAGCCATCATCCATGTTGGCCATCGGAGAGGGTGGACACCCACTTGAATGGCACCACTATTCCACAAGGGTACCTGCTGGTAAAGGCAGGCTGAACTGTCAGAGAGCTTGTGGGCGTGGTTCCAAATCTGCACCATTGTTTGTACAATAGGGTTAGTCATCAGATAGGAGGGGGTCTTGTGGTAGTAGAGGATGTCCAGACCAGGATCACTGCCCATCACGACATGCTCCAACTGGACCCAGAAGCAGAAAGTCTCTCACTCATCTTCCTAGATAAGGAATTTGCGCTAAATGTAAGGCATGATAATATAGTTTGATACAGGGTAAGGGTACCGCTAGTCCTATGCATCTTCTGAGTGCTACCATTTTAGAGAAGGATAGTCGAGGGCTCATGGCTCACCAAATAAAGGAGTGTCTATAGTCTGCAAAATATGGGCTAGAACCTGAAGGGGGGAGCATTCGAAAAACATATGTAAAACAGGGAGCTATCAACATTTTGACTGCCTATGCTTTCCCCACAGGGATAAATTAAGGCATTTCCGTTTAATGTATTCAAGATTGGTCTTGGCTATATGGGATCTAGATTTTCCAACACCATATTTTCAAGTCCTCTATTGAAAAGGATACCAAAATATAGAAGCGCTACTGTTTCCAGTGGAACAGAAAACCAGCAATCGATGATTGTGTTGCGATATGAGACACAGGCAGGGTCTCGCTCTTACCCTCGTTGACCTTCTACCCTGAGATTCTGGAAAAGAACAAGATGATAGGCATCAAGGCTGGAATCGATCTGTTGAGGTTTGTGGGCGTAAGCAACTATCGTCTGCATAAAGTAGGAGCTTGGCCATACTGGCATCAGTGGGTATGCCCACAATATGGTATGATTGGCTTATTGCCGCTGCTAGGGATTCCATGGCCAACAGGAAAAATAGGGGTGAAAGAGGCACCCCTTCCTGGTCCCTCTGCGAATCAAGAATACACTTGATAGGAATCAGACGCAGTTGACCTGAGCGGTAGGCTATGTATAGAGCCGTTACCAGTATTGCGAGGACCACAATCACTGCCTTGTTGGACATGCTGGTGTGGAGCCGTCACCTGGAAAGCAACGTGAAGGTGTTCCACTACATAGGTTTTCAGTCATCAGTAGAATTCCCCTGGGAACCCGTCCTCTCCTGGGGCTCTGTTATAGGGGAGGGCAGAGATGGTTTGCGCCTCTTCTTCCTAGGTGCTATCTCTGTCTAAGAGAACTCTACCTTTGTTGTTAAGACTAGGAAAGGCAATGTAGAGAGGAAGGCATCTATTCAGTTTTCGTTGTTGCCAAATCTGACCTGTACAACATGGCATAGTAAACTCCAAACGAGTCAGCAATGCCTTGGAGAGCCTGGCCCGAGTTGTCTTGGATAGCAGTGATTGCTATTGCCGCTTCCCCCTAGGGGAGCTATGCTGCTTAAAGCCTGTTCACTTTCTCCCCTTTTTCATAATGACGGGCTTTAAGTTTATAGAGTGTGTATTCTGTCTGAGGCATGTAAAGGGAGTTAAGCTCCATCTCGGTCTACCGCAGTGCATGTCTGGTGGCTGCGTTAGGGTCGCCGTGTATGCTCTTGTGTAGGCTTTGATGTCCTGTTCCAGTAAGAGTTGTTGCTGGTTATGCTGTTTGTTATGCTGCATACCTTACCAGTTGACTGTGTAAGGTGGCCTTGGCTACACTTCAAAGAGTTTGGGCGGACACCACAGGTTCCTTGTTGTCTGCTAGGTATTTGGCCATTAGGGGTTGAAGCAGTTACTTTTCCCGTGGCAGTTTGTAGTGTGCCACATTAAGCCACCAAGGTTTGTAAGTAGGATCCAGCAAGTTCAGGTGAAGGTCTAGTCAGACCCGAGCGTGGCCTGAAAGAGAGGCCTCAAGGATAGAGCAATCAAGGGTCAGATGGGAGATCAGGTGGAACACCAGGACTGTGTACAGTAGACAGAGGAGAAAAATGAGTCGTCTTTGTCCGCTGGATGTAGAAGATACCAAATATCTGAGAACCCGTGATCATAACAGAGGTTAGCAGGGCCCTCTCAGGATTGTTATGTTTGTGAATGGGGACTGTGCAATCCAGTGCAGCATCTGGGGCTAAATTCCAGTCCCTAACAAGCACCACTTGGATGTATTTAGTTCGGACAGGGGTCTATGAAGACAGGAAAGAAAGAACATTTTAGGCCAGTCAGGGCTTATACTGATCCCGAACCCAAGAAGTGTATAGGCGATCTAAAGCCTCTTGAGGGCATAGTGCCCGGCGTCATCCGTCCATGTATGAAGAACAGAACAGGGGAGGGTCTTATGAATAAGGATAGCTACTCCACTCTTCCTAGAGGTTGACAATGAAGCGTGAGGCCCAGATTGAATAGGGTCACGGGCAGGAGTGCAGCTATAATGACATCTCCCATTGAATCCCGCCTAAGTTTTTCTGCCTCTTTAAGGGAAAGATGGGTTTCTTGGAGGAGGGAAATCTCATCTTTGAGGGAAGCAAGGTGGGCGACTATACTTTTGCATATTAACTAGTTGGTCATCCTGTTCATGTTGAGAAACATAATGGTAAGGGGATGAGACATCATGATGGTGAAGAGGATGAGAGGAGAGTGACTCCCAGAGATATCAGTACGCATGGGGTAAACTCAAATGGACACCGTCATGTTGAGGAACGGTAGTGCAAAGGAGCTGAAACAGACATTAGTGCAGGACGTCAGGGAGGCACAGGAGACCGGAAGCCAGTGGGGGAGGACTTGGGTTGGATTTAGGGAAAAGGCAGTCAAAGTGTCTGTGAAGGTCTATATTGTCAGCAGTAAGTCTAGCTCCCTGAAGAGTTGGGATTCGTCGCAGGGGGATAGGAGCAGCCAACAGGAGAAGAGTCCTTGGATGTCAAGGCAGGAGTGAGAGTTGAATTAGTACTAGATGGCGAGGAATACGGTAGGGGAACAATACTGCGTGAGGTAAAGGGAGAATTGCAGGGAGGATAGGAGGGCAAGGGGCCCAAATAGCTAAAAATCGCTATAATCATGTGGGATGAAGAATGCACTATAGCTTGGATGGGTGTGGTGCATTCGGGGAGGAATAATAAAACATGAGAGACTGGCACAATGTGGGTAATGCAGGTTAGGCCTGTTGACCAAAAGAAATCCAGTGTAGGTGAAAAAGACAATCCAGGGATTCAAATGCAGTTTTTAGATAGTAAAGACTAGGTGGGTCCTATCTCTGTCAAACAATGGTAGGCAAACGGAAGGTGGCATTCAGTATAAAGGCCGTGGGGGTGGACGATTGTCCCAGTGGTGTAGTGGTATATTGGAGTCAAGTCGAGAAAACCAGTGTTGCACTATGATATGAGGTCCTAAGGAAGGGCTGCCTAGCAAGCCCGCCATGCAGTGGGGGTGAAACTGTCCGACCACAAGACTATCAAACGTCTCACTCCAAAGGACCTGAGGCTGTGTGAACCTCTAATGAGATAAGGGCCTCTGGTGGCAGAAAAGAAGTCAGAGTACCTCTGGGCCTCAAGGTTGTGAGTGGCCGTAAGCACACTTTTGAAGCCTGTGGAGTAAGATGGGACAGCAGGGTCTCCGTAAGTTTTCAGGTGTGGTCCCGGGGAAGGGGAAGGTTGTGGGAACAGGCTGTAGGCCTCATGGCGTGGGCACGGGGGTCCTGATAGCAAATGTAAGGTGCTTGGCCCAGGCTGGTGGCAGTTGTGAGGCATGGTAATGCACAGGTCAGCAAGACCAAATAAAATAGGGGCTTTCTTGTAGTACAGCGTCCCCAGGCTGCTGGGAGAGGGTAGTGGGTTCTGCGGAGGGGGTGAGGAGGGCACTAACCCTGGCAGCAGGTATGAAAGACGAGGTTCCAACAGTTCTGCCATGTCAGGGCCCCTGGCCTGTGGGATGGAACTGCATATCCACCCCAGCAGGAGACCAGCAACTGTCGGGCCTCGTTGTACAAGGACAATATACAAAAGGCACACGTCCCACCAATGTCCAATGTTTGATAGAACGCATGGAAGTGGACTCGCTGCAAAGCAGGACGGCGAATGCAGAGAACCCAGATATGAGGGGAGAACATGCATAAGAGATTTGGAGACTTACAAATATTTGAAAAAGATGCGCAAATGTTGGGCGAAGGAGTATGAAATAAGGAGGACAACAGGACAACAGCTTGATATATATAAAAAGAATGAATCTACAGCCCTAATGAAGTCAGTGGCTCAAATTTGAACTGAAGCTGAATGTAATTGGATGAGAAATACGGAATAAACTGTGAAGATTGAAAAACATTGGACATTGGTGGGATGTGTGCCTTTTGTATATAGCCATTGTTATCGGCGATCACGGATTGTTGATTTGCAAGGATTTGGGGTGTTTTTCCTGTAAATGCACTATTGTGGTATGATTTGAACATATAGGTGACAGGAAGCACCAATACTCCTTTAAACCACCCATTGACAGAATACTTGTTGTTCAAGGAGGCTGCTAGAGAAAGTTGAGCAAGGCAACTAATAATGAGCGGCCCCTCTCGTAATCAAAGGAATGATGAGAAATAGGCCGCTTGGGCTATAAGGGAGAGTGTGCCGGGGGGAGGGGTCCCAAAGCTCTGCATTATCCGGCCAGCTGTAGAAAGCGAGGTAAGTCCAGCCTAGGTGGGCACCAGTAGTTGTCAGGAGGCCCTCTGGCCTTGCAGGGAGGCTGCTGCAGGGAGCCACTGGATGACGTAGGGGTAGGCCCTGCCCTGTGGCATAGATCGCTTGTTGCAGGTCACTAGCAGTGAGGCAGCATCCGGATTCACTGGGCAAGCGAGGATGGGAGAGCGTGCCCTCTGGGCCAGGTCAGCACCTACTCCATGAGATGATGGTGTGGTCCCCACTGCTGAAAGGACAGAGGCATCAGGGAAGATGACAGGGGTTGGCTTTTGTCCCCGGTGGCAGGGGAGCTCAGGGGAAGCGGCCATGTTGAGCATTGGCGAGACTCTGCCTTTCTACTTTTGAGGTTGGATAGCATATAACATTGTCAATCTTAATCCCAGAAAAATGAATACTTTTTTATCTCTCAGCTACTATTTCTACGCCTTCTTTTATGTTGCTTATTCTTTTTTATCCATAATCTTAATTTAAGTTTGAATGATTTGCTGAATTTCTCAGCAATCTTTTGTCTCAAAGGTTTGCAATTTTGATCTGTATGTTTGCAAGATTAGACCCTCACGTACTCCTCTTGGTAATTTTTGCTCCAGTCTTTAATTGTTTTCTCTGCCTAGATTATTGTTCACCTCTGAATATTATTAGGCGTAGGAGGAAGACACCAGAAATGTATTCACAGTGACATATAGTGAACACATTACACATAACTGCTAAAACTACAGTCCGCTCATGTATGTAGTAGCTCCACTTTGGCTCAATCTAAATTCTTGTGCACCACAGTTATTTAAACTCCTCTATCAGTTACACACTTCTCTAACTCTAACTTAACTTCTTTGGTTACGATTGCTTCTTTCTATTTTTTTTATCTATTTACTTGCTACTGCAAATCTTTTCTCTTTGGTATCCCTTTACATTATTTATAGATCTCTTAATTCCATGTCACTTTTATTTGTTCTACACCCGCTATGCATTTTGTCTTGTATTCACTATTTTATTTTAACACTCATACTTTAGAATGAGTTCCTAGTGCATGTGTTCCAGTGGTGAAAGTGGTTAAGAGGTTAAGGATTTGGGGTTCGGGGTAGGAGTTATTGTGATGGGTATAGTTTTAGGGGTATATGATTTAGGGCAAAGGTTAAGAGTTTATGTTTTGAGGTATATGGATTTGTCATTAGGATGTTAGGTGTAAATGCTTTAAGGGATAGGAGTTGAGGGTATAACATTAAGGATCTAAAGGTTAAGAGTATGGGTTAGGGGTTAAAGATATAGGTTTAAGGCTTTGGGCTGTATATATACACATGGGTTTGGGGTTAAGGGATGATGGTTTGGAGTTTGGGGTATAGGGGCAAGGGTATACGGTAAAGGGGTCAAGTGTATGGACATATGGATAAGGGTTTGGGGTATAGGGTTAAGGATTTGGGGCATACAGATAGGAATGTAAGTGTATAGAGGTTATGGGTATAGGCAAAAACTTACCGGTTAATGGTAAGAGTATATAGGTAGGTGTTTAGGATTCAAGTTTAAGGGATAACTATTGGCTTAATATCGAAAGTTTTTCAAGACAATATCCTTTCTCAGTTCTGTCTCTCACCAAACACCTCCCAAAGCCAGTCGACTCCAGTCCCCAATGATGAAAGAAAACTCCAGCCCTACTGGACACATCTGGTCTAACCTGTGTCGTCAAAGCGTCCCCCAGAGAGCCCGAAAAAGAAATGGGGTGTCATGTTGTTATGACCTGTGGCTTATATTCACCTTCCTTCGCCCAATGGGCATGTGCACCCAATATTCCAACCGCAATACTGCTAAAGTCCATTCCTGTGAAGAAAAGGCTGCCAGTGTTCCTGGCATGCCAATGCCACTTGGCAGAAGGATTTGTGTCCGTTACCGAGTTAAAGCTTCCTCGATGTTCACAGCATCCTTGTGAAAACATTTGAGCTTCTTTATTGTCTGTTTGAGAGCGTATTTTGAAGCTGAATGCAGAAAAGTACTCTGAATTCAACTTCTTTTTGGAAACAAACTTTAATAGTTTGTAGCACTCATGTTGAGTATACCTTTAAGGGGGAAAGCGTAATGTTTTGTTGCACATTTTAGATCCCATATTACGCGAGGATCTGCTTCACCTTAAGAGTCTGCTGAAATATTCACAATTAATACATTGTGTTTAAGGTAGTGGGAGAAGAGGGTGAAACTTTGTCAAAGGCTTGAACCTCATTGATTACATAGGTATTATTTATGTGGCAGCTCTAGCATGGTCAGTGCTCCACTTTACACAGAGACTGACACGTAGAGATGTTCTGAAGATATATAATTTCTATAACAAGTAGTAAAACATTTAAATATAACAGTAAGGTGCTAAATATTTTAATCGTCCCTTTCAGTGTCCCTTAGGACCAGTGGACATCGCTGCCCAACTCAGTGACAAGTTGTAGTGGTAATATCTCATTTTCTTTCTTACTGCATTTTTTGTGAGTCGATATTTGGTAACTGCTATTACCAATGTACTAAAGTAATATCTGGCCCCTTAGCAATTCGTAGTGGGCCTCAAATAAACCTACCTTATGAAAATTAATGAGGTAGGTCACAATTTGTCGGCTATTAGGATTCGCTGCCATCACAGGGATGGTGGCCTGCTGGGGTCAGCACAGCATCACACCTATGATTGCTTTTAAATAAAGCAACAATTTTTTTTTTTTAATGCAGCCCGTTTTCTTGAAAGGAAAATGGGATGTGTTTGAAAATTAAAAAATGAAGTTTCTTTTTCATATTTTAAGAGTGGGCAACAGTCTGTGCAACCACTGCCTGCTTTTTAAAAATATTTTTTAAACATTCTCAAAGGTGAAGGGGCACCAGCTTTGAGTTGGTAGTAAAGTGTGGATGTTTTGCGACCTTATGTCAGTCACAAAACATTCATTTATCCCAACCTGGCTCAGCATTTTGAAGGGATGCCCTAAACACAACCCTTCCGAACACAAAACGGAAGTATTCATAATTCCAAATTGCTGTTCAGTAACATGTTCGTGAATCGCAATTTGGAATAATACGTTCTAAAATATTTTCTTGTGGTCGGAAACTGCCTTTTGCGACTGCTTAAATGATCCACATATCTAGCTCCAAGCCACTAGGCAGCAAAGCCATACATTTATTAAGAAATCTGAAAATGCAATTCATTTTTAGCATTGGGAGTGATAACGATATGTTTATGTTGATTTTTTTCTTAGTAAATTCAATGATGCAAAAATGTTATTTCTAGAATTTACTTACAGTTATGAAAAAATGCTTCTTTTTTCTCTTTTTTTTATACCAAGAATGGGACTTTAAAACTGCTACTAGCAGAAACCTGTTTAGCTTTTTTGGCCACAAGGAGGACAACATTTGCTTTTCATAATGACACCCTAAGCAGCAGTGAATGGACTTTAAATACACTTTAAGAGCTGACATCATACGTTGTACATTGATCATTTAAAGTGTACCATGGGTTTTCTTTCACCTTTGACACAGAGACATGGCTTCTATTGCTGCACAGCTTTTGCCACCCATGTTGAATATGTTTTTCTCAGTGTGAGTAGAGAGCTGGCATTTGGAATCTGACACTTAGTGCAGGTTTCCTATCTGTCATGAACGCATTACAACTGAAAAAGTCATATACGGCCATTTATTGGCTAAAAACTTTGCAATGAATAGAGACCGCTGCATGCATTCGAGAGCTATTTGGCAGGCCACACTGTTCTGAGGACTGAATACTGGTCATCAAAGTCCAAATATTCCACATACAATCCATGTGAGCAAAGGCTCGGTTTGTCTGCAAGGTCACGGCAGCTGCTAAAATGTCTGGACAGTTCAGGTTCTCATCTTTCAAACAGGCACAGAAGCCAGGCTTTTATCCTTGGTCCACAGCAGAGATCCAGCTGTGGAGGATGAGTAACGTAAGATCCTGGAATCTCATCTCTTCTTATCTGGTGAAGCTGAGCCTTCTTCTGGGGTGAACGGGGACCCAACATTGTTATTTCCACTGGAATAAAACTTGATCAAACTGGGGGCCTCCCAAGGACCCCATCAGAAGATGTGCCACCATTAAAGCTCATACCATCAGCCAGCCAGCATAGGAAGCATCTTCCTATCCATTTACCTTGGTTTCCTTCGCTGAAGGTTGGTGGTGGGTCTGAATAGTTGAAGAAAGTGTAAACATAACTATGTGGTGAATATTGTAGAAAGTGAGACAGGGAATGAAGGGAGGTGTGGTGTGTTTGAGGGATATCGGGTCTTGGAGCTTCTGAGGTGTGATATAATGTGATTTGGGGTGTACAAGGAAACATGTGTAGCATGTGAGTTGAGGTGAAGTGCAAGCAGTGTCAAAGTGGGCGGGATCGAAGGGGCACGACGTGCCCCTACTTTCTTAATTCATGAAAAAACATTCCCCTACTTTTTATGAAAAGACAACCGTCCCAGGACGATAAACTCTGATTACGCAAATGCTTCAGATTAAATTTCATTCAGAGAGTCTCCTGTGCAGGGAGACCGAGGAAGGGGGCATGCAGCTTAACAATGAACAGGCCTTCTTGCCGGGTGCCTCATTGCCTGAAAGAAATGCAAATGCGCACATCTGCTTAATCTGCAAATGTAAAGGGGGCTTGGGAGCCAGTACTGGTTTAAATGATCGAATCACATTAAACTTTGTGATGACAAAGATTTAGGACCTGTTTACGATTCTGGCAGCCACAAGACCTCCAGACTCGCAGTGCTGGTCAGACAACTGCAGCTGTGGATGACTGACAGTCACATTACAAGTTTGGTGGGTGGACCGCCAACAGACCGTTGTCTCCGCCAGGATCCAAGATCCCGACGGGGTGAGGGTAGTCTTGGTTGTAATCAGCCAGAACTCCGCACCACCTTGCTGATTACAACCTTGTTCTGCGCCAGCCTTTTCATGGCGGGTTCCCCACCATGAAAAAGGTGGCGGAGAACAAGCGCAGGGGCCCCGCTGCCCAGCACTGTTGAAATGAGCACTGTATGCTGTGCAGACAGTGCAAATTCTGAGGGTTCTGGTCGGCACCGTCTGTGCTACGAGCTAGCACTTGGTTCCTTTAAGGGAGCTGAGTCCTAGCACTGTTCCCACCAGTCAGACAGACAAAAACGCTCTATTTCAAGGTTTCAAGGTCAGCCAGGTCAGACCGGCAGAAAACTTGTATTAGGGCGGTGGCGTCCTACTCGCAAGTTTGGCAGTCCCACGTACTGCCAAACTCATAACGAGGCCCTTGTTCTTTTTGACTGGTAGTGCAAGGGAGTAACCAGCTGAGATGTGTAGTGGGTGCTTTTCAGGGCAGTTATATAAAAATAAATAATTACATACAATCTGGGTAATTACTAAAACCTATATTTTGGAAGCACTCTTATCTGAAACCGTTTTGCATGTTTGGTAGCAGTTTGTCTTTTGCTGTGTGTAATGCAGGTTTAACAAAATGAATTACACATTCTTAGTGCGTTCTGTCACAGGCTGGGCCCTTGTAACACTCGTCAGGGGTAGTAAGCGCTAAATATAAAATACAATTACAATACTCAAGCCACAATTCTCCATTGCACCAACCAATATTGTAATGTGTTTCTGTGACTTTCCAGTTACACACAGACCTCTAAGTGCATTAACTAAAAGAGGTTTCATAATACACAATACCACTGATAAAGTAACTTTTTTTTTCTTTTTTCACTTATTCAGTGAGTTATTACATATGTAGCTACCTGAAGAATATTGTGTTTTTTAGCCACAAATTTCACCCCACCCCCACACTCATTGACTCTGCCCCCATTGAATTCAGCATCACAGTTCCCAAATGTTTGAAATGCACTTCGACCACTGAGTCCAAGGATATTGTGTACATATATGCATTTCTTGTTGGACCTCACCGGTGACCTGCACCTTGGCTCCTGTGATACAGCGAATTCAGGACCCCTGCCTGGGCATGCTTCTTGTCTTTATTGCATCTCTCTTAAGAAAAAACAAACAAAAAAATAGAGTGCTTAAAGTAAGCTGCAGACAATTAGAGTAGGCCACAATCCAGCCCATCCATTGTTGTCCAAGGTGCATTACAGACGGGGCCCATTCACATGCAACAAGCCTTGACCCAGTTGGGTTAGTGTGCCTTAAGGACCGAAGCTGTGCCACAGGGACTCCTGGGGCAGCTTACTGTGCAATGGGGCAGCGCCTACAGCTGGAAATGGACTGGCCCTAGCGGAGCCAGATCAGGATGACTTGCCTCTGCTTGGACTACTTTTGTAACGGAACAGCCAGGCTAAAAACACTGGAATCGATTACACACAGAGTAATTAACAATGGTTCATATTAAATCAATCGTTGCCATGTCTTGAGCGTTGCTCTTCAGAGCACCGGCAGGACTGTTTATGGAACTGCTGACGGGGAAAGGCACATACTCGACTACGGGGTGTGGCTGGTGGGACTACCCCGGGGTGGGGGGGAGCGGGGGTGCATTCCTGGAGGGAAGGGTACTGTGTCACTCATACAGTAAATACGCACGAGAAACATCCGTGCAGCAGCTGCACAAAGAACTGCTCGGGCTGCAGGAGGGCTGTAAAGGAGATGGAGGCCAGGTTCAAAGGTCGGCTCACGGAGGGTGGGGCCGCTACCCAGTCACATTGCAGACTTTGAGAGCTAATGACATGGCTGGTGCTCTTCCTGGAACGTATATAAAATAACTGGGAAAAACGCCAATGCAGTTAGGGCGCACTCTTAAAGATTAGAGTTACCCCCCATCTTTTCTGTATCCGTCCCTGATATTCTCACAACCGTGTCCTGTTCCTCTCGTGAAATTATTTTTGGAAGTTTGTTTTAATCAATGATGCAGTTATACATTTGTGTAGGAGGAGGGGCGGGCGCACCCTAACCCCACACCCTTCCGCCTGCCTTGCTCCACGAATGTCTCCTTTCATTAGTTGGAAGGGTTCGGCCAGTGTAACATTCCTTTATGTCAGGCTATATTAATTTAACACATTTATATATAGCTCGGAGTTTTTTGTCCATTTTTTTACACAACCGGCTCCGGGGGCGCACACATGACTCCTGCAACCAATTCTGGCTGATTAACTAACAACCCTCTGCATGCTGGGCATTGTAGTTGTAATGGGAAACATTGAACTACAAGTCCCAGAATGCAACGTGCTTACAACAAAAATGCAATGGCTTGCAGAATACATCATTCCTGAGAGCAGGAACTTGGCAGCTATGTACAGTACATGCAGAAGTTAGATGGGTACAGGGCTGGAAAAAAAATTGGCGCACAATATGAATCCAAGCCCTGCTCCATCAAGCAACACTTCTACTAAACATCTTCTCCTTGCATTTTGGTAGACAACATTTAATTCCACCCTAAGACAAGGAATGATGGATCAGCTCCTGACTATTGTAAGCTGACTAAATCACTCAAAATTAGTTCCGCAACTCAGTCTTATGTTATGGCTATTCCATCAGTTTTGAGACTTAATAAGGTCAAGTGCCACCTTCAGGCACATACTTAGACAAAGTCCAGTACACAACAAATCTTCACACCCCTACCAACAAAGCTTTATTGTAAAACAAAAAAAATGAGTACTGAAAGCATTGTCATTGTTGGTTACGGAATTATCCTGCACAATTATGTTTCAGCTTCAGTGACAAAACCAACACCCAGTCTCCTCAGGTTAATCACTACATTTACTTACCAAAAATAGTACACCAGTTTGTCTAGTTGCAATTAAGATCCTCGGCATGACGCAGTCAGTGCAATTGGTAAATGTATTTTTCCATTCTTGAGTTCCGTCATCCAGTCTGGAGTTTAGGTTTCACTATGGTTCAGCTTCTATATTCCCTGCAAAATTATAGACCTTCATCGGGACACTGCCTTCCAGGTCCTCAGCTTCTTATACAAGTAATAGCCTTGGGCCATCCTCTGACCATGGCCCTGTTTCCCTGTAAAACATGAGGGTATAATCAGGATAATCGCTGTCAGGTCCACAGCTTCTCATAGGCTGATAGAGATCGGTCCCCTGCGTGACTCATCAAACTTGTCCCTTCCCTTGCTTCACTATTGCCCAAATCGAATGGTTGTACCTCCCTGTATCATTCCCATGTTAATGCATCAGATGATACGTGGAGGACCATGGCTAATACATAAACAGGACCACCTCCCTTGCAAGACTCGGAGATGAAGGAGGAAAAAAATGGCAGCCCACTTGGTGTGTGCCATGTGCCTCACTGGTGTGGGATACTAATGGAATTAGGTAAGAATCTGCAAGTCTTTCCCTGCAGGCTGATCCGCATATCGGATTGTGACCACCTTCCCCACAGGCTCTAGCATATAGGAGTATGCCCATGTGTCTTTAAGGACTTTATGGTGTGGTGATGGAGGACATGCTGGAGAGGATATCTATGTGCAGTCAGCCAGGGGCGGACCCCTATACCTTCCCATCAGCACCGCCACTCCAACCAACCACAGAGGTTGGCATGTATGTTGTAACATACTTTGGGGCATTCAGCTTGGTCAAGCATTCAACCTGTGGTGTTGTAGTGTGCCATTCCAACAAGGTGTCCTGATGCTGTAGGTCCTTATGTAGGGTTAGGGGACCACACACGGAGTATTAGCTCAAATCAAGCCAGTGCATTATTTTGAATCTACGAAAATGTGGTCACTGTAAAAACAAGCATTTGCAATGCAACGGGTATCACGTTTGCTCATGTTAGAGCTGATCGCGTTGAAAACTCCTAACCCGACTTTTCATCTATCGGCAAAAGTGCTTTTATGTACGTAACCCGAAAAAACATATTTTGGCGTGAGTGATTTGGAAGCTTTGAAAAGTTGAAAAACAAAGACATTAAAAAAACAAGCATTTGCAATGCAACGGGCCTCGCGTTTGCTCATGTTAGAGCTGATAGCGTTGTAAACTCCTAACCCGACTTTTCACCTATCGGCAAAAGTGCAATTAACTATGTAAAGCGCTCGACTTCTGCCAAGCGAAATCGCGCTAGTAAATTAGAGAAAAAGTAGTCCACGAGCCGGATAGAAAACAGCGAGCCTCGCATGTTTTCTGTACTTGGTCGATGCGCTCGAGGAGGGCTAGCCACCGGAAAAGGCATGACGTATGCATGCCTTAGACTAATGAAAGCAAGCAGATTTTAATAGGCAAGCCCACGAACCAATGAAAAACACGGACGTGACGTTGACAGGGCTCCGAGCCCTTTTCTAAACATTAAAGCGTCTCGCTGCGATACGCATGCGTGAGCGCATGCAACGCAGGCTCGACCCTAAAAAAGTACCACTTGGTGGTAATATTTTGATTTGGCTCTCTAGAAGTAGGCATTGGTTGACCAGCCAACTTGGGGGTGCGGACCTTCTGCCTTGGAGAATGAATTACGCACACGTTAGCTTAAGTCACTTACCAAGCCAGAATCCATACACCGCTCACCAATGCACTACACGTAAAACAAGCCGACGCAATGACAACAGGTGCCGGGAAGTGAAGGGAAACGTAAAGAGGACTAGAGAAGGACAACCACAGCTGCAAGAGTAACTAACCATCGACATTTTTCAGTTTCCAGAGTGCATAAACTAGGAAATGCACAAAATATTCTGCCCACCCATAGTATAAAACAGGTTGAAATGAGGATATTTGCCTTCTACAGTCGGGCTTATTGTATAGAATAATAAGACGAAAGCGTGTTTACCTTGACTGGACTAAAGAGTACATCTGTTCACACTTGTATGTATGTGCGTTTCCATTGAGGGACAATAACATTTGAATAGGAAATGAGACTGGCGAGTTACGACTGAAGGAAAATACGGTACCTGCAAGAATACACGGACTAAACGGAACGATATGAAAGCTTAGCTGCTTTCAAGAAAAAAAAAAAAAGGATAAAATCTGCCTGCGCTGGGTGGTTACACTGTAAACGGTTTGCACCTGTGACCTTTGTTTTGAAGTGTGACCTAAACACTAATTACAGCCCATTACACGAGAAGGCGACTGTGGACATTATGTGATGGCCACGAGGCAGGCCTTTAACCCTTCGCCTTTCAAACCTGGCAACGTGCGATAAAATCAGCACCTGGAAAACGGACAGGGCTCTCTAACAACAAGAGCGCGCCCAGGGACCGCCACGGCGGCCGCCCGAGGTGGAACGGAAGCGGAGAAGGGGGCTTCGCGTGCGACTCGCGCCCCTCAGGGTGGAAAGTAGGAGCCAGGCAAGGGCAGAGCTCAACATCTAAAATCAAGTGGTGTTTTGGGATTGGTTGCCATGCAAAAGCGGCAGGTGTGGCTAGTGATTCATTGTAAGTATGTAAGCGCAGTGCTTAATTTGAGCCGGTGGTTTCTGGTGCTCGGCATCCGCAGTAAATTGCCAACACTGGGGATTGCAACAGTCGCCTATGTTCTGGGGCTGTCTGCCTCATTTAGAGATGAGCAGAACAACAGCTGTTTGTTAATTCCATATACATTAAAAGGACTATTACCAACCACCCTAGTCATTCTCGTAGCTTAGTGGGCCTGCAATAGTTTGAAACGTCACACTGTGTGACTGTTAGTAGTTGTGCCAGTACTATCTGCAATGTGTGGTGTAAGCTACTGTGGCTTTTGATGAGGGCCCTGGCACTTATGTTTTTCACAAATTAAGCACTGCCAAGGCCCACCTGTTTGTTCTGCTGATTGTAGTAGGGCTGGCTTCTCCAACGAGTAGCTCGGGACCTACTGGTAATCCTCCAGCTGCCTCTAAGCAGCACTTTTGTGTACAGCACAGCTTACCACAATAGGAGCTAGTGCTTAATTCAATTAATACATTTATGCCAAAATTTAAAGGGCGGCATTCCAGACACAAAAATGACTATATTTCCAGAACTCATAACTTCAGCTTTGGAGAAAATTTATAGAACTTCGAAAATATATTTAATACTGATATTTGAGTGCTAAGTATTGTGGAGTGGAAAATAAATTACCAATCCCATTGACTTCGTGCCAGGGGCATTGCAGCTATGGCTGGTATGTGTTACCCACGCAGAAGTATTCAAATTGACAAAACGTTCACATCACTGCTTGTAGTCCCAACTAATGCCCTGAGGTAATCACTTCAGGTAATCTTGCCTAGGGTGGCTACTAATGTAATTGAGTCTGACGTGGTCACTATCACAATTCTAATATTACTTATTAGTAGTTTGCAATGATTTTCAACGACCATCAGCAGTTCATAGTAAAAAAGAGGTTGGATACCCCTGTAGCAGGGAACATCAAATCTCAACTAACAATGGGACATAATATCATTCATCAAGGCATGAAATATTGAAAAGTAAGTGCGCAGAGGGAGATAAAGATTTACTTTTTATAATTCTACATCTATATTGTACTATATATATATATATATATATATATATATATATATATATATAAGCACAATTTGCTCTGTCCACACTACAGTGCGCCCCAAGTGCTGGTTCTCTCACGAGGTCAGAACTCCTCATAAATCTTTTTATCAAAAATGACAGAAAAGCACTCCAAAGCAGGAAATTACTGTTTTATTCTTCCTTCAGGAAACAGCCGACACGTTTCAACCACCAAGGTCTTGATCACGGCTATTAGTCCCTCTTTAGTCTGTGTTTTTAAAAGTTGCATAACCCCCAATGCATACTGGTACATGTAGTTTCCCTTGACCAGTTCACCAATTCAAAAAAATTGTCATGCCTCTCTGACACTCTGACATTCTTAATAACTATATGACCGTTATGTGCATATAGACTTCTTTATGATATTGCCATGCCTCCTAGCATCTCTAACATATCCATTTTGTTTATATTATCACCAATTTTCAGCATCATTTATATGTAATCATACTTTCTCTGAGTGAGGTGACAATCCCTTCTTCCATATATCAATAACATTGCCCCTAAGTGGGAAAGAGAATACTGTTTTCTCCAACCTTTCCACACCAACTGCATGTCACCACCCAGAAAATAGTATTTTCTTTGAAGGTCAAATAGTTCTCCCAATATACTTAAAACCGCACTTGCGTTCCACAATATACACTACATATGTTGCATCACAGCTGATTTTTTGGTGATTATTTCCACCCCATCCGGGTCCTTAATCATTCTAGTATTCTTACCTATTACACATGCTTTGCAGTGGAGACATTTTTTGAAACCAATATTTGCCACATGTAACCATGTGTCTTCCTGTCTCTTCCCAATAGTACATGGGTACCAACTTGTCTCTAATTGAGGGGGGCCTTCCTAAATGCAGTCAACACTGACAACTTCAGTCTTTATTTTATATCAGGATCCTCTCTGCCAATGTGCCAATACGTCTGAAGAATCTCCCTCCCCCTCGCTCTCTCTCTCTCTATATATGTATATACAGGGAGTGCAGAATTATTAGGCAAATGAGTATTTTGACCACATCATCCTCTTTATGCATGTTGTCTTACTCCAAGCTGTATAGGCTCGAAAGCCTACTACCAATTAAGCATATTAGGTGATGTGCATCTCTGTAATGAGAAGGGGTGTGGTCTAATGACATCAACACCCTATATCAGGTGTGCATAATTATTAGGCAACTTCCTTTCCTTTGGCAAAATGGGTCAAAAGAAGGACTTGACAGGCTCAGAAAAGTCAAAAATAGTGAGATATCTTGCAGAGGGATGCAGCACTCTTAAAATTGCAAAGCTTCTGAAGCGTGATCATCGAACAATCAAGCGTTTCATTCAAAATAGTCAACAGGGTCGCAAGAAGCGTGTGGAAAAACCAAGGCGCAAAATAACTGCCCATGAACTGAGAAAAGTCAAGCGTGCAGCTGCCACGATGCCACTTGCCACCAGTTTGGCCATATTTCAGAGCTGCAACATCACTGGAGTGCCCAAAAGCACAAGGTGTGCAATACTCAGAGACATGGCCAAGGTAAGAAAGGCTGAAAGACGACCACCACTGAACAAGACACACAAGCTGAAACGTCAAGACTGGGCAAAGAAATATCTCAAGACTGATTTTTCTAAGGTTTTATGGACTGATGAAATGAGAGTGAGTCTTGATGGGCCAGATGGATGGGCCCGTGGCTGGATTGGTAAAGGGCAGAGAGCTCCAGTCCGATTCAGACGCCAGCAAGGTGGAGGTGGAGTACTGGTTTGGGCTGGTATCATCAAAGATGAGCTTGTGGGGCCTTTTCGGGTTGAGGATGGAGTCAAGCTCAACTCCCAGTCCTACTGCCAGTTCCTGGAAGACACCTTCTTCAAGCAGTGGTACAGGAAGAAGTCTGCATCCTTCAAGAAAAACATGATTTTCATGCAGGACAATGCTCCATCACACGCGTCCAAGTACTCCACAGCGTGGCTGGCAAGAAAGGGTATAAAAGAAGGAAATCTAATGACATGGCCTCCTTGTTCACCTGATCTGAACCCCATTGAGAACCTGTGGTCCATCATCAAATGTGAGATTTACAAGGAGGGAAAACAGTACACCTCTCTGAACAGTGTCTGGGAGGCTGTGGTTGCTGCTGCACGCAATGTTGATGGTGAACAGATCAAAACACTGACAGAATCCATGGATGGCAGGCTTTTGAGTGTCCTTGCAAAGAAAGGTGGCTATATTGGTCACTGATTTGTTTTTGTTTTGTTTTTGAATGTCAGAAATGTATATTTGTGAATGTTGAGATGTTATATTGGTTTCACTGGTAATAATAAATAATTGAAATGGGTATATATTTGTTTTTTGTTAAGTTGCCTAATAATTATGCACACCTGATATAGGTGTTGATGTCATTAGACCACACCCCTTCTCATTACAGAGATTCACATCACCTAATATGCTTAATTGGTAGTAGGCTTTCAAGCCTATACAGCTTGGAGTAAGACAACATGCATAAAGAGGATGATGTGGTCAAAATACTCATTTGCCTAATAATTCTGCACTCCCTGTATATATATAAATGTGTATGTGTGTATATATATATATATATATATATATATATATATATATATATATATATATATACAGCAAGTCTGAGCGCCGTGTATTGGTGTGCACTAGAATGCCGCTGGTGCTCATTAGAGCATGACAGCCCACACACTTTTAAAATACTCAACTCTTCTCTAATATGAAAATGAACAGCACTCCCAGCACTTGGTTCACATAAGAAAATTTATTGCGGCTTCCGCATCAACACATTTTGGCCTCTGCTGGGCTTCGGTCATGGTGTTGGGTGCCATATTTTAAGGAGGTTTTATACATAAACAAAGACTCAAAGTACAGTAATAGACAACAGACTACTAGTCAGATCCAACAACACAAGAAACAGCTGTGGCCATCTCATAATGTAGTTTGTTTTCCTAATACTGTGTCATAGTACAGATTTCTTTTAGCTCACCACAAATTATATAGAGGTGCATGTCATATATAACCAAAAAGTGTCCCAACCAGAAGTGTCCAAATACATTGTTTCAAAATCTACCATAATGCACATTATGGATTCTCATCATATGAATGCCAGTCTCATATGACAAAATTGAGCCAAAATGGACAAACATACCTATTTGTCCTAATGTCCCCAATTAACATAATAACCTAAAAAAAGTTATAACAATGTTTAAAACAGAAGAGGCAATCTTTTTGCATGCATTTCCTTAGAAAAGATTTGTGGGTTTTTAACTGGAAAAAAAAAACATTTAATCAGCATTCTACCAATGGTTATGGAAATAAATATCTCATGTACATACCTGAGCCGAAATAGCAAATAATACTACAAAAGGACAAAACCCAATAGCACCCAAGTGGACAATAATCTTACTATCCTTGTTTCTGACTGCCTGTTTCTAAATTATGAAAACAAGTCCTGGAAACACAAAAATAAAATAGACAATTACTTACACGTAAACAATAATAGCTAACACCATCATGCATCAGTGACAGAGAGGCTACTGAAACAGGTTCTTGCTGTTCATCATCCACATTCAGACTCCTTGGTTCAGGTGAGTCTAGGCTCAATATAAATCTTGCTTCTAGTCTGTGAAGATGTTTTTCTCTATTCCCACCCCTTGGGTTTTGAGGGACACCATCTATGACAGAATATCTTAATAAGTCACTATTGCACTGGTATACTTTCAAAAGTGTCTTGCTAAAGGGTCACTTTCAGCGTTTTTTTGATTACTTTAAGATGTTGCAATGTTCTTTTATGTACCTGTAATATATTACTACCTATGTATGTTCCGTCACAGGGAGACTTTAGCATATACATGGCAAATTCACTTTTACACGTTAAATTCTTAGTGATTTTGATCTCCTTTCCAAGTTGTGTATTAACAGCAATGGTGTTCTCTCCATGTTTGCATGTCTTACACTTTTTGCATTTTTGAAACCCGTTTCTTGGTTTTAACCGAGGTGACTCCACTTCTGATGTAATTTTTAACTAGTCTGTCACTGAAAGAACTCGCATTCCTATGTGAAATAAGGGGTTTATTAGTAATTTTATTTCATCCTATTGGGTCACGTTTGAGTGAGTACCAGTGTTTCCTCATGGTCTTCCGTATTGCTTGGTAATACATATGATATGAAGTAATTAATCTTAACATTTTCCAATTCTTGTTTGGTTTCTTGTTACAGTATTTACCAAATAAAACTTCTTCATGCATGAATTTTTGGACCGTATTCTGTACCGCTATTAGTATGTCATCTCTATATCCCCTCGGTTTGAACTTGTCACACCTAAGGTATTCACCATATGGAATGTTCTTTTTTAAAGTTTCAGGATGACATCTAAGTGCGTACAAAATGCTATTACCCACTTTGGTTTCAGGTGCAAAGTGGTTGTCATTTTTCCATTATCCACAATTAATTTCATATCCAAAAATTCACTCTCTGTGGCACTGATTCTACTAGTGAATGACAAATTTAGATCATTCTCATCCAGTGCATTCACAAATTCCTGTGAGATATCTATCTATCTGTAAACCTTTACTTCCCTTCTACTGCCGCATTATCGAGCATTGCAAAATTTCTCCTCCAGGCGGCCAATGCAGAAAGAGGCAGCACACACGGGTAGATCTCTATAGCGACTGTGAGCATTTAATTTTTAGATTTCAAAATGCAAGTGCTGAAAAATATATCTATCACCTACTGTATTAACGCCAGTAGGTAGTTTTAGTTAGGAACATGTTTCTGTACGAAAAGCATTTTTGACTTAGCTATATTTTTGGTGTCATTTGACAAATCTTCACAATGTTTTCCAAAATGTGTGTGTCTGTGATTCTTGTGCATGGAAAATTTGAGTTTGATCTGTCAAGCAGGGCTGATAAAAAGGGAGGGGGTAAAAAAAAGTGTTAATTCCCATGGGAGTTTTGAACACGACTGCAGCCGGAACCACTGAAGTACACCAAATTTGACTGAAAGCTAGATTTTGTTCCGCAGATTGTGCTTTTTTTTGGGGGGGTAAATTTGTTCAGTAGTTTGAGATAATAAAGGGAAAAGATATTTGCATATCTAGGACCGCAGATCTTTCGCAATGCATTTGTGATTATCACAGTGAATTCATGAAGGTGCGTGCCAAGAAGAATGCTGTGATTGGCTGGCCGTAACCTGAGTAGAAAGTTGCAGCTGCCATTTTATGTAACGGGACAGGGTCTCTGGGGCTAGAAATTAAAATCAATAGTAGTATAAGGAGTCAGAGTAGAGGTACCCTGACCCTATGTTTGGCATATAGGTGTCTTTGAGGGACCAAATATGTAGAGAAACAGGTAATTATTTTCCTACACGCAGTATCTATGAATTGGTCCTGACTGTCAGCATGGCTCCCGTGTAATGACGCAACAAATTCACAAATATCAGTGAAAAAAAACATTCACAGACACATTTAGACACTAATGCATTCACTAGTAGATGCACTCAGAGACTCATGCAACCTCTCACACATGCGCAACATGTGGTTGCGTGATTAAAGGGGATTGGTCGCAGGACAAGCGTGACGCGGGGTTGGGTGGTTATAGGTGCTTGGCTGCAGGGCCTGATAATAATAATTGCCAATTGCGCACACTGTTGCCGATTCAACCATCAATCTTCAAATGCCTGGAAATGATTGCGCACTCTGCCGATCTGAACTGCAAGGGTTAATTTCAAAGAATGAATCGCGCACACTGTTGCAGATTCAACCATCAACGTTCAAATGCCTGGAAATGATCGCGCACTCTGCTGATACGAACTGCAAGGGTTAATTGCCAAGAATGAATCGCTCACACTGTTGCACATTCATCCATCAAGATCCAAATGCCTCAAAATGATTGCGCACTCTGCCGATCCAAACTGCAAGGGTTCAGTGCCAAGAGTAAACCGCACACACGGTAAAATCACAAAGCCAAAAACTCAAATGTTTCTAAAAAACAGAGTCGAGGTCTATCCCAAACTCTGCCTTACCACCCTGCTTGAAGATCAGCAAGATAATGAGGACAGGGCCAGTAAATGTCCAAGTAGGCCTCTGGAACAGGAGCTCTGGAAAAGGCTGCTGCTCTGCACCGGGACCTCTGAATAGTGAGCACGTGGAGCTGGGCTGGGTTCCTTAAACAGACTCAAGCCCGCCCACCTGCCACACCCTGCCAGGCTGCAGGAAAGGCTTGAGCATGAACAATACATTGCAAACAATATTAAAGACATTTCAGGATAAAGACATTTCAAGATAAATACCTGTGATGCAAAAAGTTAGTATGCAAAATCAGCACACAATGCATGAATTATTACATTGCAGAAGGTTTGTCATTCTGGATTAAGCTGCCCGTAGAGCATGCACTGTCCTGGTGTTGACAGTACTCCCCCCTCCCGAACATGCTCTAGGGCCTGGCTTGTCTGGGTTTAGGCGGACAAAGTGCCGCACTAGTCGTGGAGCATGAATGTCAGATGCTGAGACCCATGAGTCGTTCTCTGGACCGTACCCTTTCCAAGATATTAGATACCAGAGAGTATGACCTCTAGATTTTTAATCCAGAACCTATTTTACTTCGTATTCCAGTTCTCCTTGTACCAGTACCGGAGTTGGTCGAGAACAAGTTTTCTGGACAGCTCTTTTCAGGAGAGAAGTATGAAACACTGGATGAATACGTAGTTATCTTGGTAACTGTAGTTTGTAGGTTACTGGATTGATCTGTTGAAGAACTGTGTAAGGACCTATATATTTGGGATTAAACGTATGTATTTTCTTGAAATCAATGTGGAGTGTGGAAAACCACACTTTATCTCCTGGTTTATATTGTGGTTCCTCACAATGTTTTTTGTCATAATATTTTTTATACTTTTGTTTTGCTTTGTTCAGATGTTGTTGGATTTGTTTCTGGATTTTATGGAGTTGTTGTATTGTTTCTGACACTGTTGGTGTAAGTGAACTTTCTTGTGGAATTGTGATTGGTAAAGTATCTGGGTGATAACCAAATAGACCAAAAAAGGGCATAGCTCCAGTAGAAGTATGATATGAAATATTGTAGGCCAGTTCAGCTAACCAAAGCATTGATACCCAAGAATGAAGTGCTTTTTCAGCGTAAGCACCCAAATATTGTTTCAATGTTTGATTGAGTCTCTCAGTTTGGCCATCTGTTTGAGGATGGTGACTGGTAGATAATGTAGATGTAACTTGTAGTGTTTTGCATCATGTTTTCCAGAAGTTAGAGGCAAATTGAGAACCTTGATGAGAAATAATTATTTTTGGTAATCCATGATAACGGACCACTCGATTTAAAAGTATTGTTGCCAATTCACAGGAGGTAGGCAATTTCCTGCAAGCAATGAAATGTGCATATTTTGTGAGACTATCTACCACTACAAGAATTACTGAGTGACGTTGAACAACTGAAAGTCCTGTAATACAGTCTATTGATATGTGTTCCCAAGGTCAGAGCGGAGTTGGGAGAGGATGTAACAGTTCTCTTGGTTTTGAATGACTTGTCTTGGTACGGGCACAAACTTCACAGTTAGTTACCATTTGCTTAACGACTTTTGTCAAAGTAGGCCACCAAAAATATTGTTGGATTAGTTCAAGTGTCTTAGGAATACCTGGATGACCTGCCGTAGGTATAACATGCAACCAATAAAACACTAATTTGCGCAACTTGGTAGTATGAACAAATAAACATGCATCATGAAAAGGTAGGCCTTGTTTGATTGATCTTTTGGGGTTTGCTTGAGCCCATTTCTGCCATTTTCGATGGTGAAAGAATTACGAATATTTTCAAAAAAATCTTCAGTTTTGAGGATACAAAGGATTTTGTCTGGAGCAATGATAGCTCATGGGGGCTGGATTGTGGGTAACATGGTAGAGTCTTGTCTGGACAAGGCATCCGCTTTGCGATTATCTTAGCCGGGGCGAAAGGTTACCACAAAATCAAACTCTGCAAAAAACAGCATCCATCGTAATTATTGATGAGTCAAAAGTCTAGCTGAACTCATGAACTGGAGATTACGATGATCTGTGTATACTGTGATAGTGTATCTGGCACCTAGCAAATAGGGTCTCCACTCTTTAAAGGCATCACAGATTGCTAGAAGTTCTTTCTCAGCAATGACATAATTTTGTTCCGCTTCGTTTCGTTTTCGGGACATGTAAGCTACAGGGTGTAGCTGACCAGTATATTTATTGCGTTGTGATAACACTGCACCAATTGCCACATCTGAAACATATGCTTCTACTATGAATGGGCGTTCAGTATCTGGGTGAGTCAAGACTGGTGCGGTGGAGAAGGCTTCCTTTAAGATTGAAAAAGCTTTGGAAGCTTCTGGAGACCATACAAATGGTTCTTTATTTTGTAGTAACTTGGTGATTTGTAATACTGTCTGTGAGAAGTGGTCTATGAACCTACGATAGAAATTTGCAAAACCAAGGAAGCACTGAACATCTTGAATGGTTTTTGGGATTGGCCAATCGGACACTGCTTGCACTTTTCTTTCTGCCATGACCATGCCTTGAGGGGTAAGGATGACCCCTAAAAATTCAACGGTGGTAACATGAAATTCACATTTGCTCAATTTGCAATATAAATGATGTTTCCAAAGGGCTGTGAGAATCTTCTGGACATGTTGTACATTTTCAACTTCGTTATCAGAATAGATTAGAATATCATCAATATAAACTATTGCAAATAGATCTAGATATTCTCTAAGGATATCATTCAGAAAGAACTGGAATGCTGCTGGAGCATTACAAAGCGAAAAGGGCATGACTGTGTATTCAAATAGACCATATCTAGTTTTAAAGGCGGTTTTCCACTCGTCGCCTTCCCTCATCCTGACTAGGTGGTAAGCTCCTCTTAGATCTAACTTGGTGTAAATTTTGGCTTTTTTAACTTGATCCAACAGGACAGGAATCAATGGTAATGGGTATTTATTCTTTATTGTGATTTTGTTTAACCCTCTGTAATCTATAGAAGCCCTAAGATCCCCATTAGCCTTGGAAACAAAAAAAAGAGGAGATGCTGCAGGAGACTTGGAAGGATGGATAAATCCATTAGCTAGAAATTGGTCTAAATAGTTCCTTAGATATTGATTTTCATGTTCAGACAGGGCATACACATGACAACTAGGGAGTATAGCACCAGGAGTCAGCTCAATTTGACAGCCATAAGGCCTAGGCGGTGGCAAGGTTCCTGCTTCGTTTTCATAAAAAACATCAAGGAAGGATGAGTACTGCAAAGGCAGATTTATATCTTTTTCAGCGGCCGTGGCTATGTGGGATTTGTGGGAATCTGTGACACTTGATGTTTGGAGACATTTTTCTTTACACCGAAATGAAGAAAATGTGATTTTCCTTTCTTGCCAGTTTATTAGAGGATTATGGTAACTTAGCCACGGCATGCCTAGACTAATTCCATACTGAGGAGCATGGATTACATCAAAGATTATTTTCTCTACATGTTTGGTGTCTTGATTTCCCCCTTTGCAGTTCACGGACAAGGGAAAGGCTTTCTTTAGTTAGGTCTTTTGTTTCACCAGTACTTCTAGGTCTAATTTTAAATGTCTTGACTCAAGAAAAAAACCTTTTTAGCATCTTGGGAAGGGTCCACGGTTACACCCAAGAGCAACCCTTCCTTACATCTTGGGTGTTCTAGTTTTCCTGATTGGCCTGTGTATTTGCTACAACTTTCTTGGTAGGGGTTTGTTTACTTTTTGGTTTTACTGGACATTCTTTAGCGAAATGGCCCTTTCGACCGCAATACAGATATTGTCAGTTCTTTCTACGTAGATCTTTCTCTTCTTTTGTTAAGGGCCGCCTGATAGTTTCTATTTCCATTGGTTCATGATTGTGGTCTCCATGAATTTGTGAGTCTCTATGTTCATGAACACGCCAGGAACTTTTCTCAGTCTTTTTACGTGTTCCTCCTTGTTCTGCAAGACGATGGTCTAACCTTAAAGAAAGATTTATAAGATCTTGACACTCCGTGGGTTGAGTGTCAATTTGTGCAAGAATGTCTTTTACTCATCTTTGAGTCCTTGATAGAACAGGGCCGATCTCTTTTCCTCTGGCCAGGCCGTTTTTGCTACCAGCCGATTAAAGTTAGCCAAGTAAGAGACAAGATCTTTATTTCCTTGTCGCAATTCTAACAGTTCTCTGTCTGGGGACAGAGTAACTGTTCTTCGATCAAAGACACTTTCAAATTCTCAGACAAAGTCTCTCCAGTTATACAGCAAATTATTATCTCGACGCACAAGAAGGATTGCCCAGGTGGCCGCGTCTCCAGTCAAATAAGAAATCAAGAAGGCCACCCTGGATTGTGAATCAGGGAAGGTGTTTGGTCTACAGGTGAAGTGCCATTGTACTTGAGTCAAAAAAGATTGTACTTTCTGAGGATCTCCTGAAAACCTTTCTGGAGGAGCCAAAGGAATGGGTGTGGGAACTGTGAGTGATATGTTAGTTGGAGGATTCCCTCCTGAACCTTGAGGAGTAGGATTAAACCTACCCGCACCCAAAGGACTTTGCTCCCTGTTTCCCACTCTGTCTTATAACTGATCCACCCTTTCTGCTAGATTAGTTGCTATGTTTTTAGATTCGACTACATCCACTTGAAGCTGCGTAATTACCTTAAGTAACTTGTCCAATGTGGCCGTATTGGAAACCTAGCACAAACCAGGAGAATAAAAAATTTGTGGGCTCACTATTCTGCCAGCGAGACCAGAACCTCGGGGTTTGCGCCTGTTCCCAAAATGTCCACCTCTTGGCAGCTCCAAACTCTACTAGCCGTTATAGCACAGAGTTAAAGAATGATCAAGCTGGGGATGGGGTTTAGGTTGGGAAAAGCAGGGAAGGGGACCTGTGGAAGCAAGAGTTAAGAACACAATAGCAAGGGCATTCTCATTAATCTTCATGAACTTTGCTTTAACTCGTTATGCTCTAATAACATGAGGGATCAAGAACTTTTCAATACCATGACCTTTTTATAATCATCTACTCTGAACATTGAACTTTTTCAAGGTAATTCTAAAATAGCAATTACATCACAACAAGAGTCAATAAGTACATTTGATCCCGAAGAATTAACTGCTATATGATTCATGAATGATACTGTAGCATTGGCAAACTGACTCAACTTGTTATGTCTAGAAAGATCACACTCTGTTTAATCTACATTACAAGGTTCAATTGCCCAGAAGTAATTGCGCACCTTATTGCCAGACTGCGCATCAAGACTTAAGTACCTGGAATGATCGCGCGCTCTGCCGATCTAAACTGCCAGGGTTAATTGCCAAGAATGAATCATGCACACTGTTGCCGATTCAACCATCAAGATTCAAATGCCTGGAAATGATCGCGCACTCTGCCGATCTGAACTGCAAGGGTTAATTGCCAAGAATGAATCACGCACACTGTTGCCGATTCAACCATCAAGATATGCCTGGAAATTATTGTGCACTCTGCTGATCTGAACTGCAAGGGTTAATTGCCAAGAATGAATCACGCACACTGTTGCCGATTTAACCATCAAGATTCAACTGCCTGGAAATGATTGCGCACTCTGCCGATCTGAACTGCAAGAGTTAATTGCGAAGACTGAATCGTGCTCACTGTTGCCGATTCAACCATCAAGATCTAAATGCCTCAAAATGATTGCGCACTCTGCCGATCCAAACTGCAAGGGTTCAGTGCTAAGAGTAAACCGCACACACAGTAAAATCACAAAGCCAAAAACTAAAATGTTTCGAGAAAACGGAGTCGAGGTCTATCCCGAACTCCGCCTTACCACCCTGCTTGAAGATCAGCAAGATAATGAGGGCAGGGCCAGGAAATGTCCAAGTAGGCCTCCAGAGCACGAGCTCTGGAAAATGCTGCTGCTCTGCACCGGGACCTCTGAATAGTGAGCACGTGGAGCTGGGCTGGGTTCCTTAAATAGACCCAAAGCCCACCCACCTGCCACACCCAGCCACACCCAGTCAGGTTGCAGGAAAGGCTTGAACATGAACAATGCATTGTAAACTATATTAAAGACATTTCAGGATAAAGACATTTCAAGATAAATACCTGTAATGCAAAAAGTTAGTATACAATATCAACACACAATGCATGAATAATTACATTGCATAAGGTTTGTCATTCTGCATTAAGCTGCCCTTAGAGCGCACACTGTCCTGGTGTTGACATAAACTGACACACTGCATGATATGCCAGGATTTGAACCTACAACCTACTGAGTGACAGTGCAATAGTTATATCAATAGGCCAGAAGTTACTCTGTGTTTCTTCTCTGTTCAAAACATAACTATAACATTTGAACCAAACAAGATGCTAGTGTGACACTTTGAAGTTATTGCATGGAGAGACCATTGCAAGAACAATATCAAAATATCTCCCTCTCCCTCTCTCTCCCTCTCTCCTTCCCTGCCTCCTTACCTCCCTTGGTGGAGCCTAAAGTCCCCCACAGTCCTAGACGGCTACCCCACATTCAGCGGGTGCTGGCATTGCTCTTGCAAGCAGGGAGCTACTTGAAATAGCAGCTCCCTGCTTGCAGGAGCAATGATTTCATCTGTTTCCCTGCTGCATATTTGCATGCAGGGAAACATATGAAAACTCCTCTTTCTGCAAGCAGGAGCTGTTTGTCAGCTCCCGCTTTCAGGAAGTGGAGTTATGTTTGCTTTTGCTTGGTGGGAGCTGTCAGCTCCTGCCCAGCAAAAGTAAACGACTACATCCCTAGGTTTGGCACCTCGGGAGGTAGCAGGATCTGGCCCTGGGAGATGGCAGTTCCCAGGACCATCTATGGCTCCAGGAGGGGGGCTGCACGGACCACCCTCCAACACAGTACTTAGCCCCAGGGAGGTGGTGCTCCCTGGACCCCAGGGTCTGGGACACACCCCCTTCATTAATTTATTTCAGCCCCGGGGAGATGCGATCCCTGGGGCTGCCAGGGGACCACTCTGCCCCCTTAAATTGATTAAGAAGTCCCCAGGAGGTGGCGGTCCTCGGGTCTGCAGGGTTCCACATGGGCCCTTGCATTCATTTTATGTTTAGCCCTGGGGAGGTGTTGGTCCCCAGGGCTCCGGGGGGGCACAAAGGCCCCCCTCCATTTATCTATACGCATTTGCCCCAAGGAAGCGGTGGTCCCCAGTGTACGAGGGGTTCCACGCAGGCACATCCCGCATAATTAAATAGCAGTGCCCCGGGGAGGTGATGGTCCCTTGGGCTTTAATAAACCTTAGCAGAGGGGGCCCATGTGCTCCCCTCTAATTTTTGCATCATGCCCCTGACACCTGGCCCACCAGGGGAAAAAGAAGCAAGTGTGAAAGACCCCTCTTGTTTTTTTTTTGTTTTTTTTAAATCATGGTGAAATTCACGGATTTGCCATGATTTAAAAAAAAAAAATATGACCATATCACTTTTCTACTTAATTTTGTACTGACTCTGTCCAGCTAATGGGTGTAATTGTTCACAAGACCTATATGCTTCTAATGCATCGCAGGTGTGTAGAGGTATTGCACATGTTATAAATCTTTGCATTGAAGAGTAAATCTGTGTGCAGATGAAAATTGGTGACTTCTGGCCAGTATGTTCCCCATATGTTTTTTAGTTCTTCCTGCAGAAAATGTTTCTAATGGGGCAGGGAGTCTGTGTATTAGATACTAAGTATTGTAAGCAGCCATGAGTTATTAGAGATAATCGTTTCAGCATGACAGTTTCTACATAACATAGAAGACTATGTGCACCAGGTACTAACCTATGTATAGGTTCTTGTTTTGCTTCAGAAGATGGGCTATCTGTAAAGATTTCACCACAGTACAAAGGCTGTAGGTAGTATGACCTTTAGCAGCTTCAGACCTTGGTTATGTTAAGTGAATTGTGTCTTTTTTGACAGGTGTTGCATAAATTGTACACTGATCTGTTCTTACTAGATACTTTTTAATACTCTGTGGTCTATTTCTCATTAGAGTTTCGCTGACTGCAAACAGTGTGGTACAGAGTAAACTCTCTGAAAACTTAGATATCTCATCATCTGAAGCGGAAGGACACCTTGTCAGGGTAGTAAGGGCTATAAAAATGCAATTTTAACACATGTACCTAGGTTAATACATGGTGCAGAAAGGATTCAATTCAAGACTTTGTGCCATGTTCATAGATCTATATTTGAGAAGGGACCTGAAATGCTGAAAACTCTTGCTCAGGTCTACATTCCAGCTAGGCCTCTTAGATCCTCCTCAGCTAATCTGGCTAAAGTTCCAACTATGAGGAAAGCCAGATGGGGAGGAAGATCGGTAGCCTATCAAGGCGCGCTACTGTGGAATAGCCTTCCTCCCAAGCTGAGAAACAACTCTCAAGAGGTATTGTTTAGAAAAGAATTGAAGACATGGCTATTTAAACTTAAAACTGAATAATTTTGTGTGTTTAAACAGTATATCATCATTATGGCTGTATAAGCGCTACGAGGCCGTTGGCAGTTGGGCGCTATATAAATCTTTATAACATAACATAACATAACATAGTCTTCTATGTTACATAGAAATTGTCATGCTGAGACAATTCTGCCTAATAACTCAAGGCTGCTTACAATACTCAGTATGCAGTACAATGAATCTTTGACCTCTTGCAAAAAAAATTCTGCAGAGCAAAAAACCTTGTTTGGACCATGCTGAACAGAAGTCATCAGCTGTCACCTGCACACAGGGTTACTCTTCAGTGCAAAGATTTATAACATGTTCAACACCTCCACACAGCATAATGTATTAGGAGCACTTGTGTTTTGAAAACACTTACACCATTAGCTGTATACAGGCAGGGGTGGCTCCTTAGCTATGTCGAAGGAACGCCGCCTCCTGGCTGAGCCAGCAGCAGAAAAATAAAACAATAGTTCACTATTGTTCTTTTTTTCTGCTGCTGGCTCAGTCAGCCGTGCAAGGAGGGGCGGGGCTGGGCCACAGGAGATGGGTGGTAGGAGGAGGAATGGAGTGCGCTTAAGTGTGCATGTGTGTTTGGCCAGCCTGCACACTTAGGTTTCTCCAGGGCTGTGTTTGAGCGGCAGTCTGAGGCGGTCTGAGGTAAGTTTATTTTTTAATATATAAATATTTTGTATTTTCCCCCTCTGCCCCGTCCTTGAGATCAGTAGTGCTGCTGCTGCATACAGGCTGTACAGAATTAGATAGAGAAGTACTATGGTAGTTATCCACCACCATGTAAACTATAAAACAAACTAACAATGAATGATTTAATCCGTGATGGCTTCAATTATGTCATTTGAGATGTTATCAGTGATATCATAAATGATGCCATAGAACATGCCATGAGTGATGTAATGTGTAAGGTCATAAGTAGTGCATGGCAGGGCTGCAACTTATAGTTAGCTCTGCTACTATAAATGATCAATTTCTCTGATGTTTTTTTACTTCAAAATATTGTCACTGACATATCATTGATTACATCACTTCAGCCAACCAACCCAGAGGCAGCCAACCCCATGCTGCTCACAGCTTTTCTTTGCACATGATGCCGAATTTGTCGTGGGGCACCAATTCCCTGCAGGAAACCACCCAGAGACAGCCAACACCATACCGTGCACGCATTTATTTGTGCATGCCGTGGGGTTAGTCTTGCAGCCAGGCCCTGATTCCAACTCCCTGAAGGCAACTGACTCTATGCTCTGTACTGCCTTTGACTGTGTGCAGCGGAGGGCTTGGCCACTGGGCCTGGTCTGCCTCCAGGCCCTGTGCCCAAACCCCCAGCAGGCTGTCAACCATGCACAGCATTTGGCAAGGGCAGCATATGGTTGGCTTTGGGGCCCCAGGGACCACAACCCCTGGGTTCAAAACATATCTGTATTACATATATTAAGGGCAGGGAGAATGCAGGCCCCCTGCAACCCTTCGCTCGCCCCGGGGACCCCACCCCCCTTGGCCAGTTCCAATAAATATGGTAAGGAGTGTGCAACCCCTGTCCCCACGCCTTATTTGGCCTTGGGGACCTCATCCCCCAGTGCCGAGTTAGTAATAAAGGGAGGAGAGCTGGCAGGGCCCTCTCTCGGAGCCTATTTAGGCCCTGGCTTCCCCATCTCCAGGGGCCAAAATTTAAATAAAAGGTGAGGAGCTCCTGCGGCCTCCCTCCCAAAGCCTTTTTGGGCCCCAGAGACTCCATCCCCCTGGATCACATTTTTTTTTTTAAAGGGGAAGAGTGGTGTGGTCCCCTCCCCAAACCTTATTTGGCTCCAGGGACCTCATCTCGTAGGGCTGAGTAATTACTATAAGGAGAGGGCACATGGTTTCCCTTCCTTAGCCTATTCAGGCCCCAGGAACCCCATCACATGGGCTGAAATTTAAATAAAAGGGCTGGGGAACTTTCTACTGGTTAACTAGTGAGTGCTACCTCATTGTGTGAATGTCTAATGCATGCTCTACAGCTGTTTAAAAGACCACAATGTAATGTCCAGTGACTTTGTGCACATGCCATTTCCGCAATGTGGATGTTCTTTGAGTGTCTTCATACAGACAAAAATGACAAAATGAGTCCTCGTATAGAGAAGATGACGAGACTACAGATTTACCTACACCAAATAAGGGTACTTCCTCTTTATTACCTCAAATAAGTGCTTCTGTGTTTGGTGGAGATGTCCTCATATTCATTTGCGTCCAGAATGTGCCATCAAAATCGGTGGGAAATGCGCTGGGGTCACTTTGGTAAGTTGAGTTGACCATCAGTCTGGAAAATGGCGGGAACATCATTGCATAATACTAACGTACAAGCGGTCGGGCCAAATGCACCATCAACATCGGCAGGAAATGCTGCTGGGTCACTTTGGTAAGCTGAGCTGTCCATCTGCATGGAAAATGGTGGGAAGACGTTGCATACCACTAACGTGAAAGGAGCAGGGCCAAACAGATGGAGGTTGTAGGTGATTTGGCACCTTTGCATACTTAGCAGCAATTAAATAGGAGTAACTATTCGGTTGTAGGTCACTCCCTCAAGCTCACGTACCTTGAGCTACCACTACTTCAGAGCCCCTACTTTGATGTTAGATAAAAACAAACCTAAATCCCACATTAAAGCTAAACTAAACAAATGAAATAATATTTAATTCAAGTATTTAATTTACTTTATCATAATGCTAATTTTAAATCTGACTCTAAATGTATTTAATCATGACCTTAACTTAATCTTAAACCTATTCTTTGACTATTTATAAGGGGGCATGTGTGTGGTTGGAGAGGCGTTGAAGGAGACTGATAGAGTGGGTGGCTATTTTCTTTGTAATCACCTACTAGTTTATTGTTTGTTTGGAGGTTTTGTGTGAATTGTGGTTAGGGATGGAGACTAACATTTCAGATTTGCCTTCCACTTTTCTAAGTGTGTTGGAATGTGTTATCTAGTTGCTTGGAGCTATACAACAATATTAAACTGTGCACCGGAAACAGCAACATGGTCAAAATGGTGTTAAGGTAGAACTACGATATTGAGATGGTGTTGTTGGGCAGCTCTGGCATTCCAGGCTGTAATTTGCTGATTTGTGCGTTCTTATGTGGATTGCTAATGAGTAGTAGGGTGGAGGATGTGATAGCTAAGGGGACTGATGAACGCATGGTCTTATTTTAAATTTATGGGTTGCATGTGACCATCCTAAGATAGTTGCTGAAGATTTGTTCTAGGCAACGCTCACTTGTTTGTGGGTGAGAGGCACATAGTGCAGACAAATTATGACTTACAGAGAGGACCGGAGACAACTTGTTGAGCTCCTTGTTTCAATTACTTTATTAAGGCCCTTCGGCAAATGTTTTTTTGCACCAATGGTCAGGGTAAAACACACAAAACAGAGGAGTTCTTAATCATAACTATTTAACAGGGGTTCAGAGTTTTCAACTAAGAACTCAACAAGATCTTCTCTTTTTCACAAAACTTGGTAACACCCCATCTTTTCTGCTTCCATTTGAATTTATTCTCGGTTTTAGAAGGCTCTGATATCTTTGTGTTTCTCCATCAAATTCATAGATGCTCCTCCGTTGTGTTGTTTTTCTATATTGAGTGCAAATTGCTGTAATACTGACTCAGTGTGGATATACAGCAGTAAAGAGTTAAACTAGTTAAATAAGGTGACCTTTAAAGTGTCAAATTAGCATAACAATGAATAACTGAAAATTAAGTTCTGTTGGCATTAAAGCATAAGTGTTGTTAAGGGGATCTCTTTCTCGGCTGGTGACCTGATGCCTTCTAAGCTCTTGATCACAAGTTCTCTTGTGGACCTCCCAAATTCCTGTAGTCATTTTTAAAACTTGGAACCCTATTCTTCTTATGTTGGCGTAGTGAGATTTGTTCAAAAGGCAAATACCGTGTCCCCAGTTTCATTTATACATCCTCTGTTATGGCCACCTCGCAACTCAGAAGGCACACCTGTGCCAGAGTTTGTCCATTGTTAATGTATCCTGTGTTGTGATGCTTCTTTCCCAACTGTCTTAGCCATTGGCCCATCTTATAATTTATTTCTGCCCTCAACCAATTAGAAAGGATCTTCAAGGTTCGAGATTTTTCTGACTGGCTGCTGCATAGCCAGTCAGAATAAACAAGAACAGCCCACATCTCACCAGACCGAGGAGGCACTGACAGTCTGAACACGAGAAACGTGGGGCATGAAATCTGCTCTTTCCTTTAGTCCATCCACAGAGCGAGTTTTGATATTTTTTTTTTATCAAACTCTACCCTCCAAGTGGACCAAAAAGAGAAGATTCTACCCTATTGCTTTTCAGTCAAAACGTGCCTACCCCTATCTATGTGCAAACAGCTGCACCACCCCCATCTCCAACAGTTTGAATGAACAGCTGTTTTTATGTGGATCTGCAGGTTGCCAGGCAGCCTGCTCCAAGAGTTAGTGCTGAGCACACACTGTGGGCCATACTGACAGAGCCCAACTTGGAGACCAACCATTCTCTTCTGCACAAGGACAAACATGAGCATTGCTGAAGGGTTCCAAGTTGGGATGCTGAGAAGCCTTATAATGTTAATGTGCAGTGTTCATAGAAAGACACTGCTTTGGCAGTGCCATGCAAAACAGAAGTGTAACATAGGGTGCCAGCCTAAGTGACATTTTGGGTGGCATTTGTGGGCCCATCACCACATTTTATTGAAGGAGGCCAAGCCTAGTTTGGAAAGCACTAGCAGGAGAGATCAAACCCACCAAACCAGAGCTAATCCGCTGCTCCCAAAAAAGCACACAGCTGCCAACATTCGGATCATTCCTAGAACCCCAGGGCCTGATTTTTGTCTGCTCATGCAGCTTTTTACTGTCTGTGTTTTACCACTAAGTGAACCAAAGGTTTCTATTCGGTAGATAGCACACTATTTTCAAAAAACATTGGCATTCCTAGTACAGTGGAGTCATGGTGATTTGTGTAATAGTTACTTTCCACCTAATTTCTCTGATGCAAACGGATATGTGCAGTAGTTAGGAAAAGTTATGAGTCCAGCAACATTTTTCTTAAATTGTCTTTTCTGAATATACTGTTTGTGTATGCGAATGTTGCATTCCAGCATTCTGCGCTGACTGCCTGTTTACTTTCCAGCTTATGGGGCTGCATTTCTCTCTGTTTTTTTATTTAAAAAATGCTATTGTGTAATGTTAATGTAACTTTTTTATATGAGCAGTTGTGGTCAGGTTCCCTCTCTTTTGGGAAAGACGATGAAACAAGCATTGTCAAAGCCAATAGGTATGGCTTGTAATATGCCACCACGTAATCAGAATGTGTGTTGTATGGCTTGCGCTTTTGAATTTGTCAGTACTGAAGAAAAGAGCAGCAAAAAAGAGTTGCTTTCTGCATTTAGAAGCTAAAACACTTAGGGCCTGATTAACAAAGGTAAACTTACACTTCATGTTTCCCTGTGTGAATTGGGCATTCTGACTACAGGTCCAAACTTAGACTTCAATTCTAGGTTTACCTTTGTGTATTGGGTCCTGAATATGACAAATAGCTTGATTTTTAACTCTATTCTTCAGAAGTACAGTAGCTACTCATGCATTAAAAATGGAACCACTTCCAAGAAAGCACAATGATACACCCTATAGCCAATAGCTTGAGATGAGTGTGTGATCCTCCTTTGGGTGGAGACAAGACAACGCCCGGTCTTTGTACATTATAAATAACTTGTGACAATGTCTTCAGACAGCTGTGCTTTCAAGTCAGACCGAAAAGACAATTTGAGCATTGACATTATTTTCTGATCTTGAATTTAGCTCCTGGTTGGGCCTGACAACCTTTCTTGTGAGCCTTCATGTTTCACCTTTGTACTGCCAGAATCATCTTAAAGATGGGCAAGACGTATTTGGGGGCCCTGTTCAGCACAACATTAAAGTGTATTATACATCTCCCAGGGACCCAAAAAGTCCTTAAGATGATGCTGGGTAGAGAGGGGCAGTCAGGGATGAGGCGGCTAGAAGAGGGATAAAGGTTTATAGAAATAAAATAAACAGATATTAAATAGAGAGAGTTTGTCTTACCAGGGAGCCCTTGGAAAAGTGGGGACCCTGGGCAATTGTTCACTTTGCCCATGGCTTAAAATATGCCTGGGTACAGTTCCACATCATCACAGCCGTGCCCACGTTCTTCATACCTAATGCTTAAAGGAAACATTCTATGAAGTATCAAAGGAAAAGTGTCATAAACCACCACCAGAATACCTTACCAAAATCATAACCTGTAACCAGGATCTCGGAGCATTCGGTGTCCATGAACCTAGCACTTGTTACCATGGCATTCGTGATGTGGGAAAAAATGTAAAGAGCCAAGCATTAGCACGAGTAGCCCCCTTTTTCAGGTAAGAAACAAAATACCCAGTAAAATAAGAAAACAGAGAAAATAGGTAACACTAGCATGCTGCTTCAGTCATATCCTCAGTGCTGGTTTCGTACGACATGCTATTCCCATGTTATTTGATGGGTTTGTTGGTCAGGCTTGCTTCTCTATTTTTGTTATTAACTAGCAAGAATAAGGAAAGTGCTGCTTTGGATCATGCAGCATAATTTTTGCTGGCAGTAAGGTGGTCTTCTCCAGAATTTAGGTGGAGCTCATTCTGACACCATTAAGCTGTTTGTATGTGCGGCTGAGCGATGAGGTCTCCTGTTGGAGTCATTTAGAGCCATTTGTAAGTACTGGGGGCTCATTTACAAAGAAATGCTGCAACGCGGTGCTGCAAAACAGCTTGCTGCGCCGTGCTGCATCATTTTGAAAGTGCAGGGATGCATTGTCTCTACAGAAATATGACGCATCCCTGTTCTTTCCTCCACTCTGGTGCACAAACTGCTGCCTAGCACCAATGCAGGCACCCCTTCTCCATGGTGCAAGGGTGTCTGCGTTGCAGGGATGATTCTTTATGTGCAGAAAGGAACACATTCCATACACATAAACAATGATTAATGGCGTTTTCCTTTTTCTATGTGTGCTGCAGAATGCAGCACACGTTGAAAGAGGAAAAACCGTGGTGAAATAATGTTATTTCTCCCTGTTGCACCACTTTAATGCCATTCCTGAGGTGGCATAGGAATCTGACGCATATTCCCAGCCTTGTGAATCTGAAAATGCATTAGATTCCATAGGTGTTGTGTGGGAACACCCACAGCAACACACATGCAATGCCCTTTTCACTCTGAGTTATGCGTGAAAGGTGGCCATATTTACAAGGCCTTGAAAAGCTAAGCAAGGTGGCTTTGCATGGCCTTGTAAATATGTGCAGTGTGCCGCTATGGGCTTGTATCTGAGGCCCATGGTGCGCAAACATGAAACTTGTTCTGTAATGTATTTAGTAGTTACAGTGAGAGAGTTACCAGCACAGGCACTAACTCATCACCACAGATATATATCGAATATAAAACATTACACGTCTTCCTAATTCTGGAGCAGCGCATTGAACTTTCCTTTCCATTCCCAAAAACATCAGTGCCCACTCCATTCCATTAGAGGGATATAAGTTTGCTCACTCCATTAAGATAGCTATCACTTTTCAGTTCAGGATAACACAGTATGCCTTTCCTTTCATTATTGAAAGCATTGTCCATTCATTTTCCTTACTGAATGAAAGAATGCAAATTTCTTTCAAGTGCTAAATAAAATAACTAAGGCGGGATGTATTACTGAACTGGACGCAAAATCTGGTTACATTTTGCGATCAGTGTTTTCGCCACCAGTATAGAATTTTACGAACTTATTTATGTACTATTAGGTCAAGTCAATAAATTCCGGATTGAAGTGCAATATTCAGGTTGCAAATTGTGATTGGTCCCAATCACAGAGATGGTGGCTTGTAAGGGTCAGCAGACCAGTATGTCCATGATTGTTTTTTCATAGAGAAACGTTTGTTTTTAAAGCAGTCTGATTTTAATTAAGTGAACTGGGCTGCTTGTAAAAAAAAAAAAAGTTTTTTTTCATACGTTTCTCTGAGTAATCTGCTGTACATCTGCCTACACAGCCGAAAACGTTCTCCACAACTCCCAAATGGAAAGGGGTGCAGGAGGAATGGGGGGGGGGGGGGGGGGGGCAGGTGTGGGGACTACCCATTTGGGGGTGCCTTACCACACGAACTTTTCAATGGTTTCCGACCGGAATCCCAATAGTAAACCGTTGATACATATAATTCTGATTCGCTATTAGACACGGACACCTACAACATGCCTTTTCCAAATTCCAATTCAATATCCACTCGGAATCCCATTGAAGAAGCTAGTAAAAGTTTTCAACCTCTTAAAATGGGATTCGTATATAGAAAAAAGCGGTCTTATGAAGTGGAGCTCATTCCCCTGCAAAGTAGATTAGTACATCTGGCCCCTTACCTATAGGTACTTTAATTTCTGAGTAAAACTGTGCACCTTCGTTTCATTACTGAATAAAACAGCGCACGCGCCTACCTAGAGCAGTGCACGCTTCCTTCGAGCCCTGAACCAGTTGTTTTCATTAGTAAACGTCATAGCTGCATAATACGGCGCGTCCATTTTTTTAATACAGTAGTGCACATACTCCTACTGTCATCAGAGAATGAAGCAGTTAACATTTCGCTTCTTCACTGAATGAAACAATGCCCCTTCATCTTCACTAAACAAAACAGCGAACATTTCGTTCCATTTTTGAATATTCGAATTCGCTCGTTTTCAGTAAACGGAACAAACAGTGTACAGTACGGTAACAAAATACAACACAACTTTTTGCCGAAATATCCATGAAATTATCTCAATAGACAGCACTGCAGCAACGAACAGTATCGGCACCTTAATCCTCACTAGGCGCTAACAGAGCAGTACACTGTACTAATGCATGCCGTGTGGTGTCCCTAAATCCATCTGCGAACGGATATAGAGAGGTAATTGTGTGGTAAAAATGTTTGATTTGGTTTTGGTGCCACCATGCGGCTAATTGTTATACTACAGCTTTATCAACTTTTCATTTAAATTTGAACGGAACAATGCTCTTCAAGCAGCAGGAGATACCAACAAATTCGTCTTATTTACTCCAGACAAGCCCACACGCCCTGACAGTGTAAGGGGATAAATGGCCTTCTCCAAAATATTATTTCTGACCGTTCCTGTCAACCACGAGCTTCCATGGTGTGCTCTTGAAAACTTTTGTGAATCCAAAAGAAAAGAAAAACAAATCCGAAATTTATTCCAGACATATTATTGTTTGGAATAAAACATAGGGGGAATCCTGAAGTAGTAAATGTCGTGTTCGTTTTTTTTTTTTTTTTTTTTTAATTAGGTCCATGTGCATGAGGCTTACTGTAACTGCGCTGCAGCTCCCGCAACTGGGGTTTCCACTCGTTTTTTTTTCAGTTCTGTATCGCACGCATATGGGCCACATTTAAGAAAAGTGGGGCTGCACTCGATGCATCGCCACTTTTTTTGCACCCTTTATCTCCCCCTAATGCCACCATGTGTGTGTCGTATCTAAGACTAGTGTCAACATTTTTTATGCTAGTTCTGAGCTTTGCAGGATCAGCATAAAACATTTTGACGCTACTCCTTCAAAGCCCATTTAGGGCCGTAGTAAACAATGGTGTGCCTCTTTTTAATGCCTGCTCTTAGCAGGCGTTAAAAGTGTGTAAAAAACGACACAATTAAATCTCATGGATTTGTTTGCGCCATTTTTATGGCCCACCCTATCGGAGGAGCGCCCCCTTTACATACATTATGCCTGGCCCAGGCATAAAATAACGCAAAGGGTTACAAAGTGGCTCAATGCATCCATTGCACCACTTTGTAAGTTTGGCGCAGAGATTTTGGCCTCGTTGGGCCACATTAGCGTAAAAACATGTTGCTAATGTGGCGCAAGGAGGGGCTAGAAGCTCTTAAATCTGCCCCAAAATCTCTTAGATTTCTTTGTGCCATTTTTTGGGCTCCCTAACGGGGGAATGCCCCTTTAGCATACATTATGCCTGGCACAGGCATAATGTAGCACAAAGGGTTTCAAAGTGGTAAAATGCATGCATTGTGCCACTTTGAAAATTTGGTGTGGTAATTTTGGCCTTGTTGGGCCACATTAGCATAAAAAATGACACTATTGTTGCGCAAGGAGGCACTAGTGGCTCTTAAATCTGCCTCTGTATGACTGACGAGGAGCCATTTTTGCACATTAGACAATGCAAATATTTTCAGATCTGAGTGTAAGGGGAGTTTTCAGAGACTATTATCCAACAAAGGGACCAACAAATGAAAGGACGACTTAAATGAATCTCACCTGATATGTGTCCTACAAGGATTAGACTGCCTAAAAGCTCACACCTCATTAGCATGTCATGGAAAGTTGAACCTCCCTGAACCCCCTGAGTGGGCAGCGGTGGAAACACAGTCGATAATCAACTACAGCTCATGGATCTGGAGATTTCCAAGTCATTATTGAGAGGGTGCAGCTGTGCGACTAATGGAATAACTAAAAATATAAATTAAAATACGGGCATTTTATATCGCAATATGGTTATCGGTCTAGACCCCATCAACTTATCTCTACTCTTGGTTGCTATTTGTATATCCCAGTTTAATTGGTACATGACTATTTTCTGGTGCAAATTGTTTCCTAGCTCTTCCAATAAAATAGCAATATAGCCAATCAAGATGAAAATGCAGGTACCTGCTGGGTTTTCTTGGATTACTGGTCACTGGTGCACACAGCTCTCTTTGTTGGAGTCTATACCTACAATTTAGTCCCTATGCAGCTGCACTTGGCCTGTCTCCGCATGCTCATTAGTATTACTAGGGACTGCTTGATAAAATGATTTCTTAGTTAACCGATTTATATCGACTAATCTGAGATATCACTGAGCGAGTAAGTGCTGCATGTAGGTGTACCCCTTTAGGGTACCTTGGGGAGGGGTTTCTGTACAGAATGTATATATTAATATGGTCAAATTATGCAGTTTATGGTTTGAATATTTTCATTGGACTTTATAGATCGCACCTACCCTTATTTACAACCACTATGAATCAATATGATAGCAACTGAGACAGGTAGAACTATAGCATCACTGGAAACTCACCTAATGCCCTTCACCTCCAACCAAACATCCTTGTTAGCAGTACAGCATTAACATCATCCACCAAACAATGGGGCAATGTGGGAAGCCTCAGTGAATGCCAGGTAAGCACAAACTTGACTATGAACTCCAACAAGAACCCATGTCCCAGAAAGAAAATGTAATTGCGGGATGACTCCCTTTCCTCCTTGTGCAATGAAACAGAAAGCCCAGCTCCATTAGACAGAGACTTTAGATGACTGACGTCCATTTTTCAGGTCTGGCCTGATAACACAGCTGTCACTAGACCTTATATGATCATCCTAAAAAATAGTTTTCAGGAGTACTACAGAGAGGGGTTTGGCTCCTGTGTTGCTGGACAGGGGTGCATGTTTTTATTGGGCACCCATTTGGCGCTTCTATAGAAAAAAGTACTTCCCTTCTACACAGCTGTGATTTTTTTGTTTGTTTTATCCAGATGTCTGAGCCAGAAGCAGCATGGCATCCTATAGAGCACCCACTAACATGCGTAAAGTGTCACGCTTACAACACAATAAAACTTGAATGTTCAGGGGCACACACATGGCACTGTAATGTTGTTAAATTGTCTTTAATAATTTATGATTTTTTTTCTTCAGCAGCACAAATGGGAAGAGGGGAGTCATGAGGAATGTATTGCTGTTCTTCAGTCCCAGGGGCCTTCCCATGTATTATTACCTCTAGACTTCAGAGTGCAGTATAGGATGCTGCTAATTTTTAGGTCTGGCTAATTTTTAGGTCGGTGGTTGAAAGAGCCGATGTCAGCAGACCTTATGTGTTCAACAAAAAAAGCTTTCAAAGTACTACTGAGAGAGGCTCCACCCAAATGTTAGTTCTCTCGAGTACAGGATTTGATTGGGTTGAATTTGTGTGCTTCCCCCAAAACAACTGCTTGTATTGCACTTTTCAACTTGTGGCAAAGCTTATACTCAGTACAGCAGGACTAAATTTTGTACACGTTTCTAATTTTCTAACCGTGCCTGATGCATGGCTTTTGGAGATGCTTCCGCTCAAAACAACAGGGTGACAAGTTAAAGGCCTGATTGGTGAACTGGGAAACATTTTGACTGATGCCATAGGTATGACCTTCTTTTTATGAAAAACTATGACAAAGGCATTTGGTCCAGCTTGTTTATTGTGAAAAATATCTAAAAAGGCCCGTAAGCCTTCAAACTCTGGTTTCTATCACATTGTTTTACAGACATGTAATTTTTTACATGCCATCTCACAGACTACGCTAGTAGTAAGTAAAGTAAAAAAGTCATGCAAGATTCCATAGGGTTGATCTGTTTAACTTGAAATGTTATTACAGATCCAGTGGTCCTGACCTACTAATTGTAAAACACGTGTTAAAAGCAATAGGCTGTTAAAAATTAAATTGTTTTTACACTGTCCTAAAGCCTGCAGGCAGTTATGTGTTACATGCAATCTCACTATTACCATTGCAGGCAAGGGTTACGGTGTTGATGACCCACCCGATTAAACTTTCGGGGATAGAAGATATACTCTTCAATAATCCTTATTGGGCTCTCTCTTAGGAGAGATAGTATTTTGCTTTGCCAACTGTAATTTTATATACATTTGTAATTGTATGACAGTATGTCCGATGGGAAAGTTCACACTCAGTACTGCAGGCATCAGTTGATTATGGTGACAAGCCAATGATAACAGATTTAAGCCTGATTGGTGCACAAGGAAGACTTATCCCGCAAGCCATAGGTTTGGTCTGTTTCTCATGAACAATTATGACAAAGGCAGTAGGCCCGGCTTATTCATTGTGAAAAGCATTTGTTAAAGCCAATAGTTTCTAATGGGGGATTGTGTTCCCACTAGGTTAAAGTTGTAGACAGGTATTGGATGCACGTAATCTCAGAGATTATCATAATAGGCAAGGGTTTGGTGTTGGTCATCCACTCTGACCAACCCCGAAAGAAGAATTTTACTGTGAGGATTCTTGTTAGGGCCCATTAAGGGAGGTTGTTTATTGTTTTTCCAATTGTAATTTTGTACATGTTTGTAATTTTATAACTGGGTTAGATGTAATGTAAAGCCAGTGGTAAAGGCTATAGGCCTTATCAGATCTTTGGGAAATGTTATGCCAGACATTGTTAAAGACAATACAATGTTAGATTGTTATTGCGATATACTAAAGCCTATGGGCAGGTATTTTGTCACACCGAATCTCACAGATTGCTGTAGTAGACAAGAGTCTTGGTTTTAGTGACCCACAGAACAAACCATGGGGATATAGGGTTTGAATGGTGGTGACGCTTATTAGCATCCATTAATAGGGATTCCTTATTTGTAACTTCATTAAGGCATATGCATACCTGGTTGTTGCCTTGTGGGAAGGCTTATGACCAACATAGTAAGTCTTATTTGGTTACGGTGGCAAGCCAATGATAACAGCTAGAGCCCCAAACTGGTTCATGAACAAACAATATTTAATTTGTCTGATACGTTTATTAGAAAACTATAGGATAAAAGCAATCAACCTCACTTACTGATTGTGAAAAGCATATGCTAAAGTCAATAGGCATTTAAGAGTGGAATGTTATTTATATGTATAAAAGCCTACAGAAAGGTATTTTGTTACCCGAAATGTCAGATTGTCTTCGGAAGCAATGATTTTGGTGTTGGTTGGTGCTTTTGACAAATTCTAGGGGTAGATTTGCAATGTCATAATTCTTGCTAGAATCTTTCCCTAGCTGTCTACCAGAATCCTATATTAAAAAAATCATTAATAATATGTACATTCATAGGTATAAATATATATCTTTCGGGTCAGCTCTATTCTGCCATTGGTCTGTCTGATTGTCATTTACATTCTGCTTCTGTTCATGACAGTGCACTGCATTGGGTAATGTTTCAGTTCACTTCAGTCATTGGCTCACTTGCCCTGTGAAAGATGGCATTTTCTGGTCAAAAGTGCACATTTGCCCTATAATAAGTGAACTTCAGTGTCATGGCTGATTGGTCAGTCCCTTTATTTTGAATTTCTTTCATTTTATATCTCCCCTCTCATTTCTTTGCTTGTCCTGTTTTTGTTGACATTTTTCTTAAGGGTCAGGGATACCCGGTCACTTTCTTCCCCGTCATTTCATCTGCAGTGCTCCACATCCAGCATAGTCACTCCCACTAAACCAATCGACCATTACTGAATGCTGTTGTCATTGATTTACCATTCAAATACCTTTGAAAGACAAATACCCTCTGTTTTTATGGTTTCATTATTGCAAACATATGTTGCTGTTCTACATAGCAGCATTCTTCTTTATTCTATTTGTATTCTGTTTGCATTCTTTTATTTTGTCTTGCATATGTTGTTGAGTTTGCGTCTATTTGCAGGAATACAAAAATAAGTCAGTGGGTGGATGAATGCATGCGTGCAAAGACGAGTGACAGAGTGCATGTAGAATGACTTATTGAGTGCCTAAACCCATCAATGACACAAAAGAGACTTTTATTCATAAGCCAGACCTATTGGCATTGCGAGTGTTGGTCAAAGGAAGGCAGTTGTTTCTCCGTTGCTTTCTACCTTAAGAGTCCCCGGAAATGCATCAGCTGCTTTCACTTGTGATAACAAGAAGGATTTCCCACCATGCACCACCTTCAAGTGGGCCGGAGAAAGTACAGAGTCTTGGACTCCAACCTTGATTTGGTTCCTGCAACTCACTTGTGTATGTTTCTTCTGATGTAAGGATGAGCAGGATCCCTTAACCCTGATAAAATATTTTTTTTGTTATTGCTGCAACATTCAGCACTTCTTCTTTCTTTATTGCAGCTCCATTTAGTACTCTGCACTCAGAGCACTGCGAGGACCATACCCTTTTCTGCAGCTTCTGCATTGAGTCTTCTGATGTGTGGGCAGTCAAGATGGTTTCTGCCTGTGGGTAATTCTTTGACCAGCCTCCAATTTCCTGCTTCTAGAGGAATTCCTCCACCATCTCTCAGGTCCACCATAGCCAGCCATCCTAGGATTCTCAGTTTACGCATGCTCCTAGTTGTCTGCAGTGTGCAATGCTGGAATTTTCCCATGTATAATGCATCCTCCTCCATGTGCCACTTCACCACATTCACCTTCATAACTTTATCTTCTAAACTTTCCATCCACTTCTCAACATCCTACATCATCAGTTTCAGTTGCCCTAACATGCCGTTATCTCCCAGTCAAGTTTGTTAAACTTGTTACACGGTTTCTCCATGGTGTCCAGAAATACTTGCTCCTCTCTAGACAAAGAGTCTCCAGCCTCCTAATGAAGCTTCTCCACATTATTCAAGGCACTCCTCTTGAAAAAGAGTTCTGCAGAGGGTGGCTTGCCATTTTGTGGCTTAAAGGCCGAGTCTCAGACCTAGCCCTCTGGATCTTTCCTACCACCTATCTCCAAGTGCTCCAAATAGCTGCGGGGACATCAGCCACCAAGGAAGGTCACAGCATCTCACAGGAAGCTCTCTCTGTTCCTCAAGGATCACCCAAGGAGCAGGCACCTGCCAGCTCGACTGAGGGAAAGATTCATGCACATGGTGGAGATTGGGAACTACTCCTCAAGCAAAATGAGGCGAAATGGATATATTGCTTGAGATCCATAAAAAAGGGTAATAATATGGAAAGTGAGTTTCACTACTTCCTGTCAATTTTGGAGAGGGGTTGTTTTTTAACCTAACTGATATTAGTATTTTTGGGTGTAGGTCCAGCTAATCATGATTATCATGTGGGTGTAAGTTGTTATAATAAAGCCGTTACGTAAACAGAATATTTACTCAAGAATTTACTGGTTATACAGGTTACCTTCGAATCTCTACAAGCTGCAATTGAAAGACAACGCTCAGTGCTAAAGAAATAACATGCCATGTATCTCCAAAAGTGCATTGAGTGTTTCTCAGTGTGATAATTGTGAAAAGGTACATTTTTCATAATTGTGTATCCAAATTGTTTTAAAATACATTTTCGTTTAACACAATCATAACATGCAAAACAATAATGAGCAGGTCCCACCTCATCCTTCTTGCAAAACTATATTTAAAAAACACATTAAACCAAAGTTCAGAGTAAAATGATTTACCAACACAAAGTTCCAAATGTCGCTTCCTGCCCTGGATTTCACTTTTTCAGTTGATGGTCCCAAAAATGTTGTATATCCGGGAATCCTAAAAGTCTGATCCCCACAAGAATTATCCATAGAAACAGGAGAAAGTTGCGTGTCAACGACTGGACTAATGTTAGGTTATGTTGCAGCAGACTTGTACTGCGCGCGGCTACTCCAAGGAGTGTCCAGGCGCGGAGCCGTACTTCTGATTCTAATGCCATCACTAGCCAGGCTGCATTACAGGTTCCTACCAACCTAGAAATGATGAAACTGCCTTGAAGGTCGCATGATCCAAGTACTCGGGTATCTGTCTGAAAATAAGCGCCCTGTACTGGGGAGTACCCTTGACGTGCCTTGTAGTATGATTCCCTTATACGGCATCTGTTGGGTGCCATTTTGTTTTTCCTCATTCATCCATTGTTTGAGCCCAGACTTGTTGATCGGTTTTATATGATATTGCTTTGTGTCTTGTTCCACATCCCGCTTATAACCAATTTTTTCTACTGTATTCAATACACCTTTATTGTTCAGTGATTAGCTTAATGTTTACGTGCATTCATTAATTGAATGCAGTTTACATAAAACAAATAAGGAATTGCAACTGTGATCTGAACCAAATGTCAGTTCTAGCCTCGAGGTAAAGGAACTGAGCGAAGGCCCAAGCTCGGTGAGATCTTCAGCATTAGAGGCAGTGAAGGGGGTTGCCTGGAAGCACACATTGTTCAAGGAGGAGCTGGGATTAAAACGCACTGTGACACATATCCTTCTCGTCTTGTTCTCACGTTCCTCTACCTGGTGAAGTAAAATGAATGGAGACTTTATCTGTTGAGAATCTAGTATAATGAAGGGGTAGGTCTGAGAACACTGAGTGAAAAGTCTTACAGGCAAACCGCGAGCACACGATGTTCCAGATATGAACCATTAGCACACATTAGATTTAAAAGTGAGTCACTTTTGTGAAATGACGTGAAGATTTATTTCACTTCACATTGCTGATAGTAGAAATAATTTTATTGTAGGCTTACTAACCTTAAACAAGATAATATCTTATTCTGAGCTTTCAAAACAACATTTCTGGATTATGCAGGTGCAGTGCTACACACTAGTTTGTGTAAAACTAAAGCATTGTGTCCAGTTTTACAACATCCCAGTTAACTTTTACAGACAGATGAGAATTTATACCCAGTGAAGGAGGGCTGTCATAAGTGGGGGCGGGGCATTATGCCCCAAGCTCTGTGCTTTCTATGGCCCTGAACAACTACAGCAAATTGTATTTATAGCGTTTTAAAAGAACCATATATGCACCCCTTCAGCCTTTCTCAAACCCAAGCAACCATGGTTTATTCTCAGTGCTAAGTGTACAGCCCTTCAAAAGCATCTTGAGCAATACACTGTGTTCTGAACAGCACAACAGACAACTAGGAGCCCGCCAACAATACCCACCAGTGCAGGCATGGCAGCCGGAAAGGCAGCCACCGAGGCACCGCCAAGGACCCACCAAATATGAGGTGTGCTGGCTGCTGCCCTCCAAGCCCCAACAGAAAACAAGCATTTGCAATGCAATGGGTCTCGCATTTGCTCCAGTTACAGCTATTAGCGCTGTAAATTCCTAACTGGAATTTTCTTGCCACATAAATTGAAAATGAAAATGAAAACAGTTGACATAAGCAGGCCTATTCAAAGCACCATGGCTGCCATGAGCAAGAGCACAAAGGAGAGACACAAAAGGGAAAAGAAGTTTGCTCCCAGTCAAACATCGTGCATCGTGCTATTATTCATGTAACATGGTCAGTCTGCAAGGCAGTAAAAAAACCTCCCCAAGGAGGGACAAATGTTAAGCATTTACCAATGATAACAAAGGATTTTTGAAAGCCAGGCCCACAGACGAGTGAAAGTGAGGTGGGCGTGGTTAAAAGCCCTCAAAACCTGCAACAGGTCAAAGCGCTTGCATGCGTGACCTAAAAGCATGAGGCCTCAAAAGCTCCCCCTCGTAACCCGAACTTCCTGATTGGACTGGCCTGGGAAATCCAAGCTGTAACAAAAGCTGCTGATCAATGGTTATGCAGTGAAAGGTTGTGGTAGAAAAAGAGAGATTCTCTCCCTTTCCATTGGTTACTTTTCATAATCAGATTATTGCCAGATTCTGGTTAGACAGGCAAGGGTCCCATCAACGACCAGCAGTCATTTTAATTTTGTTCTTAGACCTAGTTTCACAGTACAGTAAGGTCACCAGATGATTCCATGTCAACAAGGACCGTGTGCACCGCTCACGAGTTTTATTCAAACAGCCTAACGCCTTCTGGGAGTTGGAGTTTTGATTCTGGTGAGTGCACACCTTAAAACACTCAGGGCCAAAAGATGGCAGGTGGAGCAGTGTCCTTAGTGACTTGGAGCCACATGGCAACCTCATTTTGCACACGTTTGTGCAGTAGCATTTCATTTCACTGGAAGTATGTAATCCCTTCTGCCCAGAAGCTCTCTATTTGGCATCAAATTTACTAACGTAGGCGCGGTTTTGGGTCCACTTGGTTAGCATCTTATGTTATGTTAGTTTAACATATTTGTACACTGCTGCATTCCCATTAATGTAGTTTTACAGCGTTGTCGGCTAGTACTGCCTTCCCACCACCTTCGCTGCCATTCCATTTTGTGTAACCCCACGTCGCCTTTTTATAAAACTATGCACAAAAGCAAAGAAGACCTGGCAAACAACCCTCTTCTAAAGAAATCATTACCACGGCATGTGACCTGAGAACAAAACATGTAGAGCTTGTAAACACTCAGATTAAATTACGAGTTGTAGTGCATCTTTCTACGCCATTGGGATCCGAGGATACCCATGAGAAGAGACAACAGGCAAGGCCACGTGGTCAAATATTTAACAAATATTTTACTATGACGTACAAAGGCGAGTGGACGCAGCTGGGCTCTGCGGTTTTATAACGGCGACAAAACATGTCTTGGCGGGAAGAACTAGGGCTGACTGAGCCAGCACAGCGCCATTTTTGTTTAGTTGCTGATCTTGTTTCATAGCTTATGAACTGAAAGGGAAGGATTCTAATGGATTTCATATGTGGGAAACTTTCTGTGCCTGTGAACGCTCCTCGTGACAACACTCCATCACTCAGCACGAAATATCTGTCCCAACAGACGTGTCTTGCAAAATAACTATTGTATTTTTTTAAGAATGAGTGCATACCAAAAACAAAGATTGACTTTGTTGGACGGTTAACTGGTAGAATTCTGTCCGCATTTCCTTGGAGGCATCCTTTAAAGCGTTTTTTTGTTGTTGTCTAAACAGCTGGGAAGAGTGAAGCAGAGTTGCGAGTGAGTGGGGGTCACTTGTACCTTCAAAGAAAGTATTATTTATGTATTTCGACAAAATGAATTTCCCGCAGCATACCTGCTTTTCTCACGGTTCTCACTGAGCATTTGTCACAACCACCTAAGGGGGTTAAAAAATGAATCCTGCAGCGGTGCTGTAAGTGGCAGGAAAAAGATGGGTGGTCTTCAAAGGGGAGAGGCCAAAGAAGGGCAATTAATCCTTTCCGATCGGTGTGGCCTATGTAATTGAGGGTGTGGCTTATAACTTGTGATCCAGAATTCCGTGCTCCCCCTAGTGTGCACCTGGCCATTGTTTGAGCGCCTCTCTGTGAGTTTTTTTTTTTAATGCTTCCAGACATATCACATAACGAAAGTACACCTAAAACAAGCCAGCTCTGTTGGCTTCGCCAATGGCTGTTATATACAAATGTAACAACAATAATGACGTTGTGAATAATCAGAGTTGAAAAAGTTCAAATTCTGAAATCATCAAACTGGGAATGAAACATTCGTAATATCTGTGGAGGGGGTAGTGGTCTTCGGAGTGCTTCAATCTTTTCAATTATTCCCTCCACACCACTTTCCTCTTTAGTCTCTCATTCTGGCACTATCTAACAATAGCCCCTGCAGAACTCAATGGAGCCCCCTCAGTACACCTGACTCCATCAAGGGACCCCCTTCATGTACTTTGCAGGGCCCCCTCAAGTTTCTTTACACCATTGTATTCTGGTAAACACTGAAGCCCTTATTCTCTCATCATCTTTCTGAAGTTTTCCACCTGCATATCTGACCAGTCATCTTCTGCCTCTTCTTCACTATCTCGCTTTCTTTTCACTGTGTCCTTCTGGATATACTTTCTTGCTTCCATTTCCCTCCCTCACATATACACACACGAACAATCTCTCTCTATCACACACACACAAACCAGTGCTTAATTTGTGCTTGTTGATTCCTGTGCAGAGCACCAGCACTTATTTTTGAGGGCTGGCGCTTATTCTTCTGCCTCAAGCATTTGCTGCGCGCAAAAGACACATATGACAAAGATTGAGGAAGAGAAAGCGTCACAATTGGAGAAAGCAGAAAACTGCTAGAGTGAGCTGAAGGGGCAGCGAGTGGCTTTAAATAGATGGAAGAGGCTTGAGATGGCTTCAGGATTACGCTGCTTTAGTATTCCATGTTCCCATATTTAAGTGCAGCAGCCACGTGTTTAAGAGGAGGGCTTTGGGCACTGGCACATTTTTATGACACAACCCCACCCCCCACCCCCCCACACACACAGACACACACACACTCTTTCTCTCTGTCCTGATCTCTAATCACAGTATTTTCCTTTCCTTAAACTCTATCGATATCTTGGTTTCTGTATATAGACATACTTTCACATAAAAAACTTTCACAGAGAGACCAAAGATTGGATGACAATGTTGCCTCAACATGTTATGACTCACTGCCAGGCACTGTGAGAAACTCAAACAACCTTGTACCTTAACCCCAGAGCTTTCAATAGTGGCCCTTAAAGAATAATCAATCAGCAGGAAGCAATTGGAAGATGAAGTTTAAAAACAAGGGAAATGTAAATAGAGACTGCAGGACGGACATGGGTTTGCATTAGTGGTTTTTGAAGTCATTGTTCAGAAATCAATCAATGCTTTGCCTGTAAAACTAAGGACAAAAATATGCTCATTTGAAAGTCAGTATTTCATTACTGACGGGTGTGAGAACTGGCAAGAATGAGCCCATTGAGAGCCATGTCCAGCAGACCACTGGTGAGAAGGAGGAGCACTTGTAAAGGACAGCAAGTGGTATCCGACCATAAAGTTATTGCATAACAGATCAGCCTAGTAATGGGCCGATCTTTCAGCTCTCAGCTGTGGCACCTCTAACCGTCTCACACTCCATTTCAATAATATTTATTCTGCTTTTTTTTTTATAAAACATTCTATCACCCTTAACCAGTATCTACTTTGTGTATACAGTTTTGCTTAATATACTTGGAACATATTTATGGTGTTATTCCCTTAACTTCCGAGACTCTCTTATCACCCCTTGCTTAGCCTTTGTTTATGCCTTCATAACTTTGGTTCCACAAAAAGGTATTCAGGACAAATGAGCATCCTTTTTCCCCCACATGTTGAGGATTCTAAAAGTACCAAGGGTTTGCGGATTTTCTTGAGGGGAATCAAGGAAACAGATAACATAGAGAACGATTTGTGTTCTTTTTGGAAAAAATGGGGAAACGTGCTATGCGAAAAAGCGATATAGGTTTGTATCTAAAAATAGCACCAGAGAAGGCTTGCTCTATAAGATCAACCTCTTTGAAGCTTTCAGGAACGGGCAGAGTTCTGAGAAAACTTTATACCACAGTTGTTTTTCTAAGTTGCAGTTGTTTTTTCAATTTGTTGTTGTTTCTATCTACATGATCTTTGTAGGGGGAAATAGGTGTGAAATCCATAGATGAATCCCGAAAGCTATACATTTCAGAAAATTAGACGAAATAAAAAAATCAGCAAAGGGTAATTTCTGTAAATTGTTTATGGGATCCCCAAAGAAATGAATAATTGAAATAAAAAAATACAATAAAAAGACTCTCCTCTTTCCACCATTGCCTGGGAATCCCCACCTGGGGGAGAAATCCCACCAGATGCATGGAGAATCATCTATCTGCTGCTGGCGCTCGCTTCATCCATAGGTGAATGATGTGAGCATGTCATACGTTTATTCTGTCTCTGCCCAAAGTATTTCCTTAGATAAAAGAAGCCTCCAGTGCAATCACCGGAGGTTCCCCCAAGCACTTCAATTTTTTGGGACATTCCTTTTGCATATTCCATGACCAAGCCGCCATTTTGGAGGTTTGTCTTTGAAAAATGCTGGCTTGTCCAACATGCCACCAAGGCATTATATCAGAAGCAAACCCAACATTTGGCAGGCAGAATGCAGCAGGGATGTCAGAGGCTGAGCACCTGATGACACAGTGCTTCGCGGCCAACCATCAAACCTAAAATAAAGACCTTTGCAACCAAAATTATTGACCAAAGGGTTTCCCCTGTAAACAGCGTCTGTTAATCTCAAGATCACACTCTATGATAATATTTCCTCCATTTGTTTGTTCAATTCTCAGTGTGGGGTCTGCTCTGTAGAATTGTTTCTCAAAGCAAATACACTGAAGATTGTGGTGATCGTTTTATGTGGATTTGCAGCAACTGCTCTTCAGTCCTCTTTTAAGTTCCATGAGTTAGAAGGATCATTACGTGAATGAACATTTTCACCCCCAGCGCACTGCAATCCAGACTCTGGGAGTGGGTCCAGAATTGCAGTCACTGAAAACAAAAGTAGAGTATGAGGCACTTTTTGTGTATGTCAGAGTCTGGGTAGGATTAGGGTATTTTCAGCAATTGTGGAAGGTTAGTGGTCTGAACCATTTTGTAAAAAGATTAACATAATGATGAAGAAACACGAGGTTTTTGTGGAACCTGGAATTGAGTTTGGTGAAGAGCATTGATGTAATAGTAGGATGATGACAGGTATTACTCCATACTTGAAAAACAATCCTGAACCTGTTCCAGGTTATGAACTTGTAGTTCATTGTTGTTGAGACCTGCATTCCATTACATTGTGGCCTATTTAGAAGGATGATGCCGAAGGTGAATGGCTTAAGCTGTGGTTGTGTTTTGGGGTAGTTGAATAAAGTTGCTTATTTGTCCCTGGTCAGGAAATCAAGAGGATGAGGATGGTGGCAGGTCCACGCCACTTCAGCCTCATCAGTGTTAGGCAAAATGAAGCAGCAGTGCTGGGAGCTGTGAAAAGGCCCCATGCAAATGACAAAAAGTTTCTGAGGTTCAGGAAATGCTGCATGGCCGCCCCTCATGGCCGAAGTGCTCAATTAGGAGCAACACGCAAGAAACCCTATCCAAGTTGGTTTAACCAGATCTGAGATATTCTAAAAAGAATCAGTTGCTAGTGTGCAATGCTCAGAGCACTGTAGTAAGTGCCAAGATGGTCTTGAGCACCAGATACAATGAGGAAGTCCCGAGTGAGATTAATATTTCACTTCTTCGAGGACTTTTAGTGGCTATAGGCCCACCCGAAAGGATGCATAGCACCACCGTGCTACATGAAATATTGCCCACAAAAGAAGGGGGGGGCAAACAACTCCTCTCTCCGAGCTTCTGAGGCAGAGCACAGTGACCCTATGAGGAGGTAAATTCAATAGACCACAGGAGCATGGGCCGCATTATCTTCCCTGCTCCTGCACACAGATCAACTGAGAAGGAAAGCAGGAGAAAGTGGCCTTTGCTGTTTGGAGTCGCAACTCAAACACCGGAAGGGAGGAGAGAACCGCACATATTAGCATACTGCTTGTGATGGTAGCAAGAAGAGCCGGAGCACCACAGGAACATTTTGAAGGTTTTTGGGTGGTACTAAAAGTAGCTGCAGGCACTCTTCCAGCCTCTGGAGCACATAGTAAATTATGCCATAAGAGTTCCCTTGTAATCAGCCACGGTTTTTTATGCAAAGCCCTTCCTTCTAAGATTTGTAGAGAGGCCTTTTCTGTACAGCACACATACAAAGAGGGAAAAGCTTTAAGCTATGTCGGAGCATAGTATGTGAGTGTGTGCCACTAGCAGCAAGTAAGGGCACAAGAACAGGGGCGACAGCAGCAGTATCATATTTCAGTAGATGTGGAGCTATCTTGCTATCTCTCTTTCACGCAATACAGTGCAGCAATGTTGGTTGCTGCAGTGAGTTCTGTAAAAGAATAATAAAGTAGCTCAGAGAGTGCAAACACACTCATTTCTCAATAGGGCTCTACTCTATTCAAAACTTGCTTCAATTGGTAAGCTACCAGTTCTTTATTTTAAAACTTTACCTTAAGATTACCTTAGAATCATTAATCTTAGCATTGTGTGCGTTTTCCCATTTCTCTACTAAGTGACTTCATCTAGAATTATTTAAGCAGTGTTGGCTATCTAAAAAATTGCCATGTGCTCTTTGGATTTTTTCCAGTCCAAACGTCAATTATTATTTCAATGGAAAGATCAACACATGTGGTTTAGTTAAGTAAATGTATTTTGTGCCTTACTGAAATAGTTGCTTTATTGAATTTGATAAGTTAAATCCTGTGTTGCTAATCTCAACCTAATGTAATTAGGCGATGTACTTTTTTGTGTGTAACACACAAACTATTCTAATATCTCAGAACGTAAGCATTGACTTTGTCCTTATGCATGTCATTGTAATTTGCTGTTTTAGGGCTTTAACAGGGAAGCTACAAGACATAGATACATTTTCCAAATGTTTTAATCACATGAAAGTGACTAAACAATTTGAATGCTAGACACTCTACGCCGTACATTAGAATTGCCTGTATTTAGGCTTCCTAGATTTTCTGTGCGCCCCTGAGTTTTGTTCCCTTTATTAGATTGATAGCCTTTACTGGAGAGGAGATTTTTCCAGTTACGATTTTAGTTTACCATTCATCAGGGCTAACCTCCGCCTCCCTGGGTCAATGGATCTTTGATGTTGGCTAGAATTGATCAGGAGTTGTACATCACATTAAATTATCATCACAATCTCTTGTCTATTTCAGTCAAAAGTGGGAATTTGATATGAACTAAAGAGTTTTATTAATCATATATTTTAGTAATTCATTTGTATTACAATTATAATATAAATTCATCAATAGCAGTCATTATTTTTGTCAAAAGTCAAAATAAGTAATCAATAAATCATCAAAATGCATTAAGTGCATTCTTTAAGGGAATAAATCCCTATTCTAGGAATGAGATGGGAAAAAGGTGTCAATCTCAGAAACTCATAAAGAGCTCTGAATTCAATAGAAATCATAAAGCTTTGGCATCAAATCAGCTCAATAATTGAATAATCAATAAAAGCAGAACCTTTCATGAAGAGAGGTCCAAGTAACTCAGTAGAGTCTCTAAACAGTGAGCTAACACAAGCATGAAATGGATCCTGAATGGAATGAGGTGTAATGAAGGGTAACATACTCCAGGAACACGTACAATTACAGACAGACAAAATCAATGTTACAAATTCATGTGTCTTCTTCTTTCTTCAGTCAACCAATCAGCTTTTGATGTGCCCATATGAACACATTAACTCCCTGGCTTCTCACAGGAACACAATGGCCTTCAGTCAGCAACTTCTAAGACTCCAACTAGGTCTTATCGTGTAACTACCTCATCTGAGTTCTCATGATTCATCCTACCATACAAGACTACATCCCCAAGTGTGAACTCTTATATCTAACCTTCTAAATAACAATTCCATTCAATAGCTAACATTGATATTTTTAGAAGTATAAACACCAGTATAAATGAAAAGAAAACATTTGTGTGCAGCAACTATTCCTTGTGAAAACAAGTTTTTCAAAAGGTCAAGATCAGGTCTTGTGCCCTCTCCACAATTTCTTTATCTTAGTTACCTATAACATGTCAGTGTCAAAATGTTTCAGGCCTAGCACATTTAAGTATGATTACTTACTACATTTTTGCATTTATGAATGTTTTAAGCATTATTAGCTTTACACGTTATTTCAGCATTATACTTTTTTGGTCTTTTCTTGACAAATGTAAAACACTTTCCCAAACTCCCCCTCTGATGGTTATCAAACCATAACATTTTCCTCACAAATGAATCGTCAGAGTTCAATCTCATCTTCTGTTGAGTCTTTTCTCTTTCTTTTTAATGTTCTAGATCCTTTCAATCATTTGTATTCTTTATTCTTAGCTTCCTCTAACTATTTTATCATGTGCTTCTTTCCTTCTCTGTTCTATGTCTTATCAAAATGACATCTACAAACAGTATAAAAAGCAAACAAGGTTAGTAAACAAAACCCAACTATTAATACTGACACAAATATAGCTCTGAAAATTCCTCCTCCAGTGGTAACAAACCAGTTGCTAATTGCAGAAACTCTTTTAGCTAAATTCTCAAAAATACTAGTGGTTTCTAAAGATTCTAACTCAGGTTTTACGTCAGAAATGTTCTTTGTATATTCTAAAAGTTTCTTAATCATCAGGTACGTAAGAACTGCAATGCTGAGCTTTCAGCATCTTGCAGCCTCTGCCTTTCTATGAGAGTAAAATGTCTAAAGCTGTACAATTGTGTAAAACCATTGATCTAACAGCCACTAATTCTGTTTTAACAACCAATAAAGCTCCAGAAGTACTTGTTGTCAGTCTGTCTAATACCTCTGAAAGCCACCTAATCTTCTTGTCATTTAGGACAAATCCCACTGGTGAACTGATTGCTCCAAAAAGGTCCCCAGCTAATTGTGTTCCATCACTTATACTATGTGTATGTCTGTGTGATGGTGTCATTGTCAAAGCAGCTATACTATTTACATAATACATTTTAAGAAACCGCAAAGCTAAATAGCAAATACCCTCCCAATCAGCTGGTAATTGAAAATAGGCATCCTATCAGCTAAAAAAACAAAAGCCAGGAATGACTGTTTCTTCTCCTTGCAGAATTTGCCATGAACCTCCCATAATTTTGAATGTGTATTTCACAACTGTTAATTCCCACAGGTGTGTTTCTAAATTTATTTCTTCTTTTGTAAACACATACCTTTCCTTTTTGTCTTATGTCTAATTTTAATTTATGGGAAATGTGTGCCCTCCGTTCTTCTAATGCCATAATAAATATATTTTCCAGTGGTCTCATTAAACAGGTTTAGTTGTTCTAATATATCTAATCTGTAGCCGTATATGTGGACGGTCTAAAATAATATCAAGCTGTGTCCATTTCTTATGCCTGTGGATGTAGATTCATGCTTCTCAGTAAAGGAACTTTCAAAAGAATCATGTCGAAATTGGAATAAAGTTTTACTTGAAGTGTTCCTGCCTATATACTAAACTAACTAAAATACTACATGTGAATGAACATGACAAACATATGTGATGGGATGCCCCCTCTTCTGCAGCTGACAAAGATGAAGGAGCACAGACGTAGCAATCCATTGCATCTAAAACTTGTGTGTCTTCTTGGACTAAGGAACTTTCACGCAGGAACGGAAGCCGTCACCACCTGGATGAGAGAAAGCTGCCTCAAGCTCACCTCCGACAAGACGGAGCTCATCATCTTCAAAAACGCCACCTCAGCTTGGGACAACTCCTGGTATCCCATATCCCTCAGCACCCCCCCCCTGCACCAACTGAGCATGCCCACAACTTAGGAATCATCCTCAACTCCTCCCTATACATTACCCGCCATTATACTCTGTCACCTCCTCCTGCTGGCGCACACTCCGCAAACTTCGGAAGATCTTCAGATGGATCCCAGCAAACTGTTGCAGGGCAGTCACCCACGCCTTAGTCACGAGCAAGCTCGACTACGTCAACGCCTTCTACACCAGCACTTCAACTAGGAACATCAAAAAACTTCAACTCATCCAGGGTGCCGCTGGCAGAGTCATTCTGGACCTCCCTCACCAAGAAAACATCTCCCAACACCTGAGGACCCTCCACTGCTACCGGTCGAGAAGTGAATCACCTTCAAGCTTCTCACCCACACGTACAAAGCCATATACAATGCAGGACCAGCCTACCTGAACCACCGCATCTCCTTCCACACCCCTGCCAGATCCCTCTGCTCCGCCCAGATGGCCCCCATCCCTTGCATCCGCAAAATCACCGCCAGAGGACGATCTTTCACCTACACTGCAGTATAGAGCTGGAACAACCTCCCCCTGCACTTCAGACAAACCACGTCGCTCACCATTTTCAGGCAGAACCCCAAGATGTGGCTTTTTGGATGAGGCCTCTCCCCTCCCCCCCAGCGCCTTGAGACCCTCATGGGTGAGTACCTGCTCTTTACAAATATTGATTGATTGATTGATTGATTGATTTTAGCTCCTTACAAACAGGCATCTCAATAAAGTCCATCTGCATTTTGTTAAAGGAACCACCTGATCTTCCTATGTGACTCAATGTTACTGGTGTTCTTTTCGCTATGTTCTTCTGTTGGCATGTCACACACCAATGGCACAATTTTTCTACAAGCATCCTTAATTTGGGGTTAAACCAATTTTGTCTGAACAATCTCACCATTGCATCTCTCCCATGGTGTGTAGAGACCATGAACGTGATGTGTCATGAGAAACAGCAGACTGTCTGGCAGCACTGGTCTTCCATCTGCTGAAATCCAAATGTCATCTGCATTTTTGCCACATCCTGCTCTAATCCAACCCTGCTCCTCTCTTTCTGAAACCTCTTCCTGTAACCTCTTTAATTCTTCCCAAGTATCAGCACTGACAACATTGAAAAAGCAGTGTCCTCCTCATACTCATATGTACATGCCACATTAAGGGGGTTCATTATGACCCTGGCGGTCAGCGTTAATGTGGCGGTAGTACCAGCAACAGGCTGGCGTACTTACTGCCACATTATGACATTGGTGGGTTGGCTTAAGCCAACCTGATAATGTACCACTCCGACCGCCATGGCGGTAGCAGTCCCTGGGCCGGAGATGACCATGTCCAGCCCGGCAGCCGTCATTGTGCTGCCTGCGGGATTATAACCCCGCCTATCGCCATGGTTTTCGTGGCATTCGTAATGCCACAAAAACCATGGCAGTAGGCCCTATCAGTGACAGGGAACTCCTTCCCTGTCACTGATAGGAGGCGGTACCCCCCTACCTCTCCAAACAGCCCCCCTACCTCTCCAAACTAACCCCCCCACCCGCCTACCTCTCCAAACACGACCCACCCCTACATCCACAACCCCATTCACACACACATTCACACATACACGCATGCAATCACACATACACTTCAAAACATAACCGCAGACACGCATTCCGATATCTATACATACACGCACTCACACTTCCATACATTCAGGCATGCAATAAACACTAACACACACACCCTCAAACATGCACACACTCACACATACATGCATACAGCACCCCCACCCCCTCCCCTGTCAGACACCCGACTTACCTGGATCCAGGGGGTCTTCCGGCAGGACATCGCCCTCCAGCAGAACACCGCCAGGCCGCATTATTTTTTATAATAAGACTGGCGGCGGTCTACTGGCGTGGCGCTGCTGGTGGTATCAGTGCCACCTTACCGCCATCCGCCAGTATGGCCACAGACGGATTTCCACCCTTCTTGTGGCGGAAATCTGACTGTGGTCATAATATGGCGGACGGATGGTAGCCATGGAGACGGTCTTTTGGCAGCCATTGCCGCGGAAGTAGGCAGTTTTTAACGCCGATATTATAATGAGGGCCTAAATGTACAAGCCACAAGTGCTCAAGATCATGTGACTTCATTAGCATATCTGTTTCCAGCTGTGACATAATCATTGTCACTTCAGCGATTGGCACATTTTACTACTGCAACTTCTGTAGGCATTTATAGGGCATCAGCAGTCTTTTTACATTTGCCATTTCTGATAGACAAGCCAGGTGAGGTCATGAAACCTCTTTGTGAACATAGCCATCCAAAGTCATGAACCACACCAAGGCCATACTGACTATATCTGTAAATATAGTTACTCTCAATTGTGCTGATAGACTACAAGCTCTCGTAAGGGCAATCAGTTTGGCCATTTGTGCCGAGGTAACACCTCAAAGCCAAGAAGCTTCCACAACTTTGTAAAATGTTCAGGCAGTGTAATTTGCTCTCAGGGTACCCTCATTGTTTCTCAGACATGAATCGTCCACAAAAATTACATAATCAGGCTCTACCAAAGGTTCATCTTTTATGTCTGGTCTTTTAATGCAGAAATTTGTGACATCTAGACAATCATGTTCATCATCATCATCATCATTCACAGTTTCAGGTATCAGCAAAAGGGTTTCCAGATTTAATTTACAACAACACCTTAGTTCTACATTTCCAGCAGCAAGTATCTGCTGTTTGTACTTTGTAAGTCTGCTGTTTGTCATATACTGTGTTTTGGTTCAGGTAAGCAGAACATCAATGGAGTGAGGCACCATAACAGTTGAATGTCCCATCACTATAGTGTCACACCTCTCAATATTGTCACCAACTGCTGCATCCACTTTAAGGCAACTAGGTGGCCCTCAGCTACAAAGTCAAGGGTAATCAAAAAATAAGCCACAGGTCTTTGTGAATCTCCATGCCTGAGTAAGCACTGAGAGAATGCAGCTCTCCCTCTTACTGCAAAACAATGTGAACATATTACAGTAATCAGGCATTCCTAGTGCTGGACCACAACAGAGGCTTTCTCCCAGCTTTAGGGAAGCTTTCAAGCAATTATAGTCCCATGGAGGTGGATCAGACATATCATTGTTTGTCAGCCTCAGGAAAGGTTTGGCCATTAGGGAAAGTTTGGTATCCACAGTCTTCGGAAGCCAATCATTCCCACAAACATCTCGACTTCTCTCTTAATCCACTTAAGGATAGTTTCCACTCTTTCTTGTGGCACTTTTCTTGGTCCATTCTCAATGATATGTCCCAAGTATTGCACTTCCTTTTGACAGCATTGTAGTTCACCCTTGAGACACCTTATGCCTGTTCTCCGCTAGGATATTCAACAAAGCAATCATATCATGTCTGCACGTTTCTCAAGTGTCTGATGGCACAAGTAGACTATCAATATATTGCATAAGAACTGATCTGCAAGACATTTTCAGATATTCAAGATTCTTTTTCAAGGTCTGATTGAAAATGGATGAGCTCTCTGTGTACCCTTGTGGAGCTTGACATCATGCCAAAACTCTATCTTGGAATACAAATTAGAAAATGAACTGGCTGTCCTCAATCAATGGGATAAAAAAGAAGGCCTGCCAGCGATCCACAGCTGTAAACCATTCCGCTGTGTTTGGAATTTGTAGTTGGATTCTGTACCACAGGACAACAAGGAACAACAATGTGGTTAATCTTGTGAAGATCTTATACAATCTGACATTTACAATTAGGCTTCTGTAAACCCATGATCAGAGAATTGCAAGGGATTCCAACAATTAAAAAAGAAATCCCTTTCATTAACATGTCTACAGTTACTGGTGTTATTCTTGTCACTGTCTGTGGGCTTAAATTATATGGTAGTGTCCAATATCCTTTCCTGTAAAATCCCATGCTTCTGGGTTCACTGTTTCTTTGAAATCAGGAGGTAAATCCTATGTTGTCCTTACTGGATACACTCCTACAGCTTTTCCTTGTCGGGCCATGATAAATTCAAAATCTTCATCATGCATTTGAAATTCAGCACCATCCCATTTACAGTAAATTGTACAATTTAACTTGCATAACAAATCACTCCCTAATTGATTTACAGGACTGGAATTACAAACAGCAAACTGATGATTTTCACCAAATGAACCTATTTTGACAAGGCCTGTCTGTGACACTGGCTATGTAATTTGTTAATTTGTAACTCCCACAACAATGATTGTCTTTCCCAAGAGGGGTAGGTCTGGGATATCCGCTGTTCTAACAGTGGAACATGTAGCTCCGGTGTCGATAAGAAATTACACTTGGTGGCTATTAACTTCTCTATCTACAAATTGTCCTCTCTGGTGTACTTCTAAGACTGCGCCAAGTATGCAATCTTTCCCCACTCCACCCTCAGGCAATGTCAATGGGAATAGTCAGAGCCAAACTATCACTGTCCAACATGGGGTACTGTTGAAAGGGGTTCTTGTTCTGCACTGTAGTTGCTTTTTCTCTGGATATCTGATTCACATTAAATCTAGGGGTTCCCATATTCTGTGGGACTATCAGTGTTTGCAGAATCTGCACCATTGGAACCTGTGGCTGCATTGGCACTTGCATTTGCTGAACAGGTATGTTTTGCATCTTCATTTGATTTCCTCCTTGCATTTGACCATCTACACTTAATCTATTTGGACTCAGCCTATACTCCATTTTCCAATGCACAATTTTGTTACAGAAATGAGAAGTAGTCAACTTCTTCAACGTGCACCTTCTATACCAGAATTCAGATAAACTGGAACACATCTACCTTGTGAAACCTCAACTCCTTCTTAAGCTTCTTGAACTCCAGCTTGAAAAAATCACCCCACATTCCATTTGAGTTTTCTGCAAAGGACTGATTCTGAAAACCTTTCTGTGCCAGCTTAATCTGACCGAGCAGAAACTTCTTAAGTCTTTTCTGCTTGTTCTGTGACTAGCACAGGCACATTTGGTGAAAAGTTAGGTGGCCAGCGACACACAAATCTTGGATTGAGTGTGACAACAGGGACTTGTCACACCAGCCCTGTATAAGGTGATTTGACCATCTTGGAGCTAAAACACATTGGCATTCCTCCAGATTAGAGGCGTGGGAAAGAAGGCCGGCCTCACATTTTGTATGTTTTTGTCCATATCCCACACATGTGAATAACAACCAATGACTGAATAAAGATTATGGGACTGCTCAGATTAGTGATAAGAATTTTGAAAAAACAGAGTTAAACCACAGTCCTGATGAAAGTCCAGGACCCCATGAGGGCTATGAAAAAGGGCTGAAAAATGTCTGACTATTTCTAGGGTACAGGGATAGTCGCCCCTCCCCACATAACCCAACTTTTTAAACTTTTTAATTTTACCAGTGGTACCCAACATGAAGGAATACTGGGGTAACCACTAGGTATTTTTATACATACTCCCTGTTAGATCCAGAGCTTTATCCAAAGTGCTCACTGGAAGATGTGTGAGCCCACCTTGGTTTTTAGAGCCCCGGAGGTGACTCGATGATGAAGCATGACACCAATATGGTGTGTGAAGGTCTAAAATAAAAATATTTAATATTTCTTCCGAATAATCTAAGCAAGGTAATCAATTTACTATTTTTAATAACCTTTTATCTCAGGGTGGAAGGGTACCTTAGTTGAGAGTGATTTGTTAGGGAAACAGTATCTTACTGTTCCCATCATGAAAATATTTTCTCAATCCTCTCTCACACAAAATGAGTGTGATTAAATGTTCTTCAAGCACATGTACATACCCTCCACCTCGTACTTCTCTCATTGGGAAAGTCAAAGCTTCTTCATCAAGGGGACCTGGCGGTGGCTTACCATTTGCCTTAGCTGCATTTGGTTGTCTCTTTTTCTTCTCCTACTTCCTTAGCCATGAGCTCCCTAATTTCTTGAATTTGCTTCATTTAGAGATGCATTTTATCAATTTGCTGATTTGCATGTCTCAATTGTTTCATCATCTAGCTGTGGTCTGAAATGTCTTTGCAATGGGACACTGTTTGAACGATCAACCTCCTATTTCCTCACCAGTTCAGTTAATCTGTTGTGTGTAGCAGCTGCTCACCTTGTAATCTCTTTTTTCGGGTAAATTAGTTGTTCTCTGATTTATGTGTTCAATGTCTAAACATCCCTTAATTATTTCTTCTATTCCAACCTTTAACTTTGGGACATTTAATGTTCTCTCCTTTTCAGACTATGGGGTGACAGCTTGTAGTTCTGCACTCCCTGTCCTTTTTTCTGTATTTTCCTCAGAACATGGTGTAAAAATTCCATCTTCAAATAAATTTGTCTCTTCATGTGCTATCGGTGTCATCAAGAAAATTCTTCTCCTTTCTCTCAATGATTGAATTGTTTGTGGTGGTGTGCAGGCAACAATTTGGGAATTCTGTGATGTAGGGTTGTACCCTGTTGCAGGTGTTGCCGCAACAGCTCATCAAACCACATTATTTGGGACAATGTTTAGAGGTGCAGTTTCTGTTTTGGATCTCTAAAGGCTGAGCATTTATCACTCTAGTATCAGGTGCTGGTACAGACAAAATAGAAGCAGTAACACCTGGAGGTATCATTGTAGAAAGCATCTCAGCTTGTGCAAGGACAATATTAGATATGACAGGTTGCACAACATGCTGTGTCACCTGCAATAGTCACTTAATCTGAATCACATTTGGCTCGACAGGGGCAGTAGCCACTGTAGCACCACTAGTCGAAGCACCTTCATTATTTGTTGCAGGGGCCACATATAGTGGCGAACACGCAGCCAATAATGCATCCAAAATATAAATGCCCTGTTCACTATCAGTGTCAGAATTCTTTGCAGCTCCCTCAACATCATTTACCTTGTTCTTTTTAGTCTTTTCTGTAGTTATGTCTGGTTACTGTCACCCCACAGGTTGCAGCATGACCCACAGCTAACTCCACTGCCTCTCTGGCATCACATGTTATACAGCAGGATACACTAAACACTTAACTGCAGCCTGGGGAGTCCTTCAAGGGGCTGCAGAAGGCCATTATTCGCCTCGCTTGTTGGCTGGACTGAACCGTTCTTCTTTTTGAGGACCATATTCTTGTACTCTGCAAGAAGGGTTTTTACTTAACTTATCCATCATTGAGGCTCTATCATGTATTCCTGCCAGGATTCCCAATCCATCTTGGGGGCCTTATTTCTTCCTCTATGTAACTTCCTGTTTTGGGCATATATGAAGCAGAACTGTCTTTTTCCTTTGCATTGCAACACTCCTCGCTCCTGCTGGTGTGTCTTCATGCATGTGGGTGTATCCCAGTTCCTGCTGGTGTATCACCACTCCTGCTGGTGTCTCCTTGCTTCGGCTTGTGATTCTTGGTCCTGTTGCTTCCATTCTTATCCGTTCTATTTTCCTGGTTAGGCATTCTAGCTTTATCTGCACCCTCTAAGCCTAGCTGCACTCCTGGTCTTCTACCATCAGTACTGGTCCCCATCAGCCTCCCAGGAGTCTCTGATGCCCATCAGAGATTTTTTCCCTTGTGGGATTTTGCTCTTGGGGGCTCCTTCTTGAGGACACAATATCTGCTTAGATGTTCCATTGTCGGTGCCATCGTGGCTACCAGAAGGGCTCGCCCCTACCTTTGGCAGACAAGGTCAGTCAAAACTTGGACTCGCGGATTTTCCCATCGCTCCAAGGCTGTGACTAGAAGTCCATCTGCTGATGAACCTAACAGGTACAATCTAGATCCCTTGACTACACATTTCTCCACTTTTGCTGTCCTTTGTCCCAGTGAGCATCTGTGTGATTCCACACAGCTTTTTTAAGTATTATTCTGGTACTTTTCTTTCTCCTTAGCATGTGCTGTATTCTCCTAAACATTTAGGGGGGCATTACGAGTTCAGCGGTCTCATGACCATCATGTTGGCGGTGGCGGTTGTACCACCAATAGGCTGGCGTAGAAGACTGCCAAATTATGACCATGGCTGTCTTCCCAATAGAATACAGCCAAACCACCACCGGCACCCCCAGTGCGGTCAGGCTGCCATGGACGATGGTAGCCACCTTCAGCCCAGTGGAGACCATGTTCCCGGCGACAGATTACAAGGCTGCACATAGCCAAAGTTTCTGCCGTGATCGCACCACCACAGAAACCGTGGCAGAAACCAACTCTATAAAAGGAGACACTCACCTTCAGGAACACGTACCCGTCTTGAGCTGCCATAGAACCTGAGCTACACGTCTTCCTGCTGCTCCTGCTTGCCCAACAACACCAGAGAACCAACAAACACAATCACACATCCATACAACGAGGCATACATCATACCCTGCAAACACACATCACAACGGATCTGACATACCAATCACCAAACACACTCACGCACACAGTGCAACCACAAAAGGGCACACACCACATTCCAAATAACATGTCAACACAATCACTACATACAATATCAACATAAATCCATGTCTTAAACTCATACATGCCCATCACACAATACACAGCCATCACTGCTTGACAAATGCAATGCACACACCCACACATGCTACCAGTTGTGACTGGGCAGCACAACCACCACACCCACAAAACATACTCACACACAAACTAAAACAGCCAAGACTAAAACAGCCATAAGGAATGAAAGGCAGGACAAAAATGTAACCTTGGAGCCAACAACTGGTTGGCCCACATGCATGACAATAAATAAATAGCTATATAGAACTATGTACTTAATGAGAAGGCCATAGCCAGTCCAAACACATATGTGCATCATGCACATATGGCACTTTCAAGTGCCCTTACTTGACTCCTGACTGTCATACAATGTTCCCAGGTAGGGGCGTCAAGGGAGCAAGCAGGCACCTCTGGGTTTGGGGGAGATTACACGGAATTTGGGCTTAGGTTTGGGAGGTGGATCTTTGGGCTTGGGGGGGCTTAGGTCAAGGCTTAGGGGATGGCTGGGAACTCTTGGGAGAGGTCGACTTCTTGCTGGGGGCATGGCTGCCTGCAGGTGGGCCAGGGGAGGACTTGGAGGTGGAAGGGCTGGTCTTGGGGAGGGACAAGGATCTTTTGGGGAGTCACAGGAGGTGGGAGAGGAGTAGGGAAAAGGGACTCGGGGACAACTCAGAGAGGAAACATTTCTTTGACACACGGGGACAGTCATGGCAAAAGGTTTTGGGAGTGGAGGGAGAGGGAGTGGTTGTAAGAGGTGTTTTGGTGGATGTCTTGGGTGCATGTGTGTGCAAGGTACGCTTGTGTGTGCTGGGTGTCTGTTGGGTGGGTGAGTGTGGGCATTTGTGTCTTGGGAGGAGGAGGGTTGGAGGTGCTGGGAGATGCCGTTGTGGATGGGTGACTGTCTGTTGGGGTGGTGACTGCAGGTATGGTGGCTGTGCTGCATGTAGGCGTATCTGTGGTGTCTGCAAATGTGGTGACTTGGGTGGATGTCTGCGGGTCTGCTATTGTGGTGACTGTGGGTAGGATAGGAGTTGTGGCTGTATCAGTGAATGTTGGTACGGTGTCTGCAGGTGTGTCCAGTGTAGTGTCTGTGAAGGTGGGAGTGGTGGGGGAGTCAGTGCAGATAGTGAGTGTTGGTGTGTCTGCATGTGGGTGTTTGTGTGCATGCTGGTGGTGGGAAGAGGGGTTTGGGATTGGGAAGAGGAAGGTGGAGGGGAGATAGAAGAGAAAGGTTGACAGGCTGCCATCAGTGTGGAGGGCAAAGCCTGAAAGGATCTCTGTAGGCCAGCCAGTGCACCATGAATGCCCTCCAGGAATGCAATGCTCTGCTGGACTTGAGTTGTCAGTCCCTGGATGACATTCACAATGGTCGACTGGCCCACAGAGATCGACCTTAGGAGGTCAATAGCCTATGTGTGATTAGTGCAAGACAGGTAAGTCGCACACACTTGTACAATTACATAGGTTTCATGTGTACAATCTAACTTACATGTTAGTCAATGTGCAACTCTGAGGGTGAATTAGGTGCATAGCTAGGGTCTGTATTTTATGTGTCAGCAGTTCTACACATTCTCTGAAGATGTTAGGTGTCAGGTAATATACAATGTGTTGATGATGTATGCTACTGCATAACTCATTGTATGTTCTCTCCTCTCAACATAGTTATCCTGCCATGAGGAGAGTGAAACATCCACCAGTGTACCACCCACTAGTAGACCTGGCAACCATTGAGGACAGGTATTTCATCCAGACATATTGTCTGAATCGATATGCTATCATGGATCTATGTACACAGTTGGAGCCAGATCTGAGGCTAACAATTTGCAATCCCTATTGCATACCTCCCATCTTTCAACTACAAACAGAGAGCGCCTGGCTGCTTGGTAAGTATGCATTGTAGTGTGTGTTTCAGTGTTATGTCACCTGTCATCACAATATAGCTTGCTATAATGTTTATTATTTGTTCTACAATTGTGTTCACAGGTGACTCTGGCTATCCAAACTTTCCTTGGCTGTTGACATCAGTGAGGTACCCAGCGACGTCAGGGGGACTCTGTTTCAATGAGGCCCACGGGAAGACAAGGCATGTAATCAAGCAAACATTCAGGCTCCTAAAGGCAAGATTCAGGTGCCTGAGCCTATCTGGAGGTGCCCTCCTCTACTCACCGCACAAGGTATGCCAAATAATCGTTGCCTGCTGCATGCTCCACAATCTAGCCCTGAGATGTCAGATACCATTGATAGCAGATGAGCGAGAGGCAGCTGGACCAGTGGCTGAAAATGCTGATATGGCAAGTGGTGAAGAGCCAGAGAAAGAAGGAGCAGCTGACTCTAGGACAGAGCTCATCAGTACTTCCACTGAAATACAGGTATATAAAGTGGACCTTTACTGGTGTTGAATGTGCACATTGTGAAGTGGGTGGCTGCTATTACACTTCCTGACTTGAAATATCAGTGGGGGTGTAATGAGCTCCAATGCCTATGTGTGAGTTGTGGAAGCAGACGGATCGATTGAAAGGTGTACAGTAATAGAGGGTCAGCTCAAACATATATTGTTACATCTGATTCTAACCTTCACTTTTGTAATGAACTAATCAGTATTGAGCTGTTTCTTGCATTCTCCTATTCTCTTTTTTTCCTCTCAATGGAAGTTGCAATTTCATGTTTGGCTCTGCAACCTATGGCTTGAGGTATTCATTGTCAGTAGGCAATGGTAATAGATGACAGCCATGAGAGTTGTACATGACAGATAGCTGGTAAAATGGATTTAGTTACAGTGGGCTGGAAACATGATTGTACTCCCCCCTAACCCTACTGATAATAGGAAAGGACTAAGCAGTCACTGTCCCACTTGCATGAAGATACAAGTGGGACAGTGACTGCTTAGTCCTTTCCTATTATCAGTAGGGTTAAGGGGATGTGAAATGGTGTATTAGATGTCAGTTGAAGTTTGTGGCCCATGTGTAAAGTTAGGATCATGGCCTCTGACTACACAGTGGGTGGAGTACTTTGAGATGACCATATGGCCTAGCTGTGTTTGAATTCTGACGTTCCAGTCCAAGGTGCAGATAACTGTATAGTGACAAATGTGAGTAAAAATCCTACAGTTATGGCCCGATGTTAGTGTATGGTTAATGTATTAGGTCCTTAGTGATGTCATATGAGTGTTCCATGGGTTATGTGATCATGTAGCTATGGTATGTGTATGTGAAGAGTCTGCACCTAGTGATATATAGGTCAATCAGGGGGCCCCTGCTTTGTAGGTGGGTTACCATGGGCATGACCTCTGTTACCTGTATGTGTGCATTGTATGCCACCATGCCTTCCATCCTGATAGTACTGTGTGTCATGCTCTATTTGCAGATTGGACTACTGACTATACTATGGTGTTTGCCTGGATTGCAACCTCACTGGCATCTGTCCTGTGACATTTCTGTTGTAATATGTATCCTGCTGAGGGAGCCTCCGTCAGATGACCATTACACTAGATGTTTGATGCAGGAGGGCATGACCTGACCACAGTTGGCAAGCATGGCAATTGGTGTATTATAAAAGACACATATACAGTAGCTGTGTTCAATTGTGATTTTTTGTGCATACCAGGATAGTGAAGGTAAAAATCTAAGTGCTTAAATGAAAAAAGTGTGATGAGTTAGGTCATGGTAGATGGATTCATCAGAGTAGCAGCTGCACAAGTTGGTTACATAAGTCCAGTGTCCTTGTACCATGGGAAAATGGAGTCATATCTCAGAACAGTCTACTGGGTGTCTCAGCAGCACACAAGGGTGCCATATCAGGAGAGGTTTACTTCCTGGCAGTAGGTTTGGTCTTGGCATCTGCTCCAACCGGATGTCTGGGTGGACATCCACATTTGAGGGGGGAGGGTCCTCAGCTACAGTGGAAGGGGTATCTGAGGCATGTGTTTCCACTGGCAGGGCCTCCATTCCACTAGCTGCCGCAGATGTAGTTGCTAGTGGAAGGGGCCCGATGGTGTGTTGTGAAACCAATGAGGATGGTATTGATGTCCCTCAGCACCCCTGCAATGGTAGCCATGGTGGAAATATGTGCCTGCCACTGCTGCATGACTTCCTGGTGATATTCCATCTGCAGCCTTTGATTCTCCCCAATATGGTGATAATTTGGCCCATCCTGTCCTGGAAACTTTGGTATGTTCCCATGACTTGGGAAATGGTTTCCTGTTCAGTGGAGTCCCTTTAAGGCCCAAAACTCTGGCCCACAGCATTCCTCCCATGCACCCATCCACCAGCTGCCAAGGCCCCTGGCACAGTGTGCCCCCTCCCAGAGGTAGCAGGGCCTTTATTGTCAGGGATGTCAAGGTTCGACTCAGGTCCCTGTATTGTGGGGCACACAATAGATTGAACAGGCCTTAGGACAGAGGTTGATGGGGGGGCAATGGTTTGTTGTGATGTGGTTGCACCAGGGATGGGGGGGGTGTTGATGTGGGCAGGGTGAGGCAGGGAGTCGTTGACTGACCGGGTGTCCTATATGGGCCAGGTTGGTTGTCATTGTCCAGAAATTCAGGTGTGTTGTCCTCACTGGGGCCATCCTCCTGAGGGGGACTGGCAGTCTCAGGTATCAGCTCCATGGGGGCAATGGCTGGGTTACCTGTGGAGGGAGTGAGACACAGAGTTGAGGTTGGAATGTGTGTTTGATTACCTCTTTATTAGTGGCAGACTGTATATTTACATGGTTCCCTGCAATGACATTGACAGATGCTGCACCACATACCTTTGTTGTACATACCACTCTGTGACTTGATTGCCATACTCCATGTCATACAAGTTTGGTACAGACTGCACTGCTGATAGGTTCTGTTTTTGTTTGATTAGGGACATGACTGTTAAGCTCTGTTACCTAGTGAATAGTGAGACTTGCTAGATGTCACAAATTAAATCTGTACAATGCACAAGTGTGTCCTAATGGGGACACAGTATGTGAATATGCAAGAGCAATAGTCCTGTATCTAAATGTTGTGCACGTGCATCGACTCAGCCATCTTACTTTCCAACACAGGTCAGTCTATTACTGGCTTTGGATATTTGATCTGTGGCCATTAGGAATGGCCACTTAGCTATAGCTGTATGCTATTTTGCATGCTATTGTGAGTGTGCCATTGCATTGCCTGTCATTGCCACATACTGGTCCTCACTAGGACAATCTACATGGTGTAGCTAGTACTTTCATCGTAGATACATGAAATGTGATGTATTGTGCACATTCCAAGTTTTCAACATATTGGGTTAGTGCTTTCACGGAGTCATAGTGATTTTATTTGCCAGCAGTTAATGTGCCATTGCCAAGGGCTGTGCAGCAGTTGGGCTGGGTGGAGTGGTTGCATGCAGGAAAGGAGCATTAAGTGATTAGGTGGGAGGTGTAGTGGGACATTTGGCTAATTAGGGTGGTGAGGAAGCATGCAGGACAATACAGTTGTGTAACATGACTGTTGTGGGTACTTACCAGACTCCAGTCCCCCAGGTATTCCAGCCAGGCCCTCAGGTTGCAGTATGTCCATGAACTTCTCCTCCCATGATGTGAACTGTGGGGGACGAGGTGGGGCCCACCGTCAGTCTTGTGCACAGCTATCTGGTGGCGTGATGCCATGGAATGCGCCTTCCCCCGTAGGTCGTCCACCTCTTCCTGATGTCGTCTCTTGTGCATGCATGGCTACCTACTGAGTTGGCACTGTCCACTATCCTTTGCCACAACTCCATTTTCCTGGCAATCAGTGTTTGTTGGACCTGTGCTCCAAACAATTGTGGCTCTACCCTGACAATTTCATCCATCATGACCCTTAACTCCTCAGCAGTGAAACTTGTGTTTTTGTGGGGACATGGTAGTGTTTGTGTCAACAGTGTGTGAGGGTGTTGTGAGTGTAAGGGTTCAGTGTTTGGTAATTGGTGAGGTGTGGGTGCTGCGTTGTGAGGGTGTGACGGTTGTCGCAATTTGAGTGTGCTTGTGATGTATGTCTTATGTTAGTTGTGCTGATGTGGGGTGTGTGCTGAGTGTGATATGTATCTGTGCCTATTGTGTGAAGGTGCTATTTCAATTATTTTCTCCTCCTTTCTGGGTATCTGAATTGCGTTTTTGTTGCAAAGGATTGTGAGTTGTATAGGGGTTTGTTATATAGTGCAGTGAGTAGGTGTGTCGGGTGTGTGGATGTAATAATCACATCTCCAATACTGCAACCGCCTTGAAACCGCACCTCATCAATCTTCAAAATTTGGGCCGTGGACTACGGGACATGAGCATTTCTCTAAACTAGGGCAAACAATTACAGATCCTCCTTCTCATACTGTAAACATTCCTCCCTTTACCAACTTTTCTGCTAGAGTGGAGATTGTTCCAGTTAAGATTTTAGGTTACTGTTCCTCAGGGCTAACCCCCACCTTCTCAGGTCAATGGATCTTTGACTTTGGCTGAGATTGTTCAGGAGTTGCACCTTAAATTATCATCACAATCTCTAGTTTGTTTCATTCAATAATGAGAGTTTGGTTTGAGTTAAAGGGCTTTCTTAATCAAATCCTTTATTAATTTATCTTTATTAGAATCATCATATAAATTCATCAACATCAGTCATTCATTTTTATCAATAACCAAAATAAGTAATCAATAAATCATTGTAAATGCATCAAGCTTGTTCCATAAAGGAATCAATCCCTATGCTAGAAATGAGAAGTTAAAATATGCCAGTATCAGAAATGCATAAAGAGCTCTGAATTGAAGAGAAATCATATAGCATACAGCTTCAGCATCAAATAAGCTGAATAATTCAATAATCAATCAAAGCAGAACTTTTCATAAAAAGTGGTTCATGAAACTCAGTAGAGTCTCTAAACAGTGCGCTAACACAAGCATTAAAAGAAATTATAAAGGGAATGAGGCGTAACGAAGAAGAACACACACTTTATAGACAGACAAAATCAATGGTACCAATTCATGTGGCTTCTTCTTTCTTCAGTCAACCAATCAGTTGTCAATGCACCCATAGCAACACGTTTACTCTCTGTCTTCCAACAGGAACACAATATTCTTCAGACAGCCTATTCTAAGATCGCAACCATGTCTTATCATGTAACTATTTCATCCAAGTTCTCATGATTTATCCTGCCATACAAGTCTGCATTACCCTGTCTGAACTTTCATATCTATCCTTCCAAATGAAAAGCCTATTCATTAGCTAAAAGTGGTATTTGTAGAAGTAGAAACGTGTGTATTAACAAAAGCCAAACATTTGTACACAACAACTATTCATTGTAAAAAACAAGTAAAAAAATGGTCACGATCAGGTCTTGTGCCTGCCCCACAATTTCTTTAGTTTAGCTAACTATACCATGTCAGTGTCAAAATATTTCAGGCTTAGCACTTTTAAGTATGATTGCCTACTATATTTATTCACATTTTTAACATTATTAGCTTTGTACATTATTTCAGCATTATATTTTCTTGAATTTTTTCTCAACAATTTTAAAATGCTTTCCCACCTCTTACCTGTCACTAAACTCTTTGAAGCAGCATTGCACCCTTGATGGTAACGTTGAGCACTTCCTACTCTAATTTTCAATATGATTTAAACTGAATGATGTAGACCAGGCTTCTTCTTCTAGTGGCTTGTAAGCTTCAGGTAGCTCTCCAGCTCCCGGTAGATAGGTCTCCAGTATAAAACCTGGTTACTAAATTAGAAGCTTTTGCTTGATTGAATTCTTTACCAAAATTGATAAGAGTGTATTGGAGATGAAAATGTGTTTATTTTAAGACGTCATAAGCTGATGTTTGGAGAAAAATGGTTGAATTTCCAATTCAGTTTCAGGTGAATTTCCAACTAAGCCATTCCAACCACTGCGTTGGATAACAATAACAAATATACATGTCACTTTCGCGGCAAAATACCCTTCAGAGCCAACATGAGCTTTACAGATTCACATGTTATGTTGTATTTAAAGCAGATATTTGAGTGATAAATCGTAGTGTGTTGGTCAGGCTCATTGTTACCTGGTGACTTGGGCATTATCCTGCTGCTGTTACTTATTACCCATGTAGAGAGACTGCAAATTGTTGAAGACTTTTTACCGTACTGCTAATAGCCCTGCCTGATGCAGTAGATGATCACTGCTCATAGTCTCAAATGACTTGGTCAGTAATACAATATTATCTGATGTGGTTACTATTACATTATTAACAATGTTAGTGGCTCGGGAAGATTTTAATTGAACAAAAAAAGCTATTACTTAGAGAAGGTTGGAGACCGCTGATATAGACCAATCCAAAACCGGTAGTTATCTGCATGAAAGCAAGGCCATTTATTTCGTCACACGTTTTCACACACCAATGCTTCAGCTCAACTCCTTCGGCACTGCAACATGGCTTGAGCAGCCACCTCCACATGGCAGACATGGACAACACACAACACCAAAACACCTCCAACATATTCCACAATGCACTGGCCTACTTTCTATCCATTCATACACTAGAATCTAATGCTTAAGTATTCTATCTCTCTCCTCTTTTGACTTCAAACTAAACTATAGGCGTAGCATCAAAACAAGACATGAACACAATTCTGGGCTTTATGCATGACATTAAACACTACCCATATAGGCCAGATGACAGACTCTTACTCTTCCATTCATAGCCCACCCAGGGGGTAGCTAGCATACTACCCATCTGCAAATCCACAATGACACCTCATCAGTGATATGAAGGCTCTAAGTAATTGCAACTACAATACGATAAAATGCAATGTAGCCACTAGAAACTGCTCCTTGGATGCCCTGGTGAGAAAATGGACAGTGCCTGAGGTGACTCTTTGGGTGGTCAGAAAGCAAGTCCCACCTTTTCTCAATGTAGACTTGGGGAAATTTAGCAACAGTTTACATTACGGGTTAGTGACTAGCTGACTTTGCTTGGTGGTACCATTCAACCAGAAGACAGAGAGGCCCTTCAACAACTTTAACTAACTGGACCTACAAGGCAGTCTGCTACAGGAGAAGGTGGGAAATGTAGTTGTGGGCTTGGCCCCTGTACTGTGTGGTTTCCTGTGGTTTAGGGAAGGGATACGCCCATTTACTTTGAATTGCAGGCTGTTGAAAGTGTGAGCAAGCAGAGCATGGGTTGAAAAGTGCACACTGTCAGATATGAGTAACCTGAATATACCTGCTTTTGGTGTAGACTAACCACAAGTCACAAAAATCAACAGAGGCTCCCTTCATCTCTAAGGAAGGTCACAATCAAACAACGAGGGCCTTTCTTGTAAGGGTGGGTGATATATTCTGTTCTGCCAGCGGAGTGGGCAGAGTTTTGCACACCCTGCATTATGCTTGTAATGCAGAGTTCCGGACAAATTCTGCCAACAATTTTTTTTCTGCAGCTCACTAGCAGTAAGTTGGCCAGCCCGACCAAGATTTTGGCATTCCCTACCAAAACTTTCAGTCACTAGGAGGGCACTCAGAGAGATTTCTCAAACGCAGGCGGTCGTGGTGTCAGAACCATTTGTGGTCAGAAAGCTGCAGCTCGAGTAGAAAATCTGCTAGACCTGCAGCAAAATCATGTTGAAATGCTGCACCCTCTGGTGCACCGCGTGGTCCTGTTCATGCTGATTTGTCCGCATGGAACAAGCTCCCAGCAGTAAATCACAGTGTGTGAGGCACAGCATGCCTATTTCCAAACATTTGCTGCATTCCACAGAATCTTGAAGAGTTTTTTGGTAATTCCACGAAATTCCGCAGAGGTAAAGTCTGCGAATTTCACCCAGGCCTTGTTTCCTGCCCCATGACTCAGCAAGTATGAAAAGGACAGACCATTTCTGAGGCATTTATCCATTGATTACCTTCTGTCTTGCTTGTCCACTGAGACGGAGCTGCAATTGGAGGCAATAGGTAAACTTGTTTTCAGAACCTCTAATTTCACAGTGAGATGGGTTATTTTGGTGATGTACATACAACTTTCTAGGTATTCCACTCTTGAAAGTACATTTCTTTGACAAGAATGAATCTTCTAGTTGGTCTGTGGGAGGCTATTCCTTGCTTTCATATAATTAATGGTATACCACACATAGGTTAGTGTTGGACCTGGCCCTTTTTATATGATCATCTCCAAACTTTTTGCCTCCTTCCTCCTATTTTTCCTGACCTGTTTTTGTTGGCTTTTGAACTCTGAGCACTTTATCACTGCTAACCAGTGCGAAAGTGCATATGCTCTCTGTGTAAATTATACTGTTAATTGGTTTATACATGATTGGCATGTTTGATTGACTAGTAAGTCCCTAGTAAAGTGCACTAGAGGTGCCCAGGGCCTGTAAATCAAATGCTATTAGTGGGCCTGTAGCACTGGTTGTGCCACCCACATGAGTAGCCCTGTAATCATGTCTCAGGCCTGCCACTGCCTTGTCTGTGTATGCAGTTTTAAACTGTAAATTCGACTTGGCAAGTGTACCCATTTGACAAGCCTAACCCTTCCCTTTTCCTACATGTAAGACATCCCTAAGGTAGGCCCTAGGTAGCCCCATGGCCAGGATGCAGTGTATGGTTAAGGTAGGACATATACTAATGTGTTTTATATGTCCTGACAGTAAAATACTGCCAGGTTCGGTTTTCACTGTTGAAAGGCCTGTCTCTCTCATAGGTTTACCTGGGGGCTGCCTTTAAACATGATTAAAGTGTAGATTCCCTTTGGGAGCTGATAGACATGAGGAGTCTGGGACCTCTGAACTCACAATTAAAAAAAAACATCTTTTAGTGAAAGTTGGTTTTCAGATTGTGTGTTTGAAAATGCCATATTTAGAAAGTGGGCATTTTCTGGCTTGAACCATTTTTGTGACTCTGCCTGTTTGTGGATTCCCTCTATGGGTTAGTTTGACAGTTGAGCTGTTTGCACCTCTCTCCAGACAGTGACACAAAGGGTGCTGAGTGTAGCCTGCATATTCTGGTGAGCCATATGTGCCAGGAGGAAGGGGAGGAGTGGTCACTTGCACATGAAAGGGCTGTGCCTGCCCTCACACAATGCAGACTCCAACCCCCTGGTGTGTGTCTGAGGCCTTGCCTGGGGAAGGCAGGATTTCACAAACAAGTGAGACTTTACTTTGAAGTAGGCCTCCTTCAAAGGCCAAACTGGGTATAAGAAGAGGACCCAAAACCACAGACTTTAGACACTTCTTGGGGTAGACACTCTACCTCACAGACACTTCTGGACTAGAAACCTGCTGGTGAAGAATCCCTAAGCCAGGCCTGCCAAGAAGAACTGCCTGGCTGCCCAAAGGACTCACTGGGACTGCTTTTCTGACAAGGACTGCTGCCTTGCTGTGCCCTGTTGCCTTGCTGCTCTCTGGCTGTGCTGAGAAGTGCTGTCCAAGGGCTTGGATAGAGCTTGCCTCCTGTTCCCAGAAGTCTCAGGACCAAAAAGACTTCACTCCTACAACTGGACTCCTTGTGCGGCGAAACTTCGACACACAGTCTGCTAAAAACAATGCACAACCTGCCCCATGGTGAGAAATTCACCGCACCCTGAACCGGAATGACGCAGCCCGACTTTGCAAGGAGAAGATCGACACAGTGCCTGCTTTGCGACCAGAACTTCGACGCACGGATCACCGGATTGCCGCACAGCCGACCCGGGACACAGCACCTGCCATGCAGAAGAAATTTCCATGCAACGCCCACTGGATCGACGCAGCGCTTGTGACTTCACTCCGCAAGCCCAGGATTCCACGCACAGCCTCCGGGGTGCCAGAAAACCCCGCAACCCGAACAGGAACCAAGTCCGCATGCCGGAAATTGACGCTAAATCTTCCCCTGCGTGGAAAATAACGACGCAAGTCAGTGTGTGAAGGGGCGGAACCGACGCACACCTCCCTGTTTTCCACGCATCCCCTCCTCTGCGGTCCCTTGCGGAGATTTTGAATGCGAATCAGGCACTTTGTGCTTGCAAGAGTGCTTTATTGTTTTTAAGAGACATTTATTTGTTTTGCAAAGACTTAAGACACTTTATATCACTTTTACAGTGATATCTCAACATCTACTGATTGCATTTTAATTGTTTAGTCCTGCATCTCAAAAGATAAATATTATATATTGTTCTAAACACTGTGTGGTGTATTTCTGTGGTGCTATATGGTGGTATTGTATGATTCATCACACAAATGCTTTACACATTGCTTTCTAAGTTAAGCCTGACTGCTCAGTGCCAAGCTACCAGAGGGTAGGCACAGGATAATTTGGATTGTGTGTGATTTACTCTGACTAGAGTGAGGGTCTTTGCTTGGACAAACCCCATTTCTAACAGTTAGGTTAAAGCAGGGGTATCCAATGTTTCTGTAATAAAATCTTCCCGAGCCACTAATATTATTGGTATTGTAATAATGACCACATCAGACAATATTACATTACTGTCCAAGTAATTTAAGACTACAAGCAGTAAAGTAAAAAGTCATTAACAATTTACAATGCCTCTGAATGGGTAATACATAACAGACATAGGATAATGCCCTGGTCTCCCAGGTAATAATAAGTCTCCCTAACATGTGGATTTATAAAGCTCATTTACTCCTTGAAGCCTATATTGGCACTGAAATAACATGTTTATTGTTATTGTTATCCAACTCAGTGGTTGCAATGGCTCAGTTGGAAATTCACCTGAAATTCAATTGGAAATTCAACCATTTTTCCCAATCATCAGCTTATGAGTTCTAAAACTACACACATTTTCATCTTGAATACACTCATCAGTTTTGGTATAGAATTCAAACAAAGGATTCTAATTTAGTAGCTCGGTTTCTTACTGGAGAGCTACTCACAGGCACCTGGAGACCTACCAGTAGCTCAAGAGCCACACGTTGGAGAAGCCTGGGTTAAAGCATACAATAGATTTAGGGTCTTTCTGGTAATGGATATTTAGATTTATTCTTGACACCAGGGTACAGAGATCAGTGGTCTTTATAACATCGTTTTATACTGATTTGTTGCCACTGTCCTGCAATATTGCACTTCCAAGCTGCAGGTTTTAAACCAAAAAAATTTATTTGGAACAAAGAGGCAAAATAAGGCATGAATATTTAACCTATAGATTTATATCAGGTGTGTGGATGTATTTTAAGATATTTGTTCCAGTGATTCAAGGATTGGCACTCGTTTTGTTTTAATTTTGTGACCAGGATTTATTTTTCATTATCAGACTTTGACCCAGGGCAAAATCGAGGAAAGGGGAACAGAAAGAAATAAAAACAGAGAGAAAGGGAGAAAGTGAAGATGTAAAATAATGCACACGAATGAGATAAAGAAACAGAAAGTGTAGAATGGTGGAAGAAAAAGACAAGGTTTAATCAAGACGAGTTAGCATTGGTACTTGACTGGTGCTGGTCCGGGGCTCCTAAGAAATAAACAAGCACTGGCAAAGCAAATAGATTTGATGTTGGCTGCCACCTTTTTGGCATAGTTGGGAAGCTGCTGGGTCCTCATTAATCAAAAAAATAACAAAATGCAAAACTACTTTTTGGTCCTAAAAAGCACACATTTAGTAGTCTCTGGCACTGAAGGGAACTACTTTGTGTGTGAATGTGCTCCTTGTGAAAGGGCAAAACACCTTCACACTTACCAAGACCAATGGATGATGAGGTCAGCTGAAAGCTCCTGTTAGCAAGGCCACTGGAACTATGCAGCAAGAAAGGACTATATTATACATCAAGGTTAACTCAAGTATGTGGCAAGAAAAGGCAAATTATGCAGCGCAATGTGGCACATTTTGTAATAATTTTACTTAACGATTTTGACACTTATACAAGTTAACACGGCCTGGGCAAAGGTTTCATCTAATTGGTATCAGTTTAACGCACAAATACAGCAATAAGCAACAGAAAGGTGACCTGTCAACCTTTGCAAAGGACCTTCTACTGCACAAAGGCACAAGTAGCAGAGCATTTAGTAACAATTGATCCGTTTGAGCTAAAACACATTTTTTTGTCAAAATCTGCAGATTACTTAGCAGATGATGGATTAGTGGCCAATGTGGCAAATCTATCAATACACATAACATGCAGCAGCCCAAAATTGCATAATTCCAGTGGCACTGCCTATAAGTAAGAATGTTATACATGTAATTTTTGTCAAAATCACGAAGTCTTGGCTAATACTAGACCCCAAAAAAATGAGTCAGAAAAAACAGGTGTCACATTCCCAGTTTTTAGGTCTCGCCTACACAGTACATGTGCTGTACTGCAAGATATATTATTTACTATTCAGTGGGCTTACAACCTGCCCTCAGCATATCATTAGTTGTTTTACTTGTCACTCCCATTTACAATATTTTGATTGCTTAGCTCCCATAAACTTCCCTTCCTTTCTTGTGTTATCTCCTCCCTTGAGCATGGACCAAATACATGTGTTCCTTCCCATCTTTTAGCAACACACTATTATTTATTTATACTCTTTTCAGTAGTATTCCTGCACATGAAATGTGCTTTCCTACTTTTAACACCTGCATACGGCTTTTTATTTATATTGAAATCACCCTCATTGCTGTCTCTACTGAAGCTTCAAATATTTACACCCAAAATTCTATTCGTCTACGCTGCTCTACTCTGTGCTACTCAACTCTACGCCACTCCATTCTATTCCACTGTAATCAATGCTACTCTGTAGTAAAGTGGATTATTATGTGGTGTGGTGGTTAGTCCTCACCATGTAATACTCTCACAATGCCCCACAGATGGTCTTTGGACTCACACTAGTAAATACGTAGCTCAGTCCTGGAAGAGTGGAAAAGAGCAGTCAGGCTTTACTTAGAGGAACATGTGTTAAGAATTTCAGAGCACCAACATGGATGATAAGTAATTCACATGACTCAAAAGAAATCCAACACCAATTTTTTAAAATAGAGCTGTTTTATCTTAATTTAAACACCAAACTGAACAGAATTGCATAAGTACAACCGAAGTTCTGAATTTTAGAAGCATAAATAAATCACAGCAAAAATGGCATTTAAATGTTGCATGGAATTCATTGGAGAAATACCACTTGTAGCAGAACAGGACTTAGAGCACAAGTTATGTGGAACCCTTGCAGGGTTAAGGCTATGCAGTCCCTAGGACAAGTACAAAAAAATCAATTCAGTTTAGCCTGGCCCTTGGCGTCTGGGTGCAGAGGTGCTGGCAAAGGGATGCAAAAACTCAGCTGGTGCTGTATTGCAGATGTCGGATGCAAGCTGCGTGATGTGCCCTTCAGTTGCAGCTCCGAGTGTGGGGGTCAATTACCAGACTGGCAACCAACTAGCCTTAGCAGTGGTAAAGGTGGTGAGAAGTTTGGTAACTTCACAGGTTCTGGGGAGCAATGTACTGCCCTGAAATGTCACAGCAGGCAAGACTACAACTCCCAGAACAGCACAGATGGCGATTGTGTTGGTGAAGCCCTTGAAGTTTACCACCCTGAAGTGTCCATTCACCAGCCCGACTGGGGAGGGCAGGAGGTGTGACCTCGTTCCTCCCTCAGCCTTTGTCTCTGACTCCTGGGAGTATCCAGACTACCTGGAAGGAGGTCAAAATCCTGTCTTGGTGTCAGCAAGCATGGGAAAAGCACAGACTGACCAGCCGCAGCACAAAGAAGTTGGGGCAAATAGGTGGGCAACCTCTCAGGTGCCACCTGGGTGCATGCCAGCTGTCCCTCGACACCATATAATTTGGCTGTACCATCATGGAGCTAGCAGCTCTGGTCTGCCCAGGCTTAAATTTTATGTCATTCTATCGACCGGCCTGCACTTATAGCGTACTTTAATGGTAAAGACACAATAGAGACATATAAACTTGAGCCTACATTTCTGCACCTTAAATATAATGTGCCTTGCCTCCTGGGCTCCAGAGGCCTTCCTTAGGGGTGTCTGACTTATATTTAAGGTAGTGCATGGGACTATGCCACTCATGGTGAGGGCACAATCGAACTCGAGTAGTTTGCACTGACAGTCTGCAATGGCAGGCATGCCATCAGCAATTTGTGTGGGTCAACTAAGGTACCACAAACTTGTGCTGCAGCCATGGGGACCCCTTTACCACCTATGTTCTGGGTACCATTTACTAGGGACTTACAAAGGAGTAAAGTTCTTGCCAATCAGGGAATTACCAAGTTGACAAATCAATTTTCGGAGGCAGCACTAGCACTGGGGCCTGGTTAGCAGGCTTCCGGTGCACTAACAGAGTCCTATATAAAGTGTGGAATGACCATATATAAAGGGGCACTTTCCTACACACTCTTTTCTACACCACTCTACTCTATGCCATTCCACTCCACTCCACTCTTCGCCACTCTTCTCTATGCAATTCTACACTATGCCACTCTAAGGTACGCCCCTGCACTATATGCCACTCTGCCACACTACTCTACTCTACTCTATTCCATGTTACTCTATGCCCTGACACTTTATGCCACTCTACTCTGTGCCACTCCACCCCACAAAGTGGCACTCCACTCCACACAGTACCTCTCTTTGGCATCTGCATCACTCTACTCTGTGCCACTCTATCCTGTGCCACTCTACCCTGTGCACTCTTCAATGCCACTCTGTGCCACTACACTTCTACCAGCCCACTCTACAACAATCTATGCTATGCCACTCCACACAATGCCACTCTAAATCAAATCAAATCAAATCATTAACATTTATAAAGCGTGCTACTCACCCGTGCGGGTCTCAAGGCGCTAGGGGAAAAGGGGGGGGTTACTGCTGCTCGAATAGCCAGGTTTTTAGGAGTCTCCGGAAAGCGGGGTGGTCCTGGGTGGTCCTGAGGCTGGTGGGGAGGGAGTTCCAGGTCTTGGCCGCCAGGAAGGAAAAAGATCTCCCACCCGCCGTGGAGCGGCAGATGCGAAGAACGGCAGCGAGTGCGAGACCAGAGGAACGGAGGAGGCGGGTGGGGACGTAGAAGCTGAGGCGTCAGTTGAGGTATTCCGGTCCCTTGTTGTGGAGGGCTTTGTGTGCGTGGGTGAGAAGTCGAAAGGTGATCCTTTTGCTGACTGGGAGCCAATGCAGGTGTCTCAGGTGTGCGGAGATGTGGCTGTTGCGGGGTACGTCGAGGATGAGGCGTGCCGATGCGTTTTGAATGCGTTGCAGGCGATTTTGGAGTTTGCTGTGGTCCCGGCGTAGAGGGTGTTGCCGTAGTCCAGGCGGCTTGTGACGAGGGCGTGGGTCACGGTTTTTCTAGTGTCGGCGGGGATCCAGCGGAAGATCTTGCGGAGCATGCGGAGGGTGAGGAAGCAGGCGGAGGACACGGCGTTGACTTGCTTGGTCATGGTGAGAAGAGGGTCCAAGATGAAGCCGAGGTTGCGGGCGTGGTCTGTGGGGGTCGGTGCGGTGCCGAGGGCCATGGGCCAACAGGAGTCGTCCCAGGCGGACGGGGTGTTGCCGAGGATGAGGAATTCCGTTTTTTCAGAGTTCAGCTTTAGGCGGCTGAGCCTCATCCAATCTGCGACGTCCTTCATACCCTCTTGTAGGTTGGTCTTGGCGCTGGCGGGGTCCTTGGTGATGGAGAGTATACTCTATGGCATCTGTATTACTCTACTCTGCACCACTGTACTCTGCACCACTGTACTCTGTGCCATTCTACTCTGCGCCACTGTACTCTACTCCCCTCCAGTCTACACTAGTATGGCCCTCTACGCTACTCTTCACCATTCCTCTATGTTACTCTACTCTACACCACTCAACTGCACACAATGCTTAGCCTGTGTCTCTCTACTCTGTGCCACTCTACTCTGCACCATTTTGCGTCACTCTGCTCTTTGCTACTCCACTCCGCACAATGCCCCTCTACAGCACTTTGTGCCATTCCAGTCCAGGGCACGACACTCAACACCACTTAACTACACACAGTGCCACTCGACGCCGTGCCACTCTATGCTACGCCACTCCACTCTGTGTCACTCTACAATATGTAATTTCACTCTATCTCACTCAATCCTACTCCAGTGCACTCTATGCTACTCTGCCCCACACCTCTCCCACTCTACGCCACTGTAGCCTATGCCGCTCCACTCTGCGCAACACTGCCTGACGCTATTCCCTTCTACGCCACTCCCCGCTGTGCCACTCTCCTCTACCTCACTACCCTTATGCTACTCTACACAACTCCAGTCTATTCCATTCCACTCCACACTGTTCCCCTCCCCTCTACGCCACTCTCAACTACTATACACCTCTAACTTTTAGCCATGCTGGAAAAGCAGCCACGCTGCTGTACAACATGGCTAAAAGACAGTGTCCTATTTAATAGCTCTGAGTTAGGCGAAACCTATTGGCAACGCCAGTGCTTGTTTTGTTAGAGAGTTTTTTCGATAGTTGATCATTTGCCGTTTTAGCACAGAACGCCAATTGGTTTTAGGGTGCTCGATTTGTTCATTAGAGTTCTGGGAAGAGGTGGATTTATTCACCTATGGCGCCACCCTATGTTCACTTTGGCAAGTTCACAAAGGGATCAAGAACATATACACTTACTTTCTTTAGAAAGCAAAATGGATTTCTAACCAGGACGTAACTGTTATTATACACAGCATGCTCGTGTTAAGGCATTCTCATGAAATGTCTGAAGCTCATTCGTTACAGATGGAGGCCCCACTGATGACCCACCCGCTATAAGCAGAATCTCCCGAGTCTAGAAAGGGTACTACACTGAACCGAATAGGCTGGTAGATAGCAGTGTACCCAACACATATGACTTGGGTGTGGCACATTTCCACATGAGTCGAACAGTCAGGCAAGAAGAAAGCCATACATGATTGTGTGAAGGCCAATAATGTTGCTAAGGTGCGCATAGCTCCACCAAAGTCGTGATATACCTGCCACATAAACGACAACCAGGAAACTTCAGAGTGCGCCTCTTGGGAAGAAGTTTTGATTCTAGTACCATTTAAAATATCTACCATAGTAATCTTTAAATTCTGCAACCTACTAATTATACCAGCTGACGAATATGGGGATATATGTTTGTAATTAGCGAGAGAACATATTACAGGGGTTTTAAAATTGCGAAAATAACTGTTGTCTATTGGCCCACAAAATTGCAAAGCCTTGTACCTGACTTTTTTAGGCACCTTTGGTTCATTTATGGCTCCTGGCAAAATGCTTGTACCATGCTTTTTTTTTACATACACAGAATTACAGAATTTTCGAATTTAGAAACGTGCATACTGGGGAACTGGAGCGTTGCCTCAACATCTTTGCATTCTGGGTAAATCACTCAATATCCCCGTGCTTAAAAGACATAAATGCGTCCCTGAGTAATGCAACTGGTGCGTCGAGTTCACACTATATAAAAACTACAATGTAGAAGAGGCCAATAATATAGCCTATAATTAGGCAGCACACGGCGTCTTCAGGTTTTGGCTTTTGCAGAATTTTTATTTTTACAGAGGCTTCTTATTATTTCACACTGCGAGTCTTCCACAGCCTGGTACCGGCTCAGTAACTAGGCCACACATGGAGCTGAAAATCACTGGTCTTTATTCCTCTACATGTACCTGTGAACTCCAACATTCTAACCCAAACGCTCATAGATTCTATTCTACTAGCAATGACCTCACATAGTGATACGGAGTCCTCGGGGAGTCAGAAAGGTTCCGTTCTAAACCATGCAAGACACCACACATCTAAATCAGGTCAACATCCTATCCAGCTTAGTGTCCCGCTTGCAAGAGACATTTAAAAAACAAAACAAGAAAAGCAGAAAAGGCATTTTAATCAGTGCAATTCTACCAATAACAGAAAGTGGAAGTGATTGCCAAACTGCAAATAGAGAACGCATTTTAATGGAAATGTAAGCTGTCGGGATCCACTGCTTGATGTGAGTAACAGATCCCCAGGTACTTTTTGTAATTCTGATCATAATTAGCCCTAAGTTTTGGGGTAGAATATACGAGGTGGTATTAAATAAAAGAGACATGTTTTAGAGTCATCAATTCTGTAACCTCCTGTTCACCTCATGGCTTGAAAAGCTGTTTCAATATTTGTAATATCTGGAAGCACAGAAAGAGCGACATTGTTTGCATATAACTTTATCTTTGCCCCTCCTTCCAGAGGTGGATGAATTCCCCTGTGAGAACGAATACATTCAACTAAAAGTTAAATAAATAAAACAAACATAATAAGGGACGGAGGACAACCTTGACCTGTTTCTCTGGTAGGGAATACGGTGTGAGCACTCTGACTGTTAACTATGATAGGGCTGAAGTGCCTTCATAAAGAGGAGAGATGGACATCATGAGCAGTGATGGCAACTTGAGTTTCTCAATGATCTTACATAAACAACTCACCTGGTCGAGCGCCATCTAGGCGCCTGGCAAGATAATGGCAGCAGAAATGTAATCAGTGGAAATCAAATTTATAAACTCTACATTGTGTAGTAATGCTCAAACTGAGTTCACTTACAAAGATGTTCTGATCAGGATGAATTAAACTATTAGTAATGAAATTTACATGGTTTAATTATATTTTATAACAAAAATATAATCCGTTTTGAAAAGTGTTATTGAGCAACAACAGAATGGCTCGGTTTAATTTTTCCTTTTGTTAAAAAATAATTACCACTCCATTTTTAAAAGGAGGAATCGGACTACCTAGGAAAATTAAATTAAAAGCGTTGCAAACAGGGTTAATAATACTTTGGAACAGCTTGTATAAAATTCAGCCCCAAAACTAATCCTTCCTTGGGGTTTTAGCCCATGTCAGTTGTTTTATTGCTTCTCTTATTTAAACTTCAGTAATAGGGCTAGCCACATTATATGCAACTTCAGCATCTAACATTGGAAGTTAGACTTATTGCCAATATCGATCTACTATTGAAAACTCTTAGCTCCAATCCCCACTTCATACAGCGAGGAACAATATTCTACAAAAATATTTTGAATCTCGAAGAGTTCATTAGTCAGATTACAAGTATTTGGATTTTCTTGTTCTCTGAGGATCCAAGTTTTAAAAAGTCCCATTTTCTCACCTTCCTCATAGACCTAACAATTCAAATTATGACTATTAAGAATCTCTTCCTCCAAAAAGAACTCTTTCAAAGCTTCTTTCTTATTCCACCAAGTTTGACATGCCTGTTCCGTTTGTTCCCTTAGAGCATTTTTATATGCTTCATCTGTGGCCATTTGTAAATTATGTGGCTGCTCACTCTATTTCTTCTGCTGATAAGCTGATAGTGAAATTAAAGGGTCTCAAATGGTGGCTTTAAAAGCCTCCCAAACTGTAGCAACATTATCATTTTGTTGAAAATAATATCCAATCTCAGTTTTTATTAACAGATTAACTGCCTCTTGAAACAGCATAATTTTAGTAATAAGCCGATTCCTTTCAACTATGAGATACTCAACTAAACATTTTAGGATGACTTTAGAATGGTCCGAAAGGCACACACATATTATTGCTGCAATATTTCGGGGACAGTAAAACGACATACAAATAGGTTTATTTCAGAAGCTGGGCCTAAATTATTTATAAAAACAGGAATAAACTATCCTGGTCGGATTCTGCTTTCTCCAGTAGTCTTGCACTCCCAGCCACATACAAAAATCGTTAAAATGTGATGGTTTAATTCTTATGATGATTGTGTTTGAGATTAGGAGAGTTCACACTGGGAGAGGGCAAAGCATTAAAATCCCCATCCACTATAGATATACCTGGTACGTTGCGGAGATCCCAGTGTAAAGAATGTAGGGTTTAAATGCTGTCATGACTAGGCGCATAAAAAACCCAATATTGTATCTAATATTCTAAATCCAAACTGGGACGATAATCCAGAAACCACTCTCATCCACAATGGGCGTCGAGCAACTAATATCATATCTTCTACTGGTGATAACTGTTGTGTCCCTATGTGAGCCTGTAACTTAAGAAAAAGCTTTCTTTAACTCAGGAATAATTCACTTTATCGCCTCCCCCGATGAACTGAGTTTCTTGTAGAAGAATAATTGTGGGGTTATATTGTATTAATCCTAAAAAAAGTCCCCCCTTTTGCATCTATTATTTAGGCCATTGGCGTTCTAGCTAACAATATATAATTCTAGCATTGGAAAAATATGATTCCCTTGGGCAATTTGCTAGGATTAAAAAAGTGAACACAAAGAGTAATCAACCATTAAATCTTCATCATATATTTTGACATCCTTTGGCCAATCTCACACTATTATTTTCCCTGTAGTGCTCCCCTCCTCCCTTTTCCAAAAACCTAGCTTTCCTTTCTACTGTATGATGTCTTGATCCTTCTTTGGATGAATTTGGAAGTCTCCTCGGTCATGTCCTTATTTTGAGCGAATCTCTCAGAGACACCCACCAGCCTTAAATTAGCCCACGGAGACCTAGTCTCAAGATCCTCAAACATTATGAATGTCTTCCTGGAAATAAGCCATTGTTTCTGAATGAGTTATTTGAAGATCCTGCACATCAGAAATCCTTTGTTCAGTTTCTGCACATCTGAATTTCAGGACCGGTAATCCTTTGTCGTTAGGGTTCAATTTAGTTTCAATTTTGCTTGCCATCTCCTTATGTGTGGCTTTCATTTTCTAAACCTTCCCTAAAAGTTGTCTTAGTAGAGCACATAATTTATTGTTTGACTTCCCCAAGGTTTTCAGCAGGACACTCACATTTTCCTGATCATTTAAAGTTGTTCAAATTCTCTCATAGCCTATACCTGTTTTCCCACCCCCACTCTCTCCTCCATAGTATTTTCACTTGGTTGTAAGGTAGATGACAGAGTTTTAAAGGGCAGAGACAAGGTGAATTTCTCCCTTTTTAAGGAGGTCACTGTTAAACCCAGGTCCACATAGCTCAGACTTGACAGATAGTTCACTCCCACAGGAGACGGGGGTTTGATTTTTCTGCATATCCTGCACACAATGAGAGTCTATGGCCCCATATAGCTGCTCATTACTGAAGATTAGCTATTGTGGCAAGCAAGCTTGACTATTAGTGTTGGCATCAGATACAGAAGGAGGTGTTAAGATAGCTTATTTTACATTATCAAGCTTGCCATTGGATGAAAAAGTATAGCAGCCAAGATCCTTGCTCCCTTTTATCCTTTATTCCGGTCTTGCATTAAAGATCCAACAGTGTCTGGCAGCTCAAGCTTATCAGTGTTCCTACAATTTAGGGGTGCACTTTCAGCTTCCTTAGAGAAGGAAATCCTACTACAGTGCTGGTGTTTGACTGAGCGGTGATCTTCAATAAATTAATAATTTCTAGAGTGGCGCAAGGTTCCAGGCTCTTTGATTTTGAAGTAGAGGGTGAAGGCTTAACTAACAAATTCTCTTGTGACCTCCTCTCCTTTTGGCTGTGGCCTATGGTTCCCATTTTCTCTACAATGGGAACAGTCTCATTCTCTTCTTGGGTTGAATTAATCTGGACCAATAGTTGTGAATCAGATTGAATCTGAAAGCTTCATTGCTTTTTGTTTTTTTTACTGGATATGGTTTCTTCTGATTTCCTAGACCAAACTGCAGGCCAATCTTCACCCCCCAGTGTTATAGAATCTGTGATTGTAGTAGTCTAGTGAAATTTGTTATGAAATCTTGACAGAAGAAGGTTTAACAATTGCCTTAAGTCTGTCATCCTTCTCTTGTCATCAAGATTAAGGGGGTCATTCTGACCCCGGCGGGCGGCGGGAGCCGCCCGCCTGGAGGGAACCGCCAGAATACCGCTGCGCGGTCAAAAGACCGCCGCGGTTATTCTGGGTTTCCCACTGGGCTGGCGGGCGACCGCCAAAAGGCCGCCCGCCAGCCCAGTGGGAAACAGCCCTCCATGAGGATGCCGGCTCCGAATGGAGCCGGCGGAGTGGAGGATGTGCGACGGGTGCAGTAGCACCCGTCGCGAATTTCAGTGTCTGCTGAGTAGACACTGAAATTCAAAGTGGGGCCCTCTTACGGGGGCCCCTGCAGTGCCCATGCCATTGGCATGGGCAATGCAGGGGCCCCCAGGGGCCCCACGACACCCCTCACCGCCATCCTGTTCCTGGCAGGCGGAACCGCCAGGAACAGGATGGCGGTGAGGGGGTCGGAATCCCCATGGTGGCGCAGCAAGCTGCGCCGCCATGGCGGATTCCCATGGGCAGCGGAAAGTCGGCGGTACACCGCCGACTTTCCGTTTCTGGCCGCGGCTGTACCGCCGCGGTCAGAATGCCCGGCGGAGCACCGCTAGCCTGTTGGCGGTGCTACCGCCGACCCCGGCCCCGGCGGTCCTTGACCGCCGGGGTCAGAATGACCCCCTAAATGCCTGATCTAGCAATCCTTAACCAAACCACCTCTCGCTATCCCCATGTTACTACCTACTGGAAGATGCAACTTCTCTCTACTAATTCAGTCTATTTCCACCTCATCTATGGCCTCTCCTTCTGATAGCTCAAAATACACACAAGCCTGAGATGGCAACAAGAGGGGCCGCAAAAATGGTGGGATACAAGCACAGCTTTGGTAATGAGGAGTGAATGCTAAAATAAAAGAAGAGAGATTCACAGCCTCTCCCTTCAGGCTGCAATCTTTCCAATAACTCCCATAAAGTGGTTGAGTGGCAGTGTGTTAGAAAGACGAAACTCTCACCAGTTTCACTCCACCTCCTGATCAAACATATGGACACTGCCCTCAGCCACCTTAATGGAGTCCATATTCTCTGCAGCCCCTAGGTACAGCACAAAGCCCAGAGGATGGCAACAAACTAGGCTAAACTCAGCAGTAATCAGCAAAACAAGTCTCCAGCTCTAGTCCCAAAACAAGCTTTCTGCGTCCTTTGACCCCCACTGGAGTCAGGCAAACTATGAAGAGTCATGCATTGTTGTTCATTTCAGTGCTCTGGGCCCCCCTGATGGAGGTCAGGCAATGTGCCTGTCGGGGAAATCTCCCATCACCCCCTGTGATAGTTTGTTGTCTCCTTTATCATCTACAATGCACTATGGTCCCTTTTCCTTCCATCCCAAGAAACAACCAGATGACTGGGCCTGCTTCACTAATGCAGGATGACAACACAAAAGTACAAGGTATAGGGTCACAATATTCACTGAGACCCACACCCCACCCTCTCAGAAATCCTGTGACTTTATAATATACCTCTGCACTCTTACCAAGTATTTTCATCTGTATTCTAGTTAAGGGATTTGGGTATTGTGTATATTTTTCTGGATCCCCTGGGTTGGGAGGAGGGTGAAGTCCATGACTGAAATAAGCATTGGCCATGCCAATCGGTCTAGCTTTAAAGGAATGTTCTAGGATAATTCGAAGCATTATAAGTAAATAGCATGGGAATGCATATGTATTTGTGTGGATGCAAGAATGGTACAATAATACTGGTGCAGGTTAAAAGGTCAGATGACACTTGCACTGTTGAGCCAGCCCTAAAAATCCATGTAGGTTAATAACTGCCATTCTCCCATCTGTGCTGCTGCCAAATAAAAATACCATAAATTATCTAGTTTGTTGAGGCACCTTAATGGCCTTTCAATGTCATGAGTGTGCCCCTGGAAGTTGAAGCTTAGGCAGCTGGATAAATAAACAAAACAAGCACAGCTGTATTGCGGGCAAGCACTTTTTTTTGGATGCACACTACTTCTGCCCAGTCATAACATGTATCCCTGGCTCCCAAAATGTGGGCAGAGACAAAGGATTTCTCTGGTGATGCTCACATAATTGTCATGCCAGACTATAAAAAGGCATCTTGACTGGAGGTGGGAGTAACTTGTGTAATTCAGTGTAGCATATCTGTGTGGAATTTCCTAAAAATTCTGCAAGATTATGCTTGAATTATATAAGGGGAGTAATTGTGCATTCTGCAGAGCTATCTATTTCTTAGCACAAAAATACCCCCTCTCGTCCAAAATGGACGCGTAGGATGAGTTTTGTGCTAAGAAACAGCACTAAATGCAGAGGGCACAAATAGTGAGCATTTGCTCGCTAAATGTGCTCTTGCATTAAGATTTGTACCCCAAATTACTCTTAACTACACATGGGGGAGTAATTGCATAATCATCTGAAGTACCACATCAAAGAGTCATGCGGAACTACCAAAATTACTCCTATTACTCCAGCAGAATTTATATTCTGGCCAGGCCCAATCTTGACATGACCTCAATCAGGCTTGTACGATATTGGTTTAGCCCACAGAAAGTAAATTCAGGAGGCAAAAACCTCATTCAGAGCAAAATACTGTGTGCTCAGGGGAATAACAAAGGGCATGCACCCTTGTTGGTGAGGTGGACCCCGGCAATGGGGGCCTTCAGTCATCGTTCCCAAGAGTGTCTGCTAAGATGAGGGGTAGGGACCCCTCTACCTACTTTGCCTCATGTTTTGCTAAGCTCTTGTGTGTCTGCATCGCTGTACAAAGCCACACTTATACAAGCATTTTCTATAGTTGTTCAGTACCTGATAGCTTCACGTTGAGATGGAAAAGGACAGTAGCCTCAATTCTTCATTTTATGGTTTGTGCTGACACTGCAAGTTGTGAATTTTGTTAATTCAACCGGACCAGAAACATGGCTGTGCCTAACAACTTTTTGTAGTGAATGGAGGGTGAACTCCCCAGCCCTTTCAGTTTCAAGCTAGGGTGTCACCCATTGTCGGGTGGGAGGTCCATGCCAGATATTAAGGATATCCACATACTATACATATCATTAATCTACATGAAACATATCTACAGAGTCAATGGTCATCCTATAAATCTGGCATGGATCTCAGCCAGCCTGGACCTACATTTGATACCAATGTTTTAAAAAAACAGCGGTGTTTCCCCAAGTCTCAGCCACCAATTTATAACTGTGCATTATAATACAATGAATCTAATTGGAAACATTGAAATATCCAGTGATTTTGGTTAAATTTGCCATGGCTCCTTCCACCTAAACTGGAACTACACTATCAGTAGACGAGAGGAGAGCGTGAAGCCCCTAGGCTCCTAAACAGCCAATCAGCTAAGAATGCGTTTAACAAGAGCAAGATCGAAGCCTTCAAGGGTCGATCAGTCTTTGATGAAAGAAGTGGGGCAAAAGCTTCCCTGAAGAACTATTGGAAAAATATCTCATCTATTACTACTGGAGCAACTACGTTATCATGATCAAGCTTGCATATTGTGCAGTATTACCACAGTGAGGGGGAATTAGATGATTAGATGATCGAAAACTTCTACCAAACCAGAAGATCCTCAACTGGGGCGAAGTTAGAGATTCAATATGTTGGAAAACATAAATCTTTCATGTGCAGATGATATTGCTACAATATATAGCTGCTGGAAGTGATAAAAGGACCTTGAGTACTCTGACAGAGCATCTTATGGAGCAGAACAAGGATCTCAGTTTAGAGGTGGCTTTAGATAAACAGAAGACTCAGCTCGATAGTCTCAGACGGTCTACAGAAATAATATCAGTAGGATCTGAGAATATAACAACAAGCACAGGGGATCCTTCAATCGTTCATGCCTTGCAGGCTAGTCAAGAACTAGGACATATCAGCAGATCACTGTGCCTGCAGTAGTGCATGATGCATTCTCCCTTCCCAAGTCTTATTTAGACCTGGCCACAAAACAATTGGGTGGGGAAAGCTCAAACAGAAAGAATTAAACTGAGGGAAGACATAAGCTTTTGAGATATATCACCTGATGAGCATATTGTTCAGGAAAACATTGAACACTGGAACACCTCAGATCAAATAGGCGTCAATAACACTGTGTAAAACCAAGCGATTTGCAAAGGTTAAGATAGAACCATTTGATTATGCACTGGCCGGGATCCAACTGATGAATAAGGAACTAAAAGAACAGTAGTGCACAGCATTACCAACCCCAGGTTGAGAGATCATGAACACTTGCAGCTCAACTCAGAAAATTTGCCATGTTCAACGGTGAACATCGCAGTCCAGATCACTTCTCGCAGATGTGGGACACAAGGTGGCACCTCGACACACATAAAAAGGGCTCAGCAGGAGCTCATGGGTCACACCGACCCCCATAGCTGAGACGTTAAATACAATGACAACTCGATTACCATTGGCAGTGGATGCCCTCAACATGCGCTCCTTGGAAATGGACAGCCAATTGACATTCTTTTAAAGATAGCGAGGCAGCTACATTAATCTGAAAAAACTGATTGTAGTAAGAACTAACAGTCCAGAATGTCAGGAACAAAAGTCATCTATCGATCACTGTATTTGTGGAAACATTATTGAAGTATTAGGCACCTTACCCAGTATTTTACATACAGTGATAACTGCACGGATACAGATTGAAAAAGGTTTGAGGAATCAAATGACAATTAAGCATTCAATGGATTGTATAAATGTGATTAAGGAAATGTGTAATACATTTGGTGGTGAAAGCCCTGTACAACACAGTAAAATACATTTGGGGAAAGCCCCTCTGAGTATTATCCCTCAGGCAGGGAAAGTGAGGTCCCCTTCACCATCGAAGGATTTTGTATACAGTAACTGTCCTGGTCCAGACTGAGCTACTCATCTTAAGGACGAACTGATAGTTGTTGAGGTCCAGCGGCAGCTGGAGAAGGAGCCTATGGAGAATAAACCAAAGGGTGAAGGACCCCAGCCTACTTTATAGAGAAAAAATAAAAAGAGAGTTAAGATACTCTTTACAAAAGACTAGAGCTTAGCCAATAGTAATTTGCTCGCATTTGATCTGGTAATTTACAGCTGTCAGAGCTGCTCCAGTCAGGAAATAAGCATGGACATCCCTGAAACTGTGTCCTTACATCGGCCTTTATCCTCGGAGCCAACAATGCCCATAACTGATCCGGGGAATGTACCCAAGACCACTGAGAATTAATCTGGACATGGTCCCTGAGGTGGCTGGACTTGGGGGAGTAAGTATGCTGAAATTAGACAATACGAGGAAGAACGTGGGAGTAGTAAACAGTAAGGCATATCAACACTCATTGTTAAAAAGTATGTAGCTATACAACATCAGCGTTCTGATTATACATTTTAGTCTTCATCCGCAATGAGTCGAGATGCTGGAACGCAATGCAACTTTAAATGGGTAAATCAGAATGTGCCCCCTACCAATCCAACAAATGAAAAGGGGAACTCAACTAGCCAGGTAGTAGCACCTGAATGTTCGTCTGCATAACCAGATCCAGCCCGGCCTCCTCTGCTGGCATGTAACGAACCTCCAAGGGGGTCCAGGCACAATGAACACAGAAGTGGACATAGTGAAGTGGGGGAACTGCATAAAAAAAGTTCATCCTCTCCTCATGAAAGGAGACTGGCTCAGCGGAATCATCACAAGACAAACTCAAGCCGAAACATAGGAACGGTAAACACTTCCGATGAACCCAAACGCATGGTTAGAGGTAGCAATTGTTTATGTACACTGTCTTGTTTAGGACGTACTAAATAAGCGAAAGCTGAGATGATGTTCTAAATCAGGAAAATCTTTCACCTCTTTTTGCAGCAATTCTAGCATTGAGCAAAATCCTGATGAGCCAATTTTATTGTGTTGCCCCTGCCCCACCTAACGCCACCATGGCTGGGCCGTATTTACAATACGGCGCACCATTGTGGTCGTTAGGACAATAGAGTTAACATTTTTGATGCTATTGTGGCGCTTTGCTGCACTAGCCTCAAAAACTTTGACGGTAGTGCAGCAAAGCACAGGGAGGCCCACTGATTACAATGGGTGCATCGTTTTAAGGACTGCTCTGAGGAGGCATTAAAAATGACAGAACAAATGGTGCTGTGAAATGTTGTAAATTTCACAGCGCCATGCTTTTGGGCCTTCCTGTGTCACAACACCTTGTTGCATACATTATGCCGGACGCAGGCAGAAAGTGGCTCAAGGGTTTACAAAGTGGCACAATGCAAGCTTTGCACCACTTTGTAAATAGGGCGCAGGAGAAAGGCCTTGTTACCGCCACCCTAACATAAGAGAAAAATTATGCTAGGGCAGCACAGGCTGGCACTAGGGGCTTCTAAATATGTCTATAGGAGTACTGGAAGTATGGAAAAGACTAAAGTAAGCTGCTACATACGTAAAACAGCAACCATAATAAATCTCAAAGAAAGAGATTTTCAGAATGGGATAGTGACATTAGTCAAGATTTCAACATTAGGGGGGTTATTACAACTTTGGAGGAGTTGTTAATCCGTCCCAAATGTGACGGATATACCACCAGCCGTATTACGAGTTCCATAGGATATAATGGACTCGTAATATGGCTGGTGGTATATCCGTCACTTTACCGTCACTTTTGGGACGGATTAACACCTCCTCCAAAGTTGTAATAACCCCCTAGGTGTTCTACTTCATTAAGATCTTCTAAATTCCTACAGACACCATTCCATGATGGGAGGAAACTCAATAATGGGAGCGTCCTAAGTAGCGCCTTGGGTGCACAGCAGTAAGCAAGAAAACAGAAGATCTCCTGATCTGTCTAGACATCAATGGTGAATGAGTTAGTGAACAGAGAACTGCAAGAAGGAACAGGTCCTAAAATTAGACAATTGGGGTTGACTTCCAGGAATTATTGTCTCTTCCTGAAACAAGCATTAGCTAGTTAAACACCTTGGAGGCAATGGACATGTGTTATCACTTCTATCCTAGACTATAGCAGGTGCAAATAAAGTCAAAGCTGATTCATAGCTAATTGGATAGGTACATAGATTTAATATAATTTCGAACATAGATTATGCTTTACAGTGGATATATTCCCCCTGATCCTGCTAGAAAAGTATTAACCCAGGAAATACTGTTCCTGCACTGGAACGATCAACAGCCGGTCAACCCTGATTGTGAATACATCTTAACTTGGGACCTTACTAAGGTACTCACTTTAGCATGCTTGTCGGTGCCAGTATTGGATTAAGATTATTAAACTGTTTCTTCAAGATCTGGGAATCGGTGGAAAATTCAGTCAGATCCTGCAGCAGTAGTGGTTTCTCCATGAGGGTGGGGGAGCATCGCCCCCCTCCACCTGCCACAAGCCACGGTAGATGTGAACAATAAAACAGCAAAGACATTATTTCATTATCATTTTCTTTTTCACAACATGTGCCGTAGCCGCAGCCTGCCCCGGATTTGGGAGAAATGAGGGGCGTGTCCTCTGCTGAATGGAGGACTAGAGCAGTGCTGGCCAGACCCTGCAAAGTGTGCATGCCAGTTTGGCTGGCAGACTTGCGCCACTCAAACTGACATGCACACTTTGAAGTTCTCCACCCGGCTGCCTTAAACAGCTGGGTGGAGACCAAGCACAGGCTTAAAAGGTCTGAAAGAGCGTCTAGCCAGCCTCTTCCATCCAATCCTGGCGCTGCTCTCATGCTTGCTAATAGCATGACAGCAGCACCTGAATTGCTTAGGGAGGGTTCCTCTTCCACTCGTGCTGGTCAGAGCCACAGATTACAAGGGCCACAGAGGACTCAGCCCAGGTATGTACATATAATATTGTTTTTAATTTTAATATAATGCATGCAAGTGTTTTTATTTTTTATGCTTGTGTTATGCTTGTGTTTTGGGATGCGGTGGGGCACTTTGAGAGAGGGAAAGATAGGGATGTACAATATGTCTCAGGCATGAAGCATAATACATCACTTACATTCCCACAGGTGCCCCAGCCAATGTCAGCGGAGAGAAGGTGCCACGACTGTCCAGTCCCCCAACAGAAGATGCCCCCAGTGATGACAGTAAGTCTGGACTTCAGGATCTGGATCAGCAACCTGGCCCATCAGGGACCACTGGTCAGTCAGTCACCCCAGCCCACACACAGTCCACCACAGAGCCTCCCCCATCAGTATCCAACACCACAGCACCCACCCAGCATTCCCACACCTCTGTCCCCAGGACACATCAATCAGCAGTGTGCCCACCTGTACAGGGACCCGAGTCCACACCTCGCCCCAAGACAATGAGGGACCTGGGGTCAGTAGCAGTGGGCACACCGTTCAGGGGACAGGGACCTAGGGCAACAGGGACACTGGGAGGACTGCCGTGCGCCAGGGGGAGGACAGGCCCAGGGAACCGACTCTCCAGGAGGCACTCGCTAATGTCCTGGGGGCCTACCAACAATCCCAGGACACGATGGGCCTGATCCTGAACAACATGCAGAAGAACAAGACCCTGCAGGAGGAACACCATCAGGAGATCAGGGAGGACTTGAAGGCCCTGAACACCACCATGATCTCTATAGCAGGGGTGCTGGCAGACATGACCAACATCATGAGGGAATGGACTGCACAGCAGCTATTGACTAGCTCACCACATCCGCTGCAGCTAGAGGACAGGAGGCCCCCCACAAGACCCACAGCCCACCAGCACCCCTCCTCCTGCATAAGGTGAACCACCCCACAAACGTTCTCTGTGACCCAGACAGAAGCCAGAGACACCTGCCAAGACCAAGACCACTGCCAGGAAATAAGACTCTCCTGATTGTCCCCCTTGTGTCCCACCCTGTCACCTTGCCCACTTTGAACTGCCTTTGCTCCCCTTCGTATGGCCCCTTGGACACTGGACCTATGCTATAAACACACTGGAACAATACCCTGGACTTTCCTCCACCATCACCCCATTCCATTGCACTTTTCAGTCACTTATTTGCACTACAATAAACACCCTTGAACACAATTTGAGTGACACTGTTTTGTGTGTTGAAAATGTGCATTTGAGGGAACAGTATCATCTAGTGCAAATGATCTGAACACTGTGATAGCATACAAATAATGACCTGTAACTGTCTGTAGTGATCACATCAGGACATTGTTTTCATATCACCAACATCTGGAAAATGAGAAGCCATAGGTGACAATAAGTTGAGATGCAAAGGAAGTGAATGCCATCATGCTAAAGCCGCACAGAAAAGATCAATAGTCAGAGTAATGGTCAGTTTCACTGTCTCACCTGTGTGTCATTGGAAGTATTGATGTATAACTGATGTTCTGTCGTCCTCATCCTCATCCTCTGCCTCCTCAATCTCAGTGTCCTCAGGATCCACTGCTGCCACAGAGTCCTCTCCAGTCCCCTCCTCCTGCACAAAAGGCACATTTCGTCTGAGGGCTAGGTTGTGCAACATACAGCATGCCACTACCATCTGGCAGACCTTTCTGGGTGAGTAGCACAGGGATCCACCTGTCAGATGGAGGCATCTGAACCTGGCCTTCAGGAAGCCAAAGGTCTGCTCGATTATTCTTCTGGTTCACCCATGTGCCTCCTTATAACGGTCCTCAGCCCCTGTCCTGGCATTCCTCACAGGGGTCAGGAGCCAGAGTTTGGGTAGCCAGAGTCACCTCCAAGTACTGAGGGACAACATTTAGCATTACACAATCCTATGGGGATAATTCCTGAAGGCATACACTGACATACAGTGGGTGGGGACCCTGGCTCACCTATTAGCCACACCCTGTGCCTCTGTAGTTGGGCCATCACATTTGGGATGTTGCTATTCCTCAGGACAAAGGCATCATGCACCGACCCAGGATACTTGGCAGTGACGTGGGAGATTTAATGGTCTGCCAGGCACACGATTCGCACATTCAGTGAGTGGAAACTCTTACGATTCCTGAACACCTGTTCATTCTGGCAGGGGGACAAGCGCAACATGTGTATCATCAGTCGCCCCAATAATATTGGGGATATGCCCCATTGCATAGAATACTGCCTTCACAGTGGCCAAATCGTCCCCCTGGGCGAAAGCAATGTAGCTGCACATGTGTTTCACCAGGGCACACAAAATCCTTGCCAGCATGATTGAAAACATTGGCTGTGACATTCCAGCTGCCAAGCCCACTGTCACTTGGAAAGAACCAATTGCCAGGAAACGGAGCACTGATAGCACTTGCAGAAGAGGGGGGATCCCAGTGGGATGACGGATAGCTGATATCAGGTAAGGCTCCAATTGGGCACACAGCTCTGTGATTGTGGTCCTGTTCAGTCTATAAGTCAGTATAATGTGCCTGTCCTCCAGTGTAGCCAAGTCCACAAGGGGTCTGTACACGGGGGTTCGTCTTCTCCTTCTATTCATCCGCAGCAGTAGGTATCTAAGGGACACAAGAGTGAGTAGGCTGTCACATTTGAACAATGGAACCACCACCTCATTGTACATAGTTCATTTATGTGATGGGACAGTGGGAATGGTTTGGTATGGGCAAATATAGGCAGTGACGCAGTCAAGGTTAATCTCATCGTTGTCCACCACCATGAAATGGTGACCACCTGTCCTGTATGTAGGGACAGGTGGAAGTGAGGTAACTCCGCCGACATTGGGCGTCATGGAGGAAGGCGGTCTTGCACCGCCGTGCAATTCCTCATTGGATAATATGGGGCTCTATAGAGAACAGTGGCCAATGGGGATCTGCGCTGGTGGTGATGGTGTACACTGCCACCAACATGACCGCCATTTTCTATCTGATTCCACACTTGTTTCCTGACCCTCAACAGGAGAACACCTACACTGTGTGTGCTGTTGTGACCTGTGTCTGGAACCTACCAGGGCCTGTGTGACCGGGGAAAGGGCTCCTGCCTTCACTGCGGAGGAATTGGAGCGATTGGTGGATGGGGTCCTACCCCAGCACGGACTGCTGAATGGGCCTCCAGACCAACAGGTGAGTACACTTTGGGCACAATACATGTGGGAAGGATGCATGGAGATGTGTGTGCAAGCATCGTGTCATGGGGGGGAATGTCATGTGGTGGTGTATATGATGTGCGCAGGCGATGTGTGTGCCAGTGGTGATGGAAACAGGATTGGTGGGCCATATGTGTGACAGGCTGGATTGTATGTGCAATGGTGTCCTCCCGTCTGTATCACCACTGCAGGTCAGTGCCCATCAAAAGAAGGGATTATGGCGTGCCATTGCCAAGGACGTGCGGACCCTGGGGGTCTATGGCAGGCAGAGCACCCACAGTCGGAAATGGTGGGAGGACCTGAAACGCTGGGCACGGAAGACTGCGGAGGCCCAGCTGGTGATGGCCTCCCAACGAGGAAGGGGTGCGCGTTGGAACCTGACCCACCTGATGCCCACATACTGGCAGTGGGCTACCCAGAGCTGGATGGGTGCTTGAGGGCATCACAACAGCCACAAGGGGGTGAGTACAGTGGCCGTAACAACAATAATTTGTAGATGGCATGGGATCCGGGTGGTGGGTGTCAGTTAGTGGGTGCCCCTTAATGCCAGGCCAGACATTGCAGCTTGATCCAGCTCATGGGTAATGGTTGAAAGGGAAAACAAGGAAACATAGCTAGGTTGCACTCCATGTCAGATAGGGCTTAGTGGGTTCCAGGAGGGGTGCAGTTGGTGGTGGTTGGCCCTCATCTTGCTGTGGAATATAGCCTATTGCTTGGCAGTGCAATGCATAGTGCTAAATCCTGATCCCCGTGTGTGACGATACTGTGTATGCCTTCTGTGGTGTTGGTGCAGTAATTGACCTAGTGCTCCCTTTCTCTCTCCCCCCCTTTTGTCTTCTGTCATCCTGTCCATGTATGCATTAGCATTGTCTGGCGGAGGAGCAGGGGCACTGGTGACAGAGGGAGCTGCATCCCACAGGACCCAGGAAGCAGAGTCCACCGAAGCTGAGGGAACCAGTGGGATGGAGGGCGAGGGGAGCACCACGGCGGAGACAGAAGGTGACAACACTGACTCAGATACCTCCTCCGATGGAAGCTCCCTTTTGGTGACGGACACCTCTGGGACCACCCCAGCTGCAGGTACAGCTGCCACCCCCGTACCAGCACCGCCCTCCCAGTAGCCCCGAGTTGCCCATGCCCGCTCACCCAGGAGGGTGAACATCTCCTTCACCCCAGGTGCCTCAGGCCCTGCCCCAGTGATCCCTGCTGCCCTGAGTGAGGAGGCAATTGACCTCCTGAGATCCATCTCTGTAGGGAAGTCAACTATTGTGAATGCCATCCAGGAGCTGGCATCCCAGATGCAGCAATGCAATACATTCCTGGAGGGCATCCATGGTGGATTGGCGGCCCAACATAGATCGATTGAGGATCTGGCCTCCTCTCTGATGGCAGCCATTGTCCCTGTTCCTACTGTCCCCCTCCAACTACCACTTCCCAGTCTCCTCAACCCCAACCCCTCCCATGCACACATACAGACGAGCATGCACACAAGACATCACACAAGAGTAGCACAGTCAAAAACAGGCACCACACTTCAGCCCACAAGCATGCAAACACCAGACAGTAGCACACACAACCACATCCACTGTCTCCACTGTCTCCGCCTCCTCCACCTACCTCACAGTCACATCCACACTCACACCTGCATGCACTGCATCAACATCCACCACCAGCATCACCACACCAAGCAGCACACACACCTCACTAGCAGACACCCCCACAACATCCATGCACGCGTCCCCTGCGTCCTCTCCCATGCTGTCTGTCTCCCCTCCTAAAGGACGCAAACGCAATCACTCAGACACCCAACAGCCACCCACCTCACCCACGCACACTGCCCATGCACCTGCACCCAAGTCCACCTCCAACAACCACTCCCTTAACCTCAACTCCCACCCCCCTCCTTCACCCCGCCCCATGGTCCCTAAGAAGCTTTTCCTTGCCCAACTTGACCTCTCCCCTTCCCTCCCCCTTCTGTCCTGCCCGAAAGAGCAGTGTCCCAACGACCCAGCCCAGCACTTCAGCCAAACAGTCCACGGAGGAGGCAAGACAGTGATGGATCCCACTCCACCAGCCAGGAAGGGTAAGGATCCCACACCCCCTTCCATGAAGGGGAAGAAGCCCTCAACTCCTGCCATGAGGGGGAAGAAGCCCTCAACTCCTGCCTTGAAGGGGAAGAAGGCCTCGACTCCTGCCATGAATGGGAAGGAGGCCGCACCTCCTGCCATGAAGGGGAAGAAGCCCTTGACTCCTGCCATGAACGGGATGAAGCCCTCGACTCAAGCAGAGGCTGGCAGGGTGACTCCACCAGTGGTCACGGAGCCCTCACCTCCAGCTGAGGCAGTGCAGCCCATTACTCCTGCTGAGGCTGCACCTTCACCTGCTGAGACAGTGCAGCCCACACCTCCAGCAGAGGCTGCCCAGGAGGCACCGTCACCTGCTGACACAGTGTAGCTCTCACCTCCAGATGAGACAGTGCAGCCTCACCTCCAGCAGAGGGCATGTAGGCCACCCTCCTGATACTGCTGTACAAGAAGCCCCTTCCAGAATCAGTGGGCAAGTCACCCCCCTGAGAGACTGTGACCTTGCACTCCCCAACACAGAGAAATGGGCGTGGAGCCCCCTCCAGAAGCAGTGGGCAAGTCATTCACCTGAGAGACTGTGACCTTGCACTCCCCAGCACAGAGAAATGGGCATGGAGCCCACTCCAGAAGCAGAGGGCAAGTCACCCACCTGAGACACTGTGGCCTTGCACTCCCCAGCAAAGGATAATGGGCATGGAGCTCCCTCCAGAAGCAGTGGGCAAGTCACCCACCTGAGAGACTGTGACCTTGCTGTCCCCAGCACAGAGAAATGGGCATGGAGCCCCCTCCAGAACCAGTGGGCAACTTTCTGACTTCGGTTGAGGTGCCCCCACCCCGATTCCCCTGAGGTGCCTGCCCACTTGCAAAATTATGCCCCTGCAGAGTTCTGTGCAGATGAAGTCAGGAAACAAGTTGGGCCTTGGACTGCGCCCTGTGGGCCCTTTGTACTTTGGGCTGGGCATTGTCCCTTTGTGGATATTTGTACATATCTCTTTTTATCCAATTGGTTCATTTGGTGGCTCTTCCCATTCAATACATTCTCATTACTGCCTTCTTGTTGTCCTTGCATTATTATGCCATGTGTCGTGTATCATTGGTTTATGTCCGCAGCTGGTTGTCTGTATGGTGTGTGTGTGCCTATTGTGTGTTGTGCATGTGTGTGTCACTGTCCTTTTCCCCCTCCCTCCCTTGTGTGCTTGGCAACTGTACTCATCGTCGCAAGGCTTTTGATGATGTTGGTTCCACCCTGGAAATCGTGGCAGTGTACTGTGTCGTGATGTGGTGGGCAGTACTTTGTCCCCCGCCTGGCTGTTGATGGCGACCGCCGGCATGTGTGGTGTTAACACCCTGGCGGATGGTGTGGTACATTGGCTGTCTATGGGAGTTCTCACCGCCATGGTCATAATTTGGCAGTAATTACCGCCGGCCTGTTGGCAGTATTTCAGCCGCCTTATCACTCACCGCCAATGTCATGATCACCACCTACATCTCTAATTGGGCAATTACTCTTGCTAGTAAGGTATTCTGGAGGCGTATCCATCATCTAGATGCATCCCAAGTTGTAATAAATAACATCAATGCAAATACCTCTGTAAATTATTTGTCACGGTTATATTATGATGAATTGATCCTGAAGACATCCGAACTTCAATCTACAAACATAACAGATGAATGAGCAATCTACAGAAATGAAGACAATAGCAGTAGCACCGCCGTCAGCAGCAGCACCGCCAGACACCAATCACACTCTCTCAATATCAAAAACAGAGACTTTAAACTCCGTTCCTCTCTTAAGAAGTCGTGCTGCATGAGTCCCAAATGGAGTGCCCATGGCAGTTTTTTAGCACGACAATAAATTCTGAAGAACTTCTGTATTTTTCCTATATAAAGCCACTCTAGCCACCAAACTTATTTCAAATAATTGGCGGGGCTCAGTACTGAAGTTCATTCATAAAAAGGGGTCTGGAAACAATCCTCAGAATTACAGAACTATAGCTCTCCTAGATAATGATGGTAAGTCCTTTGCTAGAATGTTAGTGACAGAACTTGAAGAGTGGGTAACCAATCTTAACATCCTACCGACCTTTCAATCTGGTTTCATAAAAGGCTGTGAAATCTTGGACAACCTGACCATCATTAAATTGTTTGCTAAGAAAGCAAAATCCCATGAAAAAACTCCCCTCTATGTATGTTTTCTTGATTATGGTGTCCCGTTTGACAGGGTTAACCATGGAATCTTGTGGCGAAAGGAATTGAATATCCTAGAGCTCCTGTTTAACGCAATTAGACTTCTCCATACTGACACATAGGTAAGTGTAAATTGGGGGGATGGTTTATCAGTGTCCAAAACAATTGGAACCAATTAGGCCTGAAACAAGGCTGTGTTTTAGCACTGCTATTTAACATTTATGCAGCTGATCTACTACCAATGTTTGAAATAAAAAACAACCCCATACTCTTCAGAAGTACATCAAGATAAGAAATTAAAGTTCAAACTGTCAAAAACAAAGATTGTGAAAATGTTTATACTAAGACTAAGTATAAATGGAAGATCAATTAAAATCTACTATTGATTCTTATCTCTATCTATACTTTTATGTTACATTTAAATGTCAGCTCAGTGCTATGCATCCACGTGTGCTACTTGCAAAACTAGGAAAATCAACAGGCATATAAATAGCCCTATAGGAAACTGTAAATTAGACATATTTAGAGTAAAGTTAGAACCAGCAATTCATTACGGGTCCTCAGTTTGGGACGATACGTTTCATGAAGACCTTGTGAAATTGTAATCTGGTGCAATTAGGACTCTGTTTGGAGCACCTAACAGCTCACCAGTGAGTCAGCTCAGGCTGGCATTTGACATGATTAACTTATCAAGTGCATCAGCCCTACAATTCATTAAACAGTGCTGTAGTCTCAGGAAGGAGCCTGGGATTCATTAAATAATTTCATCTAGAAAGAGTAGGAGAGGGACCCTGAATTATACACTGACAATGGCATTGCCTACCTTGAGAAAATTCTAAGAGAATTTCATCTAATGGACTGTGGGGACAAATAGATTGCATATCCCCTTTTCAAAATCCAAATACAGTTGGTGGTAAGGGAGTACTCTTATAAGCAGGATTTTGAGGCACTGGACAAATTACTCAGAACATAGCTTCTCATATCAACTTACACCTCACCTCCTCCCCAGCCTTACATTGTTTTGAACATGAAAGTTGGTACGCAAGAAAAATATATTAGATTGAGGGGTTCGCTATTGCCACTCACAGCTTTGGTATCTTGGAAATTCAGGCCCTCATTATGAGTCTGGTGGACCTTGGACTCGATGTGGTGGTCTGACTGCTGCCAAAGCCATGCACTTGACATGGGCAGTGCAGAAGCCCCCATGGGCAGCCCAGTCACACTTTTCACAGTCTGCTAGGCAGATATTGAAAAGCTGTTGCACCCTATGCACTGCAACATTGCCGCCAGCTCGATTAAGAGTTGGCATCAATGTTGTGGGCTGTTACCTGCTGGGCCAGCAGGAAACTCATAATAGGGGCCGCTGGAATGTCACAGCACTGGCGGTGACCTGACCATAGGACTTTGGCGGCCTTCTCTGCCCGCCAAAGTAAAAATGAGGGTTTCAATGTCTTATGCCAATGTTATCGAGGGTCTGTATATTGCCAGGAGTCCCTTGCAAATCTTATCTGTCTCTATCCACACATTATGCATCTTAGAAGAAAGTTTCTTCTTCCATGTTTTGATCGGTTGAGTGTAAGAACTAATAATGAAACAATGAATGTTGGTTTGCAGGGCATTGAGCAACAGCTAATCTGTTGATTGCTTAAGTCTCTGGATTTAGCAATAACTGAACTACAGCATATGAATTTGGCTCTAGACTGCTCCCCGTGTTCACAACATCAATCTCCTTTTGACCATGGTTGAGGGTCATTTTGCTAGTGGTAGACTTGGAAAGAGCTAAAATGTTATATGTTGCACTAATGATAATTGATAGATTTACATAAGTTCATGCTACTTTGTTCTTATGGGTTTGACACAGTGAGTTGGTTTTAAATATAAGTCTGAGGACGAGTTTCAGGCAACAACGATCCACGAAACATAAGTGAGGTGTCTATTTCTAGTTCGGGGTTGCTATCCTACCTGATGCAGAGAGATAGTTCTGAAAGTTGTTGATTGAAATAGATTTGAGACTGAATGAAGATGAATCACCTGTGTATTTTAGCATGTAAATGTAAATGGGTAATGATCTATCCTGTGATGTTTTTTGCTAGTGGTAAACTTGGCAGGAGTTTGTTATATATTGCAATTGATACATTTACTTAAACACATGGCACTTTGGTTTTTAATAGTTTGACAGACTCCAATCAATCAATCAGTTTTGGTAAAGCACGGCTACTCACCTGTAAGGGTCTCAAGGTGCTGGGGGGAGGGGTGGGACCTCATCCGAACAGCCACATCTTTAGGTTCTTTCTGGAGATGGTGAACGACGGGCTTTGTCTGAGGTGCAGGGGGAGGTTGTTCCAGCTCTTTGCTGCAATGTAGGTGAAGGATCGTCCTCCAGCAGTGGTTTTGTGGATGCAAGGGATAGTGGCCAGGGCCATCTGGGCGGAGCAGAGGGATCTGGTGGGGGTGTGGAAGGAGATGCAGTGGTTCAGGTAGGCTGGTTCTGCATTGTGTATGGCCTTGTACATGTGCGTGAGTAGCTTGAAGGTGATTTGCTTCTCGACCGATAGCCAATGCAAGGTCCGCAGGTGTTGGGAGATGTGTTCTCAGCAAGGGAGGTCCAGAATGAGTCTGGCGGCAGCATTCTGGATGATTTGTAGTTTTTGGATATTTCTAGTTGAGGTGCCGGCGTAGAGGGCGTTGCCAAAGTCGAGCTTGCTAGTGACCAAGGTGTGGGTGACTGTCCTACGACAGTTTGCTAGGATCCATTCTGAAGTTTGCAGAGTGTGTACTAGCAGGAGGAGACGACTGAGTTTACCTGGCGGGTCATGGATAGGGAGGAGTTGAGGATGATTAGGTTGCAGGTGTGCTCAGTTGGTGCAGGGGGGAGCTGAGTGATGTGGGCCACCAGGAGTCGTCCCAAGCTGAGGTGGCTTTTGCGAAGAGGATGAGCTCAGTCTTTTCAGAGTTGAGCTTGAGGCAGCTTTCTCTCATCCAGGAGGCAATGGGTTCCATTCCAGAGTGGAATTTTTATTTGTCCATGTCCGGGTCTTCTGTGAGGGAAATGATGAGTTGCGTATCATCAGCATATGACACAATGTTCATACCGTGGCTTCTGACGATGGCAGCAAGAGGGGCAATGTATTCGTTGAACAGTGTGGGACTCAGTGAGGATCCTTGGGGGACTCCGCAGTTGACTCCTGTGGGTCTAAAAGTGTAGGGCAGGAGTCTGACCCTCTGTCAGGTCTCTTCCGTGGATTCCTATATCATGGAGTCTGGTGCGCAGAGTGCTGTGGGAGACCATGTCGAATGCTGCTGAAAGGTCGAGGAGTATCAGTGCTGGGTGTGGCTGCGGTCTCGGATCTCGTTGTTGGCTGCCAGGAGGGCTGTCTCCCTGCTGTGGTTGCTGCGGAAGCCAGACTGGGAGCTGTCCAGGGAGTTGTTGGCCTCGATGAAAGTCCGTAGTTGTACGTTGACTGCTTTCTCCAGAACATTGGTGGGGTAGGGTAGCAGCAAGATGGGCAGAAATTCTTTAGTTCTGATGGGTCGGCCAAAAGTTTCCTCAGGAGAGGGCATATTTCAGCATCTTTCCAGTATTTAGGGAAGGTGCCAGTGTTGATGGAGCAGTTGATTGTGTTCCAGAGCTCAGGGGCGATGGATGCACTGGCTCTGATGTATATGTGGTGCAGGCAGTGGTCCGTGGGGGCTCCAGAGTGGGCTCTGTTCCTGATGCTGACTGTTTTCTATGTGGTGAGCATGGACCAGCTGTGGATGGTCTGGGTGGGTTCTGAGGGGGTGGGTTGGCCACAGGTTCCAGTGCCAGGATTTTCCGGGAGGGAGCTGTCATAGATGTCCTGGATCTTGTGGTGGAAAAATGTGGTGAGTTTCTCACAGAGGTTCTGTGACAGGGGATGATAGCGGCTTTGAAGGGGAGGATCTGTGAACTTGTTGATGACTGAGAAGAGTTCCTTAGTGTTGTGTGCGAAGGAGTTGATGCGCTCCAGGAGTGCATCCTTCCTTGCGTTCTTAATTTTTCATCAGTGGGCGGCTCTGAATGAGGTGAGGTCTTTGCTGGTTTGGCTGTTCATTTTTTCTCTAAACGTCGGTGGGTATGCTTTAATTCTCGTAGCTTGTTGATGAACCAGCTGGCTTTCTTAGGTATGCATTTGGCCGTCGTCAGACGGAGGGGGGCTAGAGTGTTGGTGCATTCGGTGATTCATGCGTTGAGACTGTGCACTGCTGTTTTGGCATCATCGGAGGGAGGGATTTGATGAGCGATGAGGTGAGTTGCTTGTTGGTGATTTCGTTCCATTTCCTGTGGGGGATCCTTGGGGTGCGGGTGTGGCTGCAGGGTGCAGTGATTGTGAAGTATATGCAGCGGTGGTTGGTCCAGTCTGGGGTGGGGATGGTCTCGATGGTGATCAGGTTGCTTGAGGTGAAGATAGGGTCATGTGTGTGTACTGCGATGTGTGTGGGTGCGGAGACCAGCTGTCTGAGGCAAGGGTGTCGAGGTTGTTGAGTAGAGCGGTGGTGTTTGAATCTGCGCGGTCCACGAGGTGGAAATTCAGGTCGCCAAGGAGGAGGTGGTTGTCTAACACCAGGGCCTGGTGGGTAGCGATGTCTACAACGTCGTCTTTGAAAGCTGGGCGTGGCCCGGGTGGCCTGTACACCAGGGTGCCGTGGATGGAGGTGTCGTGGTTGGAGTGGAACATGAAGTGAAGGTGTTGAATGGTGGAGCATTGTTCTTCTGGGATGGCCTTCGCAAGCAGTAAGGACTTGACACACAGTGAGGATAGTGAGGAGGCGTGTCCTCCACACGGGCGGGAGGGCCGGTCCCTCCTTGGGATGCTGTATCCATCGGTAATGGCAATGGTGATGTGTGGTTCCGAGGTTGGGTTGGTCCAGGTTTCGGTATGGAAGGCGATGTCCAGTTGGGCGGTGTCAATCAAATCCTAGAGTTCAGTGGTGTGTTTGTGGAGGGAGCAGATGTTCAGGAGCAGGCAGTTGATGGGGTTGTGGAGGTTGTTGGTATTTTTGTGTGCGGAGAGTACCTTCATCTTTTAGAGGCTGGCGCTGAAGTTGCAGTTCCTGCAGGTGAAATGTCTGTGGGTGTCCTTGGGGGAGATGATGCAGCAGTTGCTGAGACGCGTGGAGTTGAGGCGGAGGAGGGTCTCAGAGTCATAACGAAGGCAGGCCAGGGGGTGGTTTAATGGAGATCCAGAGTTCCTGGTGCTGGGCGCGGTCCGGGTGCGGACGGGGGAAAAAAGGGCTTGCCTTTAAGAAGGCGGATGGGGGGAGCGGTCAGCTGGGAGGCAGGATGGTGGGAAAGGTGCTTCGCGGGGAGGGGGCAGAGGAAAGGAGGAGAGAAAGGTGAAAAAAAGGAAAAACAAGAGAAAAAAGGCAGAAAAGGAAGAATGTAAGAGCGGCAGAGAGAAATACTTACTTGTAATGGCTACTAGACCACCAGGGATGAGGCACAGGGAGGAGTCTGTGGGTGGAGGAGGGCCTCGAACTGAGAGTCAGGAGACTCTCAGTTCGTCTCAGGCAAAAGGTAGAGACAGCAGCAGCCAGAGGAGCTGGGGAGGGCAGCAGACGCATCCTCATACATTTCCCAAAACCCCCCAATGAGTTGGGGTTTTTGGGAAATGTATGAGGATGTGTGCAAGGGCCCCATGAACCACAGAACATAAGTATAGGTTGCTCATGTATTTTACCATGCATGTCATTTCCTGTTATTATTCTGATTTTACAAAAGGTACATTGTTTATGCATTTTAAAATGTACACTATGTTTTGCTCACTGCCATGGTTTTTATTAACCACACAATCAAACAAAAATTCTGAAACACTATCAGCCCTAAACGAGAAGAAATGGGGCCACTCTGTTTAGTACTTATTACTTTTATGGCACTGGTCTCTTCAGAGACTCTCTGATCCTCTGGTTTCAGCTGTGCTCTCCTTCTTTGTCCACTTCATGCATCCACTCAGCGGGGATTAAGGCTAATTCTGTTTTGGCTCAGGCCCCCTTGCCAGCTGGTCCTCATTACCACAGAAGCACAGACCTCTGTGAGGAGTAAACAGCGGTGCTTGTGTTTGTGCTCAGAGAAAACCACATCTCACTTCCCATCTCGTATCCTCCAATTTATACCATATTTCTGTGGCTCATTTTGGGCCAGATGTATGTAGTATAATGTTTGTGATTTCCTAATAGTGAATATTAGCGATTTGCTATTAGGAAATTGCTAACTGTGATGTGCGGCAGTGTGCTTGACACTGTTAGCGAGTCGCAGTGGGTCGCATATGGACCTGCCTCATAAATATTCATGAGTCAGGTTGCAATTTGCGGCCTGTTGGGAATGGCTGCAATCACAGGGATGGTGGCCTGCTGGGGTCAGCAGTCCCCCATGTCTGTGATTGATTTTAAATAAAGCAATCTTTTTTTGTAATGCATCCTTTTTTCTTAAAATAAAACGAGATGCACTACACAAGGAAAACTCAAACATTTTCTTTTGATTTTTTAGGAGTACGCAGTGGTCCGGTGGTCCATGGGACCACTGCCTGCTCTTAAAAAATGCTTGCACCACCATTCGCAAAGGGGAAGGGGGCTCTTGAGGATTCCTTCCCCTTTGTGAAAGGCTTACCACCAACTTGAAATTGGTGGTAACTGCAAATGTTTTGCGACTGGATTCCGTCACACAACATTCTTACGTCCCCCTTCGACTCGCTATTAGGAAGGGATGCCCTTAACAAGCCACTTCCTAATAGCGAGTCACAATCCCTATTTTGCAAGTTGGTAACAGGTTACAGACTTGCAAAATAGGGATGGTACATAGGAAACAACTTTTTACCGGTTGTAAATGGTCCAATGGGCCATTTGAGACCAGCAAAAGACCTTCACACACCTGGTCCTTTGTTCTCCTTCATCACTTGTTGCATGAACTTTGTTCACAACAAAATATAGCACAGCAGTCTCCCTTTCTAGTTGTATACAATCTTTCATGCACACAAAGTTATTTGCATGGAGTTCCAGGGAGCACTTGTATGCAAACCAATGCCCCTCTCCTTCTTTGCCTGCAATTTTGTATTGCTCACATCAAAGTCCAAGGCGATATACTAGTTCAGTTGAAACAGTGTAAAGAGGACTTTCTTGTCCTTCTTTGGAGGTTGTGTGAATGAAGTCCTGGAGAACATATGACCAAGGCCCCATCCATTCTATCTTTGTCCAACGTTTCTCATTTGAGATTACGCGCACTGGCGCTTTATTATTGATTTATATTTTTTGGATTGTTATGTACTGTGAACTTGATCCATGGGTATTCAAGAACTTTACATAAGAAGCGGACATTACACATGTTTTTAAGGTATTGGAGTTTAAGAGACTTGCCCAGAATCATGAGATGTTTGGGCAAAGCCAGGATTTGAACCTGGCTCCCCATCTCCAATGGCAACAGTTTTACTCCCTAGGCCACATATTCACCTCTAAGTGTAGCACTGTTGTCTTTCCACCAAGAGGGAGCAGGGCCACTCACTGTCCACACACAGAGTAGCCTCAAACCCACATCTTACCTGATAACAGTGTACACACACACATATATATATATATATATATATATATATATATATATTGCACAATGCAACTCACCAAACTGACTTGTAGCTTGTAAAAATTGGCAGTATTAGTTGCAGAGGATAAAAACCCACCTCAAATAATAATCACAATCCTTGTCAGGGTAAGCACAATAGTCACTAAATAAATCAGTGCTTAAACCTCTGGTAGTTTTACACAAGGCTTGTCAGGCTTAACTTAGAGGCAATGTGTAAAGTATTTATGCAGTACTAAAACAGTATTAAACTTGAAATGTAAAACAATAAAATATCCAAAATGAATTAGACAAATAGAGAAACATTTATTAGACAAAACAACACCAAAAGTACAAAACTCCAAGAAGATGATCCGAGATTATGATTTTTTAAACGTTTTACTAAAAAATAGCATCAACAAGCCAAAGGTACCAATGATAGTCAATAGTCGTGGTGGAACAGGACTTAGGAGCAATTCGACACTGACCGCAAGGGAGCTAAAATCAAATGCACCAACTAGGTTTTTCCTGGTCAAATAGTTACTTTCTGAATGTAGTCCTTTAAGTCCCAATCCACCACAGGAGTACACTTTTAAAGCCCCACATGACCTCAGGAGGCACGTAGAGACTCACAAGTTGACAGGTAATAGCTACATCAGGCCCCTAGCCTAATCAGCTGGGCAGTTGCAGGAAAATATCTCTTGCAGCTTGTGTTCCTGTAACTTTAAAAGAGGTCAGCCTTATGATCTTTGGAATCCACTTCTGTTTCCTGGGAACAAGAGGCAGAGAAGGTCCAGTCTTCACAGTTCTTCTCAGATCACAGACAGCAGGACAATCCATCCTCTGCTCTTCTCAGGTCCAGAGTATGTTCTGAATGGGTGCCTGGAGCTGCCACAATTATGCCTGGCACAAGTCAGTGGATGGCAATGATCCCTGAGACACTCTAACCAATAGGGTAAAGGTTTCCGGGCCTAACCCTACCCACTTTGGTGATTTTCAAGATGGTGGAAAACTTGGCAGCATTCAACATGGGCTCTGAGGGCTGCAGGTGTGTGTGGGAAGCATACTAAGGTAATGCTAGTGTCCTCCCACATTTAACACCAAAATTCAGTTGGAGGCAGTCCTTGTATCCCCCAGAAACTCAGGGACAGAAGTCTGACAGAAAAAGAAGCTGGCCTTTCAACAAACAGGCAGTGAAAATTCAAGAGCTGTTTAGGTATCCTCTCCTCACCCCTTTGAAATGCGCCTCAACTGTTATATGTAAACGTCCAGCAGACCTGTCCCTGTAATAGCAGAATGTGGCCCACTGTAACTGGAGCCTGACTGGCAAGGTGGACAAAAGACGGGTCAGGCCTAGGTTTTATCTGCCTGTGACAGGAGAGGCCCCCTTTGAAATGTAACTAGTCTTAGACAACAGCCCCTAAGCCACCCTGTCAAAAGAAGACCATCACCTGACCATGTCCATGCCTATGCCCATGCCTTTTGTCCTCTCTCTGGGAGCAATATGCATGCAGCCCCGGGAAGCCATCCGGGGTCAGGTGTCACTGGACACATTGTACCACAAACCCACCATCTAAGAAATTATGTGACTTTATGTCTCTGCATTCATAACAAGTACTTCCATCTGTATTTTAGTTATGATGTTTGTTGATTGTGTTTATTTTTCTGGAACCCATGTTCCGGGAGGACTGTTGTGTCCATAGCTGAAAAAGGCATCTTGACAAGACCTCATTTGAATTAGTACAATATTGGTATGACCCACATGATATCATAAAACAACTAAACAGTGAAAGCACAAACCTTATTCAGTCTTTGTACAAAATTAGATACAATGTGTGCAGGGGATGAAAAAGGGCCTCCACCCCTGTTGGTGAGGTAGGCCCTTTGTCATGGGGGTGCTCAGCCACCTGTGATCTTTGCCATGAGTGTCTGCTAAATTGTGGGAGTGGACCTCTCTGTGCATTTCTTGAGGGTGGGGGCCTCAAGTTCTTTATGCCCTGAGTGTGTGTGCATCATTGTAGAAAGTCACACCCATACAAGTGTAACCATAGTTCCTCAGTACTGAGGGCATAAGTCAGTTGTGGTTGCAGATAGACAGAATTCCCATACTAATTCTATTCTGGATCTTATATTTTTTCCTGGCTTTAGAACTCTGTGCATTTTACACCTACTAATCAATACTAAAGTGCTTGTGCTCCTCATTTAAAAATGGCTGAATTATCATAACTGACATATTTACCTTGCCTTTGAGTCTCTATTATATATTGCAAAGTATATCAAGGTTCTAGAAGTAAAATGCCATGAGTGGACTGCAGCATCTATTGTGCCATCCATCCCAGTTACAGTACAAACTCTTCAGGCCAACACTGAATGGTCTCACTCTAGCAGTGTAAAAACTGCAATTCTTGCAATTCTACCTATCAAAATAAACCCTTTTGACAGGTCAAAGCCTCCCTTTTAATGTATTAACAAGACTCCTCTGTGTGCTCTGTAGCACACATGGCAGAGTGCATGTATTTAAAGGTAGGACATGTAAAACTGCAATGGTAACTTAACTTTGCAGTAAATCACACCCCAAAACTATTTTGCACTGTGGCAGGCCTAGCTGTCCTAATAAAAAAAAAACATACTGCAGATTAAAATTCTAATAATGTATTTTAGGATTGAGACTAGCTAGAAAACTAAACAACTGTTTTTTAATAGTATTAGCAATTCAATTCAATTGTCAAGTCAGATTTTGTTACATTTTTAGAAAGTTACCATTTCCTTGCCTGAAGCTCCTGGAGGCTAATTTGCATTTGCTCTGCAACTTCTCCCAGATTTGGATTGTATTTGAATAGATTAAAAAAAATTATGAAATGCCTCCCAGGAGCTGCACAATAAGACACTGCGATCAACATGTTACCTGATTTGACAGGGATAACTCCTTTAAACTGAGCAGAAAGTTGGCGGCAATGAAAATCCTTTTTGACATTAGATTTGTCAAATCCTGCTTGAGTGTCAAATCCTGCTTGACTGCCCTGCTGAGCTTACATAAAACATAGGACACACTTGAAAAGAAGGAAACAGGGTGCCAAGACAGTTCTTGTGTATCCACAGTCTGGCTCCTGGAAAATCCTGCTTTTGTCCTACAGGTTTCTGCATCTGGGTTTATTGAGGGTACTGTGGTCACTGAAAATGTTTGATGTTTGATGAGAGGACACTAGGGTTACCATAGTACACTCCCCATACACCACCAGCCATAGCCTAAGGCTTTTGCGATCATGAAAATGCCCAAAGTAGGAAAGGTCGGCACTAGGAACATTTATCCCTATTGGTTAGGGCATGCCCTGAAGTCATTCGTACCCACTAGTAAATGCTAGGCATAAATATGGCACCTACAGGAACCCACTTCAGACCACTCCGGACCTGTAGAAGACCACAAGAGAATTGGACCTGCCTTTTTTGACCAGCAAGGACACCTGAAGTAAGGACTGGACCTGCTCACTTTTCACCCCTAACCCAGAGAGACGGCGGGTAGCCCCTGCTTGTACTATGCCCGACCCCCCCAAACATGGTCTGACACACAAACTATAATTCACCATTGGCACATCAATCGTCACTCTTTATCACTTTTAGGTTTACTTACACTGTTGTCAGAGATGCTTTGGTCATATGTCAAAGTGACAACAATGTTAAATGTGTTTCATTTGAGTATGGTTAGAAAACACACACACATACTTAAACACTTTCCCTTTTTGTGCAAGTTATTGCTTGATGCAGAAGTTCTGGGAGTGCAGATAAATAATTCATATTTTCTGCCTGCTTTGACTACATAAAAGTGGGATGCTACTGACCCACTTGTGTTTCCAGTTTTAAGTTCTCTTTCACCAAGGCATTGAGTGTTCTGCACAGTAGTCAAAGAACTGTTGTGCATCCAGATCTGGATTCTGTCTGGCAACCAGATTCCAAGGGCTGATGGGACAACATCATCTGAAGACTTGCCTTGCTGGAAGAAGCTGATTGTCAGACCGAAACACATAGAATCCAACCTACTTCCTGAGTAAGGGAAGGAGCTTGCCAGCCATGGCGTGACTTTATAGTGGGTGCCAGAACTAGCTTTATTCCAGTGGTGTGGGGCTCGCTAGAATAAGAAAACTGTGAAGAGTGATATGTATTCAGTGAGGAGTGTGGGGGTAGTTTCTCAGTGATACAGTTTTAGTTTGGAACTGTGGACATCGGTCATTGCTGCAGTGGACAAGAACTGCACTTGAGATGGATTGTGACACCACAACAAAGAATTGAGCCCAAGGTGGATTTGTCCACCACCGAGAAACTGTACCCAAGACAATCCATATGGCGCCGTAATTAACTGTGTCATAGGGTGACTACTTTGCTGTGACCAAGAACTGCACCAGAGGAACAACCGAAGAACCCATCATGGCTGCACCTATGAAACTATGACCTCAGACCCCTCTGACTCCTGCATTGTGGTGAGACTGTTCTTTAAGGGTACCTTTTGATTAACAGAGCTCTATGTACTGAACTAAAGGGTAATCTGCCCTTGAGCCTTGATACACATCCAAAAGAAATTCCAGGGAGGAGTTTTGCCTAGAATTGCAAAGGGAGGAGACACTTGGAAGTAAGGAGGGGGGCAGAATACAAGGCGCAGTAGCCCAAGAGCCAGTGTGTTATTTGTATCTGTTACTTGTTTTGTGGAATACTACCTTTTTATGTGTGTAAAGTACTTTTCTTTTACTAAAGTAACTTGCCTGGTTTGACAATCTGGTACTGGGCCGCTGGGTTATTTTTTGAGTTCTGAGCTTGAAACACCCCCACACTACCTTCCTCAGAAGGCTGTGACTTCTTGCCATCACACACCACTGAGATGTCAAGTGCTGAAGGGGTTGCATGTGGCCCAGTTTTCCAAAGCCTTAGGATGACAGACCCCCGATACATCAGAGGAAAGCAACCTCAGCCCTCAAGAGAAGCTTTGGTCATATTTTGCCAGTCTTGCTCAGATTACTCAAAGTCCTGCTATCAGTTCCTGTATCCCTTCCGCTGCCTTATCTTTCTGGTCCTGCTGCTCTCACCTTTACCCGCTCGTGCCACTGTCACTCTCGAGTTCTGCTCATTCCATGTCACCACTACCAGTCTAAACCCACGCTGCCTCTCCCTGCCTTGCGCGATGCAGTCATTATCTACTCTTCTGGCTGTCAGTACTAGTTTTGCCCCTCACTCTCCACTATCCCCAGGCTTGACTCAAGGCACAAAATTGTACGGATGATGGTGCACTAAATAGAGCTAAAGAGAACAACGTAATTCCAAGGACACAGAGACAATGAGTTCCTGTAGAAGCCTAGGTTATTATACTAATGACAAGCATTAGAATATGACCCTGGAAGTGGGCTCCTGAGGATGGGCGCCCCCAGCAGTGAAAGGCTCTGTACATTCTCCTAGGTTGTCAGTGGTGCCTTCTAAATTATTACACATGAGCAACCCTTCGCTGTCTGTTTGGTTGGGGGAGCAAGAGATGCATACAGGCTGGATATGCAGGCGTGTGCAGTCCCGGGGTGTAAGAGTCTGTAGGTGGGGGTGCTGCAGGTTTGTGGGCAGACTCACGGGTTTCCATAGGCATGCATGTATCCAGGGGCGTAGGAGACAATACATTTCTGGAGTGGACAGCAACAGCCTTGGGGACTTCTCAGTTTACCCTATACAAGTCAGCCATTATTTGCTAAATGATAATATACTTCAATATGCTTAATATGTGACAATAAAAACAACATAACTAATAACGCTAGGCAAACTGCCTAAAATGAAAAGTGGCTTCTTCCTGTTAGCCACGCTGTAATCCAACCCTTTATTACTTAGATAAAAAACATTTGGCCCAATTCACAAAGGTAGACTTAGACATTTGGTCTAAATTTAGACCAAACTTCTAATTTTACGATTTTTGGGAATTCACAAAGGGCATTTACAAGTATTATCTTTACATCTGCATTTGGGGTGGATCTCCGTTATGTGTAAATGTTAGAAAGAGATACCCTTTCATTAGCTAAATTGTATAGTGTGAAAAGATAAAATCTCACCTTCCCCGTTTCAGTAAATGGTGGTATCCTAGGCAACTACAAATACTCGGGACTCAAGTCCTAAAACAAAGTAGGGGAGTCTAACCAAGGTAGGCAGTATGCAAGTGACATCACAACGCATGACATCATGGTGTGTAACATTGCACTTGGCGTCACAACCCATGGCCTCAAAGAAGGTGGCATCAGATCTTAACAACTTCAGACATATGTGTAGCAGGTTTATTATGAGTATATTTGAGCGCTTTACTAAATTTAACAAATGAGCTTTTGCTTTGGGGTTGTGCCAAAAAAGTTAGCCAACCTTGATGCAAAATCTGGACCTCAATTTATAAATGTATTTTGTAGAGGCTGTGCCACCAAAAAATTGGCGTAAGGGAGAAATTTGGCAGTAAATCAGTTCTGCTTAATTGGCGCAAAGTCTGCATTTGAAAATATATTGTGGGGGTTAAGGCATCTGCTGAAGAGATCTCTCTGTGTACAGTATATCTCAGGGAATAATAATAATGTGTATGATGTACAGCACCTGGACACCCTGCATTGGATTAAGTAGCACTATAAAAGAAAGAAAATGATAGTGGTATTTAAATTGTTATTTGTTTAAATACTGGGGTAGACCAACACATCTGATATTCTTACAGCGCATACCTATCTCTTAAATGCAGGACTGAACAAAGTGAAAACCATGTCTCTCTTAGATACCTATGAAGTAATAGCAAGCTGTGTCGTTTTTTCCCTAAATAGCAGCTAGGTGTGAGGCTCCAAATAGCTTCCAACTAGAATAATCAAACAAAAGGAGGCCTGATGGCCTCTAAATTTCAACCTTTGTCCCAGGCCAGCAGAAATGTACAATCAGAAAGCCCTCTTTCATGCTGCCCAGAAGGAAGGAAAGCGCTTCTGAAAGTGTGTGCAGGTGCTTCTGAAAATGTCAAAATACATCGGGACGAAATGGCCCTGCAAGATAGAAGTGAGAGGGGAAATTCTTTTGTCCCCTTGTCCCCCCCACCCTCATCCCCCATGTCCCCCACACTCCAAAATCTGGGGGGGATACATCCCCGCGTCCCCCACACTTCCTACGCCCAAGAATGTATCCCCAGGTCTCCTTCTGACTCTTCCCAATCACCTCAATCTAATTCTACTGCATTGTCTCACGCAACAGATACTCATAATAAAAAGTGCATATATATATATATTTTAATCTGCTTCTGCTTATTCCCCTACATGGCCACCTACCCCGAATGACAGCTGTATTTGCTTATATTATGATTCTCCGCTTTCCTTATGACGTGACCCATGCAAAGCATTCTTTAGATAAAACAAACATATCTCTTGGATGTATCTACGCCCTTTTGTGTAGCCCACTACGATGCTGTTCCAGTAGCTTCCCCTTAGGTGGTGCTGAAGTGTCACTGTTTGAAATGCAGTAAGCGTTCTCTCTGCATCAACCAATTACTTGCACAAAAAAGCAGAGTATTTAACTGTATACGTGTTGACTACTCACAATAAAAAGAAGCACATTTACCATTGTGGTCACGTTGTCATTCTTAAGCGGATTGCTGTCAGTGATGGAGAAATGTTGACAGTGATGAAGATAATGCTGTCGAAGGAAGATGACAGAGTTAAAAAGAATTGGACAATAGAGGGTAGTGGAGGATCAACCGAAGGTAGGGGGTTAGTGCCAAAGATGAAAGAACTAGTGGCAAGAAGAGACAAAAGAATCAAACACCCCAGGAACAGATAGTGACGGAAGAATACATGTCAAAGTAATCCATCTGTCGTATATACATTTTAAACAAGGCAGCTACTTTTGCATCGTGTGGCACGTTTGAGGTCAATGTGAGGTGTATTATTAGAGACCTTTGCCTGTGCTTCTGCCAGGATATCCGTTCGGAGGGCAGCAAGGAATTAGCCAGAAATATAAACAAACCACAACTTCAACCGCACCTCCAATGGCACTGTACAAAGCCCAACCCATTCTGCAAGAGTTCCCTTCGTCCTTTAATCTATCCTTTCTTCCTTTCATCCTCCATCTATTTGCGCTTTCCTTGAAGATTTCCTTTCTTTCACTACACTTTATTTTTTTCTTGTAGACTTCCTTCCACCATACCTTCTACCATTCCTGCATCCTTCCATCATTCCCTCGCTCCTTTCACCCTTACTTTCACCAGTTATGCTTTCCTTTGTTATCTTTCTCCCTTCTTTCTTTCTTTCTTTCACATCCTTACTTTTTATTTCTTACCTTTTGCCATCTGTCCTCCTATTTTTTATTTTCCATCCCTTTGCTACTCTTTCTCTGGTACTTTCTGGTGGATTTAACCCCTTAACTCCATGGGCGTCAATTCACCAAAATGTCAGGAGTAGCGGAAGTGACATCATACACCCGAGGAAGTGATGTCACATGACCTCAACCCTCGTGACACCACAATAATTGCACTCACTTTTTACCCTAACTCACTCATTCTCACTCTCTTGCTCACTCTTACTCTGAGCCAGCTTACATTCTCACTCACACATACTCATTATCCTACATACTAACATACATCCTCACACATACGCACACTCTCCCCTACATGCACACATATAAAATATCCTGAAAAGTATTTGAATTCACATACCTAAGATGCCAAGTGAGGCTCCGTTCCAGATCCTGCTGTTCCACTTTTTTTTTAATTACATCAGTAGTGAATGATAGATTATCAACCACTATTAATATAATAAAAATTAGCAGAAAAGGAGACTGGAGCCTGATGCTGATAATGCGAGCTACCCCTCTATTCTTGGCACTGATATTGCCACCTCGGAGGTCAGGGGTCTCAAAGGCAGTGTCAGGGGTTGCAAAGGGCAAGCCAGGGAGCGACCTATAAGTGATGTCCATGCTTAACTCTGACATGGTACCGCTTCACAGTATTATTTATGAGCTTTTATCTGCAGTCATGCAGGCAGAAGAAGGCCATAAAGGAGTAGTCAACATTTTAGTGAGGCCCAGCTCAGCAGATCAACAGTCCCTGTGGCAAGCCCCACTTTATCTGCTATACTAGAGGCACACAAAACCACTAGGGATGCAGGTCAAGCCTGCAGATGTCTCATTATATGGCTGGCAGATCGTGTTGTAGGTCATAATATTTGTACATTTATCAAGGTATGCCACAGGTCTGTGGTACCAATACGACAATTTCCAGATACGTTTGGTAAGATACAGATCTTCCAAACCAATGTACCTCAAATATGACTTGCAGCATCCCCAACTATTTGGGTGATGGAGTTGCACACAAATTCACATTTTTCAACAAATGTTTGATAGGGTGGAGCCTTTCCCAGATGTTTACACTCACCTGCCCTACTCGGTGAATGAAAGGGGCTTGAGGAAGAAACCAGAACCCATCAGGATAATTCTCTTTTACTCTCTCTTTCTGTCACTCTCCTCTACCCCTCATTGCTCCCCACTCCCTCTCACTTCTAGTTACTTCTTTGTTTCTCATTTGTCTATTTCTCTCATTTCACATACTCTTTATTCCTCTTGCTGCACTTACTTTTGCCTTTCACCCTCTCCTTTTACCCTCCTCTCCACAGGCTTCTCTTTCGTGTACCTTGTAGGAAATTGTGTTTTTGGTGGAAGGGGGTAACCCTGCTTAAGCAGAAACCACAATTCTTGCAAGGGTGAAAAACAAGCAGCCCCAAGTAACCTGCGCTTAACCCTCTGGTAGCTTGGCATAAAAGCAGTCCGAATTAACTAAATGGCAATGTGTAAAGTATTTATGCAGCACTTCACTTCAAACAGTAATGAAGTGAAAACACAACACAAGAAAAATCCCACACAAATTTTAAAACATAGATTACAAGTTAATAAATTATTTGAGACCAGAACAACAAAAATCTAATCAGTAGAAACAGAGATAGGTAAAAATAGTGCTTAAAAACACAAAGCACCAACTGTGGTCATCTGGTCGCGCCAGACTGGGACAAAGTCAGGCAGATGAAGCGTGGGCTGGATACAAGGATGACTTTAGGCCTGCTGAACAAAGTACCCTAAATCCTGGTGCACAGTCTGCACAGCATTGCAATGCGAGTTTTCTTGTCACCTGGTGTCAGTTCCATGTGAGAGCCGTGATGCAAGATCCTGCATTGAGTTGCGTTGAGCTGCATCAGTTCCAATGAAACAGTTAGGCATGCAAGGCTTCACGTCAAGTCACACCGGTTTCAATAAAGCTGGCAGCTGGGCAAAGAGGCTACGTGTGGCTTTGCTTTTATCGGTGTTGTTTCCAATGAATCTTATAGCTGTGTAGCAATGTTTTGTGTGTCTTCATGCTGGATTCAGTGAAACACACAGCTGGTCTGGCAAGGCACCTCCATCCATACTTTCAAGGGTGCAGGACTGAAGGGACACCAGCTGGGGGTTAAGACTCACAGCAAGCAGAGCCCAAGTTTAGAGTTCAAGAGAGTAAGAGTATTTTCTGTTCCTGAAGATCTGATCAAGAGGCCAGTCAGCTAGCCCTGAAAGTCATTCTGGTGGTCCTGAGTTCAAGATGCATGTCTGGTTCTTCTCAATCAAGCAGCAGTGTAGCAAAGTAGCAAGGCATAAGTGTAGCAGTCCTCCTTGCAGCAGAGCAGCTAGCAGTCCTTCTTCTGAGTCTTCTACAGGTCCAGATGTGTACTGAAGATTTGTGTTTTAGGGTCAAATATTTATACCTGGTGCCCACTTTGAAGTGGGAGAAGTATCTCAAGATTTCAAAAGGTTTTTGGAATTTCCTTCCTTCCTACCTGGCCTGTTTCGAACCACCAGGCCACATCTTCTTCTCCAAGAGTGGCAGTGTTGCCTTTTCAACCAGGGAGAGGAGGGACACTCACTGATCTCCTAGGGTATGCCCGAAAACTCACATCTTACCTGATAACATTGCATATAAATATAGAATAACCACAGTCATAAAACTGACTTGTTGCTTATACGAAATTGTAAGTATTTGTAGAAAGGGTGAGAACATACCTCAATTAATAACAATTGTATGAAATTGGGAGTGTTAGTTGAGAGGGTGAGAACCTGCCTCAAATAATAATATTCACAAACCTTCTCAGGGTGAACCACAAAAGTCACTAAATAAACCTATGCTTAACCCTCTGGTAGCTTGGCACAAAGCAGTCAAGCATAACTTAGAAGCAATGTGTGAAGTAGAAAAACAGCAATAAAGTTAATATTCATAACAATAAAAATCTTGAAATGAATTGGGAAAAGAGTTAAATTTATTAAACAAGTTGACACAAAAATTACAAAACTTCAAGATGAAAGAGAGATAACAACAATAAAAGGGACACTGGCATTCAGAGGGAAAAAGTAAGAGAAAAGTAAGAAAGTAACAGCTTGAGAAAGTTTGAGAAGGTAACAGCTTGTGGAATTTTAGTTGTGAGGGAGCTTCCAGTGTGGGAGAGCAGACGATAGTGAGACACCAGGGTTGTATGACAGAACCATGTATGCTGGAACAACGCATGCTTTAACAAAGCAGTTTGAACCACGACTGCGTCTTTTCCACGCATGCCTTTACAACAAATTTAGTTGTAAAAACATTCCTATTAAAGGCATATGTGGAAACAGCATGCAAAATGGCATGCGTAATTTTGTCATACAACCCCCACCCCCACAATCCCTGAGGCCCAAAACTACCTCCACCCCTAAAAAACTAAACTACCCGGCACCCCCACCCACCCGCGCTGAACCCTAAAAAAAGCCTACCACGCCCCCCCACCCCTGCCCCATAAAACTAAACTAACCTAATACCCCCACCCTGATCCCTAACAAAAGCAACTATGCTGACCCCCCACCCGCCTATTAAAGCTAAACTACCCCAACCCCCCACCTGCCGTGAGCCCTAAAAAAAAAAATTACCCTGACCCCCCACCATCCCTGCCCCTAAAAACTAAACTACCCCGACCTCCCTGACCTGCCCTAAGCCCTAAAACATTCCCTCGTAATAAACTGTCCCAACCCCCCACCCACCCTAAGCCCTAAAAAAAAACATGTTGCAACCCCTCCTACCCTTGCCCTAAAAAACATAAACTACCCCGGCCTCCCACCTGCCCTGAGCCTTAAAAAATAAAAAACTACTCAACACCCCCACCCTTGCGCCTGGATTTAGGGCTTCGGGTGGGTGACGCCACCCACCCGAAGCCCTAAATCCACCCCACCACTAAAAACTACCCGCCAAACTGGCCCCAACCCCAGTTACCTCACCACATCCTTTCCCAATCCTTCCTTCTCTTCTCTCCTCCCTCCTCTTGCCCTTCCTTAAACCTTTCCCCACCCCTTTAAAAATAAACAACCCCACCCTAAGCTCTAAATAAAAAAATAATACCCAAAACCCCCACTCCTGCCCCTAAAAAAAAAAAATAGCCTGACCCCCCTTAAACGATTAAAAACAATACCAAAACTCCGCCCCATGAAGAAAAATGTGCTCGCCCCTGATTCCCCCACCCACCCCAAGCCCTTCATCCACCCTCCCACCCCAGCCCCACTTACTCACCACGTCCTCTCCTAATTCACTCTGGCTTTTTCTGTGCTGTAACCACGCATATGCATAGTGTGCCACATGCGTAGTTAAGGACCAGAAAAAGCGGAAAGCGCTGTTACGCTTGCGTGTTAAACATCCGTGTTGTTCGCAATGTGTTGTTAAGGACATTTCCCGAGACGGTTGTATGACAGAATCACTCATGCCGGAACAACGTATGCCATAACAACGTGGTCAGAACCACAACTGTGTCGTTTCAGTGCATGCCTTTACCATGCATGCCTTTACCATGAATTTCCTTGTAAAAGCATGCCTAGTAAAGACATATATGGAAATGGCATTTGTGGTTCTGTCATACAACCCCCTCACCCGCCCTGAGGCCCAAACCTACCCCACCCCTAACTGTTAAACTACCCGACCCCCCTTCCCTGAGCCCTAAAAAAACTACCCGACTCCCTACCCCTTCCCCTAAAAACTAAACTACCCCGACACCCCCACCAACCCTAAGCCCTAAATCCACCCCACCACTAATAACTACCCACCAACCCTGCCCCAACCCCACTTACCTCACCGCATCCTCTCCCGATCCTTCCTCTTCTTCTCTCCTCCCTTCTCCTGCCCTTCCTTAAACCTTCCCTGACCCCTTTAAAAATAAACTACCCCACCCTAAGATCTAAATTAAAAATAAAAACCCACTCCAGCCCCTAAAACAAATAACCCGACCCCCCCCCCTCAGCCCTAAAAAAAAATACCCGAACCCCTCCAGCCTGCCTCTTAAAGAAATAACCCACCCAACCCCTCCCCGCACCAGCCCCAAGCCCTTAATCCACGCCCCACCCCTGCCCCACTTACCTCACTGCGTCCCCTCCTGATCCACTCTGGCTTTTTCTGTAACCACGCATATGCGTAGTTTGGCACATGCGTGGTTAAGGCACAGAAAAAGCCATGCGTTGTTCCGGCAAGCATGGTTATGCTTGTGTATTAAACATACGTGTTGTTCGCACCGTGTTAAAAGGACGTTTACCGAGATAGTAGGCAAAGAAGTATCCCTACAAGCTGTCTGCCACAATCGAAAGTATAAAAAAGTGCAACCTTTTGGGATGTTCTTCCTAAATATTGTTTGGTGTAAATTTCTCTCTTCCCTCGTCTTGCAAGCTGTCGTTTCTCATTTCGAAGGGTTCTTTCATTGTTTACTGCTTACTCAATGTTCTGGGGCAAGAGAGATGGAAAGCCTCTAAAGTGGATGTTCTTAAAATGTTCAATGGGTCCACCCCTTCGTGGGCACTCTTGCCCTAAATGTAGACTCTCTTTCAATTGATGTGTGAGTTGCATGTCTCTATGATTCCTTATCTCGCATGCCCAGCACTCTGTGACCAGGAGTAGCATTGCGCCCCTGTGTGCTGTTGCCAAGTGGCTAATATTTAATGTTATGGTGACACCCTTAGTAAGTTCTGGCTTTTTGTATTCTGGGGCTTGAGGTTTCACGACGCCATGGTCTCCCCAGTTCCCGTTTGCAGAATGATGTTGGATAAAAGCCAAGCCTGATTTAGGAAGGAAAATAGGACTGAGATGCTTGGCAGAAAGGACGACGTCTGTCAGGAAAGCCGATTGGACACTAGTGACTTCGTATCCTGGAACTATTTGTACAAATGATTGCTCTTTCCGTCCTCAGTAAGGAAGGATGGACATTTAAGTTTGAAACACTTCGTCCTTCTCTACCCCAAACAATAAAAGGTCAAAAAGGAATTTCAGTCTTTAATTATTCTACTTTCCCCCATGGTAAATGGGAATTGTATTCAATGAAAACACGAAAAGTACGCTACAAATGTTGCCAATACGACCTTTTGACAATTTACGGCTACAATCGCTGTAAACATAGCAGGACACAAGTAAGCAGTGCTTAATTTGTAAATATAAACGTACTGGTGCCCAGAGCTCTCCTCTTAAACAAGCAGCTGCTGCAATTAAATGTGCGAACACGGAATACAGAGGCAGGTAATCCTGAAGCCATCCATTTACAGACAGTGCTTTAAATGGAAGTGCAGGTACTCACCAAAAAGAGTGGTGGACTGGGGTGGAGTTTGGGTTGGGCATAACAGTGGTGCTAAGGGCAGGGCAAGGGGCGGGGCTAGGATTTTGGACATTCTAAGCTTTGTATGCCAGAAATCTGCATGCACTGTAAGAATGAACGATGTATCTGTCCATGAGTTATTACACTAATGGCCATTTATATAGTACTTATATAAGAAGTGGTGATTATTTACCAAAGTAATCCTTCTTTAGCAATCTCAGAATAACAATGTATTGAGGAAAAACAGCAACATTCCCAATGTATGCCTTGCTGTTTTCATGTATTTCCTTGATGCAGGTTCATGAATCATTAAGCTATATCCCAAGGATTTTAACGACAGGTAACACAACGATCTCTGCAGCAAAAACAATAACCAACTGAGCTACCTACATAAACAAATCTGTGATCTACATGTTTCATTCTGCGCGTTATGGCAGACAGCATTATGGCAGACGCGTTGATCCAGCCTTCCAGGGGGGGCCTCTGATAGAGCCAGCTCTGTTCTGGAGAGAATCTCGCCCTGATGACCTTGACTAATTCTTAAACAGATTGTTTTAAATAGTGTTTTCCTTTAATATATTTTTAATGTAGGTGATGTTTGCATTTTACAGGCAAATGTTCTGTTTATGTTTAATGCAACCTCCATAAAAAAAGTCTATTGTATCTCAAAACAGTACCTCACACATGAGAAAAGGGAGGGTGTCACAGATATTATTTATAGTAATAGTGAGCTGATGCTGCGTTACAAACTTAAAATCACATCACTTTCCCAGAATACTAGATGTAAACACATTTAGAATTTTGCCGAGTGTGACTGTGCACTGACAGTGTCCTGGCCAAAGAGGGCACAAAAGAGCTGAAACTGGATCATAAATTCAAAGCTGTTTCAAACAGGGGCACCCTAAATACGTTTGGCCAAGGGCCACGAAAACCTGAAGATGTCCCTGACTTAAACATCCATTTCATACTCTGAATCACCTTCAGTTTCACACAAACACAAGTTCCACATTTCATTCTCACAGGCATAACTGTGCTTACAAACTTGCACACTTTTGGCTTTTGAATTTCCATCTCTCACATGCTTTCTCCCACTGTGAAGCATTTTCGTTTTTCTCTTCCTCTGTCTTTCACTTGCAGTAAATTCTTGAGGCAGAAAAATAAGTGGCGGCCCTCAAAAATAAGTGCCGGTGCCCCGCACCGGAGAAGAAACCACCGGCTCAAATTAAGCACTGCTCACATGTTGTCTTTTCACATATACACTGCCGGACAGTGGCAGCTCTCAAAAATGTTGTAGATCCTGCACCAGAAGTAGTTCCCTGAAGGATTCAGTATTTACCATAAAAAATACCAAAAAATGGTCATTGTTTATCTTTGTTCTATGCATAATATGTGTGGACTCCCACAAAATATGTGAGCAGGGGCTGGTAGTCCCAAGTGGCCTCCTATGTAACATTTTAAATCCAGCCCTGATTTTTACAATACATGCTTTATTGCTGAGATTTTTTTAATCTCTTGCGTAGAATGAAAAAAAAGAACTACAAATCCCAGAATGCACAGGTTTGGCCTCTAAAATTAAAAAATGTATGAAAATGTCACATCTTCCATGGAACATCTTCCATGTAACAATTGGTTTGAATCTGGTTTTCCATTTAAGCAAGCGGTTGCCACTTGTAGAACGCTAAAAAAAAAAAATATATATTTTGCCTCTAATGTTGTTTTTCTTTGAGGTTAATCGGGAATGATGGTGGAGAGGGCAGGGATTTTCTTTCACACAAACGCCTTCACTTTAAAACGCTGATGGGTGAAAATGTGCAGGGATTTTAAACAACAGGCTTACTAAACAAGCTGCCCTGCCCTGAACAATGCTTCCCACGCCCCTGCCCATTAGGTTTCACAATCACCTTTTACCCTCACCTTTAAAGCCAAAGATAGCGCCCTGCAGCCACACCCCTCCGCTCCCTGGTAACTTTCACAGCAGCTCAGGTAGCTCACTGAGGCCTACAAACAAGAGCCGCTGCTCCGGTGCTCCTACAGCAGCTCAGCCCCGGCTTCCATCCTTTGAGAGGGATTTGAAACTGAAGCTGCTGCCGAGGCAGGATTTCATGAGCAGCACCCCTTGCGTCAATGCCAGGACCCCCGTGAGTACTGGTACTCTCCTTCTCAGAGGAAAAGTTCTGGTACTCAAGGGGAGGAAATAAAAAAGTGCCGGTACTCCGTACCGGTGAGTACCGGCCCATTTAAAGCACTGTTTACAGACACTCCATGCACCTTCAGCTCAAGCTTGCAGCCTTCTGATCTTCCCCTTTGTGACGCTTTTTCGTTTTTCTCTTCCTCCATCTTTCCCATATGTGTATTTTGCTTGCAGTAAATGCTTGAGGCAGAAAAAGAAGTGCGGTCCCTCAAAAATAAGTGCAGGTGCTCCGCACCGGAAACAACAAGCACAGATTAAGCACTGCATGTAAGAATAATAACGGTTTGGTGTAACTGATAATTGACACATATTAAAGATTAATCAGAATCTTTTGAAATCCATTATACAAAGTAACAAGGCAGTCTCCATTCTGTCAAAATGCGCAGGACGACAGTTTCCAACAAACTCAGAATTTGTTATTGCTTCAGTGCACACATTCTGTTTCTATTAGAGTCACAATTTGACATTTCATGCAAATTGAACTGTGGGAATAGGGGAGCTCTTGAAATTTCATCTTTTTCAAATTTATTTGAAGAGTTATATAGCGCTAACAACCCCCAAAGGTATCAGAGCACTTTACAACATTGTCAAAGGCACCATCAGTCAACATCATTATAGTATATAACAGTGTCGAGAATCGGACCATAGAATGTCCTTGAGAGAAACATATGCAGATCAGTGTAGAGAGTACAGTTTTGCAGTGCGTGTTAGTGCCCGGAGGGTTAAGTTTTATCGGAACTGACCATAATTTCTGATTGGCTGGTAGTAGGATACGCGTTTCTAGCAGTCCTAATTGGGTACATACAGTGATGTCAGTCTCTTCTTCCCTTGCTTGCTTATGAAAGAGTAAGTCCAGTAATGGTTGAGTAGGGAGCCACAGTCTGCGGTTCTTGCAGTAAGAAGGTCCAACCTGATGGTTCTATTGGATGTGCCTATCCAGACCTCACACTAGGCAAGGACCCAGTAAGGTGGACAATGCTAAATTTCAGCCAGCGGTTGCCGGTGAGGGGTACCAGCACTTATTTTTTTGGGAGTGGCATTTTCTTTGCCGCATCTGACACTGACTGAGAGCCAGAGGGACAAAAACACAGATGGGAGAAAGATGGAGGAAGAGGAAGACAGCAAAACCTACACAAAGGGAGAAGGCAGGAACCGTGAAGGCTGGCATAAAGTGCAGGGAGAATATGGTAATGGTTTAGAGAGGCATGAGGTGGGTTTAAGATTTAAGACTACCATCCTTGGCATTCAGCATGCTGGCATGTAATTGCACCGTCCACAGGCTTCTGATCAGAGCTTCCTGCACCAGCATTCCTTATTTTACAAATGAAGGTGCACAGCGCTCTCTGGAGATGGTGGCCACCATTTTTTACCTCTAGCCACTCGGATCCACATGTAGTGGAAACAGGCAAAAGGAGATAGGAGCTAATGAAGACCTTGTAGTTGGGGCATGCATAGTGGGCGAGCTAAGGAGATAAAAGTGGGCAATGAAAAAAGTAAAGAAGGTTGGCACTGGAGGGGCGGGACAGTGGGAGGACTCATCACCAGGGAAATGGCCCTGGCTGGCAGACTGAAAGGAGAGGCGTTAGGAGAAATTAGGAACAATGAGTTATGAAATGGTACCAAGGGGGTGGTGACAATATCTAGAGGGAGACGCCTAGCCTTTCCCAGGAAGTGCCCTGTCAAAATCGGATTTAGGCAAGGTTCTGCACTGCCCCCCACTGGGAAGTTGGCTCAAAGAGAAAAAAGACGGTGGGCTAGGGCTCCTTTCTCTGAAAAGGACGGAACCTTTATGGGGGGCCAGCAAGGGGAGGGCATGGCACTGATCTACAAGGAACAGAATGAGGGATAAGCACGGTGTCTCTTCCCATAGAAGACCTGGAGAGGGAGGTGGGTATTACGTTCATTTAAAGACACAAACGTCATTGAAGGATAGCGGCTGAATGAAGACACAGAGGAGTGGATGGATGGGGAGATGGGATTTAAAGTTACAGTGTAGAGACAGTTACTATCAGGAGCAGAGAGGGTTGCAGGTTGATACACCAGTTATCATGTCTGTCCAAGTGAACCGGTCCATAGACTAGTATGAGTGCTGTGTAGTCCACCCTGAGATTTACTGGGAGGCTGCATGAACATCACTTCTCAAGAATACCAGGACCGGCAGAAGGAGCATCATACGCCCTTTGACATTGCCCTTTGGCTTCAAAGGTTTGACCACTTGTCCCACTGTTGTGTTGGTTACTACCTGTTCTTGATGCTGCTTTCGGGCTCCAGGGACAAGGGGTAGCAGGAGCAGGGGTTAAGTTTCCAGAGGCAAGCAAGTAGTAGCAATTGTTACCCTTGGCTATTCCCAATTGACATCCAAGCAAGACTCAGCAAACAGACAGTTTAATGTTGGAAATTTAAAAGAACTAAATGCAGGGCACTTGTAGGAAATAACAAGGAACCGCAGACAGCCACATTTTGGCAAATTAGCTGGATGCTTCATGTGTTTTACCATGTGTCAATTCATCTCCACTGGATGAACTTTTTCTCAATTGGGTGTCAGGACAACTCAACATGTGTGCCTAGTGTTAAATAGACCTCATGGCTCTTTAATAAACAACTTTACATTCCCTGCCTCGTTGTCTCACTCTTGTGGGTTCCTTGCTTCTTTCTTGTTTCTCACTGTTTTTGTATAATTCTCCTCATTCTTCTTTCTCTCTTTTCTCCCTTTAGCTTGCTCTGGACAAAGTCTGATGATGAAAATAAGTCCCACTACCCAAAAATGTTCTCACCAAAATATAGCAGAGGTGTCTCCCTTTCTAGTTGTACCAGATGTGATCGGAAGCTCCAATCATTCATGGACATTACGTTATTTACATGGAATTCCAGGGAACAGTTGTACACAAGTCCACACACTTTTCCTTTTTTGGCAGCAAATGTACAATGCTCACTTTAAAGTCCAGGGGCATCTCCTTATCCAGTTGAAAGGGTGTAAAGAGGACTTTACAGTCCTTCTTTGGAGATTGTGTGAATGAAGTCCGAGGGAATAGCTGCTCTCAACGACCTTCCTTTCTCTTGTGAGATTACCTGCACTCATGTTTAATTTTGTGCATAGCACGAAATTGGACCATGTGCATTAGAGCACTTTATATTTTTGAAGTTGCAGAGAAGTTGAGGGATTTTTCCAGAATTACAAGACTGTACAGCGAAGCCAGGATTCAAATCTGGCTCCCTAGTTCCAAAAGTGAGTGTGATGGTGTTGTCTTTCCTTTCAAGTGAAGTTGGCTACACACTGTCCACACACAGGGCACGATTCACAAAGATAAAGTTAGACCAAAACTCTAAGTTTAGACCTGATGTCTAAGTTTAGACCAAAAGTTGAACTTAGACCAAAAGTCTAACTACTACTTTACGGTATTCAAAAAGGTAAATTTCTACTAGTAATTTTACTACTAGAAAATTTGCTAGTAGTAACTTACCTTTGTGAATACTGAAAAGTAGTACAGTTAGACTTTTGGTCTCCAATTTGGCCCCGATTCACAAAGGTAGAGTTAGACTTTAGGTCTGAGTTTAGACCAAAAGTCTAACTTTACTACTGTTCAGTATTCACAAAGGTACGTTATGAATAGTATCTTTGCATCTGCACTCTGGGCAGAATCTCCGCACTCGGGTGGATTCTCCACACTCGGGGAGATACACCCCTAGTACAGGAATTCCGTCCCCAGTGTGGGGATTCTACTCAGTGTGAAGACTCTACTCTGGGTGCGCAATGGAATCTCCACACTCGGGTGGAGATTCCGCCCCCAGTGCGGATGTAAAGATACTACTCGTAACGTAACTTTGTGACTACCGACAGTCACAAACTTAGACTGTTAGTTTAAGTTTACCCTTGTGAATCAGACCCATAGACTTCTGGTCTAAACTTAGATTTCAGGTGTAAAGTTAGACTTTGGATGTAAACTTAGACTTCAGGTCTAAACTTAGACTTTTGGTCTAACTTTATCTTTGGGAATTGGGTCCACAGAGTTTCCACAAACATGCATTTTACCTGATAACATTGCATGTTTACAGCCAGTGCTGGAAAGTAGGGGAATCCTGCTGGAACCTGCTTCTAGCAGCTATTTCTGGGCCAGTTTAGGATCCAGCCGACCCAGGGTGATATTCTGAAGTGATACTGGTGTCATTTTTAGACACTTGGACATAATTCAGCATTGCCCGCGTGTTGTCTGCTTTTCGTTTGGAGCAGCAACCTACAGGCAGCAAGGGGGCTCTCTTATTTTAACATCCAACTGGACCCAAAACAAAGGCAGGATTTAAATGGCCATGAACCCTCATTTTGTTTAAGCATCATCCTGGCTGGGAGTCATGTGGAGACTAACACCTACTAATGCAATGGAAAGAAACAAAAGCACACAGCTTGTTATCGCTTAACAAGTAGTTGGGAGAAACTATTGGACATGGATTTTTAACTTTGTTTAGCTCCCTATGTAAGATATGTACTTGCACCTAAACTATGCAAGATTCATCTATCTATATGAGTAATCACACAATTTTTGATTTAAATTGCACCTACTTTGTTAATTTAATTCTTTTATAGTGCTACTTATGCCAGTATATGATGTAAGAGCATTTTACATCACACACAGAGAGACATAATAAATCATACACATGTGTAAAGCAATTTACAGGATATATTAGAGAAGACAATGATGGCTATATGGTATACAAATCACCTATCATCCATTCTTCTAAGGATATATTAGAGAAGATGATGAGAGTTATAAGGTGTAGGAATCATCTATCATCCATACTTGTAGACATTACATGTTTAGAGTGAATGGTCAGGAGAAACACAAAGGTGGGTTTATGGTGCTGCTTACCCCAGAAGGGTGGAAGAACTGGAAGGGAGTAACACATGGCACTAGCAGGAGGTGAGCAAGAGGGGTTCTAACAGGAAGCTTGGAGATCCGAAAAGTATTTATAATAAAGGAGATTTTCAAAAAGAGAGATGAAAAGGGGCAGATGGAGATTGGGCCTGGGATAGGCAGAACTAAGGGGGAATTGGTTGAAAGACATGCCATGGAGGGCTTTGAAGAATATGGCTGAAAGAAGACACAGGCGACCTAAGGGGTGGGAGGTGAGATTTAGGCATAGGACACAGACTGTTATCATCAGGAGCAGAGAGAGCTGCAGGTTGACACACCAGCATTCAGTGAACAATTCCATAGTCTAGTCTGTGTGGTTCACTCCAGGATATACTGAGAGGCTGCATGAATATCACTTCTCAAGAGCACCAGCACTGGCAGACGGGACATTATGCACTCTTGGACCCCGCCCATTGGCTTCACAGGTTTAATCACTTGTCCCACTCTTTTTTTTATTTTTTTAATATTCTTATTTGATTTTGAGAACCATAACAAAGAGGGCTTGAACCAGTGCCCAGTGCATAAAAGAGAACTGTGCGAAGGGTATAAGGCAGGTTACAGGGATTATCAATGCTGATCAGACGGTACAGCAGTTGGTTCAACCTGCATATCCAACTCATAGTACTTATTCCAGTCTCCCCATATCTTTTTGATTTTACATGGGCATCCTCTGCTCCTATATGTGACCCATTCTGCTGTGATATAGGTCCAGCCCCCTCTTCCAATCAAGCATAATCAATATCTCGGGAGCCCCCAAGGGTCTGGCCAGATCGCTTTTCACCAACACCAAACCCAGATTGCAGAACAATAATTGTGCTCCGGGGAGGCCACATCAGTGGGGATACCCAAGAGAATATATTCAGGTTTCTAAGGCAGGGTTGTCCCCACTACTTTACCCAATTCTAATACTACTTTTTGCGAAAATTGCATATGACCGAGCAGGTCTAGAGTGTGAGAAGAAATCTTCCCTATTGTCCATTGAATCGCAGCAAATCTGGTGACACTGATGTCCCCATTTTGTGTAGGTGCACCATATCATAGTGAATCTGGTAGAGGACTTTGAGTTGAATGAGCCTCAATCTAGATGTAATTGCTATTTTCGTGGGGAACATTAGGGCGGCCTCCCTGTCAAAATCGTCTATTTCACCTATTTTGGTTTCCCATTTATGTCTATGTCTCTTTAGGGTGTCTGGTATATTATTATTTATAGTTTTATACACAAAAAGAAACTGCCATCTCAGTCATTTCCCCCTTAAGAGCCTACCTTATTCGGGGGGAGGGAGTCTTCAGCAATATTCTCTGTTCTCCATGCATGCTTAAGTTGTAAGTATTGGAAATGTTGCTTACAATGGAGTTAGTATTCAGACGACTGCAGACGACTGGAATGACTGCAGATGACTGGAACGTAAATGGAGGATCAGCAAATCAACAGAAGACTGTACAGCCTACAAAAATGCAGTCACCACGCACCACCAGAACATCAGAGCCGTCAAAAAAGCCGCCTTTCGAGCACACCTCAACACCAGCGCTCACAACAGCAAAGAGCTTTTCACCATCGTCAAAGAGTTCACGAACCCCGGGACATACACCTCATCCATGCCTCCCTCCCACGACCTCTGCAACAACCTCGCCACCTTCTTTCTCCGTAAGACCCAGGACATCTATGAAGGCTTCAGGAGCAAAATCCAGCCAGCAACGCCCACACCACGGACCCATCACTTCACCAGATATTGAACTCCTGGACCCCCATCACCATAGAGGACACCCAAAGACTGATGAACTCCATCCACTCAGGAGCACCTTTGGATTCATGCCCTCATCCCATCCTCAACCTGGCCAGTTCCACCATAGCACCGGAGATCTGCTGGACCATCAACCGATCCTTCGAGACCGCCATATTCCCCTCAGTCTGGAAACACACCAAAATCAGCCTGCTACTCAAGAAACCCATTGCCGAGCCTAGGGAGCTGAAGAACTACAGACTGATTTTTCTGCTCCCTTTCCCAGCTAAGGTAACAGAGAAAGCCATCAACAAGCAACTCACTGAATCCCTCGAGACACACCATATTCTAAATCCATCCCACTCTGGAATCAGAAGCAACCACAGCACTGAAACCGCACTCTTAGCAGCCACCAAAGATATACACATCATACTGGACCACAGAGGCATGGCCTCACTCATCGTCCTCAACCTCTCCACTGCATTTGATACCATCTCCCACACCACCCTCTGCGACATACTACACAACGCCGGCATCCAAGACAAAGGGCCTGATTCTGACCGCGGCGGCCATTCTTACATTTCCGCTGGGCCGGCGGGCGCTCTCCAAAAGAGCGCCCGCCGGCCCAGCGGAAATGCCCCTGCAACGAGGATGCCGGCTCCGAATGGAGCCGGCGGAGTTGCAGGGGTGCGACGGGTGCAGTGGCACCCGTCGCGTATTTCAGTGTCTGCATGGCAGACACTGAAATATTTTGTGGGGCCCTCTTACGGGGGCCCCTGCAGTGCCCATGCCATGGGCATGGGCACTGCAGGGGCCCCCAGGGGCCCGCGGCACCCCCTACCGCCATCCTGTTCCTGGATGGCGGTAGGGGGTGTCAGAATCCCCATGGCGGCGGAGCGCGCTCCGCCGCCATGGGGGATTCTGCAGGGCGGCGGGAAACCGGCGGGAGACCGCCGGTTTCCCGCATCTGACCACGGCCGAACCGCCGCGGTCAGAATGCCCTGCGGGGCACCGCCGGTCTGTCGGCGGTGCTCCCGCCGACCCTGGCCCCGGCGGTCTCAGACCGCCGGGGTCAGAATGACCCCCAAAGCCCTGAACTGGGTCAGGTCCTTCTTCACCGGAGGAACACGGAGGGTCAGACTACTGAAGTTCACGTCAGAACCCAAAGACACTTGCTGCGGAGTTCCCCAAGGATCCTCACTCAGCCCAACGCTTTTCAACGTCTACATGGCCCTGCTTGCCAGGATCACCAAACAACACAAGCTAAACATAGGGGCATATTTATACTCTGTTTGCGCCGGAATTGCGTTGTTTTTTTTTACGCAATTCCGACGCAAAACTAACTCCATATTTATACTTTGGCCTTAGACGCGTCTAGCGCCAAAGTCCATGGAGTTTGCATCATTTTTTAGCGTGGACACCTACTTTGCGTTAATGATATGCAAGGTAGGCGTTCCCGTCTAAAAAATTGACTCCGAGGCATGTGCGCCGTATTTACACTCCCGGTCAAAATTCACGCCCGGGAGTGGGCAGGTAAAAAAAAATGACATCCAGCCACTTTTGCGCCGTTTTTTAGCGCCTGGTCAGGGCAGGCGTTAAGGGACCTGTGGGCTCGGAAGGAGCCCAGAGGTGCCCTCCCATGCCCCCAGGGACACCCCCTGCCACCCTTGCCCACCCCAGGAGGACGCCCAAGGCTGGAGGGACCCATCCCAGGGACATTAAGGTAAGTTCAGGTAAGTATTTTTTTTTTTTTTTTTTTGTGGCATAGGGGGGCCTGATTTGTGCCCCCATACATGCCACTATGCCCAATGACCATGCCCAGGGGACAGAAGTCCCCTGGGCATGGCCATTGGGCAAGGGGGCATGACTCCTGTCTTTGCTAAGACAGGAGTCATTTCAATGGGGGTTGGGAGTCGAAAAAAATGGCGCAAATCGGGTTGAGGTGAAAAATTTGCCTCAGCCTGACTTGCCCCATTTTTTGGCGCCCAAGCTCCATATTCCCCTACGCCGGCGCTGCCTGGTGTACGCCATTTTTTTTCACGCACACCAGGCAGCGCCGGCGGCTAACGCCCGCATGGCGCTTCAGAATGGCGTTAGCCGGCGCTAATTTTTTTGACCCAAAACTGCGTTAGCGCAGTTTTGCGTCAAAAAGTATAAATATGGCCCATAGTCTCGTATGCCAACAACACCAAATTGATCCTCTCCCTGCCGAGGACTCTGTTCAAGCCAAGAGGAATTTCTACAACGGGATGAGAGCAGTCGCTGCCTGTATGGAGGCCAGCTGCCTCAAGCTCAACTTGGACAAGATAGAGATCCTCTTGATCGGCTCCATCCCTTCTGCTTGGAACAACTCCTGGTGGCCCACCGCTCTGGGTGATGCCCCCGCCCCACTGACCATGCGTGCAATCTAGGCATCCTCCTGAACTGCTCTTTATCAATGACCCGCCAAGTCAACGCCGTCTCTTCGTCATGCTCCCACACTTTCTGAATCCTGCAGAAGATTTTTATATGGATTCCCCCCGACATGAGGAAGACAGACACCCACGCACTTATCACCGGCAAACTGCACTACGGCAATGCACTATTTGCCGGCATCACCAAGAAACTTAAATTAAGACCCCTAAGATTCCAGAATGTAGCAGCCAGGCTCATCTCACACATTTCCCCAACAGAGCCTCATCTACTCCCACCTCAGAGACCTACACTGGCTCCCAGTCAACAAATGCATCACAGACAAACTCCTGATCCACACCTTCAAGGCACTGCACAACATAGGACCAGCATACCTCAACCACCGCCTCACCTTCTACATACCCAACAGATGTCTCTGTTCCTCCCAGCTCGTCCTTTCAGCTGTCCTCAAGATCCAGAAAAGTACAGCAGGAGGAAGATCCTTCTCCTACCTAGCAGCCCGGACATGGAACACACTACCTCTCAAGCTCAGGCAGACTGCATCACTGAAGCAGTTCAGGAAGAGCCTCAAGGCCTGGCTCTTCGGATGAGCAGTACGGCCACATACAGAGCCTTGAGACCCAAAGGGTGATTAGCCGGGATCTAAAAATCCATGATTGATTGATTGATTGATATTCATGCTGGAGGGAGGAGAAGGACATTAAATCATCCCCTTCAAGTAAATCACCCACCTTGGTGATACAAATGGGATTCCAGTTGTGGAATCCCTTCAGCTTCCCTAGTTCTTTAGAGCTACTCCCTACCCTTAGTGGGGTTTCCTGAGTAATTTTCTTCACCCATCTCAAATGCCTGTTAGCCTTATGCCAAGCCTCAAGTGTTACTTGGGTGACTGGTAGGAAATGTGTCATCCCCTTCCCCCCATACATGTAATGAATATAGGTATTTTTGAGAATTGTATCCTCTCTAGTGCATGGGTGGGATGATCACCCTCTGTATGACAATCTTTGCAGTCAGATGGGAGGCCCAGTTAAAGGATCTAATAATTGGAAGGGCTATACCTCCATTGTAGAAACTCTGCTGCAGCGTCTGCAGAGTTATTTTGGGGTGAGCCTCATTCCATAACAGTTTCCATAGTTTGTCATCAATTTTAACAAACACCTTGTCTGGCATTCCATAGTAGGAGTTTTGTAGGACATATAGAAACTTCAGTAAGGTAACCATCTTAAACATAGCGACCTGCCTAGGATCGTCAGAGGCAGTGTTCTCCATCCCTCAGCATCTACATGGACACACCTTATATTGAGGTCTATGCTTTTCTCAGGAAGTAGGGTTGCATAGATACCCAAGTACCAGAAGCCCTCCCGATTCACTTTTAGTCTCCCAGGGACCCCCGTTAGATTGATGTGATCCATTGCTGAATATTAAACTGATTTATCCCAATTTATAGTATAGCCCAAATGGGCCCCATACCTGTCAAAGTCCTGCAGGACTGTGGGAATTGACTCCTGTGGTTGGGCGAGTTATAGGAGGATGTCATCTGCATGTAGTGATATTTGTTCCTAAAGAATCGGAGATCCTACTTCTCTAAAACCTATAATGTTTGGGTGTTTACATACTATACACGCCATGCAATGTTACCACAAAGAGAAGGGGGTGAGGAGGCATACTTGTTGCGTCCCACTTCTGACAGGGAACTAACGATGACATTACTCCATTAACCTTTATCTTTGCAAAGGGTTCACAGTCTAGCCAAGACAAGAATCGAGGCCCAGATCCTATCTTTCTAAGGGTTTGCATCATAGAAGGCCAATGTACTGCATCAAAGGCCCTTTCTGAATCCAGAAATACCAATACATGAGGGTCCGATGGGTTCAGAGCTGTGCCATCCAATTATGGAACTTGCGACTGGTAAAGTGTTTCAGCATAAAACCGGACTGATTTTTATTGACCTGGGGTAGACGACACCAGTACTTCTGGTAGCTAAAATGGTAGCGGGAACCTTAGTTTGCTATATTAAGTAATGAGATTGTCCGATAAGAGCCGCATTCGGTGGGTGGTTTTGCTAGTTTACATACCACCACTATTGTGACTACACAGCTCTAGTGGGAGGATTCCTTTCTGTCAGGCTGTTTTATATAATTTGAGAAAATGAGGAGCTAAGATATCTGTTTGTTTTTTAAAAACTTCTAGCGGAAGGCTTTTGGACCCCAGAGTCTTGCCTGTGTTCACCTTAGCCACTGCCCTCTGTGCTTCAGGTAGTAAAATCTCTTCTTCCAAGGTCATGCGGTCCTCAATGGGGAGGGTCGGCATATCCACTATGTTCAGATAGTCCTCAATTTGGTGCTGATCGGCTAGGGGGCAGTCTTTACAGAGGGCCTCATGGTATTTTACAAATTCCTCCACTACCTCTCTGCCTGTTGCATAAATCATGCCTTCCAGCCCTTCTATGTGTGGACCCATCGGACCTCTATTTCATGTAGGCCCAACCCTGCCAGCAACTTTTCTGCCTTATCCCCACATCATAGAGATGGTGTTGCGAGGCCAGAATTTGATTACGTGTTTCATTTGTGGCCATCGCTCTACATTTGGCTTGGAAGGCCTCAATCTGTCTCATTGTCAGGGAGTTCAGCACTACTGCATTTGCGGCTTCTGCTCATGTTAGTCATCGCTCAAGATCTTCCATTTCCTCGCTAGCTTTCTTCTTTTTGAAAGCAATTATATTTTGTGCCCTATCCACATTCCTGCTTTACAAGCCTCCCACAATATCACTGCTGACTTTACGGAGTCTCTATTTTCCTGAAAGTAAAGATTAGATCCTATTCTTAATTCCCTTTGTGCATCCCAGAATAGTAGAAGTAGCCTCTGTCTGTTGGGCGATGGTGGTGTCAAAGGTCAATGAGAGCCAGGGTATCCGCAAAGTGAGCCAGTGGCATGGCTCTATCTGTAGGAAGGTCGTCCTTGATCTATCCCAATCAGGTGACATCACACCATTGAAATCCCCTCCAAAAATATGTAGGAAAGACTCGGTTGTCAATATACCAGTGACTTTATTCAAAGTTGGTTGTTGCAGTCTGGGGAGGGGTTGTACACACTAACAATCGTGACATCCTCTTTCCCTCAGAGACCCTGGACTGCTACATAAGTCCCACTGGGGGTCTATCCATGATCTTTGAATCTGAAAAGGGGGAATCTTCCAGATTAGGATTGCCACTCCTCTTGCTCCCAAGGTGAACCCCACATATGTCAGCATAGTATATGCCCCACGAGCAAGAAAGTGGTATGGGGTCTTTTTCAAATGGGTCTCCTGTAGGAGAACTACATCTGCTTTCTGGCCTCTAATATAGGCTGTTACTTGACTCCTTTTGATTTTATCGCCCAATCCATTGATGTTCCATGTAAGGATAGATCGACCCCAGGATCAAGGTTAATGTTGGGTGCCATGTCTACCCATTTGCATATCTATTCCCTTCTAATCATTGGGATACACTTTGGTTACATTCAGTGAACCCTCCCACATGTCAAGCAAGCAAAAAGCATGAAATATCATAACAAATATGAAACTAAAACTTTGGTTCCACCCCCCCTCCTCACTCCCTTCCACCCACATGCATTCACTCACATAACACTATAATAACTACATTTCAGGACCAGGCCTGAGAGGTCAGTATCTCACCTTGTCCTGCGTTAAGAGATTGTGACCCCAGGAACCTTTCCCCTAAAACAGGGAAATCATTCACATGGCTGACGAAGCCTGTATTTCAGTGCAGAGAGGTCTGTCAATCCACTATGTAATAGTTGCCCTAGGGACAAGCCCCTCACTCTATTTGATCCAGCCTTTTCAGCCTCACACATTTTGTTCATACACCATTCACTCACTCAAAACCAAGATAATGAAAGAAAGAAAAACCTAAACTGGGGACAGAGGGAGAAGTGACTAAGATCATTCTCCCTCTCAGGCTGGCAGTATGCTACTGCTCAAGCGACCTGAAGATCGCCAAGAAAAGAGTTTCCCCCGAAGGTTAAGATTCCATAACCCCATCAGTCCTCATTTTGGAAAAAATAGTCTCCAGCTCAGACTGTTCATGCAGTCTTATCTCAGAAATTTGGCTGGTCTCCCTCGAACAGGATCCCTTCTCCAGATGTTGGTTGAATCTCTCTTCTGGCATCCCCATGGAAAGTGTGTAGTTTTTCTTGGTCTTGCCCTTTTTGTTTCAGATTCTGATGAGCTGTCTCCCGTAGCTTCTGTTCTCAAGGGTGTCTCTAGTGACTTATCTTGGCCCCCCATGTGGGCCCATCACTTACGTTTGGAGGACTAGGTTTAGATCTGGCTCAAAGTCCAGTCTCCCTTGAATGCACTGGTGGGACGTCTTGGGGGAAGTCTTCCTTCCAGCCATCTCCATGCCTCTTTGAATGTATCAAAAAAGTGGGACTTATCCTGAAAAACCCAGCTTTAATTTGGCAGGGAAGAGGAGCATGTATTGGAGATGCATTGCACAGAATTTCACTTTAACTGCATCAAAGGAACATCTCTACTTCTGAACGTCACATGAGTAGTCAGGGAACAGCACTATAGTTGAGGAGTCATATTTAAGTGCTCTAAGGTGGCGCGTCTCTTTGAGGATCATGTCACAGTCATGTTCAGGAAATGTGCAGTGGGGGCTCTTGGGGGGGCCCTGTGGCCTGCTCAATCACAAAACAAGAGGAGAAATTAGTAGAGGTAAAGGTGCTGCAGATCCAGTTATCTAGGAATCCAGGTATATTGGCAGCCTCCACCCCCTCAGGAATCACACAAATTGGAGGTTTTATACACCTTGCACAGTTTTCATTGTCATCCACCCTCCAGAGTAGGCTTTTAGTAATTGCTTTAATAGCTGACAATTCTTTTCCCTGAAAGTTAGTGGTATCATCGAGCTCTGAAATTCTGTCCTCAGTCGCCATCACCCTGTCCGCTACATATTGAAGGTTCTGTCGCAACAGGAAGACTTCCACTGCCACATCTCTTATTTTGGATTCCAGGGCTCTCCTGGATTGCTGAATTGCCATTAGTAGTGTTGCAGTGTCTGGCAGTGAAGGTCCTGCATCTTCCGGGGGTGCCTCTACTGTTCTGGTATATCTTTCTATCTTTCCCTGGTGGGGGAAGGGTGTTCGAGCCTTTGTCTTTAGACATGGTGCCAGTGACTCCTGGGGTGGCTGTGTCACCCCCCCCCCCCCACCAGCTCCAACACCAACCTCACCCAGAAAGAATCAGTTCACAGGGACTTCCCAAAGATCAATTATGTGGATTTTCAAGGGATCAGGTTGGGTGGGGGTGGAGGGCTGTGCACTGCACCAGACCCCCCGAGGGCACCTCAAATAGTCTGTGAAAGATTCCTCTTGATGCTTTGATGCAGTGCCTGCAAGGGATGTTGTCTCAGGGCATATCTCTGTTCCTCCCTGGGTTCCCTAGGAGGATCTGGAAGTGTCCCACAGGGAACGCCCAGGCTCTACTGGCTCAACTTTGGTTATGCAGAAGGAGAAAGGTTTTTTTTTTCTTCCTACCAGCAAGGACACTCCAGGTCCACAGAATAACAGCCTCCACTCTCCTACTCTCCCGCACATCTCTCCGGCATCAGATCAGCAGGCCAAGCACTGAGACGCACCCCGATCCACTGTATGCTCTAGGCGGCTCAGAAGAGCTACATGGGCTTATCTGGCTCCCGTCCACCGCCTACATACTGCCACCCATCGCCTTTGTGACACTCAATCAGGACCGGGATTCAGCAATCAAGCCCCAGCCCAGGCAGGTGACATCCTTACGAGGCCACTGCTCACCAAGGCGAATAGTTATGCATGGCTCCGTACCCTCCACGTCTCATAGATACTCCATCATGACTCTGAGCTGCGGTCTAGGAGTGAGGGGAGTAAAGATTATGGGGCGATGGGACTCAGGGGTCAGGATGAAGACAGGATTTCATTGGGACCGTCGGTGCTCAGCTCGGGCACGTCTAGCCCGCCATGTTGTCAGCCATGCCCCCCACTTGTCAGACTCTTGGGATTCATTCCACGTGTTCCTGATGCAACCTTCGTGCTCCAGAAACAAGGGGTAGCAAGAGACAAGCTAACATCAACGCAAGATTCAGAAAAAAGACAATTTAATATCAGAAATTTAAATTAAAGAAATGCAGGTCAATTGTAGTTAATGACAACAAATAGCTGACAACTACATGTTAGTGAAATAACAGGATGCGTCATGTTCTTTACCTTTTGTCTATACATCTCTATTGGGTGATCTGTTTCTCATTTTGGATGCCAGGGCTACCCAATGCGTAATTTGTTTTAAAAAAAGTGCAGGACTGCAACGTATTTCTGAGGAGTCCACCACTGATGCTGCAGAACACTAATGTGCCTAGTGCTGAATTCACACACATTGCTCTTCCTGAATTCCCTGCCTCATAATACTAGTCTTGTGGGTTCTTTGTTTCCTGCTTTCTCCTTTGTAATGGTTTTCTTGTTTTTCTCATTCTCTTTTTTTCACCCCTTTCTCCATTTCTCTTGCTCTGGTCAACGTCTGATGATGTCCAGTCCCGAAAAAATGAATTCCAAAGCCCACCACCTGAAAATGGTAGCTTCAGATTGACGGAAAGGTTTGGACTTGAGCCCACCATTTTCACAGTGCCCTAATAGAGCCCAGTGATCAAAGATCCCTAAGAGACCTAGGTAAGGAGCCCCAGACTTTTCTGGGAAATCTTATGTATTTAAAAGTGGTTTTTACTGCTACCCATGCCTGGTACTGTAGACTCTTTGTCTTTCAGGCAGTTTGGCCTTTCAAAGTGCTGTTTTTTAGCTGTGACTGTTTGAAATTTCCCTCCTAGTTTGTGGCACAGGACTGCATAAAGCTCCCCCCTACCTTTTTTCTAAGTAAAAAGGCTACATACATCTTCCAGAGTGTGTTTAGGAGACTGCTTAATCTGTTTCTGTGAATTAAATTGTGTTTAGAATTTCTGCATCCTGTTTTTACCTTCAAAAAGCTGCATTTTGGAGTGCGCGACAAGCAGTATTTCAGTGTTTATTAACAATCTATCCCTTAACTGGAAAGTAGGCTCTGCTAGCTTGGAAGTGTGGATTCAGCCTGTCTGTATCCAAGGAGATTCTAAATAGAACAGCAGCTCCATCCTCCCTTCCTACAGGGGCAGGGCCTAGCTGATTGGCTCTCTGAGTCCCAGGCAACATGAGCTTTCCTCCCACACCTGTTCTGGCCCCTTAAGTTTGTGGCGGGAACCCCATGCCCTAATACAGCCCAGTGGTCAAGGATTCCTAAGAGTCCTAGGCAAGGAGACCAAGACCTTTCTGGGAAATCTTATTATTTATTTAAAAGTATTTTTCACTGCTACCTGTGCCTGTTTACTGTAGGCTCTCTGTGTTTCAGGCAGCTTGGCCTTTTAAAGTGCTGTTTTTTAGCTGTGACTGTTTGAAATTTCCCTCCTAGTTTGTGGCACACAAAGGCATAAAGCCCCCCACCTCCTCTTTGCTAAGTAAAAAGGCTACATACATCTTCCAGAGTGTTTTTAGGTGTAGAAGGCTGCTTAAACTGTTTCTGTGATTTAAATTGTGTTTAGAAACTGTCTCAATCCCCTGTTTTTGCCTTCAAAAAGCCAAATTTCAGAGTGCGCAACAAACACTATTTCAGTGTTTTTTACAATCTCTCCCTTACCTGGAAAGTAAACTCTGCTAGCTTGGAAGTGTTGATTCAGCTTGTCTGTATCCAAGGAGATTATGAATAGAGTAGCAGCTCCCTCCTCCCTTCCGACAGGGACTGGGCTTCGCTGATTGGCTCTCTGAGTCCCAGGCAACCTGAGCCCTCCTCACACACTTGTTCTGGCCTCTTATGTTTGTGGAGGGAACCCCAAGACAGCCACCTCCATTTTGTGTGCCCAGCATTTTCTCTGTGCCCTAATACAACCCAGTGATGAAGGATTCCTAAGAGACCTAGGTAAGGAGCCTTAGGGTTTTCTGGGAAATCTTATTATTTGTTTAAAAGTGTTTTTTACTGCTACCCGTGCCTGTTTACTGTAGACTCTGTGTTTCAGGCAGCTTGGCCTTTTAAAGTGCTGTTTTTTTAGCCGTGACTGTTTGAAATTTCCCTCCTAGTTTGTGGCACAGGACTGCATAAACCTCCGCCCTCTTTTCTAAGTAAAAAGGCTACATACATCTTCCAGAGTGTGTTTAGGAGACAGCCTAATCTGTTTCTGTCATTTAAATTGTGTTTAGAAACTGTCTGTATCCCCATTTTTTGCCTTAAAAAAGCCACATTTCAGAGTGCGCGACAAGCAGTATTTCAGTGTTTTTTACAAGCTCTTCCTTACTTGGAAAGTAGACTCTGTTAGCTTGGAAGTGGAGATTCAGCCTGTCTGTATCCAAGAAGATACTGAATAGAGCAGCAGCTCCCTCCTCCATTCCCAAAGCGGCCGGGCCTAGCTGATTGGCTCTCTGAGTCCCAGGCAACCTGAGCACTGCTCCCACACCTGCTCTGGCCCCTTAAGTTTATGGAGGGAACCCCCAAGACAGTCACCGCCATTTTGTGAGCCCAGCATTTTCTCTGTGCCCTAATACAGCCCAGTGATCAAGGATTCCTAAGAGACCTAGGTAAGGAGCCCCAGACCTTTCTGGGAAATCTTATTATTTGTTTAAAAGTGTTTTTTACTGCTACCCGTGCCTGTTCACTGTAGACTCTCTGTGTTTCAGGCAACTTGGTCTTTTAAAGTGTTGTTTTTTTTAGCCATGACTGTTTTTAATTTCCCTCCTAGTTTGTGGCACAAACCCCCCTTACCACAGGGGCTGGTCCTTGCTGATTGGCTATCCGAGTCCCCGGCAACCTGAGCCCTCCTCCCACAACTACTCTAGCCCCTTAAGTTTGTGGAGGGTTCTCCAAGACAGCCAACTCCATTTTGTGAGCCCAGCATTCTCCCTGAGCCCTAATACAGCCCAGTCATCAAGGACTCCTAAGAGACCTAGGTAAGAGGCCCCATTCTTTCTGGGAAATCTTATTATTTGGTTAACAGTGATTTTTACTGCTACCAGTGTCTGTTTACTGTAGACTCTCTTTATTTCAGGCAGCTTGGTCTTTAAAAAGTGCTCTATTTTAGCCGTTACTGCTTGAAATTTCCCTCCGAGTTTGTGGCACAGGACTGCATAAAGGTCCCCCCTCTTTTCTGAGTAAAAAGGCTACATACAGCTTCTAGAGTGTGTTTAGGAGATTGCTTGATCTGTTTCTGTGATTTAAATTGTGTTTCAAAACTGTCTGCATCAATCAATCAATAATATTTATAAAGCGCGCTACTCACCCGTGAGGGTCTCAAGGCGCTAGGGGAGGGGTTTACTGCTGCTCGAAGAGCCAGGTCTTGAGCTGCCTCCGGAATGCGAGGTGGTCCTGAGGTTGGCGGGAGGGAGTTCCATGTCTTGGCTGCCAGGTAGGAGAAGGATTTCCCACCTGCCGTTGTGCGGTGGATGCGAGGGACGGCAGCGAGTGCGAGGTTGGCGGAGTGAAGTTGACGGGTGGGCGTGTAGAAACTGAGGCGACGGTTGAGGTATTCGGGTCCCTTGTTGTGGAGGGCTTTGTGTGCGTGGGTGAGGAGCCTGAAGGTGATCCTTTTGTTGACGGGTAGCCAGTGCAGGTGTCTCAGGTGGGCGGAGATGTGGTCGTTGCGGGGTATGTCGAGGATGAGGCGAGCGGAGGCGTTTTGTATTCGCTGAAGACGTTTCTGGAGTTTTGTGGTGGTTCCTGCGTATAGGGTGTTTCCGTAGTCCAGGCGGCTTGTGACGAGGGCGTGGGTCACAGTTTTTCTGGTGTCGGCAGGGATCCAGCGGAAGATCTTTCGGAGCATGCGGAGAGTGAGGAAGCAGGAAGACGATACGGCGTTGACTTGTTTGGTCATGGTGAGAAGCGGGTCCAGGATGAATCCGAGGTTGCGTGCGTGGGCTGAGGGGGTAGGTGTGGTGCCCAGGGCCGTGGGCCACCAAGAGTTGTCCCAGGCGGACGGGGTGTTTCCGAGTATGAGGACTTCCGTTTTGTCTGAGTTCAGTTTCAGACAGCTGAGTTTCATCCATTCTGCGACGTCTTTCATTCTGTCCTGAAGGTTGGTTTTGGCGATGGTGGGGTTATTGGTGAGGGAAAGTATCAGCTGGGTGTCGTCGGCGTAGGAGATGATGTTGATGTTGTGTTTGCGTGCGATGTCGGCGAGGGGGCTCAAGTAGACATTGAAGAGAGTGGGGCTGAGCGAGGAGCCCTGTGGGACGCCGCAGATGATCTCGGTGGGGTCCGAGCGGAACAGCGGGAGGTAGACTCTTTGGGAGTGGTTAGAGAGGAAAGAGGTGATCCAGTCCAGGGCCTGTCCGTGGATACCGGTGGAGCGGAGGTGGGATATTAGGGTTCGGTGGCAGACGGTGTCGAAGGCAGCCGAGAGGTCGAGGAGGATGAGGGCGGCTGTTTCTCCGTTGTCCATCAGAGTTCTGATGTCATCGGTGACTGCGATGAGGGCGGTTTCTGTGCTGTGGTTGGCTCGGAATCCGGACTGGGAGGGGTCGAGTAGGTTGTTGTCTTCAAGGAATTTGGTCAGTTGCTTGTTGACGGTCTTCTCGATGACTTTGGCAGGGAAAGGGAGGAGCGAGATGGGGCGGAAGTTCTTCAGGTCGTTGGGGTCCGCTGTAGGTTTCTTCAGGAGAGCGTTGACTTCCGCGGGTTTCCAGCTCTCGGGGAAGGTGGCAGATGCAAACGAGCTGTTGATGGTGGTCTGGAGGTGGGGGGCGATAATGTCGTCGGCTTTGTTGAAGATGAAGTGGGGGTAGGGGTCCGAGGGGGCACCGGAGTGGATGGAGTTCATGGTAGTTTTGGTCTCTTCCGCGCTGATGTGGGTCCAGGCGTTGAGGGTGATGGCTGGGGCAGTGGGTACTGTGGTGGTAGGCTGGGTCTGAGGGCCGAAGCTGTCGTGAAGGTTGGTGATCTTTCAATGGAAGAAGGTAGCGAGGGATTTGCAGAGATCTTGTGAGGGCGTGATGGAGTTGGAGTTGGCGTTAGGATTGGAGAGCTCTTTGACGATGTTGAAGAGTTCTTTGCTGTTGTGAGTGTTCTTGTCCAGTCTGCCTTTGAAGGAAGTTCTCTTGGTGACGCTGATCAGCTGATGATGTTCGCGGGTGGCGTTTTTTAGGGCAGACATGTTTTCTACGGTGTGGTCTTTGCGCCAGGCTTTCTCAAGGGTACGGCAGTTTTTTTTAGATTCCTTGAGGGTGTCTGTAAACCATTGAGGTTTCCTGGAGTTGGACTGTCTTGGGAGGCGTCTGAGGGGTGTGAGGTTGTCCGCGCAGTTGGTGATCCAATGTGTGAGGCTGAGGGCTGCGTTGTTGGCGTCGGTGGAGATGGTAGGTTGGTTGTGGCTGAGAGTGGAGAGTAGCTGTTCCGTGGAGATTTTGTTCCAATGTCTGCGTGGGATGGGTTGTGTGCGGAGGTGGAGAGTCTTGCGTCTGAAGGTGAAGTGGACACATCTGTGGTCGGTCCAGTGTATTATGGAGGAGTGGCTGAAGGATACGTGGTTGCTGGTGGAGAAGATGGGGTCGAGCGTGTGTCCGGCGATGTGGGTGGGGGTGTTTACCAGTTGCTTGAGACCGAAGTTGGCGAGGTTGTCGAGCAGGGTGGTGGTGTTGGGGTTGTTGTTCTGTTCCAGTTGGAAGTTGAGGTCTCCGAGGAGGATGTAGTCCGGCGAGGCTAGGGCATGCGGGGAGATGAAGTCAGCGATGGATTCGCTGAAGAGGGCGGGTGGTCCAGGGGGTCGGTAGATGAGAGTTCCTCTGAGGGTGGTCCTGGGGTCGGTGTGGATCTGGAAGTGCATGTGTTCGGCGGCGAGGGGGGTGTCTTCGGTGGAAGTGGTGACGTTGATGGAGACCTTGAATATGATGGCGAGTCCTCCTCCGACTTGGTTGGTGCGGTCTCTCCTGGCGATCTTGTAGCCGTCAGGGATGGCTATGGCGATGTCGGGGGCCGAGGAGGAGTTCATCCAGGTCTCAGTGATGAAGGCGACGTCCGGTGGAGTCCAGGAGGTCCCAAAGTTCAATGGCGTGCTTGTGGACGGAGCGTGCGTTGATGAGGATGCATTTGAGGTAGTTATTGGCGCGTGAGCTGGCGGGCGGGGTGTAGTCGCGGTGGAAGGTGTGCTTGCAGGTAAGGCATGCGAAGGGTCCATGAGTGCGTTTTGGGTTGGCTTGGAAGCAGGTTCTAGAGTGTCCCGGGTTGAGTGCGTGGAGGGAGGTGGGGTCATAGCGGCGCTGCGGGGTTTGGGAGTGCTTGGGGCCAGGGGTCGTGGTGCTGGGCGCGATCCAGGCACGGACGGGCGTAGACGGGCTTCCCTTTGGCGCGCCTTCGGCGTGCCAAAGGCCGCCATAAGAGGGAGGAGGGAGGAGGGAGGAGGGGTCAGGTGGGGGCAGGAGGCGGGAGGGGGGGCGACGAAAGGGAGCTGGGGGGCGGGCCGAAAGGGTTGTGGCGGTGGGAAAGCAGAGGGCAGGGGGTGGGGGGGGTCAGATAGAAGGGAAGGGAAAGAGGAGAGGGATTACAGAAGAAGAGAGGAGAGGAACACCAAAGAAGAGAGGGATTACAGAAGAAGAGAGGAGAGGAACACCGAAGAAGAGAGGGATTACAGAAGAAGAGAGGAGAGGAACACCAAAGAAGAGAAGAGAACAGAAGAAAAGAAGAGAGGAACATCGGAGAAGAGAAGAGTACAGAAGAGAAGAACACAGAAGAGGAGAGGGACACGAAAGAAATGGACTACAGAAGGAGAAGAACACGAAGGAGATGGTCAGCAGAAGAAGAGAAGAACACAGAAGAAGAAAGAACATGAAGGATGGGATGCAGAGGAGGAGAAGAACACCAGAAGGACACAGAAGAAGAAAGAGCACGAAGGATGGGGTGCAGAGGAGGAGAAGAACACCAGAGGGACACAGAAGAAGAAAGAGCACAAAGGATGGGGTGCAGAAGAGGAGAAGAACACCAGATGGACACAGAAGAAGAAAGAGCACAAAGGATGGGGTGCAGAGGAGGAGAAGAACACCAGAAGGACACAGAAGAAGAAAAGAAGACGATGGATGGGGTGCAGAGGAGGAGAAGAACACAGGAGAAGAGCAGAACACGAAGAAAATCCGGAGAAGAAGAAGAGCAGAACAAGAGGAAAATGCGGTGAGGAGGAAGAGCAGAACAAGAGGAAAATGCGGTGAGGAAGAAGAGCAGAACACAGAAGAAGAAAAGAACACGACGGATCGGGTGAGAAGATGAGAAGAACACAGAAGAAGAAAAGAAGACGAGGGATGGGGTGCAGAGGAGGAGAAGAGCACAGGAGAAGAGCAGAACACGAAGAAAATGGGCTACGGAAGAGGAGCAGAAGACGGAGGAAAATGGCTACCAGGAGGACGAGCAGAAGGCGAAGGGAAATGGATAGAGAGAGGACAGCAGGGGTACGAAGGAAACTTGGAGGAGAGAGAGATAAGGAGACAGAGGTGAGTAACGAGGGGCTGGGCGGGGGGAGCGCAGGGAGTACTTACCATTTTGCTGGGAGGTGGCAGGAGCCTGGGCAGGTGGAGCTGCCGCGGTGGGGGAAGCAACCTACCCTAGGGTCAAGGGTTGCTGTTTTTGCCTTAAAAGGCCACATTTCAGAGTGCGCGATGAGCAGTATTTCAGTATTTTTTACAATCTCTCCCTTTCCTGGAAAGTAGACTCTGCTAGCTTGGAAGTGTGGATTCAGCCTGTATCCAAGGAGATTCTGAATAGAGGAGCAGCTCCCTCCTCCCTTCCCACAGGGGCTGGGCCTAGCTGATTGGCTCTCTGAGTCCCAGGCACCCTGGGCCCTCCTCCCACACCTGCTCTGGCCCTTTAAGTTTGTGGAGGGAACACCAAGACAGACACCTCCATTTTGTGAGCCCAGCATTTTCCCTGTGTTCTAACACAGCCCAGTGATCAAGGATTCCTAAGAGACCTAGATAAGGAGCCCCAGACTTTTCTGGGAAATCTTATTATGTGTTTAAAAGTGTTCTGTACTGCTACCCATACCTGTTTACTGTAGACTCTACATGTTTCAGGCAGCTTGGCCTTTTAAAGTGCTGTTTTTTAGCTGTAACTGTTTGAAATGTCCCTCCTAGTTTGTGGCACAGGACTGCATAAAGCTCCCCCCCTGTTTTCTAAGTAAAAAAGCTACATACATCTTCCAGAGTGTGTTTAGGAGACTGCTTGATCTGTTTCTGTGATTTAAATTGTGTTTCAAAACTGTCTGCATCCCCTATTTTTGCCTTAAAAAAGCCACATTTCAGTAACCGCAACAAGCAGTATTTCAGTATTTTTTACAGTCTCTCCCTTACCTGGAAAGTAGACTCTGCTAGCTGGGATGTGTGGATTCAGTCTGACTGTATCCAGGGAGATTCTGAATAGAGCAGCAGCTCCCTCCTCCCTTCCTACAGGGACAGGGGCTGGACCTAGATTATTGGCTCTCTGAGTCCCAGGCAACTTGGGCCCTCCTCCCACACCTGCTCTGGCCCCTTAAGTTTGGGGAGGGATCCCCAAGAGAGCCACCTCCATTTTGTGAGCCCAGCACATTCCCTGTGCCCTAATACACCCCAGTGTTCAAGGATTCCTAGTAGACCTAGGTAAGGAGCCCAAGTCCTATCTGGGAAATGTATTTTTTTTTTAAAGTATTTTTTACTGCTACCCATCCCTGTTTACTGTAGTCTCTCTGTGTTTCCGACCGCTTGGCCTTTTAAAGTGCTGTTTTTTAGCCGTGACTTTGAAATTTTCCTCCAAGTTTTTTGCTCCGGACAGCATTATGCCCCCCCCCCTTTTCTAAGTAAAAAGCTATATACATCTTCCAGAGTGTGTTTAGGAGACTGCTTAATCTGTTTCTGTGATTTAAATTGTGTCTGCATCCCCTGTTTTTGCCTTATAAAAGCCACATTTCAGAGTGCGCTACAAGCAGTATTTCAGTGTTTTTTACAATCTTTCCTTTTGTTGGAAAGTAGACTCTGCTAGCTTAGAAGTGTGGATTCAGCCTGTCTATATCCAAGGAGATTCTGAATAGAGCAGCAGCTTCCTCCTCCCTTCCGACAGGGGCTGGGCCTAGTCGATTGGCTCTCTGAGGCCCAGGCAACCTGAGCCCTCCTCACACACCTGCTCTTGCCTCTTAAGTTTGTGGAGGGAACCCCAAGACATCCACCTGCATTTTGTGAGCCCAGCATTTTCCATGAGCCCTAATACAGTCCAGTGATCAAGGGTTCATAAGAGACCTAGGTAAGGAGCCCCAGACTTTTCTGGGAAATATTTTTTGTTTAAAAGTGATTTTTACTACTACCCGCGGGTGTTTACTGTAGACGTACTGTGTTTCATGCAGCTTGGTCTTCTAAAGTGCTGTTTTTTAGCCGTGACTGTTTGAAATTTCCTTCTTAGTTTGTGGCACTGGACTTCATAAAGCCCCCCCTTTTCTAAGTAAAAAGGCTACATACGTCTTCCAGAGTGTGTTTATTAGACTGCTTAATTTGTTTGTGTGATTTAAATTGTGTTCAGAAACTGTCTGCATCCCCTGTTTTTGCCTTAAAAAAAGCCACATTTCAGAGTGTGTGACAAGCAGTAGTCAATAGTTTTTTACAATCTCTTCCTTACCTGGAAAGTAGACTCTTCTAGCTTGGAAGTGTGGGTTCAGCCTGTCTGTATGCAAGGAGATTCTGAACAGAGCAGCTGCTCCCTCCTACCTTCCCACAGGGACTAGGCTTCATTTGACTTGGCCTTTATATAAGTTTCTATTGGTTGTTGATATGGTGTTATGATAGGTTGTTGGGGGTTGGTCTTGCTATTGGCTTAGGAATTAGGGTTGGGCTTTTGATTGGTAGTGGGGCTGAGATTCTGATTGGTCCCTGGTTCTAGGGTTGGTCTTGTGATTGGTAGTAGGGCTGAGAATCTGATTGGTTCCTGGTTCTTGGGGGGGGTTGTGATTGGTTCTCTGGATTAGGGATATGATTGGTAATTAGAGTTGGGTCTCCCATTGGTTGTGAGATTAAGGGTTACAAATCTGATTCATTAGGACTAGGTTTCTATTGGCCAGTAGGGCTGTTTAAGCCCAGGGCTCAGGGCGTCTCAGCTAAGGGCGGAGAGGGCAAGGGCAGCTGCCTGTTTGAGCCTGTTCGGGATTGGTAGGGCCTAGGGCCAGAAATTCTGCCCAATTTCCCATTTATCAGAAAGGAACTTACTCCCTACACATCTATCAACATGCAAACTCATTATTTGCAAAAACAAGCAACTCCTGCATCACAAACGGACCTCATACAGATTGCAATGTCCCATCATCCAACTATTCCCCATAATACAACACCTATACACATCCACCACAACTACAACAGTAAAACACCTTCATTCTCCCAGCAAACACTACTCTGTCCACTCCCACTAACACAACCTGCCATCACCCACACAACACAAAACCACATTATACATTACTTTCAGCCTTCCAGATACACACTCCCTGTTCATACAAACGAACAACATTATCCTCTATTTGCTCCACACAGACCACCTTTCGTCATGACAATTCCTAAACCTAGCCTTCCATGACACCATCTACAAACACCCTTCCCCTCTCTTCACCACTTACACACAACCATACAATCCTCACACTCCACTACACATATTACCTCTTCCAGTCGTCACAGCTAACACAAGCTCCCCTGACACACATCCATCCCCTCTTAGACACCTCATACATTCATCTGCAAAACACATCAACACCCCCTGTAATACTCTAATTCCACTTACCAGCACTAACTCACATACAAATCCCTTGCCGAAAACCATTACATCAATATCCCCTCTAACTGTCCACAAAAACAATACAGACCACACACATCAGCACATCAAATCAACACAAACGTTCATTATACTTATCGTCACACCCACTCCCACCCTCATGACTACACAAAGAATACAAATACCATCCAATCTTTACCCCTACATTCTCACTCTTCATAAACATCTACCAAAGTACCCCAACACAGCAACATTCATTCACCCGCCTCTCATCCATTGCACAATTTAGAGCCTTACATCATGATCCACATGCTCCTGCACCACCCCAACCCATACTCCTTCCGCACTAAGCAGACACAAACAAAATAAACAACATGCCTCTCTTAACTTCTTATCCCCTTGTCTATTACATAATAAGAATACCCTACAAAAAACAACAGACTCTTCATGTCTCTCTCAGTCACCAAGTCCACCACCCACACACACAGACCCAACAAAATGCCTCCTAAACCTGCTGGAAGAGGAACACTATATTGAAAAACAAGACTAGTGTGACCCTCACACAGTTATCACAACTAACAACACACCTGCTACATGCTCAAAATATACTGCTCACCCTTCTCCTAAACAAAACAACACCGCCACTAACACACTTTTTCTAAACTGCCAGCTCATAAATGCTCGGTCAGTCTCAAAAAACAAGCACCACATATCTACGACCTGCTCACAGACACACAACCTGACTTACTATTCAAAACAGAATCATGGTTGGGAGATGACATGGCCCCATTGTTGCATGAAGCCCTTCCTCCAGACTATCAAACAATCACACAAAAACGTATAGGCAAGCGAGGAGGTAGACTAGCTATTATATTCAAACAGGCAATAAATCTCAGTAAAACAGACATTTCCATACAAGGTTGTGAAGCCCTCCTCACCAGATGCCACCCTTCTCCAACTTCCCCCTGTACATTGCTCCTCCTTTACAGACCTCCACCTGACAACTCAACATTCCCAGACGCTTTTCTAGACACAGTCTCAAACCTTATTACATTATACTCAAACCTATGCATTCTTTGGAACTAAACATTTGGTTTGACAAACCCAATATGCCCCATCCAAAATCTCTTACCACTGGCCTAGTCGCATTGAACCTATATCAGATTGTACACAATCCCACACACATTGCTGGCCACATCCTAGATGTCATTTTGCTAAGCTTGAACTAGTTACTGTTCATAGCATCACGCCAATCACATGGTAGAACCACCATTTGATAACTTTCCGACATAAAACACCACAAATCAACACACCCCACAACTACTTACATACATGCACCTATCGACCTTGGAGCAAACTCAATTTTGATGACTTAGAAACACAACTAACAGCCAACACAGATCTAGATACAATTAATTCTGTTCCTAAACTTTGAGTGGCTACAGGAAGCTTTTGATATCTTAATACCACTCAAAAAAACTAAACAGGACAAAAGAAAACCAACACCTTGGAGAAACACAGAACTTAAAAAGATAAAGCAACTAATCAGAAAGTTGCAGCGGACCTGGCTCAAAACAAACAGTCAAGACAAACTTCAGCTACACAAACTTAACAGACTATACAAATCATCAATCAAAAAAGCTAAAAAAAAAGGTACTACTCAGAATTCAAAATGCTAAATCTGCAACCTAAGAATTTTATAAAATTCTCAATGAATTTCGAAAACCTACATGCACAGAAGGACGTCATCCCACTACTCAAGATTTCACAAACAAACGTGCAACTCATTACATAACCAAGGCATTGGACTCCTATTTAAACAGAAGAAACCCATCCACATCAACCCCTTTCCTAAAATACCCTCTAAGAATAAACCAACCCAGCCTCTACAGTCCTTCAAACAGATATCACAAGGTGAATTTATGGATTTGGTCAAAGCAAGCAGACCTTACAGTTGCCCTTCTGACCGTTGCCCACCACACATCTTCAAGAACATTCTTTTATCATCAACTCTTTAACTACAGGATCTTCTCCTGTAGACCTGAAAAAGGCATACATACGACCGTTATTAAAGAAAACAAACCTAGAGCCGCAAGACCCCAACAACTACAAACCAACCACAAAAGGCCCTTTCCTGGGCAAACTGATAGAAAGAGCAGCTTCACCCAGAAGTCACAATTCATTGAAGACAATACTATAATATCAGACTGCCAAACTGGATTCCGCCCAGGAAGAGGCACTGAATCAGCACTCATAGCAATCTGGGATGATCTTAAAAACACAGTTGACCACAATAGAGTTGATGCACTACTTCTCTTGGACCTCTTGGCTGCCTTTGATGTGGTTGACCATGACACCCTAATTCAAAGACTCTACAAAGCCAGCATAGAAGGTACTGCTCTCGACTGGATTACATCCTACCTACGAAAAAGAACTAATATCATCTATTCTCCCCCTTCTCGTCTAAACACTACCTCACAAAAGCAGGGGTCCCCCAAGGATCAATCATCTCACCTTTGCTTTTCAGCATCTACATGATATCATTACCGGATCTGATCAATGATTTCCATCTCAAATGCTACAACTATGCAGATGAGACACAAAGACTACTTAAATTAGAATGCCCCAAAAACATTGAAAACTCACTAATCTTCAGTTGACTCAGAGCCGCTGATTAGTGGATGACTTGGAGCCATCTCAAACTAAATGCCTCCAAAAACAAAAATACTCATATGTGGTGACTGGAAAAATTATGACCCACTGTTCGCTTGGCCATACGATCTCGGACCACCTCCTCAATTATCCAAGGAAGTTAAAAACCTTGGAATCACCAAGGACTCCAAGTTAACAATGAATGCCCAAGTAGACAAATTAGCACGAACAAGCTTCATCACCTTGAAGACTCTACGATGCATCTTCCCCCACCTCGGATTTCCACACGAGGTGCAGGCTACTATCTCGCTTGTACTATCCAAACTGGGTTATGCCAATGGTCTCTACCATGGATCATCTCTATCTATTATGAAAAAACTACAACGTATTCAGAACTCCGCAGCCAGGCTACTATTACATGTAAAGTCACAAGCCCACAACTTCCCTGTCTTGAGAGCACTACACTGGTTACCGATTGCAAGAAGATGCACTTTCAAGCTACTTTGTATCACCCACAAAGCTATACATGGAACAGGATCGCTTTTTATCAAAAACAAAATAACCAAATACATTCAACAAAGAAACCTCAGCTCAAGATTGGCACCCCGCCTTAGAACACCACCATACAAGAAAAAAACTATAGGTGTTACATCCTTCTCCATTCAAGCAGACAAACTATGGAATTCATTACCCCCAACTATAAGATCTACAGATATCTTGTCTTCAGAAGACTACTCAAGAGTTGGCTCTTTCCTTCATAACCACCATATTCAAACAGCTATGGACTGCATATGCCTGTGATGATAAATATTTTTTATCTAATTATGTATATATTCTAGATATATATATATAGTTCGTTAGAAAACATGTATTGCTACTATGTCATAACAATAAACTACACACATACTCTTTAAACTTGTTTAACTAATGTATATTTATTCATGTTTTAAATAATATGTATGTACATATATGTGTGTGTATATGTGTGTGTGTGTGTATATATATATATATATATATATGTTATTCTATGCTTAACATGTTCATAGGTCATTGCATAGCTCCTAGATAAGTTGTTATATTAGATACTTATGAATCCCTGCTTTCATTTTATATCACACTGATCAAATGCTTATTATCATAGGTATTCGGCTATTCAAAAATTGAGTAAAGATAAATAAATGTTAGAAAAGTAGACTTATTAATTAACTTCAAATATTACAAATCTTGAAAGTGTGTGTTTATACAATACTACTTTTCTTCTCATATTATACCCATTATTATATTCCTTGGACATATATTCCCTTGCTGTGAACTTACATATCTATGTATTTATTACTCTAGTCCTACTGTACTAGAGAAAAAATAAAATACAAATAAAATAAAATCTATAAATAAAATTTGAATGAAAAATAAATCTATAAATAGCATATATATATTAATAATAAAGAATAAATTAATTAAAACATTATAAATAAAAAACATTATATTTTTACTCTCTTGTAAGTTGTACTTTGTCTACCCATCACCATATGTCATGTCTCTATCAATCTATCCTCTATTCCCACTCTGACTCATCCCATATCCATTCTACTACTTTCATCTCCTAAACAACTCTGCCTAAGATGTTCCCTCCTCTTCCACATCTGACTCACCCAAACCTCAGTTTACTACCATGAACTCCCAAACTACCCTAGTAAAGTCTCCCTCACTTATCTCATCTTTAACTCATCCAAAATCCCTCCTGCTACTATGATCTCCCTAACCCTTTCCACAGACTCTTCCCTCCTCCCTCCCCCCTTAACTCATCCCAAGCCTAAATCCTATTACTATAAACTCCCAATTAACACTTCTGGATTTTTCCCTACTCCACCCCTCCATTACTACAGTCAATCCAACTAACAAACTCACATATCCGTGGCTCAAATCAACTCATAATAATACTAAAACTGTACACATATTTCCCTGTACTAATCCACCACTAATTACTTTTGGGTTCCAGAGTAGCGTGCTACTCACCGAAAAGCACTTCAACGCCTTGTCAGTGGGTACTAAGCGCAATATAAGTATTATTACAATACAATACAATACAACTACTGGCAGAAACTGAGCGCTTCCAATATCTGTTTGTGGAGGATGTTTGGCATTGTGGGTGCCCCTGAACCTTGCCTTAGTCTCCTTTGCATCTTAAAAAGCATTGTTGCATCTTTCAATGCACCAGTGTATAACCATGGTGACAAAGGTTCACATGTCCTGAGAAAGTGTGCTTCCATGCAAAAACAGTTAATGTTTGTCCACAAAGGACTAGATATAAGTTAGGGGACAGGGCAAGGATGTAGCCATTATATAGCTTCCAACTGACCCTATGTCATGTGTTATATATGCAGGCAGCCATTGCATCTTGGAACTTGTACTTTTAACATTTGAACTATTGGTCCAAAATTCTCAGCATAGAAAGTGCTGTCTGCTAAGAAGCCACGACTGACAGCATGGCCTGGAGGCATTTGGCCATCATGCACAACCTCCATGTAAACAACAATAAATAGTACATTTACACAGTCATTTCGCAAAGCCGAGGATGTGGTGTAACAGCCAGATGCCCCAATTTTAGAATTACGGAACTAGGTTCAAGTCTCGGTGTCAGCTCATCATCATGAGATTCCTGGACAATCTCTTATTCTCCCAGTGCCTAAATAAAAATCAATGTGTCCTTGTATAATGTAACTGATGCTTGTGTAAAATGCTGCAATAGCTTCGGGTCGAGCATGAGCTATATAAAAATATTGCAAAGGCGCTAGATCGAAAATATTGTAAGAGCCATTTTAGCACTTCATGTAGAGCTGAGAACAAATTATGCTCACTCACATGTCGTACAACCTTTCAGCTGGTGGCAAATGCTCACCAAAAATAAACAAGCATTTACAGTGCAATAGGGCTCACATTTGCTCGATTTGGAGCTATTGGTATTGTAAATTCATAACTGGACTTTTCTTGCCACATAAATTAGTCAACCCTGCCTCAATATTTCGTCTTTCATGCCATATGATTCCAGTGGTCATGCATAGAACTAAAGCAAATGTTGCCATTTAGCATCCTAATTTAAATCTGCCATTCCAATAGAATGCCACTTTCACCACCCCACCATCAGAGTTGCTGGCTGGCTAACACAATTCCCCAATAAAAGACATTAGACAGCCACAGAGGAATAATAAACTAGAAGGGTCACCCAAACATATCAAGAGTGTTCAAACAGTCATACTGTAATAAGGATGTTAAGTTGGCCTGAATCATGGTCATAAATGTAATAAGAAGATATTATTAAACATATAAACCTTTAACAGAAATAAACTTTGGCATTAGACTTTAATGCTCAAAACAGCCCTTAGAGGGCACCATAACAAAAGTATCATTTGTAAAATACATGTTCATGTAACCATATTGCTAGCCCCTAGAGGGCATAACCCCATGAACAAAACAGGAGAAAGTAATGCAGTGTAACCATATGCTTAGCCCCTAGAGGGTGTTTCCAGGGCTAGCACACCTACTGCAATGATATCACAAACAACGCTTTTAAAACAAAACTTCTCCTGGCTGTACAACAAATGTTCTAGCCATGAGAAAGCTTTAAAGACACTAAATGGTGGGAGGGGTTATTATTTTTGAGTCCCCACAAATCTAGCATGGGGACCCAGAGATGATGTATACAGAAAGAGCATTTTGAAGGTGTTCCTATTGTCCTAGGGCCACCACAGGCTGAGGTATGAGCAAAAACGTTTTGTACAAGTAATGCCCTGCAAAGCATTATCCGCCAAAAAATATAGTATGTTGATTGCAATGCACAGAACAGCCCCTCGAGAACACCACAATAAAAATAGCATTTGGAAGAAACATGGTCATGTAACCATACAATCAGCCCTTAGAGAGCATAACCATGTGAAAAAAGAATGGGAGAGAGTACTGCAACGTAACCATATATTTAGCCCCAAGAGGACATCATGCATTACACATTTTCAAAGCTAGCAGGCCTATTGCAATGATATTACAAACAAGGCCAATAAAGCATACATTTTCCCAGTTGAACAGCAAAAGTTCCAGCCATGGGAGGGCTTAAAAAGATAATCAATGGTGGTAGCTGTTATTATTTTGGGGATCCCACTGAGCTAGTGTGGGGGAAAGCATGTTGTTGTAAACGTTTTGGTGGTGATCCCATCATCCTAGGACTACCACAGGCTGAGTTATGAGCAGAAATGTTTTGTGAAACTAATGCCCTGCAAAACATTATGGGGCACGTTTCTGTGCCACAACTCTTTTAGTACGTTCATATTACTGTAATGCTTAGGACACTCCCTAGAGGACACCACAATGAAAAGGAAAGAGCATTTGTAAGAAACATGGTCATGTAACTATATAGTTATCCCGTAGAGGGCATAACAGCACAAAAAGAAAATGGCAATAAATAATGCAGTGTAACCACGTATTTAGCCCCTGGAGAACAGACTACATTACGTATTTTCAGGTGTAGCAGACCTATAGCAATATTATCACAAACAAGGCCCTTAGAACACCAGCTGTTCCCAGCTGTAAAACAAAAGTTTCAGCCATAAGAGTCCTTTAAAAGACATTAAATGATGGGAGAGGTTATTATTTTGGGGTCCCCAGTAACCTAGTGTGGGGACCCAGAGATGACGTAGATAGAAAGAGCACATTGTTGTGAGCGTGTTGGTGGTGGTCCCATTGTCCTAAGACCACCACAGGATGAGTTTTGAGCAAAAACATGTTTTTAAAAGTAGTGCCGTACAAAGCGATATGGGGCAAATGTCCTGAGTGCAGTGAAAAATGTAGTATCGGCTCTCCCAATTTAACTTTGAGGATTTCTGTTTTACGTAAAGCATTTACCAATTTCAAGTGTTTTAAGGGGAGAGCAACAAGAAATGACTCTGATTAGGTAACTGTGAACAATGTGACCAGTGCTCCAATACTGCCAATCTAGTTCACGCTCTTGCGCCTGTTCGCGATGTGAGCACCATGGCTGCCATGCAGCATGAAGTGGAGAGACAAAAGACAAAAAATTGTTCGCCCACGCTGAAGTATATCAACAATCGTGCAATAATCTATGTAACAGGGGCAGTCTGCAAGGCATGACAAAAACAGCCTCAAGCTGGGACAAACGTAAAGCACTCAATCTAATAATGGGGCCCTCCCTGCTGGATGTGAAGAGTGTCCCGGATTCTCCCATATCTCACAATAGTCATTGGCCCTGGGCTAAACAGGCCCCCCGGAGGGTTGGGTGCCCACATATGGTCTAGGACATGCCCTGTAAATGTCTGGGTACAAGGATGTCAGTGCATGCTACATGTAGACGTTAATTTTGGCACACTCAAAATCTTACTAGTGGGGCATCTGTGCACGTTGCAAATCAAAATCGCATGATGATGGCGCTATCAACAGTGCGATGCCAGTGTATGGAGATAGTCAGAATGCTGGTGCATTGTCGGAGCTCTCGATTTCTTAGTGTTGCTATAGCACTTGATTATGTGTGTTCTCAGTGCTCTGAGAATGCCTCAATATTGCGACATCCATGTGTTGTGCAAGTTGAAATATTGGGGCTTTCTTAATATATTTAGTCAACCTAAGTTATAAAGTTAGAACTTGGTAGAAGCTGACTATGGACATTTTCAAACATTTCAAATTTGAATATATTTTTTAAGCAAAAAACAAAAAAATTCAACTTTCACCGCCTATTATATCACACTTTGCAAATGAAAAATTAGCATTTTAAGTCCACAGTTTACTCGTGTTGTGGTACTGACTCATATTAATGCTACCTAGACCAGTTGTTCTGACCTTTATTTTTCAGCATAGCACCCCAACACCTCCACCATTTATAAGTGGGTACACTGCAGAATTATGATCCCCAATATCATTAAGATACAATGCTAGCTTGCAAGATGTTGCTGAAAACACTTATTTTTATTGTGTAAAGTTTTAGAGAATTATCCGCTGCACAAATCAAAATGATTGGCGTTGTCGTTGTTTTTAAAACTTAGTTACCAGTAAGTTCCATTACCCCGGGTAAAGGTGCTCCTCGTCTCAGTCACTTAACACCCACCCTCCCGTCAATGACACCAACAGTATTCTATTGCTTGATAACAGGCAGGACACCATGACGGAGGGGGTCTTATAGTTAATAAAAATTAAAGAAGGACTAACACTGAAGTACTTGTGGTGGGCTGTCCGTGGTGGGGCCACCTCATGAGTAGGACTGGGACGAGGAGCACATATGAGGAGGCAATGCAAGAGTAACATTAGCAATTGTTTGCAATACAGAGAGTTTTATAAACAGGCCTAATACCCTTTACCTGCAAATAATCTCTGCTCTGCACTGTATTGCAAAGTGATCAGTCAAGAACGGCATTTGTGGTTTTTTTTAAATTTCTCGTAGTTTAACTCTCAATGATCATAGATTTGCTGACGGTACATATTCGATCAACAGATTTCTAGAACTCTAAGGGGCTTATTTACAAGCCCCTTGTGTCTCTGGAGCGTCACTTTTTCCTGTATAAAACGTGACGCACTGGCAACGCAAGGGGCTTGTAAATAAGCCCTTATGTTTCAGGGTTTGTGATCTAACTGAGGTACAGAAATTCAAAAGTAAGTCACAGCTAATATAAAAAAAATCTTTGCAACTGAATACTGCAGATGCCAATAGCAGACAGGAACATCTAGGCCCAGGAATACCAGTGGTCTTTAAACTGAAGACCTGCCCCCTTCCTCCCTGAGTGGCTAATAGGTATGAGGGGAGGACACCTAGTGGGCTACTGGGCATTTTACCTACTGAACACTTTGGCAGCTTCATCATTTGTGGGGAATAGGCGGTCCTAACTAAAATGTTCTTATTAAACTGTATCTCAGGAAGAAATTAAATACCGCTCCTGTGAAGCCTAAGAAGGGCCTGATTTAGGATTTGTTGATTGCCTTTCTTCTGTCATCTGTTGATTCAATGCATTGAACAGTTACATATAATTTATAATTTCGTCCACTTCGTGTGAAATTCGAAGTTCTTCACAACTCCATGAGACTATAGTGTGCACAACCATGGACATATCCACATATACAAAGTCTGACAATATAATCTTAAATGAACTATGCAAAAACACTTAAGGGCCTTTTTCATTTTAATAGGAGTAGCATAAAAAATGTATTTTCTGTTAGATACATTAAACCGAAGTTGTTTGGCACAAGCTAACAACCTGGCAGACACTCACCAGATGTGGGGATAAAAATACTTCTTGACTTACATACTCTGTTGAATCTAACTGCGTCTGTTGAGATAGATCCAATTATCACAAATGACAAGAGGAAATCTATAGTACATTTGTGTATCTAATTCAGCTATGCCATTTTATGATGTCAGTCTTTATGTGGCACATTTCTGGCATCTCTATTATATAGTGATGTAGGTCAGCCTGGAGCATGTGCTGCTGAAGGCTTAACGAGCGCCATATGTACTTGATCTTGTCAAGATGGATGGGAATGCGCCCACCAATGGGCACTTGTTGTCTAGGGCAAAGCCACATAGGTCTTCATCAGAGCAGCAAATCTGAGTTAAAACAGTGAAACCTACCTGGCTGGAGATGCCCAATGCCGCCCAGGCAGCTTGCTCGAAGCAGAAGAAGCACTTCCCAGCCCAACAACCGGACCCCCAAAACACTGTGCAAGCAATAAGATGAAATCCACGTTTTCTATTCAAGACAGAAGAAACTCTGAGCACCTGAAACTAACCTTGATGCGCGTAACATTGTTGTGACAGCCTGCGCAAAAAGTAGAATACATCTAGGTTTCACATCGAATGTCAAAAGCAGCAAACTTAATCTGCCCCACAAGCCATCCTAAAACAAAACAGTAAAGCCGCTGCCTTTCCAACACAATTGGACCAATACAGTGAAGATCTAAAGCAAATAATACTTTATGGAGACATAAAGTTAGAGATGTCACAACGACCTCAGAAGATGCAAACAGATAAGAACTACTGTAGAAACAGCAATGTACAAGGCATCACGATGCTTACAATCACTGTGCATTTTTCAGATCTGCCTAGTCCTGATGATGACCCACAAAATGAACAAAGGAACCGAAATGTGTTTACCTCATTATAAAGGAGAAACACAAGCGGAACCTCACGAAAGAGACAGGACTATTCTCCTTTCTATAACAGTCCTGATTTGATCCCACATAGAAAACAATTCCCCAGTTCGGATCCCAGAGAAGACAAAAGTGGTGTTCAAACCACTGCGAAACTGTGTACAGTTATATACATTTTATATTCTTTGCAGTGATAATCATAATCATTTTTCACATGCTTGTTTTGGTGATAGCCATATTTGGAAATTCACTTAAAACACATAATCAAATATCAAAATTAAACATTTACTCGAAACAAAGGTAGTGTACTTGACTTTTCAATATTAAAATGTCAAAAAACTTAAATAGGAAACACAACTTTCCCACTGTTACCTTAAAGTAATTATTTACAACATGTTCTTATTCACAATTCGTGATAAACACATTTTCAATAGTTTATTTATCCTGGTTGGCGGGAGGTTGCTGACACAACTACCTCCAATGGGAAATAAACCCAGGAGCCAATGATGGTATTAATTTTTGTGCATCAATGATCAGGAAAACAACTAATCCTAAAATATCTAGTTTTTTTTTGGTTAGCGCTTTAGAGTTTACAACATTGTTATAAAAAATAGAGTCCAAGAAGTGAGTCGAAATATTAACAGTAGAAGAGGCATTAAACCCAGTGTCTATGTTCTCAAAATGATATCTATAACTTGAAGACAAGACTGAATAAGACCACATCATCTGTGCAGAAAGTACATAAACTTCAAGCCTGACAATAAATTCTAACTGCATCATCAACATCAGTGGTTCCCAACCTGTGGTCCGGGGACCCCGGGGGTCCACGAAGCCTTCTCAGGGGGTCCGCGAGAGCCTTGAAAATTAAAAAATATTAACAAATATGGACAAATTAGGTCCCCAGCTTCCAGTAATGACTCAGACGGGGTCTTCAGATTCCAATGATTCAGTGGGGGTCCCTGGGTTCCATTAATGTTAAAGTGGGGGTCCACAGAAATCAAAAAGTTAGGAACCACTGATCTACATGTTGTCCCATGACAATAACCTAAACTGGACTGTGTGGGTGAGGCATCTTTTTTTTAATGTTTTTAGAAATCTGGCCTCAACACATCTTTTTGAATTAATCTTTCTCATTTCAAACATTTACTGGATTCTGACTTAAAAATGAATTTGAGAAATTTGAGTGCCCTTGAACAGCTTTTCGAAGGTTTACAAAATACAGTCATGCCTGCATCCTGATTCCCATCCTCTTATCCTACCCACTCTGGTCCATAATTGTAATTACATGTGAAAACATACATTGAAAATGAAAAGTAAAATACTTGACATAAGTGAGCCGATTCAAAGTGCCATGGCCACCATGAGCATGAGGGTGAATGAGAGACACAAAATGAAAAAGAAGTTCGCTCGCAGTCAAACATATTGGCAAACGTGAATTTATCCGTTTAACAGGGTTAGTCTCCAAGGCGGTAACAAAATTGCCCCGAGGTGGGACAAACGTAAAGCATTTACCAATGATAACAAAGGATTTTTGAAGAGCAAGCCCATGAACAAGTAATAGTATTGGGCTTGTGGTGGGCGTGGTAAAAAGCCCACATTGATGCCAACACGTCGGAAGAGCAGCACTTGCACGCTGCTATGCTCGACCTAAAAGGTCTTAACACTTACAAGACTGATGCAAAACATTGTGGGGCATATGTATGAAAAGTGGCACTGCACCCAGTGCAGCGCCACTTTTCTAGCACCCCTTAGCGCCCCCCTAATGCCACCATGGTAGCGCTGTATTTATAATACAGCACATTATGGCGGTAGTTAGGGTGACTAGAGTCATTTTTTTTATGCTAGTCCGGCGCTTTGCTGGACTAGCGTCAAGAATTATGACAATAATCCTGCCAAGCACCCAGAGGCACATTGTAATCAATGGGAGCCTCTTTTTAATGCCTGCACCTAGCAGGCGTTCAAAAATGCAGATAAAAATGGCACAAAGGAATCTCCGAGATTCCTTTGTGCCATTTTTTCAGCCCCCCTAGTGCCAGAACCACCCTTTGCATACATAGTGCCTGGCGCAGACCTAATGTGGCACAAGGGGTTACAAAGTGGCGCAATGCATACATTGCACCACTTTGTAAATTGGTGCAGCGTTTTTACCCTTCCAACGCCACATTAGTGTAAATAAATGACACTAATGTGGCATTGGAATGACGCAGGCGCTCAATAAATCTGGCCTTATGTGTGCATTTCTTCATTTTTTTTTTTTTTTTTTTTTTTTTTTTTTAATAAAGCACTAAAGCAAAATAGGAGCTAGGCATAAAATGTATTTAAGCCAAGGTGGTATTGAGCTTCTGACCCCAGCAGAATCCACTGGAAAGATAGGCAGTTCACTCACTTTCAGTTTTGGGACAACTCAGATATACCTAAAGGTAGACAGATCATATACGCTCAAGCAACAGAGCTTCCCCTCTGAATACCAAGTTTTTACAGGTTCAAATAGCAGATGTATTTTTAGGCTTCATCAGTAGTGTAGTGTAGATGTTAAAGCCATCATAATGCTATAAATGTAGATAACTAAATATCTCTACATGAATCATGAAGTAAGGGCCACAACAGCAATTGCTTTCTGGTACCAAGTAAATCAGCACTGACAAAGAACGACTCGGCATGAATGTTCACTCAAATATAAGATTTAAAAATATTTTGGCAATAAACGTATTTTGACAACTAACATTAGCTTGCCACTTTCTGGAATTAATGTAATTCATTATATAAGTATTTTAAATGTATAACAAAAAATAATAGTGCACTATTCCTGTAATTTTGAAATGCATCCTTAATTATTGGAAACATATTAAATTAAATTAAAATTAAGTTTCTGAAGTTAAAATTAAAAGTAAATTCCCACTTTAAAAAAAAATATTTTTTTATTATGCATGACAAATTATTTATACTGATGTATGTATAGAATTATTTCAAATTAACTTAGTTATATTTTTTATAACAAAAATTGATATACATTTTTTAAACCAAATTAGTGCATTACAATATTTATAATGAAATAATAGATCTGTACTATTTGTATATTTTTTAACATTAAATTACATTTATTTATATTTTCAACTATTTTAAATATTTAAATTTAATTTTGCATTATTTTCTAAGGGGCTTTATTTTAATGGCTCACCTCGATTATTTTCTATTCGTGGGTGTTGCAGTACCAGTGATTGGCCATGTGTGCTGCTGGATTTACTATTGTTTTTTATTTTATTTACTCTTTTTAGGAGTACCTTACACTTGGATTCCATGAATAAGTAAAAAGGAGTGATCTTGCTCAAAAGTGTGAATTACTCAAAAGTGTAAATTATTTGTGTGAATCAGGCCCAGGGTGTTTGTTCGTCTTTTTTACTCAGAGAGGTTAAGAGAATAACACAATAATATGATTTTGGAACGAAATGTTCCAGGCATTGAACACAGACTTGTACCCCTGCCCTGAGTACCCTACTGCATGTGAACTGGTATCCTGACTGTTTGATTGGCCTTACCACCAAACTAACCTCTTGGGTGCACAGAGGGCTATTCCTGTACCTGGTAATGGAAGGTTCAAAATCTGTTCTGTGATGCGAAGGAGCGCACTAAGCATCTCCATATTATGGATTTAGCGCTACAGTCCATACCCAGTGTGAATCATTTAAGTAGGCTGTGTCGACATACTGGGTTATATAAATATTTAATGTGACCAGACCTTTTTCTCTGTGTCAGAGACAGTGTGGCCTATAGACCACTCTTGCCTATAGTTCTGCTACTATGTGAAGCCCTGAACCTTGCACTGCACATCACGTGCAGGAGTGCGCAGTAAATGTATAGCACATGCATGGTTGTATGACTCTGTATGTTCTATAAGTCTGAATACTGGGACCAGTGAGATTCATTCTACATTCCCCTGGTTTAGCATGGGGCAAGATGGAGGATGTGAACAGCTTCCCTAGACAGTAAAAGGGTATTGTCTGCATTCCTGGGGAAAGGGGTGGCGGTCCAGATACTAAAGTGAGGAAAATGGAGACAGATCTTTCCTTAGAAATTTAGTTAGGGCTTTGATAACAAAAGGTGGCAGATTAGTTCCTCCTCAGCACCACCATTTACCAGTGGTAGGGATGAGGTGCAGCACTGCAAAGCTCAGACCTTCATGTATGTTCTGATTGCTGCTTCAGACAGGCTATCAGTCAAGTGCAAACTACTCACACTTCATTGTGCTCATCTTTTGGATACTCCTGTGAAAGCTGTACAAAGGTTGTGTCTGAGAAACAGCCAGAAGATTATTTTTTAAATAGGAACCTAAACCAGTTGTAAAATATTACATAGTGGTTCCCTATCACCTGTCTGGAAAATGTGTATAAAAGTGGCAGCAAAACTACCTCACTTTGTTTCAGTCCCATGTTCTTGTTGATAAAATAAGGGAGTACTCAGCAGGGTACTCAAAGAGCTGCAGTGGAACCAGAGCTGGTGCCAGCCTGATTACCAGTCTCTCATTGGCCAGGGGGCATCATCTGAAGTCTGCATGTGCTGCTGGAGGACCTGATGGTCTGCCTAAAGTGCGTAGAGGCCTGCCTGTCTGCCTTAAACTGTGTGTCTGGTCCTGAAGGAGGAGAGAGTCTCCAGTAAGAGAAGCTCAGCATGTTCCCAGCATGAGGAGCATCAAGAAAAAGTGATCACAGACAACAAATTCAGGAGTGGTCTATGCTTTGAAGGTCTCCCCCACTCTACCTGGATATTTTATGTGTGACGTACACAAAGAGTTTTGCAAGATCAAGTACCAATGTGTTGCTCGACAACACACCAGGCTCCTGAAAATCTGGTACTTCCACTGTCACCACCAAGAAGAGAGGAGCTGCATTGCTACCAAAGTTAAAAGCTCTGATTGGCCCAGAGGCTGCAACCGCCAAAGACACAGCATTCCGGTGAATCGACCTGGAGGTCACACCTGACTGCAAATGCCACTACTGCTAAAGATGAGTGCCACTGCACAGACCTGCCATGCTGGCTTTATTCTGCTTCATGACTGCTGAAGCCTTGTATTCATTAAGCACCATTCAGCCTACAAAGAGCCAGTAAACCAAGAGGAGTGAGAGGCCCTTTATGTTCAATAAGGGTTTAGCCTCGAAGAAGCCATTGGGCAAACGGCGATTGTGAGCAGTTTTTTCCCGCCAGAGTGAGTTATACAAACACAGTGAGGGAGCTTGAGTGTTCTCAGCTTGTGCAAAGTGATGCAAAGCAACACAGTACATAAGCTTGATTATCTTGCCATTATAAGATCTGTCAGGAGTAGTACAAAATTGTGCAGTGCTGTGCAAGCACAAGTAACCCTTTGTCAGTGTAGGCTTAAATTTCCTCCAAATTAAGTATGGCCTTTTTTGTGCCCAAACCACAAGACATGGTCCGTTTCTGTTGATTTGTGTTGTATTGTCTCGCCCGGTGACTCTCAGTGACCATCAAATCGTCATATGATGATAAATTCAGAGTGTCCATTGAAAGTGATTACTATCCACACACGGATGTCTAGTGGCTTCCTACAGTGTGGGTAGAGTCTGGAGCCCTCATTGTGAGTGGGACAGCGTTTGGACCAATATTTATCTGACCTGATAAAATCTGAACTCACAGGTTGAAATATATTGGTTGCAATAACTAACACCCATTCACAAGTTTATCCCAGAAAATGGGGACTAAATTGGATTTTGGTGATTACCGCACCATAATCTGCATGTTCCAGTAATTATTGGACAATTGTCTGATAAACCTTTATAGATTTAACCTGCCTCAATGTATTGAGGGGGAAATGCAGGTGTGTGGTGCTAGCTGCCAATCTCATAATTCCAGTATGTGCATTAACAGTAGTTAACCACATACCCAGATTATGTATGAAAATATAACCAAGCACTGCCGACGTCACAGATGCTACACACCTAAAGTGGCTCTATGTCCTCAATTCAGAGGAATATTCCTAGGGAGATTTTCTTCATCATCCAAATTGTCGTCCTTCATTTTAAGAGTAAAATAAGACTGAAATCCCCTAATATCATAGACTACACCCACTCCTCCCCCCCCACTCCATCAAACGTTCCATTTGTATTGAACAAAGATTTTTCACAGCTACAAAGAAGAAAGTCTTCTAGGAGCAATCAAATATGCCATCCCGCTCCAGGCAGCACTACTGACCCAGCAGTTGGCAATCAAAATAATTAATGTTACTATACATGTTGCCCTGGAAATGGTGTAACCTAATTCGCAGTGACCCGCTGCTGGTTACTAGCTTACAGACAGAACCCTCAGCCTTTTAAAGAGCAGAATAAGTCGAAGACCTAAGCAAAGAGTCATCAGACTTCCCAAGATTCAAATAGTTTATTACAAAAGGAAAGGGGTATTTTATTACAGCAATCACCTGCTCTCATGTTATCTAGATATGTGTATTCCTTTGTACAAGTAGGTATAATAACTATTTTAACTTAAAACCTATAGGTACTCTTTAGGCCTGTTTAACAGGGCAATTTATGATTCTCACATCCTTTAAAAAATACGTAATCAGCATAATACTATCACCCCATGGGGACATACATTGTGTATAATCCAGTCTGGCAGTGACAAAGTGTTTCAATTCATTGCTGGCAGGAAACAAAATTGTAATATTATCCTTATGCATTACATTACGTGAACCATTACATTTGTATTCAAGGTGAAACAACACAATCTTCTTTTAAGGATTAGTCCTGTTGTTGACTCTTGACATGGACTTACATTTATGAAAGATCAGCCCATTTACACAAGCAACACACTAAGATGCATTTCCATTTTGTGTGTCAATGAACTGTTGGCTAAACTTTTCAGAATCACCAAGTGATGCTCTAGTACCCAGAGATCGCCTACTGATACCTGAAAGAGCCATAGTAGAGTTTTTTTCGCCCAAAGAGTGTTTTCCAGCTGGGTTTTCTGGGATAGCATTTGCTGCGCTGCATCTCCAGACATATCCAGTTGTGTAAGACAAGCCTGTTTCTCCTGATCTCTCTTCAGGACTTCCGCTGGTAATCCTCCTCAACACCCCAGCCCGTCCGGCTCTTACCACACGCCACACAAAGGCCAGTTGTATAGCTTCTGTACTGACCGCTGCTAAGCTGTGCATGCATCAAATATGGTCTACACCCACAGCCCCCCCTCAGGAGGACTGACTGGCGAAAATGGTGCTCACAGCTGCCCCTGAATGCCTGATATACTGAATGAACAATCAGGAACATGTGTAACCCGACAAATGGGGTTCCAAGCTCTGCTGAGCCTTACCTAATCCAAATCCCTGCAACCCAGTTCCAATACAACTGCATGACGACATCAACGCTAATTCCTGAATGTCCTAGACTACAGACTTGTACATGTGGTTGTCCGCATAGGCCTCTCCTACCACTTCCCATCACCTGACAGTGCACAGCAGTCCACCACTAAGCCCACGGCCCCGCGCTCACCCCACCAACAAGGGGCCTTGCGCCAGTGTCCAACTTGACCTGGACCTCACACATATGCTGCAGCACTGCAGGCCCTGGAGAGGGGCACTTCTCTCCTGGGCCTCACAGGGATGTGTAGCGCTGCTACGAATAGGGGAAGGCCCTTCAGAATGACAAGCAATTCTCAGTCTTTTAGCCCTTGATGACCTGTGAAAGAGATGCTTGTCAGTGTCTGGGAGGGAGCATTGCTGCACAGGAGGGGTCCTGTGCCATGCAGGCTCCAGATCACCTTCAAGCATTGGGACGCAAATAGGGTTGCCACCTTTCCAAGAGAAAAATCCAGGCAATTTTGTGTTGTTTTAGGAGTCTTCAAAGGCTGTGACAAAATACTAAATAGTGTTTTAAAGAATATCGTATGAATGAATTTGTAACAGGATGTTTCTGTCTTTGTTTACCTTAATTATTATTATTCAGAGATCAAACACAGGCCTAGAACACGTTTAAATGTGTTTTCCGTTTATATTTGCTGTTTTGATTATGTACAGGTAAGGTCTAAAAATAATAACTTTGGGTGACTTGCTTATTTTTGTACTGGCAGGGACATGAAACAGAACAGAATTTCTTTATTTTTGTACCAGCCGGCACACGAAACAGACCACAATGACACAGAATACCAGCCACATGCAACCCTAGATGCAAACAGCCTTGAATGAGGAATGAAACCCAGATTATGCAGTTTTGTATAGTTGAAACTCAACCCGAAGGTATTGGAGTGCTTTAGATGAGAACATTACACAAGGACACCTTCGGTCAAACAGGTCTCACTGTCAGAAAGCGGAGTTTTAATCTTTGTTCTGAACTCACAGATATGTGTACTGAGAACAGAGATGAAAGCTTTGCTCAAGCAACCACGGAGCTGCAACTTAAAGCAACTCCTTAGTTGCTGGAGCAATGGGAACATGTTGGAGGCCTTGAGTCCCCCATGGTCCCAGATAGACCGAAAAGGGCCAGACATAATAAAGAAAAAATACTGAACAGGAAACACAGGGGATAGCCCATAAAGGGCAACAAAAACTAAATATAAAAAATGGGTGGGACTGCGGGAGAGGCCTTGAGGCTCCTTCTGCGGTCCCAGATAGCCCATAAAGGCCACCCAAAAACAAAAAATGGGTTGAGACCATGGGGGAGACCATGAGGCTCCCCCTGCAGTCCCAGATAGCTCATAAAGGGCAAAAAAAACAAACAAAAAAAAAACAAACATAGTCTAATGGTGAAGGCAACCGACATTCAAACTGACAGTTCAGGGTTCAACCTCAGGTGTATCCGGAGCCATTTCCCTCCTCTATTTTTTTTCACAATCAAGTGTTTAAGGCTCATACTGAAAGGTGATCTTACTATTTTTAAATGACAAATACATTTTTCTTTTCAAATTGTGCAGAAATATCTCATTCTAAGTATATCATAAATCATAGCCTGAAAAACTCTCTATCTCTCTCCCTCTCAATCTCTTACTGTCACTCTCCTTCAATCTCTTTCTCACACTCACATACCCACTTAGACCCTTACCCAGCCACTTACAGACCCACTCTGACACTCACGCACCTACTCACAGACCCACGCAAACCCTTGTGCACCCACTCATAGCTCCACTCAGACCCTCACGTACCCACCCACAGACCCACTAAGGCACTCACGTACTCACTCACACATTCACACGGTCTCACACACCCACTCACAGATACACTGACACCCTCATACGGCCACTCACAGAACTGTGCAGACACTGACGCACCCACCAAGACACTGATGCACGCAATCTCATACCCAGACTGAGAATTTCACAGCTACTCTGTTCCCAAAATACACCCTCTTACACCGATTCTCACACCCAGAGAGTCAGGCTGCGGTCAACTCCTGTCACACATGGCCAAAGGGCTGTGTGCAGTGTGGGGTTGGGTGGTTAGTGGGGTTGGCCGCAGGGTCTGGTTGCAGGCCAGGCCTTGCAGGCAACCCCTGCCATGCAAGGGGGAGCCAGTGCTTGGTGCAAGGTTGGGTGATTGGAGGGGGTTGGCCTCAGGGCCTGGCCACCGTGTGTGGTGATGGTTGGATTAATGAAGAGTAATGAAAATTACTATATGTTAAAAAAAACATAGAAATTCACTGAAAAAAACAAAGTTACAGGGACCTTATAGTTAAGAAATAGAAAAAAACATAGAAATTCACTTAAAAAACAAAGGTTACAGGAACGTTACAGTTAAGCTCACATTTTAAACGTACAAAACCATCGCAATTTACCAGTTATAGTTATCTGAAGTAACTATAATTTGTACCGTAAGGTACCTATTACTCGCACCCTCCACATGCACTGATAATTACCTCACAAATTACGGCATTTATAACATCTTTGATAACATCATTGATGATATCACTGTAATATTTGCAATAATATTTTTTTACAAAAAAACTACATGGCGGGGGAGCGAGTTATAGTTACCTAAGGCCACCGGGTAATCACCAGTGGCTGATATTAATTTCAGCATTCCGTTAATCAGTTTTTGTATACTTTAACACTTTTGCAAAGGGGCCATGGGATCTAATACAAGACAGAAATGCAAGACAGGATTGTGGGGCTCCTTGGGAAAACTTTTTATTTCATCTAATACAAGTTGAATCTCATTATCAGTGATGATTACTTTGGGAATTCCCTTACAAATGAACACAACTCTTAACTCTAGTACACTCCCAGTTGTTATGGAGCTGATACAAGCATCGCCCATTTGGACGTATAGTCCAGAACTACAAATACATACCACTCGCTAGAGGCCAACAAATTAAAAGGCCCAACAATATCTAACCCCAACTTGCACTAAGGTTCCTCTGGCACCTCCACCGAGGACAATGGTGCTTCCTCACAATCTTGAACTCGTCACTAGTTGCACACATCCAGCAGATTCTCACCATAAGCTCCATCTGACTGTCTAAACCAGGCAACCGATAGTTCTCCCTCACCCTTGCCTGGTGAGATTCCTACCAAGGTGTTGTGAGGTTATTTTAGTGAGCTTTTTATGGACACATTATTTTAGCCATAGGCCTGTCGCTTGTGCCCTTTAGCCTATTAACAATTTATTTTATTCATTTTAGTTTCTGAGCAGAAGCTTCATTTTGCGGTGATGTTTTATTTCTTTTATCTCATACACTTTTAGCCTAGGAACTGTTTTCATTCTTCTTAGTAGGACGTTCTCGTTCTGTGCTCTGCTCAAGGCTGTACCTGATATTGTTGTCAGTACAAAGTGGAACACCACAATCTTTGCCACTTCATTAGAAACATATGTATTCTTACTTTAGGGCAGTTTTCTAGTAACACCAGCTGTTTTATTATAGAAGCTGAGAATTGACATCCTTCCTGCCTACGTGGACAAGGACTATCAGTAGACCAACAGCCCTCTTCATTACTACCATATTCAGGTATGGGGATGGTATCTTCTCTAGGTATCTTCTCTAGGGATCCTGAAGGGTGTACTAGGGCTAACACTGCTGTGCTCTAGTAGTACCTTAGTAGCGTAGGTAGGAATTCCAGTCCTTAGCATTTTGACACTATGGTTGGGATTTTCTTATGTTTCACTTTCCTTGTCACCACATTGCTATTATTATCTTTTATCATCCTAATCATTGCAGGACATGCCATTTTATCTAGAACACAGTTGATGGAATAAAATGTATTTAACCAACTCTTGCTTCTTTTTGTCTTTGCTTGTGTGAGACGAACGGCTGCCACAAATCAAAGCCACTTTCACGTGCTGGTGAGGTACTGCTAGGAGACCGGAAGGGTTAGGCTGACAGTTGTCACACGGTGTGGAATTGGACTTACTCTCCCACAGCCTGGTGGTGCTGCCACCCAAATCAGCAGTCTCACTGGTACAATGAGAACCAACACGACATGGCGCCACCAACGTTTGGTCAGTCACTGAATTACAGATCTCCCTAAGTATCTCTGTCTCACTACGTGCTAAAGGCACCCCATTAAATAATGGCCTTACAGCCCAGGGGTTAACTGTTACATTTGTGGTTGTGGCTCATCCAGCTAATAGAACTGAACATTTCTACTCTTGGGTACATTTTCCAACAGTTGATGGGAACACTAAACATTTCTTCATTATACATATGCTAATGCACCTACACAATACAGAGCAGATGCATACATAGAGATGCCTCTTTCTTTTCAAGACCACCAGGACTGGCTTGATGGTGCCCTACCCCATAGAATACTACATGTTAGGCTAGGTCCTCTGAGTAATGATGGCCCTTCCTGGCCTCAATTGATCACATATACACCACATCCTGATGCAGGCACCTTGGCTTTAGCTGAGGTTTGCCACTTATACATTAAGCTTATAGCAATATATAAACTCTTAGTAAAGTTTGTAATTCAAACACCAAATACTAACCTAGCATGGGTTGCTCCAGTGAAACCATGTGCAGTCACATCAAGTATTAACCATGCAATGGTGCATTTGGTCATGGATAAATTACCCGCCAAACGTAAAGAAATTCTGTTTTGGCTAGCTCAAAATATAAATGTGCTGGAAGCTGTGTTTCCCCATATGGGATCCCAAGAGAAACACAGAATTCTTAATATGTGCTTGCCATTTGGTATGGTTACTGCAGTGGATAACTGCAACACTTGGGGCATGGTATTTTCCACGCTCTACACTACTGCACATGGTACACCAATACTGAATATATATGTGGCTGTACCGGCCCTTGATTTGGGGATACAATTAAAGAGTGGTTTTGCTAACAGGGTCCTCAATAATATTAAGTAACCTTAAAGGAGAAGCAGTGGAACTAGTAGTGTGCATGGGGCTCCAGGATGTTCCTGCATAGGATCAAGAACACGAGCTGCCTAAAACTATTGCTGAAACCTATTCAAGTATAGGTTGGGATAGTTTAGCTGCCAGACTTAGTAAACTACAATTACAAGGTAAATTCAGTAAGTATTCTACCAAGCAAGCAGCTGAGGGTTTTTAAAATGCTGAAATAAACAAAAACAAATGTTTAGAAAGGACAGAGGAGAATCTCCAAATTCAGAGACCCCTGAGAAACGTTATAACCTAGGAAATAGGGCTAATATTAAAACTCTTGATAGATATTAATATACTGATACACGCCAAACTTGTTCCTTTCAGGACTCACCTGATAAACGTAGTGGGAGTGGTGGACGATCGGAACAACAAGCAGAGTTTGTGAAATAGAAAAAAGATTCACAACGCTCAGCAGAAGTTTAGATTTAAAAAAAAGAAGAGAAACTTCCGCAAGGTAAAATGCAATTAAAAAAAAAGAAAGTGGCAGCTATTTCTGCATGAAATGCCATGCAAGATGAGAGCTTTATTGAAGAATAGGAACTCTGCACTGGCTCTGTAAGACAGTGCAGCAGAGGTCACAATAGTTTGCTGGAATCTTCTAGAGCATCTGGAGGCAAAAGCAACTGACAACTTTTACAAGTCGAGACTGCGGACATGCGCATCACCCCCCCACCCCTTAGGGTGTATAAAACAAAAATACAATTAGAGGGAGGCATTGAGTGCACAATTGACATTGTATTTTGGAAACAATTAACTCGCACTTTTGACTTATTGTTGGGCAAAAAAGATTGTCTGCCAGAACGGTCCGTGAAGTCCCACGAGGTAAGAGATCATTAAGCCTTCTTTCTCGCCCCTGGTTCCTATAGAATCAATAGAGACATACTCATTTGATTGGGCATTGGCACAGGTCCACTGTGCTGTTTTGCAATGATGTTGTGTGGGATAAAGATTCTCCCCTCCACATAATACCAATTAGGTCCCAACCACAGTCTCATTCTCAATACCATATTAAGCATGAGGCTAATACACCTGTGAGAGAAATACTAGCACAATTAGAATACCAAGGTGTAATTGAGCTTTTTGTCTCACCAATGAACAATCCTCTATTTTCCGTGGCTGAACCGGACCATTCAAATAGAATAGTCTTGGATTACAGACATTTAAACAGTCATACACATACATTTGCAATCAAAATGCATATAGCACAGCACTCATTAACAACATTGTGCGCAAAAAATACATAACTATGTTGGATATTTTTAACGGCTTCTTCTGCCAAAATATAGTGCCTGAAAACAGGGTTTTAATAGCATTCAATGCATTAGGATTACAGAAAAAAAATGTTGTAGGCTCCTCGGCTGGACTGTTTTCACCATGTGTAACATCCATTTTACACAACATTGACCCTGAGGCGTTGTCCTATGTTGATGACATCTACCTAAAGGATAATGATCTCATTAACCTCCTGAAACGGGTGGTCCGCAGTGCTGTGTTGGGATTTGCTAAACTCACAGACAAATTAAATTTTAAGAAAACAAAAATAGCCTTTGTCAGTGTCCTATTTGTGGGATACGAGTTATCAGATAAACATAAGAGCCTAGCACCCCACTTTCTAGAAAAGTATGCACAGTTGCAAACACCAAATACAATATTATGAGCCGTTATACAGCTCGGCGGTGTCCTGCTGGCGAAGAGGGAAGACCACCAGGACCCATCCCTTTCCAGATGTCTTTCTCGACTCAGAAGGTAAGTGGACATCCGAAAGGGGAGGAGGAGAGGGGGTCTGTGTGTTTCAGGGCATGTGTGCGTGTGTTCGTGTGTGCATGTCTGTAGAGGGAGGGTGGTGAATACGTGCCTGTATGCGAATGAATGTGAATGAGTGTGTGGGTGTATGTGCATGTGTATGGGGTGTCTGAGTGGATCCATGCGAGTGAGTGGGGTGTCTGAGTGGATGCATGCGAGTGAGTGGGGGTGTCAGAGTGGATGTATGTATGTGCTGAATGTGTGTGTATGTGAATGCATGCGTGCATGAAGGGGGTTTGTGAGTGTGTGGATGGGTGGGGGGGTGTGTGCATGTGTGGAGACATTTGTGTATGTGTGTGCCGGTGACAGAAATGGAGATTCCTGTCACCGGGTGTGTGACCACCACGGAAAGCCTGCCAGTTTGCAACCTTATAATCCGGAGGGAGGCCTGAGGCCTGCCGCCGGATTGGAGGAGGTCTTTACGAAAAGTATTGCTAAAAGTTCCATTTTAGACCTACTGATCGAGTTATTCTTCTGTTGCATTAATGTGTTTTTGCCATTTGTAAAATTTTGCAGGAGTGGGGTTACTGGGCGCATTTAATTCTTTAATTTGTGCTAAGCCTAAATAGCTTGTCTGCTGCACTGTGTCATTTAAAAATATTGGGCCCGATTTTGAGTTTGGCCAGTGGAAAACTCCGTCCACCAAACTTCCGACAGAGTAGCCTCCATCTATGCGGTGACCTCCCCGCCAGAGTTATTAAGAGTTTACTCCTAGGTCAGCGGGTGGAAACCTGAGTTTCCGACCACTTGCCTAGTGGGAAACAGGCTATACCATTGTCTCCGACTCATAATCGAGCCAGCAGCAATGCTGTAGCCTTCAGCATTCTCACAATGTTCACTGTCTGCACAGCAGACAGTTAACTTTGCAATGGTGTTGGCCAGGGGGACCCTGTGCATGGGCAGTGCAGGGTCCCCCCGGTGCCCCCGCACCCGTTCTCTGTAGTCTTTTCATGGCAGTGCTACCACCATGAAAAGGCTGGCGGAGAACAAGTTTGTAATCCCTGTGGCAATGCTGCTTGCAGCGCTGCCCTGGCAGATTAGGACCACCACCTACTTCAAGACTGCTGAGAGCACTGATTCTGGCGAAGCTGACGAATCCCTGGTGGTCAGACCACCAGGGTTGTAAAGTGGTACTCAGACCGCCGCATTGGCAGCAGTCTAGTGACCACGGCAGATCTGGAACAGCTGATCATTTTGGACAGACCCAGAGAAATCTGGAGCATGAGTTGACAACGACTAGAATGTATCTGAATGCACCATCAGGTATCAGGGGACCACAATGATCCGGGTACACATTGTAATGGTTTGTTTTAAGTTAGAAGGGATGTTTGCGGTGGGCATATAATGGTGGACCCTTTTAATTGCTGAGGTGTCACAGCAAAGGACATATTGTTTTGTCTGTTTGTATGGACCTGGCCACCAATAGCATTTTTGAAGTAAATAAATAGTCGTTGCCACACCTGCATGGGCAGAAGCAACTCCCTCATGTGCCACTTTTATCAACTCTGATCTTTGATCTTGTTTCGGGATCACATTCAATGGTTTGTAAACAGCTTTCCTTGCATGGAGCTTGTAACACTTCTGCAGCAAACTTGGACTGTTATCTAAAGGAAGTCCTTGTCCCCTTGATTTGACCAGCATTCCAGGTGCTCTCAAAAGTAAGTTATGCACTTCTAAACACAGAGAGTTGCTGTGGAATGCAAGCTGGAATTGCCTACGTAGTTTCAGTCTCTCAAATTGTAACTTGTTACGATAACATTATTTTCCCCCTCTCGCAGCAGACGAAAGTAGCAGACATCTGGCCTCATATTGCTACTTTTAATGTAAATTTTGATAAGCTTAGCTGACTAAAAGCTCTTTTGCTTCAGAAAAATGTTGCACTGACATCTGCGTGTGAGACCTACATGCTTCAATTAGCAAGGTCATCCACAGTAATACAGTCACTTTTAAGTATAAACTTTCCAAGACACTTTGGTGAGCTTGTGCGACAAATATTTAATGCATTCAATACTGCTGGGATTGTACACTTCTTGAAGGCTGTTGGTTTTGTCATCATATTTTCTTCTATATTTGGAATGACACCTTCAGCTATGCGCTCAATATTTTCCGGCATTGTTGGGGGGTTGCCAATTGCTGTGGTCTTAATAAGTGGCATTTTGCTGTTGCTATTTTTCATTTGCAATGGCTGCCCCATCTCAACAAGGAGGACTGATGGTGCTTCCACCAGCACAACAGTGTCATGAATGCATGTCGTTTTCGTAATGCATCTCATTTTCCTTTAAAGGAAACGTGCTGCATTACAAAAAAATAAACTGCTTTATTAAAAAGTAGTCACAGACATGGTGGTCTGCTGTCTGCAGCAGGCCACCATCCCTGTGAGGGCCGCCATTCGCAAGGTGGTCGCAAATTGCGACCCACCTCATGATTATTCTCGAGGTGGGTCTTTGCGACCCCCTTGCGAGTCGCAGATGGTGTCAAGGACACCATCCAACATTCCAAATTGCAACTCGCAAATTGCGAGTCGCTCTGACTCACAATTTGCGGGTCGCAATTCGAATGTTCCTACATCTGGCCCTATGTGCGTAAACCTTCTCATCTGCCCATTAGTTATCTTCTAAAGGGACAATGCACGTCTGACCCTGTGTCACCAAGAAACCTTCCTGCTGCCCTAGAGATTAAGTCCGTCATAGATTTTTATGAACACGGTCAACATCTCTTCAGTGAAAAAGAGGCGCTCTAGGAGTCAGCAAGAAGCGGGCCGTGGATTTCAAGTACTTCTGAATGGCAGCAAGCTGCCAAGAGAAACAATATATGAATTTAGGCGGAACGTGAGGACCATTAAAAGTAAACAGACAAAACGGGCCTCACTACGAATTGTGAGTCTTAAGTGAACAAACAGCGCAAACGAATTGCGCCTGTGTTTTCCACTTAGCTTGCAACACAGGAAGAATAGAAATAACAGCCGGTACACGATTTGTGCTTATCGATTCCGCCAGGTCGTACCTGGAGAAAAAATACTCCGGCAAAACTGCACAGTAGCACTAGTGTGTAAGTAATTAATTGCAAACAATCATAAAGTTATTTCTCCTTGTTATGCCTCCCCTCGGAAGGCATAGGCTTTTGACGCATTCCCAGGTTTACAAATACTTGTAAATCTGGGAATGTGTCAAAATTCATGGGTGTTGCGTATGGACACCCACTTCAACACCCATGGAATGCTTCTTTGAGGTAGAGTAAGGCACTGCAGCGACTTGCGCTGCGTTGCCTTACTCCATATGTATAAGTCCATGAAACGCTATGCAAAGTGGCTTTGCGTGGCCTTCTAGATATAGATTTGCAGCCTGCCCACCGGTGCATCATAGAAAGTGACGCACCAGAGGCACAAGCCGCTTGTAAAAATGCCCCCAGGTGTCTTTGTACCTTTTGCAATCTCAACAAACAGAATGAGGATGTAAATGTTACCAATGTACGCTGCTTGGACATAATGTAGTTCAGTTGTAGGCAAAAAGTACTTAATCATAAGTGTCACAAGAAATATCTATGTCATTGGTACAACAGCCCTTTCTCCTTTGCAAAATTATACTCTAGATGGAATTAGTAAAAGAAAAAAACTGTCACTGTTGCTTTCTCTTGGTTTTTGTAAAACTTTATTGTTGGGGAAACTGCCAGGCTTTGGCCGACATAAAAACATTAATACTAATCTATAGTGGCAACTATGTTATTGTACAAAAACATTAATACTAATCTACACAGCAACTATGTTATTAAACATCGCACATATAATACTTCATTTTCATTCTGTTGGCGCTTTACAAATTTGAGGCTCGATTACCAAAAGCTCCACACATGAACAATACAAAATAGATGATAGATAGGGTGACATACTCTAAAGTTTCAAATTTAAAAATAGTCTATAACTTCCATTGAACTATTGAAAGAGAATACTTGTTTAATTCATTCTTTGTAAATTCATTAATTCAGTTGGTCAATCTTCATCCAATATATAAAAATGCTTTATTTAGTGAATGTACAAAGTAAAAAAAAAAAATTAAAAAAAAAAAAAAAAAACTGTTTTGTTCCATGCAGGATTAGGAGGGTCATTCTGACCCTGGCGGGCGGGAACCGCCAAATGGCCGCTCCGCGGTCAGAAGACCACGGAGGCCATTCTGACTTTCCCGCTGGGCCGGCGGGCACCCGCCAAGGGAGCGCCCGCCGGCCCAGCGGGAAAGTCCCTGCAACACAGAGGCCGGCTCCGAATGGAGCCGGCGGTGTTGCAGGGGTGCGACGGGTGCAGTTGCACCCGTCGCGATTTTCACTGTCTGCAATGCAGACAGTGAAAATCTCCCTGGGGCCCTGTTAGGGGGCCCCTGCACTGCCCATGCCAGTGGCATGGGCAGTGCAGGGGCCCCGAGGGGCCCCACGACACCCGTTCCCGCCATCCTGTTCCTGGCGGTAAAAACCGGCAGGAACAGGATGGCGGGAAGGGGGTCGGAATCTCCATGGCAAGCAGCGCCGCCATGGAGGTTCTGCCCAAGCAGGGGAAATCCGGCAGGAAACCGCCGGATTCCCTTTTCTGACTGCGGCTTTAACGCCGCGGTCAGAATGGACAATGAAGCACCGCCAGCCTGTTGGCGGTGCTTCCGTTGCCCCCGGCCCTGGCGGTCTTGTACCACCAGGGTCGGAATGAGGCCCTAGGTCTGTAAATGACACATATGCCCAAAACAGTTAAAAAATCACGTGATTAAACTTTAGACATTTAATAATCCTATATTTTCTAAGCCAATGTGCCTGAGTCTATTAAATACAACTCTTTCTCACACAAAGTACAATCCATAAGTTCATTAAGCAATAGGTGACTGGGATGATTCCTGTTTTAGTTATTGTATACTCACTAAATTAAGTATTTCTATACTGGATAAAGAGTGACTTCAGCATCATTTTGATTTTACAAAGAATGGATTAAAAATTATTCTCTCTGTAAAATTTACTGGACGTTATGAGCTTCTTTCTAAAATTAACATTTAGGCCCTCATTACAACCCTGGCGGTGGGTGTTAAAGCGGTGGTAATACCGCCAACAGGCCGGCAGTAAAAAAAATGGGATCACGACCACGGCGGAAACCGGCAACACAGCCAGCCACTTTAACACACCTACCACCACGGGGGTAGCAACAAACACCGCAGCGGTCACCGCCAACAGACAGGCAGAAGACAATGTACCGCCCACCCCATTACAACCTGTCAAGCTGCCAGCTTTTCCGGGGCAGTACCAATGCCATCAAAAGCACAGCAGAAACAGTGTTTGTAAGGGAAACCACTCACCTCTCGACACTCAACGAAGAACCAGGACACCATGGAGCCCGAGGTACAGGTCCTGCCCATGATGGTCTACCTCCTCATACACGAGGAATATCAAAGGCGGAGGCGACGACCACGGTGAGTACTGCACCTAGCACACGGGGAGGGGGGAAAGAAAAAGAGAGTGACACACACACGCAACAGGCAACACCCCCACCCCCACCCTCACCCACAACACCATACACACAAACACATGCAGCAACAGTACATTTACAACCCGTAACCACCTGAAAGAATGCAAGGACAAAAGGAATAGAGTCCAATCAGTGATACATTAGAAATAGGCAGATATACGTAATGAAAATAAAAACAGTATATACAAATATTTACAATATGTACAGAAGGCCGTACATTGTCCTTTGCAAATGTCCGTGGGCCACTGGGCCAAAAATCATGGGCTAAGCCCACACTTGACTCCTGCCTCAATACGGAGGGAACACTGCAGGGGCATCAGGTCGTAAACACACAGGCACCTCACGGGGATGGGGATGGGGAAGAGAGGGGCACCTCAGCAAAAAGATGGAACAACACCACTGCTCCTGGAGGGGGCTCCATGCCCACAGCGATGTCCTGGGGAGTGCAAAGCCACAGTCTCTCAAGTGGGTGGTTTGCCCACTGCTTGGTCCTGGGGAGTGCAAGACCGCTTTCTCTCAAGTGGGTGGTTTGCCCACAGCTTGGTCCTTGGGAGTGCAAAGCCACAGTCTCTAAAGTGGGTGGTTTGCCCACTGCGATGTCCTGGGGAGTGCAAAGCCACAGTCTCTCAAGTGGGTGGTTTGCCCACTGCTTGGTCCTGGGGAGTGCAAGGCCACAGTCTCTCACATGGATGGCTTCTCTACTGGTTCTGGAGGGGGCTTTGTGCCCAGTGTGCTTCTTCCTGCCCAGGATAGGGTGAGTGGATGCATATCTCCACTGGTTCTGGAGGGGGCTTTGTGCCCAGTGTGCTTCATCCTCCCAAGGATAGGGTGAGTGGATATATATCTCCACTGGTTCTGGAGGGGGCTTTCTGCCCAGTGATGCAGCACTTGGGGTGTGGAAGTTCACATTACCCTCACCTGGGTGTCCGAGGCACGAGATTTGCAGGGACGAGGTAGCATGATACTTGATGGAGGCAGGGCCAGACCCATCCTGCGGCGACTAAGGCTGCAAAATGGTGGTAGTGCCTTGGCTGGTGGGGGTGCTGCTAGTGGTCGTGGGAGGCTCCAGGCCGTCTCCTGCAGCCTCGGACAGACTCACACTGGGGCTGCTGCGGCTGGTAGTGGTCCTACTATCAGTGGTACAGGTGGCAGTGCTTGCGGCGGGGATGCTGGTGGTGCTCCCCGTGGTGCAGGTGCCGGTGCTGCCAGTGGTGGAGGGAGGCACCAGCCCGTCTCCTGCAGTCTTGGACAGCTGCCCACGGGGGATGCTCCTGCTGACAGTAGTGATGGCAGCGGCGGTGCAGGTGGTGGTGCTTGCGGCGGTGATGCTGGCGGTGCTGGCCATGGTACAGGTGGCGGGGCTGTCGGTTTTGATGGTGGCCACCAGGCCCTCACCTAGAGACTTCGAGGCCTGAAGTGCCTTGGCTTGGCTTTTCTGCCCCTTCGTCACCTTGGCTCTGGCAGCTGGAGTTTTGGAGGAGGCCTTGCTGGGTGGGTCGTGCTCCTTGCCCTTGCTGCATACTGTCCCCTTCTTCACCTTGGCAGGTGGCAGAATCGTTTGGTCCTTTGTAAGGGTCGGTGGCACACTGGCTGGCCTAACGGGTGCCCCCTTTGATCCTCTGGGAGTTGCAGGTACCACAGTGGATGCCCACTTGGTGGTTGAGGTGCTCGTCTTGGCTCTGGACACCCTGGCCCGAGGTGAAGGATGGGGGGGTGGGGAGGGGCAGGGAACAGGTCAATGTTTGCCAGGACAAGTTTTTTAGACACACTGGGATGGGAGGATGGAGAGGGTTTGGGAGTGGAGGAACAGGGAGTGGTTGTAGGAGGTGTCTGTCTGCTGAGTTTAGGTGACAGCGCATGGGCTGAATGCTGTAGTGAGGTGGATGTCTGTTGGGTAAGTGGGTGCTTGCGTTTGTGTAGTTTGGGAGGAGGGGTCACAGACACAGTGGGAGAGGACACAGGGAACGTGTGCATGGTTGTGGAGGTGGTGATTGCTCGTGAGGGGTGTGTAGTGATGGGCGTGCTGGTGATGGAGGTAGTGGATGAAGATGTAGTGCATGCAGGTGTGAGTGTAGATGCTACTGGGAGGGAGGTGGACGATGAGGAGGAAGGGGACACAGTGGAGGCAGTGGATGTTGGTGTGTGTGCATGGGTATGGTGCTTGTGTGAGTGCCTGTGAGATGAAGTGTGGTGTTTATCTTTGCCTGAGCCACTTTTGTGTAATGATTTGGGTGAATGTTGGTCTGAAGGTGTGCTTGGGTTAGGCTGGGGTTGAGGGGATTGGGTCTGGGTAGAGGAAGCTGGAGGGGGAGGCTAGACACAGGGACAAGGGCTGCCATCAGTGCTGAGGCCAGAGCCTGAAATGCTCTCTGTTGGGCCGCCACGCCAGAGCGAATGCCCTCCAGGGATGCATTTGTTTGTTGCAAATGCCTCTCGACACTCTGGATGGCTTTCAGAATGGTTGACTGCCCAACAGTGAGGGATCTCAGGAGGTCAATAGCCTCCTCACTGAGGATAGCAGGGCTGACTGGGGCAGGGCCTGAGGTGCCTGGGGCGAAGGAGATGCCCACCCTCCTGGGTGAGTGGGCACGGGAAACACGCTGAGGGGCTGTTGGGAGGGCGGTGCTGGTGGGGGGTGGCGGCTGTACCTGTCGGGGTGGACACAGAGGTGTCCGCCACCGCCAGGGCACTTCCATCGGAGGAGGAGTCGCTGTCTGTGGTCTCCCCTCCAGTACCCGTTATGGTGCTCCCCTCGCCCTCCGTCCCACTGGTGCCTTCACCCTCAGTGGATTTGGCCTCCAGGCCAATGTGGGATGCAGCTCCGTCACCTGTGCCTCTGCTCCTCCGCCAGATGATGCTAATGCACATAAGGACAAGGTGACAAAATAAAAAGGGGGGAAGAGACAGAGGAAACACTTGGTCAATGCCAGCAACACCACTACCGTTGGCGTACACAACACACAGGGAGCAGCCCTATGCACTAGGCCATGCCCAACCATTTAGTAAGACAGTCAGCAGCCCATGGGGTACAATGCCTAATGCCATCATCTGCACACCAGAAACCCACAGGATCCTGCCCAGTAGTAGATGCCCACTTACACTATTGGGGTAGGAGTGCTCCAGTGCCTGCCCAACAAGGGACCTACCCTGCCATGTTGGCCCTGGTCTAAGGGCTTCCACAGCCCACACCCCCCACCCAGGTACCTCCTAATGCACGCAAAGTCAGGTTTCAGAATCTATACTCAACCCCTCGTGGCTGCTGTGATGCCTTCCAGCGCCCATCCAACTCCGGATAGGCCACCGCCAGGATGTGGAATTTCAGGGCGGTCAGGGTGTGACGTGCAACCCTTCCTCATTGGGAGGCCAGCCCCAGCTGGGCCTCCGCCGTCTTCTTTGCCCAGCGGCACAGGTCATCCCATCTCTTGTGGCAGTGGGTGCTCTGCCTGTCAAACACCCCCAGGGTCCGCACCTCCTTGGCGTTGAAACGCCAAATACCCTTTTTCTGGTGGGCGAAGACCTGGAGGGAAAAGACAGCTGAAAAGGGAATTATTTACCTGTCCGGACCATCAGACTCATTGCCCACCAGATCCCACCCATCCCCTGATGCACATACATTGACCACCTTACATGCTGCACTCAAGCCAGGGCGCCTCTGCCCCTCCCCTTACATGTGGCTTACATACATAGAAATCCATACATTCATGGCCCACTCATCATGCTCACAGTGTACTCACCTGTTTGCCTGGAGGACCATAGAGTAAGGTGTACTGGGGTAGGACCCCATCCACCAGTTTCTCCAACTCCTCCGCAGTGAAGGCAGGGACACTTTCCCCAGACTCATGAGCCATGGTCGGTTCCAGACACAGGTCACAGCAGCACTTGCAGTGTAGGTCCTCTCCTGTTGAAAGTCAGGTAGCAAGTGAGTGAATAGAAAGAAAATGGCAGTGATGTCCGTGGCGGTGCGTACCGTCACCGCCAGCGTTCATCGCTATTGGCTCCTGGAACCCATAGGGCCCATTGATAACCAATGCGATTTTGTGCAGCGGTCATCGACCACCTACTGCGACAGCGCACAATGCGAGAACAATTATCTAATTTCCACTTGTCCCTTCTCACAGGTCAGGCAGCCGCCATTTCAGGGAGGCACAAGGCATGGCACCTAACTGCGTCACAGCACACATTGGCACATCAACTGACTCGAGTTCACATACTGTTTCTGTAAAGTAAACAAATCATCATTATTGCAATAGATGTCTGAATATGACCCTCTGCTCACCGTTCTCTTCTATAGGCTTCAACCCCTTGGGCAGAATATGAGATGGTGCCATCCTCCGGTGTACAGACCCCTGGTGGAGCTTGCGACTATGGAGGACAGACACATTATCATTACCTACAGACTTGATCATGCCACAATCCAAGAGCTCTGTGCCCAATTGGAGCCAGACCTGATGTCAGCCATCCGCCAGCCCACAGGAATCCCCCCTCTAGTGCAGGTCCTGTCAGTGCTCCATTTCCTGGCAAGTGGTTCTTTCCAAACAACAGTGGCCATGGCATCAGGGATGTCTCAGCCAATGTTCTCCAATGTGTTGACCAGAGTGTTGTCTGCCCTGATTAAACACATGTGCAGCTACATCGTATTCCCCCAAGTGGAGGATTTGGCCACAGTGAAGGCTGACGTTTATGCCCTGGGACATATCCCCAACATCATTGGTGCCATTGATGGTGTACATGTCGCATTTGTCCCCCCCCCCCCCCCAAGAGAAATGAACAGGTTTAGAAAAGCTATCACTCTCTGAATGTGCAGATGGTGTGTTTGGCGGATCAGTACATCTCCCATGTGAATTCCAAATATCCTGGCTCTGTGCATGACGCCTTTATCTTGAGGAATAGCAGTATCCCGTATGTGATGGGCCAACTCCAGAGGCACCGGGTACGGCTAATAGGTGAGCCAAAGGTCCCCACCCAGTATGAATTGGTGTATGGGTATGGGGTTGTCCCTAAGGGTGAGTGTGTGGTTAACAGGTATCCCTCGAATATTTGCAGGTGACTCTGGTTACCCCAACCTCTCATGGCTACTGACCCCAGTGAGGAATGCCAGGACAAGAGCAGAGGAACATTACAATGAGGCACATGGGCGTACAAGGAGGGTTATAGAAAGGACCTTCGGCCTCCTGAAGGCCAGGTTCCAGTGCCTCCATCTGACAGGTGGCTCCCTGTACTACTCACCCAAGAAGGTGTGCCTTGAGACGCCAGGTGCCTTTTCTGCAGGAGGATGTGTCTGGAGAAGGTCCTGTGGCAGCGGTGGAGCCTGTGGACAGTGAGGAAGAGGAGGCAGAGGAAGAAGATGTGGACAACAGAACCAATATTATTCAGCAGTACTTCCAGTGACACACAGGTAAGACACTGTAACTCTACTTTACATTTCAGTTATCTGTTGGACATTGTACAAGGCAGCCCCTTTCCCTATGTCTATGACCACTGACTGTACCCTTTTGAATCTCTATTTTCACATCTGTGTGCCCCACTCTGGCACCTGCTATGTGTACTGCTGCCCACCAAAGGTCATCCTAAAGTATATTTCACTGTACATTTGAGTTGCAATGCTTTGTTAATGTTGTACTAATACATTTGTGAATCATTTGACAGACTCCAGATTAGTATTTGTTCCAAGGGTGTTTGGTAACTTTATTTAGGTGCTCATAAGTAGAAGGGGATGTGCAAGGGGCTGGGGTGATGGTGGAGGAAAGTCCAGGGTAGAGTCCAGTCTCTTGGTATCACAGGTGCATGTCCAATGGGGCAGAGGAATGGGAGTAATGGCAGTTTAAGGTGGACAGGGTGGCAGAGTGGGACAAAACGGTGACAATCAGGAGAGTTTTAGTTTAGTCTTGGCAATATTCTCTGGCTTCTGCCTGGTTCGCAGGGACCATTTGCGGGGTGGTCCTCCGTCTGCAGGGGGTGGGGTGCTGGTGGCCTGTTGGTCCTGTGGCAGGCCCTCCTGTCCTCTAGCGCTCTACTGGGCATGCTGTGGTGATGGGTGTCCATGCAGGTCTGTGATGGGTGTCCATGCATTGTTGTTGCATGCAGGGCTTGCTATTGGGATGGATGGGTTGTGTTTGTGGGGTATATGTGAGGTGGTGGAGTGATGGGGTGAGGGTAGGGTTAGGAGTTTGTGATGGCATGCAGGCAGGGTGGGGGGTTAAAGTAGTTAAGATTTTACTTACCAGAATCCAGTCCTCCTGCTACTCCTGCGAGGCCCTCAGGATGCATGATTGCCAAGACTTGCTCCTCCCATGTTGTTAGTTGTGGGGGAGGAGGTGGGGGTCCACCGTCAGTCCTCCGTACAGCTATCTGGTGTCTTGCTACCACTGAACGCACCCTCTCCCGTAGGTCGTTCCACCTCTTCCTGATGTCATCCTGGTTCTTGGGTGCTGTCCCATGGCGTTGACCCTGTCCACGATTCTCCGCCATAGCTCCTTCTTCCTTGCAATGGACGTCTGTTGCACCTGTGATCCGAATAGCTGTGACTCTACCCGGATGATTTCCTCCACCGTGACCCTTAGCTCCGCCTCAGAAAACCCGGGGTGTCTTTGGGGTGCCATGGATGTGGTGCGAGTGATATGTGTGAGGATGTGTGGGGTAACGTGTTGGGGGTTGGGGTGTATGCTGTGATGTGCGTGAATGGTGTATGGGTGATGGTGTTCTGTGGCTCTAATTGAGTGGGTGCTCCTGGCTTGTTTCTCTCTGCTTGATATCTATTTGTTTGCTGTAAGGGGTTGCGGGTAATGTGGGTGGGTGTTTTATAGTGGTGTGAGGGTGTGGTGTGTGTATATGTGTCAGGTGTGTGTAGTTTGAATTGTCCAATGTGGTGTAGTTTTGTAAGTGTGTGTGTGTACTTTGAGCGTGGTGGTGTGTACCGCCAATGGTTTACCGCGGTTGAAAGACTGCTGCAGTGATTCGTGGGTCGTGATACTGTGGGCGTAACGGTGTGGGTTTTCCTATCACCAGTTTATCACTGACCTTTGGTCTGGCGGACTTGTGTGGGTGTCTGTTTAGTGGCGTAATTCTCAGTGTGGGTCATAATACCCATGGCGGAATACCGCCTCGGGCACGATATGTTGCTGCCCGTCAGCATGGCGGTAGGTGGCATTTACCGCCACGGTTGTAATGAGGACCTTAGTGTGTTTCACCCTATCTATACTCTTTCATGTTATGTTATGCTATGTTATTCTATGTTTTGTTACGTTATGTCATGTTATTTTATAAAACATATAGAGCACACTTACACCCAAGGGTTTCTTGGTGCAGTGGCAACCAGGCAGGCGAGGAAAAAGAGCCGGGCTAATCAAAAGCTTTCTTAAGGAGCCAGGCCTTCAAAAGCTTCCTGAACCTCTGGAAGTTAGGTTCCAACCTGACTGAGGAATGGAGAAAGTTCCAAAAAAAGGAGTCAGAACAGAGAATCTCCTGCCCCTGTATTACACATAGTGGCTAAAATCATATGTATGATTTCTGGTAAAAAAAATCATACATAGCAATAGTAGTACCATGCATGGAAGGAATATATTTTGTGTGTCTGGGGTCTTTGTGAAAGTGTAGAGTGCCGTCACTCACAGTCAAGGTAGATAATGGCTGAGGTGGGGTGACCCATTGCCCCACGCCGTATGCAGTAGTAGGCGGAAGAAATATATGAATGACAGAACAACATATTAATGGGTGAAGAGGGCTGGCAGAAAGCCCTTATATGTAAATATATGATATGTGTAATTTTAGCAAAATCAAAAAGTCTTGGATAATGCCAGCCAAAAAATGTTATAAATCCTTGCTCCCTCAAAGCGTTTGTCTCTAGAATCGCTCTAGGAACATATGCAGGCATGTTAGACCACTCACACACTAGGCCTAGCCTCCCTTTCTGTATCAATTACTTTCTCTATAGACACAGAATGGGTTAAACGCTTCGATACATCAAGCCTCTAATTCCAAGGCTGATTAAAGTTTTACCTTACTGCACTTCACTTGTTTAGATCTTAGTGCGTAAATCAGCATTGATACATACACCAGTAGCACAATCTGGCTGCAGATTATGCCATCCTTGTCTGCTCCACATCAGTCAGAATCTCTCAGGGAAAGACATCCTCATTATTCACATTTACTCAACTGTAATTCTGTATATTGATCATGATTATGTCAGAGTTTCTATACATTTACATTTTTGTGCATCATTAACAACATGGAGAATGTGGATCTATCCTTGGTTATATATGTACATACTGCTATAGGGTTATTGCATTTGAAACACATTTCCTATGACATGAATAAGTGTGTTTTCTTAGCTCTTGTTAAATAGCCCTCAATTTAGGCCCAATTACTATCTTTTTCAGACTGGATGTCTCAGATGTCACCCCCCGCACATTTTAGTATTTGTTATTTCTGCAGCACACAGTCAGGCAGAGTCATGTTTACATATTTCCATTGACATTGTTCTCGCTGATCTTGGTGAAAACTTTCCTAGCTTGGTCACAATACTGTATCATTCTCATAGACCTGCTAACTCACTGTGTCCTGTTCATTCATAATAGTTTGTTGGTGTTCATGTAAATAGTTTGTCCTGCCATCTTCAGGTGACATTAGCATAGACTGGGTAGAACCAGTATTCATGTAGTGGGACAGTACTGAGGTACTAAGGCAATATGACTTTTAATAAAACTGGGCTCTTATTTGCTAATAACTTGATACATTTGCTCACAAGATGATGACTTTGCACTTTCTATTCTGTTCGATGAGAAGCTATAGAGATCTATGATTTTAGAGGTGAGCCAGAAGACTTTCCAATGGTATTGGAGATGCTGTCAATTTCTCTATTGATTTTGCTGCTCATTTTAGATATAGCATTATTTTTGATATTGCATTTATTCTGTTTGTCCTGTATGCTAGAATCCTTCACGGCAGTGACTCTTTGCTGACTCTGTGTTGCAATCTTTTTAATTAAAATCTTTACATTTTCTTTTGGTGATCTAGAACTCAGTTATTGAGTGGGCCCATATTTAATTAACTGTGTTTTTGATGTGTTGGGAGGTGCCTTCCCTCAGGGACACATTACCTCATGAAATTGAGGTTTAACATTGTCTCGGATTCATCAACCGGCGGGCGCTCAGTTGAAGCAATATGTTGGAGTGTAAAATTTGTGTTGCCCCCCAACACCCAAATGAGGATACACCATACACATAAGCAAGTTGCTGGTCAATTATTTCACCCCACAGACCAAACAAGTTATAAATGAACAGCATATGCATTTTCAAAGTAGAAAAAAAGTGGTTTTATTAGGGTAAGCTTGTATAATTTTAGAAAATATCAGACAAGATGCAGCATGATTGTCATGCAGAACAAGCATGTTTCATAACACCAACATAAGCTGTGAATGTGTAGACTCCCGCATTCCTAACCACAGCTTTTTTAACACTCATTTTCATCACTTATGGCTTCAGTTCAGAGAAAACATAATGAACCCCTGTTCCACTTGAGAACACAGTTGATATGCAGTATTTGAAATAGCCCGTATTTTGTAGTTACTGTAGGGGCCAAAAGGAGGCACCCCACAGTCCCCTTGGTGCAGGGAGGTCTTTAGGCTTCCTTGTTTTGGAGGGGCCCTCCTCAGCCTTTGAGCAATGGTGTACCGAAACTGGAGTCCTCTCCTGCAAAGAACATGGAGGGGGGCCCTCTCTGGACTCACTCAGACGAGGTGATGTGGTGATGGGGCCCCCTGGAGCTCAGAGCCCCCCCCTCCCCCTGCACCACAAGGGCTGCGGGGGCCTTTGTTACACCCCTGCCTTTGAGCTATGCCATTGCATGCCTGGCAGAATGCGTGTAATGGCATGCTTGGAAAAGACACTCTGCTTGCCCGAGCAGAAAGAAACAGAATTACAACACTGTTAATCACATATGGCTGGCAGACAGAGGCCCGTAGGTACCCCATGTCTCTGACTGTTCATGGCAGGGGCGTAATGCAGGCCCCTTCTGTCCCAGCTTGGCAGGGGTCCCACCACCCTTTAGGGGGACCCCCAACCCTTCAGAAAGCCCCCAATTGAGCCATGACCAATGAATCTCTGTGTGATCTGGCAGACTCCGATGCCCCTCATCACATTCTGCAGGAGGGCCCCATCATTTCCCATTTTGCTCCTAAGTTACTAGTAGCATGAGTCACAATAGTTAGGAAACCTCATTCATTGAACTAGTTGACATTTGGGAGCAACCATGTTTGTTTCAAAAAGTTATGGTAAAAACTGAGACGTGTCCTATGTTTTGAATGATATGTATTTAACTAGTCTCTGTAACAATGATTTTGTTGAACTATGGTGCCTCATGTGGGAAGAGATGCTCCTACATTTTCTTTAAATTGACTAAACAGAAAGGTGATACGTATAGTAGGTTTCTGTGCTTGTGCACAACAGCATAAGTGTCCCCATGGGATTAGTTTAAAAGTTATCCCCAACTGATAAATGGAAGCAAAAGTGACATAGGTAGGTGACCTCCCTCCATTCCCCACTCAAAGCACTTCAATGTATTTGAGCCACAGTAGCATTTTTGGAATTGCACAAATTTGAATCAACCTACTCATCAGGGAGTAATACCATTTATGGTTGTAAGTGATAAAGGATACACTGTCTTTGACAGAGACCCAGATTCACTTGCACTGTGCAAAACGATACAAACTGCAATGAAGACCAACTTTCAATCTCTATAGTTTTGTAGAACTGAAAGTTGACCCTTGCACAATGCAAAAATGGTTTGCGGCACGAAAGGCTTATCCTGTGCTAATTCATGCTTAGCTGGCTTGTATGGGGCAGATCTACCCTAGGTTTTGATGAAAAAAGCCAGATCAACTACAACGGCTTGAGTGCATGCATGGCCTGGCGTCCAAACCTAATGCCAATTGAAACCAGGCGTGATTGAGGAGGCAAGTAGTTTCTCACGTGGTACTAATGTGTGTGCTTTTTGGTGAAAGTGCACATCCAATGCGGTTTGTCCTTCTGCCGCTGATTTTGTATTGGAAACTTTACAGTACGGTGTCTCTCGGCTATATGCCATCATGCTGCCGCACCTTCTAAGGTGGCACGATGCTATGTGTTGCGCTGTAGAGCTTTTATTTTCACGTAGGCTTCCGATGACATCATCAACAGGCGACCCTAATAAACATGACACAGTACAGTTTCCTATCGTTTGAGCACCATGGGTGTGCTATTTCTTGCACAGAAATCCGAAGGGCAAATGAAATTAAAATTGTGCCAGAATCTTTAAAGCTATTGAGTACTAAGCTATTCCAATTAATGTTCACTAGTCTAGCACACACAAATTACAGTTCGGTATTCTACCAAAAGGAAATCTAGATCCATTAACTCCTCTTCACCTGGGAGCAGAAAAGAAAGCATAAAATCCAACACATATTGTCCGGTGTGCATGAGTATGTATCTAGGTATGTGAAATTGAAAACTCAACTCCATTTTTGGGGCATGGTACAGACGGGCTCCTTCACTTTAGTGTCGTGGCTCAACATGCCTAAAAGAAGTGCGCACTGGTCTGTCTATCCCATCTCACTGGGGCTCTCAAAGAGTACGAGCACTTGCTGGTGAAAGTCCTGAGACCAGAGACCTTCATAGACCTCCTATGACAGAAGGTGTGTGCAATGTGGCTACCCTAGGATATAATGAGTTAGAGCAAAGGATGCATGAAGCTCCCCGGTGAATGGCATGATTACCACTGTGACCGCTGTAGTGATCTACTGCTACACTGCTGACCTGATGGATTGGCGCTTCACAACTGTGTTGTGGCAGAAACAATTTATGGCAGTGCAAAGGGAATATTATGGATTAAGCACAGTCTTCTATGAGGAGTCGTTAAGTATGTAAGGAGATCATTACAGTATGGCTGATGGATGGATTCTAAGAACATTTACAATAGTTTAATGCATAATTGACTAGCAGAGAGCAGTCAGATAATAATCACCCTCAGTATCCGTTAGTGCACATGTCGTGGAGTGCAGCTCTGATTTTGCTGACTAGGTCTAACAGGTCACCGGCATTGAGGAGCGATAATTGTGATTACGGAGAGTGGCTCTGATAACATGATGGGTTCACTCTTTCTAGATTTCCAAGCATCGGTTACATGGCTCAGATCTGTGTCATATGGCATGATGTGTCCTAGTGGTCATGTGTAGATAGTTGAGCCCCTCCTCCGCACAAACAAGATAAACCAGTGTTCTTGCCAACTGTGTGGCTGCATGACAATCCAGGCATTTTCTTCAGACAAGAACCTGCACTTTCATCTCTGTCCCCAGAGGAGCTCATTTTGGTTGCAACCCCAGGCTCAGGCACCTATCCACAGCAGCCGTGGGGAACCACTCTAGACAATTTGTGAGAGTTCTGTTGGTTGGATCCTTTAACCAATCACCTCCCGTGGTTCAACTCTGCTTGAAACCTCAGGGTAGACCCATTAATGCTACAGATAAACTTCCATTTAGATTTGGAATATATCAGATATTCCTTTAATGAAATACTTCGACCACATTCTTTTCAAAATATTGCACTTTCCCCACATCAATACTAAAAAAATATCCAACAAAGTGCCCCAGAAGTAGAGCTAACCAAGATGCCACAGGGGACAAAATAAGGGTCAAAATGTACATGGAAAATTATATATCCCATATGATACGTATCCAGTAACCGCACCAGTAGCCTCCCCACTAGGTGAGGTTGCACCACCATGCTCTTTTATGAGGATGACTTCAATGACGTTCAATCTGCTTATCATCACTAAAAATAAAAATAAAATGTCCTCAAAATTTCATGGGGAAGCCCAGCAAATCAGGAAAGTCTTTACCAGTTTTGGACAAACTAAAAGCCGGCAGCCTCATAATGGCGAAGTCACCTTCTTCCTCACCAGAGCTAACTTCACCAATAAAGAAGAAATTCCAAATATCGGACATTTCACTAGCATTCTTGATGTGACAGACAGAACCATACTCAGAAGATGGAGAAATCACACCTCTGCTGCTTCTGTCATCCGCCAAACAGAGGAAATTGCTGCATGGGCTCAGTTGACAAAAAGATGAAAGTTTCTAACTCCGGCAATCCATTAACAAATATATAGAAAAACGTGTCAGAAAATGATCTCACTGTTAGATATACTTCCTGAATACAAAAAAGCAGAAGTCAAGAACTTTCATCAGCAGGAACATCAGGCCTCCTTTATCACTGACAAGGCTATGAACATTTGCACAACTAGTTTTAAATAGCTGGTTAGTTGTGTGGAAGAAGATTTTTGGTACAGCACAGCATTTGGGTCGGAGTAACAATCATTTATACTGGACATGCCATTGGATTTTCCAGCACTCTGCAGCAAGTCACTCATGATGCTGCCAACGAGGCAACCAATTTCCTTTTGAAGGGCTAACAAAGGAACCTCTTCTTTGCCCAGAAACGGTGACCAATACCAGAAAAGACTTGCCCTGCAGACAGCCTCCACAGCTGTAAGTCCAGTGAATGGCACAGACAGTCCAGACAAAAGCAACACTCAAGAACCACGATGATACAATAATGCCTCAGCTGTTTGAATGCATTTGAGTCTCCCTCCTTTGCTCTGACCACGTGTACAACATTTTTTCAAGTCCTTGGTTTATAGAATGAGGTATTCATCCATAAATGGTTATGAACATTTTTGAAATTCAACCACTAACAGAGTTCCTTCTGCGATACACTCACACGTCACCTAAAAAAGTGTAAGATGTCTTCACCATGCCCTTGGAAAAAGCCATAGTGAAGGCACCAGTCAGGGGAACAAGTATTTTTGCTCAAGATACTTTCTCTTCAGGGTGAAGTCAACTGAGTGGTGGCCACCCTAGTCATATCATATAGCCAGTACAAGTTAGGCACCACAGGGGCACCGTAAAGTTCAAAGGCAACTTGCATCTTGTCTTATGATTCTTGACATGCATGAGCCAAAAACTCTAACCAGAAGATTAAAGGGATCTATTCGCAAAGATAAATAATTTACACATGTACATTTATTCAGTGTAAATCTACTATTACACTTTGTAGTAACCATACCGTTTTTTGTTATTCACCTTTTCTGAGTGTAAAGTTACTCTACAATATAGACTTGCATGTCTCCCCCCTGAATTCACAAGGTGGAGCCTCCAATAACAGCATCTGTAAGTACAAATTAATACTAGTAACTTTTCACATGGAGGCAGAGAACTCACTATAGACAAGTATAGGGAAATTATTATTATTTTGTAAAAGTATTAAAATAATTTAATATAAAAATATAAAATCATTTACAATATTTATTTTAATTCTAGAACTAATCAAACAATATGTTACAGCACATTAACTTAACCTTTTATTGATTCATTTGTTTAAATGTATTGAATATTTTGAAAGAATATTTTTAAAAAGCACACATACAGCAAAATACTTCTTTTTATTTCATTAATATTAAAAATGTGTAAAGTAATATGAAGATTTAGATTTTTAACCACATTTTATTAGTTTAAAATTATTTAAATGTTAAACTAAAGTTAATATAAATACACTTATTAAAAATATAAATGTTCTATATTTTTTAAATAAAATAATGTAACATTAAATTAAAATATATGTATAAATATATATATATATATATAATATATATGCGTGTGTGTGTGTGTGTGTGTGTGTGTGTATATATATATATATATATATATATACGCAAAACAAAGTTGTCCTCCGGACAAAAGCACACTTTCTCCAGGTTGCAGTTTATTTTGGAAAGCAGCAAAGCCAGCAACCCCATCAGGCCCAGCCATGTCACCTGGGTGACCCCAGAGGCACTCAATCAAAATGCCTGGGGTCCATAGGGGGAGTCTGAAGGCCCCCCCTCATTCCCAGCTGACTCTCTTCCTCCTGTGGGAGCTGGCATTGCTGTCACAGAGAGGGAGATGCTACAGATGGAGCTCCCTCTCTGTGAGAGCAATTGTTTCCTCTGTTTCCGTGCCTGCATGTCTACAGCCTGGGAAACAGAGGAAAAATCAGCTTCCAGCTAGTAAGGGCTGTTTGACAGTTCTCACTTGCTGGAACCGAGCTTTTGCTCTGACTTGGTGGGAGCTGTCAAAGCTTCCGTCAAGTCAGATCAAACAACTTTGTACTGGGGTGGGCACTAGGGACATAGCAGGAGACAGCCTGGGGGTGGCAGTCACCAGGGCCTTTATTGGATCCATGAGGGGGACCAACTTTACAATTTGCTACAGGGGCTGAGGATCCACAACGGACCGACCACTATCTTATTTAAATTCAGCTCCGGTGAGGTGGTGGTTCCTGGGGCTGCGGGAGGAAGAGTGACCCCCTCTAGCATTTAATTCTAATGTATTCGGCCCCAGAGAGGTGGCGGTTCCCAGGGCTGCGGGGGGGGGGCAGGTGCCCCCATACATTTCATTGTATGTTTAGCCCCAGGGAAGTGGCAGTCCCCAGGGTTTAAGTAAGCCCAGGACGGGCATCCTGTGCGCCTCATCCTTATTTTTGACAAGCACTCTGGGCCTGGCCCACTCTGAGGCTTAATTAAAACAAGCAAGGGAGCCTGCGCTTGTTTTTTGAATTTTCACCTGATCTGCCATGACTCTCAGTGAAAAAATGCTTTTTTGCCCTGGGGTGGGTGGGGGAATCCCTATGGGACCCCAGCACCAGAGCTAGGGGTTCAGGGTGTCCCTACCCTGACCCGTTTTCTTTGTTTTAATCTTTCTTTCTGGGGCTTGGCTGAAGCCAAGTCCCAAGAGGGATGCCTTAACGTCTTTGTTGAAGTGTTGGCAGCAAATCAGATCTCAGCACAAGATCAGGAGGGTTTGCGGAGCTTTTGAATCCCTATGTATACAAAATAGATTTCTCTTTCATTTCTCAAATACTACTGACGAGATTTACACCAAATAACAAAAAGTGCACTTTCTGAACCAAGACCTACCTTTCTGTCAAATTTGGTGTAATCGCATCCAGTGGTTCGGGCGCTGTTCCTTTCCAAAAAACCTAAGGAAAACAGCATGGGGAAAAAGTGTTTTGGACCCCCCTCACCCCTTTTCCTCAGTCCCTGCTTGATGGATCACCCCAAAACGTTCCTGACAGCAGCTGAAGTGAGCGTTGTATTTTTTGGGGGGAAAACTTGTGAAGATTCATCAAACGGCACCTAACTTATTAGCAAAACAAAAATTGCTTTTCCAATAGAAACTAACTACCTAGTAGAGACCGCCACTAGGTAATATATTATATTTATATTTATATACATATATATTAAAAGTTGTTTGTCTGAAAGAGTGTGTTGCAGTATCTGTGAGTGGCTATGAGTGGTGCTGGACATACTCCAAGGCTGAAATGAAGTACGTTTACAATTGTTTTAGGACCGGGCTGTAGTAACTTTAGAAGTGCAGTTTGTGAATAGAAATTAGCTTACTCTATTGTGGGTGGGTGTTTGAGCTCCCTAAAACTCTCCTTAGCCTTTCACACACCGATTTTTACTCCCTCCTTAGCCCTTCCTAATCCCCTCCCATTTAGTCATCAAGTCAATTTTTATTGTACAGTCAATTAAAACTTTAACAGTAAAAATGATTAAAAAATATAATTAAGACAGTAGCTCTTCAGAGTATACTTAAAATCCTTCATGATATATAATTGACTAATATTATAGTTGTCATACCCAATACAGGTTTTCATCATTAATGGTTGTATTGCAACTTAAATCAATTAAGATACACCGGGGCACATCAAGGAGAAAAGCATGTTAGATAAAAAAACAAAGTACAGATGTAGTAAAGTGCAAAAGTAGTAGCCAAATGGGATGAGTCATATTTAGCTCTGTAAAATGCTGGGGGAGCTCAACTTTTTTCCAGCAGGCCTTAAGAATTTTGTATATCGACAATTCAAAATCGGGTCCGTAGCCTTTAAACTTGCAACAACTGCCATGCTGCATGTTCAAATACCACGTTGATTAAAAGGGATTTCAGCAGCTGCTTCCGATCTTGAGGTAGAGCTGGACTGAGACATGTTAAATGTATAATGCTTTCTTCTCCTGTATTACACAATCCGCCCCGCTAATCTGTATCCAACTTTTTCCATGGTTTTCCATGGGGCTGCCCGGGGAAAGACCAAAACGGAAGCACATAAAATCAATTTTTAAATGACGTGACCATCCGTTCTCCTGGTATGTTTTAGGGTTTAGTAAGTTGTACCTGTTTAAAACAGACCAGCCATGTGATCTAGTGAATAAAGTTACTTTATCTGTTAACATAGATATTTTTTTACAATACCATTAACCACTTTTTTAAAGGCGGCAGGCGAAGGAGAGTTTTCCCATATAGTTTGGATGCCTAAATCGTTAATGGCCGAAACAAGGTAAGGGCAAGATGGAGCAGTTTCACTTATTTGCATTTCCTACCAGAGGGCTTGGCACAGCTGGCTCTTCTTAGCATACCTGATTCTTTTCCAGGTTTTTACATAATCCCCTTTCCTTGGGATAGATTGATTTGGAAAGCCACACTCTATCCTTGTCTGAGCAGGTAAGGCAGATGAAGGGAGATTGAAAAGTATGCTAAGGCCCTCATTATAACTCTGGCGGTCGGCGGAATAGTGGAGGTATTACCTCCAACAGGCTGGCGGTACCTACCTCCACTATTACCACATTGGCGGTTTGGCCAAAGCCAAAGCGCCAATGTACCACACCGACCACCACGGCAGTAACGACCGCTGGGCTGGAGACAAAAGTCTCCAGCCTGGCGGGCGTCACTAGGCAGCCCATGGCATTATGACCCCACCCACCGCCATGTTTTCAGTGGTTTCGGTACCGCCACTTAAACCATGGCGGTAGGCACTATCAGTGCCAGGGAATTCCTTCCCTGGCATTGATAGGGGTCTCCCCCACCCCCCTCCCCAGAATCCTCCCCCACCCCGCCTTCCCCCTCCCTCTCCCGAACCCCCCACATTTACACACATACATGCACATACATACACACCCATACACACACGCATACACACATTCACCCACACATTCAAACATTCATACACATACACAGCAACACTCACGAACATACATCCAGGCACACACGCAACCTCACGACACAACATGCACGTACAGTCACACCCACTCATGCACACACGTTTTACACATGCATACACGCACTCACACACAGTCACACACACCCACACTCACGCATACAACACCCCCACCCCCCTCTCGTGTTGGAGAACCTGACTTACCTGCTTACAGGGGTTTCTCTGGCAGGAGACGGGACGCAGCACTGCTGCCAGCAGCAGCGTCCACCAGCAAAACACCGCCAGGACGTTTCATGGAACATGATACGGTAGGCAGTGTTTTGCTTAGGCGGTGCTGCTGCTGGCAGCAGCGCCACCTTACCGCCGTCCACCGCCATGACCGTTGATGGAATTCCGCCAGCCTTTTGGCTGTATTCCGTCTATGGTCATAATGGCATGGACGGTCGGTAGCCAGAATATTGGAAGATGTACCTGCTCCTACGGTGAATCCAGTCTGGTTTGGGGGAACAATGTGATTGCCATCAGTCCACTGTAGCAAGTCTGTAAGTAACAGGCTAGCAAAGTATTTTGCCTCCATATCTAGAAGGGTTATCAGATGCTAGTTTGCTGGTTGGTGTTGATCCACGTTTTTGAAAATTAGATTGATCATTAAATTTTCAAGAAAGATGTATGGAATAACTTTTGGACTACATAGTGAGGTTGTATTAGACTGGTCCTGCCTGAGTAAGTTGGGGTCAAAACAGGGGGAAGATTTAAATGGGCCTTCAGGAACTTGACCCAGCTATCCTCCATTGAATTGGACCTGGTGACTGAGATAGGTGCTCAATTGAAATTATTAATCATTTTCCAAAAGTCCCTAGAAGTTTTCCTTTTTGCGAGATGCAAAGCTTTGGCTCAAAAGTTCTGTTTTGCAATTGATTGTTCTTCCCATATCGTTTCCTGATGAATGTTTTTCAAGTGACTGTATATTCCAAGACTGGCTGGAGGTTTCTTGGCATTTATCCATGCATGATTACATTCCTTTCTAACTGCATGACAAAACACAGATACTTTAAACCTTCTTTGTGCATCAGTGTTTCATTTGTGTGGATCTGGGCCACTTGAAGTGAACTGATCAGCTATTGGAATGTCAGTTAAGAATGACCATTTTATTACCAGAGTTGGATGGTCCTCGCTAAGGCTCTGAGGCACATATTTATACTTTTTAGCGCCGCATTTGCATAATTTTTTAATGCAAATGTGGTGCAAACTTACAAAATACAGCCGTATTTTGTAAGTTTGCGCCGCTTTTGTATCAAAAAGCGGCGCAAATGTGGCACTAAAAAAGTATAAATATGAGCCTGATTTGCTAAACTTAGAGCAGTATCTCCAATAATTTCTAAGGTCTCTTCTGACCAATTAAGTTTCTGATAATTGATCATCTCAAGTTTTCCCGGTGAGGCAGGTGCTTTATCATACAATTGATATTGCACTTTGAGTATTATTTGCTGTTGCCCGTGATCACTGTGGGGTGATTTAACAATCTTGAATGAGGTAACCAGTTGAAGTAAGGAAAGAGACGCAGCAGTATTTTCTAAAATAGAAGTTGACAATCCAGAATACTAAGAGTACTGTGAAGGGGTACCTTGCTGAAATCTTCCATTCAGTATTCTTAGTCCGAGGGACCCTAGATCTTTCACTAATGAGATTGCATTACAACCCTGATAGACTGTGCTGGAATAGATCATAAATGGTCCTATTCTGTTATTAACTTGTCTTGAGAGAATACAGCCCGTAGAGTAAAGTCTCCAGTGAATAAGATTTCTGTAGATTCATGATCCTGCAGTGTGGCAAGTAGAATGCTTTAGAGTTTGGATACAGTTGTAGACCTGGTTCCAGGATCTGGATGTAAATAAAGATTTATCAGTAGAAGTGGGTTCTTGCTGCTTTGGTGCCAGTTGAGGAGATTAATTATTAAAATATGTCCATTCTTTGAAATCAGTAACTCACTACACTCTGCAGGTCCACTTCTATAAAAATGGCCAAAACCCTTTTGGAAGTTCTAATTTCTTAGTTTTGGATGAGGGGGTAAAATAGCCTGCAAAGACATAAATAGCAAAAGGTTTCAGAGGGCCCATGTCTCTTGCAAACAAATAATGCGATCACTTTTTTGGAAATCTAAGAGATTCTTCCCCTGTGTTTTAGTCTGCATACCAGTGATGTTCCACGGTCAAATATTTTAACTTTTCAGATGAAGCAATACTTGTCATAATTATTATTATTGTTATTGCTCACTTTCCGGTGTCATGAGCCAGGATTTTCATGCAGGGTTGCAGTAAGTCAGCCTATATTTAGCTTTATTTTGCCATAGTTGTCTATTGCAGACAGTAAATTATTGACTGGGAATGCAGTTGTGAGAGAGTTGCCAAACAGATTCCTTAAAATCAAATATGTGTGCTTGTTCACTTCTTGATCATTTTCATTCAGATACTTTGTTGGAGGAGCAAGTAGGGTTGGATAGGCTGACGGAAGAGGAGACATTATTTTAATACCCCATGCCAGAAAGATATCCTTTTCTGAAGAACCGTCATTGCTGGAAAACTTCCTGTGCAAGTCACAAGGGTGGATTCTTTATTATTTCCATCTGGGAGACTCACAAATTCAATTGATTCTATTTCTACTGTGGTTATCTTTTCTAGGACGGGTGCAGCTCGTAACAGTTTCAGGATATTACCCTGATTCAGAATGTCTTGCCTCCTTCTCGACTAATATATCAGAGTAAAAATTGTTTTGGTTAAAGAACCAGAAGGTAAGGGGTATTGGCCAGTCTTTTACCTAGCTATCATGATATCTTACATTACACTTTGACTTACCGACCTGTGCCTGGGTGAATTAGCTGTATTCAGAGTTGCCCTGAGGTTTGCACTTTACAGACGATACTGCAGACCATGTGTGGCCTCCCCACTTCTGAGGTTTCAGAGTTCAAAGCTGACTTTATTATTAAATGTATTATTAAATGGATTTGATCTGCTCCCTGTCTTGCCCAACTTGCTCTGCTGGAGGGCTGCGTCCTTTCTTTAATAGTTGACTGGCGGTCACTTCAAGAGTGAGGGATTCTTAGATGGCCTTCCCCGAGTTGGTATGTCTAAAATTTTGGCAAACATTGGAAAGAGTTTAACCTTCTCCGGGGAGGTCTTGTTGTTAGTTTATAATGAATCTTCATCATGAACCATTGTAGGTTTGTTATTTTCCAGCTTGGCTACAGTTATGCCAGGGAGCTTTACTTGGTTTACTCTTTTTCTATTTCATGCTTTCCGTAGTTTCTTTCTGAGTTTCCTCGAGCATATAGGTTCTGATGACACTGGGTGATCATTTTGCAATTCACAACCATCCTCCACACAATGTGTGTCAATAACTAGATCTGAAGGGGCTTTTGACTCGGATGAGGATGCTATTTGAGGAAGTGAATCATTTATCAAGAACACTTCGTTCTTTTCTAGTCTCTCCCCATCCATCACTAAAGGGTAGTTAAGAATATGCATTTGCTGATCATTGGTGTGCCCATGAGATTTGAGAATAATTCTGAGATCTTCTATAAGCGAAGGTAAAGCCTCTGGAATAGTCACTAGTTTATGGTCCGCCGGATCACAGGAACAGACTATAATGTTTGCAGCTGCATGCACTTGAGTATGAGTGATCAAATCATTTAGCTCAGCCAACTTCTGACCAATTCCAGAAACAGAGGTAGTCATCAGATTCAGTAAGTCTACTTGCACATCCATTTTACTAGACTGGTATTGTAGGGTGTTAAGGGTCAAGTGAGATGTTCTAAGCAAAATATCCCAGATTATCCCCAGGTCCATTGGAGCTGTAGAACCATGCGGTACGGGAGAGCCATGCACTGGAGAAGTGCCCATCGGTTGCTCCTCCTGAACTTTTTAAATCATTTGGTGAGTTAATAATGGAGACCCTGCAGGACATGGCCTCGCTTGTTGGAATTTCAAGGAATCAAAATCTTAATGGCCTTTAGGATTAATGTCCAAATTATATTGCCTTTTCTTGATTTCCACTATTTCTTCCATTGGGAGTGGAGCTCCATTCATATCAGTAAAAATCTAGAAGATACCTGTGGAGACTTTTGTTCTGTGGAGGGTTGCGACAATAGGGGCTCCTGTGTAAGAAGTTCCAGGTCACTGACCAAGCCTCAGAAAAATTCTCTGCTTTACTCAGACTGATTCTTAAGCACTGGGTCCGGAGGTTCCTCTTTAGAATCTAGATTTGGGTTGATAGCTTGTGAAAGACTTCTGATGCTTTTTATTGCTGAAATTGTTTAAGAAGTCAAATTTTTCTGGAATTTTTGTCGACCTCTCAAACAACCGTGCTATAGGTGAAATGAGTGGCGGGGTTTCCCCCTGCTGAAATAACTTACATACTGTTGGCCATTGGAAGAGGTTGAAGATTTTTCTTCCTCTTGGATAGTATGTTCTATACCCTCTCGCAGCCTGACCGCATGATGGAGTCTGCATCCTTCTAGGCCTACCAGGTTCTAGAATGTAGGCCTACTAGGTGTTAGAATTTAGACTTGCTCTGCACTGCCACAATCTTTTTTATAGGGGACTTTATTGTTTTATAATTCTGGCCTAAAATACCCACCCCTTTCTCCGGGCCAAAAGTCTCTGTATTGGTCTGCTCAGGCTATAGGCAAATAAAGCTGGTGAGCAAAAAAGTGAAAGGCAGAGAAAGCTTCTGTTGTTCCATAGTTCTGAGAGACGCTGACTTGCAGTCCAGTCATAGAGTGAAGACGGGTTGCAAACCAAATAGAAAAGATGAACTCAATTCAATAGCAAAACTAAAGTTTTGCTGCTTGAGGCTAGTTGGAGCTGGTTGAGGCTGTATGACAGAATATGCAGCTATCTGTAAGTGCTGGAATGAGAGTGCAGGGTACACACCTATGTGCAAGACACGTCCAGCTTGGTATTGTTTTAGCATGTGAGAGCGAGAGCAGGTAATGAGGGTGAGTGAGGCTCACAAGGCACCCGCAAGCTGCACCCAGTCCCATCTGTGCCACTTCTGCAGATTTCTGGGGCACACTCTCAGCAGTGGCTAGCTGCAGCCATCACACTTACCCTCTGAGTGCACTCCAGTAGCCGTTTCACAGGTCCCCAAATGAGTTCTAGAGGACTTTGAGGAGGCACAGGTGGGTGGAAGAGCCCAAGGCACTTGTAGCCACTGTTAGAAGTCAGAGACAGCCAGGGACAGCTGCAAGGCAACCTCATCTCCCATCCCTCTCCTCTCACTCCTTCTCACCTATCGCTCCACTCCTCCACAACTGCAATTTACCCCCACAACTTGCACAACTTGGAACATGGCCTCAAGGCTTGCTTCAGGGCTTCAAGAGCTGCTGCAATGTGAGCAGCATTGGCGGCGTCAACTGCAGTGCCATGGGTGGGCTGTAGTCACCTCTGGGTCCGCTATCCTGCCACTGCATGTGGGGATGCCTCACTATTCCAGTTCCCAACTAGCCCCTCCACCTGCAACGGCATGGGTTTGGGCCTTGGTTTAGCAGCCCTGGCTCATATGCAGCTCAGACGTGGCTCATGGCTCACACCCCAGGGCTCACGTCCTAGACGCTGCCCTCCCTGTTCCCTTGCTGCGAACGATCTTCAGGCTCCTCCTCTCTTCTTGCAGCAATGTGTCAATGCGTCAGAAAGCCTGTTTTGCCGAACACAGGCTCAACCTGCACTGTAAACAAGGTCTGTTCCCAGAGTAGGAGGGTCTTTGACACACAGGGAGCCTTTATCTCCAACTACAGCTTTCAGAATTGGTGATATCTCAAATTACTACTAAGGCTAATCGGATTTTCTAGCCATGAGCCCCAGGGCTACAGAGTTAGAAAGGGAGTTGAAGATTGGGGTGGGAGTGCATAGGTGTCTCAAAAAATTCAACTATCTGCCAATGAAGGGACCTGGTTCCTGCCCCCTATACATCGGGCACCCACCGCTCTTAGTAAGTTTTCTATATTTTCCAACCGCTCTGCTATCTTACTACTAAAACGTAGGCTTACGTGGGCAAAGACCTCCACATAAAAAACATAGGAGAGGCACATAGGTTTGCGAATAACATTCTGTAATACAAGAGTAGTACTACTGTAGTACTATTAAACTTGGGATATTAAGGGAAAGGTAGGCAAGGCTGTTTGGTCAATCTCAGCAATTTCTGTGCATAAAAGAATTACATTAAAAGAGACAAGAACTTAGGGCCAGATGTAGGTAGGTATCCGATTGCGAGTTGCAATTTGCGAGTCATAGCGACTCGCAAATTGCAACTCGCAATCGGAGATGCAGAAAGGTGTCTCAGACACCTTCTGCGACTCGCTATGGGGTCGCAAAGACCCACCTCATGAATATTCATGAGGTGGGTCACAGTTTGCGACCCCATAGCGAGTCTAGAAACTCACGGGGATGGTGGCCTGCTGGAGACAGCAGACCACCATGTCCGTGATTGCTTTTTTAATAAAGCAGGTTTTTTTTTTCTCTTTGCAGCCCGTTTTCCTTAAAGGAAAACGAGCTGCAAAAAGAAAAAATTCCGAACCCATTTGGTTACGGTTTTTTCAGAGTAGGCAGTGGTCCATAGGACCACTGCCTGCTCTGAAAAAATATTTTTGTGGGCATTCACAAAGGGGAAGGGGTCCCATGGGGACCCCTTCCCTTTTGTGAATGAGTTACCATCCACTTCAAGTGGATGGTAACTGCGAGTTGGTTTGCGACCGCTTTCGCGGTCACAAAGCAACTCTACATCGCGATGCGGTCGCAAATAGGAAAGGAACACCCCTTCCTATTTGCGAGTCGGAATCACATTTTGCGAGTCGGTACCGACTCGCAAAATGTGATTCTGCATCGCGTTCAGCCTTTTGCGCCTCGCAAACTGCGTTTTTCGCCGTTTGCGAGGCGCAAAAGGCTTCCTACATCTGGCCCTTCGTCCCTTAACTTATTTAAGTTTGCAGTACCATCCTCCCAACATCACTAGCAACTCACATCTAAAAAGGATATAGGTTTGTAACAAGCGAAAACATGAGCTATCTCATGAGTTATATATAGAAGAAAGTAATGCACTATCCTTGTTTCTGTATTTTTGCATTAAATAAAGAAAACAATATACATTTAGGAAGCAATATGTAAAATTGCAAGTTTTTAACAGTGTTAACTTCAGACTGTCAGTTGAGCACTTCAGATTTCATTCAATGTAACAACAGCCAGGGACTTTTGAAAGCAGTAGTAAAGCTTGAATCACAAATTATGCACTATAAACAATCTTTTGGGAGAAAAAGACCCAGACTTTCTAAATTTTGGACCTGGTTTAGAGTCTGGCAGAGGGGTTACTCCATCACAAACGTGACAGATATCTTGTCTGCCATATTACAAGTTCCATAGGCTATAATGGATTTGTAATACAGCAGACTGGACATCTGTTACATTTGTGATGGAGTAATACCCTCCCCTAAATGTTTGTTAGTGGTTGCAACATCATAAAGGGAGTGTGTCTTTTCAGCGTTCATCTGAGTTCTAGTTGCTGTCTGTGATATAGCTACAAAGTATCCATACTGGGAAACTAATGCCATTTTTGGGTTCCGGTTTTTAAAAAGTTGAAATTGATCCTTGTTCTTATTGTGGAGGAATGGTGTGTTTACAACAAAGCATGCAAATAACATTGCTGAAAACTTCAAAAGAGAGTTCAGCAGAGATGTTTAACAACACATTGTCATAGTGGCTATTTATTTGATATGTTCTCATTTCTGTATTTTTGTGTGTTGTTATGATATTCAAATTGTAGAAACTGCATAGGCCTGGGTCAAAATGGGTACTGATTTAAAGTGACCTTATTTCTGTATTTTTGTGTACTGTTTTGAGATTCAAATTGTAGAAATTTCATAGGTCAGGGTCCCTGGCTTCTGGTAGTGATTCTGTGGATGTCCACAGGTTACAAAATGCAGTTATAGATCACTACTGATACCTCAATCTAGAATATCCTCACTCTTAAGCAAGAAAAACATTATGGGGGTCATTCCGACCCCGGCGGGTGGCAGGCTCCGTCCGCGGGGACCATTCTAACTTTCCCGCTGGGCCGGCGGGCGATCTTCAAAAGATCGCCCGCCGGCCCAGCGGGAAAGCCCCAGCAAAGATGAAGCCGGCTCCGAATGGGAATGCTGGGGTGCGACGGGTGCAGTTGTACCCGTCGCGATTTTCAGTGTCTGCCAAGCAGACACTGAAAATCTTAATGGGGCCCTGTTAGGGGGCCCCTGCACTGCCCATGCCAGTGGCATGGGCAGTGCAGGGGCCCCCAGGAGCCCCACGACACCCGTTCCCGCCAGCCTCTTCCCGGCAGTGTAAACATGCAGCGCCGCCATGGAGGATTCCCCCAGCCGGGGGAAATCCGGCGGGAAACCGCCGGACCCGGCTGGGCGACCGCGGCTGTCGGAATACCTGATGTAGCACCACCAGCCTGTTGGCGGTGCTACCTCCGGCCTCCACCCTGGCGGTCTATGACCGCCAGGGTCGTTATGAGGCCCTATATGTAGTGCTCATCCCAAACCCCTACATTGCCTACAACAGCCTCTTCTACAGTCCCCTGAGGCATTATTTTCTTCAATACAACAAATACAAAAAGCAGTGTGGGCCACTTCTACTTGCACCAGTGTGAATCCAACTCAAGTTCGTTCCTCAGCACTCAACCCCACAGGGATCCACTGCTTAAGAATCACTAACGCGTTTTGTCCAGCAATGGGCTTCATCAGGGCAGATGTGTGATTTCTGCATTTGGTGCCGGTCTACCAATACACAGATTCCAATTGGGCAAGCTGTAATATTCCTGTATATCAGGTTGTGTTAGATGATGGCTCTATCCAATATGAATGTATGGATATAATGGCCCTGATGAAGTCCATTGCTGGACAAAATGTGTTAGCTGGGCTGAATTATGTTACAAAGAAAATTTAATAAAATTCAAATGTGACACTACTACGTGGCTCCTTGTTCGATAATTGGATGATGAACTGGATAATCTCCCTTGTATGATGTGACCTTTTTTGTTGGATTACTGTTACGCACTTGGGAAGAACTTTTATATATTATCAAACACTCCTCTTCATTATATAGCATTAATTTCTTCAGCCCAATACCACACCTTTACCGCCATAAAGGCTCTCTCTCTGTGCTAAATTGCTGCATTGATGTTAACAATAATCACCTCCTCCACTTAGGTGCACTCAGTTCTCCCTTACATGATCTCCCTTCTAATATATCTTTCCCTTGAGTTAGTAAACTAGTGAATCATTTTCTTACCAAACTTCTTCTACACAATAATGTTTTATTGTTTATTAAAGCATTGTTGTCTGTCTTGGGTCAGCCATTCCGAATTTGGAAAGTGTTCTCAGCACACAAACCCACACCTTTCTTAACCCCCAGACACAGTGAATTTCATGGACCAGGAGCAGTGTAGACCCGATAAAGACTCAGGTGCTCCCCAATGGACATGTCTCCCATGTGAACAGAAATTTAGTAGAGCCTTGTTATTCAATCACAATACAAGCTCAAAAGAAATCTCCACAAAAGTCTCAAATAAAAGGCTTTAGTTAAAAAATATTTAAAGTACAAGGCACAAAATTGCATTTAGGCAAATATAAATTCAGTCAACATGCTATGCCCCAAATTACTCTTGAGAGTTCAGAAAAAAAACTGATGGAGGTTCTAAAGAATGGGTAAGGGCTTCCTCCTTACTTCATAAAATTGTACTCTTTTATAGGATTTCAGACAGAAGGTTCATACATTCACTGGATTGGTACATGGTTCTCATGCTCCTAACCAATCGAAATTGATCAAAGAGAAACATTTGCAACAGAATATATTCAAGGATGTTCTCGCTATTACTCTACATGGGATTCTGTGTTCACTGCATCAGGCACATGGGAACACAATAGTTTAATGATGTGTTATTCACTCTGAGACTGCACTGCCTATGCCAAGTGCTTGGGCAATGCAGGCCCCTCCTGTGGATCCTGGCACCTGTTCTCCACCAGCCTTTTCATGGTATTGAAACCGCCATGAAAAGGTTGGCAGAGAACCAAGTCGTAATCAGCAGGGTGGCACTGAGGTCAGCGCTGCCCTGGCTGATTGCGACATGCACCGCCGTCAGCCCATCGGGAACATTGTTCCCAATGGAAAGATGAAAGCGAGAGAGGGTGGAGAATGCCAGAGGTGCTCGCACATCAACAAGGTTTGTATAGTATCCGTCCAAAATAGTTTTTCACTAGAATCAGCTGGTAATGGTTGCCAGGCTAGCCATACACCTGCCACCACAGGTGTTGAGGGTCCACACACTGGAAGAGTGAGTGGTTGCCTGTACAATGAGAACAAAAAAAGAAAGGGCACACCCAAAGTCAAAGTGTCATGAGATAAATCCAAATAGTATTTCAGGAATTGAGTCGACGTCCGGTGAAGCGAGTAATACTTGGTATTTATTATAACAGCAAGTATGTAGTCAGAGTCTCAATCAAATGACTAGGTGCAACATAAGTCCATACAGTAAAACAGCCAGATGAAAAAGAGTGGTCAGAGTTCAGATCCAAAGACCACCTGCAACATAAATCCATACAGCAAAACAGCCAAAACGGCCGTTTTTCTAACTTGAACTACTTATGAATGACTCACTTCGAGTTGTTGGAAATACTATAATCCTTCCTATATACAAATTGTCGCATAGCTGAAGCCTTGACAAAGTCTTGAAGACGAAACACGTGTTGGCTTTCTTCTAAGTTTTTGGTAGTAAGGGTTTGTGGGTAATGTGGGTGGGTGTTTTATATTGTATTGGGTGTGTGGGAGTGGTGTGTGTATGTGTATCAGGTGTGTGTATTTCAAATTGTCCAATGTGGTTGTGTTTTGTAAATGTGTGTGTATTTTGAGAGCGGCGATGTGTACCGCCAATGGGATACCGCGGTTGAAAGACCGCCGCGTGGATTCGTGGGTCGTGATAGTGTGGGCGTATTCCTGTTGGCGTGACGGTGGAGGTTTTGTTATTGCCAGTTTATCACTGACATTTGGTGTGGCAGACTTGTTTGGGTGTCTTGATTTTGGCGGATTCTGAGCTGTGTGTCGTAATAGCTGTGGCGGAATTCCGCGGCGGTATGTTGGCGGTCTACTGCACGGCGGTAACCGGCATTTACCGCCTGTTGTAATGAGGGCCATTATCTGCAAGCAGTAAGATCTTTTGTTGCTTGCTCATATATTTTTAACACCCCTGTCTCCTGCCCCTGAATAACCTAAATCTCCATGGAAAGGTCCGTTAAACATGATCACTTTAGGTCACATAAAGCTAGTCAGCACCACATCTATATACATAGACTCTAGATCAAGCTTAAACAATTCTATGGCCTTAACTCACCATGGTGAAAACCTTCTTTACATTCAGAAAGATCATCACTGTGTGTTCCTTCTTTTCTTTTTGTTGACTTTCAAGGAAAGATAAGTTAGATGGTGAATGTTTTCAAAGGTTTTAAGGCACTTCACATAACGCCTGTGGGGATTGCGGGGAGCATATCATGTATAGTATTAGCAAGGATTGTCATGTATATCTTAGTGTTGACATTTAGCAATGTAATAGATCTGTAGGAGGCACATAATCTCTTCAGTATCTCCTGCTTTTGAATCCTCATATTGTCTGCACCACATCATGGCTTCCTTCCCAGCTTCCTTAAAATGCTAAAAAGATCAATAGTCCTGGATTCACATCTATCTGGGTATAAATTAGTGAAGAAGTCTTTAAACAGCGCACCTTATATCTCACCATATGTTGTCTTGCTTTCTGGCACCCATCATGGTTGATTGTAGCCTCTGAATCAGATTGCCTGCTACTGTTGAACCCCATTAAGATCCCTGCCAATCTCCTGCCGTTGCCTCTCTTTCGTAGGTGTTACAAAATATATGTCAAATATATGGCAGATAACTATAACAATTGAGACAAATGGGAAAACGGGAAGAGAAAAAACAGACCACAGGCACAATACAGTCTGCTCTCCATAGGCAGGAGCAGAATATCAGTAATATTGCAAAATTGAAAAGCCTACAACATTTCAAGAAAAGAGAAGAGGCAGCAGACTCCATTGTGGCTCTGGAGAAGACGTCTTACAAAGACAGCAGCCCTTCAACAGGAAGGGGTCAGCTACGTGAGGGAACTCAAGAAAATGAAAAACACAACAATTGCGAGGGACAGAAAGGCTAGTGACAAACTATGGTGGGAGTAAGGAACCATAGCAATATCCACAGTTGCTGGGCACTGCTGATTTGTCTCCCATACTCTCTTGTGTTGCTGGTCCACCCCTAACCTGGAAGTCAAATCTCTGTGACACCTGAAAGAGTCTCAAGGCAAAACCTATTGTCTAAATGTTAAAACACATAGGCCCTCATTATGAGTCTGGCGGTCCGAGGACTGCCAGATTCGTGGTGACAGTCTGACCACCGTACTCCAGGATGTCCGACCGCCATATTACCACTCTGGCAGACGGTCCAGCCAGGGGACTGCAGTCACTGCCAGGAACGTGGTTCCCGACGGGCTGACAGAGGTCTGAGTTGTGGTCAGCCACAACGGTGCTGCACTCAGTGCCACTGTGCTTATTACAACTCAACTTTCCGTCAGCCTCTTCGTGGCAGGGACCACGGCATGAAGAGGCTGGCAGAAAGCCAGTGCAGGGCCCCCCTACCCAGTGCCATCTTAATGTGCACTGTCTGCGTTGCAGACAGTGTGCATCCCGAGGGTGATGTTGAGCTACAGTATTGGCCTCGGCTCAGGAGCCAAGACCATTACGGTAGCACTGTTCCCACCGGTCAGCCCTGCGGGAATGTTGTAATACAATGTTCCCATTGATCAGTCCAGCGGGAACATTGCAATTCGACCTAGGGGGGGCGCTGCCAGCATGATGGCAGCATTCTCCCTGTGAGTTTGATGGTTAGCTCTTCCGACAGCCAAACTCATACTGAGGCCCTGGGTTCTATGCCCTGACTTCCTTTCTATGTTTTCTTAATTGACATCCCCTTATTCTGTAAAGCCCAGCACAGCATTTCAGCAGGCTTGAATGTACAAGTGGGATCCTGCTTGCTCTTCAAACCCTCCTAGACCCTATAGGCTTGACATTCTGTAGGTCTTAACTTTTAACCAGCTCACCAACAAACCTTAATACTTATTTTCCTTTTCATAACATTTCTTTGTTAACCCTAAAATGAACCTTTCCGATTTATTCAGTAGGAACTTATTCAGCTCCCCCTTTGCAATCATCATGACAGTTAATTGCAGGTCGCACCTCTATTACACTTTCATTCTTCCTGTAGGAAGGATAATAAGGGTTATTTCCTAAGGACCAACACCACTGTCCTCCAAATTGACCGAAAGGACAATGAAGAGACGCTAGGCAGAAGCACCAAAATAACCATGCGCAGAAGAGTAAATAGAGGCAAGCAGCAATGGTACCTCAAGAGGGAAAAAAGAAAAAAGACTTTGACCACTAGGTGTCATATAGCCTTACTATTATAGACCATATCAACAATTTTCTATAATAAGAAAATCTGGATCTTTCTTTGTAGTCAGTGTAAGCAAAATGTTGTGACTGAGGGTACAGTGGCGAATCACGGCATGATGGCGATTGTTTGATCTTGGTGTCTGCCATAAGAAAACCGCTGCAACAGAACCTTACACTGACCGCTTGGCTGCAGCACACAGGGCCAAGATGATCACTTTTTGGACCCAACTGGAAGAATCCCAAGAGCCTGCACTCCATGAGACACAGCTTTTGAAGCCTCATGCACCTTTGCACACAGAATCAAAGAAGCGAGCCCAGCTGCTTATGGCAAATCTACTGAGACCAGTAGTGGTACTTCGCCCAGCAATGGCGCTCAGCCCTGCAGCAATCTTTCACCAGCCAGAGTGTACACTGATTACCTTTTCAACTACTACAGCTCTTCCCCATTTTTTAACTCCCCCTCTAATGTTCTCAGCAGAAGGCATCTTTCTCTTTTGACAGCTAATCCCACTGCTATCAAACGACCCCTAAACAGCATATCATATAGTTCAGCAGGAGACCTCTGGCCCTAGGTTACCTGGAAGTACTGCATTTGACATCTGCCTTATGTCTTATACTATAGTACCTCTGACTTTGAGAAAGTCACTGTTGCAGAGTCATAGTCTGAAATTTTCATCATGCCTATTTAGCATTTCAGACTGTCATTTTACATTTTCAAGCAAACACACCCAGTGACCGTGGTCAAAACTTAATAGAATTTATAAACAATTGTACAATGGGGGAAGTTTGTGGTGATGTGGTGGTAGAGTAACATGGTTCAAAAGGAAGGGAGCCAGGACTGCTCAGGAGGCCCACAAATCGAATTGGAGATCTCAAGGGACTGCAAGGCTGCAAGAGTCATCTTCGGGAGGAGGGTAGAGCCCGACCAGGATCGGGATCCAGAAGGATGGCACGATGGCACTGACGCACTGGGATGCGGTACCTGTTACAACTGGGACAGAGACAGATGTTGCAGTGGACATGAACATGGATGACGCTGCCACTTGATCATATTTTCCTTAAATGTGCTGTATTCACTCCTTTTTCTGATGTTCTTCTCTATCCCCTCTCTTCCTGTTCATTATGGCTCTGCAGCTGTGGGTTATTGATTATGTCTGAACGATGGGTTGGGAGTGGCATGGGTGCTCTGGTTTGGGTTGCATTTGCTAACCGGTTTGGGGCATCATTTGCTACAGGGACGGCAACGCCTCTTTCCACTTTACATGGTAGGCCGTTTCAGAGGGTTGGGGTTAGGCTGTGGGTCCTGGCAGCATGGTACTTAATGGACATGCAGTGGATATTGTTACAGTTGTTATACTGCCTGTCCGGGGTGGGAGGTGTTGGGGGTTCTGAATTTTTCATTACCACTATTGGTTTTAGAAGGGGGTTGGATATGTGCAGTGCATATGAGATTTCACACTACATCCGCCAGACAGATGGGAGGGCTTGTGTGGCAAGCTGGTCGGTGGGGCGGCACAGCCTGTTAGGGCTGGCAAAATGGTGTAGTTTGTCATGGCTGAACATACGAATATCTTAACCTGGAATGTCCGGAGTTTAAAGGGATACTCCAAGTTCTACAAGGTACATTCATTCCTTCGTCGCCATAAGATACAGATAGCCTACTTGCAGGAAACCCATCTCCTGGGAGATGAGCTTCAGCGGCTGGGGAAGAAATGGAGAGGACAGTTGTTTTCAGTCACTTACTCCTCTTATGCATTGGGGGGTTGCGATCTGGGCTGCACCTGGTGTACCCTTCAGACACATATACAGTGAGGCATATATAGAGGGATGCTATGTACTGGTTCAGGGTACATTAGATGATAGGGAGGTTAACCTACTTAACACTTATGCACCCAATGTGGATGATAAATTATCCTTCACGCACATCTAAGAGTTATTGGATGACGGTCTTTGAACACCGGTGATCTGGGCGGGGATCACAATTGTATCCTAGTTGGAGAGAAGGTCCGCCTCCCACCCCGGCAGGGTACTAAACCACTGATGTCGTCTTCTCTTACGGTAGTTATGCGTAATCTGCGGTTCCGGGATAGCTGGCGGGATCTGCGTCCAGAGGGTCGCAAATACACATGTCATTCACTGCCTCACAACACTTATAGTTGACTGGATCGCATACTAGTGAGTGGCATAGATATGCAGTATTTAGTGGAGGTTCCTCTCTGATCATAGGCCGGTGTTATTGGGACTACAATGGGGTCCGACTTTGCAAAATGTGTGCAACTGGCGCATGCCCCCAGATTTTTTAATGGACACAGTGTGTCGAGACACACTGGCGAACACCCTTACGAACTATCTGGAGGTCAGTTGGGGTCTGTTACTACTAGGGCACTAGATTGGGAGGCCCTTAAGGGTGTTATGTGTGGGGCTTGTATGAGTGCGATGTATGGAGTGCGACTCCAGCTGGAGGCCACTCTGTGGGCGAACAATAGCCAATTAGCTTTTCTACAGGGCTCCGGGGAGATATCACAGAAGGTGCAACAGACGTTGCTTTAGGTGCAGAGGGAGGTGCAAACGACTTGGGACTCCTTAGATAGGTGTACATTCAGAGCTTAACACTAGTGACTTCATAGGGAGGGGGACAAATTGGGGAAACCTCTAGCATGGATATTAATGTGGGAGCAGGAACTTCCCCCAATACTACAGGTTTGTTCGCCCAATGGTGATCTTGTGGCTAATCGTCAGGATATTCTAGGGGCATTTGTGGAGCATCCCCATGGAGTACATAGTGCCAGAGATGTGGGCCCTCTGGGACGGATAGAGGCATACCTGGAGTGGGTAGGGTTGCCCAGACTGAACCCTGGGCTTATGCAGGAAATGGAAGTGAGATAGACACGGAGGAATTAGGAGTAGCTATTCAGGCCCTCAGTAGATCTAAAGCTCCAGGTGGGGATTGCTTCCCTGCAGAATTTTTCAAGTCTCTTAGTCTCATTCGACCTGGAAAAGGCGATTGACACAGTGGAGTGGCCGTTCCTCATGGCTGTGTTGCGGGGAATGGGGTTTGACCCTGTCTTTTGTGGTTGGGTGCGACTTTTGTATACTAGCCCTGCGGTTCGTGTTCAGATTGAGGGAGACTTATCTGGGGAATGGGACATTTCGGAGGGGTACCAGGCAATGATGTCCCCTCTTGCCGCTACTGTTTGCCCTCGCCATTACCCTTGGCAATCCTTCTGCATAGTAAATTGGGGCAGTGGGGGATGACGATCGTGGACTCCACACATGTCCTTTCTCTTTATGCGGACGATGCACTGGTGTATGTCCATATTCCTGTCCAGGCAGTGCCGATCTTGATGGGGCTCCTTGAGACCTTTGGCAGGATTTCTAGCCTTCGGGTCAACCTCAGGAAGTTGCTTCTGTTCCCACTGGGCAGCCTGGTGGGGGTCTCTGCTGATTAATCAACTGAGCTTGGTCTCTGCTGGGAAACTTAAGGCTTTAGATACCTGGGTACATAGCCGGCTAAAACCAAGGACACGTATACACACTTAAATGAGGATAGAGTCATGACAAACCTTGAAAGCTCTGTGGCGAGTTAGAGTAGTCTCTCCCTGTCTCTGATAGGTAGGGCAGCTGCCACACTGCCTTTATCTGGTTCAGAATGCTATGTTTCCACTCCGTTCCCCATTTTTCCGTAAGTTGGACAGTTTACTTGTTTTCCTTGTCTGGACAGGACGCCGCCTTGTCGGTTCTTAAACGTGATTTGGAAGAGGGAGGTCTTGCTACACCTGACATGCAACACGGCAAGAGACAACTGGGAGAAGAGGCTCTTCCTATGTATGCTGGGTGGCGACACACTGGTACATATACTGATGCGGGAAGGGCAGTCTGGGGAGGTGGTTCCCTTACAGGAAGAAGCAGACTGCAGCAATCTGGGAGGCATCTGTGGGTAGGGTGCTACACAGTGCACCATTTGACAGAGATCTGTGTATTTGGGACCTCGCCCTATTGAGAGCAATTGATGCCGACATGTCTATGGACCGTTTGGACCATTGGAGAGCAGGGGGTGCCAGGCCAGGGGGACCTGTACCCAGCAGAGGTGTTTATCACATTCCAGGAGGCTCATGAAACTTTTGAGGAGGGACCGGGCCAATTCCTACAATATGCTAAACTGGAAAGTGTCACGCAGCAGGTTTGTGTTGGGTTCACGGCCACCCCGCAGCCCTCTCAATTGTTGGGTGGCCTGCTTTGATGGGGGGAAAAGGGGCATCTCATTTCATTATTCTATAAGGCCATTAGAGTTGATATGGTGTTGCCCCAGTGTGCTGCGCGGGATGCTTGGGTGAGGGAGTTGGGGGATCCAGTCACGGACGTCGAATGGGCACATGCGTGCATGTTGGTAAAGAAAGTGTCCTGTAATCATAGGTTGAAATTGCTCCATTTCAATTTTTTACATCGTACCTATGCGACCCCTGACGCCTAAATAGAATAACTTTCAACAGGGGGGCACATTGTGTGAGATGTGGGGAACTGGGTGCTAGCTTTTTTCATCTGGCCTGGTCATGTGCAGGGATACTGGGAGGCTGTAGTGCCAAAAATAACAGAGGCGAATGGCATTAAGATTCCCTTGACCCCGCTGGCCTGCCTCCCGGGAGTGATGGCGCAGCCCAGGGGATGACAGATGCATCACAAGATGGCCCAGCTGACTTTGCTGATGGCCAAGAGAAGAGTGGCCATTTGCTGGATGAGCACCCAAGTGCTCCTAATGTTGTCATGGCAACGGGATCTACTTGAGTGGGGAGTGGCAGAAGAGGTACATATGCGTATTGCTCCTATGGACAGAGAGACCTCGGAAGCGATCATGTTGTGGGGGTCTCTTTTTAATAATTTTACAGAGGAGGATGTACATGATTCAACTGAAGGCTCTAGTGAGGGGAGTGATGTGGGGCCCTTCTGTAGTTTAGCAATGTAATTATGATGGCCAACGTTGTTATTATGTGATCCCTGCTGTCGTAGTTTGACTCTTGCTCTAAGCAAGGCTGCTGGTTTAAGGATGACAGTACTTTTGTTTGTAGATGACTATGCCAGTCCTACAACAAGTCACAACTGTTGTCCCAACCCTCCCAGCTCACAAGCAGCTCCTCACCAAAAACCCAAACAGTAAAAGGTGATTTGTGGCAGCCTTTACGCATGGACTCAAGAGTGTGACATCTCAGGGAGTGTTGTGGTTAAACGGAGATTACCCCTTTATCAAATGAACAACATATCTCAATCAAACACAGGCAATGAAGAAGATGCAGTAATGGTTCAATAGGTTTCATTTGGCAAAACTACAATCTGCGATAATTTGCATGGGCTGCAAAGACTAGGATAATGAACAATGCAAGAAACAGAATGGTAAAGACAAAAGTCATTAATACAAAGACCCCACCATCTTGCAATAGCGTGTAATAACATGAGATGTGAAATATGTGCCAATACCCTAGCGTATTGAGTCTTACCTCTAACCTAGAAGAGAACTAGGTATGTTAAACCTAATCTGCCAATGCTATGTCCATGAGAAGAGCCCCTAACCCTTGTTACCTTGGAATGAGGTCTCTAGCGCAGACTCTGTAGGGACACGAAGACTGGGTCAGAGTCAAGGCGACGTGCAGCATCGATAGCAGCGATGGCATCTGGTTGGAGTACCTCTGACTATCTGTTTAAGTGAGGAGTATTTATGCAGATCTTCTTGGACCCCTGATGTAGGCCTGTTCCCAAACAATAGATAACAAGACATGCTTGGGACGGTAATTTATATAAATAATTCCCTTGAAAGCGTGAAGGGGGAAAGTACCTAATGTGAACACCTACAATTTGTTTATCTTGGTCGCTCGATAATGACACCTTAGAGCGGTGGCACTGATAGCACGAAACTAAATGTAGGCCTTAGCTAAAACAAGGCAGCCATCTTAAAAGATTTATTTAAATAAATGTGTTAAAACAGAGCAAGCAAAGTAGGGTAAAAGTCAGTAGGTGAATAGGGGCACGAGTCTGCAAGCCAAAGACTAAGCTAACTCCTGTATCCCATTAAAACAAACTAGGATTCACTACACTGCCACGTAGCCGACTAGTAAACTTGGCTTCAGGGCACCTTGAACTACCGGGGACCATGCTCAGTAGACAACGTGACCCTAGATATATGTACTGCCATTTCTGAATGTGCTGTCATAAATACAGATTTGAAACCTTACTTCCATTGACCTGTCAATATGCACTGGTTGTTTTATTATTGTGTTGTTTTATTATCAAAAAATCGCATAAACAAATTTTAAAAAATGCTTTACAAACAATAATTATTAGTTAATTAATTATTGCTTAATTTCCTACACACCCTATTCCCCTACAAACCTAGTATCCTGCAACTAAAATATGAGTAAAATATAATCAATATTGCATATCTTACATATTACAATTAATTTAAAAATGAATAATAAATTGTTCATTATAACTAACTTAGTTCCCACCATATACCCCTACAAATCTAGCAGCCAGCTACTAAAATATAAGTAAAAGAAATAAGCATTCCATATAATCAATTAAATATTTAACAGTTCATGTTTAATAGTTAATTATTTACTAGTTATTTAAGTTCCCACGTATACCCTAGAAACCTAACACCCCACAATTAATGTCTAACAAAATAAAATCAGTATTACATATATATTACATCATAATAAATAACAATCATATAATTGAATTACATTTAATACATAATTATTAATGATTAATTACCTAATTAATTTCCCTCCCTAATCCCCTAAAAACCCAAAAACCCACTACGACACTTTAACTTACTATTAAAAATTTGCAAAAAATTCTAAGTTACTTAAAATTACAAGATATACTTTTAAAATATTGATAACATGTAGGGTAAACAATAGTAACACATAAAATAAAATCTTAACTAAATTACAAAAAAAATTAAATAAACAATATTTGGCCACTGTAGTGAAAACAATATTAAAATCACTGATATGACAACGATATTACTTAACTTAAAAAACAATATTCTTGTCAATTATATTCATGCATCACAATATTTGTGTGTCACAATATTTAATTTCTGATATTTCCAACTCCCAGTTTTTGGTAAACTTTATTTTGTTCAAACACCAAACTTATCATCCAGATAAGTATTGTGTAGGACAGTTTGCAAACCTTAGGGCCTCATTACGAGGCTGGCGGTCTTAAGACCGCCAGCCTTGAGGTGAAGGTCAGGACTGCCGCTGCTGTGGTGGTCCGATAGCCACATTAAGACCGCCAGGGTTTTGCCTTCTTTGCTGGGATGGGTGATCACGATAGACTGACGGTGGGTGGAGGTCGTAATCCGCCAGGGCAACGCCGCATGCAGGATTACGGCCTCGTTCTCTACCAGCTTTTTCATTGCAGTTTCACTGCCTTGAAAAGGCTGGGGGAGAACAGGTCTCGATTTTAAGCTGGAGACAATGTTGCTACCTGTTTCCCGCTAGGCTGATGGGCAGAAATCGAGTTTTCTGCCCGCCAGCCTGGCAGGAAACACCTAATAGGTCTGATGGGGTGGTCGTCACTACGACAGCGGCCATCCTGTCGGGAGTTTGGTGGACGGGTTTTCCTGTCTGCCAAACTCAAAATGAGGCCCTTAACTTCCTATTTTCCAGCTTAAAGTGACTTGTTTATGTCTTTTCAGTAAAATCATGAATTTACCTTGAACTGAACTTATTTTTTTAAAGTTATTTTTTGAATACGCAACTAGAGCATTTAATTAATGTTAAAATCCCATGTGGTCAAGTACACAATAATCACATCATTGGCATATATCAGTGTAGTTTGCAGGGGAAGATCCTAAACTTGGTGGAAAGGTCTAACATTTTTTTTTTTTTTTAATTGAGGAAAAATCATACCATGCAGAGAAAAACATACAGTGCCCAGAGGCAACACTGCTTTATGCTATTATTAGCTCATTTCTTTTGTTAGACCTTTATTTGCCCAATAAGTACTATACTCCAGGTTGTTGGTGTGTAGGGCAATCAAAGGTCTTTGGATACCCATTGGTGTTTTAAGGCAAAGCTACTTCTGACAGAAGGTGAAACTTTAAATCACTTAAAGGCCATAGAGACATCTATAAAGGTGAATAAGTGTGCTGATTCTTATCTTTGGCATAGTTTTATGTTTGCACTTGCATAACATCCATGTTATCAAGAGCTGAGGAGTTTTTTTCTCAAACCTAATTGTTCCAATGGTAAGATGTGCTGATCCACTAGCCATTTTTCCAAATGTTCTAAAAGACATTTACCAAACAGCCTTGCAATGCTATTTAACAGGGCAATCTGGTGATGGCTTTGCAGAGGTGAATTTAGCCATTTCTATGTAGCAGCACAATAATGCTTCCCTTCAAACTGTTTGGAGCAGTAGCACTCAAGAAACAACTTTTAAAAATGTACACCATAGACTATGGTCATTTTTTTTACATTTCTTCATTTATTTTGGTATTAAAAGGGCTTTACAAAGACAACAGTGTGCTCTTGCCAGTGTCATATTCAACCACATACATCCTTTATGTAAAGACAATTTAGAGAGGCACAATTACATCAGAAAGGAAAGAGAAGAGGTCGAGAAAATCAAGACACAAAGGAGAGGAAAAGGGACAATTAAAATCACAACTATTAAGCAGCAAGCCTTTGTTAAAGATAATGGAGCTGATTACGAGTTTGGCAGACAGAAACATCTGTCCGCTAAACTCCCGACAGGGAGGTCACCGCGATGCTGGAGACCTCCCCGCCGGCCCAATTACGACTTTCCCACTGGGTTGACTAGCAGAAAGCAAGGTTTCGTAACAAGGCCCAGTGTGTTGCAGGATAGGGGGAGATGTCCATTGTCCCTAGCATTGGAGCTGCATTGTATCAGTTGGCTTACAAGCCACTTATCCGGTACAGGGTGGCATGCAGATGCATGGATAAGATGTGGGGCAGCAGGACTGCACGCGACCTGCAGGGTTTAGGTTTGCCAGTGATTACTACCTATAAGCAGGGAATGTAATGCAACCGGTTTCGAGTGAATATTTACATGCCTGCCTAGTACAGGAGGTTAATCAGCAGAGGATGGCGCAATGCGTGGGAGCCCTAAGATGAGTTAGGGTGTGACACATTTGCAGTCACTGACTGTAAGGTGGACTACAGCTCATTCAAAACCACTTAGAGAGAAAAGAGTGAGGCTGCTTCCAATCTCTCACATCACAAAAGGATGTGGTAACCACTAAATAGGGTACTTTAACATTCTTAGAGCACCTGATTTTTTATATATATATCAGATAATCTACCTATACTTGTTCTACCTCAACTGTGTGCAGTTCCAAGAATTGGAATGAGGTGGGCTCACTCATGTTATGTGACATGCTTCATCATTGCCCACCTCAGCCCACCGTGGTAAGCTAGTACTACCAGGGGGGATTCAAACTCAAGGGGGAGATTCACTTGAGGGAGTTCTTAAATTTTTTAATCTGGATACATTTTTCGAGATCCAGTTATACTGTATTATGGCCCTTCTGTCTATCTCCTAAACTAAAATTTCTGCCTTTTTTAAAGCTGAATCCAGTCTCAGGCATTCTTCTGGGCTGCCTAGGATCCCTATTCCATCTAGATTTACTGGTGTAGTGAAAATAAAGGAAAGGACCTACCTCTCCTCCTTTCTTAACAGATAATTTACCTAACGGGAGGTGTAAAATAACAATATAAACCATAAAATATAGGTAGATTATCAGTGAAAATAAAAACATGTTACATTATTTTTATGACTCACTCTGCATTACCTAATTTATTTAGGCCCCATGCCTCATGGTCTGTAGGAGGGTGGGCGCCTCCTGTAGTTACACTCTGAAGAAGAACCTTTTGCCAAAAATGCTTTTCTTTATGTAAAACAGAAAATATTACTTATGAGCCAGTTCACTGTTCATGTAGTACACAAACCCATCTGGTATATGAGAGGAAACCAACATATGTGGTCCATTACTAGAGGGAGCTTACCTCTAGACATCTCAGAAAACATGTACATATGTAAAATAAGGACCTTTCACTTACTTTTGTCAAGAAGTACTGTCCTCTAAACTCCTCCCCTGCCCCCTCGTACAGCTGTTTCGTACTGAGATTGCTTTGGTAAATGCAAGCCTTTTATGGTTCAGTGCTCCGCCTCTAATTACGGCCAAATGATCTGCACCTGCATGGTTTACGGGCCTCAGGGTGTATGGGGCATCAACTTCCTCATAGGCATGACCATGTCATTTGTTGCGAGGTGCGCGGATCCTAAGTGACCAAAAACATCTCACTGTGTATAAAGTGTGGGAAACGCTAAAAGGTGCCATGTCACACCTGCAGGAGTGGCTCAATTGATACCAAACAGTGCTCCGTGATATGCATGCACCCTGTTGTTTCTGGCTCTCTTCTTGGCTCTCAACATGATTCTTTCAGTGTAGTTCTTTGCCCTGAGTTTATTGCTTATTTTTTTGCGTGTTCCTGGTAGGTGGATATTTCAGTACAATTACGTCGCAATCTCAGGAACTGTCCAATAGACAAGCATTCTCTTAAGGATCTAGGATGTAATCTTTCAAATCTTTACGGACTATTCCTGTCTGTAGGTTTATAATACACTTCTGTCTTTAGAATCCCATCTTCAGGATATATCCGCAGATCCAAAAAAGGTATTTCAGTTTTGCTGATGTTCATGGTAAATCTAAGTAAAGGGTCTAGGCTGTTCACCCACATAATGAATTCAGCAGCCTCCTCTTCAGGACCCCTCCATGTCACCAGAATATCATCAATATATCGCTTCCACAGCCACATGTGATTCATGAAGGGGTGTCCTCACTGTATAGACATTTTGTCTCAAAATTATGCACTTATAGGCAAGCTAGACTGGGAGCACATGTTCTTCCCATAGAGGTGCTGTGTGTTTGCAGGAAAAGGGCTCCTTCATGCTCAAATACATTTCTGGTTAAGACTATGTGTGCACTATCTAATATGAAATCATCAGGTGTCGTGTCATTTCCCTGTCTAAGTCTTAGTATTTGTTCAAACACCTATAGTGTTGACTCCTATGTTAATATATAAGGATTCCACGTCTAGTATGAGTAATAATTCTAACTCAGGATCAAAGCATATGTGCTTGAGTTTATTAAGGATGTCTTTTGTATCTTTTAAATATGAGGGCATCCTACTCACAAGTGGTTTTAGGAAGAAATCACAGAATTGTGACAATGGCTCCAGTGCTGAGCCAATCCCTGATACTATGGGACGCCCTGGGGGCAGATTTATATTTTTATGGACTTTTGGCAGTATATAAAAGTATGGTGTCTTGGGTTTCCTCTCTATCAAGAAGTCTGCCTCTTTTTTAGTTATCGATCCATTGTTAGAACTCTTTTATCCATAAAGGAAATTTCTCCTGAATTTCATGACTTGGGTCTTTTCTCAGTTTTTTGTAATGTAACTAATTACCCAGGAGTCTAAGGCACTCTGCCTGATACATTTCTTTGGGAAGTATTACAGCGCCCCTGTCTGCTGGTTTAATGATGATATAGGTATCATTCATGAGGGCACTGATAGCTTCTCTTTCCGATTCTCTGAAATTCTGGAATGTTTTCTATTTACTTTCTTCCAGTTTGTCTAATCCTACATTAATGGCCTGTTCAAATGCTGCTATCTCTGGTTGCAATTTCTAGATCATAGGAGTGACAGTGGATTTTCTATGCATGCCAGTGCTCTTATTCCTCTCTCTCCCAGTGTTCTCTTACTCCCTAGGGGTGAAGTAAACATGTAGCCTTATCTTTGTTATAAACTCAGCCATCTCTCTTTTCAGGCTGAACAAATCATCTGGGGGAGTAGGGACGAAACCTAAACCCATATTAATAACTTTTTCCCGGGTGTCTGTAAGGGTCACATCCCTCAGGTTAATTATGCTGTCATTCATGACCTGTTGGTCCTCACTTGGGGTTCCTTTAGGTTTGTCCTTTCCATGGTACCCTTCAATTTGTAGTTTCCCATTTTCCCCTTCCCTTGCCTTTTCCTAAAAAAAGAGGTGGTATTGGTTGCTATGGCAGGCCTTGTTGGGGTGGGTATTTATGAAGGTCCATAAGGTGACCAAACCCATGGGTTGAAGAATTCTCATGCAGGGGTGTTTTATCTAAAACCCCTGCCCCACATCCCCTCCTATTCGTTTGATCTGGTCTATCTGATCCAGATGAGCTATTACTATCATCTGAAGCTACTGGAGAGTCACTCTTTCTTCTGAAATAATCTTTCCTAGAGTAAGAGTATACTATCTCATGTGAGTATTTGTTGAGATCTTTTTGAAACTTATTACACTTGGATTGTATCAGATAATCCTTGTATTCTGTCATGCCCTTGTTAACGTCTTCAAGTTTTTTATTATAAACTGTGTTGCTCAGTTGGGTTTTGGGCATTTTCTTGTGTCTTGATCTTAATCGCTAGGGCATCACATGACTGCTTTGCTGTTTTAATAACTAAGACTAGGCTGTCTCATGTACATTTCCATGCTATAATGGACCAATCTTTTCTAAACTCTGTCCTCCAAGAAAATTCTTGGTTCATTTGTGTTGAGAAGACCCTTGAGGGCAGCATTCCCTTTCCCTTAGGTATTCTGTCATAATTGCTTCATGGACATGGTTTTTGTTTGTGTTCTTTTCAGGCTTGTGAGTGAGCTCCAATCATTAATCTGTGTGAGTGTCTGTGCCATTGTTGTATATCCCATCAGGGATGGTGCTGCTAAAATAGAAAGCACATCATCATCGTCAAAAGTATGACCTTCCGTGTTTGTCCCAATATTAGGGATCAAAGTATTGTCTAAGGCACAGTTGCCTTTATTTTAAACTGTATATTTTTTTCACAGCATAACTGTTGTGCCAAAATATCCAAAACCACTGAGAGAGAAAAGGCTGAGGCTAATCCAGGTACCGCATCTGCCTCCAATCTATCACATCACAAAAGGATGTGGTAACCACTAAATGGGGTACTTTAAATCATCAAAAGACCCCAGGGGATTGCATCATTAGGGCCATGGGTACCTGTACGTAGCCTAAATACCCTTTGCTGTTCATATTTAAACAGCGCTTTATTCATATTCCTACTTCTCTCTTCCAGTTTCTCTATTATGTACCACTCATTCTTATCTGGGGTGTGATCCTAGGCAGCCCTGAAGAATGCTCAAGACCAGATTAGGCTTTAAAAAAGGCAAACACATTTAGGTGTAAGAGAAGTACACAAGGACCACAATACCCAGTGTTGTCGTTACATGAGTACTTTTTTAGTATTTTTTTTTATTTACACAGAGGGTACCACTGAATAAAAAATAATCTTGTGCTTCATCCAAAGGTATTTTTAATAAGTATAATTGGATCCCAGAAAAGTTATCCAGATTAATTATTTCTAAGAAGTCCTTCAAGTGAATCTCCCCCTTGAGGTTGAGTCCGCCCTGGTTTTATTATCTTATCAGGGTGGGGTGAAGTGGGCAATGATGAAGCATGTAACATTACGTGAGTGAGCCCACCTCAGCCAAATCTTGGACTTGCCAGCAATTGAGGTAGAAAAAGAAGTATAGGTAGATTGTATGAGATATATTAAAGAATCGGGTACACTAAGAATGAACAATAGCTCATCCCAGTTCTGGGAGATGAGATACTTGCGAAGACCCTGTACTTCTTCAGCCCTGAGAGGACTGATTTCCACCTTAGGCCAAACCATAAGTGATCCTCACCATGCCTCCACCAGAGGAGGGCAAGTGCCCCTCCACTGATGGACAACTATTCACTTCGCTAGTAGAAATGCCAGATCGAGAAAGGATGTCCTTGCTTTGTCCTTGGTCGAGCGTTTGTAATGGTCCAGTGAGCAGCCTCCCAGAAGTTCAATGCGTCCAGACCAGTGATCCAGCCCAGCTGCGCAATAATGCCTGACCAATACTGTGACAGAGATGGTCAGGCCACAATTTATGTATGAAATCAGTGCCAGGTACCTAGCAGGGGGGACAGACACCTGCCACAGGACAGACACCGGCCACACCTCGGAAGAAATTGTTGACTGTGGCTACGGAAGAGTATGTTGGTGGAGATGGACAAACCGGATTAACTTGAATCATGCATTCCTGGACACCTTAGCTGGCTGAGCTAGTATTTGTTCCCTGTCTTTGTCCATAATAGGCATGGTTAGTTCTCCCTCCCGTTTGGCTCACATTGCAGTAAGGGGGAGCTGGATATGTTCGCCTGTAGACTTGATGAGCCAATTGATAAGTTTGCAGCCAGTCCCAATTATATGGAAGCATTGTATCAATGTGAACGTGGCAGGTTCCGCTGTGGACTATGATCACTTTTAGGGTAGAGCCTGTATGCCCTATCTGCTAGTGCATGTGCTTTCGCTTGCGGGATGCTATTATTTGCAGAAAGACCTTGGAGCACTCTCATTGCTTACCTTTTGTTGGCTTCACGTGCACTCTTCTTTGCTGCCTCCTAATTGGCTGATGTGTTAGATGTCACTTCCTGCATTCACTAAGGAGCAAGGACCAAGCACAGATTGATTCCTCCTGATTAGTGACTGTCCACTGCTCAAACTGTGATTGTGGTACTATTTATTTTCCTCGTGTTGCTCCTTGAACCCTCCCACCTACCCTTTCACTGGATTGCTTTCCCTGTCCCCACACCCATCATCGTTGCTGCCCAAACCCCTACCACCACCTCCCTCCGTCTGTGCTTTCCCATTCCCGCATCATTGCTTGCCCATCCTGCATAAAAAACGATCATTTTTTTCTGCTGCAATTACAAAGATCTGGAGCTCAAACGACTGTTTAGTGCCAGGAGTTTCTCATTCTTCTTTCATTCCACCGATTAATTCAGTCGTGTTACATGTGATTTAATGAACTCAAGTGGTACTTAGGGTTCTCAAACACTTGGCATCATTAAGGCGTATTCTTTTATGTTAGTGTTTTTTTTAAATGGCAAGAACAAGTGAGACCATGAACACAGGCCGTGTGCCCGCTTTGGAGGGTTCTTTTTATGTGGCGAATTCTAGTTAATGTAACGTTGCTTTAACCCCGTAGAGCCTCCTACACACTGAAGAACTCGCTCCATCACTCCCCTTTAATGCATGATGTGGCAAGTGACCTCTTGAGTCAGCAGTAGCCTGAAGCATGAGAAATGACCCAGAAGCAAATGAAAATAAAGCATTTATTGGGTTCGCACAGCTTTCTAAGTATGAACAAATGGAAGGGAAGAGATATAAACACAATGTGAAGGTACAGCATAACAGAAGTGAGTGTTTATCTCTTGCGCGTTTGCATTGCCGACAAATATTGCATGTTAGAATTCAAGCGCAATTTTTTCGCTTAATGATGTTTGAACGGAGTTGCTTGTCTGTTCACCATTTGTCAACATTTGGAGAGCTTTATGTCTTTGTCAATATTTTTTTTAGCCATGTCGCACCGCCGCAGCTCTTCTGTGCAACATGGCTGAAAGTAAAGAAAATAAAAGTAATTTGACAAGATGGCCATATCATAGCGCTATTTTTGGGTCTCAGCTAGACAGCCCATGTCCTGTCTCTTAGAGATATGTTGTTTACAAACAGTGGGCTACAGCCCACCCATAGGCTTACAATTTGTTCACTTCAACGTCACTCTTGTATTCTTGGTTCCATTGTGTCCATGGCATGCATGCACTATGCTTCTTCTTGTGTGCGGCCCTCTCCTAGAGAATAGATCAAGGAATTGTGTCCATCCACTGCTCCTGTTTTTTGAGCTACTTTTTTATTTGTGTTGAAGCACTCCATATGAATGTTCATGTTTTCACTCTGTCCTATCCCAGCTGCCTTCCATTTGTGTTGCTTCTTTCCCCCTGTAGGAGGCTGGACTGGCTTGTAGTGAGTACCAAGGGGTACTTGCACCTTGCACCAGGCCCAGTTATCCCTTATTAGTGTATAGGGTGTCTAGCAGCTTAGGCTGATAGATAATGGTAGCTTAGCAGAGCAGCTTAGGCTGAACTAGGAGACGTGTGAAGCTACCACAGTACCACAAGTGTCACTTGCACAATATCATAAGAAAACACAATACACAGTTATACTAAAAATAAAGGTACTTTATTTTTATGACAATATGCCAAAGTATCTTAGAGTGTACCCTCAGTGAGAGGATAGGAAATATACACAAGATATATATACACAATAGCAAAAATATGCAGTATAGTCTTAGAAAACAGTGCAAACAATGTATAGTTACAATAGGATGCAATGGGGACACATAGGGATAGGGGCAACACAAACCATATACTCCAAAAGTGGAATGCGAACCACGAATGGACCCCAAACCTATGTGACCTTGTAGAGGGTCGCTGGGACTATTAGAAAATAGTGAGAGTTAGAAAATTAGCCCTCCCCAAGACCCTGAAAAGTGAGTGCAAAGTGCACTGAAGTTCCCCTAAGGACAAAGAAGTCGTGTTAGAGGAATAATGCAGGAAAGACACAAACCAACAATGCAACAACTGTGGATTTCCAATCTAGGGTACCTGTGGAACAAGGGGACCAAGTCCAAAAGTCGCAAGCAAGTCGGAGATGGGCAGATGCCCAGGAAATGCCAGCTGCGGGTGCAAAGAAGCTTCTACTGGACAGAAGAAGCTGAGGTTTCTGCAAGAACAAAAAGGGCTAGAGACTTCCCCTTTGATGGACGGATCCCTCTCGCCGTGGAGAGTCGTGCAGAAGTGTTTTCCCGCCGAAAAAACGCCAACAGGCTTTGCTAGCTGCAAATCGTGCGGTTAGCGTTTTTGGACGCTGCTGTGGCGCTGAAGGGACCAGGAGGTCGCAAATTGGACCAGGAGAGAGAGGGGACATCGAGCAAGACAAGGAGCCCTCCCAGCAGCAGGTAGCACCCGGAAAAGTGCCAGAAACAGGCACTACGAGGAGGCGTGAAACAGTGCTCACCCGAAGTCGCACAAAGAAGTCCCACGTCGCCGGAGAACAACTTAGGAGGTCGTGCAATGCAGGTTAGAGTGCCGTGGACCCAGGCTGGACTGTGCACAAAGGATTTCCGCCGGAAGTGCACGGAGGCCGGAGTAGCTGCAAAAGTCGCGGTTCCCATCAATGCAGCCCAGCGAGGTGAGGCAAGGACTTACCTCCACCAAACTTGGACTGAAGAGTCACTGGACTGTGGGACCCACTTAGACAGAGTTGCTGGATTCAAGGGACGTCGCTCGTTGTGCTGAGAGGAGACCCAAGGGACCGGTAATGCAGCTTTTTGGTGCCTGCGGTTGCAGGGGGAAGATTCCGTCGACCCATGGGAGATTTCTTCGGAGCTTCTGGTGCAGAGAGGAGGCAGACTACCCCCACAGCATGCACAGACAGGAAAACAGTCGAGAAGGCGGCAGGATCAGCGTTACAGAGTTGCAGTAGTCGTCTTAGCTACTTTGTTGCAGGTTTGCAGGCTTCCAGCGCGGTCAGCAGTCGATTCCTTATCAGAAGGTGAAGAGAGAGATGCAGAGGAACTCGGCTGAGCTCTTGCATTCGTTATCTAAAGTTTCCCCAGAGACAGAGACCCTAAATAGCCAGAAAAGAGGGTTTGGCTACTTAGGTGAGAGGATAGGCTAGCAACACCTGAAGGAGCCTATCACAAGGAGTCTCTGACGTCACCTGGTGGTACTGGCCACTCAGAGCAGTCCAGTGTGCCAGCAGCACCTCTGTTTCCAAGATGGCAGAGGTCTGGAGCACACTGGAGGAGCTCTGGACACCTCCCATGGGAGGTGCAGGTCAGGGGAGTGGTCACTCCCCTTTCCTTTGTCCAGTTTCGCGCCAGAGCAGGGGCTAAGGGGTCCCTGAACCGGTATAGACTGGCTTATGCAGAATTGGGCACATCTGTGCCCAAGAAAGCATTTCCAGAGGCTGGGGGAGGCTACCCCTCCCCTGCCTTCACACCATTTTCCAAAGGGAGAGGGTGTAACACCCTCTCTCAGAGGAAGTCCTTTGTTCTGCCATCCTGGGACAAGCCTGGCTTGACCCCAGGAGGGCAGAAACCTGTCTGAGGGGTTGGCAGCAGCAGCAGCTGCAGTGAAACCCCAGGAAAGGCAGTTTGGCAGTGCCAGGGTCTGTGCTACAGACCACTGGGATCATCGAATTGTGCCAACAATGCCAGGATGGCATAGAGGGGGCAATTCCATGATCTTAGACATGTTACATGGCCATATTCGGAGTTACCATTGTGAAGCTACATATAGGTATTGACCTATATGTAGTGCACGCGTGTAATGGTGTCCCCGCACTCACAAAGTTCAGGGAATTGGCTCTGAACAATGTGGGGGCACCTTGGCTAGTGCCAGGGTGCCCTCACACTAAGTAACTTTGCACCTAACCTTTACCAGGTAAAGGTTAGACATATAGGTGACTTATAAGTTACTTAAGTGCAGTGTAAAATGGCTGTGAAATAACGTGGACGTTATTTCACTCAGGCTGCAGTGGCAGGCCTGTGTAAGAATTGTCAGAGCTCCCTATGGGTGGCAAAAGAAATGCTGCAGCCCATAGGGATCTCCTGGAACCCCAATACCCTGGGTACCTCAATACCATATACTAGGGAATTATAAGGGTGTTCCAGTAAGCCAATGTAAATTGGTAAAATTGGTCACTAGCCTGTTAGTGACAATTTAGAAAGAAATGAGAGAGCATAACCACTGAGGTTCTGATTAGCAGAGCCTCAGTGAGACAGTTAGTCACTACACAGGTAACACATTCAGGCACACTTATGAGCACTGAGGCCCTGGTGAACAGGGTCCCAGTGACACATACAACTAAAACAACATATATACAGTGAAAAATGGGGGTAACATGCCAGGCAAGATGGTACTTTCCTACACCCCCTCCCACTCATTTTTGTTGCTTCTTTCCCCCACAACATGCCCCATCCCTGTTGCTTCTTTCATCTCTTGAGCCCCATAGCATTAATGCAGAAAGTATGTGGCGTAACAGCCACCACTACTGACGTTGGAGCTGGGGAACCAGGTTTGAGGCTCGACATTGGCTAAAGATCATGGGCTTCTGGACAAAACAAGTAATCTCACCTTGCCTACCAAGAATAAATACGTTCTTGTGTAATGTAACTGGTGCTCAGGTAAAACGCTCTGAGTTTGTTGCACTTTATAAAACTGCAAAAAGAATACATTAGACTAGGTCTCATTCAGTTTTAGGACTAGGCTAGACAGCGCATGCACTGTCTCTTCGCCCCCTATGTTCAGTTAATTGTCTTGCACAAAAAAGCACTATGACGCGTCTGGCACTGTCTGTGTAATAGCACTTTTTTCTGTGACTTTCAGCCATGCTAAACAGAAAATTTGTCGCTATATAACATGGCTAAAAGACATTCACATTAACAGTAGCTCAGGCACCGTGAGACATTCCTGCTCACTGCACGTTTTCGCAAAGGACATTGGGGCATATAAACAAAATAAAATTGTCATAAGGCAGCCCTGCAAGTCTTTTTTCTGCGCTGCCCTACAACAATTTGAAAGGGTGGGAATGCACCATATTAATGCAATACGGTGCACTACTGACCTTTCAGTCGCTGCACAATTTGGTGCCTAGCACAAATGCAGGCAATCTTGCACAATGGCAAGTTGGTTGGATTGTTTTTGTGCAGGCAGGAATACCTTCCTGCACAAAAACAATCCTTGGAGGCTTTTTCCTTGTTTTATGTATGCTGCTGAATGCAGCACATATGCAAAGATGAAAAAACAAAGAGGAATAAAGACATTTCTTCTCATTATGCCTCCCCTGGGGAGTCGGACGGTTTTGACATATTCCCACGTTTACATGTCCTTGTAAATCTGGGAATGCATCAAAACCCATGAGTGTTGCATGGGAAAATCTACCACAACACCCGTGAAACACCCCTGATGCAGTGTACGGCAACGCAATGACTTCCACTGCATTGCCTTACATCATATCTACGATACCATGAAAAGCAACGCAAAGTGGCTTTGTGTGGCCTCGTTGATATGAGTCTGCACCCTACAGCGCTGGAGGGTGCAACAAGTGATGCACTGGCAGCGCAAAGGTCTTGTAAATATGCCCCTTTGTTTCCTATTATGATGTATCACTGTAGTGGATCTTGATACACCAAACTCATAATATCCCAAGCCCTTAATCTCCTCATATTCGATCACATAATCCAACATATCATTTACACCATTACACATTACAGATTGCGTTATAAGACTAGAAAGATGGCACTTGCAATGAGCAATAAATGATGTATTTCTAGGAAGATTTCAGTCCACAGTGAACATTGCCTTGACAGAAAGCTGACTGTTCAATAGAATGTGATCGCTAAGGTCCATTGTAAATATATTATGTTATGATGTATTTATATTATCAAAGTATATTATATAATAGTATATTTTATTAAATTACATTATATGACATTATATTATATTAATAAAAGAAATAATATAGTCAGTTATAGGTTTATTATCACCATGCCTCTTGGCATAGTTATCAGGATTTGATTAGTTCTGGTGTGCCACTGACAATAACAAAACCTGTTTGAAAGAGTTGATCTAAAAGTGATAACCTTCTTTTGTCTGCTTTACAATTTTGTCTGAAAAATAATTTCAGGGATGTTCCTTGCCGGTTCGACATCTTTGTTGCTAAAGGATTTTATTAAAAAGTTAGAAATGTTTGGATTCACCATAAATCAAATAAAAATGATCTCTCTTTTCCAAATGCTCGTAGTTTCGGTCATATAGCACAATTGATGTTTTACCGTACTCTTTTCCAGGAGGAACTTTCATGTTGAGGACCAATACAGTAAAGGAGTTTCTCTGATCCTCACATGGTAGCTTAAATTTATGTCCAAGATATTTTCATGACTTATGTTCACTAACACACAATGCTGAGCAATTGTTGTAATCTCTCTGTGGGTTTGTAACCACGGCCATGTCACGGCCATCACTTGCATTGGTTCGTGGGCTTGCCTTTTAAAATTCGCTTGATTTCATTTGTGAAAGGCATGCATATGGCATGCCTTTTCTGGTCTTTAGCCCTCCTCGAGCGCACCGGCCAACTACTTAAAATATACGAGGCTCCATGTTTTCCGAATGGTTTCTGGACTTCTTTTTCTTTTTATTTCCCATGCAGCATGATCTTGCTGGTCAGTTATTGAGCGCTTTGCATGACTACCAGTTTAATTCTATTGTTTATCCTAGCGCTCCTTGGCGAAGTCAAGGTTTTACAAAGCGCAATCGCTTTAAAAAAAAAATATTTATTAGTAATTTTCCCCTGTCCCTATTCTCACCCCCTCACCTGCCCCACCCCTTGTTTAAAGTACTAAAGTTCTGCAGGGAGAGGGGCCTTAGGAGCCTACAATGCTAATAGCTCTAGCTCGAGCAAATGGACTGTAATTTTTTTTTTAGATTGCATCTCAGCTTTAGAAATGGCACAATGGCAGATCTCTTTCTAGAGTGGGATGGCAAATGAAAAACGATGGACTGGGATGCAGCCAGGGTGATTGATAGTGGGTAAAATTGATGTAAGTATTCCATCTGGTAGATTAGCTTTATTTCACAGTTGTCACTTCACATAACCTTTACCACAATGATTTTACATCGAGGTAATTGTCACAGCAGGAGTGTCAATTCTCATAGCTTAAGTGGCAAGAGAATCATGATTTTATTAAAGGTAAGGAGGCTACTATTATGCATTAACTTTTATTCACCACTTCCAAGAAGGAACACTTCCAATTTCTGAAATAAGAAGACTACATGAGCCATTTAGAACCTTCGAACATTCAAGGCCCTATTTACAAAGAATTGGTATAGGGCAATGCCGAAAGCCATTTTGCTGCATTGTTCTACGGCAATTTTAAAGGCTGGAATGCACCGTATGTATAAGATATGTTGCATTCCTGTCCTTTCAGCCAGCTCTGCCGCAGAAATTGCAGCCAAGCACCGATGCAGGCACCATTGTAGTATGGTGCAATGATATCTGTGTTGTTGACATGATTGTTTTTGTGCAGAAAGGAATACCTTCCTCCACAAACACAATCCCCAAAAGTATTTTCCTTATCCTATGTGTGCTGCAGAATGCAGCACACTTGGAAAGAGGAGAAAAAACAAGGAGAAATATAAGCATTTCTCCTTGTTACGCCGCCCCTGGGGAGGTGTACGTTTTTGGTACTGCCCCAGATTTACTCTAAGTTGTAAATCTGGGGAAGTGTCAAAATCCATAGGTGTTGAGTGAGAACACCCACAGCAACACCCATGGCATGCCTCTCACACGCAATGTGAGGCCACGCAGAGACTTGTGCTGCTGCACACCATTTCTACAAGGCAATGAAAAGAAATGCAGGGTGGCTTTGCATGGCCTTATAGATATGGGTCTTCACTGTGCGCCATTGGAGCGTCACAAAAAGTGATGCCCTGTGGCGCCTAAGGGCTTGTATATAGGCATCTCAGTCTATAAAACCCCACAACACTGTCTCTTATCCTTCTTTTGTTGCTGCTCTCCCTTATCCTGCTTGTAACATTACTAGAAGAAACTAGCACTACTCTTCAATTAACATTATCAAAATTATACTAATTAAATATCTACATAGTCCAAAATTCAAAGATTTTCTTGATTATATATAATTCTATAAGTTTATTACAATCCGCATTGATTTTCTTAAACACAAATTCCTTAAACTTAAATACCTCCTTTCCTTTCACTAAAATATCCACCTATTTAAGCCGGTAGGGATAATGCTAGCCTCCTTGTCTTTAATAAAATCCCAATTCTCGTCACTAAAGCTGTGAGAATTTACATTTTCTGGCAAGACAGGAGGTTAGAATTATGCATGTTCAAAGCCTATAAAAGCCAGTCGAAACATGCTCAACAAGTTTAAATTTAAACACTCCCACATTTGATCATTCTGCCAACTTCATCACTTTTTCCAATCTTCCTCGTGCTGAAAAGACCTTAAAATCCCTAGATCCTCTTACAGAATGCGATGTAACCCTGTTTATGTAAATACTAGTCTCTTTCATCACCTCTTTCACCCATCCTGTGATAGTAGCAATAGTAACAGCCTTGTATTGTTTTACATATTAAATCGGTAATTGATTCACCTCAGCACTCCTGAACTTAGTCATTCTTGACTCATACTCTTTCAAATATTCCACAGCACAAAATAAAATTTAGGTTATCCACAAATTTCTGATAAAAAATGGATTCCGACATTATCTTTCTTCTCCTCCATACATCAGATAACACTCGCTACAGGAAATTTCAAAAGCTTGAACATCTGAAATTCTTCTAAATGAAATCAAACAAAGTGAAGCTGCTAATTTGCATGTCAATTCTTATAAGGTTAAAATACCTATTCATTGACCATGACTCAAATGTTTTTAATACCACATTGGCATCCCAAACACTATCATATTGTGATCTGTGAGGTCTATTCAGATCAATCCCTTTGAAAACCTGACATATCAAAGGGCTTTTACCAATCAATAAACTGTTGGGCTTGGTTAGTTCTCCCTCCCATTTGGCTCACAGTGCATTTAAGGGGGAGCTGGATATGTTCGCCTGCAGCCTTGATGAGCAAATTGATACGTTTGCAGCCAGTCCCCATTATATGGAAGCATTGTATCACCGTGAAAGTGGCAGGGTCCACTGTGGCCTATGATCATAGTTAGGGCAGCGTCTGCATGCACTATCTGCTAGTGCATGCGCTTTCGCTTGCGAGATGCTATTATTTGCAAAAGGCCTTGGAGCACTCTCATTGCTTACCTTTTGTTGCCTTCACGTGCCCTCTTCTTTGCTGCCTCCTAATTGGCTGATGTGTTAGATGTCACTTCCTGCATTCACTAAGGAGCAAGGACCAAGCACAGATTGATTCCTCCTGATTAGTGACTGTCCACTGCTCAAACTGTGATTGTGGTACTATTTATTTTCCTTGTGTTGCTTCTTCAACCCCACCACCTACCCTTTCACTGGATTGCTTTCCCTGTCCCCACATCCATCATCGTTGCTGCCCAAACCCCCACCACCACCTCCCGCCGTCCATGCTTTCCCAGTCCCGCATCATTGCTTGCATATCCTGCAAAAAAAAAGTCTAATTTTTAGGGTCGATCCTGCGTCGCATGTGCTCGCGCATACGTATCGCTAGCGAGACGCTTTAGCTATTAGAAAAGGGCTCAGAGCCCCGTCGACGTCACGTCAGTGTCTTTCATTGGCAAGTTGGATTGCCTGTTAGAATCCACTTCTTTTGATTAGTGGAAGTCACGCATACGTCATGCCTTTTCCGGTGGTTAGCCCTCCTCGATTGTAGCGACCAAGTACAGAAAACATGCGAGGCTCGCTGAGTTTGTGTACTACTTTTTCTCTATTTTCGCAGTGCGATCTCGCTGGGCAGAAATCGAGCGCTTCGCATACCATCGACCTTGCTACACAGTTAATTTCACTTTTGCCGGTCACGTTCATAATTGCACTTTTGCCGAAAGGTATTGTGTGAACTGTAGCAGCGCAATCGCGCTGTTTTTTTCTTTTAATGCAAGAAAAGTCCAGTTGGGAGTTTACAACTGTGAACAGCTGTAACTCCGACAAATGCGAGACCCTAGTGCTTTGCAAATGCTTGTTTCTACTGTAATTACAAAGATCTGGAAACCAAACGAACTGTTTAGTGCCAGGAGTTTCTCATTCTTCTTTCAGTCCACCGATTAATTCAGTCGTGTTACATGTGATGTAATGAACCCAAGTGGTACTTAAGTTCTCAAACACTTGGCATCAATAAGGCGTATTCTTTTATGGTAGTGTTTTTAAAAAATGCCAAGAACAAGTGAGACCATGAACACAGGCCGTGTGCCCGCTTTGGAGGGTTCTTTTTATGTGGCGAATTCTAGTTAATGTAACGTTGCTTTAACCCCATTGAGCCTCCTACACACTGAAGAAGCTCGCTCCATCACTCCCCTTTAATGCATGATGTGGCAAGTGACCTCTTGAGTCAGCAGTAGCCTGAAGCATGAGAAATTACCCAAAAGCAAATGAAAATAAAGCATTTATTGGGTTCGCACAGCTTTCTAAGTATGAACAAATGGAAGGGAAGAGATATAAACACAATGTGAAGGTACAGCATAACAGAAGTGAGTGTTTATCTCTTGCGCGTTTGCATTGCCGACAAAAATTGCATGTCAGAATTCAAGCGCAATTTTTTCGCTTAATGATGTTTGAACGGAGTTGCTTGTCTGTTCACCATTTGTCAACATTTGGAGAGCTTTATGGCTTTGTCAATATTTTTTTTTTGGCATGTCGCACTGCCGCAGCTCTACTGTGCAACATGGCTGAAAGTAAAGAAAATAAAAGCAATATGACAAGCTGGCCACATCGTAGCGCTATTTTGGGGTCTCAGCTAGACAGCCCATGTCCTGTCTCTTAGAGATATGTTGTTTACAATCAGTGGGCTACAGCCCGCCCATAGGCTTACCATTTGTTCACTTCGACGTCACTCTTGTATTCTTGGTTCCATTTTGTCCATTGCATGCATGCACTTTGCCCCTTCTTGTGTTTGGCCCTCTCCTAGAGAATAGATCAAGGAATTGTGTCCATCCACTGCTCCTGTTTTTTAGCTACTTTTTTATTTGTGTTGAAGCACTCCATATGAATGTTCATGTTTTCACTCTGTCCTATCCCAGCTGCCCTCCATTTGTGTTGTTTCTTTCCCCCTCCCACTCGCCCTCTTCTTTGTTGCTTCTTTCCCCCTACAACATGCCCCCATCCCTGTTGCTTCTTTCCTCTCTTGAGCCATATAGCATTAATGCAGAAAGTATGTGGCGTAACAGCCATCACTACTGACGTTGGAGCTGGGGAACCAGGTTTGAGGCTCGACATTGGCTAAACATCCTGGGCTTCTGGACAAAACAAGTAATCTCACCTTGCCTATGAAGAATAAATGCGTTCTTGTGTAATGTAACTGGTGCTCAGGTAAAACGCTCCAATACCTTCAGATCGAGTTTGTTGCACTTTATAAAACTGCAAAAACAATACATTACACTAGGTAGCATTCAGTTTTAGGACTAGGCTAGACAGCGCATGCACTGTCTCTTCGCCCCCTATGTTCAGTTAATTGTCTTGCACAAAAAAGCACTATGACGCATCTGGCACTGTCTGTGTAATAGCACTTTTTTCTGTGACTTTCAGCCATGCTAAACAGAAAATGTGTCGCTATATAACATGGCTAAAAGACATTCACATTAACAGTAGCTCAGGCACCGTGAGACATTCCTGCTCACTGCACGTTTTCGCAAAGAACATTCGGGCATATAAACAAAAAAGAATTGTCATAAGGCAGCCCTGCAAGTCTTTTTTCTGCACTGCCCTACAACAATTTGAAAGGGTGGTAATGCACCATATTTATGCAATACGGTGCACTACTGACCTTTCAGTCGCTGCACAATTTGGTGCCTAGCACAAATGCAGGCACTCTTGCACAATGGCAAGTTGGTTGGATTGTTTTTGTGCAGACAGGAATACCTTCCTGCACAAAAACAATCCATGGAGGCTTTTTCCTCGTTCTATGTATGCTGCAGAATGCAGCACATATGCAAAGATGAAAAAACAAAGAGAAATAAAGACATTTCTTCTCATTATGCCTCCCCTGGGGAGTCGGACGGTTTTGACATATTCCCACGTTTACATGTCCTTGTAAATCTGGGAATGCATCAAAACCCATGAGTGTCGCATGGGAAAATCTACCACAACACCCGTGAAACACCCCTGATGCAGTGTACGCCAACGCAATGACTTCCACTGCATTGCCTTACATCATATCTACGATACCATGAAAAGCAACGCAAAGTGGCTTTGTGTGGCCTCGTTGATATGAGTCTGCACCCTACAGCGCTGGAGGGTGCAACAAGTGATGCACTGGCAGCACAAGGATTTTGTAAATATGCCCCTTTGTTTCCTACTATGATGTATCACTGTAGTGGATCTTGATACACCAAACTCATAATATCCCAAGCCCTTAATCTCCTCATATTCGGTCACATAATCCAGCATATCATTTACACCTTTACACATTACAGATTGCGTTATAAGACTAGAAAGATGGCACTTGCAATGATCAATAAATGGTGTATTTCTAGGAAGATTTCAGTCCACATTGAACATTGCCTTGACAGAAAGCTGACAGTTCAATAGAATGTGATCACGAAGGTCCATTGTAAAAATATTATGTTATAATATATTTATATTATCTTAGTATATTATATCATAGTATATTATATTATATTACATTATATGACATTACATTATATTAATAAAAGAAATACTATAGTCAGTTATAGGGTTATTATCACCGCGCCTCTTGGCATAGTTATCAGGATTTTATTAGTTCTGGTGTGCCACTGACAATAACAAAACCTGTTTGAAAGAGTTGATCTAAAAGTGATAACCTTCTTTTGTCTGCTTTACAATTTTGTCTGAAAAATCATTTCCGGGATGTTCCTTGCCGGTTCAGCATATTTGTTGCTAAAGGATTTAATTAAAAAGTTAGAAATGTTTGAGTTCACCATAAATAAAATAAAAACGATCTCTCTTTTCCAAATGCTCATAGTTTCGGTCATATAGCACAATTGATGTTTTACCTACTTTTTTCAGGGAGGAACTTTCATGTTGAGAACCAATACAGTAAAGGAGTTTCTCTGATCATCACATGATAGATTCAATTTATGTCCAAGATATTTTCATGACTTATGTTCACTAACTCACAATGCTAAGCAATTGTTGTAATCACTCTGTGGGTTTGTAACCACGGCCATGTCACGCCCATCACTTGGATTGGTTTGTGGGCTTGCCTTTTAAAATTCCCTTAATTTCATTTGTGAAAGGCATGCATATGTCATGCCTTTTCTGGTGTTTAGCCCTCCTCGAGCACACCAGCCAACTACTTAAAACATATGAGGCTCCATGTTTTCCGAATGGTTTCTGGACTACTTTTTTCTTTTTATTTCCTACGCAGCGTAATCTTGCTGGTCAGTAATTGAGCGCTTTGCATGACTACCAGTTTAATTCTATTGTTTATCCTAGCGCTCCTTGGCGAAGTCAAGGTTTTACAAAACGCAATCGCTTTAAAAAAATATATTTATTAGTAATTTTCCCCTGTCCCTATTCACCGCCCCCCCCACCTGCCCCACCCTTTGTTTTAAGGTACTAAAGTTCTGCAGGGAGAGGGACCTTAGGAGCTTACAATGCTAATAGCTCTAGCTCGAGCAAATGGATTGTAAATGTCTTTTTAGATTGTATCTCAACTTTAAAAATGGCACAATGGCAGATCTCTTTCTAGAGTGGGATGGCAAATGAAAAATGATGGACTGGGATGCAGCCAGGGTGATTGATAGTGGGTAAAATTAATGTAAGTATTCCTTCTGATAGATTAGCTTTATTTCACAGTTGTCACATCACATAACCTTTACCACAATGACTTTACATCGAGGTAATTGTCACATCAGGAGTGTAAATTCTCATAGCTTAAGTGACAAGAGAATCATGATTTTATTAAAGGTAAGGAGGCTAGTATTATGCATTAACTTTTATTCACCACTTCCAAGAAGGAACACTTCCAATTTCTGAAATAAGAAGACTACATGAGTCATTTAGAACCTTAGAACATTCAAGGCCCTATTTACAAAGAATTGGCATAGCCCAATGCCGAAAGCCATTTTGCTGCACTGTTCTACGGCAATTTTAAAGGCTGGAATGCACCGTATGTACAAAATATGTTGTATTCCTGTCCTTTCAGCCAGCTCTACTGCAGAAATTGCAGCCAAGCACTGATGCAGGCACCATTGTAGTATGGTGCAATGATATCTGAGTTGTTGGCATGATTGTTTTTGTGCAGGAAGGAATACCTTCCTCCACAAAAAAATCCCCAAAAGTATTTTCCTTATCCTATGTGTGCTGCAGAATGCAGTACACTTGGAAAGAGGAGAAAAAACAAGGAGAAATATAAACATTTCTCCTCGTTACGCCGCCCCTGGGGAGGTGTACGTTTTTGGTACTGCCCCAGATTTACGCTAAGTTGTAAATCTGGGGAAGTGTCAAAATCCATAGGTGTTGATTGAGAACACCCACAGCAACACCCATGGCATGCCTCCCACACGCAATGTGAGGCCACGCAGAGACTTGTGCTGCCGCACACCATTTCTACAAGGCAATGAAAAGAAATGCAGGGTGGCTTTGAATGGCCTTGTAGATATGGGTCTTCACTGTGCGGCATAGGACCGTCACAAAAAGTGATGCCCTGTGGTGCCCAAGGGCTTGTATATAAGCATCTCAGTCTATAAAACCCCACAACACTGTCTCTTATCCATCTTTTGTTGCTGCTCTCCCTTATCCTGCTTGTCACATTACTTGAAGAAACTAGCACTACTCTTCAATAAACATTATCAAAATTATACTAATTAAATATCTACATAGTCCAAAATTCAAAGATTTTCTTGATTATATATAATTCTATAAGTTTATTACAATCCGCATTGATTTTCTGAAACACAATTTTCTTAAACTTAAATACCTCCTTTCCTTTCACTACAATATCCACCTATTAAAGCGGGAAGGGTGGGAGGGATAATGCTATCCTCCATGTCTTTAATAAAATCCCAATTCTCGTCACTAAAGCTATGAGAATTGAAATTTTCTGGCAAGACAGGAGGCTAGCATTATGCATGTTCAAAGCCTATAAAAGCCAGAGTCGAAACATGCTCAACAAGGTTAAATGTAAACACTCCCACATTTGATCATTTTGCCAACTTCATCACTATTTTTTCAATCTTCCTCGTGCTGAAAAGACCTTAAAATCCCTAGATCCTCTTACAGAATGCGATGTAACCCTGTTTATGTAAATACTAGTCTCTTTCATCACCTCTTTCACCCATCCTGTGATAGTAGCAATAGTAACATGCTGGTATTGTTTTACATATTAAGTCAGTAATTGATTCACATCAGCACTCCTGAACTTAGCCATTCTAGACTCATACTCTTTCAAATATTCCACAGCACAAAATACATTTGAGGTTATCCTCACATTTCTGATGATAAATTGATTCCGACATCGTCTTTCTTCTCCTCCATACATCAGATAACACTCGCTACAGGAAATTTCAAACGCTTGAACATCTGAAATTCTTCTAAATGAAATCAAACAAAGTGAAGCTGCTAATTTGCATGTCAATTCTTATAAGTTTAAAATACCTATTCATTGGCCATGACTCAAGTGTTTTTAATACCACATTGGCATCCCAAACACTATCATATTGTGATCTGTGAGGTCTATTCAGATCAATCCCTTTGAAAACCTGACATATCAAAGGGCTTTTACCAAATGATAAACTGTTGGCCATGGTTAGTTCTCCCTCCCATTTGGCTCACAGTGAATTAAGGGGGAGCTGGATATGTTCACCTGCAGCCTTGATGAGCAAATTGATACGTTTGCAGCCAGTCCCCATTATATGGAAGCATTGTATTACTGTGAAAGTGGCAGGGTCCACTGTGGCCTATGATCATAGTTAGGGCAGCGTCTGCATGCACTATCTGCTAGTGCATGCGCTTTCGCTTGCGAAATGCTATTATTTGCGAAAAGGCCTTGGAGCACTCTCATTGCTTACCTTTTGTTGGCTTCACGTGCACTCTTCTTTGCTGCCTCCTAATTGGCTGATGTGTTAGATGTCACTTCCTGCATTCACTAAGGAGCAAGGACCAAGCACAGATTGATTCCTCCTGATTAGTGCCTGTCCACTGCTCAAACTGTGATTGTGGTACTATTTATTTTCCTCGTGTTGCTCCTTCAACCCCCCCACCTACCCTTTCACTGGATTGCTTTCCCTGTCCCCACATCCATCATCGTTGCTGCCCACACCCCCACCACCACCTCCCTCCGTCCATGCTTTCCCAGTCCCGCATAATTGCTTTCCCATCCTGCATAAAAAACGATAATTTTTAGGTTCGAGCCTGCGTCGTATGCGCTCACGCATGCTTATCGCTAGCGAGACGCTTTAGGTATTAGAAAAGGGCTCAGAGCCCCGTTGACGTCACGTCAGTGTCTTTCATTGGCAAGTTGGTGTGCCTGTTAGAATCCACTTCTTTTGATTAGTGGAAGTCACGCATACGTCATGCCTTTTCCGGTGGTTAGCCCTCCTCGAGCATAGCGACCAAGTACAGAAAACATGCGAGCCTCGCTGGGTTTGTGGACTACTTTTTCTCTATTTTCGCAGCGCGATCTCGCTGGGCAGAAGTCGAGCGCTTCGCATGTCATCGACCTTGTTACACAGTTAATTGCATTTTTGCTGGTTACGTTCATAATTGCACTTTTGCCGAAAGGTATTATTACGTGTGAACTGTAGCAGCGCGATCGCGCTGTTTTTTTCTTTGAACGCAAGAAAAGTCCAGTTGGGAGTTTACAACTGTGAACAGCTGTAACTCCGACAAATGCGAGACCCTAGTGCTTTGCAAATGCTTGTTTCTACTGTAATTACAAAGATCTGGAAACCAAACGAACTGTTTAGTGCCAGGAGTTTCTCATTCTTCTTTCAGTCCACCGATTAATTCAGTCGTGTTACATGTGATGTAATGAACCCAAGTGGTACTTAAGTTCTCAAACACTTGGCATCAAGAAGGCGTATTCTTTTATGGAGTGTTTTTAAAAAATGGCAAGAACAAGGGAGACAATCAACACAGGCCGTGTGCCCCCTTTGGAGGGTTGTTTTTATTTGGAGAATTCTAGTTAATGTAACGTTGCTTTAACCCCATTGAGCCTCCTACACACTGAAGAACTCGCTCCATCACTCCCCTTTAATGCAAGATGTGGCAAGTGACCTCTTGAGTCAGCAGTAGCCTGAAGCATGAGAAATGACCCAAAAGCAAATGAAAATAAAGCATTTATTGGGTTCGCACAGCTTTCTAAGTATGAACAAATGGAAGGGAAGAGATATAAACACAATGTGAAGGTACAGCATAACAGAAGTGAGTGTTTATCTCTTGCACGTTTGCATTTCCGACAAATATTGCATGTCAGAATTCAAGTGCCATTTTGTCGCTTAATGATGTTTGAACCGAGTTGCTTGTCTGTTCACCATTTGTCAACATTTGGAGATCTTTATGGCTTTGTCAATATTTTTTTTAGCCAGGTCCACTGCCGCAGCTCTACTGTGCAACATGGCTGAAAGTAAAGAAAATAAAAGCAATATGACAAGCTGGCCACATTGTAGCGCTATTTTGGGGTCTCAGCTAGACAGCCCATGTCCTGTCTCTTAGAGATATGGGCCCTCATTCCGACCCTGGTGGTTTCAAACCGCCAGGGTGGAGGACCGCGGGAGCACCGCCGACAGGCCGGCGGTGCTCCAATGGGCATTCCGACCGCGGCGGTAAAGCCGCGGTCGGACCGGCAACACTGGCGGTCTCCTGCCAGTGTACCGCCGCCCATAGGAATCCTCCAAGGCGGCGCAGCTAGCTGCGCCGCCGAGGGGATTCCGACCCCCCCTACCGCCATCCAGTTCCCGGCGGTTCTCCCGCCGGGAACCGGATGGCGGTAGGGGGGGTCGCGGGGCCCCTGGGGGCCCCTGCAGTGCCCATGCCACGGGCATGGGCACTGCAGGGGCCCCCGTAAGAGGGCCCCTAAATGTATTTCACTGTCTGCTTCGCAGACAGTGAAATACGCGACGGGTGCAACTGCACCCGTCGCACAGCTTCCACTCCGCCGGCTCGATTCCGAGCCGGCTTCATCGTGGAAGCCTCTTTCCCGCTGGGCTGGCGGGCGGCCTGAAGGCGGCCGCCCGCCAGCCCAGCGGGAAAGTCAGAATCACCGCTGCGGTCTTTCGACCGCGGAACGGTATTCTGGCGGCCCCCGACAGGCCGGCGGCGACCGCCGCCGGCCAATGTCGGAATGAGGGCCCTGTTGTTTACAATCAGTGGGCTACAGCCCGCCCATAGGCTTACCATTTGTTCACTTCGACGTCACTCTTGTATTTGTGGTTCCATTTTGTCCATGGCATGTATGCACTATGCTTCTTCTTGTGTATGGCCCTCTCCTAGAGAATAGATCAAGGAATTGTGTCCATCCACTGCTCCTGTTTTTTAGCTACTTTTTTATTTGTGTTGAAGCACTCCATATGAATGTTTATGTTTTCACTCTGTCCTATCCCAGCTGCCCTCCATTTGTGTTGCTCCTTTCCCCCTCCCACTCATCTTTGTTGCTTCTTTCCCCCTACAACATGCCCCATCCCTGTTGCTTCTTTCCTCTCTTGAGCCCCATAGCATTAATGCAGAAAGTATGTGGTGTAACAGCCACCACTACTGACGTTGGAGCTGGGGAACCAGGTTTGAGGCTCGACATTGGCTAAACATCCTGGGCTTCTGGACAAAACAAGTAATCTCACCTTGCCTACCAAGAATAAATGCATTCTTGTGTAATGTAACTGGTGCTCAGGTAAAACGCTCCAATACCTTCAGGTTGAGTTTGTTGCACTTTATAAAACTGCAAAAAGAATACATTATACTAGGTCTCATTCAGTTTTAGGACTAGGCTAGACAGCGCTTGCACGGTCTCTTCGCCCCCTATGTTGAGTTAATTGTCTTGCACAAAAAAATATTTTATTAAATTACATTATATGACATTACATTATATTAATAAAAGAAATAATATAGTCAGGTATAGGGTTATTATCACCATGCCTCTTGGCATAGTTATCAGGATTTTATTAGTTCTGGTGGGCCACTGACAATAACAAAACCTGTTTGAAAGAGTTGATCTAAAAGTGATAACCTTCTTTTGTCTGCTTTACAATTTTGTCTGAAAAATAATTTCAGGGATGTTCCTTGCCGGTTCGGCATCTTTGTTGCTAAAGGATTTTATTAAAAAGTTAGAAATGTTTGAGTTCACCATAAATAAAATAACAATTATCTCTCTTTTCCAAATGCTCATAGTTTCGGTCATATAGCACAATTTATGTTTTACCGTACTCTTTTCCAGGAGGTACTTTCATGTTGAGGACTGATAACGCGTCCCTTTATGTCAATTTTATACACATTAGGACTCGTCTTAGGCCGATGAATCTTTTGACCCAGTGGTGAGACACAGTAGAACGAGATAAATGATCAATATATCAAGCAATATGTCAATGACGTTATCAACATATATCACCACGATATACTTTACTTTGGATGAAGACATTTATTTAACTATTGGCGCAACCATGACCTTTCAGCTATGAATAAGCACACCTTTATTGAAGTTTTGTGAATTTTATTCCCTATTGATTACAATCTAATAATAAAAGTGTCAATCTCAAAAACAACATGACAGCTATGATAAGACTTCAATAATGCAAAGATCACAAACATAAAGGTACCAGCGTAAGATTTGCATAGGTCAGAGTGCATAGAATATCATATACATCTCAGTTCAGCATAGCACAATGTCAGTCACGTCTATTTGCGTCAGTAAAAGTGATTACCTAGCCTAACCACTAATTAGCATCAGCATGTTGGGCTTCATGCAAAATAATTTGGAACACAAATTTGGAACCTAGAAAGGAAAAGCAAACAGACAAATTACAATAGCATTGTCATAATTACCCTTCTCGGAATAAGTCAGCATACAGTATCAGTCTTCGTCTTCAGGACATCAGTTAAATCGCCAACAGTTTATTTCATCTAAGGGACCGGGGACACTTCCCTCATAAGGAGGAGAAGTGTAAAGGGGCAGTCTATGGATGAATATGGTTTTGTTTAAGTCTCATTTCACCAAACAGAGTGACAGAGTTTCTGGATGCAATCAATATCATTCCCTACCTAATTCTCTCGACTGTTCTGTGTCATGAGTTTTTATCCCTTTTTCACAATACATACCCCCAAAATTCTATTGGATAATCGCTATACCCCGTTATCTTTGGCCTATCAAATTATACATTAGGTAATCCAAATTGTCACCCCACGATAATTTGTAACGTTTTGATTGGTCTTCATAATTGACGTCTTCGTAGGTGGCACATCCGGGGTTACTTCATCCTTTGGCATGTTCTTCATGTCAAAAGTTCTCTTTTCCAGGGTAAAACGTCCTTGAATGTTTCTATATTTGTTGCAAAGCTTATAAAAGTTATACTAAGGCAGCTAGCATGCGGATGGGAATAAGGCATTACTTGCAACATAAAACAAAAGAAAAGAACACATGCTGGGTCATGGCCTTTTGCGAATCAGTACACTGGAAAACAGAAAAATGTGCTTTAATATGAGAGCTACACGGCTAAAACTTCAACTCACGCTAATTTAAGGCCTATGGTTCTAATGAAATCTTCGTAGGTGTTAACATATTCAATTAATTATAATGCAAGTAATTATTTCTTACAGTCAATATTAGTTTATGTGCACAATAGTAGCTTCACACTTATAATCATGTTAAGAATGCATTTAAGCAAATAATATTTTATGATCATTTTTGTATGCAGCATTGTTAGGTATAAGCATTTCATATGTAATATTTAAACTACGCTCTCTCAGGACCAATACAGTAAAGGAGTTTCTCTGATCATCACATGGTAGCTTAAATTTATGTCCAAGATATTTTCATGACTTATGTTCTCTAACTCACAATGCTAAGCAAACTCTTTAGACAGTAGAATAACCAAACCACCTTTAAAACTGCCTTTTTAGGGTCTAGCATGCAAGCGCTTTGGCCTATTGTAATCTCTCTGTGGGTTTGTAACAAAGGCCATGTCACGCCCATCACTTGCATTGGTTCGTGGCCTTGCCTTTTAAAATTCGCTTGATTTCATTTGTGAAAGGCATGTATATGTCATGCCTTTTCAGGTGTTTAGCCCTCCTCAAGTGCACCGCCCAACTACTTAAAACTACTTTAAAAAGTGCTCCATGTTTTCCGATTTTTTTCTGGACTAGTTTTTCTTTTTATTTCCTATGCAGCACGATCATGCTGGTCAGTAATTGAGCGCTTTGCATGACTACCAGTTTAATTCCATTGTTTATCCTAGCGCTCCTTGGCGGATTCAAGGTTTTACAAAGCGCAATTGCTTTAAAAAAAATATTTATTAGTAATTTTCCCCTGTCCCTATTCCCACCCCCACCTGTCCTGCCCCTTGTTTAAAGGTACTAAAGTTCTGCAGGGAGAGGGGCCTTAGGAGCTTACAACGCTAATAGCTCTAGCTCGAGCAAATGGATTGTAAATGCTTTTTTTAGATTGTATCTCAACTTTAGAAATGGCACAGTGACAAGGCGACTGGAAGTCTCAACCTTGCTAGGTTTCGTGAAGACACACTTTGGTTGAGATTCAAAATAAATTACTTTTAACTTGTGTCCACAGACACACCTGGCACATTCCATGAGACTAATAAGTCCTTGCTTATCTTGTAACCATTGATGTGAGGTTACACACATTTCTGAGCAGTCTCGTTTAAATTTCATGGTCTAAGCCTTTCCGCATATCTCCATTTCCTTGAAAATAAGTTTAAGACTTTGTGCCTGAGGATTCATTAAAACACTGAACAGCACCAACAAGAAATCTCAATTTACATTTTCCTGGACAAATGCCAACGTGTCAATCTTACTGAAATATTATCCACAGCTAACTTAAACGATCTGAATGTTTTTCTAGGTGCATTGTTCTATTTCACTTAAAGAGGCATACAATAAAAATCCATTGTTCAAGTGGTTTCCTTCACGCATGTGTACTTTTTATTTCCGTGGAAAAAGAAATATAGTTACCTTCTTATCATTAAGATTTATTTTCCTACTTTGGTTATGTATGCAAAAAAGTACAACCGGTATTCTAAGGAAACGTCTCTAGTATACATCACCCTTCGTTTTAAGGCCTATCCTAGAGACAGCCCTACCTGCCACACAACCCTTTTTTAATTCAACAATTATGAACAAAAAATGCATCCATGTAGAACAACATGGAGGGCGTTGTTTCAGCCCTCCTCCTTCCATAGGGCTGTCCAAGTCTCTTTCACATTTTGCTTCGGCCCACCACAGCAGCACGGGGGAACAGGCCTGCTTACTTCAGCCTTTTGCTCTTACTCTAAGAAATTGATTTTTTCATTCCAAACATAGGACCACCATGTTTGTACTGGAATGTGGCCCCGAGCGATTGGCTGTGGCTGAGAATAATTGAAGCATTCTGTGATATCTTATCACATCATATCATTTTATATCATATCAGATATCATCACCTTGATATATGCTGCAGTTCGTACCAACCAAGTGTCAGAAATTAACAGAGGTGGGTTCTGTGCTCACTGTACCACAAGCCTCAAGCCATAGCTCATTGACAAGAAGTAAGCTGAAACAAATCCACGGTTGCTTGCGTTTTCAGTCTGAAGAGAACTTGGCCTGGCAGTTTGAGTTGGAGAGTTCCTACTGAAGTAGGACTCAGATTAATTTGCATATGTCAGATCTCTTTCTAGAGTGGCATGGCAAATGGAAAACGATGGACTGGGATGCAGCCAGGGTGATTGCTAGTGGGTAAGATTAATTTATGTATTCCATCTGATAGATTAGCTTCATTTCACAGTTGTCACATCACATAACCTATACCACAATGATTTTACATCGTGGTAATTGTCACATCAGGAGTGTCGATTTTCATAGCTTAAGTGACAAGAGAATCATGATTTTGTTAAAGGTAAGGAGGCTAGTATTATGCATTAACTTTTATTCACCACTTCCAAGAAGGAACACTTCCAATTTCTGAAATATGAAGACTACATGAGTCATTTAGAACCTTAGAACATTCAAGGCCCTATTTACAAAGAATTGGCATAGGGCAGTGCCGAAAGCCATTTTGCTGCACTGTTCTACGGCAATTTTAAAGGCAGGAGTGCACTGTATTTACAAGATATGTCGCATTCCTGTCCTTTCAGCCAGCTCTGGTGCAAAAATTGCAGCCAAGCACCGATGCAGGCACCATTGTAGTATGGTGCAATGATATCTGTGTTGTTGGCATGATTGTTTTTGCGAAGGAAGGAGTACCTTCCTCCACAAAAACAATCTCAAAAAGTATTTTCCTTGTTCTACGTGTGCTGCAGAATGCAGCACACTTGGAAAGAAGAGAAAAAAAAAGGAAAAATATAAACATTTCTCCTCGTTACGCCGCCCCTGGGGAGGTGTACGTTTTTGGTACTGTCCCAGATTTACGCTAAGTTGTAAATCTGGGGAAGTGTCAAAATCCAGGGGCGGATGCAATGTAACCCTGTTTATGTTAATACTAGTCTCTTTCATCACCTCTTTCACCCATCCTGTGATAGTAGCAATAGTAACAGCCTTGTATTGTTTTACATATTAAATCGGTAATTGATTCACATCAGCACTCCTGAACTTAGTCATTCTTGACTCATACTCTTTCAAATATTCCACAGCACAAAATAAAATTGAGGTTATCCTCAAATTTCTGATAAAAAATGGATTCCGACATTGTCTTTCTTCTCCTCTATACATCAGAGAACACCCTCTACAGGAAATTTTTAAAGCTTGAACATCTGAAATCCTTCTAAGTGAAATCAAACAAAGTGAAGCTGCTAATTTGCATGCCAATTCTTATAAAGTTAAAATACCTATTCATTGGCCATGAATCAAATGTTTTTAATACCAAATTGGATCCCAAACACTATCATATTGTGATCTGTGAGGTCTATTCAGATCAATCCCTTTGAAAACCTGACATATCAAAGGGCTTTTACCAATCGATAAACTGTTGATTAAAAAATTCCCTGCCTCAATAGCCAACCTGTCACAATTAACAGTTCTGTATGAGAAACCTTTTTGTAAACAAATCAGTGAAACAATGTGCAACCTCTTCATCATTAGCTTCCACAGGATTCATAACCATTTCCATGCACCAACGTACCCAGACATTCTATACCCCCCATACCTTTTCCTCGTTCCTGGGGCCCAAGATTCAGTCAGTAGCTCTGATTCTTCTTGTGAAAGACTTCCAAATCCCTCTGATTCCCAATATCCTTCAAACTAGAAGGCTGATCATACCTGATTTAACCAAAGGATGCTCCTCTCTTCCTGCACCATCTAGTATTCCCTCACAAGATGGCATTAAATAAGGCATCTTCACTGAAAATTCCATCACTGATGGAAACCAAATCTGAGTCACCCAAAAGGGTGTCACTTAAACTATTCAACATTTCTGTCTTCTCACTTGAACCAGAACCCTCAGAATCATTGCAAAGGCATACCCCTTCAGACCTAACCAGTTCTGGGGGAACGCATCCAATGTCATTGCTCCCAGATCCAGTCGCTGTTGGAAAGTGGATTACTGGTAAGGGCAGGTAGGTACCTACCCTCAGCAATAGGCCACAAACCCCCACTAGGCCCAGTCAAGGTCTCAGTAAATTAATCCTTGCTCAACCCTTGGTAGCTTGGCCATTGAGCAGTTAGATTTAACTTAGGAGACAAGTGTGAAAAGCATTTAATATCAACAAAACAGTAAATTCGTAAAACGCTCCACATGGAGCCGAGCACAATGCTGTCGCACATGGGGGCCGGCCAGCACCCTCGGAATTGGCACTGTCTGCTGAGCATTCTGACGGGTCTGGGGAGAGGGGTCCTCAGCACTTGTTCTCCACCAGCCTCTTCATGGTGGTTGAACCACCATGAACAGGCTGGCGGAGAACATGATTGTAATTAGCAGGGTGGCGTTGACTTCAGCGACGCCCTGGCTGATTTTAACTAAGACCGCCGTCAGACAGTCGGGATCAGAGATCCTCGCGGGTACAGCAGTCAGACCAGAAGGGTCAAAATGTGGCGGTTGGACCACCACAGCCATGGCAGTCCGACCACCACCGCGAGTCTGGGGGTCTTGAGACCACCAGCCCCTTAGTCACTTTTTTGGAGCTTTTCCTCTCGTTGGGTGAGGCTCTTTTTTAGGCTGAGCTGAGAAGTGACTCCTGGAAATCTCATCGACAAGAATAGCTCTGGAGTTTCAGCAGGATGAACCTGAAAGTCAGGCCGGGTCACGGTTCGACGTTGCGGGTGACTCTCGAGTCGGTCACTTTATGAAGCTTTTTGCCAAAGTATCTCCAAACTTCTGGATCTTCTTCCAGCAGTAAATGTTCAGTACTCAAATGGTCCTCCAAGGTTCTGAGTTTCTCCTTGGAATTTGGGACAACAGTTCCCAGAATGCACCTTGTCAGAATCCTTAAATGGTCACTGGAAACTGGTCAGCTGGGCTATTCTTGCGAGAAAGTGCAGGGGACTCTGGTCAGCTCTTTTGTAAATGTAGCTTACAGGGAGTCCACTCTTGGGGTTGCAGAAGCAAGGCAAAGTCCTTTTCTTGATGAAGCCCAAAATGTGCAACTTGTGTAGTCCTGAGTGCAGTGTCCAGGTGCAGGCCTGGGGTGTAGCAGGACAGACCTTCCTCTTCCAGTATCTTCTTCCAGCAGGGATCGGAATTGTGGGGCAGCTCTGCCATATTTATCCTTGCGCCTGGGGGGTGCTGTCCAATGGGATGCAGGCCAACACCCTCTGGGGTGACCACTTCCTGTGAGGTGTGGTAAAAATTCATCTCAGAAAGCAACATTCTTTAAAAATCCAACATGGAGGAAATCTCTCCTTGAAGGTTACATCTGGCAGAGCCCACCCACTGATGTGGTCAAGTTTCCTTACCACACCTCCTCCAACCCACGTAACCTAATCAGTGTGGCTCCTAGGTGACTGGGGGTGCAGGAAATGGGGGAGGTCCAGTTTCTGTCCCAAGTGGCTTTCCCTCCTTTGAGGACCAGTTTGGCTACTCTTCCCCATCCTGCTCTACTATCTGCTGAAGCAGTTCTCTGCCCCCAGCTGCTTCCTTTGTGTCAGCCCAGGCCACATCACACCTCATTAAGGCAGCCTGGCTCTGGCTGCCAGGGCTGACCAATTAGGAAAGGGCACTATAGGGCTGAATTTGGAAGCTTTCAGAAAGAGTTCTAAACTCTTTCCCTGTGCTAGTTATATTAAATTCAACATTGGCAAGTTGTTGGGTTTATTATAACATTTCATTTGGTACCAAACATCCTTTTATTTAGCTCATCTCTATTGAAGTAAATACTTTATTATTTTAAAATAATGGGGGTCATTACAACCTCGGCGGTCTTTTAACAAGACCGCCGAGGGACCGCCGTGCGGAAGACCGCCAATAGAGGCGGTTTGCCGCTCGGCGTATTATGACCGTTGGCTGCCCTCTGTCGTTTTTCCGACGGAGAGCCACCAACAGCCATACTTGCGGGCGGTGGGGAAGTGGAGGTTGCTCCACCTCCACCACCATGCCAACAGAACACCGCCCAGCTAATCACGTCCTGTGATTCCGCGCGGCGGTGTTCTGTTGGCGGTGTGGTGTCGGCGGAGCTGCCCCCATGGCTCCCGTCCCCTCCCGGCGGATCGACAGAACAGGTAAGTCGATCATCCGTTAGGGGAGGGGGGTGGGGGGTGTTGTGTGTTGTGTGGGTGCATAGGGGTGTGCGTCTGTGTATGTAGGGGGGTGTGTGAGTGCGTGTATGCTTGCAGGGCTGTTGTGTGTTTTGGGAATGAGTGCTGTATGTCTGTGGGTATGTCTGTATGGATGTGTGCGTGTATGTTTGAATGTGGGTGTACGTGTCTGACTGTGGGTGTGGATGTTGGCATGTATGTGTGTTGGTGGTGCCTGGGTGCATGGGGGTGTGCGTCTGTGTATGTAGTGGGTGTGTGAGTGCGTGTATGCTTGCAGGGGTGTTGCGTGTTTTGGGAAGGTGTGCATGTATGTCTGTGGGTATGTCTGTATGGATGTGTGCGTGTATGTTTGAATGTGGGTGTACGTGTCTGACTGTGGGTGTGGATGTTGGCATGTATGTCGGTGTGTGCGCATGTATGTGTGTTGGTGGTGCCTGCGTGCATGTCGGGTGTGTATTGTGAGAAAGTAGCCTCTTTCTAGCCTTGTTACCCCCACTTTTGGCCTGTTTGTGAGTGTATGTCAGGGTGTTTTCACTGTCTCACTGGGATCCTGCCAGCCAGGACCCAGTGCTCATAGTGAAAACCCTATGTTTTCAGTATGTTTGTTATGTGTCACTGGGACCCTGCTAGTCAGGACCCCAGTGCTCATAAGGTTGTGGCCTATATGTATGTGTTCCCTGTGTGGTGCCTAACTGTCTCACTGAGGCTCTGCTAATCAGAACCTCAGTGGTTATGCTCTCTCATTTCTTTCTAAATTGTCACTAACAGGCTAGTGACCAATTTTACCAATTTACATTGGCTTACTGGAACACCCTTATAATTCCCTAGTATATGGTACTGAGGAACCCAGGGTATTGGGGTTCCAGGAGATCCCTATGGGCTGCAGCATTTCTTTTGCCACCCATAGGGGGCTCTGACAATTCTTACACAGGCCTGCCACTGCAGCCTGAGTGAAATAACGTCCACGTTATTTCACAGCCATTTTACACTGCACTTAAGTAACTTATAAGTCACCTATATGTCTAACCTTTACTTAGTAAAGGTTAGGTGCAAAGTTACTTAGTGTGAGGGCACCCTGGCACTAGCCAAGGTGCCCCCACATTGTTCAGAGCCAATTCCCTGAACTTTGTGAGTGCGGGGACACCATTACACGCGTGCACTACCTATAGGTCACTATCTATATGTAGCTTCACAATGGTAACTCCGAATATGGCCATGTAACATGTCTAAGATCATGGAATTGCCCCCTCTATGCCATCCTGGCATTGTTGGCACAATTCCATGATCCCAGTGGTCTGTAGCACAGACCCTGGTACTGCCAAACTGCCTTTCCTGGGGTTTCACTGCAGCTGCTGCTGCTGCCAACCCCTCAGACAGGTTTCTGCCCCCCTGGGGTCAAGCCAGGCTTGTCCCAGGATGGCAGAACAAAGGACTTCCTCTGAGAGAGGGTGCGACACCCTCTCCCTTTGGAAAATGGTGTGAAGGCAGGGGAGGAGTAGCCTCCCCCAGCCTCTGGAAATGCTTTCTTGGGCACAGATGTGCCCAATTCTGCATAAGCCAGTCTACACCGGTTCAGGGGACCCCTTAGCCCTGCTCTGGCGCGAAACTGGACAAAGGAAAGGGGAGTGACCACTCCCCTGACCTGCACCTCCCCTGGGAGGTGTCCAGAGCTCCTCCAGTGTGCTCCAGACTTCTGCCATCTTGGAAACAGAGGTGCTGCTGGCACACTGGACTGCTCTGAGTGGCCAGTGCCACCAGGTGACGTCAGAGACTCCTTCTGATAGGCTCCTTCAGGTGTTAGTAGCCTATCCTCTCTCCTAGGTAGCCAAACCCTGTTTTCTGGCTATTTAGGGTCTCTGTCTCTGGGGAAACTTTAGATAATGAATGCAAGAGCTCATCCGAGTTCCTCTGCATCTCTCTCTTCACCTTCTGCCAAGGAATCGACTGCTGACCGCACTGGAAGCCTGCAACACTGCAACAAAGTAGCAAAGACGACTACTGCAATTCTGTAACGCTGATCCTGCCGCCTTCTCGACTGTTTTCCTGGTGGTGCATGCTGTGGGGGTAGTCTGCCTCCTTTCTGCACTAGAAGCTCCGAAGAAATCTCCCGTGGGTCGACGGAATCTTCCCCCTGCAACCGCAGGCACCAAAAAGCTGCATTACCAGTCCCTTGGGTCTCCTCTCAGCACGACGAGCGAGGTCCCTCGAATCCAGCAACTCTGTCCAAGTGACTCCCACAGTCCAGTGACTCTTCAGTCCAAGTTTGGTGGAGGTAAGTCCTTGCCTCACCTCGCTGGGCTGCATTGCTGGGAACCGCGACTTTTGCAGCTACTCCGGCCCCTGTGCACTTCCGGCGGAAATCCTTTGTGCACAGCCAAGCCTGGGTCCACGGCACTCTAACCTACATTGCACGACTTTCTAAGTTGGTCTCCGGCGACGTGGGACTCCTTTGTGTAACTTCGGGTGAGCACTGTTTCACACATCCTCGTAGTGCCTGTTTCTGGCACTTCTCTGGGTGCTTCCTGCTGCTGAGAGGGCTCCTTGTCTTGCTCGACGTCCCCTCTCTCTCTTGGTCCAATTTGCGACCTCCTGGTCCCTCCAGGGCCACAGCAGCATCCAAAAATGCTAACCGCACGATTTGCAGCTAGCAAGGTTTGTTGGCGTTCTTTCGGCAGGAAAACACTTTTGCACGACTCTCCACGACGAGAGGGATCCGTCCACCAAAGGGGAAGTCTCTAGCCCTTTTCGTTCCTGCAGAAACCTCAGCTTCTTCTGTTCAGTAGAAGCTTCTTTGCACCCACAGCTGGCATTTCCTGGGCATATGCCCATCTCCGACTTGCTTGTGACTTTTGGACTTGGTCCCCTTGTTCCACAGGTACCCTAGATTGGAAACCCATCGTTGTTGCATTGTTGGTTTGTGTCTTTCCTGCATTATTCCTCTATCACGACTTCTGTGTCTTCAGGGGAACTTTAGTGCACTTTGCACTCACTTTTCAGGGTCTTGGGGAGGGCTATTTTTCTAACTCTCACTATTTTCTAATAGTCCCAGCGACCCTCTACAAGGTCACATAGGTTTGGGGTCCATTCGTGGTTCGCATTCCACTTTTGGAGTATATGGTTTGTGTTGCCCCTATCCCTATGTGTTCCCATTGCATCCTATTGTAACTATACATTGTTTGCACTGTTTTCTAAGACTATACTGCATATTTTTGCTATTGTGTATATATATCTTGTGTATATTTCCTATCCTCTCACTGAGGGTACACTCTAAGATACTTTGGCATATTGTCATAAAAATAAAGTACCTTTATTTTTAGTATAACTGTGTATTGTGTTTTCTTATGATATTGTGCAAGTGACACTTGTGGTACTGTAGTAGCTTCACACGTCTCCTAGTTCAGCCTAAGCTGCTCTGCTAAGCTACCATTATCTATCAGCCTAAGCTGCTAGACACCCTATACACTAATAAGGGATAACTGGGCCTGGTGCAAGGTGCAAGTACCCCTTGGTAATCACTACAAGCCAGTCCAGCCTCCTACATGTATGTGTAAGGTAATGTCAGGGGTCGGGTGGGGAGGGGGGCCCTGCCACCTTTGGGGAGTGGCAGGGGTGGTGGGGGGTGTAGGGGAGGGAGTCGGGGGGTGGGGGAGACCCCATCAGTGCCAGGGAAGGATTTCCCTGGCACTGATAGTGCTTACCGCCATGGATTTCATGGCGGTTCCTACCGCTAGAAATCCACAGCGGTAAGCCGGGTCAAAATACCGGTGGCGGTATTGTGATGGCCGCCGGGCTGGAAAACGGAGAACCGGCGGATGAAGACCGCCAGCCTGTTGGCGGTCTTACCGCCGGTTTAACACCGACCGCCAGGGTTGTAATGACCCCCAAAGTCTCCAAAGTTAGCCTATGGGGCCCATTGACTACAATGGAGAAAAACTATTTTGGCTATTTTTCCCTCACCATGGTTTATAAAACATCTTTTATATAGTCCCTGTTTATATTTACACTGCACCCAACCCAGGGGGCACTTAGCACAGAGCTTAGGGATGCTTATAGGCATAAGGTAGTTTAGGGCTTTGGAAATACTCTTAATTCCAAAGTTGAATTTCGGGTTAGCTTTAGATTAAAAGCAGGTAGCAATTCAAGCTGCTTTTAAAAGAGACACTCAACATCATCAAAAGCAGTGCACCTATGGATGCACTATCTATACTGAGGTCCCTAAACCTGCATGCCCCACCAGATACTAGGGACTTACATGTAGGTTGTCAGAGCCAATTATAATTAGGTCTCATTTGCATCTATCATTTTACACAGAGCACTGGCCCTGGGACTGATTAGCAGTGCCCAGGGCACAGTCAGATTCAGTAACCACCAGTATCAATGCAAAAGCGTGGGGGGTCAACAGGGCAAAAATTGATAATTTCCCACAGTCACCAACGGAAATATCTTGCCTTCTAAAAAGTCAAATGGGATGCAAACAAATCCACCTCTATCGGTCATAGATAATCCTCTGTCTTTTGGATTAAACCCTTCCTCAATTTCCAATTGCTGCAGTCTCTCAAATTGTGAGTATTCCAATCTAATACCAAAATTTCCTTCCCTGTAAAATAGTGAGCCTTCACTTGAATATAGCGTTCCTGAAAAAAAAAACTCTTTCACAAGTTCCGATGTGCTACCCCCCAATTTGTTTATTGAAGACACAGCAATAACAGCAATAATGCCCCTGTAACTATGTCTTGAAACTGTGAAGAGGAAACAGGCCCGCTGGCATTTACAAAGAATTTGTGTTCCTTCCTCTCCTTCAAATTCCACTTCTTTCCCATTTCTAAACCGTGGTATATAGCCCCCCCATTCATGATTGCACCCGACTCCACTACAAAATCAGCTATAAATCCAAATATTGCTGGACCATTCCAAGCATCCAAGTTCTTCAACCATCATTCCAATTCCAGTCTTACATTCTCTGTCATCCCTGATTTGTCTCCATACCATAGAACGTTTGCTAATCCCTTCTTTTTTAATCGCTGCATAGCTCTGTAATGCAAGGGACCAAGATTAATTGCTTATATCAATGACGACAAAAGGCCAATCACAGGAGATAATTCCCTCAACAGTACCTCTTCCTTCTCTTTCAAATAATGTACATCCTTCATCATTGTATCTTCTTTTATGGTAACTGAAGCTAAATGTTCTCCATCCTTTGTGATGGTTAAAGATTTGATTTCTCCTGATTATAATAATGTCCAATCTCTCTAAACGGATCTTCACCATAAAAAGATGCTTCTTCAACATCTCTACTTCCTGAATTATGTTAAAAATGATGTTTAAATAAACAATCACTCTCACACCTTGTTCTTTTTGTGAAGCACCCTGGTGAGGAAGAAAGACCGAAGGGGAGGCATTGAAAAAGCTAATACAACTAACCTTTCTACCTGAACTAAAGTCACAATTGACTTCCTTTTTTTATTGGAATAGTGAAATAGGCATCCTTCAAATCCACCTTCACCATCCAATCCTTTTCCTGCAAATGCCCCTCTCAGCATATGAACATTCTCCATTTTGAAGTGCCTGTAGACTACAAATCAATTTTATATGCCTCAGATTTATCACTGGCCTCCAACTCTGTCTTTCATTTCTACTAGAAAGAGAGTACTTACAAACGTTCTCTGCTTCTCCAGTATCCTTACAATTGCCTCCTTTTCCAACATTGATTATATTTGCTTTGTTACTATCTCCTCTAGTTCCTGTCTAAATATCTGCTCCCTTGGTTCTTTTACGTGAAATGACCATTCCTCGGATTCTATTATATAACCTTCTAAAGCTGTGAGTACCCAAGGACTGTGTATTATTAGTTTCCATCCCTCTGCCAAAAGCCTCAATCTTTCAACCATCTTTCCTTGGGTAGAACCAGTACAAATCTCCGGGTAGTACGTCAGAGCAAAGCAGGCATTTACCACACCTGCCTTAACAACGCATCCTGAATCATGAATGCGTTGCCTTGGGGAAAGCGCTAGACTTTGGAATAGTATAATTTACTGTTCGAGCTCCAGTCTGCGCCACAGAAGGGAAAGTGTTGGACTTAAATTCCAACATCAGTCCAACAACGCTTTCCCTAAGGCAAGCAGTTGTAATGACTTTCATGGTTAAGGTATGCGTTGTAAAGATGCATTTGTGGTTCAGGCTGTGTTGTAAATGCACAGCATGGTTCGAGTTGAGTTGTTAAGGCTGTTTCCCCAGATCTTTGTACTCACCTTGGTTAGCTGTGGATTGCTGACCTCTCCCTTTTGAGGCCAGTGCTCTTCCGTCTCTACTTCTTGAACCACCGAACGTTTGCTCTCTCCTTCTGCCATGCCATAAAAAATATTTCTACTAAACACCTTCCTCATGGAGATTTTGTGCTTTATCTACAGTTGTGAAAGTAGAAACATACTTTCCAAGGGGCTTAACCATCCATTCTCCAAATAACAGGCTTTTGGCTTTTTCTCATGGCTCTGCGCTAAGTCATTCAATTTTGGATTTATTTTCATCAAGATTGCTTTTTTTTTTTCTGCAATCACGCTGGCATTTGTATTTCCAAGAGAGAAAATTGCTGTTTCACTCCAACCATGAAGAAGCTCAATATTCACAGTGATACCATTAACATAGGCTTCTTCTACTCAATGAAAAATCCTTGCTAAAATGCCCCACACAACAAGAAGATTATCTTTGCGCTAGTTCAATGCCCACTCTAATCCTTTTCTCAGATCTCTGCCCAGCTTAAATAAATACATTATTATATCTGGGTTCAAATTTGGAGTCATAGTTTTTTTTTCACCTACCACAGGTGATGAGCATTCTGTTCTCATTACATTCCTCTCTTCCTTCTCCATTGATTTTCTGATTCACTACTTTATATAATCTGCCACGTCTCAATGGCCACCAATGTGAACTCATCAGAGTCTAACCTCTTCAGGGTCAAATAAAGCTTGACCTATATTCCACTTCCTGTCCATCATCCATGTCATTAAATTAATTTCTAGAATAATTATCCATATCTAAATCGAAAATATATTTGTCCCAATCTCTTCTCCTGTGTTCTCAAATGCCTTCTTATTTGCAGGGTTAACCTATGTTGTTATCTTGCTGCTGCAGATACCTTTCCTTTGGGAGTCGTTTTGCACCCTTCTGCCAGATTCTTCAGATATGTCTTCCACAGAAATATGCCTTTTCTTCTTCAGGCATTTACCATATGGTCCTTTTTTTGGACAATCCTCCTCATTAGACAACAACAAAATCTTCTTTTTCATTTCCCTTTAATTTACTTTTCCTGGTTTCTTTAAATAGTGTTTTCACAGTTTCCTGTACTAATTTCTTTCTCTCCTGCCTTACTATCTCTCTTAGCATGCTCTTATCCTGAGCTCCCTGTTCATCAGTCATATTCTTTGTCTTTTATGAATACTGGAATCAATTCAGTAAAATGTCATAGAGTGTTAATCATTTGATTGTCAACCACCGGAGGGGGGCTATATAGTAGTTACTCATCTCAATCTGCACACTGCCAAAGAAATGCTAATCCAAAAATAGCTGGAGTATATCCTCATGAAGCAGCTGTAGTCCAACAATGTTGCAAGTGCCGGTAACAAATGTAGACAATGGGGTATAATCTCATGCAGAAGCTGCAGCACCAATGGTGGGGCAAGTGCTGGTTAGAAAATATGTTGGTTAAAACTGGGGGCCATCTGATTGTCTCGAGTTTATCGTTCCAAGAAGTTCCAATATCTGCTGGACATCACTGTTAGATAGTAAGCAGAAAAGTGACCCTCTTGAATGATACTAAAATGGAAAACATACCAGTCTTTAAAGGGAATGTATATAAAATGGTGTCTTAGTGTTGAATATTCATATGCATCTGGTGACACCAATTAGACTAATGTGTAATGCCCCTCATTGTAACTGGGATAGGGACACACAGGATGTCAATGTTCAAACAAGAGACATCAGTATGTAGTCTATGGCCCTCATTCCAACCCTGGCGGTCGGTGATAAAGCGGCAGTAATACCGCCAACAGGCCGGCGGTTAAAAAAATGAAATTACGACCTTGGCAAAAACCGCCAACACAGACAGCCACTTTAACACACCGACCGCCACGGCGGTAGAAACAAACATCGCAGCAGTAACCGCCAACAGACAGGCGGAAGACAATGTACTGCCCACACCATTACAAGGCACCAACCCACCAGCTTTTCCGGGGCAGTACCAACGCCATCAAAAGCACGGCGGAAACAGGAATTGGAAGGGAAACCACTCACCTCTCGACACCCAACGAGGAACCAGGACGCCGTGTAGCCCAAGTTACAGGTGTTACCAATGTTGGTTTACCTCCTCTTCTACCAGGAACATCAAAGACGGTGGCGACGACCACGGTGAGTACTGCACCTAGCACACAGGGTAGGGGGGAGGAAAAAGAGAGTGACACACACACGCAACATGCAACATCCCCACCCCCAACAACTCACACATAAACACATGCAGCAACATGACATTTACTCCCCGTAACCCCCTGGAAGAACGCAAGGACCAAATGAAATGATTGTAACGAGTGTAATCATCGAAAATCCAGATAGGCCAACATAACTTTAAAAGATCAGTATATACAAATATTTACAGCAAGTACACAAGTCTGTATACTGTTCCATTCAATGTCCGTGGACCAGTGGTCCCAAAAAGCATGGGCGAAGCCCACACATGACACCTGCCTCAAAACGGAGAGAACACTGTTGGGACATCAGGTTGAAAAAAAACAGACACCTCAGGGGGAAGGGGAGGGGGGTCACCGCAGCCGGATGATGGGGCGACGCCACTGCTCCACGAGGGAGATCCATGCCCACTGCTTGGTCCTGGGGAGTGCAAGGCCACAGTCTCTCAAGTGGGTGGGTTGCCCACTGCTTGGTCCTGGGGAGTGCAAGTCCACAGTCTCTCAAGTGGGTGGTTTGCCCACTGCTTGGTCCTGGGGAGTGCAAAGCCACAGTCTCTCAAGTGGGTGGGTTACCCACTGCTTGGTCCTGGGGAGTGCAAGGTCACAGTCTCTGAAGTGGATGTTTTGCCCACTGCTTGGTCCTGGGGAGTGCAAGGCTACAGTCTTTCAAGTGGGTGGTTTGCCCACTGCTTGGTCCTGGGGAGTGCAAAGCCACAGTCTCTCGTGTGGGTAGTGTGTCCACTGCTTTGTCCTGGGGAGTGCAAGGCCACAGTCTCTCAGGTGGGTGGTTTGCCCACTGCTTGGTCCTGGGGAGTACAAAGCCACAGTCTATTTAGTGGGTGGGTTGCCCACTGCTTGGTCCTGGGGAGTGCAAGGCCACAGTCTCTCAAGTGGGTGGTTTGCCCACTGCTTGGTCCTGGGGAGTGCAAAGCCACAATCTCTCTAGTGGATGGGATGCCCACTGCTTGGTCCTGGGGAGTGCAAAGCCACAGTCTCTGGAGTGGATGCAGTTCTCCACTGGTTCTGGAGGGGGCTTTGTGCCCAGAGTGCTCCATCCTGCCAAGGACTGGGGTAGTGGATGCAGTTCTCCACTGGTTCTGGAGGGGGCTTGGTGCCCAGAGTGCTTCATCCTGCCAAGGACTGGGGTAGTGGATGCAGTTCTCCACTGGTTCTGGAGGGGGCTTGGTGCCCAGAGTGCTGCTCCTGGGGTGTGGCAGTTCCCATTCACTCACCTGGGTGTCTGAGCCACAAGAGTTTCTGGGAACAGGTAGCATGATACTCTATGGAGGCAGAGACACAGTCTACCCTGTGGCGACTTAGCCTGCCAACTGCTGGTACTGCCAGTGCTGGTTGTGGTGCCTCATGTAGTGTGTGCAGGGTCCAGGGCGTCTCCTGAAGCCTCGGACGGCTGCCCACTGGGGATGATGCTGATGTCGGCTGTGGTGGCACTGGCTGGGCACGTCGCGGGGCAGGTGGCGGTCTCTGCGGCGGAGATGCTGCCGGTGGTGCAGGTGTCAGCACCTGTGGAGGGAGACACCAGGACGTCTCCTGCAGTCTCGGAAGGCTGCCCACTGGGGATGATGCTGGGGACTGTAGGAGAGGCAGCAGACATGCAGATGGCGGTGCAGGTGGCTGTGGTTGCGGCAGTGGCCACCACCGTACAGGTTGCTGTTCTGTCTTGCAGAAGGGGTGACACCAGTCCCTCACCCGGAGGCTCCGTGCCTTGAGCTGACTTCCCTTTGCGGTTGTGTCCCTTCCCCACCTTACAAGTCACTGCTGGGACCTTAGCACTGTCCTCTTTTGTTTTGGAGGAGGCCTTGCTGGGTGGTTGGTGCGGCTTTTCCCTACGGCATGTGGGCGCCTTCTGCACCTTAGCAGGTGGTGGAATAGGGTGATCCTTGGCCTCACTAGGTGGCACACTGGCCCCTCTGATGGGTGCCGCCTTCAATGTCACTGGACTTGCAGGCACCACAGTGCTCGAGGATTTTGTGGCTGAGATGCTGGGCTGGGATCTGGACATCCTGGCCCGAGGGGAAAGACGGGGGGGGGGGAGGTGTAGGAAAGAGGTCGATGGTAGCTAGGAAATGTTTTTTTGACACGCTGGGATGGGAAGATGGAGGGGATTGGGAGTGGAGGAAGAGGTAGTGGCTGTAGGAGGTGTACGTCTGCTGAGTTTGGGTGAAGGTGCATGGGCTGGAGGCTGTTGTGAGGTGGATGGCTGTTGAGTGGGTGTGTGCTTGCGTTTGTGTAGTGTGGGAGGAGGGCTCACAGACACACTGGGAGAGGACACAGGGGATGTGTGCATGGTAGTGGGGGTGGTGAGTTCACATGAGCGGTGTGTGGTGATGGGCGTGCTGGTGATGGAGGTAGTGGCTGAGGATGTAGTGCATGCAGGTGTGAGTGGAGACGAGACTGGGAGGGAAGTGGAGGACATGGAGGAGGGGGACACAGTGGAGGCAGTGGATGTTGGAATGTCTGCATGGGTATGGTGCTTGTGTGAGTGCCTGTGGGATGTGTGGTGCTTATGGTTGCCTGAGACACTTTTGTGTGTTGATGAGTGTGCATGCTGGTCTAATGGTGTGCTTGGGATAGACTGAGGTAGAGGGGTTTGGGTCTGGGTAGTGGAAGTTTGGAGGGAGAAGGCTGAACACAGGACAATGTGCTGAGGCCAGAGCCTGAAATGCTCTCTGTTGGACCGCCACACCAGAATGAATGCCCTCCCGGTATGCATTTGTTTGTTGCAAATGCCTCTCAACACCCTGGATGGCATTCAGAATGGTTGACTGCCCAGCAGTGAGGGATCTCAAGAGGTCAATAGCCTCCTCACTGAGGACAGCAGGGCTGACTGGGGCAGAGCCTGAGGTGCCTGGGGCGAAGGAGATGCCCACTCTCTTGGGTGAGCGGGCCCGGGAAACACACTGAGGGGCTGCTGGGAGGGCGGTGCTGGTATGGGGGGTGGCAGCTGTACCTGTTGTTGGGGTGGGCACAGAGGTGTCCGCCACCACCAGGGATCTTCGATCTGAGGAGGAGTCGCTGTCTGTGGTCTCCCCTCCCGTCCCCGTTGTGGAGCTCCCCTCGCCCTCTGTCACACTGGTGCCTTCAGACTCTGTACATTCACCCTCCTGGGCCATGTGGGTTGCAGCTCCCTCCTTCTCCAGTGCCAATGCTCCTCTGCCAGATGATGCTAATGCACACAAGGACAGGGTGACAAAACAAAAAGGGGGGAAGACAGAGGAGACACATGTTCAATGCCAGCAACAACACCACCGTTGGCGGACACAACACACAGGGAGCAGCCCTATGCACTAGGCCATGCACTAAATGTTCTTTGGACAATCACCTGCCCATGGGGGACTGTGCCTAAGGCCATTTGATGCACACCTGGAACCCACAGAGGTTGGAGTGCCACAGATTCTGCCTAACAATGGACCTACCCAGCAGGTGTGCCGTGGCCTAAGGGAACCCACAGCCCATTTCCCCCACCCAGACACCTCATACAGCATGCAGAGTCAGCTGAATGCGACTGTACTCACCCCCTTGTGGCTGCTGTGATGCCCTCAAGCGCCCATCCAACTCAGGATATGCCACCGCCAGGATTCGGTACATCAGGAGGGTCATGGTGCGACAGGGCACCCCTTCCACGTTGGGAGGCCATCACCAGCTGGGCCTCCGCCGTCTTCTTGCTCCACCGGCGCAGGTCCTCCCATCTTTTGCGGCAGTGGGTGCTCCGTCTATGGTAGACCCCCAGGGTCCACACTTCCTTGGCGATGGCACGCCAAATACCCTTCTTCTGGTGGATGCTGACCTAGAGGAAAAGTGACATAAGAATGGATTTAACTCCCCCGTCCGGTTCTTCTTACTCATTGGCCACAACTTCCAACCCTGGCCCAGAAACACATACACTGACCATTCTCACATGCTGGCCACAGCCCCCCCACATGTATCTTCCATTCACCCCACTTCATACATTCATGTCCCATCCATCATGCTCACAGTGTACTCACCTGTTTGTTTGGAGGACCATAGAATAGCGTGTACTGGGGGAGGACCCCAGCCACCAGGTTGTCCAACTCCTCTGCGGTGAAGGCAGGGGCCATTTCCCCAGACACTTTAGCCATTGTCGCTTCCAGACTCAGGTCACAGCAGCACTTGCAGTGTAGGTCCTCTCCTGTTGAAGGTCAGGTATCAAGTGAGTAAACAGATAGAAAATGGTGGTTTCGTCCGCGGCGCTGCGTACCGTCACTGCTGGCGTACATCGTCATTGGCTCCTGGAACCCATAGGGCCCAATGATAACCAATGCTGAATTGTGCTGCGGTCTTCGTCCGCCTACCGCAACGCTGCACAATGCAAGCGCAGTTACCTCATTTACCCTTACAGGTCAGGCAGCCACCATTTCAGGGGGCCACATGGCAGGCCAACTAACTGTGTCACAGCACTTTTGGGCATGAATACGAACAGACAGCACCACACACCAATTACATCACAATAGTTCAAAACACCCTTGTGCAAGCTATGTGGTGTATGACCCTCTGCTCACCATTCTCCTCCATAGGACACATCCGCTGGGGCAGATAATGAGATGGCATCATCCTCCGGTATACAGACCCCTGGAGGACCTGTCGACAATGGAAGACAGCCACATCATTATCACCTACACACTTGATCGTGCCACAATCCATGAACTGTGTTCCCAATTGGAGCCAGACCTGATGTCAGCTATCCGCCATCCCACAGGAATCCCCCCTCTAGTGCAGGTCCTGTTAGTACTCCATTTCTTGTCCAGTGGGTCCTTTCATACAACAGTGGCCATGGCATCGGGGATGTCACAGCCAATGTTCTCTAATGTGTTGTCCAGAGTGTTGTCTGCTCTGCTGAAAGACATTCGCAGCTACATTGTTTTCCCTCAGGTAGAGGATTTGCCTACAGTGAAAGGTGACTTCTATGCCCTGGGACATATCCCCAACATCATTGGTGCCATTGATGGTACACATGTGGCATTTGTCCCACCCTGCAGGAATGAACAGGTGTACAGAAACCGCAAAAGCTACCATTCCATGAATGTGCAGATGATGTGTTTGGCAGACCAGTACATCTCCCATGTGAATGCCATCAGAACATCAGAACACTGATGGACAACGGTGAAACAGTCGCCCTCATTCTCCTCGACCTTTCGGCTGCCTTCGACACCGTCTGTCACCGCACCCTAATCACCCGCCTCGGCTCCACCGGGATCCCAGGCCAGGCCCTGGACTGGATCGCCTCCTTCCTCTCAAACCGCTCCCAAAGAGTTTACCTCCCTCCGTTTCGCTCAGAACCCACCGAGATCATCTGCGGCGTACCTCAAGGCTCATCGCTCAGCCCGACACTCTTCAATGTCTACATGAGCCCCCTCGCCAACATCGTACGCAAGCACAACATCATCATCACCTCCTACGCCGACAACACCCAACTTATACTCTCCCTCACCAAGGACCCCGCCAGCGCCAAGACCAACCTACAAGAGGGTATGAAGGACGTTGCAGATTGGATGAGGCTCAGCCGCCTAAAGCTGAACTCTGAAAAAACGGAAGTCCTCATCCTCGGCAACACCCCGTCTGCCTGGGACGACTCCTGGTGGCCCACGGCCCTCGGCACCTCACCGGCCCCCGCAGACCACGCCCGCACCATGACCAAGCAAGTCAACGCCGTGTCCTCCGCCTGCTTCCTCACCCTCCGCATGCTCCGCAAGATCTTCCGCTGGATCCCCGCCGACACTAGAAAAACCGTGACCCACGCCCTCGTCACGAGCCGCCTGGACTACGGCAACACCCTCTACGCTGGGACCACCGCCAAACTCCAAAATCGCCTGCAACGCATTCAAAACGCCTCGGCCCGCCTCATCCTCGACGTACCCCGCAACAGCCACATCTCCGCACACCTGAGACACCTGCATTGGCTCCCAGTCAGCAAAAGGATCACCTTTCGACTTCTCACCCACGCACACAAAGCCCTCCACGACAAGGGACCGGAATACCTCAACCGACGTCTCAGCTTCTACGTCCCCACCCGCCTCCTCCGTTCCTCTGGCCTCGCACTCGCTTCCGTCCCTCGCATCCGCCGCTCCACGGCGGGTGGGAGATCTTTCTCCTTCCTGGCGGCCAAGACCTGGAACTCCCTCCCCACCAGCCTCAGGACCACCCAGGACCACTCCGCTTTCCAGAGAATCCTAAAAACCTGGCTTTTCGAGCAGCGGTAACCCCGTCTTTCCCCTAGCGCCTTGAGACCCGCACGGGTGAGTAGCGCGCTTTATAAATGTTAATGATTTGATTTGAATGCCAAGTATCCTGGCTCTGTGCATGACGCTTACATTTTGAGGATTAGCAGCATCCCTTATGTGATGGGCCAACTCCAGAGGCACTGTGTGTGGCTAATAGGTGAGCCCATGGTCCCCACACAGTTTGAATAGGTGTCTGGGTATGGGAGAGTCCCTAAGGGTTGGTGTGTGTCTAACAGTTGTCCCTCGATATTTGCAGGTGACTCTGGTTACCCCAACCTGTCATGGCTACTGACCCCAGTGAGGAATCCCAGGACAAGGGCAGAGAAATGCTACAATGAGGCAAATGGGCGAACTAGGAGGATAATAGAGCGGGCTTTCCACCTCCAGAAGGCCAGGTTCCGGTGCCTCCATCTGACAGGTGGCTCCCTATACTTCTCACTGAAGAAGGTGTGCCAGATAATCGTGGCATGCTGTACGTTGCACAACCTGGCTTTGCAACGCCAGGTGCCTTTTCTGAAGGAGGATGGGCCTGATGTTGGTCTTGTGGCAGCTGTGGAGCCTGTTGGCAGTGAAGAAGAGGAGGCAGAAGAAGAAGATTTAGACAACCGAAACAACATCATCATGCAATACTTCCAGGGAGACACAGGTGAGAGACTGGCACTGCTCCTCTCATATCATACTACTGTTGGACATTGTATGATTCTGCCTTTTTACTTCCAGGGTGTATGGACCCTGACAGTTCACTTTGTCTTTCCATTTCACAGATCTGGGTACCACTTTCTGCCTTCTGCTATGTTTACTGCTGCCCAACAACTGTCGAACATTGGTATGTGAAAATGAACATTGACATTGCTCTTTATCAGAAAAGTTGTAACACACTTGTGAAAGTACAGACTGACTCCAGATCGTTTTGTGAATCAAGGGTGTTTATTTAAGTGCTATTCAGTGGAGGGGTATGTGCAATGGGCTAGGGTGATGGTGGAGGAATGTCCATGGTGGAGTCCAGTCTCTTTCTATCACAGGTGCATTGTCCAAGGGGGCATAGAAGGTGGAGTAATGGCAGTTCAAGGTTGTCGGGTGACATAGTGGGACAGAAGGGTGACAATCAGGAGAGTCTTATTTCCTGGTGGGGGTCTTGGCAATGTTCTCTGTCTTGTGCCTGAATCTCAGGGACTGTTTGCAGAGTGGTTCTCCTTCTGCAGGGGGTGGGGTGCTGGTGGCCTGTTGTTCCTGTGGCGGGACCTCCTGTGCACTAGCACCGGCTGACGTGGAGGGCTGTTCATCATTCAGGCTAGTGTCAGGGGCCCGTTGGTGTGCCACTGTCTCCCTCATGGTGTTGGCCATGCCTGCCAGCACCCCTGCAATGGTGACCAGGGTGGTGTTAATGGACTTCAAGTCTTCCCTGATCCCCAGGTACTGTTCCTCCTGCAGCCGCTGGGTCTCCTGAAACTTGGCCAATATCGTGCCCATGGTCTCCTGGGAATGGTGGTATGCTCCCATAATGTTTGAGAGTGCCTCGTGGAGAGTGGGTTCCCTGGGCCTGTCCTCCCCCTGTCACACAGCAGTCCTCACAGTTTCCCTGTTGTCCTGTGCCTCTGTCCCCTGAGCTGTGTGCCCACTGCCACTGACCCCAGGTCCCTGATTGTCTTGGGTTAGTGGGGTTGCCTGGGGTCCCTGTAGTGGTGAACATACTGCTGATTGACGTGTCCTGGGGACAGAGGGATGGGCCCGCTATGTGGATGCTGTGGTGGTGTTTCCTGAAGGGGGTGGTTCAGTGGTGGTTTGGGACTATGGCAGGGTAACCGAATGTCCAGAGGTTCCTGATGGGCCGGGCTGGTCATCTTGATCCAGGCGTGCAGAGCTGCTGTCATCACTGTGGGCCTCTTCTGTGGGGGGACTGGATATGGCTGGCACCTCCTGTCCGGTGACATTGGGTAGGGGTCCTGTTGGGGTGTAAATGCATAGTTATTGTATCTGTGTGTGCCATCTTGTGCAATGGGTGAGTTACCCTCAACTCCTGTGCTTGCATCATTGCCTTGGCCCTTGTGTGATTGGTGATTTTGGGGCCAGGGTGAGTCTCACTACTGGACATGCTTTGGTCATGGGTGTCCATGCTTTGGGGTTACATGCAGGGCTTGGTTTTGGGATGTGTGGGTTGTGATAGTGGGGTATTGGTGGGGTGTTGGGGTGATGGGTGTGAGGGTAGGGATAGGAGTTTGTGATGGCATGCAGGTGGGGGGTATATAGTAGTAAAGATTTGACTTACCAGAGTCCAGTCCTCCTGCTACTCCTGCGAGGCCCTCAGGATGCATTATCGCCAAGACTTGCTCCTCCCATGTTGTTAATTGTGGGGGAGGAGGTGGGGGTCCACTGCCAGTCCTCTGTACGGCTACCTGGTGTCTTCATACCACGGAATGCACCTACCCCCGTAGGTCGTTCCACCTCTTCCTGATGTCATCCCGTGTTCTTGGATGCTGTTCCACTGCATTGACCCTGTCGACAATTCTCCGCCATAGCTCTACCATGACCCTGAGCTCCTCCTCAGAAAACCTGGGGTGTCTTTGAGGTGCCATTATGTGGTGTGGGTGATGTGTGAGGTGATGTTTGTTGTGCTGCGTGATGTGTTGTGTTGGTGTGTGTTGATTGAGGTGCGTGGATGTTGTATGAGTGATGGTGTTGTGTGCCTGTGGATGATGGTGTTGTGTTTGCTATTCTCTCTCTCTCTGCTTTTTGGAAAAATGTCACTGTAAGGTGTTGTTTGTAATGTGGGTGTGTGTTTTATAGTGGTGTGAGTGTGAGGGTGTGGTGTGTGTATGTGTATCAGGTGTGTGTATTTGGAATTGTCCAATGTGGTTGTGTTTTGTAAGTGTGTGTGTATTTTGAGCGTGGCGGTGTGTACCACCAATGGATTACAGCGGTTGAATGACCGCTGTGTTGATTCGTGGGTCGTGATAGTGTGGGCGTATTCTTGTTTGCGTGACATGTGTAGGTTTCGCTATCGCCAGTTTATCACTGACCTTTGGTGTGGCAGACTTGTGTGGGTGTCTGTATTGTGGCAGAGTACGAGATGTGGTCGTAATACCTATAGCGAATTTCCGCTGCGGCCACGGTATCTTGACATCCGTCAGCACGGAGGTAAGCAGAATTTACCACCAGGGTTGTAATGAGGGCCTATGTATCTAATGTTGTTCCATTTTGAAGAGGAAGTTAGATTTGCCATTTGAATAGCCAGTGGAATTGGGCTTCTCAATTACTGTCCACCTCAAGTCATCCTCCGAGTATCTGTGTTGAATAAAACAATGATTGGTCAGTTTTGTGATGGAACCTTACTTCCTATATTGCTCCTATGTTCTGTAATCCTAGTCTGGTCTTTTTTGTGATCATAACTATGTAGCATAGCTGGCACAAACAGGTGATCAGATTGATTACACTCTCACTGTTGCAATTGGATAGAAAGCATGGTTTCAAGCATCGGTTTAGGTCCAGATCTATTCAGGTCTGAGGTTTCAACAAGGTTGCATACTGCACAGGAGCTGCATGGTTAGTGCCCTATCACCTTCGGTAGGCCCAATAAGAGGGTATGTACGCAGTAGCTGTTCTTTTGGGATCTGTAGTATACATCATGCTGTCACCCGCTAAAAACTCTCATGACCTCCACTACACAAGGCTAAAAACTCACACTAGGATCACTACAACAGGTTCAAGGAGGGGCCCAATGCTGTAGCGTACCACCTAATTGTGGGTGACGGCTTTTCATTCTGTAAATAATATCACTTATGTTAGACCTGGCATTCTTGGCGTGGTATCCCCTGTCTTTATTGCCTCTGCTTCCTATGTTTTGACTGTGTTCTGGACTCTGTTTTTGCTGTTTTTGGCACTGCACTTTACCACTGCTAAAGTGCAAGTGCTCCCTGTGTAAATTGCATGTGGAATTGGCCTTTTCATGATTGGCATATGTGATTTACTAGTAAGTCCCTAATCGCATGCACTAGAGGTGCCCAGGGCCTGTAAATCGAATGCTTCTAGTGAGCCTGCAACACTGGTTGTGCTACCCACCTGAGTACCCTGTAAACTGCAGTGTCTGTCTGTGCAGTTCTAAACTGTCAATTCGACCTTGCAATTGGGTACTTGCCATGCCCAAACCTTCCCTTTTATACATGTAATGCACCCCTAAGGTAGGTCCTATGTTGCCCCATGAGCAGGGTGCAGTGTGTATTAAAGATGGGACATGTACTGATGTGCCTTACATGTTCTAACAGTGACCAATAGCCCAAATTATGTTTCACTGTTTCAAGGCCTATCTCTCACATAAGTTAACATGGGGGCTGCCTTTAAATATCCTTAAAGTTCAGTTTCCCTTTGAGAGGAGATAGAAATTTAATTATACATGTTTTAGTGAAGGTGGTCTTTAGATTACTAGTTTGAAAATGCCAGTTTTGTAAAGTGGGCATTTTCTTGTTTTTTAAACCATTCTTTGACTCTACATATTAGTGGATTCCTTGTCTGGGTCCGACTGACAGTTGGGCTGTTTGTGCATCTCCACTAGACAGTGACACAAAGGGTGCTGGGGTGTAACCTGCATATCCAGATGGGCCATCATGGCTAGGCTGGAGTGGTCACTTACACCTGAAAGAGCTGTGCCAGCCCTCACACAAAGCAGTCTCCAACCCAATGGTGTGCATCTGGAGCCAGGCCTCGGCAAGGCAGGATCCTGTAAACAACAGAGACTTTTCTTTGAATTTGGGCAACTTCAAAGGCAGAAAGGGGTAGAAGTATGGAACCCAAAACCCCAGGCTTCAGATTTACTCCTGGAACCAAGAGGAACCTCTGCCAAGAAGAAGAGCTGGGGAGGAGTGCTGCCCCTGCCTGTGACTGTGCTTTGTTGGGCTATCCTGCAGTTGCTGCTTCTGCCTGAGGAACGGGACAAAGACTGGACTTTGTGGTATATTCCTGCTTGTGAAGAATCTCCAAGGGCTTGGACTGAGCTTGCCTCCTTTTTTGAAGTCTCAGGGCCATCAAAGACTTCCTCTGCCAGCACTTGGACTTTCTGCTGAGAATCCTGCCCTGCCAAGAGGTGGCCATCCAGTCCCTGGGTCTTGAAAGGTGAAGCTGGTAGAACAAGGACAGAAATCCATGCACAAGGAGCCATGCAGGAAAATTTTGACTCACCATCTGCAACACAGCTGTAAAAACGAAGCACCACCCACCTCGCAGCTGATTTCAATGCATCACTTGCACTGAGGACAGAGAAACAATGAAACACCCACCTGCTGAAAACAACACAAACCCCACGTAGCACGGTTTTTCATTACCATGCGGCCAGATTTCTCATGCATCGTCCCTGGGCATCAAAGTAATTGTGAACTTGTGTGAATCTGAGGTGCTCTGTCCAGAAATCGAAGCATTGCTCTCACGAGGGAGAGAAAAACGAGGCACCGCCTACCCGACTGGAGAAGAATCAATGCACAGCCTCACTTGCAAGTAAAGAATTGACGCACTGCTCTCTTTTCCGATGCACGCTCACTTGTGTGGCTTTATTTTTAATGCAAACTAGGGATTTTGTGTAAAAAACACGTTTCCATTTTTTTCACTATGGAGTAAGACTCTTTTTATTTTAAAAATTCATAACTTGACTTGTGTATGTTGGATTTTTGTCGTTTTGGTCTTGTTTGATTTAGATAAATATTGCTAGTCTAGATACCATCCACCATCCAAGTATTGCTTCTTGCTAGGGTTATTAGGTAAAAAGCTTAGTAAGTGTGTTGATGTATGAAGGTTATGGAGGAGAAAGGAGTCATTAGAGATTGTTCTTTAACCCCTTCGGTGCCTTGGATGAGGTGATCTTGTCCAAGGCACCGGTCCCCGGGTGCCTTGGACGAGATCACTTTGTCCTGCACCCAGGAACCGGGGGGAACGCTAGCGCTCCCCCCATGGGTCCCCCACCCACACCCCCCTGTCGTGGATGGATGGGGAATCCCTTCCCCTTCCACCCCGACCCCCCTCCCTGTGACGTCAGCGCGCATCGCAAGCTGATTGTCACAGAGGCCTCCTCCTTCGCGCTGGAAGCTCAGCTTCCAGCGTGCACAGAAGAGAAATGCAGAGCATTTCTCTTCTGATCACGTGGAGGAGGCCTGAGAGGCTTCAAAGGGAAGGAAATGAATTTCCTTCCCTTTGAAGTCTCTCTCAGCGTTTCAAAAGCCGGATTGTAAAGCAATCCGGCTTTTGAAACGCCCACTAGACACCAGGGATTTACTTTGCAAGTGGAAATTGGCATAAGGGAGCGACCCACCGGGGGGGGGCAGAAACCTCTAGGCACCAGGGATCTTTTTTTTTTTGGTTTTGTTTTTGTTTTGTTTTGTTTTTTAGAGGTGGGGAGCGACCCCTTAGGCAAGGGTCGCTCCCCTAGGGGGCAAATTACATTTAGGCCATTTCTGCCCCCCCCTTGGGGCCTATTTTTATGAGGCCAATCTGCCACCAAGGGGGACATAAACCACTAGACACCAGGGAGTTTTTTTTTCTTCGTGAATTTCACACAAGGGGAGCGACCCCTTAGGCAAGGGTCAATCCACTGGGGGGCAAATTTATTTTAGGCCATTTCTGCCCCCCTGGGGGGGGGGCAGATCAGCTTATTTTAATTAGGCCGATCTGCCCCCAAGGGGGGCAGAAAGCACTAGGCACTGGGGATTTTTTTTTTTGTTGTTTTACAGATGGTGAGCGACCCCTTAGGCAAGGGTCGCTCCCCTGGGGGTCAAATTGTATATAGACCATTGGCAGATCAGCCGATTTTAGGTCAATCTGCCGCCAAGGGGGCAGAAACAACTAAGCACCAGGGATTTTTTTTTTTGCACCAATGTCGCGCAAGGGGAGCGACCCCATAGGCAAGGGTCACTCCCGGAGGGGGTTGGGGGGAACAAATTTATTTTAGGCCATTTCTGCCCCCCCGGGGGCAGATCGGCCTTGTCATTAGGCCGATCTGCCCCCGGGGGGGGGCAGAAACCTCTAGGCGAAGGGGCTAATTTTTTTTTGTGTTTTTTTTTTGTTTGTTCGTTTTTTTAGAGATGGGGAGCGACCCATTAGGCAAGGGTCACTCCCCTGTGGGGCAAATTGTATTTAGACCATTTTTGCCCCCCTTGGGGGCAGATCGTCCGATTTTAGGTCAATCTGCCCCCAAGGGGGGCAGAAACCACTAGGCACAGGGGATTTTTTTTGTTTGTGCCAATGTCGCGCAAGGGGAGCGACCCCGCAGGCAAGGGTCGCTCCCGGAGGGGCTTGGGAGGTGGGAGGCAAATTTGTTTTAGGCCATTTCTGCCCCCCCAGGGGGGAGGCAGAAACCTCTAGGTGCCAGGAAAAAAAATGTTTGTGTTTTTTTTTGTTTGTTTGTTTTTTTAGAGATGGGGAGCGACCCATTAGGCAAGGGTCGCTCCCCTGGGGGGCAAATTGTATTTAGACCATTTCTGCCCCCCCTTGGGGGCAAATCGGCTGATTTTAGGTCAATCTGCCCCCAAGGGGGGCAGAAAAAACTAGGCAACTGGGATCTTTTTTTTGGCGCCAATGTCACGCAGGGGGAGCAACCCCGTAGGCAAGGGTCGCTCCCCGGTGGGGTTGGGGGGACACATTTATTTTAGGCAATTTCTGCCCCCCCCCCGGGGCCGACTGAGCTAGAGGCCAATATCCACAGGTAGGCACTTTGTAAAAAACACCTCTGTTTTCTGTGAAAAAATGTGATGTGTCTCCGTTGTGTTTTGGGCCATTTCCTTTCTTGGGAGCTAGGCCTACCCACACAAGTGAGGTATAATTTTTATCGGGAGACTTGGGGGAACACTGGGTGGAAGGAAATTTGTGGCTCTTCTCAGATTCCAGAACTTTCTGTCACCGAAATGTGAGGAAAATGTGTTTTTTTTTTGGCCAATTTTGAGGTTTGCAAAGGATTCTGGGTAACAGAACCTGGTCAGAGCCCCGTCTTGGATTCCCCTAGGCCTCTAGTTTAAAAAAATGCACAGGTTTGGTAGGTTTCCCTAGGTGCCGGCTGACCTAGAGGCCAAAATCTACAGGTAGGCACTTTGCAAAAAACACCTCTGTTTTCTGTTAAAAAATGTGATGTGTTCACGTTGTATTTTGGGGCATTTCCTATCGCGGGCGCTAGGCCTTCCCACACAAGTGAGGTATCATTTTTATCGGGAGACTTGGGGGAACATAGAATAGCAAAACAAGTGTTATTGCCCCTTGTCTTTCTCTACATTTTTTCCTTCCAAATATAAGAGTGTGTAAAAAAGACGTCTATTTGAGAAATGCCCTGTAATTCACTTGCTAGTATGGGCACCCTGGAATTCAGAGATGTACAAATAACCACTGCTCCTCAACACCTTATCTTGTGCCCATTTTGAAAATACAAAGGTTTTCTTGATAGCTATTTTTCACTCTTTATATTTCAGCAAATGAATTGCTGTATACCCAGTGTAGAAAGAAAACCCACTGCAGGGTGCAGCTCATTTATTGGCTCTGGGTACCTAGGGTTCTTGATGAACCTACAAGCCCCATATATCCCCACAACCAGAAGAGTCGAGCAGACGTAACGGTATATTGCTTTCAAAAATCTGACATTGCAGGAAAAAGTTACAGAGTAAAACGTAGAGAAAAATTGCAGTTTTTTTCACCTCAATTTCAATATTTGTTTTTTCAGTTGTTATTTTCTGTAGGAAACCCTTGTAGGATTTACACAAATTACCCCTTGCTGAATTCAGAATTTTCTCTATTTTTGCAGAAATGTTTAGGTTTCTGGGATCCAGCATTGGTTTCACGCCCATTTCTGTCACTGACTGGAAGGAGGCTGAAAGCACAAAAAATCGTAAAAATGGGGTATGTCCCAGTAAAACGCCAAAATTGTGTTAAAAAATTGGGTTTTCTGATTCAAGTCTGCCCGTTCCCGAAAGCTGGGAAGCTGGTGATTTTAGCACCACAAACCCTTTGTTGATGCCATTTTCAGGGAAAAAAACACAAGCCTTCTTCTGCAGCCCCTTTTTCCCTTTTTTTTTTTTTTAAAAAAAGCGAAATTTTCACTGTATTTTGGCTAATTTCTTGGCCTCCTTTAGGGGAACCCACAAAGTCTGGGTACCTCCAGAATCCCTAGGATGTTGGAAAAAAAGGACGCAAATTTGGCGTGGGTAGCTTATGTGGACAACAAGTTATGAGGGCCTAAGCGAGAACTATTCCAAATAGGCAAAAAGAGGCCTGGCACAGGAGGGGGGAAAGGCCTGGCAGCGAAGGGGTTAAAGGGTTAGTATCAGAAACTGTTTTGGATCTGAGAGGGCAATTCTTACTCACTTGCTTTTTCCTATTGGCAATTCTTTGTCTGTTGGGTACGGCAGGCATCTGGCCCGCAACTTGTTGATGTATGTTTTGGGCCACTTCATGCAATATAGAATTCAACGGTTCACTGGAAGTGCTTCTATTTGTTCAACAGTTTCTGGGACCACCACAACTAATGAAGTGGTGGGGTGCTTATGCTTTCCACAAAGTCCCCTAGAGCAACTGCACTACCCATGCAATGGCTAGAGAAATTCTTGAACCACTTCCACTCAGCTCTGGATTCAGTATTTCTCTCCTACAATTAACATACCCATATGTTAAGCAACCTGTTCCCCTTTTAATGTGACGTACCAGGCTGGGGCTATGTTTTCCATTGTTGTCTTTAAATTCTGTCAAAGCCACCTGAAAAAAACTTAGTACTGTTGTTTGCTATGTTGTCATTTTGCTGGATACATTTACTTTTTTATAATACCCTAGAAATGCAAACATATGTTCTCCTTCTCCTTGGGTTAACTTATGCTCTTAGGAAAGGATAATGTTTGGTAAAATGCTCTTTTAATGTATAGGAATGCTAAGACAACATGTTTGATGTTAGGTTGCTAAGACAAAATGTTTAGTTTGGCTTATATGTTTTAATTTTCATGTTTTTACATTACCCTTTAAAAAACAAAAAAGGTATTAGCATGCTTTTCATTTGTCACAAACGTGTTTTGACTTGAAAAAAAATAAATATCAGTCCGTTTCTTTAACTAATGGTAGACTAGTTTCTTCTTGTGAAGTAGATTTTTAGTGAGATTGCCGTTTCAATTGTCAGTTGTGTTACTGGTATAACAACAGGTCAGAGATGTTTCTCTCTCCAAAAATGCATTTGGAAAATCCTGCCACTAAATAAAGCCAAAATATTGTAGTATTTTGCTTATTCGTATTTTATTAACATAGTTAACATTATTGAGTAAAGTGGGTCTGTACACCTGCCAATATTCGCAGCCAGGTCTCTCTGCTTATTCAGTTACTACTGCTCAGGCCCCAGCTCTCTTAACCAGTGGCCACAAAGTGGTGGACATCGATTTATTTTGAAGACTTTCTTTATTACTTAAAAAACAGTTTCGGAATCAGTGGATTTTCATTTAATTTTTTGAGCAGTGTATTTTGATGAACTAACAAGAAGGACCGAAGTATATAATCGTTCCCATCTTGGTAGGAGAATATATAAATATGATTTGGAACGGTTGTTAACATTTTTTCAAAAAAACATAGTTTAAATGAATACCTGCTAATAAACAATAATATTTACATACCAGTTTAAAACTGGTACGATGAAGGTCATTTATCGATTAATTAATGAAAAGGAATGTAAAAAACCTATGCTATGAATATACTCCCGTTGCAGTGGCAAAATGCATAATAGCATATTACATCGCAAAGTGAATGCATCTGTGAGAAAATCCATGATGTAAAGTTTAATGAAGTAAATGACTGAGCTGTAACAATACAGCACCACATTAAGGAGGCAACGTGTCTTTTTTAGACACATGGAACATATATTTGCTCCCACCTGGCGGAAGCATTTTGAAATGTCACCCCAGGTGGGATCAAACATGCCTTACTTGCCTGCAAGACCATGGGCAAGGAAGGCATGTCTTCTTCCAGCTGGGAATGCAGCACTCTTTAGAGGCTGATTCTGTGGCTGTTTTTTATGAGGCCTGAAGATGCATAAAAAGAAAAGTTGCAAGGACCTTTTGTGGTTGTTTTTATGATTGCATTTCTTGGGCTGAAAATGTTAAAGAAATACTCTGAAACATATCTGTACTATTTTTTTTTCAGAAAAAGTCTTTGACCATGTATATTCATAGCTTTACGCACAAAATGTTATAATAAAAACCAGGGAGAAAGAAAGAAACACAGATATGTCTTTAATAAAACTTTAAGAAACATTTTTAGTAATAAATATCAATAAACATTGCATTGTGTGAATTATTGAAATATACATTTAATTAAAATTGTTGGTGTTACATTTTGGTACATTCTGAATGCACGGCTTATATCCTTTTACATTACATCACTTATACTGTATGAAATTATAGTTTTCATACCAACACCTATGACATTTGAAATTAGATCATTTGTGAGATCACTGTGCATGATAGAGTGGTGAGTTATAGTTCATGTAGTGTAACTAGCAAGTTGACAACACTGTGTTCAGAGGTGTCTGGGTTACAGTAATTTGAAGGTGGTGCTTAAATTATAATTGTAAGGTAAACTGGAACATTAGAATTTATAATGTTTGTGTAGTTTAAGTTTGGCTTGTATAGAAAGAATAAATAGTTTTCGTAACTTATAGCTAAATTTTAACCTTTGTTTTTGTCATTCAACTTTAATGATTTTTATTTTTTGTTAAAAAACTATTTCAAAATGTAGAGTGTACTTTATCAAGTGGTTTATTGTTAAGTTGAGTGTTATAGAGCACAGTGGAGGACAGTATTATACAGTGTAGTGTCTTACAGTGGAGAGTCGTAGAGTGGCATACAATGGAGTTTCATAGAATTGGAATAGAGTACAGTGGAGTGGTATATTGTGGTGTAGAATGATGTGGCTTACAGTGGAATAGTGTAGAATGGGGTGGTATAGAGTGGCATGGCAGACAGTGGAGTGGCCTAAAGTGGAAAGGCCTAGAGTGGAGTAGCTTAGAGTGGAATAGCGTAACATTAATTGGCATAGAATGGAGTGGCTTACGGTGAAGTGGCATAGAGTGGAGTGGATTTGAGTTGAGTGGAGTGCGCAGAGAAGAGTGGCATACAGTGGAGTGGAGTAGAGTGAAATATCATAGAGTGGAGTGGCGTATAGTGGCATAGAGTCAAGTGGCTTAGAATGGGGGAATGAAGGAAGGGAATGGCATAGTGTAGTGTACAGCAGTGTGTCAGAAAGAGGAGTGACACAGAGTAGCACAGCATAGAGTGGAGGGGCTTAAAGTAGAGAGGCGTTGAGTGGAATGGCCTAAGGTGGAGAGGCACACAGGAGAGTGGTGTACAGTGAAATATTGTAGAGAAGAGTGGCTTAGAGTTAAGTGGCACAGGGTGGACCAGTGGAGTGGAAGAGTGTTGAGTGGAGTGGAGTAGTGTGGTGTAGAGTCCAGTGGCTTACAGTGGAGTAGCATAGATTGGAGAGGTGTAGAGTGCAGTGGAGTCAAGTGGAGTGGAGTAGCATAAAGTAGAGTGGTGTAGGGCATAGAGGAGTAGAGTATAGTAGGACAGAGTGGAATGGCATAGAATGGAATGGCATAGAGAGGAATACTGTACAGTGGAGTGGTGTACAGTGGCGTAGATTTGAATGGTGTAAAGCAGAATAGTATAGAATGAAGTGGCATAGAGTGTAGTTCGACAGAGTGGAATGGCATAGAGTAGCATAGAGAGGACTGACATACAGTAGAGTAGTGAAAATGGAGTAGCATACAGTGGAACACTGTACATTGGATTGACACAAAGTTGAGTGGCATAGAGTGGAGTGGCATAGAGTAGCATAGAGAGGACTGACATACAGTAGAGTAGTGAAAATGGAGTAGCATACAGTGGAACACTGTACATTGGATTGACACAAAGTTGAGTGGCATAGAGTGGAGTGGCATAGAATTGAGTGATATAGACTGGAATAGTGTTGAGTGGAGTGGCATAGAGTGGAGTGTCATACAGTGGAGTAGGGAAAAGTGGCATAGTGTAGAGTGAACTAGAGTACAGTAGATTGGAGTATAGTGGAGTGGGATGGCATAGAGTTGAGAGGAATAGAATGGACTGGCGTAAAGTGGAATAGCGTAGAATGGAGTGACATAGAGTGGCAGGGCATACTGTGTCATGGCCTAAAGTGAAATGGCATAGAGTGTGATAGAGTGGAGTGGCATACAGTGGAGTGGTGCATAGTGAAATATTGTAGAGTAGAGTGGTGTAGAATTGAGTGGCATAGAATGGAATAGCATAAAGTGGAGGGGCACAAAGTGGAGTTGCATAGAGTGGGGTGGAGTACAGTAGAGTGGCTGAAAGTAGAGTTGAATGGCGTGTAGTGGAGTGGAGTGGAGTAGAGTTGTGTAGAGCCAAGTGGCTTATAGTGGGGTGTCATAGAGTGGAGAGGCTTAGAGTGGAGTGATGTACAGTGAAGTTGTGTAGAGTGGCATAGCGTACAGCGGAGAGGGGCCTAGAGGCATAGGGGTTTAGAGTGGGGTAGGGTATAGTAGAGTGGCATAGAGTGGAATGGCGAGAGGGGACTAGCATACAGTGGAGTAGCATACAAGGAAGTGGCGTAGAGAAGAATACTATACAGTGGAGTGGTGTACAGTGGCATAGAGTCCAGTGGTGTACAGTGGAATACCATAGAGTGAAGTGGTGTAGAGTGGATTTGGGTAGAGAAGAATGGCATAGAGTTGAGTGGCATTAGGCAGAGTGGCATAATGTGAAGTGATTTAGAGTACAATAGCATACATTGGACTGGCATTGAGTAGAGTGGCATACAGTGGAATAGTGAAAAGTGGATTGGCGTAGAGTGGAGTGGCAACAAGTGGTGGGCTCAGAGTGGATTAGCGTAGATTGGACTAGCGCAGAGTGGATTGGTATAGAGTGGCATGGGGTGGGACAGATTTGAGTGGCATAGAGTGGAGTGGTGTACAGTGGAGTGGCACAGAGTAGAATAGCATAGAAGAGAGTGGCATAGACTGGAGTGACATAGAGTGAAATAGCATACAGAGAAGAAGTGTAGAGTGATGTAGTGCTGAGCAGCACCGAGTGGAATACTGTGGGGTGGAGTGACATACAGTGGAGCTATGCAGAGTGGAATAGCCCAGGCTGGAGGAGCATAGAGTGTCATAGAGTTAAGTGATGTAGAATGGAATAGGGTTTAGTGAAGTGATGCAGAGTGGAGTGTCATAGAGTGGAATAGCATAGAGTGGAGTGGCATAGACGGGAGTTGCATAGAATAAAGTAGCAACCAGTAGGGTATCATGAAGTGGAATGATATAGAGTAGGACATAATAGAGTGCAGTGGTGGTGGAGAGTGACATAGAGTGCAGTGGTGTACAGGGGAATAGAATATAGTGGAGAGGTGTATAGTGGAGTTGCATACATTCAAGTGGTGTAGAACAGAGTGGCATACAGTAGAATAGCACAGAGTGGAGTGACACAAAGTGGAGTGCCGTACAGTGAACTGGTATAAAGTTGAGTGGCATAGTGTAGAGTGGACTGGTGTAGAGCAGAGTGGTGTAGAGTGGAATAGTGTAGAGTGGAGTCGAATACAGTGGAGTAGCATAGCATGGAGAGTTGTAGAGTGGCGTGGAGTGGCATAGAGTGGAGTAGCGTATGGTGGAGTGGTATTGAGCGGAAAGTGATAGAGCGAAGAGGCATATAGTAGGGTGTGGTAGAGTAGAGTGGCATAGGGTGCAAGGGCATAGAGTTGAATAGCATTCAGTGGAGTAGCTTACAATGGAGTGGTGTAGAGGGAAATACTGTACAGTTGAGTGGTGTACAGTGGAACAGATTGGCGGTGTAGAGCAGAATAGTGTAGAATGAAGTGGCATAAAGTGGAGTTAGGTAGTGTGTAAAGTGTAGTGGCTTAAGGTGAAGTGGTGTAGAGTCAAATAGCGTAGAATGGAGTGGCGAAGAGTGGAGTAGTGTAGAGTGCACTAGTGTAGAGTAGATTGGCATGGAGTGGAGTGGAGTTGCATAGAGTTGAGTGGCATGGACGGGGGTGGCATATAGTGGAGCGACATAGAGTAGAATAGCATAGAGTGGAGTGGCGTAGAGTGAAGAGATGTAGAGTAAAGTAGTAAAGAATGTTGTGGCGTAGAGTGATGTACTTTTGAGCAGCAAAGTCTGGAATACCATATGGTGGAGTGGCATAGAACAGGGGTGCCTAGATTGGAATGGTGCAAAGTAGAGGGGCGTAGAGTGGCATAGAGTTAAGTAGCATAGAGTGGAATAGGGCAGAGTGAAGTGGCAACCAGTAGAGTATCATAAAGTGGAGTGACATAGAATAGGAAAGCATAGAGTGGAGTGGCATAGAGTAGAACAGCATACAGTGGAGTGGTGCACCGTGGAGCTGCATACAGAGGAGTGGTGTAGGACAGACTGGCGTACAGTAAAATAGCACAGAGTGGAGTGGCATACACTGGAGTGCTGTACATTGGATTGGCATATAGTTAAGTGGCATAGAGTGGGGTGGCACAGAATCAAGTGGTGTAGACTGTAATAGTGTAGATTAGAGTGGCATAGAGTGGAGTGTTGTACAGTGAAATAGGGAAGAGTGTCGTAGCATAGAATGAACACATGTTAAGTATACTGTAGTAGAGTGGAGTGGAGTGGCATAGAAATGAGTGGATAGAATGGAGTGCTGTACAGTGGAATGGCATAGAATGGAGGGGCATAGAGTGGCATGGCATACAGTGGAGTGGTCTAAAGCAGAATGGCGTAGACTGGAATACCGCAGAATGGAGTAGCGTAACATTGAGTGGCATAGAGTGGAGTGTTGTACAGTAGAACAGTGCATAGTGTAGTGGCATACAATGAAGTGCTGTATATTGGATCAGCATAAAGTTGAGTGGCAAAGATTGGAGTGGCATAGAATTGAATGGTGTAGACTGGAATAGTGTAGAGTGGAGGGGTGTACAGTGTGATAGCCTAGAGTGAAATAGGGTAGAGTAGATTGGCGTAGAGTGGAGTGACATGGAGTTGGATGAAATAGAATGGAGCGGCGTACAGTGGAGTGCCATTGAATAGCATCAAATGGAGTGGCGTAGACTGATGTACTGTTGAGCAGCAGAGAATGTAATACCATAGAGTGGTGGTGTGTAGAGTGGAATAGTGCAGAGAGTGGAGGGATGTAGAGCCAAGTAATGTAGAGTGGAATAGCATAGAGTCGAGAGGTGTACAGTGGCATGGCGTGGCATAGAGTGGAATAGCGTACAGTGGAGTGGCATAGACTGGAGTTGCATAGAGTAAAGTGGCCACCAGTAGAGTTTCATGAAGTGGAGTGGTGAAGACTAGCATAGTGTTCAGTGGAGTGTCACAGATTGGCATAGAGTCAAGTGGCGTAAAGAAGAATAGCAAACAGTGGAGTGGTGCACAGTGGAGAGGAATACAGTGGAGTGGTTTAATGCGGAGTGGTGTATATCAGAGTAGCGTAGAGTGGAGTGGCATACAGTGGAGTGCAGTACATTGGATTGGGTAAAGTTGAGTGGCATAGAATGAAGTGTTGTAGAGCAGAATAGTGTAGAGTGGAGGGGCATAGAATGGCAATGAGTCAAGTGACATAGAATAGAACAGCATAGAGTGGAGTTGGTGTACAGTGGATTGAGTAAAATGGAGTGGTGTACAGAAGAATGTCGTAGAGTGGAGTGGCATAGGGTGGAATAACATAGAATTAATTGGCATAGACTATAGTGGTGTAAAGTGGAGTGGGTAGAGTAAAATATTGTAGAGTTGACCATAGAGTGGGGTACACTACAGTGGATTGGCGCTGAGTTGAATAGTGTAGAGTGTAGTACCATACAATGATGTAGAGTGCAGTGGTATATAGCAGACTGGCGTAGAGTCAAATAACTTAGCGTGGAGTGGCGCAGAGTGGACTGGCATAATGTTGAACAGCGTAGAGTGATGTGGCATAAAGTGGATTAGCGTAACGTGGTATAGAGTGGAGTGCATAGAGTTCAGTGGCATACACTGGAGTGACATATAGTGGACTGGCATAGAGCTGAGTGGAGTGGCATAAAATTGAGTAGAGTGGAGTAGGATAGAGTAGGGTTGCATAGAGTAGAGTGGCAAAAATAGAGTGGTGGAAGCTTGAGTGATGTAGAGTAGAATAGCCTACAGTGGAGTAGATTGGCGTAGAGTTGCTTAGCATAGAGTGGGAGGGTGTAGAGTGGAGTGGTGTACAAAGGAGTAGGTTACAGTGGAGTGTTGTAGAGCAGAGAGGTGTATAGTGGATTAGCATAGAATGGGGTGGCGTAGAGTGGAGTGGCATAGAGTGGAGTGGCATAGAGTGGAGTGGCATGAAGTGGAGTGGCATAGAGTGGAGTGGCATAGAGTGGAGTGGCATAGAGTGGAGTGGCATAAAGTGGAGTGGCATACAGTGGAGTGGTGTACAGTGGCGTAGAGTCAAGTGATGTAGAGTGGAATAGCCTGGAGTTGAGTGGCATGCAGGAGAGTGCCTTAAAATACAGGGGGATAGAGTGTAGCAGCATAGAGTGTAGCAGCATAGAGTGTAGTGGCTTAGAGTAGAGTTGTGTGGCATACAGTGGTGTGCGGTACAGTGGAGTGGCATAGAGTAGATTGGCGTAGGGAGGATTGGCATATAGTGGAGTGACACAGAGTGGGGTGGCATAGAGTGGAGTGATATAGCATAGAGTAGACTAGCATAGAGGGACATACACTTGAGTGGTTCAGAGTGGAATGCCGTAATGTGGAGTGGTGTAGAGTAGAATAGCATAGAGGAGAGGTGTTGAGTCGAGTGGCATAAAATGAATGCGTAGAGTGGAATGGCGTATAGTGGAGTTGCATAGAGTGTTGTGGAGACTGATCAGTAGAGTGCCACAAAGTGGAGTTGATACCAGTAGAGTGGCATAAAGTGGAGTAACAGAGTTGAATAGAGTGGAGTGGCTTAGACTTGTGTGGAGTCGAGTGGAATACTGGACAGTGGACTGGCATACAGTGGAGTCATATACAGTGGAGAAGTGTACAGTGGATTGGCATACAGTGGAATACCGTAGGGTGTAGTTGCTTACAGTGGATTAGTGCACAGTTGAGTGGCATATTGTGGAGTGGCATAGAATGGAGTGGCATAAAAAGGAATAGCATAGAGTGGCATACAATGAAGTGATGCAGCATGGAATACTGTACAGTGGAGTGGTTTAGATTGGAATAGTGTAGAGAGGCGTGTCGTAGAGAGGAGTTGAGTAGAGTGGAGTGGCATAAAGTTGAATGCCATAGAGTGGGGTGGTATACAATGGAATAGCATAGAGCAGAGTAGCGTTAAATGGAGTAGCATAGAATGCAGTGCCATAGGATAGAGTGGCATACAGTGGAGTGGTTTAGAGTAGAATAGCATACAGTGGAGTGGTGTATATTGGAGTGGCATAGATTAGAATAGCATAGAGTGGAGTGGCATACAGTTGAGTGACACAGAGTGGAGTAGCATAGGTTGAAGTGGCATAGAGTGGAGTGGCATAAAGTGGAGTGGTATAGAGTAGAATATCATAGAGTGGAGTTGGTGTAGAGTGAAATAGCATAGAGTGAAGTGGAACAGAGTGGCAGACAATCAAGTGGCGTAGAGTGAAATAGCATAAAGTGAGGGTGGCAAAAAGTAGAGTGGTGTAGAGTAAAATAGCATAGGGCCAGGTGTCTGACTTTTTTTAATGGTCACAAACAGGGATTTGGCCCATTTGCAATTGCTAAAATGGCCTCTGTCATGTACAAGCCCTATTGTGCAAGTCAGTAACCTATTACCAACTCCCAAAACAGGGTTTGAGAGTTGCTATTAGGAAGGTGTGTGCCAAGGGCATCCCTTCCTAATAATGAGTTGAAGGTGCATGTACACACAAAGCAATCGCAGTTTGCCACCTACTTCAAGAAGGTGGTAAGCCAGTTGGAAACAGGAAGGGGTCTATATAGGACCCCTTCCCATTTGTGAATGGTATTAAAATTGTTGTTTAAGAGCAGGCAGTGGTCCCATGGACCACTGCCTGCTCTTAAAAAATGAAACAGAAAAGTGTTATTTTTCTTTTTGAAACGTATCATGTTTCCCTTTTAGGAAAATGAACTGCATTTTAAAAAAAAGTTGATTTATTTAAAAGCAAACACAGACATGATGGTCTGCTGTCCCCAGCAGGTCACCATGCCTGTGCTATTGCCCATTGTCAATGGGTCGCAAATTGTGACCCGCCTCGTGAATATTGATAAGGAAAGTCAATTGTGACACCATTGGAAATTGCTAAATGTGTCTGTGTCACATTAGCACATTTACTTTTGCGACTCACAAATAGTGAGTTACAAAAATATGCAATTTGCGAGTCACAAAAGGAAATGGTCATACAACTGAGTCATAGAGGGGAGGGCGTTGAGTGGCATAGAGTGGAACAGAGCAGAGTAGAGTGGGGTAGAGTTCAGTGGCATACAGTAGAGTGGTGTGAAGTGAGGGGGCTTAGAGCAGAATACATAAAATGCAGTAGCGTACAATGGAATGGCATAGGGTGGAGTGGCATAGAGTGGAGTAGCCTAGAGTGGAACAGTGTAGAGCGGAGTAGCATAGAGTAGAGTGGAATAGGATAGAATGTAGTGGCATATAATGGCGTAGATTTGAGTGGAATAGTGTAGAGGGGAGAGGCATACAGTGGAGTTGCGTAGAGTGCAGTGGCATAGACTGCATTGGCATAGAGTACAGTATCCTATAGTGCACAGAGTAAAGTTGTGTTCAGTGGAACAGCGTAGAGTGGAGTGCAGTTGCTTACAGTGGAGTGGCGTACAGTGGAAAAGTGTGGAGAGGCATAAAGTGGGGTGGTGTCGCTTGGAATAGAGTAGATTGGAATGGATTAGAATGGAGTGGTGTGGAGTTGAATAGTGTACAGTGGAACGATGTTGAGTGAGATAGAATAAAATAGTGTAGTTTGGAGTGGTGTACAATGGAGTTTAGTGGAGTTTAATGGCATCGAATGGAATAGCATAGAGTAAAGTGGGATAAATTGGAGTAGAATACCGTGGATTGGCGTACAGTGGAGTGGTGTAGAGTGTGGTGCCTTAGAGTGGAGTTTCATGGAGTGTAATAGCATAGAATGGAGTGGTGTAGAGTGAAGTGGTGTACAGTGGAGTGGCATAAGATAGAGTGGTATAGAGTGGAATTGCGTAGAGTGGAGTGGCATAGATTGGAGTGGCGTAGATTGGATTAGCATAAAGTGGAGTGGCATACAATGAAGCACCATAGAATGGAGTGGCATACAGTGCAGTAGCATGGAATGAAATAGCATTGAGTGGAGTGGCACAGAGTGGTGGCGCATAGAGTAGAGTGGCGTACAGTAGGCTGTTCTAAAGTTGAGTGACACAGAGTAGAATAGCGCAGAGTGAAGTGGCACAGAGTGGAGTAAAGTCAAGTGGTACAGAGTGGAATAGCATAGAGTGGAGTGGATTAGAGCAGAGTGACATCCATTGGAGCAGCTTACAGTGCAGTGGCATAGGGCAGAGTGGCATAGAGTGGAATAGCATAGAATGGAGTGACATAAAGTTGAGTGGCATAAAGTGGAATGGCGTACAGTGGAGTGGCGTAGAGTTAAATAGCATACAATGGAGTTGCGTAGAGTGTAGTGGTGTAGAGTGGAGTGGCATGCTCGGTAGTGGAGTGGAGTTTAAAGAGACATTGGAGATCATTACAAGTGTGGCGGTCTTCCGACAAGAGAAATCTTCTGCTGAGATCTGACTGGCTGCCACAAAGTCAAAAACAAATACGGCGGCAGCCATCGTAGGCATTGAGACTCAGGCCCGAGTCCTAACAAAAACAAAAAGGAAGACATAAGGAGAATGATGGGGATACCATGATACCCTAGGCCTGGTGGTGGCATCAAAATTCAAATCCAAAAGTGCAGGCTTCCACCAGTTGGGTGAGGCCTGCGGGGGTCAGCACATTTTTAAATTAGTGGGAGGGGGTGCATGGCCCCCTCCCCAAGTCTCTAACAGGCTCTGGAGACCCCATGTCTTGGGCCAATATTTTAATGAAGCGGAGGGGCCGCTTGGCCCTCCTCTCCAAGCCTTAAAACACCCCAGAGACCCTATCACCCAAGTTTGAATTTAACACAAAAGGGAAGGGGGCCATGAGGCACTCTTCCTCAAGCTGGTAAAGGCCCCAGGGACCTCATCCCTTGGGGCCATAACACTACTTAAAAGTGAAGGGGGCAGTGCAGCCCTCCTGTGTGAGCCTAATAGGCCACGGGGACCCCATCTCCTGGGGCTTGTGCACAGACTGTCTACCAGACAGCCCACCCTTGGGACACAGAAATTTCCCTGCCCGCACCAGAGCCCCCCCACATACACAGTTTTCTGATCAATAATTTGATTCCAAATGTTGCAGTGATATAATCAATGATTTCATTGAATATTTCATGAGTGAAGTACTATGTAATTAGCAGTGTTAGTGACCTTCAGTGGTTTTGTATAGTTAAAACATTACGTTGTCAGTAAAATTCTCACCTAACTATAATGTTGCTTTAACCTTATTTTTTTTCAGTAAAGATCTAGGGTTTTTTAACATAAAGTAATATTTTGTTATCGTACATAAAGCAAACCCTAACAGCAGAGGGGTTGAGCACAGGGCCTGGCACTGGAACACCGACAAAAAACCTTTTGTTAAAAAGGAAAAAGTGACTAATGAATGAGCAACCAGAGCTGTTAATTTATTATTCACTGCTCAGGCAAGAAGCATCACTTAATGCCCTTGGGCTTTTTTTTAATAAGTATTTTCTTGTTGATGGTGCTGCCAGAATGGTAGAGGCAGTACCAAACATGTGTTTTAATGTTGTGGGAGGAAGTTCAGCCACCCCCCCATGTCCCCAGTAATATCGAAAAATAAAACAGTAAGGCCCTCATTACAACCCTGGCGATCGGTGATAAAGCAGCGGTAACACCGCCAACAGGCTGGCGGTAAATAAAATGGAATCATGACCACAGCGGAAACCGCCAACACAGACAGCCACTTTAGCACTCCGACCGCCATGGCAGTAGCAACAAACCCTGCGGCTGTAACCTCCAACAGCCAGGCGAAAGACAATGTACCACCCACGCATTACATTGCGCCCACCCGCCAGCTTTCCGGGGCGGTACCAACGCCATCAAAAGCACGGCGGAAACAGAACACAGAAGGGAAACCACTCACCTCTCGACACTCAAGGAAGAACCAGGACGCCATGGAGCCCGAGCTGCAGGTGTTCCCCATGCTGGTGTATCTTCTCATATACCAGGAACATGAACGCCGCCGATGATGACCACGGTGAGTACTGCACCCAGCACACAAGGAAGGGGGGGAGAGAGTGACACACACATGCAACACGCAACACCCGCATCACGAACACCATACACAGAAACACATGCAACAACATTACATAAAAAACCCGTAACCCTCTGGAATAACGCAAGTACAAAAGGAATGGAGTAAAATGAGTGTAATATTAGTAATACTTAGAAACACCTTCATAAAGATAAAACAGTATGAACAATATCTACAATATATACAAAAGGCAGGACAATGCCCACTCCAAATTTGTCTGTGGCCCACTGGGCCAAAACACATAGGCCAAGGCCATACTTGATTCCTGCCTCAATATGGGGAGAACACTGCAGAGGCATCAGGTCTAAAACACACAGGCACCTCAGGGACACTGGGGCGGGAAGAGGGTGAAGGTTTGGGAGTGGAGGAAGAGGGAGTGGTTGTAGGAGGTGTCAGTCTGCTGTGTTGGGTGCAGGTGCATGGGATGGATGCTGTTGTGAGGTGGATGCCTGTTGGGTGGGTGTGTGCTTGCGTTTGTCTGCTTTAATAGGAAGGGTCACAGACACAGTGGGAGAAGACACAGAGGACGTGTGCATAGATGTGGGAGTGGTGACTGCCAGCGAGGGGCGTGTAGTGATAGGCGTGCTGGTGATGGAGGTAGTGAATGAGGATGTAGTGCATGCAGGTGTGAGTAGAGACGCTCCTGGGAGGGAGGTGGACGAGGAGGAGAAGGGGGACACAGTGGAGGCAGTGGATGTTGGTGTGTCTGCATGGGGATGGTGCTTGTGTGAGTGGCTGTGAGATGAAGTGTGGTGCTTGTGTTTGCCTGAGCCACTTCTGTGTGTTGATTTGGGTGATTGCTGGTCTGAAGGTGTGCTTGGGATAAGCTGGGGTTCAGGGGTTTGGGACTGGGTAGAGGAAGCTGGAGGGGGGAGGCTGGAGACAGGAACAATGGCTGCCATCAGTGCGGAGGCCAGAGCCTGGAATGCTCTCTGTTGGGCCACCACACAAGAGTGAATGCCCTCCAGGTAAGCATTTGTTTGTTGCAAATGCCCTGCTACACCCTGGATGGCATTCAGTATGGTTGACTGCCCTACAATGAGGGATCTCAGGAGGTCAATAGCCTCCTCACTGAGGGCAGCAGGGCTGACTGGGGCAGGGCCTGGGCGAAGGAGATGCCCACCCTCCTGGGTGAGCGGGCACGGGAAACACGCTGAGGGGCTGCTGGGAGGGCGGTGCTGGGAGGGGGAGTGGCGGCTGTACCTGTAGTTGGGGTGGGCACCGAGGTGTCCGCCACCGCCAGGGAGCTTCCATCGGAGGAGGAGTCATTGTTGGTAGTGTCCCCTCCTGTCTCCGTCGTGGTGCCCTCACCGTGAGTGGATTCGGCCTCCAGGCCCATGTGGGATGCAGCTTCCTCCGTCGCCGGTGCCTCTGCTTCTCCGCCAGATGATGCTGTTGCACACAAGGACAGGGTGACAAAACAAAAAGGGGGAGAGAGACAGAGGATACACTTGGTCAGTGCCAGCAACAACACTACAGATGGTGTACACAACACACAGGGAACAGCCCTATGCACTAGGCCATACACTACCAGTTACAATGCTAGTCATCAGCCCATGGGGTACAATGCCTAACGCCATTAGCTGCACACCTGAAACACACAGGACCCTGCCCAGTAGTAGATGCCTACTAACACTATTGGGGTTGGAGTGCTTCCGAGCCTGCCCAACATGGTACCTACCCTGCCATGTTCGCTCTAGCCCAGAGGCACCCACATCCCGCACCCAGGTAAAACCTTAACAAGCGCAAAGTCATAATTCTGAATCTGTACTCACCCCCTTGTGGCTGGTGTGATGCCTTCAAGCGCCCATCCAACTCCGGGTAGGCCACCGGCAGGATGCGTAACATCAGGGGGGGTCAGGGTACGACGGGTACCCCTTCCTTGTTGGGAGGCCAGCCCCAGCTGGGCCTCGGCGGTGTTCCTTGACCAGCGGCGCAGGTCCTCCCACCGTTTGTGGCAGCGGGTGCTCCGCCTGTCAAAGACCCCCAGGGTCTGCACCTCCTTGGCAATGGCATGCCAAATACCCTTTTTCTGATGGGCGCTAATCTGTAGGAAAATATGCAAAGAAAAAGGTATGAGTCATACTGTTTGGCCTGTTACACTCATGGCCCACCATATACCTCCCACCCCTTGCGCACAGACATTGACCACCAGACATGCAGCACTCTGCCCAGGACCCCTCAGCACCCCCCCTGCACGAGGCTTACACACAAAGCAATCCCTACATTCATGGCCCACACATCATGCTCTCAGTGTACTCACCTGTTTGTCTGGAGGACCATAGAGTAAAGTGTACTGGGGTAGGACACCATCCACCAGTCTCTCCTCTGAAGGGAAGACGTGGGCCCTTTCCCCAGACACTCGAGCCATTGTCGCTTCCAGACACAGGTCACAGCAGCACTTGCAGTGTAGGTCCTCTCCTGTTGAAGGTCAGGTAGCAAGTGAGTGAACAGATAGAAAATGGCGGTCACGTTCGCGGCGGTGCGTACCGTCACCACCGGCATACATCGCCATTGGCTCCTGGAACCCATAGGGCCCAATGATAACCAATGTAAAGTTGTGCGGCGGTCATCGACCGCCGACCGCAATGGCACACAACTCGAGCGCCAGTTGTCTCTCCTCACAGGTCAGGCAGCCGCCGTTTCAGGGGGGCACAAGCAATGGCACCTAACTACATCACAGCAGACATTGGCACATCAACTGACTCTTGAGTTCACATACTGTTTCTGTAAAGGAAGAAATGCATGTATATTTTAAAATATGTGTGAATATGACCATCTGCTCACTGTTTTTCACCCTAGAGTTTAACCGCTGAGGATGAGTAGGAGATGGAGACATCCCCCGTATACAGACCCCTGGTGGACCTGGCGACAATGGAGGACAGCCACATTATCCTGACCTACAGACTTGATAGGGCCACAATCCAAGAACTGTGTGCCCAATTGGAGCCAGATGTGATTTCAGCTGTCCGCCATCCCACAGGTATTCCCCCTCTAGTGTAGGTCCTGTCAGTGCTCCATTCCCTGGCAAGTGGTTCCTTCCAAGCGACAGTGGCCATGGCATCAGGAATGTCTCAGCCAATGTTCTCAAAAGTGCTGACCATAGTGTTGTCTGCCCTGATGAAACACATGCGCAGCTACATCCTATTCCCCCAGGTGGAGGATTTTGCCACAGGGAAGTCTGACAGTTATGCCCTGGAACATATCCCCAACATCATTGGTGCCATTGATGGTACACATATTGCATTTGTCCCCTCCCCCCCCCCCCCCGGAGAAATGATCAAGTGTTCAGGAATACAAAAAGCTTTCACTCACTGAATGTGCAGACGGTGTGTTTAGCAGACCAGTACATCTCCCATGTCAATTCCAAGTATCCTGGCACTGTGCATGATGCCTTTATCTTGAGGAATAGCAGCATTCCATATTTGATGTCTCAACTCCGGAGGTACCGGGTGTGCCTAATAGGTGAGCCTATGGTACCCACCCAGTTGATGTTGGTATATGGGTGTGGGGTTGGCCCTAAGGGTTAGTGTGTGTCTCACAGGTATCCTTCGATATTTGCAGGTGACTCTGGTTACCCCAACCTCTCATGGCTACTGACCCCAGTGAGGAATGCCAGGTCAAGGGCAGAGGAACGTTACAATGAGGCACATGGGCGAACAAGGAAGATCATTGAGAGAACCTTTGGCCTCCTGAAGGCCAGATTCCGGTGCCTCCATCTGACAAGTGGATCCCTGTACTACTCACTCATGAAGGTGTGCCAGATCATCGTTGCATGTTGCATGTTGCACAACCTGGCCTTGAGACACCAGGTGCCTTTTCTGCAGGAGGATGAGCCTGGAGATGGTCGTGTGGCAGCGATGGAGCCTGTGGACAGTGACGAAGAGGAGGCAGAGGAAGAAGATGTGGACAACAGAAGTACACTCATTCAACAGTACTTCCAGTGACACGCAGGTAAGACACTGTAACTTCACCTTCCTTTGCAGTATTGTGTTTGACATTGAACATGGCAGCCTGATTTCCCTATTTCTATGGCCACTTACTGTACCGTTTGGTATCTCTATTTTCAGATCTCTGTGCCCCACTCTGGCTTCTGGTGTGTTTACTGCTGCCCACTACAGGTCATACCTATAATAATATTACAGTAGATTAGAATTGCAATGTTTACAGTTTGTGAAACTAATACATTTGTCATATAATCCACAGACTCCATACTTGAATTTGTTCAAAGGGTGGTAATTTAGGTGCTAATAAGTGGAGGGGGTATTGCAATGGGCTGGGTTGTTGATGGAGGAAAGTCCAGGTTAGAGTCCAGGCTATTTGCACCACAGGTGCATTGTCCAAGGGGGCATAGGAAGGCGAGCAATGGCAGGTCAAGGTGGACAGGGTGACAGAGTGGGACACAAGGGTGACATTTAGGAGAGTCTTTTTTCGTAGCGGGGGGTTGGCAATGTTCTCTGGCTTCTGTCTGGATCGCAGGGACATTTGCGGGATGGTTCTCCTTCTGCAGGGGGCGGGGTGCTTCTGGCCTGTTGGTCCTGTGGCGGGGCCTCCTGTCCACTAGCGCCAGCGGAGGTGGAGGGCTGTGCATTAGTGTGGCTAGTGACAGGGGCCCGTTGGTGTGCCACTGCCTCCCTCATGGTGTTGGCCATGACTGCCAGCACCCCAGTGACCAGGGTGGTGTGGATGTCTTTCAGGTCTTCCCTGATCCCCAGGTACTGTCCCTCCTGCAGCCGCTGGGTCTCCTGCAACTTGTACAGTATCTGGCCTATGGTCTTCTGGGGATGGTGGTATGCTCCCAGAATCCCTGCAAGTGCCTTATGGAGAGTGGGTTCCCTGGGCCTGTCCTCCTCCTGTTGCACAGCAGTCCTCCCAGCTTCCCTGTTGTCCTGTGCCTCTGTCCCCCGAACCGTGTGCCCACTGCCACTGACCCCAGGACCCTGATCGTGCTGTGTTTGTGGGGTTGCCTGTGGTCCCTGTAGTGGGCGACACACTGCTGATTGACATGTCCTCGGGACAGAGGTATGGATGGGCCCGCTGGGTGGGTGCTGTGGTGGGGTTTACTGAGGGGGGAGGCTCTGTGGTGGGTTGGGACTGTGGCTGGGTAACTGACTGTCCAGAGGTCCCTGATGGGCCAGGTTGGTCATTGTGATCCAGGCGTGCAGAGCTGCTGTCATCACTGTGGGCCTCTTCTGGGGGGGACTAGATGTTGCTGGCACGTCCTCACTGGTGACGTTGAGAAGGGGTCCTCTGGGGATGTAAATGCAGTGTTATTGTATATGCGTGTGTCATCTTGTGCATGGGTATGTTTCCCTCTATGGTTGTTATTAGCAAGGCAGCTTTGGCTTGTGTGAGTTGTGCTTGGTTTAGCTAAGCGATTGTCACTAGTGTGCATGCTGTGGTGATAAGTGTCAATGCAAGTCTGTGATGGGTGTCCATGCATTGGTGTTGCATGCAGGGATTGGTATTGAGATGGGTGGGTTGTGATGGTGGGGTATATGTGAGGTGGTGGAGTGATGAGGGTGAGGGTAGGGGTAGGAGTTTGTGATGGCATGCAGGTAGGGGAGGAAAGTAGTAAAGATTTGACTTACCAGAGTTCAGTCCTCCTGCTACTCCTGCGAAGTCCTCAGGATGCATGATCGCCAAGACTTGCTCCTCCCATATTGTCAGTTGTGGTGGAGGAGGTGGGGGTCCACCGCCAGTCCTCTGTACAGCTACCTGGTTTATTGCAACCATTGAACACACCTTCCCCTGTAAGTCGTTCCACCTCTTCCTGATGTCATCCCTTGTTCTTGGGTGCTGTCCCACGACGTTGACCCTGTCCACGACTCTCCATCATAGCTCCATCTTCCTAGCAACGGACTTCTACTGCACCTGTGATCCGAATAGCTATGGCTCTACCCAGATGGTTTCCTCCACCATGACCCTTAGCTCCTCCTCTGAGAACCTGGGGTGTCTTTGTAGTGCCATGGGTGTAGCGTGAGTGGTAGGTGTGAGGGTGTGTGGGGTGATGTGTTGTGATGTGTGCTGTGAGGTGCGTGGATGGTGTATGGGTGATGGTGTTATGTGGCTCAGATTCAGTGGGTGTTCCTGGCTTGTCTCTCCCTCAGTTGGCAATATTTGTTTTCATTGTAAGGGGTTGTGGGTAGTGTGGGTGTGTGTTTTATATTGGATTGGGTGTGTGGGGGTAGTCTGTGTATGTGTGTCAGATGTGTGTAGTTTGAATTGTCCAATGTGGTGTTGTTTTGTTAGTGTGTGTGTATTTTGAGTGCGGCGGTGTGTACCGCCAATGGTTTACCGCGGTTGAATGACCGCCACGGTGATTCGTGGGTCATGATGCTGTGGGCGTATTCCTGTTGCCATAACGGTGTGGGTTTTGATACCACCCGTTTATCACTGACCTTTGGTCTGGCGGACTTGTGTGGGTGTCTGTATAGTGGCAGATTTCTCTGTGTGGGTCATAATACCCGTAGCGGTATACCGCCACAGTCACAGTATGTTGGCGGCCGTCAGCACGGTGGTAAGCGGCATTTACCGCCAATGTTGTAATGAGGGCCTTAGTCTCCTGGGTCATTAACTCTCATTAAATCTATGACCCCCAGGAGAACTTACCATATGTGTTTTTCAAAGCACTCCTAGCTGGACCTCCGCGATCTTTAACTGGAGTGAGGCACTCCCTTGTGGTTGGTTATATAGCTGCAATCTGTAGCTTGAAAAATGTTAAAAAAGACTCATAAACATGTTGATGCTAAAGTTACATTTATCTCCAGTAACTATAAGTCATATCCTAAAGTAACTATAACTCCTGTCCTCACCATGCACTGCTTATGACCTCAAACATGTTCTATGACATCTTAGATAAATTCATTGCAACATATGATATTACATCATTATTGAAAACATTGTGCATGGTGTGGTGCGGGTTACAGTTACTTTAGGGCACAACTTATATTTACTGTAGATAACAATTATTTGTTAATTTCAGTGGTGTTGTACTTTTATATAGTATATTTAACTAACTCACATTTTCACCTAACAATGAAATCCCTGTAACCTTTGGTTTCTTCAGTCCAAGTCTTTTTTTTCAAAGTACGATAATATTACCATACCTGGCTATAAAATATATATATATTCATAGTTATTAAAATAATTCGAACTATAACTGCTGAATTTCTGTGGTTTTGTGCAAGTAAATACAGAACTATAACATCCCTGTAACCTTTGGGTTTTTTAAAGTGAATTTCTATGTAATTTTTTTATGGTAAAGTAATTTTAATTACTATACTTCAATCCAACCTGCGGCCAAGCCCCTATAACCACTCAACCCCTTGCCACGCACAGCCTTTGGGTATGCGTGGTAGAGGTTGGCTGCAGGGCCTGGCCCACGGGAGCTGGCATTGCTCCCTCAAGCAGGGAGCTGCTTTAAATAGCACCTTCCTGCTTATAGGAGCAATGTTTTCATCTGTTTCACTGCACACATATTTGCGTTAAGACCTTGGGGGATCAAACTGTCCAAGTCTATTACATATTTTGATTCCAAAATACATAATCCATGTTCTCTATCACCACCTCTGATGTGACACTTCAGATTATCTATTACCACAAATTTCAACAGTTTGGCATTACTATTGTGAACCTCTGCAAAATGTCTATCGACCGGATATTGTTTGTTGTTGTTTTTAATCGCTCTCATATGTTCCAATACTCATTTCGTAGCCTTGTGGATAGTAATGCCCACATATCATTTATCACATGGGCATATTAGTCAATATATGCAGTACTCCATGTTGCATGTATATGTTTTTTTAATGTAATGATATTTTTGTCTGGTGGGAATCCAAAGTTTGGTACAGGTATTACTTTGTCTACAAGCTTTGCATTTCATACAGCAATAAAAAAACATATACCTTGAGCCGCATTACTGTTAGCATTTTGAGAACAGACTTAGGGGGTTATTCTAACTTTGGAGGAGTGTTAATCCGTCCCAAAAGTGACGGTAAAGTGACGGATATACCACCAGCCGTATTACGAGTTCCATAGGATATAATGGACTCGTAATACGGCTGGTGGTAAATCCGTCACTTTTCCGTCACTTTTGGGACAGATTAACACCTCCTCCAAAGTTAGAATAACCCCCTAAATTGTTACTCAACTTGTCACATAATGACTTATTTGTCTGAAAAGTAATATGTGGCATATTTTGCACCACTTTAACTATATGATCATCTATTTTTAGTATGCCCCAATACTTGTTGAATATTTTGCAGATCTCAGGGGCAGGACAAGAAAATATAATAATGAATCTGATTGTTTGTTCATTTTCAGGAAATGCTGGCTGTGCATCTACTAAATGTGTCCTGTCTATAGCATCCACCTTATTACTAGCTTGCTGAACCATTTTAGGACTATGGCCCTCATTATGACCTTGGCGGGCGGATGAATCCGCCCGCCAAGATTTGACCGCCGGGTGGCCGCCAATGCAGCTGCACTCCCGCCGCGGCCAATTTGAGATCCCCGCTGGGCCGGCAGGCGGAAACCTGGTTTCCGCCCGCCGGCCCAGTGTGGATCTTGGCCGCAACACAGGAGCCGGCTCGAAATGGAGCCGGCTGTGTTGTGCCCGTGCGACGGGTGCAGTTGCACCCGTCGCGCTTTTCACTGTCTGCATAGCAGACAGTGAAAAGCTGCACGGGCCCCCAGGGGCCCGCAACTCCACATACTGCATACTCAATATCAGTCTGTGATCAACAATCAAATCTACCGGTTAGTACAAGTCTTCAGTATCAGTCTTTATTCAAAAAATCATCCAATAGATTACGTAATTATCCAAGTAGGTCACAGGTCAATCATCCAATGGATTACGTAATCATCCAAATAGGTCACAGGTCAACACGTGTTTCATCCGGGGTGTACCCCATGATCACAGACTGATATTGAAAAAGGAATCTATGTAAACTTTGGATCGGATATTCTGATTGGACTGTGTTTTCTGTATTATTGAGAATTACACATATATAGATTATTCCTAAGGATTAGCCTTGGGAACATATTACTGATATTGTATCTGTTACACTTGACTATAAACTGATGTTATAGATATTCACGTGTGCCATTACCTGATGTACATGTTTTAGAGAACAATCTTGTTATCGATTAAGGTTATTGGGGGGTGAAACCTTTTGTTCTGGGCACCGTGTAGAATAGGTTTTTTTGTTGGAATATACAAATAGATGGGGACGTAGGAGCGCCAATTCACTCTCAATCTCACCACTTTTATTTTTAATTAGCATCCTTATGTACTTCACAAAAATCTAGCATAGTCAAAATGTGCAATGTCTGTATGTCATCAAAGCATAAATTGCTTAAAGTAGATGTCTTTCCCATCATCAATTAAGATCAAACTGAATGGAAAACCACTTTTTCAACTTCACTTTACGCATAAACAGAAACAAGTCTATTCTAGTCTGTGTAAAATTAATAGTGGTAATGGGACAAAAGGATAGACCTAATGATAGCAGTTTTACTTCTTCTTTAGAAAAAGAATGTTCTGAAATATTTACCACATTCATTGGGTTGATTGTTTGTCCCTTGTCTTTGTTCCCAAGGGCGAGTCTACTTTTCTTAGCTTTGTTCCTAGACTGCTTGTTCCTCAGCCTCCTCCTCATATACCCTGGCCTCTGCCATTCTGTTGATTTGGTTCCCCATATTTGTCTGTCCTTCTCTGTTTCAATAGTTGGTACTGCCTTAAAGAAATCATCCTTTGTTCAATATCTATTCACATACTTTGGGTTGTGATATCTCCAGATGGATCTGATACATTACTGTCCAATGCATCACTAGCCTCTTTCTCTTTTTCTAGTTGTGATTCCTCCTTTTCCAATGATGTTACTTTACTTGTCTTGTCATATAAAAGATCATATTTTTCATGAAAGGTCAAAATTCTTCCTGTTTGATATTCTCTCAGATCCTGTAAGAACCATCTCTGTTTCTTGGCATTGATCTCATTTTCTGTGTTCTACTTGGACATTATTTCTGAGACTTTTAAAATTAGTTTGACTATATCAACCAGCAATTTAGCCTGGTCTTTACATGCATATTTTACTAAAATGCTCATTGTAGTCATTGAACAACTTTTAGAATTGTCAGCCCATTTTCCTTCAACATTTCTGGATCCACATCTTCATATGTTGAAACTACAAATGCAAAGCTTGTAGACAAAGTAATAACTGTACCAAACTTTGGATTCCCACAAGACAAAAATATAATTACATTAAAACACATATACATGCAACACTGAGTATTGCATATATTGCCTTATATGCCCATGTGATAAATTATAAGTGGTCAGTACCATCCACAAGGCCACAAAACCAGTATTGGAACATATGAGAGCTATTAAAAACAACAGCAAGCAATATTCAGTTGCTAAACATTTTGCAGAGATCCACAAAAGTAATGTCGAACTGTTGAAATCTGTGGTAATAGATCATGTGAACTGTCATATCAGAGGTGGGGATAGAGAACATGAATTACAAAGTTTGGAATCAAAATATATAATAGACTTTGACATTTTGATCCCCCAAGGTCCTAATTCCAGTGAACAACTGGCAGTACATTTATAGTAACAAAAAATATGATGCAACTGTAGATAATGGAGGAATTGTGATCTAACCGAGATTACTGATGAAAATGGGGTTGAATTTTTACCTTTACCTTTCTATAGGGTACAAGTTATTATGAAAGAAAAAGAGACATATATTTACAATTCTGGGTTCTGCTGTTCCCTTAACATAAAAGTGTATATTTTTTGTATTAGAAATTGTTTAGGATATATTTCTTATGTCTTTTGTTTTTCTTCTTCTTTCATCTTTCTTGTTGTATTTATGTAAGGATATAGATGTCAAGTTTTAATAACATTTTATATTATCTTTGTCTTATGTCTTATTCAGGTACCATCTTCTAGGAACACAATAAGATTATATCTTGAGATATTTCAACGCATATGGGGTAGGGCCCTGAATGGACCATTGTTTGGTAGCATATAGGGAGAGGTGTTAGGCAGCACATCTGAGGTATGTAATTGGAGAGTATGTAAATAAACTCTGTAAAATAACTCTAAACAAAACTTTACAATACTTTGATGTATTTGGCCCACATGGGCAAGATGTTATAGATTAAGTCATTTACGTATAGCAATAGAATTACTATACAAATATTATTTGAGTAATGTCTATGTGATTGTTGCTGTCAAGATGAAAATTTATTGATTAAGCCACTGATGTATATGAGAGAAATATTATTTAAGTGGTGTCTGCTCCAGTGATTGGATGAAATGGTATTAGCTTCCTATCTATTTAGATATACTTTCCAACAAGGTTTCTCTAGGATGTTAGTATGTTATTAATGCTGCCAAAATGTAAATTTTACCCTGGATAGTAGGCCACTGTGACTAATCAGTGTAACTTCTGATGACGATCTCATTGTATATCTGGATTATCGGGATAATCATTGAGCGATGTAGAACTCGAGTTGGGAGCCATGTTGAGGGTATCTTTGTATTGGAGTTCATTACATTTGGAGATGTTTTCTTGCCACAAGGATATTATCTTTGTAAAAATTGTGATAATACATTCACAATTGTGAAAGAAATTTAAGAACAATTTATGTACAATGTACAGAGGATCCAGTGACAATGATCTCCATGTTTGTGTAATACATTAAAAGATGGCACCTGTCATTTTATGTATGTATCGTGATAGTCCTTTGTAAATGCCAAGTGAGGTAAATTTTCAAATGTTTGTAAAATCATTGACCACTAACCGTGATGAAGGCTCTGGCTGAAACGCACTGGATAAGCTAGTGTAATAAATCACACCTATTTCATGGACTCTAGTGTTCGTACTATTCCTCTTGTCTCATAAGATAACTTTTTCTGTGATATATATATATATACACATATATATAATTGAAAAAAACAAAAGTTACAGGGATGTTATAGTTAGGGAGTTAGGAAATAGAATTTAAAAACCCATAGAAGTTCGCTTGAAAAACCAACTGTTACAGTGGCGTTATAGTTAGGTTCTGAATTTACTCACACAAAAACCATAGAAAATCAGCAATTATAGTTAGAGGTATTTCAAGTAGCTATAACTCACGCCCTACAGTAACTATAACTCGCTCCTCCACCGTGCGCAATTTTTTCTTTAATAATTTGACTGCTGATGTATCATTTATACTTTTAATGACGTTATAGCAGTTGTCATGAGTGCTGTGATATCTGGGGTAAATAGCAGTGCATAGCGAGGTAAACTAGTAAAGCTTAAAACATTTAGGCCCTCATTATGAATATGGCCGTCCAGACCCCCATACCTGCGGCGGCGGAAATTACTGCCACGGGCATGGCAGTCTGGCCCCCCATATTATGAACAGAGGGGGGGACCGCCACAGGTGGCCCTCCACCACCACCAGGCTACAGTCACCAGGCAGCCTGATGATGGCAGAGTTCTGTATCCGACAAGGCAGCGCTGCAAGCAGCACTGCACTCCGGATAAAGAACCTGTGTTCCGCCTGCCATTCCCTGGTGGTTTCACCCACCAGGGAAAGGCTGGATGAAGGGGTGCTCTGGGGCCCCCGTTCACAGCCCCATCACGCGGGTCACTGCACCATTTACAGGGAGTGATATGCGTAACGGGTGCTACTGCACCCACGCACTGAAGCATTGACGACGGCTCCATGTGGAGCCGTCGGCAATGTCCGGGCCCAGCATTTTGCTGGGCCGGCTGGCGGAAACACTGTTTCTGCCTGCCGGCCCAGCGGAATGTTGGGAACATGGCCGGCATGGTTGTCAACGGGCTGGTGGTCTGTGTTCAGACCCCCAGCATGAACCCGGCAGGGATTCCCGCTGTGTTCATAATGAGGCCCTTAATTGAGAAAGGAACAAAATGAGGGGGTTCATTTTGTCATGGAAATTATGGTTAGTGCTGTGGAAAGAACCATTTCCGGGTTCCGTGCGTCTAAAATCCCTGTAAATACGCTGCGACCACACTCCGTGACTGTCAATAGGAGCGCGGCCCCGGGTAGGTGCCTGGTTTATCCTAGGACGTGGAATTTGTGAGTACACAACTGTCTGCACTATTTTTATCATGTTTTATGGGCCAAATTACATATTGTTTGATACAGCACTTGACTTGGATACTTCTTTGTATTCATATCGACTAGGCTATGCGGCCGGCATTCTTTCTTGATCCCCGGTCACGCTGTTTACCCAGTTTTGATTCCTTTGGTTTTTAGACTATGTACATTACCTCTTGATATGGTTATTCTCTTACAGTCCCAGCCTTAATTCTACACGAAAGTTGGACGGCTTTTCTGGACCTCAATAATAGCTGTGACATTTTTATTTTTCAGTATACAATGTTTGTTCTGGTTTTAATGTTCAACCAGAAGACATGATTTTTCTGTTTTCTTTGTATTGTTACGTTCAGCACTACACTCTTGGTTTTGTGGCCTGCGTACTCCTATGAAGGCCGTACTTAAGGATGCGATGGTAAGCCAATTGATTCCTTGTTTTCCTCATCTGGAACCAGTCACGAACACTGTAGCTTTCTTAGTGTTTGTCACTTTGGTATTCACCTTGTTGTGCACAATGTTTTCATAAAATATGTATATCTGTGCTTATACTTCACAGGGGGACTTGCTGACTAGACTGACCATGACGTGCAGCCGATATAAGTAAGTGACCGACCAGTACTTACTGTAGTAAATCCTAATTGGACTTTAGAATTATTATCAGGAGAAGTGTTATTTGTGGCCCTGAAGAAGCGTCACTGGATCCTACGTGACCATCTAGACGTGAAACATGTTGACCTAGCATCATAGGATTGGGGGCATTACCTACTTTCCCTTATCGGAGTGCAGTTGAGCATTATCTCCATAAGCACTCCCCCATTTCATTTTTTTATCTTGGCCTTAACCTACTTCTGAATTATTAAATATGTTGGTTATGGTTTTGAGCCAACTGTATTTTTCTTCTTCTTTCCTCTCCTGCATACACCTATAGTTTGTGTTCATCATAGGTTTCACCAACATTGGTATAAAATCTCTGGCTAAGAACCACCACCTTTACAAGGGGTGGCCCGTCAGACATTGCAGCGCTGGTCTGACGAGGAGCTTGCCCAGTGATGAAGCTTGACATCCTATTGGGTGTGTGAGGGCTCTCCACCCCTGGTTATCAGTTGTCCTGTGCCCTTTTAGCACTTTGCCTTTGGAACAGTATACTTTATTATTGTCATAAGTTATATTTGAGAGAATGTACACTGGACCAGTAATCTCTCTGTTCCCTCCTCTATTATAGAAAGAAAAATTAGGACATGTTTTAAGTGATTTCTTAAATATGTTCTTCTTCTTGCCCATTGAAACATTCTGGCCCGCATCAGGAGTTTGGCGGGCAGAAAAGGCCGCCTGCCAAACTTCTGCAGGACAGGAGACTGTGTTTGCTGACGGCAATGCTGTTGTGCATCCGGTGAACCAGCACCCGTCGCAGAAATAACTGCCTGCTGTCGAGGGGGCTGGCCAGGTTGACCCCCGCACTGCCCATGACAAGTGCATGGGCAGTGCATGGGCCCAACGCACTTTGTCTCTGCCAGCATTTACATGGAGGTGAAATCGGCATGTTAACACCTGCAGAGAAAGGGGTCGTAATACCCAGAGCAGCGCTGCTATGGCAGATTGGCCCTGGTGGGTGAAATGTGGTGGGGCTGGCACTTTCACCACTTTCACCACGGTCGTAATGTCGCAGTTTGACCACGACTGTGACCCTGGTGGTCTGGTGACCACCAGCGTCATAATGAGGCCCTCTGACATGCAGAATGACACACGGAATTTCAACACCAGCAGCAGATGTTGCTTGGGTGTGATGGTTCATGTGATATTTAATGGTGCTTGTAGCAATACCTCATATGTGAACAAGGCTTAGTGCCACTTAGTGCTGAAACGCGTCGCAGGGTCTGGACGTTTTGGAGTAAACTTTACTGAAGGATTCTTGAGTGCGCATGTTTGTCTGTTTGAAGGCGTCTATTTACAATTTTGATTTGGGAGCTATGCCGGTTCGCATGGACCACTCCCGGTAAAGCAGCTTGGTTATGCGCCAGTTGTTTGTCCACGCAATTATGCGCCAGGGGAGGGTCAAAATGTGCAGTAGGGTTGAGTAAATTATTTGGCAAGAAAAGGCAAGTTATGCAGCATAATGTGGTAGTATTATTTTGTCATTTTCACACTTTTTAACACTGCCTGGTACACCTTTTGCACCAATTTAACACAGAAATATAGAAATACGCAACAGAAAGGTGACCAGTCAACCTTTGCAAAGGGCCTTTCACTGTGTGACAACACAAGCCACTGCGTTTTTAATAACGTTTGAATACATTATGAAACATTTGAGCTAGAAACATTTTTTTGGGTTAAAATCTGCAGATTATGCAGCAGATGATGGATTATGTGGTAAATCCAATAAATCTACAACTATGTGAAAAATGCAGCAGCTGTGCAATCACATAATTCCAGTGGCCCTGAACAATACTGACAGTTAGCTAACAAAAGAAAGAGTATAAAATAATTTAGCATATGATTTAAATTACTTTGAAGGAAAAACAGTTGCAAAGTCTCATGAAAGCCTGTGGAAAATGTGCTCATCCTTAAAATGTATTGGCACTTTGGGGATCATTCTAAGTTTGGCGGGCGGCAGTTGCCGCCCGCCAAACGGGAACCTCCAATTGGCCGCTCCGCGGTCAGAAGACCGCTGGGGCCATTCAGACTTTCCCGCTGGGCCGGCGGGCGCCCGCCAAGGGAGCGCCCGCCGGCCCAGCGGGAAAGGGCCTGCAACACTGAAGCCGGCTCCGAATGGAGCCGGCGGTGTTGCAGGTGTGCGACGGGTGCAGTAGCACCCGTTGCGCTTTTCACTGTCTGCTATGCAGACAGTGAAAAGCTTAATGGGGCCCTGTTAGGGGGCCCCTGCACTGCCCATGCCAGTGGCATGGGTAGTGCAGGAGCCCCCAGGGGCCCCAGGACACCCGTTCCCGCCATCCTGTTCCTGGCGGTGAAAACCGCCAGAAACAGGCTGGCGGGAAGGGGGTCGGAATCAAGCAGCGCCGCCATGGAGGATTGGGCCAACCGGGGTTAATCCGGCGGGAAACCGCCGGACCCGGTTTTCTGACCGCGGCTTTACCGCCGCGGTCAGAATGGCCCAGGAAGCACCGCCAGCCTGTTGGCGGTGCTTTCCGTGGTCCGCGGCCCTGGCGGTTTTTACCGCCAGGGTCGGAATGAGGCCCTTTGTGTACTGTGTTTATCATTCAAGGCACACTGAAAAGAATACTATGCTTAGAGCACTACCAATTTAGATTTATGACTCCAAATGTCATTAAGACCATGGTTATATGTTTTCATAAAAACAAGCATTGGCAAAGCTAATAGGTCTCACCTATGCAATTGTTATTGGCTTTGTCAATATGTTTTAGCCATGATGTACACCAGCAAGGCTGCTGCTCAGCACAGCTAAAAGTTAGTGGGGTAAAGGAGAGTGGCTTGGAGTAGAGTGGAGTAAAGTTGAGTAGACTGAAGTGTTATGGAGTGGGGGGGTGCGTACAGTGGTGTAGAGTAGAGTTGAGTGGCATAGAGTAGAGTATCACGAAGTGGCATGGAGTGTTCTGGAGTGTTGTGGAGGGAGTGGAGTGTTGTAGAGTGGAAGGGCATAGAGTGGAGTAGAGTTGAGTGGTTCAGAGTGGAGTAGAGTCTCATAGTAGAGTGGAGTAGTAAAGAGTGTTGTGGAGTTGTGTAGAGCAGAGTGGAGTGGTGTGGAGTGTGTTGCATAGAGTGAAGTAAAGCTGTTGTACGGTAGAGTGACGTAGAGTAGATTGCCATTGAGTGGAGGTACATAGAGTGGAGTAGAGTAGGTGAGTGAAGTGTAGTATAGTAGCGTAGAGTAGAATGGAGTGGCATAGAGTGTCATAGAGTGGAGTGGAATAGAGTGGAATGGAGTGGCATAGAATGGAGGAGTGGAGTAGAGTGGAGTAGTGTGTCATAGAATAGAGTGTTGTAAAGTGGCATGGAGTGGCATGGGGGAGTTGATAAGAACATGATAGAGTGGAGAAGTGTAAAGTGTCAGAGAGTGGCGTAGAGTGTTGTAGAGTGGAGAGGCATAGAGTGGAGTAGAATGGTGTAGAGTTTAATGGAGTAGAGCATCATAGAGTGAAGTATTGTAGCATGCAGTGTCATAGAGTGGAGTGTCATGGAGTGGAGTATATTGGCCTAGAGTGAAGTGGTGCTATGTACAGTAGTGCAAAATACAGTGGCGTTGAGTGCATTGGTTTGGAGTACAGTGGTGTAGAGTGCATTGGGGTAGAGTGCAGGTATGTAGATTAGAGTGGCATAGAGTGCAATGGCATAGAGTAGAATGGTGCAGAATAGATTAAAGTGGCATAGAGTGCAGTGGCGTAGAGTAGATTGTTTCAGAGTAGAATGAGGTGGCAAAGAGCGGAGTGGTGCAGGTTAAAGTGCAGAGGTGTAGAGTACAGTGGTGTAGAGTGCAGTAGTGTAGAGTGCAGTAGTGTAGAGTGCAGTGGCTTTGAGTGCAGTGGCGCAGAACAGGTTAGAGTGGCGTGGAGTGATGCAGAATGTAGTTGCATAGAGTGCATTGGTGTTGAGTTCAGTAGTGTGGGGTAGAGTGCAGAGGCAGACAGTGCAGTTGCAGTGAGGGCAGTGGTATAAAGTAGAGTGGTGTAGAGTACATTGGTACAGAGTAGAGTTGTGCAGAAAGCACCCAACGGGGTAGCACTCACTACTTAGCGAGTGAAACATATTCGAGTTGGGTAGACATTTTGCAGAAAACGGTGGCCTCATCTTGGATAAATACACATGGCAGGATTAATTCTGGCACAGTGCTTATTTTACAGAAATTAAACCTCAGTGTCAAACACTTTCATATACAAACAAAGCAGGTGCCCACATTGAAGCTTCACTTCTGTAAAGTACTAATCAGCCTAACTTCGTGTACATGGCCAAGGAAAGCAAGTGTGTATTCACAGTGGTGTAAAGTAGAATAAAGTGGCATACAGTGCAGTGACATAGAGCACAATGATGTAGATTGGAGCCTCATGCAGTGGCTTAGAGAACAGTGGCTTAGAGTGCAGTGGTGCCAAGTTCAGTGGCCGAGAGTGTAGTCATGCAGAGTTGAGTGTCATAGAGTGCAATGGCATAGAGTATAGTGGAGTAGAGTGGTGCTAGTGTGGTGCAGAGAGCAGTGGCATAGAGTACAGTAGTACAGAGTAGGATAGAGTGATGGGGTGTGCAGTGGCATAGAGTGCCGTGGTGTAGAATGTTGCAGAGTAGAGTATAGTGGCATAGAGTGCAGTGGTGTAGAGTGCATTGCTTTTGAGTAAAGTGGTGTTGAGTACATTGGAGTAGAGTAGAGGGATTTAGAGTAGAGTGGTCTAACGGGCAATGCCCTAGGGTAGAGTAGTAAAGAGAAGAGTAGCATGGGGTAGAGTGGTGCAGCAAAGAGTGCAGTGGCACAAGGTGGCCCAGAATGGAGTAGACTGATGTAACGTGCAGTGGCATAGAGTAGATTGTTTCAAACTAGAGTGAAGTGTCGTAGAGTAGTGCAGAGTAGAGTGGTCTAGAGTGCAGTGACATATAGCAGATGGTTTCAGTGAAGTGCCACAAAGTGGAGTGGTGCAGGATAGAGTGGAGGGGTGCAGGGTAGAGTGCAGTGGCACAGAGTAGTGGTGTAGAGTATTTTGGTGTAGAGTGCAGTTGCATACAATGCAATGTTGAAGAATAGGGTACCATAAAGTGGAGTGGTGTGGAGCAGAGTGGAGTGGCCTAGACTGGAGTGGTGTAGAGTGCAGTGTCGAAGAGTGCAGTGGTGCATACCAGAGTGGGGTAGCCTGCAATGGCATAGAGTTCAGTGGTGCAGAGTAGAGAGGAGCAGAGTGAAGTGATGTAGAGTGCGGTGTCACAGAATGCAGTTGTGCATACAGTTGAGTGTAGTGCTATAGAGTGTAGTGGCATAGAGTGCATGGATGTAGAGTAAAATAGCGTAAAGTGCAGTACAGTGGCATACAGTAGAGTGGTGCAGAGTAGACTGCAGTGGCATGGAATGCAGGGTAGAGTGGTGCAGAGTAGAGTGACAGAGTGCATTGGCGTAGGTTGCAGTGGCGTAGAGAGGTGCAGAGTAAAGCAAAGAAGAGTAAAATGGTGTAGAGGACAGTGGTATAGAGTGCAGTGGCATAGAGTATTGCAGAATGGAGTATAGTGGTATACAGGACAGTGGTATAGAGTAGATTGTCGTAAAGTGTAATAGTTTTGAGTAAAGTGGTGTAAAATGCATTGGCGTTAAGTCCAGTGGTGTAGAGTTCAGCAGCTTGGAGTAGTGGCATGGAGTGGGGCTGGGTAGATTACAGTGCAAAAACAAACAAGGGGAAGCCTATTTACCCCTCCAGAGCCTAGGCTAGCATAAGGCACAAAACAGAGCACAGGGGCTCTAGAGGAACCAATCTCAATCCTTCGTCATCAACAACAACAACACCCTAATTGTTATTGGCGATATTGTTATATTTTATCATGTATTATTATAAAAGTAGGAGATATCAAGTTACAAATCTTTAAATATAATATATAATGAAATGTAACAAAATAGCCAATAACAACAAGAGATAGAGTAGATTGGTGCACAGCAGATTGCAGTGGTATAGAATGTGGTGATGCAGAGAAGAGTGGCATAGAGTTCAGTGGGAGAAAGTACAGTGTTACATAGTGGAGTGGTGTAGAGTGAAGTGGCATAGAGTGGAGTAGTGCAGAGAACAGTGGAGTTTTGCAGAGTACAGTCGAGTGGTGCAGAGAACAGCGGAGACATGCAGGTTAGTGTGCAATGGCAAATAGTGGAGTGGCGTAGAGTGTAGTGGCATAGAGTATAGTGGTGTAGAATACATTGGCATAGAGGCCCTCATTATGACATTGGCGGTAAAAGCCGCTTACCGCCATGCAGAAGACTGCCAACACACCGCCGCAGCCGCGGAATTCCGCCACAGCTATTATGACCCACAGATCGGAATCCTCCAAAATCTAGACACCCACACAAGTCCGCCACACCAAAGGACAGTGCTAAACTGGCGAAAACAAAACCTCCACCGTCACGCCAACAGAAATACGCCCACACTATTACGACTCACAAATCCATGCAGTGGTCTTTCAACCGCGGTATTCCATTGGCGGTACACACCGCCGCGCTCAAAATACACACATATTTACAAAACACAAACAAATTGGACAATTCCAAATACACACACCTGATACACATACACACACCACTCCCACACACCCAATACAATATAAAACACACACCTACATCACCCACAAACCCTTACGACAACAATTCAAGAACAAAAGCCAGAGAGAGACAGCACCTGCAAGAACACTAGCATCCACAGGCACACAACACCATCACCCACATAACTTCCACGCACCTCACACAACACCCCACTACATATCAGCACACTTATCACCCCACACACCACCCCACACATCACCTACACCACCCCATGGCACGGCAAAGACACCCCAGGTACTCGGAGGAGGAGCTCAGGGTCATGGTGGAGGAAATCGTCCTGGTAGAGCCACAGCTATTCAGATCACAGGTGCAGCACATCTCAAGAGCAAGGTAGATGGAGCTATGGCGAAGAATAGTGGACAGGGTCGACGCAGTGGGACAGCACCCAAGAAATCGGGAGGACATCAGGAAGAGGTGGAACAACCTACGGGGGAAGGTGCGTTCCGTGGTCTCCAGACACCACCAGGTGGCTCAGCGGACTGGCGGCAGACCCCCACCTCCTCCCCCACAACTAACAACATGGGAGGAGCAGGTCTTGGCGATTCTGCATCCTGAGGGCCTCGCAGGAGTAGGTGGAGGAATGGACTCTGGTAAGACAAATCTTAACTATTACATCGCCCACCCTACCTGCATGCCAGCACATAACCCACCCTCACCCCCACCCCCAGTACTCCAACTCCTTACAAATGTCCCAACATCACAAACCACACATCCCAACCCCAAGCCCTGCATGCAACAACAAAGCATGGACACCCATCACTAAAGCATGCTGTTAGACTTTTGCTTATGCAGGGTCATCCCCAGTCTTTTTTGCCTCCTGCCTCCTATTTTTTTCGGACCTGTTGCTGTTGGCTTTTCAACTCTGAGCACTTTTACCACTGCTAACCAGTGCTAAAGTGCATATGCTCTCCTGTTTAAATTGTATGTAAGTGGTTTATCCATGATTGGCATATTTGACTTACTAGTAAGTCCCTAGTAAGGTGCACTAGAGGTGCCAGGGCCTGTAAATCAAATGCTACTAGTGGGCCTGCAGCACTGGTTGTGCCACCCACATAAGTAGCTCTGTAATCATGTCTCAGACCTGCCACTGCAGTGTCTGTATGTGTATTTTTACCCTGTAAATTCGACTTGGCAAGTGTACACACTTGCCAGGCCAAAACCTTCCCTTTCCTTACATGTAAGGCACCCCTAAGGTATGCCCCAGGTAGCCCCAAGGGCAGGGTGCAGTGTATGGATAAGGTAGGACATATAGTAATGTGGTTTATATGTCCTGACAGTGAAATACTGCCAATTTCGTTTTCACTGTTGCAAGGTCTGTCTCTCTCTCATAGGATAATATGGGGGCTACCTTTAAATATGATTAAAGTGTAGATTCCCCTAGAGAATAGATGGACAGGTGGAGTTTGGGATCCCTGAACTCACAATTTAAAAATGCATCTTTTAGTAAAGTTGATTTTGAGATTGTGCGTTTGAAAATGCCACTTTTAGAAAGTGAGCATTTTCTTGCTTAAACCATTCTGTGACTCTGCCTTGTTTGTGGATTCCCTGTCTGGGTCAGTTTGACAGTTGGGTTGTTTTTCACCTCACACCAGACAGTGACACAAAGGGAGCTGGGGTGTGATCTGCATTTCCTGATTAGCCATCTCTGCTAGGAGGGAGGGGTGGAGTGGTCACTCTCATCTGAAAGGACTGTGCCTGCCTCTGACAATGCTGTCTCCAGCCCCCTGGTGTGTGTCTGAGGCCTTGCCTGGGCAAGGCAGGATTTCACAAGAAGGTGTGAGTCCCCTTTGAAGAAAGGTGACTTCAAAGACTAAAATGGGTATAAGAAGGGCACCCAAACTTACAAACTTTAGAAACACTTCTGGAATCAAGGGGAACCTCTGCCTGGAGAAGAGCTGATCGCTGAGGAACAAGTGCTGCCCTGCCTGTGACTGTGCTTTGTGGAGCTTTCCTGCAGTGCTGCTTCTGCCAGAGTAAGAGGGCAAAGACTGGACTTTGTGTGCCTTCCATCTTGAAGAAGAAATCTCCAAGGGCTTGATGTAGAGCTTGCCTCCTGTTATTGAAGTCTCAGGGATAGCAAAGACTTCTTCCTGCCAGCACCTGGAGTCTCTGGAGAGACCCCTACTCTGCTCTGTGGTGCCCTTCCAGTTCCTGGGACCCTGAAAGGAGAGGCTGGCAGCCTAAGGACAAAAATACACGCACCGAGCGCCGTGCGGAGAAAAGATCGACGCGAATCCGATCGCGGCTGAGAAAACGACGCGACGCCGGTTCCGCAGCTGAGAAACGACGCCGCAGGAAACGCGACCGAGAAACCGACGCCCGGAGCAGGAGAAACGACGCGCAGCATCGCTGACGGAGGCTGAGAGATCGCACCCTGCGCCGCGGGACTTTCGGATCGTCGTGTGGCTGGCTTTTTCAACGCGCACCGCCGTGCCGAGTTGTTTTCGACGCACACAGCCGTGCAGGGTTACTTTCGACGCACACCGCCCGTGCGGGGTTATTTTTGACGCAAACCAGGTACATTTACACGCTAGCAGCGCTAGTGTGGTGTTACAACTACCTAAAGACTCTTTTTATTTTAAACCTTTAAAAAATCATAACTTGACTTGTGTATGTTGGATTTTTGTCGTTTTGGTCTTGTTTTGTCTAGATAAATATTTCCTATTTTTCTAAACTGGTGTTGTGTCATTTTGTAGTGTTTTCATTAAGTTACTGTGTGTGTTGGTACAAATACTTTACGCCCAGCACTCTGAGGTTAAGCCTACTGCTCTGCCAAGCTACCAAGGGGGTAAGCAGGGGTTAGCTGAGGGTGATTCTCTTTTATCCTAACTAGAGTGAGGGTCCTTGCTTGAACAGGGGGTAACCTGACTGTCAACCAAAGACCCCATTTCTAACATTGGTGACCAGCGGTCGGGATTGGACTTGTATTTGTACTTGACATACAGTAATTAAGTGTACACTACTGTTTTGAGTTCAGACCACTACGTGACCACATACTACTTGTCTTGTGATTCTGCTTTTTGTTCTCTGATGTCCTCCTGGAAGTATTGCTAATATTTTTGGACTTTGTTTTTTGGTTGTGAAGCCTTTGCAGAATGGAAGTCAATTTCTGGCACCTATTTATGTATAAAAAGTGGCAGCTTAAAGCATTCTGCATGGAAAGGGGACTGGCTGTGAACAAGAAATCCAGAAGGGAGGATCTTGAGTCAGCCCTGTTTCAGTATGAATTGAAACGTTGTCAGGCAACACCACCAAATGACTCTGAGGAGGAGGACTACTCCGAAGAGGAGGGCAGTGGCCCTGAGGAGGGAACAGAAAGAGATGATTGGCTCCTAGCTCGAATCCGGAGTCTGGAAGAGCTAGATGCAGAGCTTGAGAGGGCTGAGGAGCAGAGAGCCTTAGTCCTGGAAAAAGAAAGGATTGCAGCTCAAGAGCTGAGCTGTGAAGAGCTGAAGCTGGAGGCCATGAGGGCTGAATCCAGTTCAGATGGTGGCAGCAAAAATCTTGTATCCAGTGATGCTGCAGAAGTGCACATGCCCAGAGAGGTGGTGCCCTACTTGAAGGAGGGAGTTAACACACGCCAGGAGGTTCAGGGGTATGAGGTAGCTCCAGTGATGCACAGGGTCCCTGAGGTGGATTGGGGAACTGGCATGGGGAGTCATATTCCTACTGGTGGGAGGGACACTCTACTGACTCTAGGTGAGAGTGACAGGGAGAGGGGTTCCCCCCAAGTAGAAGTCCTGGTTATGGAGTGTGAAGACATCCCAGAAGAGTGTGGGTTGAGTGTCAGGGACAGTCAGGTACTGTCTCACCAGTCTCAGGAGGGTGATGTGGGGTGCTTTGTCAAAGCAGAGTCACTGGATGGTTGGGTGAAGGGTACTTTGGTTAATTCATGTGAGGGGCTGAGTGATGTAATTGCTGGAGAGCATATGTCTAGTCCTTATTTTCCAGAGCTATGCCAACACCAGGTGGAGTGTGAGTTCTCTGACCCCAGGGAGCTTACAATGGAGGCAGACTTCTGGGTGAGTACCAGAGAGTCTGAAGAGGCATTTGGGGGTGCTCCTGAGAGGAGTGGTCTAGGTAGTTCCCAACCAGGTGAGGTAGGGAAGGATTGTAGTGTCCCAGGTAGGTCCCAGTGTAGTGGGATGGGTGAGGGACCCCATGTCCAGTCTCAGAGGAGAGGGAATGGGGATGGGTTGAGGCCCAAGGTGCCCGAGATCCGGTCCCAGGTCCTGGAGGGTTCCCTGCGGGAACACCAGGAAGGGAGCCTAGCCTGTACCATAGGGCCATCTGTTGAGGGAGACCCCACAGTGTCAGGAGAACTTGGGGTGGCGGCTGTAGCCAGCGTCCCACCAGTTCTGGTGTCTGGCAGTACCACTCCTAGTGAGGGGGTGCAGAAGTCCAGACAGAGGGTTGAGAGGGGGTTGCGGACCCCAGTGGAGAACCTGGAGGGTCAGGGGTCAGCTCTGAGAGCAGAGCCCCCCATGAATGACCTTGGTGAGACCATTTCTGGGTTGGGGGGAATCCAGACTCTGTCAGATGGGCAGAGGTCAGGAGACCTGCGCCAGCCAGACTCTTGTGTGGCCCTTCGGGACAGTGTGTCCCTTGAGGGGGGTAAGTGTGCCCCCCTGGAAGTCCTGGTGTGCCAGGCAATGGTTCAACCGCAGGGTGGTGACTCTGGGTTGAATGATCAGGTTCAGGGGGTAAACTCTGACCTGATGGGGGGTAAGTGTGCTTCCAAGGAAGTCCTGGTGTGCCAGGCAGGGGTTCAACCGCAGGGTGGTGACCCTGGGTTGGATGACCAGGTTCAGAGGGTAAACTCTGACCTGGTAGGGGGTAGGTATGCCCCCCAGGAAGTCCTGGTTTGCCAGGCAGTGATCCAGTCTGTGGGTACAGACCCTGGATTGGGAGGCCAGGTTAAGGGTGTCCCCCCTGACCTGGAGGAAGGGGCTACTGCTAACAGTGCCCCTACCATGTTGTCTTCTGGGGGGGCCACTCCTAGTTGGGTGGTTCAGGACCCCAGAAGAGAGGGCAGGGGGAGGGAAGCCTCACCCCTGGCCCTGGTCCAACCTGAAGGTACAGACCCCAGGTTGGAGGATCAGTTGCAGGTTAAGATCCCTGCACTGATGGAAGAATTGTGCAGGACTGCTTCTACAAGCACCCTGACAGTTTTTGACTCTGGGGGTGCCGCTTCTGCAGGAAGGGTACAGAGCCCCAGAGGAGAGGACCAGGGTCAGGTTAACATCCCTGACCTGGTGGAAGAGAGAGTGGTCAAAGGGTGCCAGGCACCTGGGGCTACCACCCCCCACTCTCCACAGTCACAGTGGTTAGAGAGGCCTGAGGTCGGGCTTTCATCCCTGACAGTTGTCTGGGGCCACTGTGGCTTGCTGTCCTGGTGGACAGAGTTGCCCCTGGGGGGGGGAGGACGAGAGTCACACCCCGGGGGTGGAGTGGGCAACACCACTGTGTTGGCCCTGGTGGTACTATCTGCCCATTGCAATACATCTGTGAGCAAAGTAAAGTTAGGTGTTGCACAGATGGTGTCTGTAGATGTGGAGAAGGGTTCCCCATGGGTTAGCTTAGTGGGCCCTGAGAGTATGGACAGAGGGATCCAACTGGAGTCAGGAAGGCGTAGAACTGGAACATGCCCCTGCTGTTGTGGGCCTGGGTCCCTGTTCTATCGCCCCAATCAGGGAAGTACATCAAGGTATTGATTGTTCTCCCCTGGCTTTAGGCTGGTAGGGGGTCGTGTTAGACTTTTGCTTATGCAGGGTCATCCCCAGTCTTTTTTGCCTCCTGCCTCCTATTTTTTTCGGACCTGTTGCTGTTGGCTTTTCAACTCTGAGCACTTTTACCACTGCTAACCAGTGCTAAAGTGCATATGCTCTCCTGTTTAAATTGTATGTAAGTGGTTTATCCATGATTGGCATATTTGACTTACTAGTAAGTCCCTAGTAAGGTGCACTAGAGGTGCCAGGGCCTGTAAATCAAATGCTACTAGTGGGCCTGCAGCACTGGTTGTGCCACCCACATAAGTAGCTCTGTAATCATGTCTCAGACCTGCCACTGCAGTGTCTGTATGTGTATTTTTACCCTGTAAATTCAACTTGGCTAGTGTACCCACTTGCCAGGCCTAAACCTTCCCTTTCCTTACATGTAAGGCACCCCTAAGGTATGCCCTAGGTAGCCCCAAGGGCAGGGTGCAGTGTATGGATAAGGTAGGACATATAGTAATGTGGTTTATATGTCCTGACAGTGAAATACTGCCAATTTCGTTTTCACTGTTGCAAGGTCTGTCTCTCTCTCATAGGATAATATGGGGGCTACCTTTAAATATGATTAAAGTGTAGATTCCCCTAGAGAATAGATGGACAGGTGGAGTTTGGGATCCCTGAACTCACAATTTAAAAATGCATCTTTTAGTAAAGTTGATTTTGAGATTGTGCGTTTGAAAATGCCACTTTTAGAAAGTGAGCATTTTCTTGCTTAAACCATTCTGTGACTCTGCCTTGTTTGTGGATTCCCTGTCTGGGTCAGTTTGACAGTTGGGTTGTTTTTCACCTCACACCAGACAGTGACACAAAGGGAGCTGGGGTGTGATCTGCATTTCCTGATTAGCCATCTCTGCTAGGAGGGAGGGGTGGAGTGGTCACTCTCATCTGAAAGGACTGTGCCTGCCTCTGACAATGCTGTCTCCAGCCCCCTGGTGTGTGTCTGAGGCCTTGCCTGGGCAAGGCAGGATTTCACAAGAAGGTGTGAGTCCCCTTTGAAGAAAGGTGACTTCAAAGACTAAAATGGGTATAAGAAGGGCACCCAAACTTACAAACTTTAGAAACACTTCTGGAATCAAGGGGAACCTCTGCCTGGAGAAGAGCTGATCGCTGAGGAACAAGTGCTGCCCTGCCTGTGACTGTGCTTTGTGGAGCTTTCCTGCAGTGCTGCTTCTGCCAGAGTAAGAGGGCAAAGACTGGACTTTGTGTGCCTTCCATCTTGAAGAAGAAATCTCCAAGGGCTTGATGTAGAGCTTGCCTCCTGTTATTGAAGTCTCAGGGATAGCAAAGACTTCTTCCTGCCAGCACCTGGAGTCTCTGGAGAGACCCCTACTCTGCTCTGTGGTGCCCTTCCAGTTCCTGGGACCCTGAAAGGAGAGGCTGGCAGCCTAAGGACAAAAATACACGCACCGAGCGCCGTGCGGAGAAAAGATCGACGCGAATCCGATCGCGGCTGAGAAAACGACGCGACGCCGGTTCCGCAGCTGAGAAACGACGCCGCAGGAAACGCGACCGAGAAACCGACGCCCGGAGCAGGAGAAACGACGCGCAGCATCGCTGACGGAGGCTGAGAGATCGCACCCTGCGCCGCGGGACTTTCGGATCGTCGTGTGGCTGGCTTTTTCAACGCGCACCGCCGTGCCGAGTTGTTTTCGACGCACACAGCCGTGCAGGGTTACTTTCGACGCACACCGCCCGTGCGGGGTTATTTTTGACGCAAACCAGGTACATTTACACGCTAGCAGCGCTAGTGTGGTGTTACAACTACCTAAAGACTCTTTTTATTTTAAACCTTTAAAAAATCATAACTTGACTTGTGTATGTTGGATTTTTGTCGTTTTGGTCTTGTTTTGTCTAGATAAATATTTCCTATTTTTCTAAACTGGTGTTGTGTCATTTTGTAGTGTTTTCATTAAGTTACTGTGTGTGTTGGTACAAATACTTTACGCCCAGCACTCTGAGGTTAAGCCTACTGCTCTGCCAAGCTACCAAGGGGGTAAGCAGGGGTTAGCTGAGGGTGATTCTCTTTTATCCTAACTAGAGTGAGGGTCCTTGCTTGAACAGGGGGTAACCTGACTGTCAACCAAAGACCCCATTTCTAACACATGCCCACTGCACATACCCATACACCCCCCTAAACCATCATCACACGAGGTCCCACACAGGAATGCAAGCACTGGGGTACACGGTCACCCACCCATTGCACACCATGACACACACAGATGTAATAAACATCCTTTTATACCCCTGCAGGACCCCTACCCAACGTTACTGGACAGGAGGGTCCACACCACCAACAGAAGAGGCCCACAGTGATGACAGCAGCTCTGTCCAACTGGATCTAGATGACCAGCCCGGCCCATCGGGGACCTCGGGACAGTCGGTTCCCCTCACACAGTCACAGGCCACTACAGAGCTTCCCCCCTCTGGAAACACCAGCACAGCACCCACCCAGCGGGCCCATACCTCCATCCCCAGGACACGTCAATCAGCTGTGTGTCCACCACTACAGGGAACCCAGGCTAACCCACCACCCCAACAACAACAGGGACCTTGGGGCAGTGGCAGTGGGCACACGGTCCAGGGGACGGAGGCCCAGGGACACAGGGGAACTGGGAGGGCTGCTGTGCCACAGTGGGCGGACAGGCCAAGGGAACCCACTCTCCACGAGGCCCTCTCCTCCATCATGGGAGCCTACCACCACTCCCAGGAGAGGATGGCAACGGTACTGGCCAAGTTTCAGGAGACCCAGCGCCTGCAGGAGGAACAGTATATTGGGTTCAGGGAGGAACTCAGAACCATCAATTCCACCCTGGGCACCATCGTAGAGGTGCTGAAGGGAGTACTCAACACCAGGAGTGACACTGTGGCACTACAAGGGGCCCTTGACACTAGCCTGGACGATGAACTGCCCACCACCTCCGCCGGCGCTAGTGGACAGGACGCCCCGCCACAGGACCACCACACCAGCACCCCACCCCCTGCAGAGGGAGAACCTCCCCGCAAACAGTCCCTGAGATCCAGGAACAAGACAGAGAACAATGCTAAGACCCCCGCCAAGAAATGAGACCACCCTGATTGTCATCCTACTGTCCCACTTTGTCTCCCTGTCCACACTTAAACTGCCCCAGCTCCACTTCCTATGCCCATATGGGCAATGCACCTGTGAGACTAATAGACTGGACTCTGCCATGGACATTCCTCCACCATCACCCCTGACCATTTTACTACCCCATCCAATATTGAGCACTTAAATAAACACCCTTAAAGTACAAAACAATCTGGAGTCTGTCTGTGATTTCGGAATACTGTATTAGCAATAACTGGGTCAAAAAGCTTTTTTCATTGGTAATGTCAACATACCTATGTCACACAGCTCTAGTCCATGAGGAATCAAAGCAGATATCACACAGTGGGACCCACATCTGTGAAATCGTAAGGGAAAGTGACAACTCATTGACCAAACACTGGGTGAAAACGACAGACAGTAGAGAGGCAGTAGTGTTTAAGTACATGTAGTAGGCAGGTCTGTACTCTTACCTGTATCTCACTGGAAATATTGCTGGAACACTGAGTCCCTGTTGTTCATGTCTTCTTCCCCTGCTTCCTCGTCTTCACTGTCCACAGGCTCCACAGCTGCCACAACACCTCCATCTGGACCATCCTCCTGCAGGAAAGGCACTTGTCGTCGCAAAGCCAAGTTGTGAAGTATACAGCAGGCCACGATGATCTGGCACACCGTCTTTGGTGAGTAGAATAGGGATCCACCTGTCATATGGAGGCACCGGAACCTGGCCTTCAGGAGGCCAAAGGTCTGCTCGATCACCCTCCTAGTTCGCCCATGGGCCTCATTGTAGCGTTCCTCTGCCCTTGTCCTTGGATTCCTCACTGGGGTCAGTAGCCATGACAGGCTGGGGTAACCAGAGTCACCTGCAAATGGCGAGGGACAACTGTTAGACACACACTAACCTGGAGGGATATCCCCAGACAACCATTCACACTGACTAGCTTCCAGGTGCTCACCTAATAGCCAAACACGGTGCCTCTGGAGTTGACCCGTCACATAAGGGATGCTGCTATTCCGAGGATGTAGGCATCATGCACTGAGCCAGGGAACATGGCATTCACATGGGAGATGTACTGGTCTGCCAAACATACCATCTGTACATTCATCGAATGATAACTCTTCCGGTTTCTGTACACCTGTTCACTCCTGTGGGGGGGACCAAAGCCACATGTGTCCCATCAATAGAACCTATGATGTTGGGGATATGTCCCAGGGCATAGAAATCACCTTTCACTGTAGGCAAATCCTCCACCTGGGGGTAAAGGATGTAGCTCCGCATGTGTTTCAGAAGGGCAGACAACACTCTGGACAACACGTTGGAAAATATAGGCTGGGACATCCCTGATGCTATGGCCACTGTTGTTTGAAATGACCCACTTTCAAGGAAATGGAGCACTGACAGCACCTGCACTTGAGGGGGATTCCTGTGGGATGGCGGATAGCTGACATCAGGTCTGGCTCCAACTGGGTACACAGTTCCTGGATTGTGGCACGGTCAAGCCTGTATGTGATAATCACATGTCTTTCCTCCATTGTCGACAGGTCCACCAACGGTCGGTACACCGGAGGATGCCGCCATCTCCTCACATGTCCAAGCAGACGGTGCCTATGAAGGACAACAGTGACCACAGAGTCAAACAACTCAGAGGTACGTACCCACAGCTTACACAGAACACCATTCATACTCAAAAAGTGGCCTGTACGTGTGTTGAGTCTAGGCCTAGGTATGTGTGACACAGTTGAAAATGAAGCCATGTGGGCCCCTAAATGGCGGCTGCCTGACCTCTAAAGTGGGACAATGGGATGTGAGGTAACTGCGATGGCGTTGTACACCGTCGCGGTAGGCGGTCGAAGACCGTGGTGCAATGCTGCATTGGTCAACATTGGACCCTATGGGTCCAAGGAGCCAATGACGATGTACGCCGGCGGTGACTGTACGCACCGCCGCGGACATGACCGCCATTTTCTATCTGTTCAATCACTCGATACCTGATCTTCGACAGGAGAGGACCTACACTGCAAGTGCTGCTGTGACCTCGGTCTGGAAGAGACAATGGCTCGAGTGTCTGGGGAAAGGGCCCCTGCCTTCACATCGGAGGAGTTGGAGAAACTCGTGGATGGGGTCCTCCCCCAGTACACGCTACTCTACGGTCCTCCAGACAAACAGGTAAGTACACTGGGAGCATGATGTATGGGCTATGCCTGTGTGGAGAGGGCTGGATGTAAGAAGGAAGGGGGGAGAGTGCGGCATGCATAAAACGACGGTGAATGCATGTGCCACATGGCAAGAGTAGGGATGGGGGCCAATGACTTTGACGGTGCAGTTGGTAATAACTTTCTCTTCCCCCTGTACAATTCATGTAAGTCAGCGCCCACCAGAAAAAACATATTTGGTGTGCCATCACCAAGGACGTCCGGACCCTGGGGGTTTACCACAGACGGAGCACCCACTGCCGGAAAAGATGGGAAGACATTCGCCCCTGGAGCAAGAAGACAGCGGAGGCTCAGCTGGGGATGGCCTCCCAACGTGGGAGGGGTGCCCGTCGCACCATGACCCCCCTGATGTTCATAATCCTGACGGTGGCGTACCTGGAGATGGATGGGCGCTTGAGGGCATCACAACAGACACAAGGGGGTAAGGGGGTGAGTACACTCTCATTCTGCTGACTTTGCGCGCAGTGGAGGGGTCTGGTTGGGGGAGGTGGGCTGTGGGTTTCCCTAGGCCAGGGCGAGTTCCGTAGGCAAGGTCCTTCCATAAGGCAGGCCATGTGGCTCCCCACCCCACCTCTGTAGAGTGTCAAGTACACCTAGTCATGCCCCTGTGTCATCTATGTGTGCAGATGTCATCCATAGCCTTGTAGGCCATTTCCCAGGAATTGAACAGTGGAGCCCAAGAGCGCGGCATAGTGCAGGGGGCTTCAGTGTGTGTCATGTCCGCCAACGGTAGTGGTAATGCATGCACTCAACATGTTTTTCTTCTGTCATCCCCCCCCCTTTTTGTGGTCTTCCTGTTCTTGTGTGCATTAGCATCATCAGGCGGAGGAGCAGTGGCACCGGAGCACCAGGGGGCTGCATCCCACATGGCCATGGAGGGCCACACTACAGACTCTGACTTCACTAGTGGAACGAACGGCGAGGGGAGCTCCACAGCGGGGACAGGAGCTGAGACGAGTGACACGGGCTCGTCCTCTGATGGGAGCTCCCTTGTGGTGGTGGCAACATCTGTGCCACCCCCATCTACAGGTACAGCCGCCATCCCCCCTTCCATCACCTTTGCCCCAGGCACCTCAGCCCTTGCCCTAGTCACCCCTGCTGCCCTCAGTGAGGAGGCCATTGACCTCCTCAGGTCCCTCACTGTTGGGCAGTCTACCATTTTGAATGCCATCCAGGGTGTAGAAAGGTAGTTGCAACAAACCAATGCATTCCTGGAGGGCATTCATTCTGGTCAGGCGGCCCTTCAGCGAGCTTTTCAGACTCTGGCCTCAGCACTGATGGCAGCCATTGTCCCTGTGTCTACCCTTCCCCCTCCAACTTCGTCCACCCAGACCCAATCCCCCCTGTACCTCAGCCTATCCCAAGCACACCTACAGACCAGCAAGCACACACGTCAACACGCAAGGGAAGCTCAGGCAAACATAAGCACCACACATCCCACAGGCACTCACGCAAGCATCACACACATGCAGACATAGCAACATCCACTGCCTCCACTGTGTCCCTCGCCTCCTCGTCTCCCTCCTCCCTCCCTGTATCGTCTACACTCACACCTGCATGCACTACCTCTACCGCCACTACGTCCCTCTCCAGCACACCCACCACCACACTCCGCTCACGTGCAGTCACCACCCCCACTACCATTCGCACGTCCCCTGTGTCCTCTCCCAGTGTGTCTGTGACCCCCCTCCCAAGATACACAAACGCAGGCACACACACACCCAACAGCCATCCACCTCACGACAGCCTCCAGCGCATGCACCTTCACCCAAAGTCAGCAAAAGAAACCCTCCTACAACCACCACCTCTTCCTCCACTCCCAAACCCCCTCCAGCTACCCGTCCCAGTGATTCAAAAAAACTTTTCCTGTCCAACCTTGACCTTTTTCCCACGCCTCCCCCACCCCGTCTGTCTCCTAGGTCCCAAACTAGCACCTCAGCCACAATATCTCCGGGACCAGTGGTGCCTGTAGTCACCGGAATCTGGAGTGCACCGGCCACCAGTGCAGCCAGTGTGGCACGGAGCAGCAGCACAGACAGTCCCTCACCTGTGAAGCATCAGAAGTTGGCCAGTGCCCGGCAGGAGAGGGGGAAGACTCCAACCACCAAAGCCACTCTCAAGGGTCCCGGTGGGAGTGTGGAGTCAGCTGTGACACCTTCCAAGGTGGGGAAGGGCCACAAGAAACCCGGCAAGTCTGGGAAGAGCAGCACGGCGGAGAAGACCGCCATCATCCCCGCTGCCCAGGAGGCCACCACCAGCACAAGCCCAGCTGCCCAGGAAGCACCGCCAGCACAAGTCCCGCTGCCCAGGAGGCCACCGCCAGCACAAGCCAAGCTGCCCAGGAGGCCACTGCCAGCACAAGCCCCACTGGGCCATGAAGGACCGCCAGCAAAAGCCCCGCTGGGCCATGAAGGACCGCCAGCAGCAGTCAGCAGGGCACCGCCGTCTCAAGCACCGCTGAACAGGGCACCGCCGTCTCAAGCACCGCTGAACAGGGCACCGCCGTCTCATGCACCGCTGAACAGGGCACCGTCCTCTCAAGCACCGCTGACCAGGGCACCGCCGTCTCAAGCACCACTGAACAGGGCACCACCGTCTCATGCACCGCTGAACAGGGCACCGCCGTCTCAAGCACCGCTGAACAGGGCACCGCAGTCTCAAGCACCGATGAACAGGGCACCACCGTCTCATGCACCGCTGAACAGGGCACCGCCGAACAGGGCACCGCCGTCTCAAGCACCGCTGGCCCATGAGCGGCAAGGGCACTGACGCTAGTTAGTCCGTCACGTGGTGAATTAAGCACTCAGGGCACCATGCCCCCTCCAGAACCAGTGGAGACTGTCATCCACTACCTCTGTCCTTAGCAGGATGAAGCACTCTGGGCACCATGCCCCCTCCAGAACCAGTGGAGACTGTCATCCACTACCTCTGTCCGTAGCAGGATGAAGCACTCTGGGGACAAGGCCCCCTCCAGAACCAGTAGAGAGATCCATCCACTACCTCTGTCCTTAGCAGGATGTAGCACTCTGGGCACCATGCCCCCTCCAGAACCAGTGGAGACTGTCATCCACTACCCCTGTCCTTAGCAGGATGAAGCACTCTGGGCACAAGGCCCCCTCCAGAACCAGTGGAGAGATCCATCCACTACCTCTGTCCTTAGCAGGATGAAGCACTCTGGGCGCCATGCCCCCTCCAGAACCAGTGGAGACTGTCATCCACTACCTCTGTCCTTAGAAGGATGAAGCACTCTGGGCACAAGGCCCCCTCCAGAACCAGTGGAGAGATCCATCCACTACCTCTGTCCTTAGCAGGATGAAGCACTCTGGGCGCCATGCCCCCTCCAGAACCAGTGGAGACTGTCATCCACTTGAGAGACTGTGGCTTTGCACTCCCCAGGATGGAACAGTGGGCAACCCACCCACTGTATAGACTTGAGAGACTGTGGCTTTGCACTCCCCAGGATATGGCAGTGGACAACCCACCCACTATAGAGACTTGAGAGACTGTGGCTTTGCACTCCCCAGGATATGGCAGTGGGCAACTCACCCACTGTATAGACTTGAGAGACTGTGGCTTTGCACTCCCCAGGATATGGCAGTGGGCAACCCACCCACTGTAGAGACTTGAGAGACTGTGGCTTTGCACTCCCCAGGATGTAACAGTGGGCATGTGGCCCCCTCATGGATTTGGCATCTTGCACTCAACCGGCTGAGGTGCCCCCCCTTTCCTTCCCCCTGAGGTGCCTGTTTTCTTGCTCTCTGATGCCCCTGCAGTGTTCTCTCCGTCATGGTCGGGGATTGTGTGTGGGCCTCGCCCACACCGTGTGGTCCCAGTGTTCCACGGCTTAATTGGAGCACTACCTGGACTACTATGCTTGGTGTATATTTTGTTTATGGTGCATATACATGTTTCTGCCTACTTGATTTTAATATATTACAATGGTTACACTCATTTTCTATTGTCTTTGCATTCTTCCGGGGAGTTTGGGGGGGTGTAACTGTGATGTATTAATATGCATTAGTGTGTGTGTTGTAGTGGGTGGGGGTGGGGGTGTTGCATGTTGCATGTGTGTGTCCCTGTTTTTTCCCCCGCCCCTCCCCTGTGTCGTAGGTGTACTACTCACGTGGTCTTCGCCGCCGGCGTTCGTGCTCCTGGTAGAGGAGCAGGAAAACTATTGCAGTTAGAATTTGGAGTTCCGGGTCCATGGTGTCCTCGTTCCTCATGGGGTGTGTACAGGTGAGCGTTTTTCCTTCAGAATTCCTGTTTCCGCTGTGTTTTTATCCGCAATGAATCCGCCCTGGAAAAGGTGGCGGATTTGCCTGTCATAATAGTGTGGGCGGTACTTTGTCCTCCGCCTGTCTGTTGGCGGTGACCGCCGCTCTGTTTGTTTGTACCGCCGTGGCGGTCGGAGTGTTAAAGTGGCTGTCTTTGTTGGCGGTTTCCGCCACGGTCGTAATTGCAAATTTTTTCCCGCCGGCCTGTTTGCGGTCTTACCGCCGCTTTAACACCGTCTGCCAGGGTTGTAATGACCACCAGAGTGACATAGAGTAGTGTGGTGCAGAGTAGAGTGCAGTGGTGTAGAGTGTAGTGGCACAGAGGTCAGTGTCAAAGAGTGAAGTGACAGAGAGTACAGTGGCAGAGAGTAGGGCAGAGTAGATTGTCACAGAGTGCAGTGGTATAGAGTAGAGTGGCATTGAGCGCTTTGGGATTGAGTGCAGTGGCGTAGAGAGTTGCAGAGGAGAGTGGCATAGAAAGCAGTGGCTTAGAGTGTATTAGTGCAGAGTGGTGTAGAGTACAGTGATGTAGAGTGAAATGGCATGAAGTGTTGCAGAGTAGAGTATAGTGGCATAGAGTGCAGTGGCATAGAGTGCAGTGGTTTTGAATAAAGTGGTGTAGAGTGCATTAGCATAGAGTGCTATGAAGTACAGTAGAGTGCAGTGGTGCTGAGTAGGTCGGAGTAGTGCAGAGCACAGTGGAGTAGTGCAGAGTGGTGTGGCATGGGTGGATTGGCATTGAGTGAAGTAGCATCAAGTGGGGTGGCGCCAAGTGAAGTGGTGCTACGGAGAATGTTTCAGAGTGGATTGGAGTGGTGCGCGGTACAGTACAGTAGCATGGAATAGAGTGGCATAGAGTGCAGAGTATATTAGACTGGTGTAGAATGGATTGGCATAAAGAACAATGGCATAGAGTGGATTGGGACAGAGTGGAGTGCAGTGGCATAGTATGCAGTGGGGGTATAGTAGAGTGACATAAAGTGCATTGGGTGAAGTGCATTGGCATAGAGTGGTGCAGAGTAGAGCGGCATAGAGAGCAGATGTGTAGATTACAGTGCTGCAGAGTAGAATAGAGTGGGGTAGAGTGCAGTGATGTAGAGTACAATGGAGTGCAGTGGCGTGAAGAGCTGCAGAGTAGAGTATAGTGGTTTAGAGCACTGTGGTGCAGAGTACATTGGATTAGAGTGCAGTGATGTAGAGTGCACTGGTTTTGAATGCAGTGTTGCAAAGTAGAGTGAAGTGGCACAGAGTGGAGTGCTGTACAGTGCATGGCAAAGAGTGCAGTGGTACATAAACGTAGTTTGGCACAGAGTGCATTGGCATACAGTAGAGTAGTGCAGAGTAGAGATGAGTAGAGTGACGTGGCATAGAGTTGAGTGGTGCAAAGTAGAGTGCAATGATGCAGCATGGAGTGTGGTGGCATAGTGTAGAGTAGAGTCGGGTAGAGTATGCATACTGCGGTAGCGCTCTTCCGTCACAGACAACACATTTTCAATAGAATGACCATTACATTTGCACAGACATACAGTTTTACTGATAAAAGTATACCGTGCACACATGATAATGAGTGGAAATGTCATCACCTGGTGTATTGACTTGTTTTGAACATATTACAATGTTTGTTTCTACCACACTTCAGAATTACCAGCAAATTGTGCTTCATGTGTGGTTTTCCAGTTCTGATATATTCTGAAATATTGGCACAGTTCATTTACAGACATTTAAATGTTGTTGTGTACTTCCTTGAGCAAACCCCCAGTGGCCACCATGATTGTCACATAAATCCTCTCACTTTGAAGTCAGAGAAAGAAAAATAAATACCAAGCACCCTGGAAAACATAGCCTAACATCTGGCCTCTGTCTTTTAATGCACAGCAAATGTGCCAAGATTAGAAGAAGATTTAAAGGCTAGGTTACAGAAGTCCAGTACTGGAGGAAGAATACAATTAATAGGGTTTGGGCAACAGACGGGACAAACTCAAGCTTGTAAGCAGAAACAAATAAAGCCAGGAAATAAAAAGCAAGCCAATGTGAGGAGCAACGCCAATGGTAAGCAATGGGCGGAATGCATCCCCAGAGGAGCTTTCCTAATGTCCCACACAGCTGCACCGTGTCCAGTCATCAAAACAGTGCTACCATTAGTAGTAGGAAAAATAGCACATATGAAAAGCAGCAAATAAACACAGATGTAGAATAACTGCTGTCTTTTTGTGCTTGGTGCTGTGCGCATGCACACGCTATTTTATTTGACCACTGACTGACCAATGATTGATTAATACAGTGAAAGGGCCCTCGAGAGAATTGAAATGAGAAAGTGCTGTTTTATGACACCCAAAACGGTTCTTTGTGTTTTGCCTTTTCAAACATAAATTTTCGCTCCTGAAAAATTACAGTGACACAAAAAGAAATGATGCAAAACAGCACCCCTTTACTCTGTACATACTGGTGATAAATCACACCTCTGTATTATTTTAATCAACTGCTTTATTCCAGGGAAAAGTGTTGCTCTGTGGCAAAAAAAAAAAAATCAACATTCCTAAGTTCTTCCATGTAAACAAAATTGACGGTCATTTTTATTATTTCTTGAAACACCACTAGCTCCTGGCAAGTTTATAGTGTTGGCTGATGCTTACTTGCCTAAACCCGCTTGTTTATGTGAACTAGAATTTTAATCAATCATTTCATGGACACGCATGTTCTTGTGTATGAGCACATACCAGTGATATGTATCTCCGTGGCCTACATTTCTCCCCTTTTAAGTGGTATTGCAGTTACACAGCGCCTGGTCAAAAAGGGGCTGTTCACACGACTCGAGGGGACAGTGAGAGCACTCCCAGGCCAGAAACACAGCAGCTGTGGAAGAGCAAACAGAGAGTGCTCGAGATTACCACTCGAATTCCACGTGATGTCAGAAAACCAAATACTGTCTGGTGTCTCATTGCAGGGAGCCCCAAGATCACCTGCTTCACTGCGCACTCTCCAGCCTGATGCAGTCAGGAAATGCCCTTTCCTAAACGTGAGTCTCAATCCCTATTTTGGAAGTCGGTGTTTGCGTGCAGGGTCGCAAAATAGGGACGGTACATTGGAAAAGGCCATTTTGCGGTTGCAAAAGGTGAAAATCGCATTTTGCGACTGCAAAATCACGTCATACATCGGTCCCCTAATGCCTTAAGGAGGCTACACCCCAAACATGAATAACAATGTCAATAAACGTGAAATAATAAATCACAAAAAAATGGGACACCCTGAGAACATCAATTGTGCCTTGAAATTGGACCAAAGTCCCAGAGACCTAAAATGCAGACATGAATTGCATTACATTTTTCAGACTATTAACGCCGGTCTTAATCCGAGCAATTGTCTTTGTTCTTTCATGACGCCTCAGACAGTAATGTACTTTAAAGCATGGTTTAAGGATGGCTTAAAAACCTCCAATGAAATTGGTGAATGTAGGTAAAATGTTTCTAATAAGGAGTGTATTGAGCAGTAGCATCCACGTCTGTCCAGCCCATGACTTCCCCTGAGATTTAAGAGCTGCATTCCCATATCCCTCCACCAAACTGAGGTGCATTATTTTGCCATACTATATTTATATAGATTAATAGTGTCAGAGAATAGAGTGGTGCCAAATACTGTTACAAGAAACGGTACCAACATTTCTCACTGTTTTCACTCCCCTTCCTCTCACTAGTGTACTAAATACTGCGACCGAACTGCACTGATCAAGTAAACAGAGCCAACAAGCCTCATTTTCTCCAGCAGTGTCTACAAAGTTTTCCCTTCCAGAAATGTTTTTAAAAATGGGGCATCTACATCATTCAACAGGAATGTGTCACACAATTTGGATAAAGTTTGAAAGTCACTCATGTCAACCAATACTGACTACCCCTGAGGGCTTTGGCTGTTCTCTCACCACAGTCTTCCCAAACAAAGTCAAAAGTGATAGAGGCATTTTAGGAATGCAACCTCACAAAGCCTATCAGTTTCACTTAGCATCATTCTTCCATGTTTCGATTCAAGCATGTTTATTGTTTCTGTCCTGCTCCACCCACAGAGATTTTAGTCATATGTAATGACTGGGAATCTCCTTTGAAAGGGGCAGACTGAACAAATGAATTACATACATTTCACATTCCTAGGACCTATATGGTAGAGCTATAGATTTTACATTTGTGCGATTGATCAGATTACAGGAACCTACAGGTTGTCACAATGGACAGGTTGCACACATGATAAAAGGTTTTGATCTTACGCAGTTACAGTTGTTATCACTCCTGTATCAGCTTTATAAAGTTTTATATTTGGAAATTCAATTATGTTGTCCCTAAACATCAGAGTTTCAGTTTTAAAAAAATACACTGAAGTCCCCATAACAAAGAGTGATAATTTTCATGAAAAAAAATATTTGATTTATGTTTAATACGTGCAGGTTTGTTACCCAAACATCAATTCGTTTGTGATCGACAATTCACATGTACTACCACAGCACATGGTTACATTCTGATCTGCATGCACATTCTGATCTGCATGCACATGTATCATCACTTCTTGCCATGAATGGGCACCATATGCCACTATTATGCCAGGGCTAGCAAAATTCTAGAGAGGGGCACCATCGTGCCATAGATCGTGACATAGATGACAGTATGCCAGGAATTGCCATCATTAGGCCAGGCCAGCTATATCAGTGCAGTGTATACCATTACATCATTGGTGCCAATGATTGGCAAGGAGTTACTACCAATATGCCATGTTCAGCTGTGACCCACGGTGGGCACCATCAAGTCATGAATTTCCACTGTGAATCGCCCCATGAATGTCAGAACAAGCATTATAATAGGTGTTGGCATCATATCATGGGTGCCCAGAATATTCCAAAATGGTATACCGTTCTGCCAGGAGCAGCGCAGTATAAGATGTGAACATCAAAATGCCATGGATGCTGTTGCCAATAATTAACTTATATATATCCCAGGGTCAGAATCATCCATACTGTGGACATACCAACATGCCATGGGTGACATACTAAGCAGAGAAGTTCCCTTTATACTAGGTAGGGCCAGTATTGTACCAAGATTGAGCACCATCGTGCACGGATGCTTAGTTGTACCCAGCATAATTCCAGAGGTAGGCACCCACCCACCATGGTATGGTTGCCCACAATATTCAAAGAAATACTAACATTGTGCCATGGTAAGTAAAAGCCCAGGTTTGGATACTGTCATGACACGGGTGCTAATAATATGCCAGAAATTATGCTAAGGCCATCATAACACCCGGGTGTTATGCCATGAATGTCCACAACAGGCAAAATGGACAGCCATTTTAACAGGGTCACCAATGTCACAGTGGTAGGCATCCTCATGGCAATAATGCCTAGATATGTCACACATTACCATCATTATTCTAGTGCCAAGATGTTATCATGTGTGGGCAGTAGGCACATCACCCTCACACAAGTGTATGCACTCTTGCACATGCACAAACATCAGCACTTAAGTCGATGCAGGCAGCTACTTCTCACCTTTCAAATCTCCAGTGAACTAAAGGTTACAATCACAAATCCGAGCAAGCCTGACTCAGTCCTTCATCCTTCCGAGGCCAGTCAATTGAAAACCAATAAAGTGAGCACCATTGAACTGAGCAATTTTAACACCTGTTATTTGGAGTACTTAAAAACAGTTGTTGGGTGCATGCATTAAGTGCTCTATAAGCAACAGATTTTACTCAAGACAGTTCTCTTAATTTGTTATCGTTATTTCAATTTAATGCAACATGCGCCCTTACTTTAAACCCCTAAACACTCTGGGCAAAGTCCATGCTTAATGCCAACCTATAAACTGGAGCCAGGGAATCTGGTGACTTCAACCTACAAACTACCTGCACATTACATGAAGATTGCAGGTTCTAGGCAACGATCGGTCCTATGAGATTTACAGGATTACTTGTTTGTACAATCCAATCTCCTTTCTTCATGAATCAACAAACTCAAGAATCCACACTATGGTGGTCATTATGAGTCTGGCGGTGTTCGACTGCCCCACCGGTGGTGGCAATGTGCGCCATATTATGAGTGCAGTGGTGTATTGTGAGAAATACAACCGCTTCACTGCCTGTACCACCAGTACCATCTTCAGGCCGGCGTAAAGGCCCATCCCGCCCACCGTATTACGATTCACCATACCGCCACAGTTTCTGGGGCAGAACCACCGCCACACAAAGCCTGGCAGAAAGGAGCTGTATAAAAGGAAGCACTCACCGTAGGGACAGAGACGAGGCTAACAACGACATGGAGTGTGAAGTCAAGATCTTCCCAGTGCTAATCCTTGCGATTTCTCTCCAGGACAGTGACCGCCGACGAAGATGACATCGGTGAGTAGAGGCACCTAGCACGCAAGGGAAGGAAGGGGACAATTACACACCCACACTCTATATGCATCCCCCACCCTGACTACCGCGCCCACATACACGCACACCAACACCCATACACACACACACCCTCCCCCCAACACCCTAACGCCCACACACACACACACACACAGGCCAAACAAGGTATACATTCCGTACAGAAATATACTTACCTGACACATGCAGAGAAATGAATCAATGGATGCACATAACTCTGTACATGACCCTCTCATATCAAAACGTAGGACAACGGAAAATCATTGCCCCAACATGCCTTTTGGCCAGATGTATTAAATGAAAACTAATAATAAACTATGTATAAACAAGGCCATGGGCAAATCCATAGAAACTGTTCGATTGTGCCAACAAGGCACACATTTGATTCCTACCATGGCCTCCACAGGGCAGGGGCATCAATGGTGCAGGCAGGCACCTCAGGGGACAGGGGGAGGGGGTGGTGGGGACTCAGTTTGGAAGGGGGGACTTGGACTTAGGAGTCGGATGGGGTGGGTATTTGGGCTTGCCATTGGAAGGAGTGGGAGTGGTCTTGGACGGGGGGAGAGGGATCAGGCCTCTTACAAAAAAAAAATTTCACTGGGGAAGGGGCAGGGGACTAGAAAGGGAGGGCTGGGGTGGAGCTTGAAGGGGAAGGGCTGGATTAGAGGAGGCCGTGGGAACGTTTGGGGACAAGACAGGGTGGGCTAGTGGGTTCAAATAGGTCTACACTGGAAAGGAAGTGCTTTTTAGGTTCAGTTGGAGGGGCTTAGGAGACGGGTATGGGAGTGGAGGTTGAGGGAGTGGTTGTAGGTGGTGTAGGTTTGCTGTGAGTGGATGCTTATGTCTGGTGAATGCATGTTGAGTGGATGAGTGTGAGAGTTTGTGCGTCTTGGGAGGAGGGGGTAGAAAGAGTAGGAGAAGACAGGCAGCTAGTGTAGATGGATGTTGTGGTAATGTCTGTTGGTGTTGTCTGTGAAGGTTGATGTGGTGAGTGTGGGTGTGGTGTCTGGGATGCATGTGTGGATGACTGCTGTTTTGGTGACTATGCTAATGGGGACAGGAGCAGTGACTAAGGGTGCAGTGCATGTGGGTGTGAGTGGTGACGTGACAGATAGGGAGGAGGGGGTGGGGGACACAGTGGGGGAAGTGGATGTTGTCATGTTGGCAGTGGCATGTGTAGTGTATGCCTGCTTGTTCTGGGACGTGTGGTGCATGTGTTTCTCATTGTGTTTCTTGTGTGTTGTCTTGGGTGCATGCTTGTCTGCATGTGTGCTTGGGATGGGTGATGGGAGAGTGGTGCTGGAAGGGGTAGAGGTGGTTGAAGGGGGGACGGCAAGACCAGGGAAACTGGCTGCCCTCAAAGAGGAGGCCAGCTCCTGAAAAGATCTCTGTAGGCCAGACATGGCACCATGAATGCCTTCCAGGAAGGCATTGCATTGCTGCATCTGGGATGCCAGCCCCTCGATGGCATTCACAATAGTGTTCTGTCCTACAGACATGTCCCTGGCACACCAGTCTCTACACATGTCATAAATGTGGACAATGGCTGCCCTCGACATTCAACAGTAATATGTGTGGAGAGTTGTGTTTGAATGTATGTGATACCTGTATTCAGTCAGTTGACTTCTACACATCATTGTGTTTTGCTCCTCCATAGCCATCGACCCATGTGGAGAGGGAGGGCTACACCAGTGTACAGACCCCTTGCTGACCTGGTTACCATGGAAGAGCGCCACATTATCATCAGCTCTCGGCTGAACCGTGCAACGATTTGTGAGCTGTGTTCCCAAATGGACTCTGATCTACTGCCTGCGAAATGAAACCCATATGCCATCACTCCCACAGTACAGGTACTATCTGTCCTACATTTTGTGGCTACTGGGTCCTTTCAGACGACTGTGTGCTTGGCATCCGGTGTGTCACAACAATGTTCAGCAGCATCTTGGTAAATGTGTTGACTGTCTTGTTGCGACACCTCCAGAGTTACATCCAATTTCCACAAAGGGCAGATTTTACCACTGTTAAGTGTGAATTTTATGCTATAGCCAAAATTCCTCATGTGATTGGTACCACTGATGGCACACATATTCCCCTTATACCCCCAGAGCCTCTGAGCAAGTGTATAGGAATCGCAAAATCTTCCATTCAATAAATGTGTCGGTGGTGTGTCTTGCAGATCAATACATTTCACAGGTGGCAGCAAGAGTCCCTGGATCAGTCCATGACGCCTACATTTTGAGGAACAGCAGTGTCCCACAACTCATGGCACAACTCCAGGGAGATAGAACCTGGCTAGTAGGTGAGTATGCATTTGACAGACTAGCAGTGCTACCTGACTTTCCCATGTTTGGCATTGTACAACTGTGTGTCATGTGATATCTGTCTCCCCTCTTCCCAGGTGATTCTGGGTATCCTAACATACAGTGGCAGCTGACACCTGTGGGAAATCCCCGGACGGGGGGGGGGGAGAACTGGTACAATGATGCCCATGGTCATACCAGAAGAGTGATTGAGAGGACTTGTGGGCTCCTGAAGGCCAGATTCAGGTGCCTGCATATGTCTGGAGGATCCCTGTGCTACTCCTCAAACACGATGTGTCAGATCATAGTACCCTGCTGTATTCTGCACAATTTGGCCCTCAGGAGACATGTTGCACTACAGGAAGTGGCAGATGGAGCACTGCCATCTGTGGGCCCCCAGGAGATGGAGGACAGTGATGGAGAAGGAGAGGGGGAAGATGTGGACTCCAGGAATCAGCTGATTCAGCTCTACTTCCAATGAGTCTCAGGCAAATGTTGCACTGTTCTACACTGTGCAGGATTTCAGTTGCTGGTGGACATTATACCTATACTGTGGTGTGTGGGCAGATTATGTGGGGACCCACTGTTGGCCATTTGCTGCATAATATTCAGACTGCTTACTGTTTTTTTACCCTGCAACAATTGCTGTATGAGACAGTATGTATTATTTTACCATGGATTAATGCCAAGGGTTTTGTGTGGAGGTATTATGTATATAGTTGCTATGGATACAATACTTGTGGTCGAGCAAAGGGTGACAGTAATATTCATTCACTGGAATGGCTAGACAGTATTGTGGTTATTGATATATTCTACTGCCCTATGTACCTGATTATGTTGGACAAAGTGTAATGCTACATGTTTGAGTAGTGAGTAGGGCACAATTGTGAGTGTTACTGCACATCTTCTAAGATCAGATGCTGCAATGGGCTGTGTGTTCATTTCATACTACATATGTGGCTTTTGTTGTATGAGCAGAGTGCAGTAAATATGTATTACATGTCTGTTGCTGACGGGCGTTGCAGTGGTGCCTAGTCCTTTGCTATGGCCACATCATGGAGGAAACGGTGATGTTTGTGGACACTCCTGACCAAAGTTGTGACAAGAACTTACCATACCCCTCTCTGAACATTGGATCCCTGCAACATTTCTCTGCATAAGTACATATTTGGTAATGATTGATACTTTACAATTGCATGCATTTTGAATGAATGACAACATCTGTTGGTGTGGTCAAACAGTGTTTATTAAAGGAGTTTTACAAAAGGGATCGGACAGTGCACGGGAGTGGGCAGATGGTGAACAATATACTCGGTTTAATGTCCACAGCTGCTGGTAGCACAGGGGCTTAGTCCATGGGGCCACAGGAAAATGGAGATATGGCAGTGGATAGTCAACATGGTGGCTCAGTGACACACAAGGGAGACAGTTCAGGGCAGAGTCACTTTCTGGCGATGGGCTTGGTCTTGACTACAGTGTCACTGGGATGTCTAGGTCTCGGGCCACGTTTGCGAGAGGGTTCCTGGGCTACAGGGGGAGGGGTGTTGGTAGATTGGGAGTCCTCTGGCAGTGCCACCATTCCACTAGCTGCTGCTGATGCTGAGGGCTGGGCTGTATCCTGGCTAGTGAAAGGGGTCTGCTGGAGGGTGGAGGGCATTCTCAGCAGCACCCCTGCAATGGAGGCCATGCTGGCATTCAGTTGTTTCTATTGCTCCATGGCCTCCTGCTGGTGTGCAACCTGCAGCCTTTGAGTCTCCTTCAACGTGGCCAGGATCTGGCCCATACAGTCCTGGGAGTAGTAGTATGCCCCCAGTACCTCTGAGATGAACTCTTGGACATCCGAGTCCCTGTTTGAGCTGCCCCCCTGGGGCACTGATACCGTCACAGTGTCTCTAGCCCCCTGTGTCTGTGTCCCCAGCACAGGTCACCCAGTCCCACTTGCACTGGGACCTTCATCATCCTGCCTGGCAGTGGGTGGTGACTCGGTCCATGTACAGGTGGGCAGACAGTCAGTGGCCTGGAGGCACTGGTGTGGGGCCGTTGGGCCAGAGCTGATGGTGGTGGCTGAGTGGAGGGGTGTCAGTGGTGCCCTTGGTGGGGATTCTGGAGGGGGACTGTCCAGGGCTGTGGGATGTGCCACTGTAGTCATCTGGGTCCAGACATCCAGCTAGATTGTCATCACTGGGGCCTTCTTCTGCTGGTGGAGTGGCACTTCTTGGCACCTACGGCCGGCTGGCATGGGCAGTGGTACCTGTGTGGTAGTAATAATATTGTTTTGTGACTCCTTCAATGAATGTGCATTGTGGCTAGTGGATGATGGTGTTGTATTAGTGCTAGAGGGGATATGGCATTGACAGTACTGTCCCTTTGTATCATAGACATGGTATATGTGATATTGTAATGGTTGTTGCCATTGGCATGCACATCTCCTGTCTTCTGCACCCTACCCAGTCATTGCCACATCACTTCCAGCACTTGCCACCTGTTTGATGTGCTTACATCCCCAATTATCTGCATGCAGGGGCCCTTAGGGATGGGTGTCTTGTATTGCTAGTTGAGGGATTGGTGGTGCATTGTGGGTAATGTAGTGTTGCCTACATTCCATGCCAGGGATGGACATTGTGCATACATGGATGGTTTGGGGGTTGGAGGGTAGGTGTGGGCATGCAAGGGATGTGGGTATGGGTGAATGGGGGATGTGTATAGGATAGGCCGTTTAGTGGTAGTGACCAGCGTTGAGTGAGCATTACAGACAGAGCAAATGGTAGGTGAGTATATATGACTTACCAGAGTCCAGTCCTCCAGTGAGTCCAGTGAGGCCCTCCGGGTGCAGGATAGCCAAGTCCTTCTCCTCCCAGTCGCTGTATTTGGGTGGAGGCGGGGGGACCACCGCTAGTCTTCTGTACCGCAAGTTGGTGTTGTGATGCCATGGAATGTACATTCTCCCCACAGGTCGTTCTACCTCTTCCTTATGTCATCCCTTGTGGGTGGATGGTTTCCCTCTGCGTTGATCTTATTGACAATCTTCTGACATAGATCCATTTTCCGGGCGATGGATGTTTGCTGTACCTCTGCTCCAAACAGCTGTGGCTCGACCCGGAGTATTTCATCAACCATGGTCCGCAGCTTCCTGTCAGTGAAGCGGGGGTGTTTGGGGGGGTGCCATGGTGTGTGATGCGAGCAGTGTGGTGAGGGGGAGTTAGTGGAGGTTGTGCAATGTGTGTGTATGTGTGGTTTTGGATTGTGGGTGTTTCGTAGTTGTGTAGTGCATGTTGATCTGTGTGTGTGTCTTGTATGATACATGTGTGGTGTGCACTTGTGTGTGATGGGTTTTTGGTCTGTGAGCGTAGTGAGTGACCTGTAGTTGGCTGGCCTCAAATTGGTCTTGCAAAGGATGGTGAGATGTGTGTTTTATGGTGGTGTGTGTGTCGAGTGTGTGTATGCATCTCAGGTATGAGGGTTTCGTAATGTCCTATGTGTGAAGTTGTTGTTGGTGGGTGCTATTATTGACCGTGGCGGTCCGTACCACCAACGGTGGACCGCAGTTGAATGACTGTGCTGATGATTTGTGGGTCATAATTTGGTGGGTGGTCTGTTGGCATATTGGTGGCGGGTTGCCTACCACCGGCTTCCCGCCATCGTTGGCCCTGGAGGTTTCAAGAAGTTGGCTGTTTTTTGGCGGGTTATGTTTTTGTACTCATAATATAGTGGCCGCTGACACCAGCAGTCCTTTGACAGGCGCCAGCATGGCTGTCGGCAGTAATTACCGCCAGACTCATAGTGAGGGCCTATATATTTTTTAAACTGTATTAAAATCAAGTTTTTAATGTAGTGCAGTTAATGTATATAGATAGTGATAAAAACGTAATGAAGAAACAAAATATTAAAAATAATTGCAAAAGTCTGACAATGTTTCATATGTTCATTTAATTTTACAGGGGAAATTACCTCCCTTTCCAGCCCTACATTATGCTGTTTTAGCACTGAAGGCTGCAGTTTCTTAGGTGGCCTCTGTCCCACATTCTTCAGCCGAACCACAGTTCTGTCTTCTGTACTTTGAGACGTTTGCTTTATGTCTTTGTTATGGCCTTCCATAGCAAGCAAACATGGCCAACTCTGCGAAGCCGGGGGCGTTCACTGAGGATGTTTGCAGCTCAGCCCGCACAAATCAGTCTCCCATGAAGTTGAAGATCCCTATGTGCCTAATACGTGTCTGTACAAACCTTAGGTACACTTGTCTGGTTATTTTGAAAAGCAAAGGTGTCTTGCAGGATGATGGAAAATGCAAGAATTCTAATATTGTTGAACTTTCATTGAGCTGTCATGTATTATAAACCAGACGACTACATATATGAATAATTGTTGTGCTATCAAGCTAGTATAAAGTAAATGTTATATGGAATGCATATGCAATCAAATGTTAAATGGAACACATGTTTACAAATTAAAATGAAGACTCAAATAATAAATGAAATGCAACGTGGATACAGTAGCAGTGTTGGAGTGTAGCTTGTATATTTAATATTAACATGAAAAGCTTGCAACATAATGCATAATGGAGCTGCATAGAAAACGTTATAGAAGAAAAAATTTATGTACGCATTTGAAATGTTCCCACGGAGAGTGGCCACCAAATGCATACGATGATTAATGACACTGACTAATGATGAATTAATAATGTAATAATGTATGAGTTTGTATTAGCATTTATGAGTTATGTATTAAAGTCTTGCCAAATTAATCACAAGGCCTTAGTTAGCAAGGGTCTGGGCCTAGCTGACTGGTCTCATATTAACTGTATTTTTCTAACGTGCAATGTTCTGTCTTCATGAAGGACATGGAACTGTACTTTTCCAGAAGCTAGAGAATTGTGTGTGTAACCGTAGTAAATTCTATCTCATGAGACCCGACTTGCTCAAGGAGACATTCTTGCCGAATGCAACAGTGTAATTCGCAACACGTACAATGTCGCCTAAACTGGTAAAGACAATGGAACTACTGACTGGAGCGACGAGTGTAATGTTTTCTTACCTGACATTCTACCCGTTGAAGATGTAAATCACAGGAACCAATAAACTGCATGAGAACTGTCTTAGGTGAAAATTCGAGTAAGTCTGATCAACGGATTATTGAACAGAGATAATGATGCACCAAACATTGACCAATTGGAAATTAGAGACTTGTGTGGCAAATTCAATTTAACAACGTAGCACAAGGAGAAATCAGCCATGAGAGAGACACCCTTGCTGTTACTCTGATATTCCGTCTTAGTCTTTGCTGTTCTGATACTTAAAACCATTTTCACTTTTTGCCTTGCCCGATACTTGCTTCTCCTCCTTATGAGGGACGAATTCCTTCTTACCATATCTTGCTGAGACTTTGCTGCTTATCTTGGCTGATAGCGAATGAACTGCTGTCCCGAGGACGAAGACTGACTCTGTATGCTGACCCATTACGGAGGGTAACTATATGATGATAAATTGTAATTGTCTGTTTGCCTTTTCTTTCTAGGTACCAACTGCTCTTTTGACAGAGGCATAGTTAGATGTTTTCTAAATTCATGTTACTACATTGTTTTGCATGAAGACCAACATGCTGATGCTAATTAGAGGTTAGTTGAGGAATTAACTAATATTGGGTGCAAATAGACCAATGACTGAATCTTTTCTTTGTTGAATAGCGTGCTAATGATACTCTGCTAAAGTTGATTCATGTTGACATCGTGTTTTGTTCTAATGTTTATGATCTTTGCTTTGATAAAGTCTTATTCAAGTTGCCATATTGTTACATTGTTAATGTGTTTGTTGGTTTTGAGACTAATGAATTTGCTGATAGAGTGTAACAAATAGGGAACAAATATCTTAAATCTAACTAAAGGTTGCGTGGTTATTCTTGGCTGAAAGGTCATGGTGTGTTTCAATTTTTATTAATGTCATTAACTAATTTGAATAATTTGTTATTGTGAATATTGATGAAGTCAGTGATTTATTGATTGCAATGCAGAATAGGTATCTCGTCTTAAGGTGTCTCCAATCAGGGTCAAAATATTCATTGGGGGGGCGTGGCCAAGATGGCGGCGTGAGCGGGCGCGTTTGTCCGAGCTCTGCCGCCCAGGCCTGTGTGATCGCCTGCGACCCCGCATTTTGGATGTCTTCAGGCCCCCTGGAGCAGCGGCCGCTGCTGTGGCGTGGCGGGGGCCCAGAGGAGTCGGAGAGGCCCGGAGCGGCAGAGAGCAGAGGCGCGCGGCCACGCGGCTTGGGCCTGTGACTGCTGGCGGCCCACGCCGTTTGGAGGAGGAGCGGGCCACGTGGTGGGTCCTGGCGGTCTGTGGGCCATCTGGGGGGACGCGGCAGAGGCCCAGGAGGGCACCACTAGGCTGCAACGCGGTGGTGGCTGCGTGAGGGGCCTGGTGCTGAGGTGAGAGCCTGGGGCCTCTAGGGTCCGAAGCGGTCAATTCGATTGGCCCTTCTGGAGGGCTGGGCCTCAGGTTGATGAGGAGGATGAGGGGGCTCCCTTTACGAAGGGCTTCCTTACCTCCTTGTTCGACTCGCTTCGGAGTGACTTGCAGGATCTCCGTAGGGACATTTCTCAAGAGGTGAAGGAGCTGCAAGTGGAGGTTGCGTCCCTGGGCGAGCAGATGGCTCAGGTTGAAGATGGAGAGATCTCCTGGGGTGAGGAGGTGGCAGGCATGCAGCAGGAGCTTATATGCCTGTGGGGGCAGCAGGATCTCCTTCAGATTGCGGTGGAGGACCCTGAGAATCGGTCGAGAAGGCATAATATTCGCATCTGAGGAGTGCCGATTGGGGCTGAGACGGAGGATATTGGAGACTTTGTGGTGGCACTGTTCTGTTCGGTTTTCAGCCTAGAGGAGTCCCGGGAGATCACGCTAGATAGAGTTCACCGAGTAGGCCATGCTGATGGGTCTGGAGACCGTCCGCAAGATATTCTAGCATGTGTTCACAGCTACGGGCTTAAAGAAAGTATATTGCAACGGGCCCGTAATCTTCCGCAGGTCCACTTTCATGGGCACACGCTCCAGTTATTTCAGGACCTGTCACTGCGGACTTTGCAGCAGCGCCGAGAATTCAAGCCCATTACAGAGTATTTGCGAGCGCATGATGTGCCTTATTCTTGGGGTCACCCGTTCCGCCTTGTCTTCCGATTGGAGGATCAGCTTCTGCAAGTAAAGTCAATATCGGTGGCGAACCGGATTCTGCGCTTGGAGGGTGATAACCAGGATGCTGGCGTGAGTGTGGGTCCAGCTGGCAGGGATTGTCCGCGCTGGCGGCGAAAGGAGAGAAGGAGGAAGCAGCAGCGCCCTACCACATTGGAGCAGCAGTCGGAACGGCAGTCAGCATTGAGTAGCATAGCCGCTGGGACCAATGCTTAAGGGAAGGGTGGCCGGGGGTGGCTGGTTTGCTAGGGGTCGCATTACTTCAGGCCTAACGGCCGTTTGAGAAGGGCCTGGGCGGCGGAGCCGTTGGACTTTGTTTGCCGAACTTGAGTGGTTCTACTGCCCGTTGAGACTGTGCCTCTTCGGAGATGAGTACGAGAGGACTTTTATGTTGTCAGCACCTGTTGTGCATTATGGTTGTTCGTTGGAGTGCCTCCCTGGGTGTTTGTTCACTGGGTGTCTTAGCGGCTTGGCCATGTTGTTCCTGCTCTGGGCTTCGGTTCTCCCGCGGGGCTTCTCTCTTCCTGTGCGATCTTCCCTTTATGATGCATGGCTCTTAAATGTCTCAGCTTCAATGTCCGCAGGCTTAATAGCCCAGCTAAGAGGTTGGCGATCCTGCCGGGTCTCGAGAAGTCTGGGAGTCATATTTGTCTGCTACAGGAGACGCATTTATTACAAAAGGACACATATTGCATGCGCTCAAAGTGGTTCCCTAGGCAATTCTGGTCTTCGGCCTCCACGAAACACGCTGGGGTAGTAATATTGCTTTTGAGGTCCTTCCCAGGGGAAGTAATAGCAAAAATACATGAGGTGCAGGGCAGGTTTCTGGCTCTTAGAATAGAAGTGGGGGCCTTCTTTTTTACTATTGCTTCCTTGTATGCCCCTAATGCCCAACAGGAAACCTTTTTGAGACAGGCTGTTTCCCCAATCCTTAATTCGCCAGATGGCGCCCTTTTGGTGGGAGGGGACTTTAACTCGGTGATGGATAATGAGCTGGATCGATCGGGTCACCACTTTGGGCAGACTGGGGCGTTGACGGCGGCAGCGCTTCTGTGGCTGGACGAGTGTGGTTTGGAGGATGTGTGGCGGAAAGCGCATCCTATGCGTAGGGATTATTCCTTTTACTCAGCGGCGACTAAGACGTATGCACGGATCGACCTTTTTCTTGCCTCCCAAGAGTTCATTTCCCGAGTTAGGGCCACGACTGAGCCTCGAGCCTTGACAGACCATGCTCCTATTACTGTAGAGGTCACTATGGACGTGGGCCGGGGGGGCACTCCGGGATGGCGCTTTAGGGATTTGTTGCTGCAGAGCGGAGCAACGGTGGAGTCTCTCTGGCGTGCGATCACAGAATATCTTAGTTTTAATGACGACGGGAGCACCTGTCTGGAGACTTTGTGGGAGGCTTTGAAGGCGGTGGTGAGGGGGGAGGTTATGGCGCTGTCAGCTAGAGATAATAAAGCAAGGAGAGAGATGAGAGAGGAGTTGGAAGGAAGGTGACGGCATTGGAGTGCTCCCATAAGTCACAGGGGCGCCTAGAATATGGCAGGAGCTGGAGAAGGCACAGCAACAGCTGAAACGGCTAGATTGGGACAGGGCTTAGTATGCGACAGCACGTCTTAAGCATAAATACTATATTGGGAGTAATAGGTGTGGGAAGCTTCTGGCGCATCGGTTGCGAGCACAACACGCAGCGTCGACGATAAAATTAGTCCGCACCCCTTCAGGAGGGGAGGCGAGAACGAGTGATCAGATTGCAGATGCATTTGTGGAGTTTTACCGGGGGTTATACGTGGCAGTGTGGCTCCGGATATATTTCTGGAGGACATGGCAATTACTCCTCTTGGTGAAAAGGAGGTGTCTTCCTTGGACCAGCCTATACGGGTGGAAGAGGTTATATCAGCGATTTCACACCTAAAGGTTGGGAAGTCCCCCGGCCCTGAGAGTTTTACGGCACTTTTTTATAAGAATATGTGCGGAAATTGCGCCGATTTTGGTACGGCTCTTCAATTCCTTTCGGACGTCGGGGGCCCTGGCGCCCAGTATGCTGGACGCTACCATCGCAGTTATACATAAGACGGGGAAGGACCCAGAGGAGTGCGCTTCGTATCGGCCGATTTCTCTCCTTAATATAGATGCCAAGATATTCACGGGGATACTAGCCCATCGCCTTCATTTCTATATGCCGGGTCTTGTTGATCCAGATCAGGCAGGTTTTATTCCGCACCGACAATGCAGTGATAATACGAAGTGGCTTCTTCATTTGTTAGACAAAACTGGTTGATCTCGCAGGGAGGCACTTTTCCTCTCTATTGGCACGGAGAAGGCGTTCGATAGGGTAAATTGGCCGTATCTTTTTAAGGTGTTGGAGCGTTACGGATTAGGCCCCGGTTTTCGGTCGTGGATTCGATGTATATATCAGTCTCCTAGGGCTGCGGTCCGGGTTAACGGTATGTTGTCTTTGCCGTTCCCCATTAGACGAGGGACTCAACAGGGGTGCCCACTCTCTCCTCTCTTGTTTGCGCTATATATGGAGCCCTTGGCGCAGGGGCTGTGAGATAGTCCCCTGGTTTCCGGCGTGAAGTTCGGAGGCGATCATCACCTCATTACCTTGTATGCGGATGATGTGATCTTTACCCTGCTGGAGCCCGTGACTTCGTTGCCTGCGCTTATGGATATACTTGCTGAGTTTAGCAGGGTCTCTGGATTCCGGGTGAATATGCACAAGTCCCAGGTCCTTAGTTTGTTTGTAAGCTCAGACCATGAGGAAGATTTGAGAGCTCGATATCCCTTCCTTTGGTCGACCTTGCGGCTTTCTTATCTGGGGGTGGACCTGGCCCCTTCCGCTGCAAAGACGGCGAGCTTGAGCTACACGAAGTTAGTTTGTGAAGTGCAGCGGACCTGAAGTCTTGGGGGAGACTTAAATTGTCATGGCTAGGCAGGGTGGCGGCGGTGAAGATGACAGTCTTGCCGCGTATACTTTATGTGTTTCAGGCGCTTCCCCTGACTCCGCCCCCACGGGTGATAGCGGCTCTTCAATTGGAGGTTCTGCGATTTGTCTGGGAGGGTAAATTGGCGCGCCTCCCGCGATGGGTTTTGTACCGCCCTAAGGGGGAGGGGGGGCTGGCGGTTCCCTGCCTTTTGCGATATTTTCAGGCAACACAGTTGCGTTTTCTTTTAGAGTGGAGTCGCCCACTTACTGAGAAGCATTGGTGCTTTATGGATCAGGCGGTGGTGGGCTCTCATATCTGGAAGGAGCCTTGGCTTCGTCGGCGGCACAGGGCGGGAGGTCTCTACTCTTCCCCGGTCACGGGAGCAATGTTACGCGGGTGGGATGCGGTGGCTTGTCGGTCGGGGCTTACGACGTTTCCATCTCCGATGACTCCCATAGGCGCAAATCCTGACTTTGAACCTGGGCTACATGTGGAAGGCTTGCGGTATGAAGGGGGCTGTAAGCGGGTGGGGAGCCTTTTTGATGAGCAAGGGGTTATTCCTTTCGACCAGATGAAGGAGACATATGGCTTGACAGAGGCGGATAGGTTGATGTACTATCAGGTCCGGCACTGGGCCTTGATGCCAGCTAATAGAGCATTATTAGATAGGCCGCTCACGCCGTTTGAGAAATGGCTGCTGATGAAGAAGGATGATAGGCGAGTAATTTCAGACCTCTATAGGTTTCTGTAGGGGGGAGGGCGTCCGCCTAAGTCTAAGGGGCAGTTGAGATGGGAGAGGGAGCTGGGGAGGGAGCTTTCAGATGAGGAATGGGATAGTATATTTTATAGAGTACATCATACTGTGTATAATGCTGCAGGAATGGAGACAGCATTTAAGGTGGCCTCTTTCTGGTACTACACCCCAGCAAGGATACACGCATAAGACACTGCCAAGTCTGGCCTCTGTTGGAGGGGGTGCGGCGGCACGGGTACACTGGTGCATCTACTCTGGCATTGCCCCAAGCTCCATAGATATTGGGAGAGTATTATAGATGGTATTGATTCAGCGTTTGATACTAATATACCTAGATTTCCATTGTACATCCTGTTGGGCTTGCCCTATTCCCTCACCTTTCCCTTGCGATCGCTAAAGGGGCGGCAGATGGCCCTGGCCCTCGGTGCGGCCCTGCAGCTGATTCTAGCTGTGTGGGGCACAGATAGGGTACCGACATATGTGTCCTTGCTCCAGAAACTGTGGTTTATTCTGGCAATGGAGAAGCTTACTCTGGCCTCTCAGCAGCGGGTGGGGTACCTGGACATGCTCTGGAGACCGTTCCTCCAGATCTTATCCACAGAATATACTGAGTTGACATGCCCGGCTTACCTGAGAGTTTTAGGGCTGACTTGACCCTCTGGGAGAGTGCTTGTGTTGGGGGATTCTTAGGGGGGGCGGGAGCAGTGGGGGGGGAGGAGTGGGGAATGGAGAGCTGGGAGAAGATGTGGCCTCTAGGGGGAAAGCACTGTTGGTGTTTTATTATTCTTTTGTATGTCTGCAGCTCTATAGATTTTTGTGTGTTGATCACCTGGTCTTCTGGTCGCAAGGAGAAGGATGACGGGAAGGTCCCCTTGTGGCATTGAACACGGATGCAGTGGAGGGGCTTCTGTATGCCAAATTGGTTTTGTTTGTGTCACACTGGTGTATCTTATTTACCATGCTACGATGTTCCGGACTTTATATGTTTATATGTTTTAATCAATAAACCAATAAAAAGATTTGATCCTAAAAGATTCATTGGCCTAAAACGAAGGCCAAATTCCTACCTACATCCTGCTCTGGCTACTCCCACTCCTCATCTGCTTACCTCCCTCTGTCCCACTACTAAGAGCAATCATTTTGGACGGAATCTCCACCCAAGCTACCAGCCCTTATGATTTATGGGCCAGACATTAGGAAAAACATGCAAGAACTTGATTTACATGGTTCAATTCTGCATCTTTCCACAATTCTGTCTCCATTTCTGTATTTATTTTCGTCCTAATGTTTCAGCAGGGGCAAAATGTGCTTGAAAGTGTGAACACTGAATTTATTACTAATGAATTTTATGCTTTTTGAATTATGAACTTGCATAGATTTGGACTAACTTGGAAAATGTGCTCATTTGAATGTCCGCTATTAAAGTACGAAGTGTCTTTATTAAATGCTTATTAATATTAATTGGAGTACCTGTATTAACCCGTTCTGTGTCTTGGATGAGGTGATCTCGTCCATGGCGCGGTTCCCCGGTGCCTTGGACGAGATCACCTCGTCCTGCACCCAGCCCACGGGGGAGCGCTAGCGCTCCCCGTGGGTGCCCCACCCACACCCGGTCGGGGATAGAAGGGGACTCCTTTCCCCTTCCACCCCCTACCCCACCCTCGGCAATCTGATGATGTCAGCGTGCTCACAGCCCTCCGGCGTCATCAATTGTTGCAGAGGACGCGCAGGAAGCCATTTGCTTCCAACGCGTCGCGGGAGAGGACCACAAAGAGGTGAGTCCTCCCCTTTTTGGGGGTTTTGGGGGGGGAAAACAGACACGGGGGAAAGGAAAGGGTTTTTGCTTTCCCCCTGTGCCTGTTTTCAGTGGATTCCTGCTCCACGATCACGGGCGGGGCCCGCGATCATGGAGCAGGAATCCCCACTCGGCACCAGGGATTTGTTTGTAGGCTTAGTTTTGGGAGCGACCCCTTGGGCAAGGGTCGTTCCCATTGGGGGCTATTTTTAATCCTATTTCGGCCCCCCCCCCGGGGGGCAGATCGGGCAATTTCTCCGCTGATCAGCCCTCAGGGGGGGTCCGAACACCACTAGACACCAGGGAATTAATTTTGGTTAAGTTTTTGGGGAGCGACCCCTTGGGCAAGGGTCACTCCCCTTGGGGGGCATAATTGATCCTATTTCAGCCCCCCTAGGGGCAGATCGGCCGATTTTTCATCCGATCTGCCCCCAAGGGGGGGTCCGAAAACCACTAGACACCCGGGAATTCATTTTTGTTATGTTTTGGTAGAGTGACCCCTTGGGCAAGGGTCACCTCCATTGGGGGCTATTTTTTATACTATTTCGGCCCCCCGGGAGGCAGATCGGCCGATTTTTCAGCCTATCTGCCCCCAGGGGAGGTCCGAAAACCACTGGACAGCAGGGAATTTATTTTCCTTATGTTTTTGGCCAGCGACCCCTTAGGCAAGGATCGCTGCCCCGGGGGCAATAATTTTTTATATGTTTCGGCCCCCCCTGGGGTTAGATCGGCCATGTTTTTGGCCGATCTGGCCTCCAGGGGGGTCGAAACCCGCTAGGCGCCAGGGATTGTGTGGTGTGTGTGTGTGTGTTTTGTGTGTTTGGGGGCACCCCTTGGGCAAGGGTCACCCCCTCAAAGGGGGGAAATTTCGTATTGGCCATCTCTGCCCCCATTGGGGGCAGATGGGCCTATTTTTGTAGGCCCATCTGCCCCCAAGGAGGGCAGAAACCACCAATATGCCAGGGATTTTGATTTTTTTGTTCCCCTTTTATTGTTTTGTGCTGGGGGTGCCCACTTTTGCCCCCTTTGGCAAGGGTCACCCCCTAAAGGGGGCACAGAGCTGTTGGCCATTTCTGCCCCCATCAGCCATTTTTTTTTTACGCGGGCAGAATCCACTTAGGCACCAGGGATCCTGTGTGTGTGTGTTTTGTGTGTGGGGGGGCGGCACCTTTGGCAAGGGTCGCCCCCCAAAGGGGGCACGTTAGTGATGGACATTTCTGCCCACCTTGGAGGCAGATCGGCCTATTTTTTTTAGGCCCATCTGCCCCTAAAGGGGGCAGACGGCACCAAGATGTCAGAGATTATTTTTTTGGGTTCTATTTGTTTTTTTTGTGCTGGTGGCACCCCCATTCGCCCCCTTTGGCAAGGGTCGTCCTTCCCAAACAGGGTACAGAGGTGTTGGCCATTTCTGCCCCACTTGGGGGCAGATCAGCCTATTTCGTTTTTAGGCCCATCTGTCTCCTAGTGGGGCAGAAGCCACATAGGCACCAGGGACAATTTCTAAGTTCTTGGTGGCGGGGTGTTTGTCAACTGGCGAAGTATTTGTATTTGTGATTATAACAGTTTATTTCTTCTTTTTGTTCTAGATCAAAGCTTTTGCTTCCTTTGCTGTGGATTCTTGCGTTTTTGGCAGTAGCTGTCCTGAGGTTTGCATAGTTGCATGTTTCAGGTAAGTGAAAGCAATTTACTCCAAAGGAGTATTGTTGACATGCATGAATGACATGTTTGTAAGTGGTGTACTAAATGCAGTATTGTGTGTGAAATTGTCCTTAGATTTGAGCACAATGATATTTGTGTTGTCATGTGTCTAATTTGCTTTTTTCTTTTTTCTTTTTAGTGGGATATCATTGGTGATTGCTGTGTCTGTGCAGAGTAGTTGCTGGTGAGTAGCTTTTTCATGCAAGTGAGTGGTATAGTTTTTTAGTACATAACTCTTTGTGATAAAGCTGAACTTTGTTTATTACTTATTTTAGTGCTAGTTGTTGTTGGCAATCCATTTGTTGTTAGAGAGGATAATGGCTAGCCGCAGAGTGATCGCTCAGCAGGTTGTTGGCATGCTCTTTGAGTCGTCTTCAGACCATGATTATGAGACTGACTCTGCATCTGAGGCAGAGGAGGAAGTGAGAGATTCTGGCAGTGAGTTTTCTGTCCGAGAGGGTTCTTCTGATGAGGAAGCTACTCTCAGTGCAGATGAAGGGCCTGTTTTAGAGGAGGACATTGATGTGCCAAGAGTGCAGCAGCCTGGGGCTGAAGGGTTTATCATTAGAAGACCTGACATCTGGATTGCCCCAAACATGGAGCGGCCACAGTTACCTGCATTTACTGGTCTCCCAGGGTGTAGTCAATACGGAAAACTCTTTGCCTGTCCATTTCTTCCACTTGTTTATGGACAATGTATTTTTGGAAGAGATTGTGGAGCAGACTGATTTGTATGCAGAGCAATATTTGAGGGACAACGCTGCCAAACTTAGGCCTCTGGAAGAGATGAAAAAGTTTTTAGGTTTGACTTTTTTGATGGGGTTGATCAGGAAGCTGTCACTGGCTTCTTATTGGTCTACTAGTCACTTGATGGCAACAGCTATATTTCCTGCAACTATGACACGTAATCGCCATTTGCGTCTTCTTCGTATGCTGCATTTTGTAGACAATGCTTTAGCCTTGCCACGAGATCACCCTGATTGTGACCGTCTTTTTAAGATTAGGCCTGTCCTTGATCATTTTGTAGATCGGTTTTCAGAGGTCTATGTTCCAGGCAAAGAGATAAGTGTGGACGACTCTTTGGTCCTTTTCAAGGGGCGTTTAGTCTTTAAGCAGTACATTCCTAGTAAGAGGGCATGGTATGGGATTAAATTGTATATGCTGTCAGAAAGCAGTACAGGATATGTGTATAATTTCCTGGTCTACACTGGCAGGGATTCCAGTATTGACCCTCCTGGTTGTCCGGCCACTTTTGGAGTTAGCGAAAAAATTGTGTGGGAACTTTGTACGTATATAATTTCTACACTGGAGTGCAGTTGTTCAAGGAGTTGTTTAGAGTGGACACTGTTGCTTGTGGCACAATCTGTTCTAACCGAAAAGGCTACCCAAGAGAGCTTGTCTGTAAAAAAAACTTGAGAGGGGACAGTGCAGTGCCTTGTGGAATAATGAGCTGCTAGCTCTGAAATTTTCAGACAGGATGGATGTGTACATGCTATCTACCATCCATGATGAGAGTACTTCCCCTGTGACTGTTTGGGGTCATGTTGCGGAAGTGCGCAAACCTGCGTGCATTTTGGGCTACAATAGGAACATGGGTGGTGTTGATAGAGTAGATCAGAGGTTGGAACTTTACACTGCTCTTCGTAAGTCTTACATGTGGTATAAAAAGTTGGCCCTACATTTATTTCATTTTGCAACTTTTAATGCTTTTATTGTATTCAAGGATTGTTCACCTCAGTCAAGGATGACATTTGTTAAATTTCAGGAGTCAGTGATAGAGAGCCTTATTGTAGTGGAACAGGCAAGAGTTCCTAGAATAGAAGTGGTGGAGGATATGGCTAGATTGAAAGATCGGCACTTTCCAGATCAAATTCCTCCCACTCCCAAAAAAGACTTGCCCACAAAGAAATGTAGAGTATGTGCCCGGAGAGCAATCCGGAGGGAGTGCCGGATGTACTGCCCCGATTGCCCTTCAAAGCCTGAGCTGTGTGTGCCCGGCTGTTTTAGAAGTTACCACACCAAGAAAAAACTTTTGGGAAATACCGTGAGCGTAAACTGCCTATTTTATATTTTCATATGTTCAGTTTCACGGTTGGCATCACTGTCATGTATTTAGTTAAAGCTTTTGTGTTTGTAGTTTTGTACTTATTTTATAATTAATTAGGGGTTTCTGTGATGGCGGTGTGCGTGGGGTGGTGCTTGGCTGGCGGTGTGCATGGGGTGGTGCTTGGCTGGCGGTGTGCATGGGGTGGCGCTTGGCTGGCGGTGTGCGTGGGGTGGGACTTGGCTGGCGGTGTGCGTGGGGTGGCACTTGGCTGGCGGTGTGCGTGGGGTGGCACTTGGCTGGCGGTGCCAGCCAAACCCCAGTCCACACACTCATCAGCTGGTGTGATTGCTGTATCAGGCATGTGGGCGTATGAAAGTGATGGGCCCTTGAGTGGCACTGTCTGTTAATACGAGTGCTGTAATGTGCTGGGCCCATGGCTGGCGGTGTGAATGGTCTTGTGCATGTCATGTATGAAAGGTGTGTGAATGGACTGTAAAGCGGTTGGTGCCTTGCCGTGGCTTTACAGCTCACGAGGTTCAGTTTTTTGGCCTTTCAGTTATTAACAGTGCATTTCACTTTTGTGAAATCTCTTGTTAATAAAATTTGATCTACTGAACCATCACTCACCCTCGTGCCAAATCCAACCAGTATGTGTGGTAAAAATTAAAAAACCTGCTCCACTGTAATCAGGCGTCGCAGCACACTTGTGACACGCTAGGTGTCACAGGTGGGACCCCGATGATGAAGCATGCCACCAACTTGGTTGGTGGGTGAGGGGTCTTCTTCACATAACCTAAGTCAGTTTCTTTTCACAATTTTAGTGTTTGGCACCTCACAGAAGTATGTGGACACCTCAAAATGATATATTACAAAACTACCTGTGTTTGGCGGGGAGGGGGCACCTATGTTTTTGGTCCTGGGTGCGGCCTTCATCTAGGGAAACTCCTCTGCAAACCTCAAAAGTTGCTTAAAAAAGCATATTTTCCTGACTTTTCTTTGTACGATCACCACTCCAGCACAAAATTCCTACTCCCAGGCATTCCACACAGTCTCCCAAGTAAAATGACACCTCACTTGTGTGGGCCCCCAAAGCAGAGTAAGCCTAAAGATGTATAAAAGAAGAATATGTGCTTATCAACTCGCTGTGCTAACCCCATAATCTCGACAAGTTTGTGGCCTTTTTCTGTTGCAGGCACCTGGCCCACCCACACAAGTGAGGTATCATTTCTACCAGCTGAGCTAGAGGCCAAAATCTACAGGTAGGCACTTAGCAAAAAACACCTCTGTTTTCTGTCGAAAAATGTGATGTGTCCACGTTGTGTTTTGGGGCATTTCCTGTCACGGCCAATAGGCCCACCCACACAAGTGAGGTATCATTTTTATCGGGAGACTTGGGGGAACGCTGGGTGGAAGGAAATTTGTGGCTTCTCTCAGATTCCAGAACTTTTTGTCACCGAAATGTGAGGAAAAAATGTTTTTTTAGCCAAATTTTGAGGTTTGCAAAGGATTTTGGGTAACAGAACATGGTGAGAGCCCCACAAGTCACCCCATCCTGGATTCCCCTAGGTCTCTAGTTTTAAAAAATGCACAGGTTTGGTAGGATTCCCTAGGTACCGGCTGAGCTAGAGGCCAAAATCTACAGGTAGGCACTTTGCAAAAACCACCTCTGTTTTCTGTAGAAAAATGTGATGTGTCCACGTTGTGTTTTGGGGCATTTCCTATCGCAGGCGCGAGGCCTACCCACACAAGTGAGGTACCATTTTTATCGGGAGACTTGGGGGAACATAGAATAGCAAAACAAGTATTGCCCCTTGTCTTTCTCTACATTTTTTCCTTCCAAACATAAGAGAGTGTGTAAAAAAGACATCTATTTGAGAAATGCCCTGTAATTCACATGCTAGTATGCGGACCCCGGAATTCAGAGATGTGCAAATAACCACTGCTCCTCAACACCTTATCTTGTGCCCGTTTTGGAAATACAAAGGTTTTCTTGATAGCTATTTTTCACTCTTAATATTTCAGCAAATTAATTGCTGTATACCCGGTATAGAATGAAAACCGGCTGCAGGGTGGAGCTCATTTATTGGCTCTGGGTACTTAGAGTTCTTGATGAACCTACAAGCCCTATATATCCCCGCAACCAGAAGAGTCCAGCAGATGTAACGGTATATTGCTTTAAAAAATCGTAAAACGTAGAGAAAAATTGATGTTTGTTTCACCTCAATTTCAATATTTTTTTATTTCAGTTGTTATTTTCTGCAGGAAAACCTTGTAGGATCTACACAAATTACCCCTTGCTGAATTCAGAATGTTGTCTTCTTTTCAGAACTGTTTAGGTTTCTGGGATTCAGCATTGGTTTCATGCCCATTTCTGTCACTGACTGGAAGGAGGCTGAAAGCCCAAAAAATCGTAAAAATGGGGTATGTCACAGTAAAATGCCAAAATTGTGTTGAAAAATTGGGTTTTCTGATTCAAGTCTGCCTGTTCCTGAAAGCTGGGAAGCTGGTGATTTTAGCAGTGCAAACCCTTTGTTGATGCCATTTTCAGGGAAAAAACCACAAGCCTTATTCTGCAGCCTCTTTTTCCCATATTTGTTTTAAAAAACGAAATTTGCGCTGTGTTTTGGCTAATTTATTGCCCTCCTTCAGGGGAACCCACAAAGTCTGGGTTACTCTAGAATCCCTACGATGTTGGAAAAAAAGGACGCAAACTTGGCGTAGGTAACTTATGTGGACAAAAAGTTATGAGGGCCTAAGCGAGAACTATTCCAAATAGACAAAAAAAGGCCTGGCACAGGAGGGGTTAAGAAAATGTAGAGGTGTGATATATATTAATGATTACATGTTATGTATTGGCTTTATTAATTATAAGCCTTAAGCTAGCAAGGTTTGGGCCTAGTTTTGCACAGCCTCATATTAAGCTACACTGTTTAATAAAATCGTGGGAATGTATGGCTAGAGAAATCAATTTACGTATTGTTTTTACTGCGTTGACCAAACGTTAGTCGTTGTCTTTCACTTTCTCGTGAGAACTGCTTGCTAAAATATCTTGTGTTAGTAATTGTTACTCTGTATAGTTAGATGCATGAGACAGTGATGTTCCCATGAGCTAACAATGGATGCACTGACTGGAGTACGGATGTATACAAAAATGTTACCTGACAAGCCTGATGGTGGGAACAGGAAAAGAGGAGCCAATCATCAACATGTGAAAGACAGTTTAGTTATATCTTAGATTTGGGAATCAATCCTTATTGGACTAATTGTAAATGAACGATTTCTTGACCAATGACAATGTGGGAAGTTCTTTAGGTAATTCTAACTTAGCCCGATTCCACAGAGAGAAGTATTCCTCTTTACTACTTTGATTTCCTCTGTAGAGGATCATTCTATTCTGTTGAGGGAGCTGAACAGTTCCTGATGATTCATTTCTATCTTTAACTTTTATAGCTTAAAATCTTAATGCTGAATGCTGATTCTTAGACATTGCTACTTAATGGTTCGAATAGCTGAGAGTCCCCGTTTCTGAACCATTCACCTTCTACTGCCCATTGCTGATGCTGACTGAACTGATGTCCAATTGACGAAGATAATTGCAGCTTGCTGATCCATATCAGGAAAGGTATAACAAAATGCTATTGTGCCTGTTTTAGATTATGGCCCTCTCATGACATTGGCAGTAAATCCCGCTTACTGCCACGGCGACGGCCGCCAACATACCATCGCGGAGGCGAACATCCGTTCGCCATATTATGACACAAACACACCAAACCAACAGAATACTGCCACAAACACATATCCGCCAGACCAAAGGTCAGTGTTAAAGTGCTGGTGCGAACACCCATATAGTTACACCAACAAAACAACGCCCACCACATTATGGCGGTCATTCTGACCCTGGTGGTCAAAGACCGCCAGGGCGGAGGACCGCGGGAGCACCGCCGACAGGCCGGCGGTGCTCCAATGGGGATTCCGACCGCGGCGGTAAAGCCGCGGTCGGACCGGCAACACTGGCGGGCTCCCGCCAGTGTACCGCCGCCCCATTGAATCCTCCAAGGCGGCGCAGCTTGCTGCGCCGCCGAGGGGATTCCGACCCCCCCTACCGCCATCCAGATCCCGGCGGTCCGACCGCCGGGATCCGGATGGCGGTAGGGGGGGGTCGCGGGGCCCCTGGGGGCCCCTGCAGTGCCCATGCCACTGGCATGGGCATTGCAGGGGCCCCCGTAAGAGGGCCCCTAAATGTATTTCACTGTCTGCTGCGCAGACAGTGAAATACGCGACGGGTGCAACTGCACCCGTCGCACAGCTTCCACTCCGCCGGCTCGATTCCGAGCCGGCTTCATCGTGGAAGCCTCTTTCCCGCTGGGCTGGCGGGCGGCCTGAAGGCGACCGCCCGCCAGCCCAGCGGGAAAGTCAGAATTACCGCCGCGGTCTTTCGACCGCGGAACGGTAACCTGACGGCGGGACTTTGGCGGGCGGCCTCCGCCGCCCGCCAAGGTCAGAATGAGGGCCTATGACTCACAAAACGGTGGTAAACCATTGGCGGTCCACACCGGCGGGCTCAGAATGGCCACCCAAATACAAAACACCACAACTTTGGCCAAAACTAAAATCACACACCTGACACTGATACACACACCACACACACCCACCGACAGCACTATAAAACACACACCACATTACCCACAACCCTTTACAAACACCAAAAATGTCCACGAGACAGACACAAAAATCACTGAGACAACTACACACACACACACCACAACCACCCATTCATCCATCATGCACCCCACATCCCACACCCCACCACATTACTCAATACCCTCTGCACAACACACACCACACAACACCCATGCCCCAACTAAGGCACCCCTGTTTCACTCATGAGGAGTTGTGGGTCATGGTGGAGGAAGTAGTCAGGGTAGAGCCACAGCTGTTTGGAGCACAGGTACAGCAAATATCCATTTCCAGGAAGATGGAGCTATGGCAGGGGATCGTGGACAGGATGAACACCGTGGGACAGCATCCAAGAACAAGGGATGACATCAGGAGGAGGTGAAACTAACCTACGGTGGAAGGTACATTCCGTGGCAGCAAGGCACCAGCTCACCATCTAGAGGACTGGCGGTGGACAGCTCACAGCATGGGAGGAGCAAGTCCTGGCAACACTGCATCCTGAGGGACTCACTGGAGTAGCCGGAGGACTGGACACGGGTGAGTCAATATTTACTACTTATCACCCCCTATACCTGCATGCCATCTCACCCCCTCACCCTGACTCCCATCACTCCACTCCACCCCACACAGTGCACCTGCACATGTGATGAACCCTAATGCCAAGCCCTGCATGCCATACCAATGCATGTACAGCCCTCCGAGCCCTGCATGTTCACCCATCACCAAAGCATGCACAGCATGGAGTACTAACAATCACACAATACATCACCATACACATACAAAGGTGGCAGGTGCACAGCAACGATAGAGGGGAAGCTATGGATGTATAACATGTCACAGACATGAAGCATGATACATCACTTACATCCTCACAGGTGTGCCAGCCAATCCCAGCGGCGAGGAGGTGCCACGACTATCCAGTCCCCCAACAGAAGATGTCCCCAGTGATGACAGTAACTCTAGACTTTAGGATCTGGATGAACTACCTGGCCCATCAGGGATCACTGGTCAGTCGGCAACCCCAGCCCACTCCCAGTCCACCACAGAGCCTCCCCCTCAGTATCCAATACCACAGCGCCCAACCAATGTCCCCACACCTCTGTCCCCAGGACACATCAATTAGCAGTGTGCCCACCTGTCCAGGGACCCCAGTCCACACCTGACCCCCAAGACAATCAGGGTCCTGGGGTTCAGTGGCACACCATTCAGGGGACACAGGGAGACAGGGACACTGAGAGGACAGCTGTGCACCAGGGGGAGGACAGGCCCAGGGAATCGACTCTCCAGGAGGCACTCACTAATGTCCTGGCGGCTTACCAACAATCCCAGGACAAGATGGGACAGATCCTTACCAACATGCAGGAGAACAAGCGGCAGCAGGAGATACACCTTCAGGAGATCAGGGAAGATTTGCAGGCCCTCAACACCACCATGGTTTCCATAGCAGGGGTGCTGGCTGATATGGCCAACATCATGAGGGAATGGACAGCAAACCAGCAGGCCCCTACCACTAGCCAGTCTACTGACCAGCTCTCCACATCTGCTGCAGCTGGTGGACAGGAGACTCTGCCACAAGACCACCAGCACCCCTCCTCCTGCAGAAGGTGAACCATCCTGCAGACGTTACCTGCGACCCAGACAGAAGCCAGAGACACTTGCCAAGACCACCTCCAGGAAATGAGACCCTCCTGAATGTTACCCTTTGTCCCAGCCTGTCCACTCTGAACTGCCTTTGCTCCCCTTCCTAAAGCCCCCTGGACACTGGGCCTGTGCTAAAAACAGGCTTGACCAATACCCTGGCCTTACCTCTACCATCACCCCATTCCATTGTACTTTTCCATCTATATTTTGCACTACAATAAACACCCTTAAACACAACTTGAGTGATAGTGTTTTATGTGATGAAAATGTGCAATTATGGAAACAGTCACATCTTGTGCAAATGATCTGAACACCATGATAACATCCAAATAATGACCTGTAGCTGTCTGTAGTCATCACATCAGTACACAGTTGTTATAACACCAACATCCGCAAAATGAGAAGGCATAGGTGACAGTCAGTTGAGATGCAAAGGAAGTGAATGCCATCCTGCTACAGCCTTAAAGAAAACATCATTAGTCAGAGGAATGGTACGTTCCACTGTCTCACCTGTGTCATTGGAAGTATTAACTGATGTTCTGTTGTCCACATCCTCATCCTCTGCCTCCTCATCCTCACTGTCTTCTGGGTCCACTGCTGCCACAGGGGCATTTCCAATCTCCTCCTCCTGCAGATAAGGCACATGTAGCCTGGTGGCCAGGTTGTGCAACCTGCAGCAGGTTACTACTATCTGGCAGGCCTTCTCGGGTGAATAGCATAGGGATCCACCTGTCAGATGGAGGCATCTGAACCTGGCCTTCAGATTGCAAACATTGGCTGTGACATTCCTGCTGCCAAGCCCACTGTCACTTGCAAAAAAAACAGTTGCCAGGAAATGGAGCACTGATAGAACTTGCAGAAGAGGGGTGATCCCAGTGGGATGACGGATAGCTGATATCAGATCAGACTCCAATTGAGCACACAGCTCTGTGATAGTGGCCCTGTCCAGTCTATAGGTGAGTATTATGTGCCTGTCCTCCAGTATGGACAGCTGTTTGGGCTTCCAGACCAATAGATGAGTACACCATGTGCACGATGCATGTGACAAGGTTGCATGAAGATGTGTGTGCAAACATCGTGTCACTTGGTGGGGTGGTATGTCTGGTGGAAGTGTACATGGTGGGCGCTGGGTGATGTGTGTGCCAATGAAGATGGAAATGGGATTCATGGGCCATATGTGCGACAGGCTGGATTGTATGTTTCATGGTGTCCTCATGTCTGTATTACCTCTGCAGGTCAGCGCCCATCAGAAGAAGGGATTGTGGCATGTTAACGCCAAGGACTTGCAGGCCCTGGGGGTTTACAGCAGGCGGAGCACCACTGTAGGAAAAGGTGGGAGGACCTGAGACGCTGGGCCCGGAAGACCGCAGAGGCCCAGCTGGGGATGGCCTCCCAACGAGGGCAGGGTGCCCTTCGGAACCTGCCCCCCCCCGAAGGCCAGATCCTGGTGGTGGGTTTCAGTTAGTGGGTGCCCCTTAATGCCAGGTCAGACATTGCAGTGTGATCCAGCTCAAGGGAAATGGGTGTATTGCAATATCTGGTAACCTAGCTAGGTTGCATTCCATGTCAGACAGGGCCCCAGAAGGGGTGGAATTGGTGGTGGTTGGCTCTCATCTTGCTGTGGCACCTAGCCAATTGAATTCCAGTGCCGTGCACAGTGCACAATCCTGATCCTTGTATGTGATGGTAATGTGTATGACAACTGTGGTGTTGGTGCTGTAATTGACCCAGTGCTCCCTTTCTCTTCCCCCCTTTTTTCTTCCGTCATCCTGTCAATGTGTGCATTAGCATCATCTGGCGGAGGAGCAGGGGCACCGACAACTGAGGAAGCTGCATCTGACAGGACCCAGGAGGCAGAGACCTCTGACGCCGAGGGAACCAGTGGGATGGATTACAAGGGGAGCACCACAGCAGAGACAGGAAGTGACAACACTGACTCCGATTCCCCCTCCGATGGAAGCTCCCTGGTGGTGGCAGACACCTCTGGGACCACCCCAGCTACAGGTCCAGCCACCACACCCATACCAGCACCGCCCTCCCAGTAACCCCCCCCAAGTTGCTTGTGACCGCTCACCCAGGAGGGTGGACATCACCTTAGGCCCTGTCCCAGTGAGCCCTGCTGCCCTCAGTGAGGAGGCTATTGACCTCCTGAGATCCATCTCTGTAGGGCCGTCAACCATTGTGAATGCCATCCAGGGGCTGGCCTCCCAGAGGCAACAATGCAATGCATTCCTGGAGGGCACCTACTGTGGATTGGCGGCCCAACAGAGATCGCTTCAGGCTCTGGCCTCCTCTCTGATGGCAGCCAGTGTCCCCGTTCTTACCGTCCCCCTTCCAACTACCACTTCCGAGTCCCAGTCACCTCAATCCCATCCCATCCCATGCACACATCCAGACAAGCATGCACACAAAACATCACAGAGTGGCACGGACAAACACAGGCAGCACACTTCAGGCCACAAGCACTCACACAAATACCAGACAGTTACACACACAACATCACTGCCTCCACTGTCTCCCCCTCTTGCTTCTCCTCCTCCCTCACAGTCACATCCACACTCACACCTGCATGCACTGCATCAACAGCCACCAGCACCATCACGACACCAAGCAGCACACATACCTCACTTGCGGACACCACCACAACATCCATCCATGCGTCCCGTGTCCTCTCCCACCCTGTTTGCCCCCTTCTAAGAGACCCAAACGCATGCACTGAGACCCCCAACAGCCATCCACCTCACATCAACACTCTGCCCATGCACCTGCACCCAAGTCCAGTACACGTACACCTCCAACAACCACTCCCTCAACCTCCACTCCCATCCCTCCTCCCTCATCCTGCCCCAACATCCCTAAGAAGCTTTTCTTTGCCCAACTTCCTCTTCCCTCTTCCCTCCCCCTGCCCGTAAGAGCAGGGTCCCAATGACCCAGCCCAGCAACTCAGCCAAACAGTCTGCCACTGCTCCCATTAAGTCAACAGCTGCTGGCACACAGGGGCCCCAGTGTGTGATGGCTGCCACTCCTACTGTGAGCACACCTCCACCTCAGAAAAGGAGGACTTGGGTGGTGAAACTCAAGGGACATGAGACGGGAACAGTGGAGACACCTCCTAGTCGTGGGGGCAAGAAAGGGAAGGTTCCCACTCCACCAACCAAGAAGGGGAAGGATCCCACTCCACCACCCAGGATAGGGAAGGATCCCACTCCACCACCCAAAAAAGGGAAGGTTCCCACTCCACCAACAAAGAGAGGCAAGAGGCCCCCTCCACCAGCAGTGAGCAGGGAGCCCCCACCTCCAGCAGAGGCAGGCAAGGTAACACCTTCACCAGCAGTGGGCAAAGAGCCCTCACCTCCAGCTGAGGCAGGCAGGGTAACACCTCCACCAACAGCGGGCAAGGAGCCCTCACGTCTAGCAAAGGCAGGCAGGGTAATACCTCCACCAGCAGTGGGCAGGGAGCCCTCACCTCCAGCAGAGGCAGGCAGGGTAACATCTCCACCAGCAGTGGGCAAGGAGCCCTCACCTCCAGCAGAGGGAGGCAGGGTAACACCTCCACCAACAGTGGGCAAGGAGCCCTCACCTCCAGCAGAGACACAGCAGCCCTCACCTCCAGCACAGACACAGCAGCCTTCACCTCCAGCAGATGGCATGTAGGCCACCCTCCAGGGACTGTTGTGCACAGAGCCCCCTCCAGAACCAGTGGGCAAGTTCCCCACCTCAGAGACTGTGACCTTGAAGTCCCCAGCAAAGAGAAATGGGCAAGGAGCCCCCTCCAGAACCAGTGGGCAAGTACCCCACCTCAGAGACTGTGACCTTGCACTCCCCAGCAAAGAGAAATGGGCATGGAGCCCCCTCTAGAACCAGTGGGCAAGTTCCCCACTTCAGCTGAGGTGACATCCACCCCCCCGAGGTGGCTGCCCATTTCCAACATGATGCCCCTGCACAGTGTAGTCTGGATGATGTCAGGAAACAAGTTTGGGTTTGGACTGTGCCATGTGGGCCTTTTGTACTTTGGACTGTCCATTGGCCCTTTCAGGACATTTACTCCTATTTTTGTTATCACATGGACAATATGGTGGCTGTTGGCATCAAAATACAATATCAGTTAGACCTAAATGTAGTACTTGCATTATTATCACGTGTGTCCTATAACATTGGTTTTCCTCTACAGCTGGTTGTGTGTATGGTGTGTGTGTGTGAATGGTGTTTGCTGTGCTTGTGTGTGTGTCACTCTCCTTTACCTCCCTCCCTCCCTTGTGTGCTAGGCAGCTATACTTACAGTCATCGTCTTCGTCTGCATTGGTATTCCAGATGGAGCATGTTGCAGAAGTGCATCGGGAAGGCTTGTAGTTCTGGTTCAATGGCGGCAGTGGTCTTCTCTGTGTCTCTGATGGTGAGTCTTTTGATTACTTTGCAGTGTTTCCGCCAGGCTTTTGATGGCGTTGGTAATGCCCCCGAAATTGTAGCGGTTTGCTATGTCATAATATGGTGGCCGGTACCTTGTCTTCCGTCTGGCTGCTGATGGCTGCCGCCATGGTCAGTGGTGTTAACGCCCTGTCGGTCGGTGTGGTACATTGGCGGTCTATGGGAGGTATCACCGCTATAGTCATAATTGGGTGATAATTATCGCCAGCCTGTTGACAGTATTTCTGCCACTTTAACAGTCACCGCCATTGTCATAACGGCCACCTATGTATTTTTTCTAGGTACCAACCACTAATTTGATAGAGCCACAGTTAGATGTTTTCCAGATTTATGTTGACTAACATTGTTTTGCATGTAGTCCAAACATGCCTTTCTAATCAGAAGGTTAGTAAGGGAAACTCTGACATGTTAACAGGTTGCAATTAACAGATGATTGATGTTGCTCAGTTGCTGAACCTAGATGTATGCTATTTCTATTGCGCAGTTAATCTTGCCATTGAATTGTATTGTAACTCTCGAATGTTTAGTGATTAATGCGTTAGCTAAATTGAGACTCTTTAGAAGATTTGGTCAAGCATTGTTGTTCGTGTAAGTCTAGCAGTTGGCTTTGAGACTAATTTACGTGATATTAGCATTGTTAATATAGGGAAATAAACCTTCTAACTTTTACCTAAAGGTGTGGTTATTCGTGGCCAAATGGGTAATGGTGCGTAAAGTTTATTGACTCCAAAGGTATTTGATGTTGTTTATAGATTGTGCTGATGAAATTGTGTGGTATTTGAGACTTATGGTGGAATCCCTCTAAGTGCAATCAAAAGGTCCATTGAAACTCTAACACATCCTCTTATGAATTTAACATTAAAAGACCAAATAAGGACAGACGTGCTAACAAAAGCCAGATGTATTCCATCACTGGATGAAATTTGTGATCTTGCATGGTGGTACTGCCACCCCGGCCCTTTAATATTGCTCTGCTTGACTTAAAATGGGTACCTTCATGTGACTGTGAGATCAAGACATGATTGAATCCCAGCACTGTAAATCACACTGTAAGTGTAACATAGCACCTGACATTTGTTGCTGAATACTAACCTTTTAGCGCTTGCTGGAAACTTGTGTGGGATGATTTCAGTTCCCACCTATATAACAAAATAACATCTCTCCTGCCTTAATAATCACTTCCTTATTCTGGCTTTCATCTCATCCCTCCATATATATATAGTACCTGGTTAAAAGGGCCTGTAATACTATGGAAGAATTTAACTCACAGAAAGTATTCATGTAAACAAGATTTAGAGGGAGGGATATACTAATGTTTATATATGGGATTCTGCAATCTATATAAAAAGCTGTATAAATAAAAACATGTGCCTAATTTCTCTATAATCAGCAACTTGTGATACACCTAGTCACTTGTGATAAGGAAATTAATGTAATAACTTGTTATAGTTGAGTTCTGATGTCACAATGCATGCTGACAGAGGCAGCATCCGAGAGGAAAGGCAAGTCAGTACCTGAAGCATAGTTAAAGTAGCTGCTCAAAGAACAAAAACAAACTTTACTTTTCTTTCTTCTTCCCTGCTTTTCGAGGTGTATTATGAGAAGCTGAAAAGAGATACTTATGGTAATATTTTTTTATTACACTCCAGAAGTACTGATAGAAAAGTTAAATTCTTTCTGCATGTTTCTACACATTCTGAGCTACAGCCCCTTGTAAACATATTTTTGGGAAACTGATTCAAATAGCTTTTTGCAACAAATATCTAACAACTTTTTATGTGGTTAATTTTGCACTAGAGGCTCTTTTTGTACTCTTCATTTCTTCATGCTTGCAAACACGCTCTCTCTTCTATGTGAAAGAGCTACACTACAAGGTTTTATGTGGTTTGTGGGGTAGGAAATGTGCTGGTGTGATCTTGTAATGTGAGGAAATCTTTATCACCTCAGAGTTTCATTACCTTAAAAGGAATCCAGGCTTTAGCTTTCTTCCTGTAGATGGTCATGGCACTCCTCCTTAACTTGCAATACCTTTGTAATGTACGGGGATACTATATCTCATATATATATATATATATATATATATATATATATATATATATATATATATATATATATATATATATATATGCATATATGTATATAGGGGTGTGAGTTATAGGTACCTTAGGGTACAAGTTATAGTTTCTTGAGAAAATTATAATTATAATTGTTGAATTTCCATGGTTTTGTGTGTGTAAAATCTGAACTTAACTATAAGGTCCCCATGACCTTTGTTTTTTGTGTGTGAATATATATATATATATATATACATATATATATTAAATGTTGTCTTTGTATGTATCAAGGGTAATAGTAGGGTTTCTACGAAGGTAGTTGCTCATGTTACTACATTTTCCTGAGTTTTCATGTGATAGTATTATTTGTTTCTCCAGGGATCATTGAACATATATACAGTTGTTCCTACACTAAAGTCTTAAGTGGGAAACAGGAAAGTCTTTGGAAAGCTCAACTTAGAAGAGCCAAATAGAAAAGCTAAACTTTAAAAACACCTTATTTTTACCCATAAGTCACCCTTAAAGTGTGCCCTAAGTGCCCCTAGGGTTGGGTGCCACATAACTATAAGCAGTGACCTTATAAAATAAATGTGTTATAAGCCCTGGTAAGGTAAAATAGCCAGATTTGTTTTTCCCTCACTGTAGTGAGTGCTCTCAATAGGCTAAAATGGGGAGAATGTATGTTAATTAACAGAGTCCCCATAAGAGCCAGATATCTTGAGTTTGGTACCAAGTTAATTGTTATATTAAATCCCACAACTTGTCATTGTTGGATTTAATATAACTAGTTCAGGTATAGAGTTTTAAAACTCTACCTGAAAGTTGCCAACTTTAGCTCTGTAGTGCCCTTCTCTGATTGGGCAGCCTATAGCAGTCTGACCAGGCTGCCTTGATGAGTTGTGAAGTGTCTTGGGCTAAACACAAAGGATGTGCCTCAGGAGGAGTTCTGCCTCAGCAGATGATAAAACAGGATGGGGGGAGAGCAGCCAAACTGGTCTTCAAAGGCAGGGAAGGACATTTGGAGCAGCTCAGAACCTCCCACATTTCTTGCAACCCCAGAAAATTAGGTGTCCTCTTAATTAGATTAGAAGAGGGCAGGGGAGGAGTGTGTTTAGGATTTTTTTAGCCACACAAGTGTGTGGGCTCAGCCAGATCTAACCTCCAAAAATCACTATC